>NC_083338.1:63365107-64821331 GCF_019175385.1 Lycium barbarum | reverse complement strand
CAAGTATCCTTCGAATGTCACTATGGATTATATCAAATAGACTTCAGGAATCATAGACACGTATCATAATAAAATAAGTCCTGGGAATCAAGTACATTAGCCATCCTAGTGTCTCCAAGAATAGGAGCTTTTTGAAATCATACATACGTCTTCTATTTGTTTCATAAAGATCATGCCAAAAAGAAGGAAGGGTTAGCTTTACATACCTTTAACGCTTATTCGTGGTACAATACGTATACGCTGCCCGAAGTGTCTCAACCTATATTAAGACGTTAAGACTATGGTTAAGCTATGGAAAGGCATAAAACGTACTTCAACGTTAGTAGCTTATTTCTAGGCGATTGGGCAGAACTTCCCCTATATCGCTCAATTTCCTCATATTTAAGCCAACTATACAACAACCAACATAGCATCAACCAAGGCACATCTAAGTTATCGCATCAAGAACTAGTTACAACAAGACCCAAGGACATTCCATACAGCCCACACCATTCCAACATTCGATAATCGTCAACATAACGACTCCGACATATTCAAGTTATTCTTAATAATCTATAGCCCTAACACTTCATCGAAACGATCTTATAACAGCCTAACGATTACAACAACACAATGCATAATCTTAACCACACTTAATCGTCCAATTCAACAAGAACAAGAACAACACACCCAAAACAGCCTCTAATTACAACAAGTTCTTAAAACAGCCCACTAAAATATACTTCAACTTTAACCATCAAATTCATTTACTCTCATCATTTAATCCATGTCAACACAACAACAACAATACTAATTAAAATTAACTCATCATTATTATATTAAAACAGCCCCCCACACGGCCCAAACAACAATTTAGCAACAACACACACAATTTCCTATA
Organism: Lycium barbarum; assembly: GCF_019175385.1. Taxonomy (NCBI): domain Eukaryota; kingdom Viridiplantae; phylum Streptophyta; class Magnoliopsida; order Solanales; family Solanaceae; genus Lycium; species Lycium barbarum. The sequence continues at coordinate 64,820,451 of NC_083338.1, read as the reverse complement.
TCCAATTTCAATCTACCAAATTTTACAAAGTCCAAATCACCTCTAAAACATGTAGGAGAGAATTAAATCTTACCTTAACAAGCTTGGCTTCTAATGTTGCTGAAATTTGTGGATTAAAATTGCAAGTGTTCTTGCTGCCCCAATGATTTAATTCACGTTGCAAATCACTTTTGGATGTTTACAACACCTTAGAACTAAGTTTTTCTACCATAACCTTGAGTTCACTAGGAGCAGCCATGGCCGTGAGCTGCCATGGCTGAACTTCTCTTTCTAGTTCACTAAAGTGATGAATGGAAATGAAATGTGATGAAGGAATTAGTCATCAAATGCTTTTTATATGCAGCCTAATACTCCTACACGTGTCCCACTATGGTAATGCACTAATACACTAATCAGATTTTTGTTATTATGCTTGGTGGGGCCCACTTACTACACTAATTAGGCTAATTAATCCTTAATCCCCACTTAATAATCTAATCATGGTTAATTAACCCCTAATCTTCACTAATATTTTTACACTACTTGTTATTAACTAGCAAACCGTGCAATATTAAAATTCGGGATTAAAAAGTCCTTGTCTCATATCTCAAAATAATCATGTCTTGAACTTATGTCAATTAGCTTACGAATAATCCGACGTCAAAGAAAATACGGGGTATAAGAGGAACAATGGAGCTCTCCAAGACAGGTGAGTAGAAGTCCTGGGCTGGAGGATCACCAAATCGAGTATCTGTACCTGCGGGCATGAAATGCAGCCCCCCGAAGAAAGGGGGTCAGTACGGGATATGTACTAAGTATATAGAGCATGAAATACAATAAAGAGGATCATGACTGAAATAGAGATTACAGGAGACAAGTATGACAATCATAATACCAATACACTTGTCTTATGAAATGTAAATCATGCATATCAATATCATATATCATACCCGGCCCATCATGGGACTCGGTGAATAAAGACATCACAAACCATCCTTGGCGCCATAATCATATCATGATATCATCATATATATATATATATATACCGTATCCCGGCCCTCTAGAGAGGGACTCGGTGAACAATGTAGTGAAACTGTGCATGAGAACGTACCCCGGCCCGGGACTCGGTGAAAGATATATTGAGGCATGCACGAGCAAAGTAGTGAGCAACCATATGCAAACTAAGTCATATCTAAGACTCTATAGAATAATCAAAATGAACTAATCATTTGAAAATCAAGACAATAATCATATCAAGTACCCTTCGAATGTCACAATGGATTATATCAAAATAGGACGCCTAAAATCATAGACACGTATCAAAACATAATAAAATAAGTTCTAGGAATCAAGAACATTAACCATCCCAGTGTTTCTAAGAATAGGAGCTTCTTTGGAGTCATATACACATCGTCTGTTTGTTTCATAAGGACCATGCGAAAAAAGAAGGAAGGGTTAGCTTTACATACCTGTTATGGATCTGTAACCAAGCTTTCTTCGTCGCCCCTTTAGCCTATTTAATATGAAAGTAACACCATTGTTAATAAACTACGACTCTCTAGCTTATAAATCTACAACCAATTACTTATAGGAATCATTTCTTAGTTCATACATCTCAATCAGTATTTTGATTAGTTAAGAACTTAACGGAAATCGGGCAGCATTTCCTCTACATAACTCGCCTAATCCGAACTTCCAATTAACCTCCGATTAGCATATCAACACCAACAACAATGATAACAACCCAATAACCCCTCCTAATCGTTTTTCAATTCAAATCATTAACATCTACGATTATACACCAAACAGACCAACATACGTTTCTTATATGATATCTTATACGCATGCTTTCTTCCAAATTTACGAGCCATATCGACAACAATAAGAAAACAACATCAACCACCACCCATGCACAATAAAACTACTTCAATATCATTCTAATACAAGCTCGAAACATTCCATCAAAACTACGACATCAAAAATACGATTTTCGATCTTTACTTTGCAAAATTACAAACACACGGAAAAGAGCATAATATTGCCGTGAACAGCAGCTCCTATACTTATCTATACTATATTTCCAGCCCTCAAACATAAACAAATTACCTTCAAATACAATACCATAATAATTACAACGCTAATCAAACTTAATCCAATTAGAACATCTACAATTCTGCCCATTATAACGCCAACGATAACCATGTAATTTTCTTACTTCCAATTTCGTCTAATACAATTTAATCTCTCCATTACAACTTCATTAACTCCAATTACATTTCAAGAAGAAGAATCTTACCTTAATTTAATTAGGACAGATCCTATAATCACTTGCACCAATTGCACCACTTCTTCTTTCTCAATTTAGATTCTAACTTGCTGCCTCCTTTGGGACGTGTAGAACATTTTTTTAAGATTTTTAGCCATGAAAATCTTGAGCTCAATTGTGAACAGCCATGGCCGTGAGCTGCCATGGCTGTGCTATAAGTTTTGTTTTCAAGAAAATTATGGAATGAAATGTTTAGCAATTAGTCACCATGTGAATATATAGGCAGCCCCTCCATGGGACACGTGTCCACCCTTATGACATGTGTCCCACTCAAGTAACCACCAATCAGATTCAGCCATGTGTTGTTGGGCCCACTTAGTTGTCACGACCCAACCCCGTAGGCCGTGACTAGTGCCCGAGTTGGACACTCTTATCCCCTGTTAACTATAATCTTTTATAACCAGCATATTATGAACTTACTTGTATAAAAAGGCAGGACGTTATTTTAAAGCTGTCACAATTCTGTATGTCGTAGGCACCTGTCTCCTGAGGAGTTACGATCTTCAACAACAACATATATATATCTACGCAAGCCGGCAAGGCTGCCACTACACGCAACATCCCAAACATATATATATATATATGCAAGCCGACAAGGCTGCCATTACGAATGGGTACGCCCCAAACATAAGTCGTAATCATACAACGCAACAAAAGCTATATACAGACCCACACAAATGTCCCCAGACCTCTAAGAGTAATGACAGTGTCATATGACGGGACAGGGCCCTGCCGTACCCCGAATAAACACATACATATACAACAAAAGGGAGTTATACCACAAGCTAGGCTTCGGAACAAAGGAGCACTCCAAAGTAGCTGAATAGATATCCTAGGCTGGTGGATCTCCGAAACGAGCGTTTGTACCTGCGGGCATGAACGCAGCCCCCTGAAGAAAGGGGGTCAGTACGAAATATGTACTGAGCATGTAAAGCATGAAATATAGTAATAGACTCATACTGAGACAAGGTGTGTAGAACCCAATGTAACAAACAGAAATTCAGAAAACTTACCTTTGAACATAATTCATCTATATCGTTCTCATATCAATATCAATATAGAGTTTTGTAATCAAAGATGAATAATTATTCTGTATATAACATATATAACGTGTCCCGACCCTCTAGTGAGGGGCTCGGTAATTAAAATCATGGCATCATAAACATGTACATATACGTGTCCCGGCCCTTTAGTGAGGGACTCGGTGAATAATGAACATATGCCCTCCTGGCCGCCATCCCCATATCATCATGTCATCATATCATCATATCATCATGTCATCATATCATCATATATATATAACGTGTCCCGGCCCTCTAGTGAGGGACTCGGTGAATAATGTAATAAATATGCGCACGAAAACGTGTCCTGGCCCGGGACTCAGTGAAGGATGTAACGGTAAGCACGAGCAGAGTAATAAGCAACTACATACATACAAATCATCTTTTGAGACTCAATAGATAAGTAAACTAATCAGCTCTCAAGTATCAGGATAATGATCATATTAAGTTATTTCTAAATTCACTACAAACTATAACAAGGAACGTTTCAGACTTCATGTACATGTATCAATTTAACATGGTGTAGCTTTCGAAAGCCAAGTATGCCTCTAATTATGCAATTCTTTAAGAGTAGGGACTTCTATACATCATTTATTAGTCAATCATATAGTAGGCTCGTGACAATAACATTAAGGAATGAATAGAATCATAAGTTATGCTTGGAACTAGAGAGTAGAATTTACCCCAAGGTTCATATCATTTCTTACTTACGTCTAGGACATGCCAAGAAAAAGAAGGAATAGGCTTTATATACCTTTAGCGTTTAGTCGTATTATAACTTGTACTTGCTGCCCAATGGTACTTATCCTATATCAAGATATCAAAAGCTACGATTAGTCGATGAGGGAATTCAATATGTATTTTAACGTTAACAATCCCTTTCTAACATTTAGAAGACGTTTCGTTCGTATTCAAACTAACTAGTACTACAAACTAATATTGTTAATCATACTTTCAAGTATCAATCCGAACTTGGTTAAACATGACTTAAGGGAACTTTGGACAGTCCGTACATCATTCAAAACAGTCCCCTATTCACGGCCAAACAGCACGCACAACGTTACCATTTTCAATTCGCAGTTTTCCAACTTCAACTACAACGACAACAACACGTTTACAACATTACTTATACGATTATTGGAACTGTTTTAGCATCATATTTATTCTTACAACAGCCCACAAACCATTTCAATTTCAACTTGAATCATTAAGCTTCACTTTCATCATAAAATTCATGACATCAACCATCAAAATACCAAGTAAAATCAGTTCACTATCTTCCACACAAAACAGTACACTATACGGCCACAATTCCACAAATAACAAGTTCATATCAACACAACTTCACCTTTAACCTTCCAATTCTTTTCATTCTTTTTACCATGCAATCTATGATAGCAACAACCATAATTATTAAATAAAATCAGTCCATTATTCCACACTAAACAGTCCCCCTACGGGTTCCACAATGTCTCAACATCAACACACAATTTCACACATGTAATTCACATTTACACATGCACAACATAGCCAAATCACCCCCAAAACAGCCCCTACCGCTATAACAATATTTCAACACCAACATTCATAATTTCATACATGCAATGTACATATACATATTCACAACACATCCAAATTCGTCCTAAAACAGTCCCTACGGTTCAACAACATTCAAACACCAACATTCGAAATCTCATGCATGCAATTCATGTTCACCAAGTTACAACCATACTTCATCATCAACACCTATAATTCCATGGCTACTATCATGCTCAAACATCAACACACCTAATTGCATGGATTCAATTTACATTTGCACATTTACAACACGTCCAAATGGCTACTCCACGTTGCTATGCACCTCCCTAAGGGTTGAAACACCTTGGAAAATATTTTTTTGTGAATCAAAATGGAGAGTTCAAATCTAGCCGTGAGCTTATAAGAGCTTGCATGGCATATTTATGGTTTCTCCTTCACTTGAAACTTAATAGTGAATGTGTAGAACACTTTAGGGACTTATTGTTAAGAGAAAAATAGAAGGCTGGCCGTGGTATGGTGGTGGAACAGCCATGGCTGGCTATGGCTCTCTCTCTATCTTCCAAGTTTCTATGTTTGTGAAATGGACCTTCTCTCTCCTATTCCACTTTGTGTAGTTGGGAAATGAGTTGTGACTGAACTTCTGGTCAACAAGGAGACCATTTTGCTGCCCAATATAGTCTTACCCGTTCCCCTAACTAAGCATGGGCAAAAAATCTGATTTTGTCATGTGTTTGTGGGGCCCACACGGCCACTAGTGAAAAATTTGTGAACATTTAAGTCTTAATCCCCACTCAGCCCAACTTTCATCGTCTATATCTCCTCATCCCGATATCATTTTGTCGAGCGGTTTATTGTGTTACAAACTAGACTCGATGAACTTCATTTTAGGATTTTGAAACACCTTAAAACTCCTCATATACTAGGAGATATGCCTCCTACAATATAGGCTAAAACCGGGTCCGAGATTTTACTGAAGTTGTTCCGATGCATTTCGTTTAACTTGTAATCCTCTTCCAACCTCATGTAACCTCTTATACATACATATACACACTCATATACATCAATAACAATCCATATACGCGTCTCGAAGGGTCCGGAGAATCACAATAACCTTAAACATAACTAGAGAACTCACAAAGCTTCGACGAAACTCCAATCGCAAAAGTATATTCCTATCTTTTGTCCATCTTCTAAATCACTACTAATAATCTCAAATACTTTAAAAGGTCACTCACATTACCTCATATACATACTGATAACGCGATTTCAAATCCTTTAAGTTACCATGTCACCTTGGGATACTTAAGGAAACCATATATATATATAACGATATTCTTACTAACTCGATTAACTTTCCTTGAACTTTCTTAACTCATTATTTCTTGTCTTAATTAAAATAGCACGGAATCTTACGGGGTGCAACATCCTTCCCCCCTTAGGAACATTCATCCCCGAATGTCAAATTAGTCCTACATAAGTATACTGCTTCTGGTGATCTTATAACGAATCAATTGTAACTTGAACTCATCTATCATGCCGTGCCTTTCTTTACTTAGCCTAATGCCATTCTCCACCTGACATCTGTTAATATTGATCTTCCAAATATATTAGACACGATTTAGCTACCTCCGTAATCGACTGCAACTTACCATATCCATCTATACATGAAGCTTAAGTCGAGTTCTTCTTGCTCGTTCTATTTAAATTCACTGTCTTCTAGTAACTAGCTCGTTCTGACCATCTCACTTAAACCATTTCACAATTTCCCTTAATCCCACTTATAACACTTTAAGCATATTATCTCGTGTGGTTTCTCTATTTTTGACTCAACTCTTCTATCGTCCCTTTACTCAGATTTGCTCTTAGTTCTCCTATCATGCATCTTATTGCAAGCTTTACATGAGTATGTGTAGGTACTCAAATCAGCCCAGAAAATATCTTAGCGTCGTCTCACTAGTCTTTATGCTTTACCTTACATTCTTCCTTCCTACCTTTCAATAGTATCGGGGCCCAATTTTGGGTTTTGCTCTCCGTACTAATGATGTCTCTGTAGTTTTGCCTTAAACCACCTTACACCTTTCTTTGACGTATCCAAAATATTGCAACCGCACTGTTGTTACTGAATTCCTACCTTTTTTATCAAGTACTTACTTGGTCTTATCCTCAGCATACAAGTATTTGTAGGTTGCATAACTATTCTTGTACAATTTGTATAAAGGGTATCTAATCATAGTCATAGTCCTTCCTTTTCCTGGTTCATCCTGTTTTACATATCTTATTGTACTATCACTCACTTGCTGTCTATTTCGCCATACTCCTTTCCCTTCCTCTATTCACCATTTGGTTTTCTCATAACTTGCTATAGGGGAGATTTCCTATCCTTTCTCCTTTGCTACTTATATGTCACAATATCATTAGCCAATAACTCTGTTGTCAATATCTTAACCTCTAATCCAGTATAGCCTTGCTATCTTTTATAATATCTTTAAGTTACTCGTTACCATTCTTTTGTCGTATTCTTCCTTTTTACAAGCATCCACGTTCTGATGTCATATTATCCAAGACCCCTACAAATAATTCTCAGCACTGTCTCCAATACCATCTTGACTTCTATCCACTTATTGCTGGCCTTCAAATCTTACTAACTTGTTTCTGCAAGGGATCTCACTTAAAGTTTAAGAATTCACATTAAACTTGTTGCAGTGTCAATTGTTTCCATTTATACTTACTTTAGTTTCACCCGCTTCCCCCCTTTGGGGTTGTACTTACACCGTATCCATGTCTTTTCTTTATAATCTATAACTTGATTATCTTCATACGAGACCTTAACAAAATCACGAGGCGATGAGAACTCTCGATTATATAGTACAAAATTTTATCTGATGGTTGGTACTCAAGTAATGTAAGTAATGTAACAATTTATCCAAAGTCACATTCCATTTATTCCGATCAGTAAAGAGCTAGTGTTTATAGTCGTTTTAAATTCCAATTAGGTAGCACTTATATTCTGATGATAAATGTCCCAAGCTTTCTTATAACAATATCTTTATCCCAACGGATATCATCTGTTTCCTCTAATAAATTCACCATACATCAGTTGTTTCGCAAATCCACAATCCTTGTCCTTTAAAGATTTCATTATTCCCGAGGTGAAGTCACATATACGCAGTACTCTTTTATGCCTCATACTATTTCTCTCTTGTTGTATATCAAATGCTAACTTCTAACTTACTCGAAATCATATCGAATTTGTCTTAATAGTGGTCTTGTCTTAACATCGTTTCGTCGCACTACATCTTTAAGTCCATAACCATATGTTTCCCTTTTATTCTATACTCATACTCAATTAATTACGTCTGTCTTGGGTACTTCCTTTAGTATTCCTTTCGTTTCTCCAGTCTACGTCCATCTTTTATTTTGTGCACGAGGAATCTCATGCTATTCCCGTATCTTTCAGAAAACACAACTTATACATAAGCCCTTCCTCATTTTCAAATCATATTCTGTTTATCTCTTTTTATTCTTATCACACCAGTCATTTCTGGTATTTATTCTGTCTTGTTGCTCATCTTCCTTTGGTTTGGTCTTTCACAATTCTGTCGCTTATATAACTCATTTTCTCAGCTATACACGCCATAACACATTGCTACATTGTAATCCCACTCGCTTTCTTCTTATCTTCCTCCTTTTATTAACCCCCTTCTCTTCCTGTGCGCACTTTCACTTTTGTTACCACTTGACTTTTATTCTGAACTTTCCCTGTAGGACCTTGTAAGTTCTTCCTTATTCATTCTACATCCGATTTACCATTTCACACTAGTTACACAATTTCCTTTAGTTTCTTCCTTGCTAGGCTTTACTCATTTCTATAGCAATCCTTATGGTGTTCACAGTACATCCTGTTTGTAATCCATCCTATGACGTAATACTTCTTAATCTTATTCACAATTCTTCTATGTTTTAATTACACTCTGCGGACTAGGTGTACTTGACCCTTCGCCCTTTCTGATCAATCCTATCCTTAATATCTCACAAGTTGTCTTATCAACACCCTCAAGATTTGGTATAACTCTTCCTCTTCTATACTTTTATCTCAATCATATTGTTACTCTTTTTAATTGTAACTCGTCGTAATTTATCCCTGCTTATCGATTCACTCGATACCTCAATAAAATGTTCTGTTACGAGTTGCCACCTTTTCCTAGATCATCTGTAGTATTTCACCAACAACACATGAAATATATGATCCTAGACAGCCCACAAGTTTAAGTTTTTCTTCCACAAATTCTGTCACGACCCAACTGAGGGCCGCGACGGGTACCCGATACTTGTACCGAGCACCCCTTATCTCGCGTCATACTTTTATTACTAAGTGGGCCGTATGAACTATACCGTTATTTCTTTACTTAGTATTATCATTAATAGCACTATTGTAAACATATACTAATAAACTTTACTAATTTAATATACATCGACAGGGACAACCAAGATTATGAAACATCTGACTGTACATGTCTGTCTACGAGCCTCTAACAAAATACATATGGTAACAAGGAGGACCGGGTACTGCCGTGCCCGAATATGTACACAAAAAAAAAGTACCAAGAAACTAAGGCTCCGGAACAACTGGAGCGCTGCAAGTGTACCGCCGATAGGGCTCCTAAGAACCAAACCTGTCCGCCTGCTCACCTGCGTGGCATGAAACGCAGCGTCCACAAGAAGGGACGTCAGTACGAGTAATGTACCGAGTATGTAAGACATGAATAATAACATACAGGAGATATAGAACATGGATAACGACATCAAAGAAATACCGAGCATATCATGAGGTAGAAAAATAACCTGTGCATATAAGTGCCCTTGGGCGAATACCATGCATGTTTGACGCTGCGGAACGTGCAGCCCGATCCATATGTGCATATACTATAACATATTGCTGCGGAACGTGCAGCCCGGTCCATATACATATATATTACTTTACTTTCTTAGGAAAACATTTCTTTTCATACATATAGAAAATAGAACATGTCATATTGCCGAGGCGTCGGCCCCGATCCATTTGACCATATATCCCGCGTCCGGGCATCCCGCGTCCGGGACGATATCATGTACCATACTCCAACTGATCAGGTGGTTGTGCGTCTATAGCGCCTTCCCTTTTCCAATCTTCCCCATATACATGTACATATACTTATAACATGTAAACAGCATGCATGAGAGCCTAAAGAAAATCGTGTCCGTATCGGAGTGACATAAGGTCGGTAGCCTCCGATTATCTTATGGAATAACCATGGTCACTTTGTCTCGCCTTGGAGGAACTAGTACTATAAAGAGAGACCATAAACGTAGAGTAGTATTAAGAAAAGACATATAATAAGATCACAAACCTAATAAGGCGTCACCTTGTATTCTTGAAGTCTTTAGAAAGTAGAGTCATGTTCAAAGAAATAAGATTGAGGATTAGGAACTAACTCTATTTTCTCATATTCATATTGAGTCCATAACTCGTGATCTTTGACCATGAAACCATATTCGTCATATTCATCATAGAAATATTCTCATTAGGATAATCACAACACCTATGATGGTTTTAATGTAATCCGATTTCATTTGACAAGTTATAGACGTTAGATGCAATTGTCTCAATAAGATATGGAATCTTAATTCAATTCTATTGAATGAAAAAAGGTTAATTTCAAACTCGGATTTCTAGGAATAGGATCGTCTCCGAGGCTCGTATTCAAACCTATTATGTCTAAGACATGCCAAAAAAGGAAAAGTGAAGCCTTACATACCTTTTCCGCTTCATACACGTCTCCAAAATCAAGTTTCAAGTTCGCCAAAATCTACAATTTGGTCACAATTACCAAATATTAATTGTAAGGCTTTAAGATTTAAATCTTAACCAATACTTGTCTACAAAAATTTGGGCAGTATCTCCCCTATACATACAACATCCCCGAGATTTAACTCGACTCAAATATCAACAACCATACCAACAACAATACCAATAATCATCACAAAACACAATATAGCATAACTAGTCTCCTTTCCAACATAGTGTAATAGTTTTCATTCCAACTTCACATTTTCAAATCAATACCAACCTTCTCATATTCATTTACCAATCAAGATCATTACAATACAATTTGGAAATATTTCATATCATTTCTACGAAATATTCACAAAATATACAAAGTATACAAATTTTTCACCAAAACCATAATCCATCCAAAACTTCTAATCTTCAACATACATATTCATAACATATTTCCATCTTCCAATTTCATCAACCATAATCATGATTTACATCTTAACAACTTCATTTCCATAATGTCACAAAATCATTCTAAAGTGACATAATCTTCTACATTCCAATTCAATACCAACTTAAACCATTTAACCTTCATTTACATTATAAGGATCACCACAACACAACTAACACATTAAACAAAATTAATCCATTTCCATTCTACTTCCATACACCACATGGCTATATTCCATATTTCCAACCTCAACCAAAGCAATTCAACTTCCATTTCCAATATGAATTCCACCATAACCACAACTAGAATATAACATAAAATTCAACTCATATTATCTATACAACAATATACATGTACGGCCACTTACATATATGCACACCCACTTTGCAAACTTCCATATTTCCATAAATTCTACTCATTTCTACATACTACAACATAAACAAACCTTCATAATATGATAAAAAGGAATTAATTCTTACCTTTCTCTCCAAACTTCTTCACTTGACCAAGTTGTCAAATTGATGAAACAAGTGCCCTTTCTTCCAAAATAACTACACCAAGTTGTAGAGGACCCTTGAATTAGTAGGAATACCACAAGAAAATAATTTTTGGGAGAAGATTTCAAAGGGGCAAAAATTGGAGGGCATGGCCGAATGCCATGTTTCTTTTGCTCTTCATTTTTTTGTTTTTCTCCTCTTCTAATTTTCTTGAAACTTCTAAGTGATAAATGTTGACTAAATGGTCTTTTATACATTTATCACATGACTAATTTAAATGGGCTTGGGTCCTTTATTAAGGACCATGGCCGGCCACCTCCTCACTTGGGCCTCATTTTTCTCTTATTTTTTTTAGCCTAACCCGGTTGGCCCCGAGTTGGGCCTAGCCCACTGACCTTTCGGACTTAAAACGTCCATATCTCCTTGTACCGATATCACCTGGGAACCCACGACCTATGGTTGGAAAGCTAATTCAATTATCTACAACTTATAGTTCTTAGTATTTTTCCAAATTCCAAACTTATAATACCGTTTTGGCCCCTCAAAGTCAGGTCACCCGAAAACGTTTTCTTAAAAATATTCGTTCGGAGGGCATCCACTTTGATTTGGCTCAAGGGTCCTTCTTGAGTTGTGTTTAACTTTACATATGTGATTCCTATAACTTTTCACATGCTCCAATAAAAAAAATTGACGTGTGGGCCCCACCTCCGCTTACAAATAATCCGACGTTCAAAAATACGGGATATAACAAATTCCATCTCCAATTAGTCGATGAGAACTGATAAAATTTTACTATGAGGCATTCTCCAACCACCAGCAGAAGAAAACTAGAGTCCGACAAGCACCACAGAACTTCTTAGTGCTTGATTCACATAGTTTACCTCCATATTTATTTTTGAGTCGTGAGCGAATCATTTAATTCCCAACTGCTTGTCATACGCTTTGTATTCTTCCAATAAGGTGAAACTTAATCATCGGACATTTTTTCCCTTCAACATAGGCTTTTTCTAAAGCAAAATGTGGTTGGAACGTATTCTTGTCCGTTTAAATGAATTGCGAATTCGATGCTCATATATGCTTTCTCGAAATAAAATTTCCCAAATAAGGATGATGCTTCTTACGAATGACATGGAGGGTATCTCTTAAGCTTTAATCCAACATAATAAATTTACCCTATCGGTATCGACTTTCAAGACATATTATGAACTTATATCTCATTCTCCTTTTTATATTTTTGGGAAAATTTGGGAAGTGGTTCCTCTGTACTTCTTACTATCCCAAAACCTGTACGCAGGAAATACCAACAATGCCTCACAGGGCCAACATATATACGTATATATCATATCGTATCATAGCCACACAGGGCTAACAATTTCAAGTAAAAGTATAAAGATGTCGAGACTTACCTCACATGTCCAACTCAAACTGCACCTGTTATACTTTCCTGTTTACTTTCCCTTTCAATCTTCAACTTTATATTTCAATCGTACTTCAAATACCTTACCCAACATACATCTTTCATACCATTGCTTACCTGTGTACTGTGTAGCTTCCAATATCATCAGTCACTTTCTTCTGTCGATGCCGTTCTTCAACTGAAATCAAGGGTTAGTAAAAGGAATTTCATTTCCTATGGCTGGCCTCTATCGCACGATCTTAGATATGAAAGAAAGGTAACATCCTAAATGTCCTGTAGCTTCCTGTTTATGGATGTGGTGCACAACACATCGATAAACAAGACTCTACTCGACACGGTCTGTAGACACTCTGAGGATTGAACCGCTCTGATACCACTTTTGTCACGGCCCAACCTCGTAGGCCGTGACTAGTGCCCGAGTTGGACACTCATATCCCCTGTTAACTATAATCTTTTATAACCAGCATATTATGAACCTATTTGTATAAAAAGACAGGACGTTATTTTAAAGCTGTCACAATTCTGTATGTCGTAGGCACCTGTCTCCTGAGGAGTTACGATCTTCAACAACAACATATATATATCTACGCAAGCCGACAAGGCTGCCACTACACGCAACATCCCAAACATATATATATATATATATATATATATATATATATATATGCAAGCCGACAAGGCTGCCATTACGAATGGGTACGCCCCAAACATAAGTCGTATTCATACAACGCAACAACAACTATATACAGACCCACACAAATGTCCACAGACCTCTAAGAGTAATGACAGTGTCATATGACAGGACAGGGCCCCACCGTACCCCGAATAAACCCATACATATACAACAAAAGGGCGTTATACCACAAGCTAGGCTCCGGAACAAAGGAGCACTCAAAAGTAGCTGAATAGATATCCTAGGCTGGTGGATCTCCGAAACGAGCGTCTGTACCTGCGGGCATGAACGCAGCCCCCCGAAGAAAGGGGGTCAGTACGAAATATGTACTGAGCATGTAAAGCATGAAATATAGTAATAGACTCATACTGAGACAATGTGTGTAGAACCCAATGCAACAAACAGAAATTCATAAAACTTACCTTTGAACATAATTCATCTGTATCGTTCTCATATCAATATCAATATAGAGTTTTGTAATCAAAGCTGAATGATCATTCTATATATAACATATATAACGTGTCCCGGCCCTCTAGTGAGGGGCTCGGTAATTAAAATCATGGCATCATAAACATGTACATATACGTGTCCCGGCCCTTTAGTGAGGGACTCGGTGAATAATGAACATATGCCCCCCTGGCCGTCATCCCCATATCATCATGTCATCATATCATCATATCATCATATCATCATATATATATAATGTGTCCCGGCCCTCTAGTGAGGGACTCGGTGAATAATGTAATAAATATGCGCACGAAAAACGTGTCCTGGCCCGGGACTCAGTGAAGGATGTAACGGTAAGCACGAGCAGAGTAATAAGCAACCACATACATACAAATCATCTTTTGAGACTCAATAGATAAGTAAACTAATCAACTCTCAAGTATCAGGATAATGATCATATTAAGTTCGTTCTAAATTCACTACAAACTATAACAAGGAACGTTTTAGACTTCATGTACATGTATCAATTTAACATGGTGTAGCTTTTGAAAGCCAAGTATGCATCTAATTATGCAATTCTTTAAGAGTAGAAACTTCTATACATTATTTATTAGTCAATCATATAGTAGGCTCGTGATAATAACATTAAGGAATGAATAGAATCATAAGTTATTCTTGGAACTAGAGAGTAGAATTTACCCCAAGGTTCATATCATTTCTTACTTACGTCTAGGACATGCCAAGAAAAAGAAGGAATAGGCTTTACATACCTTTAGCGTTTAGTCGTATTATAACTTGTACTTGCTGCCCAATGGTACTTATCCTATATCAAGATATCAAGAGCAACGATTAGTCTATGAGGGAATTCAGTATGTATTTTAACGTTAACAATCCCTTTCTAACATTTAGACGACGTTTCGTTCGTATTCAAACCAACTAGTACTACAAACTAATATTGCTAATCATACTTTCAAGTATCAATCCGAACTTGGTTAAACATGACTTAAGGGAACTTTGGACCGTCCGTACATCATTCAAAACAGTCCCCTATTCACGGCCAAACAGCACGTACAACATTACCATTTTCAATTCGCAGTTTTCCAACTTCAACTACAACGACAACAACACGTTTACAACATTACTTATACGATTATTGGAACAGTTTTAGCATCATATTTATTCTTACAACAGCCCACAAACCATTTCAATTTCAACTTGAATCATTAAGCTTCACTTTCATCATAAAATTCATGACAACAACCATCAAAATACCAAGTAAAATCAGTTCACTATCTTCCACACAAAACAGTCCACTACACGGCCACAATTCCACAAATAACAAGTTCATATCAACACAACTTCACCATTAACCTTCCAATTCTTTTCATTCTTTTTACCATGCAATCTATGATAGCAACAACCATAATGATTAAATAAAATCAGTCCATTATTCAACACCAAACAGTCCCCCTACGGGTTCCACAATGTCTCAACATCAACACATAATTTCACACATGTAATTCACATTTACACATGCACAACATACCCAAATCACCCCCAAAACAGCCCCTACGACTATAACAATATTTCAACACCAACATTCATAATTCCATAAATGCAATGTACATTTACATATTCACAACACATTCAAATTCGTCCTAAAACAGTCCCTACGGCTCAACAACATTCCAACACCAACATTCGAAATCTCATGCATGCAATTCATGTTCACCAAGTTACAACCATACTTCATCATCAACACCTATAATTCCATGGCTACTATCACGCTCAAACATCAACACACCTAATTGCATGGATTCAATTTACATTTGTACATTTACAACACGTCCAAATCCTTACTAAAAACGTTTAAAAAGATGATCAATTCTTACCTTAACAATCTAACTTCTCAACTTGGCTAGAATTTGATGACTTGAACTAATACTTGTTCTTGTTGCTCCAATGGATACTCCACGTTGCTATGCACCTCCCTAAGGGTTGAAACACCTTGGAAAATATTTTTTTGTGAATCAAAATGGAGAGTTCAAATTTGGCAGTGAGCTTATAAGAGCTTGCATGGCATATTTATGGTTTCTCCTTCACTTGAAACTTAATAATGAATGTGTAGAACACTTTAGGGACATATTGGTAAGAGAAAAATAGAAGGTTGGCCGTGGTATGGTGGTGGAACAGCCATGGCTGGCCGTGGCTCTCTCTCTATCTTCCAAGTTTCTATGTTTGTAAAATGTAGCTTCTCTCTCCTATTCCACTTTTTGTAGTTGGGAAATGAGTTGTGGCTGAACTTTTGGTCAACAAGGAGACCATTTTGCTGCCCAATATAGTCTTACGCGTTCCCCTAAATAAGCATGGGCAAAAAATCTGATTTTTTCATGTGTTTGTGGGGCCCACACAGCCACTAGTGAAAAATTTGTGAACATTTAAGTCTTAATCCCCACTCAGCCCAACTTTCATCGTCTATATCTCCTCATCCCGATATCATTTTGTCGATCGGTTTATTGCGTTGCAAACCAGACTCGATGAAATTCATTTTAGGCTTTTGAAACACCTTAAAACTCCTCATATACTAGGAGATATGCCTCCTACAATATAGGCTAAAACCGGGTTCTAGATTTTACTGAAGTTGTTCCGATTCATTTCGTTTAACTTCTAATCCTCTTCCAACCTCATGTAACCTCTTATACATACATATACACACTCATATACATCAATAACAATCCATATCCGCGACTCGAAGGGTCCGGAGAATCACAATAACCTTAAACATAACTAGAGAACTCACAAAGCTTCGACGAAACTCCAATCGCAAAAGTATATACCTATCTTTTGTCCATCTTCTAAATCACTACTAATAATCTCAAATACTTTAAAAGGTCACTCACATTACCTCATATACATACTCATAACGCGATTTCAAATCCTTTAGGTTACCATGTCACCTCGGGATACTTAAGGCAACCATATGTATATATCACGATATTCTTACTAACTCGATTAACTTTCCTTGAACTTTCTTAACTCATTATTTCTTGTCTTAATTAAAATAGCACGGAATCTTACGGGGTGCAACATTAGTGGTCTAATTCGCTTAATTAATCATTAATCTCCACTTAATAATCTGATCATTATTAATTAATCCCTAATCTCCACTAATATTTCTACACTAATTGTAGTTAATGTGCAAACCGTGCACTATTAAAATCGGGATTGAAAAGTCCTTGTCTCAAAATAACCTTTTCCTTAAACTTATGTCGATTAGCTTACGAATAATCCAACATGCAAAAATACGGGGTATAACATCCTTCCCCCCTTTAGAACATTCGTCCTCGAATATTAAACTCGTCCTGCACTCCCAATACTTTCTCAAGTGTTCTCTTATTGAATTATGCCCTTCACATGCCTCTTTCATTGGTTGATTCCCTTTAATTTACTATAACTCATTCTAGATCTCTAAGTAACCATTCCCGTAATATTCCCTCTTGATCTCGCCTCTCGAGGTAATACTTCCACATTATTGGCTTTACTCTCCTTTTTTATTTTGCAGTTGGTTGACGGTTGTATTGCGAGCTCTTCTGCTGAAAGCTTACTCTTTTACCTAGTACACTTAGTCATAACTCGACTCTTTCTTCTTCTGTAGTTACTCCATTGAGATATATCGTTCACTTCATCTTACCTCTTACGCGTAGACGTCCCTCGTCGATTTATTAGACTTTGCTATCCCTGGAGTATTTCGTGCTCTCAACCTGTAGACCCTTCGCAGACTCTACGAATAAAACGAAATTTTCCAAGGTGTTACATTATCTTACTTCAATAACCTTACATTGCTTTGCTGTTTCAATCAATATTCTGGAATCTTCGGCCTCATGTATCACTTCTCGACTTTCTTTTTAAAAGATTTTAACTGTCACTCTACTTTTTAGCTCTTAATCTTAATCCTTAGAGTTCCCTCATATAATAACTTCACATAGCTGCTTTCTGATCTGACTATCATTAATTGGTATAATTCTGAAGGAATTTTTGATTTGACATATAAATTCATTGTCATCCAGTAACCCGCTTGTTCTGATCGTCTCGCTTAAACCATTTCCCTTAATCCAACTTATAACACTTTAGGCATATTATCTCGTGTCATTTCTTTATCTTTAATTCAAACTCTTCTATTGCCTCTTTACTAAGATTTTGCTCTTCGTTCTCCTATCACGCATTAGAATATGCGTACGTGCTCAAATGAGCCCAAGAGATATCTTAGCGTCATCTTAGTAGTTTTCACGCTTTACATTACCTTCTTCTCTCTTATCTTACAATAGGTATCGGGATGAGTCTTCGGCTCAGCCATGGCCATGTCCTGATTGCCCTTAGTATTATTTCTATCTCGGTAATCTGACTCAAACCATCTTTACATCTTTCCTTAATGCGCCCGAAATATCGTAACCACATTGTTATTACTGAATCCTTACTCTTCTTATCAAGTACTCACTTGGTTTTATTATTAGCATACAAATATTCGTAGGTTGCATAACAATTCTTGAGCAACTTATATAAAACATATCAGATCTCAGTCACAGCCTTTCCTTCTCCTGGTTCATTATGCTTTACATAATTCATCCGTACTAGAACGCACTCGTAGTCTATCTTGTCATACTCTTTTCCCTTCCTTTATTCACCCCTTTGATTTTCTCATATATTACTATAGGAGATTTTCTATCCCTTCTCTTTGCTACCTATAAGTCGCAATATCATTAGCGCACAACTCTATTGCTAAATCTTAGCCTCTAATCTAGTATAGCATTGTTATCCTTTATCATATTTCTTAAGTTACTCGTTACCATTCTCTTATTGTACTCTTTCTTTTTATAAGCACCCACTTTTTAATGTCATGTCATTCAAGATCTTTACAAATAATTCTCAGCACTGTCTCAAATACCATCCTGAATTCTATCTGTTTATTGCTGGCTTTCAGATCTTACTAACTTGTTTCAGCAAGGGATCCCACTTGAAGTTTAAGTATCCATTTCAAATATATTGCAGTGTCAATCGTTTCCATCTTACACTTGCACTTCTCACCTGCTTCCCCCCTTAAGGGTGTACTTATACCATTATCTATGTCCCTATTTCCAATCTCAAATTCATTTGATCTCTTTTTTTCCAACTCCCTTGGTATGCTGTACCATATCCATATCTTCTCTTTATAATTTATGACTTTGATTATCTACGTACGAAAACTTAACAAAATCATGAAGCGACGAGAACCTTTCTATAGATAGTACAAAATCTCATCTGACCAGATGTACTCGAGTAATGCAACCCATGTAGCAACTCATCCAAGGCCACATTCCACTTACACCAACCAGTAATTAATTAGTACTTATAGTCGTTCCAAATTCTCAATTAGGTAGCACTTATATTCCAATGATAAGTGTCCCAAGTTCTCTTATAATATTATATTTACCCCAACCTATACATAATCAGAAAGCACACTATACAGGTAGCTTTTCCATGTCCCTCAATACATTTCCTTCCACTCCATATTGTCCCATGATTTTATGCTCCTCCTAAATAATTATTGTGCACCGAGTCGTTAGATGGTAGTGGACTCTTTCCTCTCCTTTTAAAGATTAGAACCCTTTACTAGCAATAGCCACCTTCTTTAGTCACTTAATTCGTATACCCCTCCTAACCATCCAGTCATGAAGCTAGTCATGAAGATGTACAGGGTACATGAACTCCTGGACACCGCTCTTGGACTTTAGTCTCTTTGTTACAATGCCCGTCTGTCATGGTTTATCGCAGATTGCTCCAGGGTATAAAATGATATGAACCCAACAAGCACAAGGCCTTTCATAAGAAGTCAAGCAAGAGAACTTCAAGAGTTGCAAGGCTTGTTCATGAAAAGGGATGCCTTGGGGGAGATGGGAGAGATGACTTCGCGGATTTACAACGTTTGGGAGTTGACATTGGAAGAGTCGCAAAGTGGATAGAAGCGCAAAATGGATAAAAGTGCAACTATGGGGCTAGGATTGCAATTAGAGGTCATACTTGCAAGTTATGGGGTTAGAATGGCAATTAGAGGTCATAATTGCAAGCTATGAGGCTTTTGATGCAATTGAAGACCCATGTGGGTATTTTTGCAAAAGAGACACTTTAGGGCCTTTGGTGTAATAGACATTAGTATAAATAGTTTTTGTTATCCATTGGAAGACTTAGCTTTGATATTGTGTGAACTCAAATATTGAGAGATTTTAGTTATTAGATAGATTGTTAGGCTACTACACTAAATGTGATTTCATTGTTGCAAAGTGAATTTGCTTATCCATTTAATTCATCTAGATTGCTCATTTGTGGTTTTCAATTGAGTCTTCTACATGATTCAAATTACTTTGGTTCTTTTGGTTGAATTCACAATAGGATGGTTTAAGTTTGATATACTTAGATTTGCCTATAGGATTCATTACTAATTGGGTCAAGTATCTATCCTCTATTCTCCTTAATCTTCAATTCTTCATCTATCTTTTGTTTTTCTTTATTTTTGTTTAATTCTTAGAGTTTTCTTAGGTTGAATCTTATCATTTGGTATCAGAGCATAGGCTAAGAGATTGTTCCTACAATTTCTAATCCTAGGCTAAAAATTCGAAAATTGTTTTGTGATTTGATTTTGTTGTTTTTGAAGTTAGATTTGATTTTGTTGTGGTGGGAAACATCTGGAAACGAAATTTGAAGTCATTTGGGTAAGAATTGAAGCTTCCACCATTAGAGGTTCATCAAAGCTTGAAGAACTCAAAGTGGGTTTAGTTGAATTTAGTGAAATTGAGCTTTGGTTCATATTGGGCTTTGTTGTCTAAGTGGTAAGGAGCTTAGATCTAAAAATTGTGGCAAAAATGAGTTTATTTGGACCACATTGGGTTTTTGAATGTTCTTCATTGTTCATCATTATTTTTGGTGAAGAAGAAGATAAAAAGGAAAGTTAGATCCAAGGAATTCAAGTCAAAAGTTGAAAAGTTATTTTTCTAGCCAAAACGAGTAAATACAAGGTTGAGGGGGTCCCAAGAGGTCAGCCAAATTCAGAAAATCTTATGCAAATCCCGAGGCAAACGAGGTACAATGATATTCACTGAAGCATCTAACGAGTTCACTGTGTTGGAAAGATATCTTTAAATACGGCCCGTATTTCATTATACGGACCGTAAAGTAGATCGTAAAGTGGAACGTGAAAAAAGTTATCCTCAAGTTGAGCTCACTGTCTCGAAAATAGGATCCTTAAATTGTTATATCCCGTGTTTTCACACGTTTGGAAAAACTTGTTATATATTGGATTTTTGAGATATAAGGTCAAATTTGATATTTTGTTGAACATAGGAGTTATGCATGAAAGAATAGAATCATGAAAGTTTGGGACATGGCTAAGGGTAATTTTGGAATTTTGAAAATTAGTTTCGGGAATTACAAAATGTGATTTACAAGTTATTGGGCTCAACAAAAATTGAAATAAAATGAGGCCCAAAGAGTAAAGGGTGGCCGGCCAAGCCTTTGATTTTGTCCCAAATCCATCTAGTTGATCATGTGCTAGTCATGTGATCAACTAGTATATGTTAGGATAATTATCAAGACAAGTCAAGAAACAAGATAAGCAAGAACAAAAATAGAAGAAGAGCAAGGAGGGTTCTCGGGTTTGCTAGGGAAAAATAGCCACCAAAAATATTGTTCTAAAAAATTATTTCTTGTTGATTTCCTACTAAGTCAAGGTTCCTTTGTAACTTGGTATAGTTGGTTTGGAGTGGGAGGCATTAGAATCACCAAAGTGATCACATCTCCAAGTGAAGAAGACTTGAGGAAAAGGTAAGAATTTCTCCCTTATCTTTATGTTATTAAGTTTTGTTTGTGTTGTAGTATGTAGAAATGTGTTGATTGTATGAAGAAATGGAAGTTTGCAAAGTGGGTGTGTGTGGTGAGTGTGTACCCGTGGGTATGTTCTAATTATATAGCCACAATGTGTTGAATTCATGTTATATTCTAGTTGTGAATGTGATGGAATTTATGTTGAGAATGAAAGTGGAATAAATTTGATTGAATTGATAAAAATAGCATTTGGCCGTGAGGTTTGGAGTGTGTGGAATGGAAATGGATTAAGTTTGTTTAATGTGTTATTATGATACTTGCAATGTATATGGAGATAAAATGATATAAGTTGTATCGAAATGGAATATTGAAGCTTATGTCGTTTTAGTACGATTTTACGACATTATGAAAATGAAGTTATTAGGTTGCTAATTATGAAAAGTATTGATGAACTTGGAAGAAGGAAACATGTTATGAATACGTATGCAAAGGATTAGGAGTTTTGGATAAATTATGACTTTGGCGGAAAGTTTGTATATTATGTATATCGTGTGTATAATTTGAGGAAAATGATATGAAATGCTTCTAAACTATGTTGTGGTGATCTAGATTGATAATGAATGTGAAATCGTTAAGATTAGTTTGAAAGTTAAGATTAAAGTAAAGGTTATGGCATTATGTCGGCAAGTAGAACTAGTTGTGCCATATTGTGTTTCTAGTGTTTGTTGTTGATGTTGATGTTGTTGTTTGGGTTGTTGTTGATGATTGTGAGCCGAGTTGAATTCTCGGGGGTGCTATATGTATAGGGGAAGTGCTGCCGAAATTTCGGTAGACAAATATGAGTTGAATTGAATTCGTAGCATCTATAGCTTACAATTGGTAAATGTGACCATTTGCAGATTTTCGACGAAACGGAGAGTGAGCTTGGATAGGCTTAAAAAGCTCCAAAGGTATGTAAAGCTACCCCGATCCTTCTTTTTGCATGCCTAAGTGTATTAGGATCGAATTCGGGCCTCGAAAGACTTTCTGCCCCTCGGAATCCGCAAGTGAAAATACCACTTTTTCTTTCAGTAAGATTGAACGCTTTTGGTATGTTTTCTTGGAAATTATGCAAACCTTCTCTAAACTCCTTGGAAAGCTACAGAATGTCCGTAGAACCTTTATAGGTGATCCCATAAGCTTAAAGGGCGTAATTTGGACCCATCGCCTTGCTTGTCCCGAGGTGGGCCCGGTATTCCCGGTTTTGCCCTTAATGTACTTAAGTCTTCTTTTCGAATAGTTCTTAAAGAAAGGTTTTGACTACTATTCTAATTACCTAACAAACAATGTTCTAAATACCCCATTGAGTCCAATAAATTGTTGTGACACTCGGAACGATTTCAGGAAGGTTATACTTTTGAAATTTATTATGATATCCGAAATGCATCTATTATGATCCCGTCCAACTCCATTGGATTTGTTTGGCTTTGATATGATTCACCGAGTCGTTGAAAACATTCATGATATTTTAATTGCATTAGTCTCTCACTACTCCATTCGTGGATGCCCCAATGTTTCCCACACTGAGCCCGGGCCAGGATATGTTGTCAAGCGTGATCCTTTGCATTGTTCGCCGTGCCTCGATGTGAGGGGACAGGTATACACGTACATGGGTTTGTGGAGTATGTTGTGCCATGTACGCTTGTTCTGATATGATTTACCATAGCCATCTGATATGACATATTATGTTACGGGGCTATGCCCCTATTCTGATTCTTCTGTGTTGTGGCACCAGCGTCGGGAGGGTGGCCACGTTCTGTCTGCCGAGTCCCTTGGCAGGGACCGGATTTGATATGACATATGTTTCTGTACACACTCCGCATGTTTTGAAAATATATATCTTATACTTTGTATTTTCTGTTTACTTTCTGTACGTTCTATACCAGTTATGATTTTGTTTCTACAACTCAGGCTTTACATATTCAGTACATATTTCGTACTGACCCCCTTTCCTCAGGGGCTGCGTGTTCATGCCGTGCAGGTACCGACGACAGGTTTGCTGATCCGTCCGCTTAGGATCTCATTCTGCTATTTTTGGAGCGCTCTTTTATTCAGAGCCATCTTTTGGTATAGTCCGTCACTTCTATATATGTATGTTCTCGTTCATGGGTACGGCGGGGCCCTGTCCCGTCATATGATTCTGTCGGTCTGTTAGAGGTCTTTGGACATGTTTGTGGGTTGGGATCTTTCTGTACAGCTGTGTGTATATGTTGTGTTTGGGCGATCCCTTTCGCCGCGGCGGCCGGTCCGCATATATTTAAATGTTGCTCTGTTGGCCCTGTGTGGCCTTTGTTGGTATTTTCTGCGTGCAGGGTATGTGGGATAGTCCGTAAAACAAAGGAAACTCTGCCGAAATTTATTTTGGAAATTATTTAATTTGGAAATAAAGCCTTGTCGGTTTCTGCTATATACTAGAATATGTTTGAGTGCCCAGATCAGGCACTAGTCATGGCCTACGGGATTGGGTCGTGACATAAATACGGCCCGTATTTCACTTTACGGACCGTATATCAGCTCGTAAAAAGTAGGGGCCAAAGTTGAGTATTCTGCCTCTCGGACTAATCCTTAAATACGATTGAAGTTTACGAACCGTATTCCACTTTACGACCCGTAAACTTCAAGGGGTCAGTCGTATAACTGTTGGGGTCCAAAGTGGAGCATTCTGCCTAGGAAAGACATCATTAAATACAGACCGTAAACCACAATACGGCCCGTATCTTGTTGGTCGTAAAAAGCAAGGAACATTCTGTTTTGGGCATCACTAAATACGGACACGAAATACGGACCGTAAACCACAATACGGACCGTATTTTGTCAAGCTCAAACCGTATACTCAAGGTACCTTTTCATGTCCAAATTTCATTTCCTCCCACTTTCATTTCTCAAAATTTCCTGATCCTTAGTTGATAGTTTTGTGTCCCTAGTCCTTTGTTCGGGAACAAAAAAAATAAAAAAATTAAAAAAAATCAATATTTCAAATTGATACCTTGGATCATTTGGGACATCAAGACCACGTTTTCAAGATATCACCTACCCTGGCCCAAAATTTTATTTATTTTTTGTTTTTAGCATTCCATTTTCTTGTGTCTCTCAACTAGTAGCCATTTGGTAGTTGTTCCTACTTATATCTACTAGTTCTTGTGTCCACATTTCCTTCGTGCTAATTTCTTTTGAGATTTTCTTTGTTTTATCTCGTTGAAACTTTATTGATTCCCGTCCGATTTGCTTTGAGTCGTCCGTCATTAATCTAAACAAAAATCCATTCTACCACAAAGGATAAGCAACGTGTGAATTTGATCGGGCGAGCAATTCATCAACAACTTCGAAATAGCACGGAAGTGTGGTAAGGTTGAGAGTTCAATACGAGTGACGTGAGGCTTTTATTACTAACCTTATTTGCTAGTTTTGCAGGTCTTCATGTCTAACCAAGGTGATAGGACGCAAGAGGTAGTAGATATGTCATCCATAGCAAGTTCATTGTCTATGATCATGAATCAAATCTCGGGCATGCAAGCGGGTATGGAAGAGATGAGGGGAGAGATGAATGGTGTGAGTGGGAAGTTGAAGGGAATGGATGAACGGATGGTGAGTATTGAGAAAGTTCAAATGGAGAGTTCAAGTAGAATGGGCATTCCCCGTTCTCGGAATGAAGGTGATGGGGATAAAACACAAGACACTACACCAACCATTACCCCGGGACAAGCCTATACCTTGTGCAATCCCAACACCACAACCACCTCCACCCAAAGAGCTCCACTACCCCAAACAACCAACCTCATTCCAAAACTCCACTTCCAAAACACCAATCGACAAACCTATCCCCACGTTTACCAATACAACCCGAATAAGGAAATCCCTCAAGTAACCTTACAATAAACACCCCAAGCTCCACCCCAAGTCCAAACACAAGATCCCTTTCATAACCAAAACCAATACCAACGCCACTACCAATACCCCATGAAGGAAGGGGAGTATGATGACTATCCACAAGGTCGGTGGTGGGATGATAATCGGCAAGGAGGAAGGCGTGGAGGAATGAATAACAGGGGAAGGGGAGGAAAAGTAGGTTTTGAGAGGTTTCCGGGCCATGACCCTAGATTCCAAGGTCATGTAGACATAGGGAGGGCCCAAGGTTATGAAGACCAGGGAAGATGGCAAGATAATGATCATAATTTGAACACCATCAAGGTGAACCTTCCTACGTTCCAAGGGGGTAGCAATCCGGAAGAGTTCCTTGAATGGAAATTGCAAAGTGAGCGCATGTTCCTCACGAACAATGTGTCCGAGGCCTTAAAGGAAAAGTATGCCCTCACTCAATTTGAGGGGTACACTTCTACTTGGTGGGAATCCAAAAAGTTACAAAGAGCTCAACAACACATCTATGATCTCCCAACTTGGAATGATTTGATTGAGCTCATGGAGACAAGGTGGCTTCCACCTACATACCACCAAGATGCACTCAAAAGGCTGTACATGTTGAAACAAGGGTTGAAAAGTGTGGAAGCGTACTTTGATGATTTTGAGGATTTGAGGATGAAGTCCAAGATACAAGAGCATGAAGAGTAAACTATTATAAGGTTTGTAGACAACTTGAATCGAGACATCTCTAAACCGATGAGGCTCAAAACCTATAATAGTCTTGAACAGGCATTCCATGATGTGTCCAAGGTTGAGGCAGATCTAAAAGAAGAGAGTTCGTACAAAGAAAAAAGCAAATCATCGTCAACTTGGAACAAAGGCAAAGAGAAGTGGAAAACATCCACTTGGGATAAGCCCAAGAGCAAAACTCAAGCACCTCAAGCCAAATTCGATTACAAAGCCAAAGGTGATGACAAGGCTAAAGGAGGTAACAATTCTAACACCAACTATTATCGACCTTCTACCATCCAATGCTTTAAGTGCCAAGGGATAGGGCACATTGCGAGTGAGTGTCCCAACCGGAGGACTATCACAATGGTGAGGGATGGGTATCGAACCGATGATGAACATGAGGGCGGGGATGGTCATGAAGAGGAGGGAGAAAGAAGTGAGTGTGAGGGTGATTCCGATGAAGAGGGTGAGATAAGGTATGAAGAAGCCTTGAATCATACTATTGTGGCTAGAAGAGCCATGGGGGCTCTAGCTAGGGAAGAGAGCGACCAAAGGGAGAACTTGTTTCATGCATGTTGCAAAATTGTGGATAGGTGTGCTCCTTAATCATTGATGGTGGAAGTTGTCCGAATGCCGTTAGCCAATTTTTAGTTGAAAGTATGAAATTCCCCACCCGCAAGCACACTAATCCCTACAAACTCCAATGGTTTAATGAATGTGGCGAAATGAGGGTCAACAAGCAAGACATTAACAAATTTAGCATTGGCAAGTACCAAGATGAGATTTTGTGTGATGTGGTACCCATGCAAGCTTGCCATCTATTGCTTGGAAGACCTTGGCAATTTGATGTTGATGCCCAACATAGTGGGAGAACTAACAAGTACTCATTTGTGGTCAAGGGGAAGAAGTACATTCTTAACCCACTAACCCCTTATCAAGTGAGTGAGGATTATAGAGTGATGAGGGAGCTTCGGGAGAAGTATCAAAGGGAAGAAAAGGAGAAGGGTGAGAAAGAGACTTTGTTGGTCATGCGTGGAGAGGGGACATCTCAAGATGGTTCCAAGAAATGTTTGTTGGCCAAACCAAGTAATATTTAAAAAGGGTTGACGAGAGACACTTCATGGTTTGTCTTGTCAACAAATATCTTCTCCTAAATGCTAACAAAACTACTAGCACTTTTCCTAGTAGTATGTCTTCTATTTTGAAGGAATATGAAGCCTTGTTTCTGGAGGAAATGCCCGAAGGCTTACTTCCTTTGAGAGGTATTGAGCACCAAATCGACTTTGTACTGGGTTCCCAAATTCCCAACAAACTGGCTTATAGGAGCAATCCGGAAGAAACAAAAGAATTGTAAAGGCAAGTGGATGAGCTTCTTAAAAAGGGGCTAGTGAAGGAGAGTCTTAGCCCGTGTGCCGTTCCGGTGATTCTTGTTCCAAAGAAAGATGGCACTTGGAGGATGTGCATTAATTGTAGAGCCGTCAACAAAATCACGTTAAAGTATCGCCATCCTATTCCAAGGCTTGAGGATATGTTGGATGAGCTTTGCGGCTCAAAGGTATTTTCAAAGATTGATCGTAGAAGTGGCTATCACCAAATTCGAATGAGCCTCTTCTCCCTGTCTACCTGTGGGCATGAACACAGCGTCCGAGGAAAGGACGTCAGTACGAATATTGTACCGAGTATGAGAGGCATACATAATGAAAGGAAACATCAATAATATGAGGATAACATCAACATGAGACATCTGGATCTGACTGAAAATCATAATTGAAGTAATACATGCTATCTTACTCATACTCATCATCATGACATGTATGCATCATATGCAAGCTGTCCGTCCATGTCGGAAGGTGTGATAATCAATAATATTAGCCCGCGTCCAGGCCTCCCGCGTCCGGGGTACCATCTCATACCGCACACTAGTGGTGTCTGCCCACGCCCGTAGGTCGTGGTGTATCCGTATCGCCGCCCGCCGAAGCGGTGTCTGCCCGGCCAACTAGGCCTGGTGTGAATGCAATCATGACATGCTTAATGTAAATACTCATAGTAATATGCTTATCATAAAATACTTATTGTCACGACCCAACTAGGGGTCGCGACGAGTACCCGATACTTGTACCGAGCACCCCCTATCTCATATAGTATTCTTGTTACTAAGTGGGCCATATGAACTGTACCATATATATATATATATTTTTACTTACCATTAACACTAGTAGCATAGTTATAAACATAGGCTAACAAACTCGGCTAGCACTTTATACAATAACGAGGACAATCAAAGGTATAAACATCTAACTGTACATATCTGTCGACGAGCCTCTAAACATAGTACACATATACATAGGAAGGGCCTTGTACTACTGTGCCCGAATATATACACAAAATAGTACCAAGGGACTGAGGCTCTGGGACAACTGGAGCGTTGCCACTTACTGCTGATAGAACTCCTAGGAATCAGGTCCGTCTACCTGCTGACCTGCGCGGCATGAAACGCAGCGTCCACAAGAAGGGACGTTAGTACAAATAGTGTACCGAGTATGTAAAGCATGGAAGATAATAAAACAGAAACGTAAAGCATGATTATCAATATCATAGGGTCATAGGACATATATTGAGACGAGAAAGTAACCTGTACATCGGAATACCTTTTTCAGGCCGGATACCATGCATGCTTGTCTGTCTTTGTAAAACATTTCTTTTTCATAGTCATAGAAAATAGAGCTTATATTATGTCATGTCTTATCATATCATATCATATCATATCGTATCGTATCATATGAGATCGTGTCATATCATATCGTGTCATATCATATCATGTCAAATCATATCAGGTCATAGCATATCAGGTCATAGCATAGCAGGTCATAGCATAGCAGGTCATAGCATATCAAGTCATAGCATAGCAGGTCAGAGCATAGCAGGTCATAGCATATCAGGTCATAGCATAGCACCGAACAATGTTGGCTCGCCTACATAGCACCGAAATACATCGGCTCTCCCATATATCCCGCGTCCGGGATGATAACGCCAGCTGACCAGGTGGCAATGAAACATGTTTCCCTTCCCATTCCCCATGTATCCCTTCCTCCACCCCATGTACATATTCATATCGCATATACATATGTCATATAAGCATGCAGGAGAGCCCAAAGAAAATCATATATCCATTGGAGTGACGTAAGGTCGGTGACCTCCGATTACATTATGGAATGACCGTGGTCGCTTTGTCTCACCTTGAAAGAACTAGTATCATAAGGCGAAACTATCAATGAAGAATATCATTATGAGAAAACATAAAATAGGGTCATAAGGCATCGTTTCATATGCTTGGAACCTTTAAAGTAGTCATTACCCATAATAGAGTTGAGATATCAAGAAATAGTTTAACATTGTCATATTGTCATATTCGTAGTAGGAACATATCGTCAGCATATCTATCATAGACATTTTCTCATCTTTGACTTCATCGTTGTCCTCATAAGATCATATTCATCATCTTAGTCATAAGAGCTTCCTATCTCTTAAAACTTGGCTTTCGAAAAATATGGACATTATAAAAAAAAAATTATGAACTATTAGGAAAAGACTTATACCTTGAAGTTATAGACTTATAGCTTTTGCAAGTAACTAAGATATAAGAAAAACATTTGAGACTTTACGACTTGGGGATCATTCCTTTGGAATCTTTAGAAGATAGTGTCATAACCAAGGAATAGAATATAAGATCAAGAACTACTTTGATACTTTCATACTCATATTCATATTGGGTCCTTAGCTTATGACTCTTAGTCATAGAATCATTCTTGCCATACTTACCATAGACGTATTCGCTTCCTTAGCATTATCGTTATCATGGTCGTCATATACATATTCCATTAGAATAGTACAGTACTTATCGTTTGATAATCGGAACAAGGATCAAAAGTTTCCTTTGGATTCTACTCCAAAATAAGTCAAATGGAGCAATAGGGAAAATTCGGGAACAATGGGCCCACCTCGGGTCAAATGAGGCGGCGTACCAAATTTACGTACATTATATTTCATGACGTCACTCGTGAGGATTTTGAGGTAGTGGGGTCATATTTATGCAAGTTCTATATGTTTAGGAAGGTTTTCCAACATTTTACACAATTTCTAATTCAATTCTACTTAATGAAAAAGGGGAAACTTTAGGTGCGGATCCCGGAGAATGGAGTTGTCCCCGGGGCTCGTATCCAACCTAGTATGCCTAAGACATGCCATAGAAGGAAGGGTGAAGCCTTACATACCTCTTTCCGCTCCTTATGCTATTCCAAATTCAAGTTGCAAATCCGCCAAAATCTACAAATTGGTCACATTTACCAAACTTTGGTTAGAGCATTTAGAATTGGAATCTTAAGATAATACTTGGCTACCGAAATTGCGGCAGCACTTCCCCTGTAAATACTCCATCCCACCAAGTTCAACTTGGCCAATTTCAATCAACAACAATCCCGGGAATTCAACCCGGCCAAACTATCAACATAATTTCAACAACCATACTAACAATTTCCATATTCAATCCAAGATACATTATAACAACTTAATCAATTTACTACTTCTTTCAAAACCTTCCAACTCCAATAAAAACAATAACAACCTTATCATATATATATTCCAACAACACCATACTAATATCATTATCTTCCATACATGTAAGAACATAATATTCAATTTACATAATCTTCCAAGACAAGCCTCCAACTACTAATACTTCACTAAGCTCATTAGGCTTTTATTTGCAACATAAAATCCACAACACAACAACCAACATACCAAATAAAACTTGCTCACATCCCTTCATGATTCACCAAATATACACGGCTATACATCATGCATATACAACTACAACCTCTCCAAAATCATTCCACTTCCATTATCAACATAACATTCACAACAATAACAACCAATTACTAGATAAAATAATTAAAACATGATTTCCACACACACACATATAGCACACCTCACGGCCACAACATAGTTTTTCTCTTCCATGAATTTCACTCACTTTTGCATACTACAACATGCATAAAGATCCATAACATATAAGAAAAGAGTTTCACCTTACCTTTTTCTCCACTTTTTCACTTGATTAAAATTGGTAACTTGCAAGAATATGAAATCTTCTTGTTCCAATGAACACTTCACCTTGCTAGGAATCCTTGAATTGGTAGGAAATGATTTTTGAAGAAAACATTTTTTTTTTGGTCTTGAACTTGGCCGAAAATGGCCTATGGAGAAGTTTCTCCTTCTTTCTTTTCTCTCTTCTCTTGAAATGTCTAGAAGATTATGGGACTATTTAGAAGACTTAGTCTTCTTTTAATCCCATAAATTTTAATTTCCCATGGGCTTGGCCCATCAAGAAGGAAGTTGGATGGCCAACCTTGGCCCAAAGTAATCTAGCCCTTTTTTTTTTTTTTTTTTTGCAATTCATGAAAAATTATTTTCCAAATTCCAAATTTGCCCTTCATCCTCCTTATATTTCCACGAGTCATATTGCGAATTTTCCGTTTATACCCTTGACCTTTCTTAATATTCCCACTTCAAAATTTTCATAAACCACTTATGCACCCAACAAGATCAAAATTATAGTCTTGCTCTTGACCTTTCGCCACTATCTCGAATTATCCAAATACGCAAGAATGTGGGATATAACACTTATCTTATAGTAATGCGTATATAAGACTCATGATCAACTTTACTCTATCGGGGTGACGTAAGGTCGTGATCCCCTAGTTACATTATGGAATCATTATGGACATTCTGCCTCACCTTGAAAGGACTAGTACATAAGGTGAGTGTAGGCAAGGAATAACATCATCATCATTCTAGTGTCATCATATCGTATAACTTATCTCATATAGACATTCATAGGTATAAGCTTTTAACTTCTTAGAATGTAGAAATTCATGAAAGGAGTAGGGATTCAAGCTAAAAGATTCATGACATTAGAAAGAAGGACTAGCCTCACATACCTCGGTCGTTTAGCTAAGATATAGCTCACTTGTTCTCCGTCGATATCACGTCGTTACCTTCATAAGAGAATTCGTATCAATATTAGTAGTTAGCTAAAAGAACGTGTCGCTAATTCTAGGAAAAGTCGGACAACGCTTCCTTCGCTCATACCACTTTTCCCACGTTTATATTATCTCCCAACGTTCATAATGTTACTCGCAATATCATAATCGACAATCGTCATTTACGTACAGTTGGCAAAATCCACCATTTTCCTCCAATTTTCCCTTATTTCTACTTCTAGCTCATCCTTGCGTGTTCATGCATTTAATGCTTGTTTCATGATATAAACATCATTTATAACGTATGAGTACTCACAACACTTCAATATTCATAGTTCCATTCCACTATCATTCATCTATGTCACTATTCATTCAATAATGACCCATTTTTATGTTCTTCTACATTTCAAGTGTCTAAGCTTTCCAATACTTCAAACAACATGGAATAATCATGAAACTTTCCTTGGATGATGGTTGAATAATCCTTAAGTTGAAATACTTCAATTGGCCAAAACCCTAGTTCCACCCTCTTTGAAATTTCTTCACTTAAATGATCCTTTATTGTGTTCTTACACTTGATTCCATGAAATTAGTGTTGTTGGTCTTGATATTCCCTTTAATTCTCTTGAATTATTGTGGAGGAATTATTTGGAATGTTCTAGAGGTCTCTTGAGTTGTTGGATGAATAAGTAAATAATATGAAGTCTAAGTCTCGTTTTAAAATCACAAAATCTGGTCTTTAATGAATTCTTGTCGGGATGAACAGTGGTCGTAAAACACCATATACGGACCGTATTTTTATTTACGGTCCGTCCTCCATGGCCGTATTTAACCATTTCAAAAACAGAAAGTTTTGGCTGAGGAACATGGCAGTTTACGACCTGGTTTACGGTCCGTAAACCAGTTTACTGGCTGTAAACTGGGTCGTATTTAACCATATTCAACACTTGGCAGAACTTGAGATTTTTGGCAAGCTGAAGGACGATTGCACTATATGGTCCGTAAATCACTTTACGGGCTGTATAGTGCCATATACGACCACTGGGCTGAAAACGTTTCCGCGACTTTCTTATTTCCAAAAATTCTTAATTAGCCATTCCCGACTTAATAAAACATCATTCACTCAACTTTTCATCATTCCACTCATGATACAAGTACGGAGAAATTTCCGAGGTGTAACATTCTTCCCCCCTTTTGGAACATTCGTCCTCGAATGTTCGACACTCGGGAATTCTAGAAAAATTTTGGCAGAGTTTCCTTTGTAATTTGGATACTACCTTTCCATTACAACAACCCACAATATCTTCGCCTCACTGGGCTATATCACAATATCAACACATTTATGGCCACACACGACCAAAAACATAAAATCAATACATACATACCTTACACCATCGACGTCTCATCTTGAAACTCATCTGGGAATTGGAACAAATGAGGGTACATAGATTTCATCTTCTCCTCCGCTTCCCAAGTCATTTCTTCCCGATTATTGTTCCGCCATAGAACTTTGACTGAAGCAACCTCTTTATTCCGAAGCCTTCGTACTTGTCTATCCAAAATGGAAATGGGCATTTCCTCGTATGTTAGCTTCTCTGTTACTTGCACATCATCAACCGGAACTATTCTTGTTGGGTCTCCAATACACTTGCGGAGCATCGAAACATGGAACACTGGATGCACGGATTCGAGCTCTGAAGGCAAGTCCAATTTATAGGCTACTCGACTCACCTTGCGAATGATTTGGTAGGGTCCGATATATCTGGGACTTAGCTTTCCCTTCTTGCCAAATCTCATCACTCCCTTCATCGGCGATACCTTTAGGAACACCGAATCGCCCACTTGAAATTCCAAGTCTCGTCGGCGAATATCTGCATAAGACTTTTTGCGACTTTGAGCTATTAACAGTCGGTCTCGAATCACTTTAACCTTTTCAACTGCTTGTTGGATCAAGTCGGGGCCTATCAATTGTACTTCTCCGGTTTTAAACCATCCAATTGGAGATCTGCATTTTCTTCTATATAAGGCTTCATACGGGGCCATTTGAATACTGGAATGATAGTTGTTGTTATAGGAAAATTCAATAAGAGGCAAATGCTCATCCTAACTACCGCCAAAGTCCAACACACATGCCCGTAGCATATCCTCTAAGGTCTGAATAGTACGCTCGGCTTGTCCGTCAGTCTGCGGATGGAACGCCGTGCTGAGCTTAACTTGGGTACCTAGACCTTCTTGAAAGGACTTCCAGAACTTGGCTGTGAACTGTGCCCCTCTGTCTGTGATAATGGCCAAAGGAATACCGTGAAGTCGTACAATCTCCTTGAGATACAATTTAGCATAATCTTCCGCTGAATATGTGGTTCTAACGGGGAGAAAATGAGCTGCTTTCGTGAGTCTATCCACGATCACCCATATAGAATCGTACTTCCCTCGCGTACGGGGTAATCCTACCACAAAATCCATATTAATTTCTTCCCATTTCCACGTAGGGATTTCCATTGCTTACAATAATCCTCCTGGCTTTTGATGCTCGACCTTCACTTGCTGGCAATTTGGGCACTGTGCTACAAATTCTGCTATGCCTCGCTTCATGCCATCCCACCAATATATCGATTTAAGATCATGGTACATCTTAGTTGCACCTGGATGAATAGAATACAGGGAGTAATATGCTTCCTCTAAAATCCATTGGAGCAAGTTTGCCACATTCGGTACACATAGCCGGTCTCGATATCTAAGAACCCCTTATATGGAAACTTCGAATAGAGACTTTTCCTTTTCCTGAGATAGATCTCGATAGTGGCTTAATTGAGGATCTTCATATTGTCGTTCCTTCACTTCTAGATTCAATGATGAAATTGTGGGGTCATTGATGCTAATACTTGCATCTCCTGAATCAATTGGCCGTACGCCGAGACTTGCTAACCGATGGACCTCACGAACCATTTCTCGCTTTTCCGAAGGAACTCCACATAAACTACCCATCGATCGGCGGCTAAGGGCATCTGCTACTACATTCGCCTTCCCTGGATGATATAGATTGTTCACATCAAAATCCTTTAGTAGTTCTAACCATCTCTTTTGCCGCAGGTTCAACTCCTTCTGTTTGAAAATATATTGAAGGCTTTTGTGATCCATATAGATGTCCACGTGCACACCATATAAGTAGTGTCTCCACATTTTCAATGCATGAATAACCGCAGCTAGCTCAAGATCATGAGTGGGATAATTCTGTTCATGTTTTCGCAACTGTCTCGAAGCATATACAATAACTTTCCCATTCTGCATCAATAGACATCCTAATCCCACACCGGAGGCGTCACAATATACTACATAGCCATCTGATCCTTCTGGAAATGTTATCACTGGCGCTGAGGTCAACCTGTTTTTCAACTCTTGGAAGCTACGCTCACATGCATCTCTCCACTGGAATTTAGCCCACTTCTGGGTTAACTTTATCAATAGGGATGAAATAGATGAGAAGCCCTCTACGAATCTTCGATAATAACTTTCCAAACCCAGAATACTACGAACTTCTGTAGGCGTCGTAGGCCTAGGCCAAGTCTTCACAACTTCTATTTTCTGAGTGTCGACTCAGATACCATAATCTAAAATAACATGACCTAGAAATGCCACTAAGTTTAGCCAAAACTCGCACTTCGAAAACTTTGCATACAATCCCGATCTCGAAGAACGCCAAGAACAATTCTTAGATGATCTGTATGTTCTGATTCTGTGCGAGAATATACCAGGATATCGTCGATGAACACTATCACAAAGAAATCCAAGAATGGCCTAAACACATTATTCATTATATTCATGAACACTGCCGGGGCATTCGTCAACCCAAACGACATTACTCGAAACTCGTAGTGACCATATCTTGTCCTGAAGGCAGTCTTGGGAATATCTGCTTCCCTAATTCTCACCTGATGATAACCCGATCTCAGATCTATCTTGGAGAACCATTTAGCGCCCTGTAATTGATCAAACAAATCGTCGATTCTGGGAAGAGGGTATTTATTCTTTATTGTCACCTTGTTCAACTGCCTGTAGTCGATGCACATTCGTAGAGATCCATCTTTCTTATTTACGAACAGGACTGGTGCTCCCCACGGCGAAGAACTAGGCCTTATAAACCCCTTCTCAAGTAAATCTTTTAGCTGTGCTTTTAGCTCTTTCAGTTCTGCTGGAGCCATTCGATAAGGAGGAATAGAAATAGGCTCGGTGTTTGGTAATACATCAATGGCGAAATCAATCTCCCTTTCTGGGGGAAGGCCTAGTAACTCGTCGGGAAACACATCTGGGAATTCATTCACTACCGGGACAGACTGGAAAGTTGGCACTTCCGCTTCCGTGTCATGAACCCGAACTACATGACAAATATAACCCTTGGCTATCATCTTTCTCGCCTTAAGGTAGGAAATAAACCTACCCTTTGGGGAAACTGTATTACCCTTCTACTCGAGTATGGGCTCTCTTGGAAATTGGAATCGAACTACCTTTGTCCGGCAACAAACATTAGCATAGCATGATGCCAACCAGTCCATACCCATAATTACGTCAAAATCTATCATCTCAAGTTCAATCAAATCAGCCCTTGTCTGGCGATCACATATAATGACTACACAGTTCTTATATACTTGCCTCGCTATTATAGGATCACCAACCGGAGTGAATACCTCGAAAGGTTTAATTGGCTCAGGTCTCACCCCAACACAATCAGCGATATATGGAGTAATATATGAGAAGGTAGAACCCGGATCAATCAGAGCATATACATCACGGGAAAATATAGTCAAGGTACCTGTGACAACATCTGGGGAAGACTCAAGATCCTGTCGCCCAGCTAAAGCATACACACGGGGCTGAACAGCACCTGAAGTGGATGCTCCCCCTCTACCTCTGCCTCTACCTGCTGTAGTCTGAGGAGTCTGTGCTGTCGGGCGCACTGAAGAAGACCCCGCTGCTGAACCTGTGGGCTAAGTCCCCGCCCTATGTCTCGCTGAAGGGAAATCTCTCATCATATGACCAACCTACCCGCAAGCATAACAAGCATCCGAACCCTGACGACACTGTCCAGAATGTAAGTTGCCACACTGGCTACACTGCGGTACTGGAGGTCTTCTTTGGCTGAAATCTCCCCTAGACTGCGAATCTAAGGCCCTCGAACTCTACCTCTAGCCTGACTGAGTAGAACGATCAAATCTCCTATCCGAGAATCAGGGAGGTGCACTGGTCGCTGACTGACCTGAGTGTCTGGAATGCGTCTGTCTTGGTCCCCCTCGGTACTCACTGCTCTCCCCCATAGATCTAGCCCTCTTACCTTGTCTTTTGTCACCCTCACGATCACTCCTCTGTTGTCGTTGTCGTTCCTCGAGGTTCTGATCATGGGCCTTTATTCGGGAAATATCAATCCCGTCTTGCAAGGAGGCTATCAAATAATCTCTATACAGATGTGGCCCTAAACCACTCACAAATCTATAGACTCGGTCTCCCATGTCAGCCACCATAGTCGGAGCATACCGGGCCAATGAGTTGAATTGCATACTATACTCTCGGGAACTCATGCTTCCCTGTTTCAAATTCAAGAACCTGTCCGCTCTAGCTCGGCGGACTTCAGGTGGCAAGTAATGACGAATAAAGGCATCTACAAACTCTTGCCACACGGGAGGGAGCGCATTCTCTCGTCTTGTTATCACCCAATTCTTATACCATAGTACCGCCACGTCGCGAAGTCTATATGAGGCCAACTTCACGGATTCGGTCTCAGAAGTATGCATAAGTTTCATCGTCCGCAACATCTCATCGATAAAACCTTGTGGGTCCTCATCCGGCTTCGACCCGAAAAATTCTGGAGGGTTTAGAGTAAGGAAATCACGGGCTCTTGTACTAGCCGAACGATCACTTGGGCCCGCATTCTGTTGTTGTGCCTGAGCGGCAACCAACTGTGTCAATAAATGTATGGCCTCAGACACTTGTTGACCCGAAGCACCCGGTGGAGGAATCAGAGCTGAGGCTCCTCCATGCTCTTCTATATTGGGCGCGGCCTCACTTTGCGATTCACTTTCCTCTACATTTGCCGGAGGCTCTCTTTCCGCCTGCCTCTTTGTCGTAGCTTTGCCTTTCTGGGCAGCTGTAGCTTTCCCTTTCGGCGGCATTTTTCTGAAACCATAACGCACTTTTAGGAAGAACATAATCCTAGGCATGGCTCTATCGCACGATCTTATGAGAAGAAGGATGGTCATTTTCTTAAATGCCCTGTAGCCTCTTGTTTATTAGCGTGGCACGCAACACACCATAAACAAGACTCTACTAGACACGGCTCGTAGACACTTCCTGGGGCGAACTGCTCTGATACCACTTCTGTCACGACCCAGCTAGGGGCCGCGACGGGTACCCGGAGCAATTACCGAGCACCGCTTACTCTACTGCTTGTCTTGCTCATTTAATACTCTTTTATCAATTTTACATACCAATTGTAGGAAAATCATATTTAATCGAAACATAAATACTTTATATACATT
The DNA here is from genome assembly GCF_019175385.1 of Lycium barbarum. NCBI lineage: Eukaryota > Viridiplantae > Streptophyta > Magnoliopsida > Solanales > Solanaceae > Lycium > Lycium barbarum. The sequence continues at coordinate 64,781,201 of NC_083338.1, read as the reverse complement.
TGCCTCTTGGCCATCAAAATAATATACATACATATGAAAACATCTTGTGAGACCATCTAACCCACACTGAGTATCTACGAGCCTCTACTAACATAATGAATACATAGACGGAACAAGACTCCGTCATGCCCAAAATATGCATATATGAATGTACATCAAAAGAATAGCCATAAGCACCTCCGAACAATGGAGTGCTATCTATCAGCTGACAGCTACTGAGGACCCTGGCCAAGCTCTCCTCCCTGTCTACCTGTGGGCATGAACACAACGTCCGAGGAAAGGACGTCAGTACGAATATTGTACCGAGTATGAGAGGCATACATAATGAAAGGAAACATCAATAATATGAGGATAACATCAACATGAGACATCTGGATCTGACTAATAATCATAATTGAAGTAATGCATGCTATCTTACTCATACTCATCATCATGACATGTATGCATCATATGCAAGCTGCCCGTCCATGTCGGAAGGTGTGATAATCAATAATATTATCCCGCGTCCAGGCCTCCCGCGTCCGGGGTACCATTTCATGCCGCCCACTAGTGGTGTCTGCCCACGCCCGTAGGTCGTGGTGTATCCGTATCACCGCCCGCCGAAGCGGTGTCTGCCCGGCCAACTAGGCCCGGTGTGAACGCAATCATAACATGCTTAATGTAAATACTCATAGTAATATGCTTATCTTATCGTAGTGCGAATATAAGACTCATGATCAACTTTACTCTATCAGGGTGACGTAAGGTCGTGATCCCCCATTACATTATGGAATCATTATGGACATTCTGCCTCACCTTGAAAGGACTAGTACATAAGGTGAGTGTATGCAAGGAATAACATCATCATCATTCTAGTGTCATCATATCGTATAACTTATCTCATATAGACATTCATAGGTATAAGCTTTTAACTTCTTAGAATGTAGGAATTCATGAAAGGAGTAGCGATTCAAGCTAAAAGATTCATGCCATTAGAAAGAAGGACTAGCCTCACATACCTTGGTCATTTAGCTACGATATCGCTCACTTGTTCTCCGTCGATATCACGTCGTTACCTTCATAAGAGAATTCGTATCAACATTAGTAGCTAGCTATAAGAATGCGTCGCTAATTCTAGGAAAAGTCGGACAACGCTTCCTTCGCTCATACCACTTTTCCCACATTTTATATTAACTCCCAACGTTCATAATGTTACTCGCAATATCATAATCGACAATCGTCATTTACGTACATTTGGCAAAATCCACCATTTTCCTCCAATTTTCCCTTATTTCTACTTCTTGCTCATCCTTGCGTGTTCATGCATTTAATGCTTGTTTCATGCTATAAACATCATTTATAACGTATGAGTACTCACAACACTTCAATATTCATAGTTCCATTCCACTATCATTCATCTATGTCACTATTCATTCAATAATGACCCATTTTTATGTTCTTTTACATTTCAAGTGTCTAAGATTGCCAATACTTCAAACAACATGGACTAATCATGAAACTTACCTTGGATGATGGTTGAATAATCCATAAGTTGAAATACTTCAATTGGCCAAAACCCTAGTTCCACCCTCTTTGAAATTTCTTCACTTAAATGATCCTTTATTGTGTTCTTACACTTGATTCCATGAAATTAGTGTTGTTGGTCTTGATATTCCCTTTAATTCTCTTGAATTCTTGTGGAGGAATTATTTGGAATGTTCTAGAGGTCTCTTGAGTTGTTGGATGAATAAGTAAATAATATGAAGTCTAAGTCCCGTTTTAAAATCACAAAATCTGGTCTTTAATGAATTCTTGTCGGGATGAACAGTGGTCGTAAACCACCATTTACGGACCGTATTTTGATTTACGGTCCGTCCTCCATGGCCGTATTTAACCATTTCAAAAACAGAAAGTTTTGGCTGAGGAACATGGCTGTTTACGACCTGGTTTACGGTCCGTAAACCAGTTTACGGGCCGTAAACTGGGTCGTATTTAACCATATTCAACACTTGGCAGAACTTGAGATTTTTGGCAAGCTGAAGGACGATTGCACTATACGGTCCGTAAATCACGTTACGGGCCGTATAGTGCCATATACGACCACTGGGCTGAAAAAATTTCCGCGACTTTCTTATTTTCAAAAATTCTTAATTAGCCATTCCCGACTTAGTAAAACATCATTCACTCTACTTTTCATCATTCCACTCATCATACAAGTACGGAGAAATTTCCGAGGTGTAACACCAATGCACCTAGCTCATTTATGAGGTTGATGAACCATGTCTTGAAACACTTTATCAACAAGTTTGTGGTTGTTTATTTTGATGATATCCTTGTGTATAGCAAATCAATCGAGGAGCATGTAGGCCATTTGAGGCAAGTATTTGATGTCTTGTTGCGTGAGAGGTTGTTTGCTAACGTCAAGAAATGTGCTTTTTGTGTTGATAAAGTGGTGTTCTTGGGTTTTGAGGTGAGTGCAAATGGTGTGGAGGTTGACGAAGAAAAGGTGGAGTCTATTATAACTTGGCCAACTCCTAAAAATGCAACCGATGTGAGGAGTTTCCATGGGTTGGAAAGTTTCTATAGAAGGTTTGTAAAGGGGTTTAGTACAATTGCCTCTCCCTTAACCAAATTGATCAAGAAAGATGCTCCTTTTGTTTGGGGAGATGAGCAAGAGAAGGCATTTCAAGAATTGAAATCCATGTTGTGTTCGTCACCATTGTTGCAATTACCCAATTTTGAGAAAACTTTTGAAGTTGAGTGTGATGTTTCCGGGGTTGGCATAGGTGGAGTATTGATGCAAGAAGGCAAGCCATTGGCTTACTTTAGTGAAAAGCTAAAAGGGGTGTCATTGAACTACTCTACCTATGACAAGGAGTTGTATGCACTTGTGAGGGTCTTGACCATTGGCAACATTATTTGTGGCATAAGGAGTTTGTAATACGATCGGATCACGAATCCTTGAAACATTTGAAGAGCCAATCCAAGCTCAACAAGAGACATGCGAAATGGGTAGAATTGATTGAAGTTTTCCCTTATATGATCTATTACAAAAAGGGGAAGGATAATGTGGTGGCGGATGCATTATGTAGAAGGTATGTCTCGCTAAACACTATGACTTCTAGAATGATGGGATTTGAAAGCCTTAAGGGATTCTATTCTCAATATCCCGACTTTAGAGCGATTTGTGAGGAGTTGACCCAAGGGAGGAGGGTTGATAGGTTCCAACTTGTTGATGGGTTCCTATTCAAAGATGGTAGAGTTTGTGTTCCAATGATCTCATGGAGAGAATTGTTCGTCAAGGAAGCATATAGTGGTGGAATGATGGGCCATTTTGGAGTGGCCAAGACACTTGACATTTTGGGTGAGCAATTCTATTAGCCCAAGATGCGACATGATGTTGAAAAGCTATGTGGTCAATGTTTGGAATGCAAACAAGCCAAGTCCAAGACTCGGCCCCAAGGTATGTATACTCCCCTTCCTACCCCTATTGGTCCTTGGATAGACATTTCTATGGATACTCGGCCCCATGTCATAAATGTGATGATGCATCTCATGTAGCATCTTTGTTTGTGAATCATGTTCTTAAGTTGCATGGAGTTCCCCGCACTATTGTTAGTGATAGGGATTCCAAGTTTCTTAGTCATTTTTGGAAAAGCCTTTGGGGTACACTTGGTACCAAGCTCATGTTCTCCACTTCTTGCCACCCTCAAACGGATGGTCAAACCGAAGTAGTGAATAGGACTCTAGGGAGTATGCTTAGATGTATGATTAGAGGAAAGCCCACTTCTTGGGAGGACCGTTTACCTTCGATTGAGTTTGCTTACAATTGGTCCCTCCATTCCTCTATTGACATGACTCCATTTGAAGTATATTATGGCTTTAATCCTTTGATTCATTTAACCTTAACCCCTTTGGCTAGTGATGTTGTTGTGAGTTTAGATGCAAAGCAAAGGGCGGCCGAAATGATGAAAATCCATGCCAAGGTAAAGGAGAGCATTGACAAGGTCAACACCAAGATAGCCAAGAGAAAAAATCGTGGGAGAAGAAAGGTGGACTTCCAACCCGATGATTGGGTTTGGGTTCACTTTCGAAAAGAAAGGTTTCCGCAAATGCGAAAAGGAAAATTGAGCCCAAGGGGAGCTGGGCCATTCAAAGTGCTTGAAAGGATCAATGATAATGCCTACAAGATCGACTTTCCAAGTGAGTATAATGTTCATAATGTTTTCAATATGAGTGATCTTTCCTCTTGTGTTGTAGGTATGCCCTTAGATTCGAGGACGAATCTTCTCCAAGAAGGGGAGAATGATATGAACCCAACAAGCACAAGGCCTTTCACAAGAAGTCAAGCAAGAGAACTTCAAGAGTTGCAAGCCTTGTTCATAAAAAAGGGATGCCTTGGGGGAGATGGGAGAGATGACTTTGCGGATTTACAACGTTTGGGAGTTGGCATTGGAAGAGTCGCAAAGTGGCTAGAAGCGCAAAATGGATAAAAGTGCAACTATGGGGCTAAGATTGCAATTGGAGGTCATACTTGCAAGTTATGGGGTTAGAATGTCAATTGGAGGTCATAATTGCAAGCTATGAGGCTTTCGATGCAATTGAAGACCCATGTGGGTATTTTTGGAAAAGAGCCACTTTAGGGCCTTTGGTGTAATAGACATTAGTATAAATAGTTTTTGTCATCCATTTGGAAGACTTAGCTTTGATATTGTGTGAACTCAAATATTGAGAGATTTTAGTTATTAGATAGATTTTTAGGTTACTACACTAAGTGTGATTTCATTGTTGCAAAATGAATTTGCTTATCCATTGAATTCATCTAGATTGCTCATTTGTGGTTTTCAATTAAGTCTTCTACTTGATTCAAATTACTTTGGTTCTTTTGGTTGAATTCACAATAGGAGGGTTTAAGTTTGATATACTTAGATTTTCCTATAGGATTCATTACTAATTGGGTCAAGTATCTATCCTCTATTCTCCTTAATCGTCAATTCTTCATCTATCTTTTGTTTTTCTTTATTTTTGTTTAATTCTTAGAGTTTCCTTAGGCTTAATCTTATCATAAAAGTACTGTAGTCATATGATCTTACCTTAGACCAAGTGTTTCTACTCTCATCCTTTTCTTATAGTCAATTTCAAGCCTTATCCTTGGTGCCGGCTTTATTGTTTCCAACTTGATAATTCCTTTATCTTAGACTTTTCTTACACTATTGTTATAAATCCTTTGTCATGATCGTCACCTTGATTAACCCATGTGGTAATAATTTCTTAGCAATATAACTAATTCAACACGAATACACCATAGTCCATCAACTACAACAATACAATCACTTAGTTATAACTACACCTTTAAGTTTGTAGCTATATATTTCCCTTTTATTTTATACTCGTACTCAACTAATTACGTCTATTTTGGGTGCTTCCTTTAATATTCCCTTACCATTTCCCTAGTCTATGTCCATCTTTTATTCTGTGTACGAGGAATCTCATGCTACCTCTGTATCCTTCAGAAAACACTACTTCTGCATAATCCCTTTCTTATTTTCAAAACGTATTCTGTTCATCCCTATTTGTTCCTATCATCCCAATCCTTTTTCTGGCACTCATTCTATCTCATTTCTCATCTTGCTATAGTTTGGTCTTTCACAGTTCCGTCACTTATATTACTCGTGTTCTCGGCTATACATGTCATAACCTATTACTGCACTATTATCTCGCTTTCTTCTTATTTCCTTCTTTCAATTAACTCCTTCTTCACTTGTGCTCACTATCATTTCCGTTATCGCATAATATTTATTCTGAACTTTCCCTATAGAAGAACTCCATAAGTCTTTCTTATTCGTTCTATAGCTCGCCGTAATACTTTAATCACATAGATCACGTCATATCTTTTAGTCACTTCCTCGCTAGGCTATACTCATTTTCATAACAATTCTTATTATATTCACATTATATCCTGTTTGCAATAAGTCTTATAGTGTAGCACTTCTTAACCTTATTCATGATACTTACTACGGTTCAACTACACTCTGTGGAGTAGGTGTATTTAACCCTTTTACCCTTTCGGGTCAATCTTATCCTTAATACACCAGTTGCCATATCAATACTTTCATATTCGTCACAATCCTTCTTCCTCTATACTCTTGTCTCAATCATATTATTACTTCTTTTAACTATAAACTCGTCGTAATTTATCCCTGTTTATCAATTCAATCGATACCTCAATATAACACTCTATTAAGATTTGCCAGCCTTTTCTAAATCATCCCTTAGTGTCACAAGCCCTTCCAAATTGTCCTAGCATTTCCTTTTTACCATATCGATATCGACCTCATAATCACTATTACTATAAATTCAACAGTTAACTTATTCCTCGAAGTCAGTTGTACTCACCACTTAGTCAAATCTTATCATCACTATTGACACGACCTTTAAAGACATATTACGAACTTATATCTAATTCTCTTTTTACTTCTAGGAAAATTTTGGCAGAGTTTCCTCTCTATTTCTTACTATCTCAAAACCTGCACGCAGGAAATACCAACAATGCCTCACAGGGCAAACATATACATATATATTATATCATATCATAGCCGCACAGGGCTCCCCATATCAATAACAGTATGAAAATGACGAACTTACCTCGTATGTCCAACTCAAACTGTACCTGTTACACTTTCCTGTTTATTTTCCCTTTCAATCTTTAACTGCATTTCAATCATATCTACAACATTCACATTATATCTGACATATATTCTGCTTACCATTACTGATTCCTACAACTCCTTCTGTGCGCACCTTATAACTGAACTTATCAACAACATATATACATTCAATCCATTTTCTTACTATTTATACAATAACTTACCTTGATGATGGCCAGTTTTCCATTTTGTATATATAAATTTTAATAACGTAACCTCGATGAAATATCTTGCCTCTGTAACTCCCAGTAGCATCATTTACCTTCTCTTGTCGACACCACTCTCTTGCTGAAATCAAAGGTTAGTACATAAAGGATACCATTTCCTATCTCTTGGCTCTATCGCACGATCTAGAATAAGAAGGAAAGATAACATCCTAAATGTCTTGTAGCTTCCTGTTTATAGATGTGGTGCACAACACACCGATAAACAAGACTTTACTAGACACGGTTTGTAGACACTCCGAGAATGAACTCCTCTGATACCACTTTTGTCATGACCTAACCCCGTGGGCCATGACTAGTGCCCGAGCTGGACACTCGTATATGTACCTGTTAGATATAGTCAGACTGAACTAGGAACAATATGGAAACTTGCAAAAACTTTAAAGGTTCATAACGTCATCACATATATATCAAGAAAACCTGTCTCCTGAAGAGTCACAACTAATCAAAACGTAATACGATACGCAAGCCGACAACGCTTCCACTACATACCAATACGATACGCAAGCCGACAAGGCTGCCACTACAGACGAAAATATCCATAGCAAATCACGTAGACACAGCTGAACAAAACCTATACACAACCCACACATATGTCTACAGACCTCTAAGAGTATCAATAGTGAAATATGACGGGACAGGGCCCCGCTGTACCCCTGGACAAACATATATATACATCAAAAGATCTGTACCAAAAGGCTAGGCTGGAGGATCACCAAATCGATTATCTGTACCTGCGGGCATGAAATGCAGCCCCCCGAAGAAAGGGGGTCAGTACGAGATATGTACTGAGTATATAGAGCATGAAATACAATAAAGAGGATCATGACTGAAATTGAGATTACAGGAGACAAGTATGACAATCATAATACCAATACACTTGTCTTATGAAATGTAAATCATGCATATCAATATCATATATCATACCCGGCCCATTATGGGACTCGGTGAATAAAGTCATCACATACCATCCTTGGTGCCATAATCACATCATCATATCAGCATATCATCATATATATATACACAATATCCCAGCCCTCTAGTGAGGGACTCAGTGAATAATGCAGTGAAACTGTGCACGAGAACGTACCCCGGCCCAGGACTCGGTGAAAGATATATTAAGGCATGCACGAGCAGAGTGGTGAGCAACCATATGCTAACTATGTCATATCTGAGACTCGATAAAATAATCAAAATGAACTTATCATTTCAAAATCAAGAAAATAATCATATCAAGTACCCTTCGAATGTCACAATGGATTATATCAAAATAGGACGCCTGAAATCATAGACACGTATCAAGACATAATAAAATAATTTTTGGGAATCAAGAATATTAACCATCCCAGTGTTTCTAAGAATAGCTGCTTCTTTGGAGTCATATACACTTCGTCTGTTTGTTTCATAAAAACCATGCCAAAAAGAAGGAAGGGTTAGCTTTACATACCTGTTATGGATTAACTGTAACCAAGCTTGCTTCGTCGCCCCTTTAGCCTATTTAATATGAAAGTAACACCATTATCAATAAACTACGACTCTCTAGCTTATAAATCTACAACCAATTACTTATAGGAATCATTTCTTAGTTCATACTTCTCGATTAGTATTTTGATTAGTTAAGAACTTAACGGAAATCGGGCAGCATTTCCTCTACATAACTCGCCTAATCCGAACATCCAATTAACCTCCGATTAGCATAGCAACACCAACAACAATGATAACAACCCAATAACCTCTCCTAATCCTTTTTCAATTCAAATCATTAACATCTATGATTATACACCAAACAGACCAACATACGTTTCTTATACGATATCTTATACGCATGCTTTCTTCCAAATTTACGAGCCATATCGAAAACAATACAACAACAACATCAACCACCACCCATGTACAATAAAACTACTTCAATATCATTCTAATACAAGCTCGAAACAGTCCACCAAAACTATGACATCAAAAATACGATTTTCGTTCTTTACTTTGCAAAATTACAAACACACGGAAAAGAGCATTATATTGTCGTGAACAACAGCACCTATACTTATCTATACTATATTTCCATCCCTCAAACATAAAAAAATTACCTTCAAATACAATACCATAATAATGACAACGCTAATCAAACTTAATCCAATTAGAACATCTCTAATTCTGCCCATTACAACGCCAATGATAACCATGTAATTTTCATACTTCCAATTTCGTCTAATACAATTTAATCTCTCCATTACAACGTCATTAACTCCAATTACATTTCAAGAAGAAGAATCTTACCTTAATTTAATTAGGACAAATCCTATAATCACATGCACCAATTGCACCACTTCTTCTTTCTCAATTTAGATTCTAACTTGCTGCCTCCTTTGGGACGTGTAGAACATTTTTTTAGGATTTTTAGCCTTGGAAATCTTGAGCTCAATTGTGAACAGCCATGGCCGTGAGCTGCCATGGCTGTGCTATAAATTTTGTTTTCAAGAAAATTACGGAATGAAATGTTTAGCAATTAGTCACCATGTGAATATATAGGCAGCCCCTCCATGGGACACGTGTCAACCCTTATGACATGTGTCCCACTCAATTAACCACCAATCAGATTCAGCTATGTGTTGTGGGGCCCACTTAGTGGTCTAATTAGCTCAATTAATCATTAATCCCCACTTAATAATCTGATCATGATTAATTAATCCCTAATCTCCACTCATATTTCTACACTAATTGTAATTAATGTGCAAACCGTGCACTATTAAAATCGGGATTGAAAAGTCCTTGTCTCAAAATAACCTTGTCCTTAAACTTATGTCGATTAGCTTACGACTAATCCAACGTGCAAAAATACGGGGTATAACATCCTTCCCCCCTTTAGAACATTCGTCCTTGAATGTTTAACTCGTCCTGCACTCCCAATACGTTCTCAAGTGTTCTCTTATTGAATTATGCCCTTCACATGTCTCTTTCATTGGTCGATTCTGTTATACCCCGAATTTTTATAGATTGTATTATTCGTGAGCTAATCGACATAAATTCAAGCATAAAATTATTTTGGGATATGAGACAAGGACTTTTAATCCCCGATTTTTAATAAGTGCACGATTGCTTGTAAAATTCGATTGGTGTAGAAATATTAGAGGAGATTAGGATTTAATTAACCATGATTAGATTATTAATTGGGGATTAGTAATTAATTAATATTAATTAAGCCTAAGTAGTGATAAATGGACCCCACTATAGCATGGCCAAATCTGATTGGTCCATGCCATAGTGGGACATGTGTCCACTTCATAGGCAGTATATATAGCCAACTTTGATGACTAATTCATCAGCCATAATTCATTTTCCACTTCACAAAGTTGAGTCAAGAGAGAGAAGATCCTAAGTTCTAAGAGAGAGAGAGAACCACACGGCCATGGCTATGGCAGCTTCATCAAGCTCACTGCCAGCCCTCCTCTTCACCATTAATTGATAATTTTCAAGGTGAATTGAAGAAAGGAATGGAAACTACAACAGCCATGGCAGCTCACGGCCATGGTACCTCTTGATCAGCCCAAGTTTTTGATAGCAAGAAATTAAATTGAGGTAAGGTTTATTACTCTTCTACATGTTTTAGTGGTGGTTTGGACTTTGTATAAATTGATAGATGTGGAATTGGATGTAAGAAATGGTGTGTTGATGCCAAGGTTCTGTTTGGGGGCTTTAGGGCTGTCCTAATCTAATAATGATGGAATTAATTTTAATTAGTGTTGTTGTTATTATTGTCATTGATTATATAATGAAAATGGAAGAATTTGATATTTCATGTTGAAGTTGTATTGTTTTTAGGGCTGTTTGGGATGTGTTGTTGTTTGTGTTGAATTGGAGGACTAAGTGTAATTAAGATTATGTGTTGGACTATTATAAAATTGTTTTGATGAAGTATGGTGGCTGTAGGTTATTAGGAGTAACTTGTATGTGTCGTAGCCGTTATGTTAGCGATTATTGAATATTGAAATGTGTGGGCTGATTTGGAATTATGTGGACTGTTTGGGGTATCCTTGGGTCTTGTTTGAACTAGTTCTTGATGCGATAACTTAGACGTGCCTTGGTTGATGCTATGTTTGTTGTTGTATAGTTAGCTTAAATGTGAGGAAAGGGAGCGATATAGGGGAAGTGCTGCCCAATTGTCTAGAAATAAGCTACTAAAGTTGAAGTACGTTTTATGCCTTTCCATAGCTTAACCATAGCTCTTGAAGTTTTAATATAGGTTAAGACACATCGGGCAGCGTACACGTATTGTACCATGGATAAGCGTTAAAGGTATGTGAAGTTAACGCTTCTTTTTTTTGGCATGATCTTTATAAACAAATAAACGACGAGCATGTGACATTAAAGAAACTCCTATTCTTAGAGACACTAGGATGGCTAATGTTCTTGATTCCCAGAAATTACTTCATTATGTCTTGATACGTGTCTACGATTCTTGAAGTTCTATTTGATATATTCCATAGTGACATTCGAAGGATACTTGATGTGACTATTGTTTTGATTTCCAAATGATAGGTCGTTTTGAATATTCTATTGAGTCTCAGATATAACTTAGTTTGCATGTTGTTTCTCACTACTCTGCTCGTGCATACCGTAATATATCTTTCACCGAGTCCCGGGTCGGGTATGTTTTCGTGCATATTTTCACTGCATTGTTCACCGAGTCCCTCACTAGAGGGTCGGGTACGGTACATATATATATATGATATGATGATGATGATGTGATTATGGCGCCGAGGATGGTATATGATGATTTATTCATCGAGTCCCATAATGGGCCGGATATGATATATGATATAGACATGCATGATTTTCATATCGTAAGGCGCAGGTGCATTGATATCTTTGATTATCATACTTGCCTCCTGTATTCGTTTATGCAGTTGTGATTTTCCTTATTGTATTACATGCTTGATATATACTCAGTACATACTCCGTACTGACCCCCTCTCTTCGGGGGGCTGCGTTTCATGCCCGCAGGTACAAATACTCGATTTGGTGATCCTCCAGCTTAGGACTTCTACTCAGCTGTCTTGGAGAGCTTCATTGTTCCGGAGCCTAGACTTTTGGTATAGATCTGTTGATGTATATATATATGTTTATCCAGGGGTACGACGGGGCCCTGTCCCGTCATATTTCACTACTGATACTCTTAGAGGTCTGTAGACATATGTGTAGGTTCTGTATAAGTTTTGTTCAGCTGTGTCTATGTGATTCGCTATGGATATGTCCTTCTGTAGTGGCAGCCTTGTCGGCTTGCGTATCGTATTGGTATGTAGTGGCAGCCTTTTCGGCTTGCGTATCGTATTACGTTCTGATTAATTGTGACTCCTCAGGAGACATGTTGTCTTGATATATATATGACGTTATGAACCTTTAGAGTTTTTGTAAGTTTCCATATTGTTCCCAATTTAGTATGACTATATCTAACAGATACGTATACGAGTGTCTAGCTCGGGCGCTAGTCATGGCCCACGAGGTTGGGTCGTGACAAAAGTGGTATCAGAGCAGTTCATCCTCGGAGTGTCTACAGATCGTGTCTAGTAGACTCTTGTGTATCGGTGTGGTGTGCACCACATCTTTAAATAGGAAGCTACAGGACATTTAGGATGTTATCTTTCCTTCCTACTCTAGATCGTGCGATGGAGCTATATTGTCAGGCTAATCCCTCCCTAACAGATTATCATGTTTACAGTTATGCCTCCAAAGAAAGCGACAGCTGCCCAGAAGAACCAATCGGTAGCAGGAGAAACTAGCCAGACTCAGAGAGTTACTAGGGCCCGTGCCCAATCTATGCCTGAGATTGTACTTCAGTCGGCGGGTTCTGCTACACTGCCACCTCCAGAGGAGCTTAGAGCAGCAGCAGCTCCAGATCGGGGGGCGGCTCCACCGCCAGCTCTTGAGGCCCCAGTACCTGAGCCTCCAGCTCCTCAGCCAGAGGCGGAGGATAGGGCCATGAGATATGCAGTTCAGCTACTGACCAGATTAGTAGTAGGGCAGGCTCGCAGGCACGGACTAGGAGTTGACCATGCGGATAGATCTGATAGTTTGAGGGCTCGTGACTTCTTAAGTCGTAATCCTCCAGAGTTTTTCGGGTCAAAGCCCGAGGATGGTCTGCAGGAGTTTGTTCGGAAGATGCAGCGTACACTGAGGATAATCAAGTCTTCTGAGACTGAGTCTGTTGAGTTGGCCTCGTATCGGTTGCGTGATGTAGTAGTTAATTGGTATGTGTCGTGGGAATTATCTAGGGGCGAGGGTGCTCCTCCAGCAGTATGGGATGAGTTTGTGGAGGCCATCCTTGGCCACTTCCTGCCTCCAGAGATGAGGCGAGCCAGAGGTGATAGATTCTTACATTTGAGGCAGAATGGCAGGAGTGTTCGAGAGTACAGTCTTGAGTTTGATTCGTTGGCTAGGTATGCGCCTACTATTGTAGCTGATATGGCTGATAGAGTGCATCGATACGTGATAGGTCTGGATCGTTATTTGATTGATAGTTGTACGGCAGTGGCTCTTCAGCCAGGTATGGATATTGCTCGGGGTATAGCCGTAGGCACAGGGGGTAGAGGATCGTTACCGAGAGCGTCAGCCAGATAGAGATTATGACAGAGGGCAGCATAAGAGTGCTAGATCGGCTGGTTATCCTGGTGAGTTTCGAGGCAGGCAGCCTCAGCAGTATATTAGATATTCTTCCCAGCCAGCACGGAGTGCACCCCTATAGTTTATAGGTAGGAGATTTGACAGCACCGGGTATTCAGGAGCCGGTCAGAGCTCCAAGGCTTCAGGTTCACAGATGAACAGGGGTTCGAGTCAGTGGAGGCCACCTTTGCCTCGGTGTGGTAGGCCCAATTCTGGGGAATGCCGTCTTGCTACAGGTGCTTGTTTTTCTTGCGGCCGTCAAGGCCATGATATGAGAGAGTGTCCATATGGGGGTGGTCTAGGTGGTGTGGCTCAGCCTACTGGGTCGGTTGCTGGTTCATCTTCTTCTGTAGCTATGCGCCCTATGGGGCAAGGTATTCAGACACCAGCAGGCCATGGCAGAGGTCGTGGCAGAGCTTCCAGTTCTAGCGGTCCTTTGAACCGCATATATGCTTTGCCTAGTAGACAGGATCAGGAGGCATCACTGAATGTGGTTACAGGTATATTATCAATTTTCTCCCGGGACGTATATGCATTGGTATATCCAGGCTCCACCTTATCATATATATCTCCCTTTGTTGCTAGTAGAATCGGAATAGAACCTAAGTTGATAAAACCATTTGAGGTAGCTACACCAGTAGGAGACTCTGTTATAGCAAAGCAAGTATATAGAAATTGTTCGGTGATTATATATAGTCGTCATACCGTGGCAGATCTGATAGAGTTTGATGTTATTATGGGTATGGATTGGTTAGCTTCTTGTTATGCTAATGTTGATTGTAGCTTCAGTTTGGGATGATTTTTCTCAGGCTTTTCTTAGTCATTTTCTGCCTCCGGAGTTACGGCGGGCCAAGGCTGATAGATTCTTATTATTGAGACAGAGGGGTCGCAGTGTTCGAGAGTACAGTATGGAGTTCGACTCATTGGCCCGATACGCACCTGCTGTGGTAGCTACTATGGCTGACAGGATGCACAGGTACATTATGGGGCTGGACCGTTATTTTGTCGACAGCTGTTTGGTATTGGCTGCTCAGCCTGGCATGGATATTGCCCGGATTCAGGCCCACGCCCAGGGCATGGAGGACCGGCATAGGGAGCGTCAGCATGATAGGAGCCAGGATCGGAGACTGCCCAAGAGGGCCAGATCATCTGGGTATTCTGGAGATTTCCAGGGCAGGCAGCCTCAGCAGCCTCAGCAGCCGCAGCAGCCTAGCAGACATCTATCCCAGCCGGCACAGAGCGCACCTCCACAGCCTACAGGTCGCAGATTTGATAGCCCAGGTTATTCAGGAGCAGGTCAAAGCTCCAGGGCTTCAGGTTCGCGGACAGACAGGGGTTCTGGTCAGACGAGGCCACCTAGGCCTCAGTGTTCTTACTGTGGCAGATACCATCCTGGGGAGTGCTACAGAGCCACCGACACATGTTTTTCTTGTGGCCGTCAGGGCCATTCTGTGAGAGATTGCCCGTATAAGGGTAGTTCGGGTGGTGTAGCGCAGCCTACCGGGTACTGTACTTCAGCACCAGCGGGTCGCGGCAGAGGCCGTGGTGGAGCTTCTGGTACTAGCGGTCCTTCGAAGCGCATTTATGCTCTGTCCAGCCGCCAGGATCAGGGTTGCCTCGCACTCCACGGAAGTATGATTCCATCTGGGTTATTGTTGATAGGCTGACAACATCAGCCCATTTTCTCCCCGTTAGAACTACTTATTCCGCCGAGGATTATGCCAGGCTTTATATTAAAGAAATAGTGAATCTTCATGGAGTTCCTATATCTATTATCACTAACAGAGGTGCTCAGTTCACGGCGAACTTCTGGAGATCTTTTCAGGAAGGATTAGGGACTCAGCTGAGCCTGAGCACAGCTTTCCATCCTCAGAGTGACGGACAGGCCGAGCGCACTATCCAGACATTTGAAGATATGTTGCGGGCCTGTGTTATCGATTTAAGAGGTAGCTGGGCGGATCACTTGCCATTGATTGAATTTGCTTATAATAACAGCTACCATTCCAGCATCCAGATGGCTCCGTACGAGGCTTTATATGGTAGGAAATGCAGGTCACCTATCGGCTGGTTTGATATTGGCGAGACAGAGTTAATCGGCCCGGATATGATTCAGCAGGCCGTTGATAAGGTGAAACTTATCCGGGAACAACTATTGGCAGCCCAGAGTCGACAGAAATCATACGCTGATAAATGACATCGTCCCTTGGAATTCCAGGTTGGTGATTGGGTATTTCTGAAGGTATCGCCTATGAAAGGTGTAATGCGGTTCGGCAGAAAGGGCAAACTTAGTCCGCGTTATATTGGGCCTTATTTGATTGTGCGGAAAATTGGGAATGTCGCCTATGAGTTAGATTTGCCATCTGATTTGGAAGCGGTACATCCGGTGTTCCATGTCTCTATGCTCTGCAAATGCATTGGTGATCCCTCCAGAATATTTCCGGCGGATGATATTCAGGTGACGGAGCAGTTATCTTACGAGGAGCAGCCCGTAGCCATCTTGGACCGCCAGGTAAGAAAGCTCCGAAACAAAGATGTAGCCTCTGTTAAGGTGCTGTGGCGGAACAACAATAGGGAAGAAATGACCTGGGAGGCCGAAGAGGAGATGAAGAAGAAATATCCTCATTTATTCCCTATGCCCACAGGTAATCTCGAATCTTTGTTTAATCCCATTTCAATAGCGAATGTGCTGTCTATAAACAGAAACTCCCCGAAGTATTTTCAGACCCTATAAGATTAATCTAACATTCGAGGACGAATGTTCTAAAGGGGGGGAGGATGTTATATCCCGGGTTTTCGCACATTTGGAAAATTAAAAATAATCTTGACTTGTAAGAAATAAAGTCATAATTGATTCCATCTAATGCATGAGTTGTTTATGACAGAATATTAATGTGGAAGTGTCGAGGGTTACCAGGGCCCATGCTCATATTGCTCCTGATATTTTGCCCCCGACAGAGGGCTCTTCCACACCGCCACATGTAGAGGAGATTGGAGCAGTGGCAGCTGCAGGTCGGGGGCGGCTCCACCGCCAGCTCCCGAGATTCCAGTACCTGAGCCTCCAGCTCCATGACCAGGGACTGAGGATCAGACTACGAGAGAGGCAGTCCAGCTATTGACCAGACTTGTGGCGGGGCAGGTTCAGGGGCACGGATTGGGAGGTGACCGAGCATATAGGCGCGACAGTTCGAGAGCTCGTGAGTTCTTGACTTGTGGCCCTCCAGAGTTCTTCGGGACAAAGCCCGAGGAGGATCCCGAGGAGTTTATCAGGAAGATGCGGC
This sequence comes from Lycium barbarum, assembly GCF_019175385.1. Classification (NCBI taxonomy): domain Eukaryota; kingdom Viridiplantae; phylum Streptophyta; class Magnoliopsida; order Solanales; family Solanaceae; genus Lycium; species Lycium barbarum. The sequence continues at coordinate 64,764,356 of NC_083338.1, read as the reverse complement.
GCACCTTCCATTTTATTAATGCTTCCGAGACAGAGTCAGTCACATTGGCTTCGTACCGGTTGTATAATGTAGCGGCAAATTGGTACGAGTCATGGGAGTTATCCAGAGACGACGGCGCTCCCCCAGCAGTTTGGGATGATTTTTCTCAGGCATTTCTTAGTCATTTTCTGCCTCCGGAGTTACGGCGGGCCAAGGCTGATAGATTCTTATTATTGAGACAGAGGGGTCACAGTGTTCGAGAGTACAGTATGGAGTTCGACTCATTGGCCCGATACGCACCTGCTGTGGTAGCTACTATGGCTGACAGGATGCACAGGTACATTATGGGGCTGGACCGTTATTTTGTCGACAGTTGTTTGGTATTGGCTGCTCAGCCCGGCATGGATATTGCCCGGATTCAGGCCCACGCCCAGGGCATGGAGGACCGGCATAGGGAGCGTCAGCCTGATAGGAGCCAAGATCAGAGACAGCCCAAGAGGGCCATATCATCTGGGTATTCTGGAGATTTTCGGGGCAGGCAGCCTCAGCAGCCTCAGCAGCCTAGCAGACATCTATCCCAGCCGGCACAGAGCGCACCTCCACAGCCTACAGGTCGCAGATTTGATAGCCCAGGTTATTCAGGAGCAGGTCAGAGCTCCAGGGCTTCAGGTTCGCGGACAGACAGGGGTTCTGGTCAGACGAGGCCACCTAGGCCTCAGTGTTCTTACTGTGGCAGATACCATCCTGGGGAGTGCTACAGAGCCACCGGCGCATGTTTTTCTTGTGGCCGTCAGGGCCATTCTGTGAGAGATTTCCCGTATAAGGGTAGTTCGAGTGGTGCAGCGCAGCCTACCGGATCAGCCGCCGGGTCTTCATCTTCATCAGTGGCTATGCGCCCTACGGGGCAAGGTACTTCAGCACCAGCGGGTCGCGGCAGAGGCCGTGGTGGAGCTTCTGGTACTAGCGGTCCTTCGAACCGCATTTATGCTCTGTCCAGCCGCCAGGATCAGGAGGCATCGCCTAATGTCGTTACAGGTACATTATTGGTTTTCTCTCGGTCTGTGTATGCATTGATTGATCCAGGTTCGACTTTGTCATATATTTCGCCTCTGGTTGCTAGTAAAATTGGTATAACGTCTGAACCTATAGAGCCGTTTGAGGTAGCCACACCGATTGGGGACTTTATTGTAGCAAAACAGGTATATAAAGACTGTTCTGTAATTATATGCGGCCGAGACACTAAGGCAGATCTGGTGGTGTTAGATATGATCGAGTTCGATGTTATTATGGGTATGGACTGGCTAGCTTCCTGTTATGCTAATGTTGACTGCCAAAATAAGGTAGTTCATTTCCAGTTTCCCGGGGAGCCAGTTATAGAATGGGCCGGTAATACAGCCTCGCCGAAAGGTAAGTTTATTTCATACCTTAAGGCGAAGAAAATGATTAGAAAGGGTTATTTTTATCATCTGGTTTGGGTACAAGACTTGACAGGAGAAACGCCGACTCTTCAGTCAGTTCCCGTGGTTAATGAATTTCCAGATGTGTTCCCAGAAGAGCTTCCAGGCCTTCCTCCAGAGCGGGAGATAGATTTTACTATTGATTTGCTTCCAGATACTCAGCCGATATCTATTCCCCGGTACAGAATGGCACCAGCAGAATTGAAAGAGCTGAAAGAGCAGTTGAAGGATCTATTAGAAAAAGGCTTCATTAGACCCAGTACTTCGCCTTGGGGAGCCCCGGTATTATTTGTGCGTAAGAAAGACGGGTCGTTGCGTATGTGTATTGATTATCGACAGCTGAATAAGGTAACCATAAAGAATAAATACCCCCTCCCCAGAATTGACGATTTTTTTGATCAGTTCCAGGGCGCCAAATATTTTTCGAAGATAGATCTTCGGTCTGGCTATCATCAGGTACGGGTACGGGAGGATGATATTCCTAAGACAGCATTCCGGACCAGATATGGGCATTATGAATTCAGAGTTATGTCTTTTGGGCTGACTAATGCTCCTGCGGTATTCATGGATTTAATGAACCGGGTATTCAGGCCATTCTTGGATATGTTCGTAATTGTATTTATCGATGATATTCTGGTTTATTCTCGGTCCGAGGCAGAGCACGCAGATCATCTGAGAGCGGTATTGGGGGTACTTCGGCATCAGGAATTATATGCAAAATTTTCTAAATGTGAATTCTGGCTGGCTTCAGTGGCATTTCTGGGGCATATTATTGCAGCTGATGGTGTCCGGGTGGATACACAGAAGATTGAGGCCGTGAAAAATTGGCCCAGACCCACGACGCCCACAGAGGTACGTAGTTTCCTGGGGTTAGCTAGCTATTACAGAAGATTTGTGGAAGAGTTTGCTTCGATTTCAGCGCCTTTGACAAGGCTAACTCAGAAGGGAGCCAAGTTCCAGTGGACTGATGCTTGTGAACGAAGCTTCCAGTTGCTGAAAGAGAAGCTGACTACAGCCCCAGTTCTGACTCTTCCAGAGGGACCCGATGGATATGTTATTTATTGTGACGCTTCTGGCGTGGGATTGGGCTGTGTATTGATGCAGCACGGCAGAGTTATAGCTTATGCTTCTCGCCAATTGAAAAAGCATGAAAAGAATTACCCTACTCACGATCTGGAGCTTGCAGCGGTGATCCATGCCCTGAAGATATGGAGACATTATATATATGGCGTTCATGTTGATATCTATACAGACCATAAGAGTCTCCAGTATATTTTCAGGCAGAAAGAGCTTAATTTGCGGCAGCGGAGGTGGCTGGAGCTCCTGAAAGACTATGATGTGGATATTCTGTATCATCCGGGCAAGGATAATGTTGTTGCAGATGCGCTTAGCCGGAAATCTATGGGCAGCTTGGTAGATTTATAGCCAGACAGGAGAGAGATAGTACGTGACATTTATCAGTTGGCTAATCTTGGGGTTCGTCTGGCCGATTCTGGAGGTACACAGATTTCTGTCCGAGGGGTTTCTGAATCATCTATTAAGGAAGATATCAAGCGGTATCAATATGAAGATCCTGTGTTGGCACGATATAGAGACACAGCCCATGAAAAGGAGAAGACTCCGTTCGAGTTTGCACCAGACGGGACCTTACTATACAGAGGCAGATTGTGTGTACCTGATATTGCAGGGTTACGGCAGCAGGTTATGGGCGAGGCACACTATGCTCGCTATTCTATTCATCCTGGTTCTACGAAGATGTACCATGATCTCAGGTGCCTGTATTGGTGGGACGGTATGAAACGGGATATCGCAGAATTCGTCGCCCAGTGCCCAAATTGTCAGCAGGTCAAAATTGAACACCAGAAACCGGGTGGACTGTTGCAGGAAATGGAAATTCCGACGTGGAAGTGGGAGATCATTAATATGAACTTCATTACAGGTTTGCTGATCCGTCCGCTTAGGATCCCATTCTGCTATTTTTGGAGCGCTCTTTTATTCAGAGCCATCTTTTGGTATAGTCTGTCACTTCTATATATGTATATTCTCGTTCATGGGTACGGCAGGGCCCTGTCCCGTCATATGATTCTGTCGGTCTATTAGAGGTTTGTGGACATGTTTGTGGGTTGGGATCTTTCTGTACAGCTGTGTGTATATGTTGTGTTTGGGCGATCCCATTCGCCGCGGCGGCCGGTCCGCATATATTTAAATGTTACTCTGTTGGCCCTGTGTGGCCTTTGTTGGTATTTTCTGCGTGCAGGGTATATGGGATAGTCTGTAAAACAAAGGAAACTCTGCCGAAATTTTTCTGGAAATTAGCTAAATTTGAAATAAAGCCTCGTCGGCTTCTGCTGTATATTAGGATGTGTTTGAGTGCCCAGATCGGGCACTAGTCACGGCCTACGGGGTTGGGTCGTGACAAGGGGTAGCTGGGATGATCATTTTCCACTTATCGAGTTTGCTTATAATAATAGCTACCATTCTAGTATCCAGATGGAACCGTACGAGGCCTTATATGGAAGGAAGTGCAGGTCACCTATTGGTTGGTTTGATATTCGTGAGACTAAATTAATAGGCCCAGACATGATTCAGCAAGCTGTTGATAAAGTGAAGCTTATTCAGGAGAGGTTATTAGCAGCCCAGAGTTGAGAGAAGTCATATGAAGATAATCGACGTCGACACATAGAATTTCAGGTTGGTGATTGGGTGTTCTTGAAGGTGTCACCCATGAAGGGTGTAATGAGATTCGGCAAGAAAGGGAAGCTTAGCACGAGGTACATTGGACCTTATCAGATTATTCGTAGGGTAGGCAAGGTTGCCTATGAGTTAGACCTACTATCTGATTTGGAAGCAGTACATCCAGTCTTTCATGTGTCGATGCTTCGCAAATGTATTGGTGGCCCTTCTAGAGTATTCCCAGTGGATGATGTGTCCTATGAGGAAAACCCTATAGTTATACATGATCGCCAAGTCAGAAGGTTACGTACTAAGGATGTGGCTTCCGTCAAGGTATTGTGGCGAAAAAAGAATAGAGAAGAGATTACCTGGGAAGCCGAAGACGAGATGAAGAATAAGTATCCCTACTTGTTCCCTAGGCCTGCAGGTAATTTCAATTCCTCACTTGATTACATTAATAGATAGATGAGATTACATGTTATAGCAATGAAGGAAACTTCTCCGAAATTTCTATAAGACTTTATAGGACCAATTTAACCTTCGAGGACGAATGTTCTAAAGGGGGGAAGCATGTTATACCCCGTATTTTTATACATTGGATTATTCGTGAGCTAATCGACATAAATTCAAGGATAAGATTATTGTTATAGCCCGCATATTGTACGTTTGGAAATTTCAAAGTCGACGTGGGAAATAAAGGGCAAGATTATTTCTTAAGAAATCATTTTCATGTACGGGTTGTTATGAGTATTATTTATGACTATTATTAGTATGAAATTGGTGTAGAAAGTTAAGGGCAAAATGGTAATATTGAGAAAAGTCGTGGGGCAAAACGGTAATTTCTCGAAAATGTCATGAAAGTTCTTGAAAGGGGGCCATTTGGCCGTGTGTCACATGTGTGTGGCATAAGTCCACATTTTTACTTAATGGGGGGGGGGGGGGGGGGCTAAAGTTGCAAAGAAGAAAAATTTAGTCTTCTTAATTTCAAGAAAACTCTAGAGAATTGAGGAAAATTTGAGAAAGAAAATAAGGGCATGTGACACCATGTGCCCTTGTATATATAAATATAACCAAGTCTTGAAAATAAAGACCAAAATCACCACATTATAACTCTAGAAATTTCAAGAGAAAGAGAGGAAGTGAGAGAAGCAACCATTCGGCCATAGGGGCTGGCCGAATTGGTCCTTGGGGATGCAATGGAGAAAATTTCTTTCTCCTTGTCTCTCTACTAATTATAAGGTCCTCTTCGACGTGGAGTAGTTGTTAGAGCAAGAAAAACATCCGTTTGCGTAATTGGGGAGCTAGCCGTGGGAGAAGTTGCTTGGAAGAGGTAAGATTCAATCTTGATTTTTATATGATATGTGTGGCTTGTGGATGATTGTGGAATGTGGAAGTGAATGAAGTTCTTGAAAATATGGTGTTATGTGTGTTGGCCGAAGGCATGGGTGTGTGTAGAAAGATGAAATGATTTTTTTTACTTAGTAGTTTGATTATTGTTGTGTGCAAAGTAGAGAAATGGATGAAGTATATGGAAGTATGTGTGTTTGATGTGTGGCCGTGAAATATATATATATATATATATATATATATATATATATATATATATAGTGTATAGCCGTGTATATTGTGTATTATGTTGAAATGATGGGTGAATTTTATTTAATGTTATGGTTATTATATGGAAAAGGGTGAGTGAAATTTCATGTAGCATGTGCTTGTTGTTGTAATGTGTAGAGATGGATGAAATTGTATGAAAAATGTGTAAGAAGTCATTGTGGTCGAAAATGGTGTTGTTTGGTAGGTTAAGGTAAATTGATGTAGTTTGATATTCTAGCTGTCGCCGTTATGAATTATGTGATATTGAATGAAGGGTGTCGTCGAAATTAATGTATACGAATGATAAGTAAATGTATGGTTGGGATTGACGTTGAAGGTTTCGGATGAAATAGTATTGTTGTTGATTTGGCCGGGTTAAATTCCCGGATTGATGTTGTTGATTTGGGGTCGAGCCATATTCTCGAGGTTGGTATATTTACAGGGGAGGTGCTGCCGAAATTCCGGCAGAATATAAGTGAATGTGTTTGAAAGGTTAAGGCAAGTATGTGATAATGAATCTAGCGAATGGATGAGTTCTTTTGAATGAAGACTAACAAGTTGCACAAATGAGCGTAGCCAGTTGGTCGCGGCACAGGTATGTAAGGCTTACCCTTTTTTTCTTTTGGCATGTCTTAGAGCCATGTAGGGTATGACACTGATGTGTACCTTGGGTTATTCCATTCTGTGATTCTGAGTCTGTTTGTGATCTGTATGTCCTCCCTAAGGTAGGTAACTAATAATCTGGATAGGTGAATCCTGACTTAAGCAATCTGACAGCCGTATCCTGATATAAGTATGTTGGTATGAACATTTTGACATAACTATCCTGATGAGAGTATTTGGTATAAGTGTTCTAATAGGAGAGATTATGCGACAAGTAATTTGAAACATGTATTCTGATTGAGTAAAAGCGATTTAAGTACTTTGATAGAAATGTTCTGATAAAAGTAATTTGACATAAGTATTCTGTAATAAGTAATCTGTTATGGACATTCTGAGAATACGTTTGATTAATCTATTGAGTCTGAGTTATGTGCATTTGGTTTCTCACTATTCTGCTCGTGCATATGTTATGACTCCCTTCACCGAGTCCCGGGCCGGTATGTATCGTGCGGATGGTTTGTCGAGTCCTTTGTTGAGGGCCGGGTTCCATATATGAATTCCGAAGTATGATGTGTCCGGTTCCGGGGTACTGTGTTACATGTCCGTCCCCGGTTACTGAGAATATATTACGAAGTATGATGTGTCCGAGCTCGGGGTGCTGTGTTATCTGTCCGCCCCCGAGTACCGTGGTTATGTTATGATGTGTGACGGAGATCGGAGAAAATCTTCTGGAATATGATGTGTTGTGGCGCCAAAGGCAGGAGTGGCAACCACGTTCCTATGTTGTCGTGCGCATTCCTTGGCATCGTTCACCGATTCCTCGGTGTGTTATTTGTCTCCGAGGTTACCGTATGCATGATGTGATGTGTCCGGTTTCCCGGCGTGGTACATGTCCCCGGGGTTACCGCGTATATGATATGATATCCGATTCTGATATGCATGACTTGTGTTTGGAGAGTAGGCATTCCGACATTCCGTATGTTCTGTATTCCGTCTGTTATAGGACATCATCTGAGCACTTTGTACATTCTGTGATCCGTCTGATATGCGACATAAGTAAGTATGATTTGTGTCTGGAAGAAAAGGATAATAAGTGTCTGATATTCTGGATAAGGTATTTGTACGTTGTTTTATTTGTTTCAGTCATGGTTCCATTTTCTGTACTCATGCCTTACATACTCCATACTGACCCCCTGTTCTTCGGGGGCTGCATTTCATGCCGCGCAGGTACCCACAGAGGAATAGATGAGGTTAGCTGAAGATGATCCAGTGGATTGGCGGCTCCATTTCCTCCAGGAGTGCTGCCGAGTCAGAGTATGTATGTTGTGATGTCTGGTCAGTATTAGAGACTTTGCAGACAACGTTGTGGGTAATGGTTGTCAGTCTGTAAGCGGCTCCACCAGCCGATACGTCATTTTGTGTCATGTAGTAAATTCCATATGATTACAGATTTTTGTTTAATCGTGAACGGTAAGAGAAAAAAAAATTACTGTTTAATATGTATTTTACTCGTATTTGATTTTCTGGATCCTAAGGAATTAGGTGTGTAATCAGAGTCTGCGGGTTCGCTCGGCTCCGTATGTGAGGTAGGGTGCCCATCACACCCTAATAAGGTTAGGGTGTGACAATTATTTTGGGATATGAGACAACGACTTTTAATCCCCGATTTTTAATAAGTGCACGATTGCTTGTAAAATTCGATTGGTGTAGAAATATTAGAGGAGATTAGGATTTAATTAACCATGATTAGATTATTAATTGGGGATTAGTAATTAATTAAGATTAATTAATCCTAAGTAGTGATAAATGGAACCCACTATAGCATGGCCAAATCTGATTGGTCCATGCCATAGTGGGACATGTGTCCACTTCATAGGCAGCATATGTAGCCTACTTTGATGACTAATTCATCAGCCATAATTCATTTTCCACTTCACAAAGTTGAGTCAAGAGAGAGAAGATCCTAAGTTATAAGAGAGAGAGAGAACCACACGGCCATGGCCATGGCAGCTTCATGAAGCTCACTGCTAGCCCTCCTCTTCACCATTAATTGATAATTTTCAAGGTGAATTGAAGAAAGGAATGGAAACTACAACAGCCATGGCAGCTCACGGCCATGGCACCTCTTGATCAGCCCAAGTTTTTGATAGCAAGAAATTAAATTGAGGTAAGGTTTAATACTCTTGTACATGGTTTAGTGGTGGTTTGGACTTTGTATAAATTGATAGATGTGGAATTCGATGTAAGAAATGGTGTGTTGATGCCAAGGTTCTTTTTGGGGGCGTTAGGGTTGTCCTAATATAATAATGATGGAATTAATTTTAATTAGTGTTGTTGTTATTATTGTCATTGATTATATAATGAAAATGGAAGAATTTGATATTTCAAGTTGAAGTTGTATTTTTTTAAGGGTTGTTTGGGACGTGTTGTTGTTTGTGTTGAATTGGAGGACTAAGGGTAATTAAGATTATGTGTTGGACTATTATAAAATCGTTTCGATGACGTATGGTGGTTGTAGGTTATTAGGAGTAACTTGTATATGTCGTAGCCGTTATGTTAGCGATTATTGAATGTTGTAATGTGTTGGCTGATTTGGAATGATGTGGACTGTTTGGGGTATCCTTGGGTCTTGTTTGAACTAGTTCTTGATGCGATAACTTAGACGTGCCTTGGTTGATGCTATGTTGGTTGTTGTATAGTTAGCTTAAATGTGAGGAAAGGGAGCGATATAGGGGAAGTGCTGCCCAATTGTCTAGAAATAAGCTACTAACGTTGAAGTACGTTTTATGCCTTTCCATAGCTTAACCATAGCTCTTGACGTTTTAATATAGGGTAAGACACATCGGGCAGCGTACACGTATTGTACCACGGATAAGCGTTAAAGGTATGTGAAGCTAACCCTTTTTTTTTGGCATGATCTTTATAAACAAATAGATGACGAGCATGTGACTTTAAAGAAACTCCTATTCTTAGAGACACTAGGATGGCTAATGTTCTTGATTCCCATAACTTACTTCATTATGTCTTGATACGTGTTTATGATTCCTGAAGTTCTATTTGATATATTCCATAGTGACATTCGAAGGATACTTGATGTGACTATTGTCGTGATTTCCAAATGATAGTTTGTTTTGAATATTATATTGAGTCTCAGATATAACTTAGTTTTCATATGATTGCTAACTACTCTGCTCGTGCATGCCGTAATATATCTTTCACCGAGTCCCGGGCCGGGTATGTTTTCATGCACAGTATTACTGCATTGTTCACCGAGTCCCTCACTAGAGGGCCGGGTACGGTATATATATATATATTGATATGATGATGATGATGTGATTATGGCGCCGAGGATGGTATATGATGATTTATTCACCGAGTTCCATAATGGGCCGGATATGATATATGATATAGACATGCATGATTTTCATATCGTAAGGCACAGGTGCATTGGTATCTTTGATTATTATACTTGCCTCATGTATTCGTTTATGACGTTGTGATTTTCCTTATTTTATTACATGCTTTATATACTTAGTACATATTCCGTACTGACCCCCTTTCTTCGAGGGGCTGCATTTCATGCCCGCAGGTACATATACTCGATTTGGTGATCCTCCAGCTTAGGACTTCTACTCATCTGTCTTGGAGAGCTCCATTGTTCCGGAGCCTAGACTTTTGGTACAGATCTTTTGATGTATATATATATATATGTTTATCCAAGGGTACGACGGGGCCCTGTCCCGTCATATTTCACAACTGATACTCTTAGAGGTCTGTACACATATGTGTGGGTTGTGTATAGGTTTTGTTCAGCTGTGTCTATGTGATTCGCTATGGACATGTCCGTCTGTAGTGGCAGCCTTGTCGGCTTGCGTATCATATTGGTATGTAGTGGCAGCCTTGTCAGCTTGCGTATCGTATTGGTATGTAGTGGCAGCCTTGTCGGCTTTCGTATCGTATTGGTATGTATTGGCAGCCTTGTCGGCTTGCGTATCGTATTACGTTCTAATTAATTGTGACTCCTCAGGAGACAGGTTGTCTTGATATATATATGACGTTACGAACCTTTAGAGTTTTTGCAAGTTTCCATATTGTTCCCAGTTCAGTCTGACTATATCTAACAGGTACGTATACGAGTGTCCAGCTCGGGCACTAGTCATGGCCCACGGGGTTGGGTCGTGACAGATTCCCTTTAATTTACTATAACTCATTCGAGATCTCTAAGTAACCATTCCCGTAATATTCCCTCTTGATCTCGCCTCTTGAGGTAATACTTCCACATTATTGGCTTTACTCTCCTTTTTTATTTCGCAGTTGGTTGACAGTTGTATTGCGAGCTCTTCTGCTGAAATCTTACTCTTCTCTCTGGTACACTTAGTCATAACTCGACTCTTTCTTCTTCTATAGTTACTCCTTTGAGATGTATCGTTCACTTCATCTTACCTCTTACGCGTAGACGTCCCTCGTCGATTTATTAGACTTTGCTATCCCTAGAGTATTTCATGCTCTCAACCTGTAGACCCTTCGCAGACTCTACGAATAAAACAAAATTTTCCAAGGTGTTACATTATTTTACTTCAATAACCTTACATTGCTTTGCTGTTTGAATCCATATTCTGGAATCTTCGGCCTCATGTATCACTTCTCGACTTTCTTTTTAAAAGATTTTAACTGTCACTCTACTTTTTAGCTCTTAATCTCAATCCTTAGAGTTGGCTATCAAGTAGCGCTAGAGTTCCCTCATATAATAACTTCACATAGCTGCTTTGTGATCTGACTATCATTAACTGGTATAATTATAAAGGAATTTTTGATTTGACATATAAATTCACTGTCATCCAGTAACTCGCTTGCTCTGATCGTCTCGCTTAAACCATTTCCCTTAATCGAACTTATAACACTTTAGGCATATTATCTCATGTCGTTCCTTTTGTCACGACCCAACCCCGTAGACCGCGACTAGTGCCCGAGATGGGCACTCGTACATACCTACTAACCAAATTTCATTTGCGTTTCCTATTAAGGACTTTGTGCATACAAAACCATATACATATCATTTAAGTCGTTACTTATATTATAACACATAAATTGATCAGGTTATCGTAGTGTTTAGGAAAGCCGGACACAAACCATATAAACGTGACTGTTCAAATGCGACCCATGACCCACATACATGTCTACAGGCCTCTAACAAAGACAACAGAATCACATGACGGGACAGGGCCCCGCCGTACCCCTGAATAGTCATATACACATAAATATGTACAACGGAAAGATCTGTACCAAAAGTGTAGGCTCCGGATCAAAGAAGCACTCCAAAGTAGCAGAATGAGCACCCTAGACTGGCGGATCACCACAATAAGCGTCTGTACCTGCGGGCATGAAACGCAGCCCCCGAAGAAAGGGGGTCAGTACGGAATATGTACTGAGTATGTAAAGCATGAAATACAGAAAACAGAACCATAACTGGAATAATGATACAAAAGCAAGTACATTACCCAGATTACCAAAGCGCTATTTTTCCCAGTCACAAATCATATATGCAGATGTCATATGTCGGAAAAGTGCAGACCCAGAATATCAGAATGATTGTTTTCCAATCGCAGATCGTATATGCCGAAGTCATATGTCAGAAGAAGTACGGATCCGAAATGTCAGAATATTTGTTTTCCAGACACAGATCATGTATGCTGATATCATATGTCAGAAGAAGTACAGAGGATACAGAATGCCAAAATGTTTACTTTCCAAACACAAACCAAACATATCAGAATCATATATCGTATATATACATATAACAGATCCCGGCCCTCTAGTGAGGGACGCGGTGAACAGAATCATATAACAGATCCCGGCCCCCTGGTAAGGGACGCGGTGGACAGAATCATCAGATGCCAAAATCAGATACCATATATGCATGTAACAGATCCCGGCCCTTTTGTGAGGGACGCGGTGGACAGAGTAATCAATCCATGTCAAAATCATGTACCGTATATGCACATAACAGATCCCGGACCTCTATTGCGGAACGCGCTGAACAGAATCATCATATGCGATCCTAGCCGCCATCCCCATATCATCATATACAGACATACATATAACAGAACCCGGCCAGTAAGGGAGAGGGACGCGGTGAACAATGCAGAGGAAAATGCACGATAACAGAACCTGGCCCGGGGCGCAGTGAAGATCATACTGAGGCTTGCACGAACAGAGCAGTGAAAAACCATATGCACACATATCCAGATCTCGATAGATTCATACACTTACCAACACTTGAAGATCATAAACACGTTCCGAATCAATCGGAGTTAGTTTGTGAAAGTTACGGACATTTTTACCACAGAACTTTTATTGACATTCAAAGCAAATCCAAGATCCCTTACGAAAGTTAGGGACATCAAAATTTACAGAACTCTTTAGAAACAACATTCTTTATGTTTATCTCGTTATTCATTCATATAATAAGCTCGATTATATCGAGCGTACCCGTATCAAAAGTGGACAAGAATCGTGGACAACTCGGAAACATCTCAAATAGAGCTTCAGAAGTCATAGGTACGTATCAAAACTATATGCATATAAATGAATGAATAAATTCCAAGACTTGATGGACAAATATATTTACCGACATCTGAAGGCTCAAAAACAAGTTTCGGGTCAATCGGAATTAGTATACGAAAGTTACGAGCTTTTGAAGTACAGAACGTTCTATAAGCGTTTCAGAGGCCATTTTTGGAAATTCAAGTGTCATTCATATTAGGAGACTTTCGAATAACATTATGGATCAAATCAAATGGAGACTTTAAGACCATATTTACGTATCAAAGTTTTCATCAAAGACTTTAGTCATCTCGATTTTCTTTCGAACAACATTCGGAAACATAACAACTAGAACCTTCCGACATCATAAAATACGTATAAAGCCATATGGAATAGCTTATGGAAGTCAAAGATGTTATCCATCGTAGTGGCTCTAAGAATAGGATTTTTCTTTAGAAACATACATATACGTTAGTTGTTCATTTCATAAGGTCATGCCAAAAGAATGAAAGGTAGGCTTTACATACCTCGATCGCTCGCTAAACAAATCTCGACTCAAGTCTCGGGCTCTCCAATATCTACAATAGCGTTATCAATTACCAAACATTAGCTACATGTACTTAGAAATTCAATTCTAACTAGTACTTCTCTACAGAAATTTCGGCAGCATCTCCCCTGTAAATTCAACATCCCCGAGAATCTAACTCGGCCAAATTCATCAACAACCATACCAACAATACCAACAACCATACTAATAATATCAAGAATCAATTTAAATTGTATTCTAACATTAGTAACCTTCTCCTCTACGTAGCTTATCCCATTCAATTCAACTACGTACATTCAAGCCAATATCAACGTTCACATATTCATTTCTAATCCAAGATCATTCAAACATAATTCAAGAACATTTCAAACAATCTATACAATATTCGAACAATTCCACCAACACCACACTCCACCCGAAATCTCCACAATTGCAACAAGACTACAACGTCGCATTATCTTCTTCCAAATTCATCAACAACAATAACCATCCGCACTTTAGCAACTCCACTTCCATAATTACATAAAAACCATATTAAAATCACATAATTTCCTACAACAACCTACAACCAATTTCCCTGCCAACTTGAACCATTAGTCTTTCATTTACATCATAAAGGCCATAACAACACAACTAAATTGCTAAATAAAATTAATTCATCTTCCTCCACCCAATTAGCCCCACACGGCCACACACACACAACACACCCACACGGCCCACACACAACACATAACATTTCCATGATTTTCATTCAATTCTACTCACTATAACATATATAAATCTTCTATAATACGTACAAGAATAGAAATTCTTACCTTTTCTTAAATTTTCCACTTGCCACCAAAGTGGTTTTCTTGCTTAAATAATTATACCGCGTTGAAGAGGGTCTTGAAATTAGTAAGAATTCAAGAAGAAATGAATTTTTGGACCAAGGAGGGAAGGCTTCAATTTGTTTTTCTCTCTTCTTTGTTGGCCGAATGGACTCTTGTGCTTTGCTCTGAATTGGTTTTTCTTGAAAGTTCTTGAAAATGGAAGAATAAGTAGTGGCCCTCTCTATTTATTTGGCTTGGATTAAATTTTTCATGGGCTTGGGCCATTTGCTATATGGCCGGCCACCTTGTTGGGCCTTTTTTTTTCCAAGCCCAACTTTTTATAGCTAATATTTTTTGTAATTCATGAAACTATTTTTCAAAATTCCAATTTTTCCCTTAGCCTTCCTCAATATTTCTGCATCAGTATTTTTTTTTGGCGAACAACATATATATTAAATGAGATCAAAATATTGCCTTATCTCTTACTAGTCACAATTATTTCAAATTTTTCGAATATGCAAAATACGGGATATAACACCTTTATCTTTAATTCAAACTCTTCTATTGCCTCTTTACCCAGATTTTGCTCTTAGTTCTCCTATCACGCATTAGAATATGCGTAAGTGCTCAAATGAGCCCAAGAGATATCTTAGCGTCGTCTTAGTAGTTTTCATGCTTTACCTTGGCTTCTTCTCTCTTATCTTACAATCGGTATCGGGATGAGTCTTCGGCTCAGCCATGGCCATGTCTTAATTGCCCTTAGTATTATTTCTATCTCGATATTCTGACTCAAACCATCTTTACATCTTTCCTTAATGCGCCCGAAATATCGTGTCACGACCCAACTAGGGGCCGCGACGGGTACCCGGGGCTAACCACTGAGCACCGCTCGTTCTATGACTTATCCTACTCATTTAATACTCGTTTGTCAAATTTATTCTCAAATCGTAAGAAAATCATTTTCCATTTGAAAACATAATTACTTTTATATACATAAGCCTCTCGGCTATCAAAATGGTAATATACACATATATACATATATACAGTAATAACCTTGCGAGACCATATAACCCACTCTGCGCATCTACGAGCCCCTACTAGAGTGCTAGACATAATTACGGGACAAGACCCTGTCATGCCCAAAATACATATACCTATATATACACAAAAGTATAAACTCGATTAGCACCTCCGGAATAGTGAAGTGCTCCTGAAAGTCTGCTGATAGCTCCTATAGGTATGCGCTGTCTCCCTGTCTACCTGTGGGCATGAACACAGCGTCCAAAGAAAACGGACGTCAGCACGAATATTGTACTGAGTATGTAAGGCATAACAATGAAAATACGTCAATTAGATAGAGGAAGCATCAATAAGGAGCAACTGTATATGACTGTCACTTATAAAAGAAATAGCACATGCTGACTTACTTCATATCCATCACCGTATCATATATTGCTGCGGAACGTGCAGCCCGATCCATATATCATCATATAGAAATATATTGTAATATGTTAGTGCCGAGGAACGTACGACCCGATCCATAAATATAACATGTTGGTGCCGAGGAACGTACGGCCCGATGCATTACCCATATATCTCGCGTCCGGGATGATGTCATAAGATACCAGCTGATCAGGTGGCTATGCGTCTATAGCGCCTCACCTTTTCCCCATGTCCCCTGTATACATATACATATATATAATATACGTAGCGTGCATTAGAGCCCAATCAAAAGTGCACTTTATCGGAGTGACGTAAGGTCGGTAACCTCCGATTGTATTATGGAATAATCATCATGACTTTGTGTTATAGCCCGTATTTTTGAACGTCAGATTATTAACTGAGGTGGGGCCCACACGTCAATATTTTTTTTGGGACACGTGACAAGTTATATGAATCGCATATGTAAAGTAAAACACAACTTGTGAAGGGCCTTGGGGCCAAATCAAAGTGGAAGCCCTCCAAACGATTTTTTTAAGAAAATGTTTTCGGATGACCTGACTTGGAGGGGCAAAAACGGCATTATAAGTCTGGAATTGGGAAAACACCCAGAAATAAAAGTTGTAGATAATTGAAATAGCTTTCCAACGGTAGGTCGTGGGCCTATAGGTGACATCGGGATAAGAAGATATGAACATTTTAAGGCGGAACGGTCAAGCTAGGTAGTGAAATGGGCCCAACCCGATTCCAATCCGGGTCAGGCCCATTTCCTTGTTATTTAAGGGAGGTTTCAGCCTCCTCCTCCACATTTTCAGATCAGAAAAGATCCAGAAAATTCTATAGAGAGAGAGGGAGGAAAGACTTAGAGAGATAAATAAAGTTTGATCAAAATCTGAGCCCCGAATCCCGAAGCCCATGAAGAGAAAAGTGTTCTACGTCGCGTTGCCTTCGATTTGAGCTAAAAATCAACTAAGAATAAGAGGGTGGACGTGGTAGCTGTGCACTTAAGGTATGATTAAGGCTCTTTTTCATTGCCAACAAGTTTATTTAAAGTGTCAACGGAATAGAACGGGAAAATAGCAATATAAATTCGTCCGTTGGCATTGAAATTGATTGTAGAAGATTATGTCATTTTAATATGATTTTATGATATTATGGAAATGAAGTTGTTAAGATGTGAATTATGATTATGGTTGATGAAATTGGAAGGCGGAAATATGTTATGAATATGTATGTTGAAGATTTGATGTTTTGGATGGATTATGGTTTGGTGGAAAATTTGTATATTTTGTATATCATGTGAATATTGTATAGAAATGATATGAAATACTTCCAAATCACATTGTAATGGTCTTGATTAATGATGAATATGGAAATGTTGATACTAGTTTGGGTTTGTGAAGTTGAAGTGGAAGTTGTTGGACCATGTGGAAAACAAGGCTAGTTATGCCATACTATGTGTTTTGTAATGCTTGTTGTTGTTAGTGATGTTGTTGTTGGGTTACTCTGTTGATATATTAAGCCTAGCTAGGTCTCGGGGATGTTATATATATATAGGGGAAATGCTGCCGAAATTTCGGTAGGCAATTATGTGATTAAGCTTAGATTCTTGAAAAGCTTGAAATTGACAATTGGTAAACATGACCATTTGTAGATTCTGGACGAAATTGGAATTGAAGCCAAGCGAGCGTAAGGCGCAATCGAGGTATGTAAAGCCTTCCCCTTTGTTCTTTGGCATGTCCTAGATGTACTAGGTCAAGATCGGAGCCTCGGGGGCGATTCTGCTTATAGAAACTCGAGATTGATTTTTGGTACTATTCATTCAATTCAATTGAATTTCAAAAGGCGCATTTTTCTAGAAAAGTGGTTAAACCTCCAGAACTTGTACAAATGTAACCCGATCACTATGAAACCTTCCTGGATGACTCCGTAGAGTCAAATGGCGTGATTCTTGTCCGCCGCCTCGACTTGGCCCGAGGTGGGCCCGCTATTCCCCGATGCCTCTCTTATTGTTTTGTCTGTCTTATTCCCATACGATAAGTCGAGGAAACTTATGGCTATTGTTCCGAATACTAAACGGGAGTTATTTTAACGAACCTGAATTGATTTAATGTTCATGGAAACAATTACGGGGACAGAAACCCTGATATAAATTCTGTATGGCTTTAGCCAATGTACTCGTGTCCGGAGCTCGCAGGTAGCTCCTGGTTATTATTTTGTTTACTATACGATAGGTGCTATGACCACCTTTATGAGCTTTATAAAATATTTTTTTTTGACATCTAAAACGTTTTGAAAATATTACCCTGATATTTTGGATAAACTACTTACCTCCCGTACTTACTGATATACGATTTTGTTATACCTGAATCTTGTGTGATGTATGATCCTGGCGTGTGTGATTATGTTGGGAAAGTGATAATTTGGCATTCTGTATGGTTGTTTTCTGTTTTACCGAGTCCCGGGCCGGTTATGTGAATATGCGCATATGTAATATTGGCCGCTGGACCCTCGACCGCGGCGTGTCCGACATTGACAGCTGGACCCTTGACCGCGTCATGCCGGACGTGTGGCATTGACTGCTGGACCCTTGACCGCGTCTGCCGCACTTGTGATTGTGCCTGACATAGACCGCTGGACCCTTGACCGCGGTATGTCAAATGTGTGATTGTGACCGCTGGACCCTCGACCGCGGTATGTGTGATTGTAACCGCTGGACTTTTGGTCGCTGTATGTGTGATTATAACCGCTAGACCCTTGGCCGCGGTACGTGTGATAGTGACCGCTGGGTACTTGGCCGCGGTATGCGTGGTAGCGACCGCTGGACCTATGGCCGCGGAAATTGTGCGTTGATTCTTTTATATGTGTGAAACAAAAATGTTTTTCAAAAGAAAGTAAAGCATTTTGACATTCTAACTGCCGTATTTGCCTGCTGGAACCTCTTGGGTATGACTTGTGCACTAGAGGAGACCCTGTGGCGACCTGGTTATTCGTGCACACCCCAGTGCACTATCCATTGCGCCCCTCACTAAAGGGCCGAAACCTGAGGTAAATGTATACTACCTGTGCTTGTGTAAGTTTATGATTCTGCATGCATGGTTCTGCCTGTTACATTTCTGGACAGCGGATTCGGAGAATGATTCTGTTGGTGTTGCTTCTGCATGATTGAGCTGGACTATGCTTCAGTCGGCTATAGTTCTACACCCCTAGCTTCGGTTGCGGGTATGTCAGTCGCACTCTGTGCCCCGATCCGCACGATGATCCTGCCAGTTAGGCTTTGTACCTCTGTTTCATATCACGATTCAGATGGCTACACCCCGTGCTTATGATATATATCGTGGTCCTGGCCACACACTCTGTATTTCCGTTACGGACTTGGATCCAATACTACCTGTTCTATTTCTATACTTCTGGCTCGGTTTTGCTTATATTGTTATATTTCCGCTTTACATACTCGGTACATTTCCGTACTGACCCCCTGTTCTTCGGGGGCTGCGTTTCATGCCGCGCAGGTACTCCCAATTGAGTTGAGGACAGATGGAAGATGTTCCAGTGCAAATGGCAAGCTCCATTTGTTCCCGGAGTGCTGCCGAGTCAGATTCTGTATGTTATGCTTTTGGGATCTTATTAGAGACTTTGCAGACAGTGTCGTGGGTATTGGTTGTCGGTCTGTGTACGTAATGAATTTTGTATGATCACAAATTTGTTGGGCTTGAAAGCCACGAGAAAGAATATTTCTGAAAGTAAAGTTTTGCTATGTACTTTATTATTTGTTTTAAAGAAAAAAAAAGTTGACGTGATTTTATGTGCAGCGAGAGTCTGAGGGTTCGCTCGGCCCTAAGTAAGGGTCGGGTGCCCATCACACCCCAGCGAGGTCGGGGTGTGACACTTTGTCTCACCTTGAAGGAACAACTATTATAAGATGAGACTACCAATGAAGAATATCATTAGGAAAACATAGAATAAGATCATAAATCTCATAAGGCGCCAAATCATATACTTTGGAATATTTAAAAAAATAGTCATCATCTGTGAATAAAATTGAGAAATCAAGAAATAGCTCGCATTCTTATATCGTCATTAAAATCATAACTTGGAACCTTTAAACATTAAATCGTTCTCATCGTAGTCGTCATAGAAAAATGTTCTCATCTTTGGCATCATTGTCATCATGATAAAAATATGTCCATCATTGTTGTCATGAAAGCTTACAGAATCATAATTCTCTGGTTTGGAAAAATAGGGCATTTTGGGAAAACATCTATGAATTATTAGGAAAGGAATTATGCCTTGGAGTCGTAAACATTTAACTTTTGAAGACGAAGAAGATATGGAAACATTTATGAAGTCATAGCATCGGAAATCATGCCTTTAGAAAGAAGGGGACTAGCCTTAACATACCTTTGACGTCTAACTAAGCTATAGCTTGTTCGTTCTCCTTCGATATCACGCTCCAACCTTCAAGAGAGAATTCGCACTAACGTTAGTTAATCGATTATAAGAACGCGCTATTATTTCTAGGGAAAATCGGGCAACACTTCCTTTGTTTATACTACTTTCCCATATTTTATATCAACTCCCAAACGCTCACGACAACATTCACAATATTGCAAGCAACAATCATCATTTATATACTTTAAGCAAAATCCACCATTTCTCTCCAATTTCTTCACATTTATGGTTATAGCTCATTACCGCATTTCTTTGTATATAATACTTATTTCATGGTCTAAACATCCTTTATAACATATTCATAATCATAGCACACCAACATGTATGATTCCGTTCAACTACCATTCAATTGTGACACTATTCATCCATTTAAGACCCATCTTCTATGTCTTGCTACAATTCAAGTGTCTTAGCCTTCCAATACTTTAAACAAAAAGATAAAGTCATGAAACTTACCTTAGATGATTGTTGAACAAGTCTTGAGTGGAGTCTCTACTCTAGCACCAAAACCCTATCTCTTCTCCTTTGGTTTTATTTAAGGACGATGAACTTGAGCTAGGTTTCACACTCTTGCTTTCATGAATTTAGTGTTGTTGATCTTGGGTTTCTCTTGATTCTCTTGTGGATGAGTGTTAGGGAAGGTTCTAGAGGTCTCTTGACTTGTGGAGTGAATGATGAAAAAAAATGGAATGAAAAGGGCCCCTATATTTAAACACAAAAGCTGGCCGAGCCACTTTATACGGACCGTATGTATGGGCGTACATTCGGTCCAGTGGCTGGCCCTCTCTTTGGCCAACTATACGGCCCCATCTACGGCTGGTACAATTTATACGGTCCGTAGGTTGGACCGTATAATGCCCAGTGATTCCGTTTTCGTTCTCGTCGACTCGTTTGATCTCCGATCCTTATGGAACCTTCTTGGCACTTGTTTAACACCTCCATACCAACCTAAGGGACGTTATCACTCATCTATAAAACATCTTTGTGCCATCACCAAATCGTTGCTCGTTATTCTTATCTGATACACAACATATGATTCGCTTTTCTTAACAACTTTCTCTCCTTACATCATATGCCTTTAAAATCTCGTTGAGGGTCATCTAATACTCTTTCTTACTCGCCAAAACATCGTATACGCCATGTCCTTTGTTATCCTATTCACTGTACGTATACGGGGGATTTTCCAAGGTGTAACATATCGTAACCACATTGTTATTACTGAATCCTTACTCTTCTTATCAAGTACTCACTTGGTTTTATTCTTAGCATACAAATATTCGTAGGTTGCATAACTATTCTTGACCAACTTATATAAAACATATCCAATCTCAGTCACAGCCTTTCCTTCTCCTAGTTCATTATGCTTTACATAATTCATCCGTACTAGAACGCGCTCGTAGTCTATCTTGTCATACTCCTTTCACTTCCTTTATTCACCCCTTTGATTTTCTCATATCCTACTATAGGAGATTTTCTATCCTTTCTCTTTGCTACTTATAAGTCGCAATATCATTAGCGCACAACTCTATTGCCAAATCTTAGCCTCTAATCTAGTATAGCATTGTTACCCTTTATCATATTTCTTAAGTTACTCGTTACCATTCTCTTATTGTACTCTTTCTTTTTATAAGCACCCACTTTTTAATGTCATGTCATTCAATATCTTTACAAATAATTCTCAGCACTGTCTCAAATACCATCCTGAATTCTATCAGTTTATTGCTGGCTTTCAGATCTTACTAACTTGTTTCAGCAAGGGATCCCACTTGAAGTTTAAGTATCCATATCAAATATATTGCAGTGTCAATCATTTCCATCTTACACTTGCACTACTCTCACCTGCTTCCCCCTTTAAGGGTGTACTTATACCATTATCTATTTATATTCTGTTCTATGTCCCTATTTCCAATCTCAAATTAATTTGATCTCTTTTTTTCCAACTCCCTTGGTATGCTGTACCATATCTATATCTTCTCTTTATAATTTATAACTTTGATTATCTACGTACGAAACCTTAACAAAATCATGAAGCGACGAGAACCTTTCTATATATTGTAAAAAATCTCATCTGACCAGATGTACTCGAGTAATGCAACCCATGTAGCAACTCATCCAAGGCCACATTCCACTTACTCCAACCAGTAATTAATTAGTACTTATAGTCGTTCCAAATTCTCAATTAGGTAGCACTTATATTCTGATGATAAGTGTCCCAAGTTCTCTTATAATATTATATTTACCCCAACCTATACATAATCAGAAAGCACACTATACAGGTAGCTTTTCAATGTCCCTCAATACATTTCCTTCCACTCCATACTGTCCCATGATTCTATGCTCCTCCTGAATAATTATTGTGCCCCGAGTCGTTAGATAGTAGTGGACTTTTTCCTATCCTTGTAAAGCTTAGAACCCTTTACTAGCAATAGCCACCTTTTTTAGTCGCTTAATTCGTATACCCCTCCTAACCATCCAGTCATGAAGCTAGTCATGAAGATGTATAGGGTATATGAACTCCTGGACACCTCTCTTTGACTTTAGTCTCTGTGTTACAATGCCCATCTATCACGGTCTATCGCAGATTGCTCCAGGGTATAAAAGTACTGTAGTCATATGAGCTTCCCTTAGACCAAGTGTTTCTACTCTCATCCTTTTCTTATAGTCAATTTCATCCTTGGTGCCGGTTTATTTGTTTCCAACTTGATAATTCCTTTATCTTAGACTTTTCTTGCACTATTGTTATAAATCCTTTGTCATGATCGTCACCTTGATTAACCCCTGTGGTAATAATTTCCTAGCAATATAACTAATTCAACACAAAAACAAAATAGTCCATCAACTACAACAATACAATCACTTAGTTATAACTACACCTTTAAGTTTGTATCTATATATTTCCCTTTTATTTTATACTCATACTCAACTAATTACGTCTATTTTGGGTGCTTCCTTTAATATTCCCTTACCATTTCCCCAGTCTATGTCCATCTTTTATTATGTGTACGAGGAATCTCATGCTACCTCTGTATCCTTCAGAAAACACTACTTCTGCATAATCCCTTTCTCATTTTCAAAACGTATTCTGTTCATCCCTATTTGTTCGTATAATCCCAATCCTTTTTCTGGCACTCATTCTGTCTCATTGCTAATCTTGCTATAGTTTGGTCCTTCACAGTTCCGTCACTTATATTACTCGTGTTCTCGGCTATACATGTCATAACCTATTACTGCACTGTTATCTCGCTTTCTTCTTATTTCCTTCTTTCAATTAACTCCTTCTTCACTTGTGCTCACTATCATTTCCGTTATCGCATAATCTTTATTCTAAACTTTCCCTATAGAAAAACTCCATAAGTCTTTCTTATTCGTTCTATAGCTCGCCTTAATACTTTAATCACATAGATCACGTCATATCTTTTAGTCACTTCCTCGCTAGGCTTTACTCATTTTCATAACAATTCTTAATATATTCACATTATATCCTGTTTGCAATAAGTCTTATAGTGTAGCACTTCTTAACCTTATTCACGATACTTACTACGGTTCAACTACACTCTGTGGAGTAGGTGTATTTAACCCTTTTACCCTTTCGGGTCAATCTTATCCTTAATACACAAGTTGCCATATCAATACATTCATATTCGTCACAATCCTTCTTCCTCTGTACTCTTTTCTCAATCATATTATTACTTCTTTTAACTATAAACACATCGTAATTTATCCCTGTTTATCAATTCAATCGATACCTCAATATAACACTATTAAGATTTGCCAGCCTTTTCTAAATCATCCCTTAGTGTCACAAGCCCTTCCAAATTGTCCTAGCATTTCCTTTTTACCATATCGATATCGACCTCATAATTACTATTACTATCAATTCAACAGTTAACTTATTCCGCGAAGTCAGATGTACTCACCACTTAGTCAAATCTTACCATCACTATTGGCACGACCATTAAAGACATATTACGAACTTATATCTCATTCTCTTTTTACTTCTAGGAAAATTTTGGCAGAGTTTCCTCTTACACCCCAGAAAATTTCGTGTTACTAAGGCTACAGACGGCTTAATGTGACCTCGAGGAGGAGCAAATATCACAAGTATAAAGAATGAAATTCTATTGTAGTATCATGAGTATGATATTTAGAATTCGTACAATATGATTGGAATAATACGTTAAAAGATATATAGCCCTCGTAACCGTAAGCTGAGGTGGGGCCCACATGATGGAATTTTTATAAAGGACATATGATAAGTTATATGGACAATATATGTGAAGTTAAAACACAACTCAAGAAGGACCCTTGAGCGAAATCCAAGTGTAAGCCCTCCAAAAAAGATGTTTTTAAGTTATGTTTTCGGGTGATCTGACTTCAGGAGGCCATAACCCCATCATTATTTGGGAATTTGGGAAAACACCTAAAATTAAAGTTGTAAATAATTTAACTACCTTTCCAACCATAGGTCGTGGGCCTGTATGTGACATCGGGATAAAGAGTTATGGACATTTTAAGGCAGAAAGGTCAAGCTGGGCAGTGAAATGGGCCCAACCCGATTCCAATCCGGGTCTGGCCCATTTCGCTTGTTATTTAAGGGAAATTTCAGCCTTTTCCTCCTCAGTTTTAGACCAAGAAGACCCAGAAAATTCTAGAGAGAGAGATGCAAGAAAGCCTTAGAGAGAAAAACCAAGTTTTGATCGAAATCTGAGCCCCGAATCCCGAAGCTCTTGAAGAGAAAAGTGTTGTATGTTGCGTTGCCTTCAATTTCAGCTAAAAATCAGCCAAGAAGAAGAGTTTTGACGTGGTTGCTGCATACTTAAGGTAAGATTAAGGTCCCTTTTTCATTATTAATAAGTTTATTTAGAATTTTAACGGATTAGAACGTAGAAAATAGCGTTATAAATTCGTTTGTTGTTTTATTGAGATTTATTGTCACGACCCAGCCTAGGGCCATGACGAGTGACCGAGCTTATCCTGCCCGATACCTAACTTATGTCACCTGTTCTCAAATATGACATTCAATTGGTCTGAAAGCTGTAAATAGAATACCGAAGTCGACCTGTAACTAAAACATCCCAAAGCATGCTTAAATATATACATAACATATGACAAGGCAAGCCAACGAGGCTACTAACACCTTTGTACAACAAAACAATGGCCGACAAGGCCGAACAGTAACCACGACACCCACGATGTTCAAAGACTACTAAAAGAGTAAGACCATGCATAGCTGATGGGACAGGGCCCCCATCGTGCCCGCAACATATACACAAAATTATACCAGAACGGGAACAGTCTCCGAAGCAAGTGGAGCTGTCTGACTCTCAGTGCTGATTCCTCCTAGGTGGCTGGATTACCGAACCGCGTCCCTGAACCTGCGGGCATGAAACGCAGCCCCCGAAGAAAGGGGGTCAGTACGGAATATGTACTGAATATGTAAAGCATTGCGGAATCATAAACAAGGAAAGTGCAACAGTGAACAAGTTTAGAAGTCAAACTGTAAGTAACCTGAATCGGCATTCTGAACCAAGTCCTGTGGCCTTACCCAAATTCCAGCATGCACAATATAAATACAACATACGCAAATTCTAGAATACACAATATAAATTTAATATCACAATAGTCCTTCCGGACAGCCGCTTCCGGCTTAATAATAAAGATGGCCCCTTCGGGCATGCTGCTCCCGGCATAAAAATAATAGTCCTGGCCCCTTCGGGCATGCCGCTTCCAGCATAATAATAATGATGGCCCCTTCGGGCATGCCGCTTGCGACATAACAATAATAGTTCTGCCCCTTCGGGCATGCCACTTGCGACATAATACTAATAGTTCTGGCCCCTTCGGGCATGCCGGTTCCGACATGATACTAATCCTGGCCACTTCCGGCATGCCGGTCCCGACAAAATAATAATGATGATGACAGCACAATTTAAAACACATATATCGATACGAAGAAATGATGCTATGGAGTGTAAACATAAATCGTAAATGAAATGAAATAGTAAATCTCGCACCCCCTTCGGAGTGGTTTTAAAAATCAACTTTATGTTTTCTTTAGTACAAAACTAATTCGCGTTTCAAGTCAATCCGAGTTAGCATAAGAAAGTTATGGACATTATTCATTATAGAAACCTTCACGAACGTTTCCAAGACAATCCAAGACCATCTACGAAAGTTAGGGACGTTACTACTTACAAAACTCCTTTTTAAAAAAAACAAGAACTCTTTATGCTTTGCTTGTCATTCAATCGTACAATAAGATCGACTATACTAAGTATACTCATATCAAGAAGTGAATAAGAATCATTAACAAGCTCGGAATCAAGAATAGAGTTACCCCAAGATACGTACCATACCTTACTTAGCTCTAGGACATGCCAAAAGAAAGAAAGGGTAAGCCTTACATACCTTGTCTGCTTCCTAAGCTAGTTCGAACTTAAGTCTCGTCTTTCGTAAGTTCTACAACAACGTCAAAAGATATCAAACATTAGCTATGGACACTTAAGAGTCCAATCCTAAACTAACACTTTGTTTACAGAAATTTCGGCAGCACCTCCCCTGTAAATACAACCAACCCCGAGAATCCAACTCGGCCAAATCATCAACAACAATACCAACAACCATATTTCCAACTTCAACAATTAATTCAAAACGCATTCTAACATCGGTAACCATTTCTACGCAATTCGACGACATTTCACATATGTTCAAATTAACCACAACAACACAATCTAAAATCTTCCAACTTAACAAGAATAACAACAACACATTCCTTCCTTCCAAATTCATAACCTACACCAACAATCTATACATTAGCAACTTCAATCTGATAAATTCAAGAAACTATATTAAAATCACATTAATTCCTTCAACAACCCACAAACAATTTCAATGCCAATTTGAATCATTAAACCTTCATTTGCATCATAGAACCCTCAACAACAACAACTAAAATACCAAGTAAAATTAACTCATCCTTTCTACACAATACCAACACCTACACGGCTACAACACAACTTACATTATTTCATGAATTTCATTCATTTCTACATACTACAACACACACAACCATCCATAACATATAAAAGAAGATTAATTCTTACCTTTTTCCCATGATTTCTCTCTTGTCTAGAATTATGGACTTGCAACAAAGAGAGGTTTTCTTTCTCCAACAATTATACCACGTTAAAGAGGATCTTGGAATTAGTAGGAATACTAGAAGAAAATATTTTTTTGGATCAAGATTGAAGGCTCCAATTTTTTTTCCTTCTTTGGCCGAATGGCCCTTATTTTTTTGCTCTTCTTCAAAGAGCTTGAAAGTTCTAAGTGTACAAATGAAATATGAGCTCTCTTTTTCATCTTTAATGCATTAGTATTGGGACACCTTGTGGGCCTTGGCCCACTCCATGTTGGCCGGCCACTTGGCCATTTTTTCTTAAGCCCAAATCTTTTTTTTTTGTTTCAAGCCCATTTTATTTCATGACCAAATTTTTTGTAATTCATGAAAACTATTTTCCTAATTTCCAAATTTTCCCTTAGCCTTCCTCAATATTTCCACATCAATATTTTCATGAACAACTTATATATTAAACAAGATCAAAATGTAGCCTTGTCATTAACTTGTCGCAATTATCTCAAAATATCCGAATGTGCAAAAATACGGAATATGACATCCTCCCCCCCTTTAGAACATTCGTCCTCGAATGTTGAATTGGTCCCGTAAGGTTCTATCAAAGGTAGTCTTTTATTTGCTTACCCTAGTTCGGATT
This sequence comes from Lycium barbarum, assembly GCF_019175385.1. Taxonomy (NCBI): domain Eukaryota; kingdom Viridiplantae; phylum Streptophyta; class Magnoliopsida; order Solanales; family Solanaceae; genus Lycium; species Lycium barbarum. The sequence goes on along the minus strand of NC_083338.1, from coordinate 64,736,485 downwards.
TATAGCTATGGTCTTGTTATGCTCTGGGCACTTTCCCCCTCGAGGTTTCAACTAAGTGTCTCACGAAATCTCTTGTCTCGATTTACCCTGTTAACCGCTATGCTCGTATTCTCACTTATGTTGTGATACATCATGTCATGATGATAAGGGACGGTTCGAATGTAGTTTAAGTACACCAATAAATTATCTGAAGAAGGGTATACCTGATGGTGCATCCTGTGGTGTCTCTAGACCCGGTCTCCCACCTAGAGCGTAAATACGATGCGGCCCCGCACTGAAACTAGATGCTCTACCTTCGCCCCTCTCGGCCGGAAGAAGTCTGAAGTCTTGTCTCGGGGGCTCTCACTGAGGGTGACGACGCTGCTACCGAATTCTCAGGAACAATACTGCCCACTCTTTGTGGGCAATCTCTAGCATAGTTCCATGGGTCACCACAAGTATAGCATGCACCCTGATGACACCGTCCTACACGACGTCTCCCGCAAGACGCACATCGGGGAGGGGGCATCACCTCCTGCCCTGACCTCACTTGCTGCTGAGAACCCGATACATAAGAAGAACTCTGTCTCTGCCTAGGGGAAGTCTCCCTACCCCGCTGAGGTCCACGAAACTGCAAAGGTGCACTATACTGGGGTCTGCTCTCTCTGACCCTCTGACCTGGCCCTCTTGGGCTGACTACTACTCTGCTCCGAGATAGCCTCTCGTTGGCGTCTACGATCCTCTGACCCTTGAGCATACGCCTGAATATGAGTTATATACATACTCGGCTGCATCGCTACTGCCATACAAGACTCCTGCAACCCTGGCTCTAATCCCATCACATATCGGTGAACTCTATCTTCCATGTCCTGCACAATAGAAGGGGCATATCTGGCTAAAGAATCAAACTCCACACTATACTCTCTAACAGACATGCTACCTTGCCGCAGGTTAAGGAACCTGTCAACCCTTGCCCGACTCGATTCGGGTGGCATATAATGGCGCAAGAAGGCATCCGACAATTCCTGCAAAGTTGGCGGAAGAGCGTCCCTACCCCTCGATAATTTCCATGAATGAAACCAATTAATTGCTATACCCGGCAACCTATAAGCAGCTAACTCAACAGATTCTATAGCTGACGCCTTCATCACACCTAAGGTACGCTGCATACCATCTATGAACTCCTGAGGATCAGCATTAGGGTCCGTGCCCTTAAATCCTGGGGGATTTAAGGTAAGAAAATCTCGAGCCCTGGCACTAGCAGCCCTATCTGGATACTCATGACCCATATCCTATCGTCCAGCCTGGGTAGCAAGTATCTGAGTCAACAAATGTATAGCATCTTTCATCTCTCTTATCTCCTGACTCTGAGCATCTGGTTGAGGAACTGGATGTACTGGTGCTGGAGATGGGCTAGATCAGGTTCCCCTCCGAGCTCCTCCAAATATGGGGAAGTAGGAGGGCTCTGGGACTGAATGTGTATTCCAGCGTAAGTCTGAGCTCTGGTAGACCGAGGGGCCCGGCTAATTGCCTCATCCACAACTGCTTTGCCCTTCTGGGCCGCTGTCGCTTTACCGTTCTTAGTCATCACTGAAATCATACAAGGTTATTAGATTAAGGACCTCACTTACGACACAGCTCTATCCGCACGATCTTCACCATGAAAGAAGGAATGACACCCTATTAATGTCTCGTAGCCTCCTGTTTATAGATGTGGTGCACCACACACCGATAAACAAGACGCTACTAGACACCGTCTGCGAACATACCGAGGACCGAACTGCTCTGATACCCCATTTGTCACGACCCAGCCTAGGGCCATGACAAGTGACCGAGCTTATCCTGCCCGATACCCAACTTATGTCACCTGTTCTCAAATATGGCATTCAATTGGTTTTTCTTTTTAAACTAAGTCTGAAAGCTGTAAATAGAATACCGAAGTCGACCTGTACCTCAAACACTCCAAAGCATGCTTATATATATACATAACATATGACAAGGCAAGCCAACGAGGCTACCAACACCTTTGTACAACAAAACAATGGCCGACAAGGCCAAACAGTAACCACGACACCCACGATGTTCGCAGACTACTAAAAGAGTATGACCATGCATAGGTGATGGGACAGGACCCCCATCGTGCCCGCAATATATACACAAAATTATACCAAAACGGGAACAGTCTCCGAAGCAAGTGGAGCTGTCTGACTCTCATTGCTGACTCCTCCTAGGTGGCTGGATTGCCGAACCGCGTCCCTGAACCTGCGGGCATGAAACGCAGCCCCCGAAGAAAGGGGGTCAGTACGGAATATGTACTGAATATGTAAAGCATTGCGGAATCATAAACACGGAAAGTGCAACAGTGAACAAGTTTAGAAGTCAAACTGTAAGTAACCTGAATCGGCATTCTGAACCAAGTCCTGTGGCCTTACCCAAATTCCAGCATGCACAATATAAATACAGCATACGCAAATTCTAGAATACACAATATAAATTTAATATCACAATAGTCCCTTCGGACGGCCGCTTCCGGCTTAATAATAATGATGGCCCCTTCGGGCATGCTGCTCCCGGCATAATAATAATAGTATTGGCCCCTTCGGGCATGCCGCTTCCAGCATAATAATAATGATGGCCCCTTCGGGCATGCCGCTTGCGACATAATAATAATAGTCCTGGCCCCTTCGGGCATGCCACTTGCGACATAATAATAATAGTCCTGGCCCCTTCGGGCATGCCGGTCCCGACATAATAATAATGATGATGACAGCACAATTTAAACCACATATATCGATATGAAGAAATGATGCTATGGAGTGTAAATATAAATCTTAAATGAAATGAAATAGTAAATCTGGCACCCCCTTCGGAGTGGTTTTAAAAATCAACTTTATGTTTTCTGTCACGACCCATCCCCGTGGGCCGCGGCTAGAGCCCTACTTGGGCACCCCAACGGACATACGAACCAAATCGTCAAATCAAAGCTTAACTCAGATTTCATAATAGTTATTTTAAACATAATTTAAAACAAAACTTGTCTTAAGAGGTCGCATACCAAAATATCATACCGGAACAAATAGAAGCGGCGGAAAGCACATCGCCGATCATATGTATAAATATAAACATAAGAGCCATTCTGGCCACCTTAACAGACGGACCGCATTAAGACACAGATCTTAATCCAACACCCTCGACCCACAAACATGGCTACAGGCCTCTACAAATACAAAACGAAAACATATGACGGGACAGGGCCCCGCCGTACCCCAAATAGTCAAATATACAGATACATATACCTCACAAAATATTTATACCGACATATGGGCTCCGAATCAAAAGGACCACTCTGTAATAGCAGGACGTGTGGCCTATGCTGGCAGAACACGGATCTTTGTACCTGCGGGCATGAAACGCAGCCCCCGAAGAAAGGGGGTCAGTATGAAAGATGTACTGAGTATGGAAAGCATAGAGTGCAGAAGTGTAAACCGTAACTGAAACCAAACAGGATACAAAAAAAAGAATACTGACCAGTATATCAAAATATGTACCAAAACGTATGTACATAATGCAGTTAAAAATCATGCAAAGCTCAGGAACGTGGTCACCCCTCCGACGCAGGTGCCACACACAGCATAACACCAGAAGGTTCAAATCTCCGTACATCCCCGAACACACATATCATCGTAACATATCACCAGCCATATCACAGCATAACTCCAAACGGAACCCGGCCCTATGGCGAGGTCTCGGGAACCGTAACACAGCATACAACCGAATTAATCATAGGGCGCACGAATCATAACCAGCCGGGGAACCGGTGAACGAAATCATAATAAGGGCACGAGCGGAGTCGTGAACAAACAATGCAATTCATATATCAAAATACTTTTGCAAACTTGATAAAATCACATGTTGACTCGATAGTCAAAATAGTTCGAACAATTAATCAAAACGGGGTTCATTTCACAAAAGTATTTCCAAAACGGTAATTATAGTTCAAAATATAATTTAGGACATCGTGGCAATCCAAACATTATTTTACAATATCCAAGTTCATAAACAAAACCCTCTTGCCGACGTTATACAAAAATGAGCTTTATAGGGCAAACAAAAGAGTTTCGGAGTTAGCGGACCCACCTCGGGTCAAGTCGAGGTGGCGGACATGAGTTACGGACATTTGGGGTCTATGAGATTATACGGGGAAGTTTCGAAGCGATTCGAATACATTTACAAACGTTTCAGGCATTAGATCACTTTTTAACACAAATGAGAGTTTTATGCTTCAATTGAATTGAATGAATAGTACCCAATTTCTAGTTCGGATTTCCATGAACAGAATGGCCTCCAAGGCTCCGATATCGACCTAGTATACCTAGGACATGCCAAAACAAGGAATGGGGTAGCCTTACATACCTTTCTCACTTCATACGCTCGTTCAAACTCGATTCCCGTTTCGTCCAAAAATATGCAATTGGTCATTGTTACCAATTAGGAATTTCAAGACTTAAGAATGCACTTAACTTCAGTTTTGTCTACCGAAATTTCGGCAGCACCTCCCCTATAAATATAGCGCCCCCGAGAATCATCTCGGCTCAAATAGTAGCAACAACAACCCAACAACATCAACAATGTCAACAATCATCGCAATATAAGGCAACTAGTTCTACTTTCCGACATAATGCAATAACGTTCATTCCGACTTCACACTTCCAAACTAAGCTCAATATTTTCATATTCATCACTACTCAAGATCATTACAATACAATTTAGAAGCATTTCATATCATTTCTACAAAATATTCACAAGATATACATAATATACAAACTTTCCGCCCGAGTCATAATTCATTCAAAACTTCTAATCTTTAACATACTTATTCATAACATGCTTCCATATTCCAAATTCATCAACAATTATCATAATTTGCACCTTAACAACTCCATTTTCATAATGTCATAAAATCATACTAAACGACACAAACTTCTACATTCCATTTCAATGCAAACTTATATCATTTTATCTTCATTTACATTGCAAGCATCACAACAACACAACTAACATATTAAACAAAAGTGATTCATTCCCATTCCAATTCCAATACACCTCACGGCCACATATCATCTTTCCAACTCCAACCAAATTCATTCAACTTGCATTTCCAATATACATTCCACCCTACACACAACTAGAATACAACATAAAATTCAACACATCTTAACTACACAACCAAGCACTTACACGGCCACATATATACATACACACCCACTTTGCAAACTTCCATGTTTTCATGAATTCTACTCATTTTCATACACTACAACACAAACAAACCTTCATAACATAATAACATGGAATGAATTCTTACCTTTTTCTTCAATCTCCTTCACTCAACCATGTTGTCATATTGGAGGAACTAGTGCTCTTTCTTCCCAAACAATTGCACCATGTTGTAGAGGGCCTTTAATATAGTAGGAAAATCACAAAACAATAATTTTAGAGGCAAGATTTTGAGGGGTGAAATTCCCCTTGCCTTGGCCGAAATGGCCCTTATCTCCTTGCCCTTCATCTTTTGTTTTTCTCTCTCTTCCTTTTGCTTCTTGAGTCTTCTAATGGATGAAGACTCTTATATTAATTATGTCACATGGAAAAATATTCATTAATTTGGTGGTTGGGCCAAGGCACATGGCCGGCCACCCCACCTCATTTTGGGTGTCATTTTGCTCTTTTATTTGAGCCCAATTAATGATAATTCTTGTTTTGTAATTGCCGAACCTAATTTTCAAAATTCCAATTTTTGCCCTTGGCCTTCCTCCGTGTTTCCACACCAATATCTTTCATGAACAACACACACATATACTAATTCAAATCAACATATGGCCTTATTCCTTACAAATCAAAATTATCTCAAAGTTTTTCGAATACGCGAAAGTACGGGAAATAACATCCTCCCCCCCCCTTTAAAACATTCGTCCTCGAATGTTAGATTAGTCTTGTAGGGTCTGTAAGCACTTCGGGGGAGTTTCTTTTTATGGTCAACACAATTTATACGCATTCGTCTTTGAAGTTAGCCAAGTAAGGAATTTAGATTACCGGTGGGCATAAGAGACAAGTGAGGGCACTTCTTTTTCATTCCGTCCTCAACTTCCAAGGTCATTACTTCTCCATTATTATCTTGCCACAAGACCTTAGTAGGGGGTATATATTTAGTGTGTAATCTCTACCCCTGGCGATCAAGAATAATTATAGATTGTTCTTCATCAAACAATTCCTCCGTCACTTGAATCTCTTCTACTGGAAATATTTTGGGAGGTCCACCGACGCATTCGCGAAGTATAGATACATGAAATGCCCGATGTACCACTTCCAGATCAGATGGTAAATATAATCCCTAGGCGACATTCTTAATTCTTCAAACAATCCAATAAAGTCCGATACGTCGCGGACTGAGCTTACCCTTGTTTTCTTGCCGAATTGCATTATGCCTTTCATAGGCGATCCTTTCAAAAAAATGCTCAATTACCGACCTGGAACTCCCAGGGTCGATGTCACTTATCAGAATATGACTTCTGTCGACTCGAAGCTGCTAATTGTCTCTCTCGGATAAGTTTCACTTTATCAACGACTTATTGGATCATATCTGGACCGATTAATTATGTTTCGCCAGTTTCGAACTAGCCGTTCAGTGACCTGAATTTTTCTACCATACAAGGCCTCATAGGAGCCCTCTGGACGTTAGAATAGTAGTTGTTATTATAAGCAACTCAATCCATGGCGGTGATCATCCCAGCTACCTACGAAGTCAATAATACAGGCCCACAACATATCTTCTAGCGTTTTCCTAGTGTGTTCGGCCTGCCTGCTATGAGGGTGGAATACTGTGCTCAGACTTACCTGAGCCCTTAATCCTTCCTGGGAACAGATCCCCCGAAATTAGTCATAACTGAGTACTTCTGTCAGGGACAATAGATATAGGAACTCCGTGGAGTCTCACTATTCCTTTAATACATATAGTCTGGCATAATCCTCAACTGAATAAGTGGCTCTGATGGGGAGAAAATGGACTGAGTTTGTCAGCCTATTAACCATACCCCATATGGAAATCATACTTCCGTAGAATACGGGGCAAACCCGTAATGGAATCCATATTGACTATTTCCTACTTCCATATCAAAATTCCCATTTCCTGAACAGTCCACCCCGTTTCTGATGCTCAATTTTGACTGGTTGGCAATTCGGGTACTGGGCCACGAGCCTTGCGATGTCCCGTCTCATACTATTCCGCCAATATAGACATCCGAGGTCATGGTACCTTTTAGTGGATCCAGGATAAACGAAATACCGAACATTATGCGCTCCGCTCATAATTGGCCGTTGCCGCCCTACGATGTCGGGCACACATAATCTACCTCGGTATAATAATACTTATCAGACGAAACCTCAAACTGAGTATTTTTCCTTGTCAAAGATCGTATCTCTGTATCATGCAAGAATAAAGTCCTCAAACTGACGCTGATTTACCTATTCTATAATCGATGATTCTGTAATTTCTCAGACGAAAATTTCAATATCTTCAGAACCGACCAAACAGACTCCAAGGCTAGCCGACTGATGAGTTTTACAAACCAATTCTTTGTTTCTGAATGTACGCCGGTCAATGTCGTCCGTGGGTTCACGACTAAGTGCGTCTGCCACAATGTTAGCTTTCCTGGGGTGGTACAAAATATTAACATCATAATCCTTCAATAATTCGAACCATCTTTTCTTGCTGCAAGTTCAGCTCCTTTTTCTTAAAATATATGTATACTGAAAGCTCTTAGGGTCCGTATAAATATCAACGCGGACCCCGTGTAAGTAATGCCGCCGTATCTTTAAGGCATGAGTCACCGTAGCTAATTCCAGTTCATGAGCGAACTAATTTTCCCTCGTGCGGTCTGCTGCCGGGGAACATAGGCCATAATCTGACCATTCTCAAAGAACGACATATTTCTGTCGATGTCTAAGGCCTAAGCCAGTCCTTTATCGCTTCAGTCTTCTGTATGTCAGTTGTTTGCATGTACACTTACTTTGCTCACTCTCCTTCGCTACCCCTCTTTGGAGTTATACTTACACCATATTCGTATCTTTTCTTTCTAATCTACAACTTGGTTATCATCGTACGAAACCTTAACAGAATCATAATTACATAGTACACCATCTTATCCAATAGCTGACGCTCAGATAACGTAATTAATATAGCAATTTATCTTTTAATAATTATATCCTTCCTCATTGGATGATTTGGCCAAGTTATTCCTTCTTTCATACCCGTTCCTTATCCGTTGTTCTGTTCTTTTTTATATTCGAATTACTCGATACACACACGATTCATCATTCCATACCATAGGTTTCCTTTGTCCTGCACTGCTTCATTTTAGTCCGCTTTCACAAATAATTCTCGTGCTTTCCCCGTTGACTCTCTTAGAGGTTCTACTCAATTATGTTTCTTACGGTTCACTTTTTCTGACATTTGATTACCTTCCACTCAATCATTCTCTTTTCTTTCCAACCATCGTCGTATTAGAATCTTCCAATCTCAACCGGTAGCAAAATGAATCTTAGTTTATTTCGTAACATCTGTACCATACTTTTCACTTTATCTCATAGATTCTGTTCGGTTAATGTTTTCCATATATTACAATAATGGCTATCAAGATCCGCCAATCAATCAACACAGTCATATATGGGGCCCTATACATACACATATATATCACTACCATTTCTTTTGCAATACATCTTCAATCACTTGTTCATACTTACCCTAGTTTCAGAGCTGCGCTTCTTTTTCTTCCCGTTTTAGCAATCTAATCCGTCTCAGCTCGTGTGGCCCCTATAAAGTTTCTAGCCATATCACACATCCTAATTCCCTTTTGATTACCCAGAATTTCCTATTCGTCTTTCATGCCTATGTTTGCGAAAATATTTGTACATTTCCCAGGGGGTCACCCATCCCAGAATTGCTCTGGCCCTGGCACGCTTAACCTTACAACTTTAATGAATTTAGGCACGTTAAGACGGGTGTAATTGCACCGATTGCCCCACACAGCCTTTGTCACGTAATTTGAGACAAGTCGGGGCCTTAACAACTTTTCAAAACGTTCTCGTAGCGGGTCCCACCCCGGCCTAACGAGAATTTTATTACTTTTCTGACTTTATGATTTCCGTGTCGCCCCTTGTAAATCCTCAATATTTACCTTCATGCGTATATATATAATTTCAAACAGCCCACGAGTTTAAATTTTTATTCCATAAATTTTATCTCCACTCAGTCGAGGATAACTGATAAAATGTTACGGTAGGGTATCTTCCGACCACCCGCAACTGGAAGCTAGAGTCCGACGAACTTCGCGGAATCTTTTAATACTTAATTCACATAATTACCTCCACGTTTATATATATATCTATATACTTAAGCCGAGAGCGAACCGCTCAATTCTCAACTGCTTGTCACACGTTTTGTATTCTTTCAATTAGAGGAAACTTGATCGTCAGACATTTTTTTTTTGCCCTTCACATGGGCTGTACTAAGACAAAATGGATTGGAACATATTTCTGGTCCCTCCAATTAAATTGCGAGTTTACTACTCGTATATGTTTTCTCGAGATCAAACCTTCCCGATAAGGGTAATGCTTCTTACGGATGACATGGAGGGTACCTCTTAATCTTTTAATCCACCATAATAGATTTATCCTATCGGTATCGACCTTTAAGACATGTTAGGAATTTATATCCAAATTTTCTTTTCGTATTTCTAGAAAAATTTGGGCAGAGGTTAGCCCTGTATTTCTTACTATCCCAAAACCTATACACAGGAAATACCAACCATGCCTCACAGGGCCAACACATATACGTATATACATATCATATCATATCACATCATAGCCACACGGGGTTAACAATTTCTGATAGAAGTATACAGATGTCGAGGCTTACCTCACATGCCCAACTCAACTGCACCTGCTACACTTTTCATGTTTTATTTCTCCTTTCAATGTTCGACTTTATGTTCCAATCGTATTTCAAACACCTTACCCCACATACATCTTTCATATCATTGCTTACCTGAGTACTGTGTAGCTTCCAATATCAGTAGTCGCTGTCTTACGTCGATACCGTTCTCCAGCTGCAATCAAAGGTTAGAAAAAGAAATTCATTTCCTACAGTTGGCTCTATCGCACGATCTAAGATCCAAAGAAAAGTAACACCCTAAATGTCCTGTAGCCTCCTGTTTATAAATGTGGTGCACAACACACCGATAAACAAGACTCTACGAGACACGGCCTGTAGACATTCCGAGGACAAACCGCTCTGATACCACTTCTGTCACGACCCATCCCCGTGGGCCGCGACTGGCGCCCTACTTGGGCACCCCAACGGACATACGAGCCAAATTGTCAAATCAAAGCTTAACTCAGATTTCATAATAGTTATTTTAGACATAATTTAAAACAAAACTTGTCTTAAGCGGTCGCATACCAAAATATCATACCGGAACAAATAGAAGCGGCGGAATGCACATCGCCGATCATATGTATAAATATAAACATAAGAGCCATTCTGGCCACCTTACCAGACGGACCGCATTAAGACACAGATCTTAATCCAACAGACACATATAGGACCCTCGACCCACAAACATGACTACAGGCCTCTACAAATACAAAACGAAAACATATGACGGGACAGGGCCCCGCCGTACCCCAAATAGTCAAATATACAGATACATATACCTCACAAAATATTTATACCGACATATGGGCTCCGAATCAAAAGGAGCCCTCTGTAATAGCAGGACGTGTGGCCTATGCTGGCAGATCACGGATCTTTGTACCTGCGGGCATGAAACGCAGCCCCCGAAGAAAGGGGGTCAGTACGAAAGATGTACTGAGTATGTAAAGCATAGAGTGCAGAAGTGTAAACCGTAACTGAAACCAAACAGGATACAAAAAAAAGAATACTGACCAGTATATCAAAATCTGTACCAAAACGTATGTACATAATTCAGTTAAAAATCATGCAAAACTCAGGAACGTGGTCACCCCTCCGACGCAGGTGCCACACACAGCATAACACCAGAAGGTTCAAATCTCCGTACATCCCCGAACACACATATCATCATAACATATCACCAGCCATATCACAACATAACTCCAAACGGAACCCGGCCCTATGGCGAGGTCTCGGGAACCGTAACACAGCATACGACCGAATTAATCATAGGGCGCACGAATCATAACCGGCCCGGGAACCGGTGAACGAAATCATAATAAGGGCACGAGCGGAGTCGTGAGCAAACAATGCAATTCATATATCAAAATACTTTTGCAAACTTGATAAAATCACATGTTGACTCATTAGTCAAAATAGTTCGAACAATTAATCAAAACGGGGTTCATTTCACAAAAGTATTTCCAAGACGGTAATTATAGTTCAAAATATAATTTAGGACATCGTGGCAATCCAAACATTATTTTACAATAGCCAAGTTCATAAACAAAAGCCTCTTGCCGACGTTATACAAAAATGAGCTTTATAGGGCAAACAAAAGAGTTTCGGAGTTAGCGGGCCCACCTCAGGTCAAGTCGAGGTGGCGGACATGAGTTACGGACATTTGGGGTCTATGAGATCATACGGGGATGTTTCGAAGCGATTCGAATACATTTACAAACGTTTCAGGCATTAGATCACTTTTTAACACAAATGAGAGTTTTATGCTGCAATTGAATTGAATGAATAGTACCCAATTTCTAGTTCGGATTTCCAAGAACAGAATGGCCTCCAAGGCTCCGATATCGACCTAGTATACCTAGGACATGCTAAAAGAAGGAATGGGGTAGCCTTTCATACCTTTCTCACTTCGTACGCTCGTTCAAACTCGATTCCCGTTTCGTCCAAAAATCTGCAATTGGTCATTGTTACCAATTAGGAATTTCAAGACTTAAGAATGCACTTAACTTCAGTTTTGTCTACCGAAATTTCGGCAGCACCTCCCCTATAAATATAGCGCCCCCGAGAATCATCTCGGCTCAAATAGTAGCAACAACAACCCAACAACATCAACAATGTCAACAATCATCGCAATATAAGGCAACTAGTTCTACTTTCCGACATAATGCAATAACGTTCATTCCGACTTCACACTTCCAAACTAAGCTCAATATTTTCATATTCATCACTACTCAAGATCATTACAATACAATTTAGAAGCATTTCATATCATTTCTACAAAATATTCACAAGATATACATAATATACAAACTTTCCGCCCGAGTCATAATTCATTCAAAACTTCTAATCTTTAACATACTTATTCATAACATGCTTCCATATTCCAAATTCATCAACAATTATCATAATTTGCACCTTAACAACTCCATTTTCATAATGTCATAAAATCATACTAAACGACACAAACTTCTACATTCCATTTCAATGCAAACGTATATCATTTTATCTTCATTTACATTGCAAGCATCACAACAACACAACATATTAAACAAAAGTGATTCATTCCCATTCCAATTCCAATGCACCTCACGGCCACATACCATCTTTCCAACTCCAACCAAATTCATTCAACTTGCATTTCCAATATACATTCCACCCTACACACAACTAGAATACAACATAAAATTCAACACATCTTAACTACACAACCAAGCACTTACACGGCCACATATATACATACACACCCACTTTGCAAACTTCCATGTTTTCATGAATTCTACTCATTTTCATACACTACAACACAAACAAACCTTCATAACATAATAACATGGAATGAATTCTTACCTTTTTCTTCAATCTCCTTCACTCAACCATGTTGTCATATTGGAGGAACTAGTGCTCTTTCTTCCCAAACAATTGCACCATGTTGTAGAGGGCCTTTAATATAGTAGGAAAATCACAAAACAATAATTTTAGAGGCAAGATTTTGAGGGGTGAAATTCCCCTTGCCTTGGCCGAAATGGCCCTTATCTCCTTGCTCTTCATCTTTTGTTTTTCTCTCTCTTCCTTTTGCTTCTTGAGTCTTCTAATAGATGAAGACTCTTATATTAATTATGTCACATGGAAAAATATTCATTAATTTGGTGGTTGGGCCAAGGCACATGGCCGGCCACCCCACCTCATTTTGGGCCTCATTTTGCTATTTTATTTGAGCCCAATTAATGATAATTCTTGTTTTGTAATTCTCGAAACTAATTTTCAAAATTTCAATGTTTGCCCTTGGCCTTCCTCCGTGTTTCCACACCAATATCTTTCATGAACAACACACACATATACTAATTCAAATCAACATATGGCCTTATTCCTTACAAATCAAAATTATCTCAATTTTTTCCGAATACGCGAAAGTACGGGATATAACATTTTCTTTAGTACAAAACTAATTCCCTCGAAATCATTAGTGAGCCATAAGCGCGTTTCAAGTCAATCCGAGTTAGCATAAGAAAGTTATGGACATTATTCATTATAGAAACCTCCACGAACGTTTCCAAGACAATCTGAGACCATCTATGAAAGTTAGGGACGTTACTACTTACAGAACTCCATTTTTAAAAAAACAAGAACTCTTTATGCTTTGCTTGTTATTCAATCGTACAATAAGATCGACTATACTAAGTATACTCATATCAAGAAGTGAATAAGAATCATTAACAAGCTCGGAATCAAGAATAGAGTTACCCCAAGATACGTATCATACCTTACTTAGCTCTAGGACATGCCAAAAGAAAGAAAGAAAGGGTAAGCCTTACATACCTTTTCTGCTTCCTAAGCTAGTTCGAACTTAAGTCTCGTCTTTCGTAAGTTCTACAACAACGTCAAAAGATATCAAACATTAGCTATGGACACTTAAGAGTCCAATCCTAAACTAACACTTTGTTTACAGAAATTTCGGCAGCACCTCCCCTGTAAATACAACCAACCCCAAGAATCCAACTCGGCCAAATCATCAACAACAATACCAACAACCATATTTCCAACTTAAACAATTAATTCAAAACGCATTCTAACATCGGTAACCATTTCTACGCAATTCGATGGCATTTCACTTATGTTCAAATTAACCACAACAACACAATCTAAAATCTTCCAACTTAACAAGAATAACAACAACACATTCCTTCCTTCCAAATTCATAACCTACACCAACAATCTATACATTAGCAACTTCAATCTCATAAATTCAAGAAACTATATTAAAATCACATTAATTCCTTCAACAACCCACAAATAATTTCAATGCCAATTTGAACCATTAAACCTTCATTTGCATCATAGAACCCTCAACAACAACAACTAAAATACCAAGTAAAATTAACTCATCCTTTCTACACAATACCAACACCTACACGGCTACAACACAACTTACATTATTTCATGAATTTCATTCATTTCTACACAATACAACACACACAACCATCCAAAACATATAAAAGAAGATTAATTCTTACCTTTTCCCCTTGATTTCTCTCTTGTCTAGAATTATGGACTTGCAACAAAGAGAGGTTTTCTTGCTCCAACAATTATATCACGTTAAAGAGGACCTTGGAATTAGTAGGAATACTAGAAGAAAATATTTTTTTGGATCAAGATTGAAGGCTCCAATTTTTTTTCCTTCTTTGGCCGAATGACCCTTTTTTGTTTTTTGCTCTTCTTCAAAGTTCTTGAAAGTTCTAAGTGTAGAAATGAAATATGAGCTCTCTTTTTCATCTTTTATGCATTAGTATTGGGCCACCTTGTGGGCCTTGGCCCACTCCATGTTGGCCGACCACTTGGCCATTTTTTCTTAAGCCATAATCTTTTTTTTTTGTTTCAAGCCCATTTTATTTCGTGACCAAATTTTTTGTAATTAATGAAAACTATTTTCCTAATTTCCAAATTTGCCCTTATCATTCCTCAATATTTCCATATCAATATTTTCATGAACAACTTATATATTAAACAAGATCAAAATGTAGCCTTGTCTTTAACTTGTCGCAATTATCTCAAAATATCCGAATGTGCAAAAATACGGGATATAACATTTATTGATCGGGGGCTGTTTTAGTTGGATTAAATGGATGGAATTAGCTTAGTTACGATGTATAATAATTGTTGATGTTGTTGACAAGTTGCTGTTCTTGAATTTGGGAGAATAGAGTGTATGAAGATATCATATACAAAGCGTGTACCGGGCTGTTTTTATATGATTTTCGTGGCTGTTTTGTGATAATATTTTTGGGATGTTTGGTGGTTGTTATGAATTGTTTTGTGGGCTGGAATATTGTGGGGTTGGCTGTAGTTGTTGTTGTTGTTGTGTTTGTTGTTATACTATAGATATACGAAAATAAACAAGTGTATACAAGCATTGGTATACGAATGTATATTGGGCTGTTTTGGAAGTGATTTAAGAATAGATTAAATTCTAGTTTGATATGAAATTTTTGGTGTTGTTTTTGTTGGTATTTTGATTGATGTTTGGCCAAATTGGAATCTCGAGGATTGTTAAGTTTTCAGGGGAAATGCTGCCCGAATTTCATTAAGTTTCATTCGTACTTGGATTGGTTAGTAGGTGATGTGGATGATCTAACTGTGGCTTATGTTATCTTAATTTTAGACCTACGAGCTCGAGAAATAGACGTTGGACATTTAAATAAGCGTTAAAGGTATGTAAAGCTAAGCTTTCTTTCTTTTTGGCATGATCTTTATGAAACAAACAGACGACGTATATATGACTCCAAAGAAGCTCCTATTCTTAGAGCCACTAGGATGGATAATGTTCTTGATAACCAGAACTTACTTTATTATGTCTTGATACGTATCTATGATTTCTGAAGTTCTATTTGATATGTTCCATAGTGACATTCGAAGGGTACTGGATATGACTATTGTCTTTATTTCCGAATGATAGTTCGTTTGAATATTCTGTTGAGTCTCAAATATAATCTAGTTTGCATATGGTTGCTGCTCACTACTCTGCTCGGGTATGTTTTCGTGCATAGTTTCACTGCATTGTTCACCGAGTCCCTCACTAGAGGGCCGGGTACGGTA
This sequence comes from Lycium barbarum, assembly GCF_019175385.1. Classification (NCBI taxonomy): domain Eukaryota; kingdom Viridiplantae; phylum Streptophyta; class Magnoliopsida; order Solanales; family Solanaceae; genus Lycium; species Lycium barbarum. The sequence continues at coordinate 64,720,437 of NC_083338.1, read as the reverse complement.
TATATATATAATGATATGATGATGTGATGATATGATGATATGATGATGTGATTGTGGCGCCAAGGATGACTTTATTCACCAAGTCCCATAATGGGCCTGGTATGATATATGGTATTGATATGAATGATTTACATTTCATAAGGCAAATGTATTGGTATTTTGAATGTCATACTTGTCTCCTGTGACCTTTATTTCAGTTATGATCCACTTTACTGTATCATTGGTATTTTGAATGTCATACTTGTCTCCAGCTTAGGATTTCCAGTCAGCTATCTTGGAGAGCTCCATTGTCCGGAGCCTAGACTTTTGGTACAGATCTTTTGATATATATATATATATATATATATATGTTTATCCAGGGGTACGACGGGGCCCTGTCTCGTCATATTTCACTATCAATACTCTTAGAGGTCTGTAGACATGTGTGTGGGTTGTATATGGATTATGATCAGCTGTGTCTATATGGTCTGTTGTGGATATTTCTGTTTGTTGTGGCAGCCTTGCCGGCTTGCATATGATATCGACATGTAGTGGCAGCCTTGTCGGCTTGCGTATTATAATGATATATAGTGGCAGCCTTGTCGGCTTGCGTATTTTATTACGTTGTGATTGGTTGTGACTCCTCAGGAAACAGATTATCATGATATGTGATGTTGTGAACCTTTGGGTGTTGTCAATTCCCATATTGACTATAGTGTCAGTCTGACTATGTCTAACAGGTACGTATACGAGTGTCCAGCTCGGGCACTAGTCATGGCCCACGGGGTTGGATCGTGACAGAAGTGGTATCAGAGCAGTTCATCCTCGGAGTGTCTACAGACCGTGTCTAGTAGAGTCTTGTTTATCGGTGTGTTGTGCACCACATCTATAAACAGGAGGCTACAAGACATTTATGATGTTACCTTTCCTTCTTACTCTAGATCGTGCGATAGAGCCAAGAGATAGGAAATGATATCCCTTATATACTGACCTTTGATTTCAGCAGGAGAGTGGTGTCGACAAGAGAAGGTAAATGATGCTACTGGGAGTTACAGAGGCAAGACATTTCATCGAGGTTACGTTATCAAAAATTTTATATATAGAATGGAAAACTGGACATCATCAAGGTAAGTTATTGTGAGTATAGTAAGAAAATGGATTGAATGTATATATGTTGTTGATAAGTTCAGTTATAAGGTGCGCACAGAAGAAGCTGAAGGAATCAGTAATGGTAAGCAGAATATATGTCAGATATAGTGTGAATGTTGCAGGTATGATTGAAACCTGCAGTTAAAGATTGAAAGGGAAAATAAATAGGAAAGTGTAACAGGTACAGTTTGAGTTGGACATACGAGGTAAGTTCGTCATTTTCATAATATATATGTATATGTTGGCCCTGTGAGGCATTGTTGGTATTTCCTGCGTGCAGGTTTTGGGATAGTAAGAAATACAGAGGGAACTCTGCCAAAAATTTCTTAGAAATAAAAAAGGAATGAGATATAAGTTCGTAATATGTCTTGAAAGGTCGTGTCAACAGTAATGATAGGATTTGACCAAGTTGCAAGTCTGACTTTGAGAAATAAGTTAACTGTTGAATTGATGGTAATAGTAATTATGAGGTCAAGATCAATATGGTAAAAAGGAAATGTTAAGACAATTTGGAAGGGCTTGTGAGAATAAAAGATGATTTAGAAAGGGCTGGCAAATCTTAATAGGGTATTATATTAAGGTATCACTGAATTGACAAGCAGGGATAAATTACGACGAGTTTATAGTTAGAAGAAATAACAGTATGATTGAGACAAGGGTACAGAGGAAAAAGAATCGCGACAAATATGAATGTATTGGTAAGATGGCTTGTGAGGCATTGAGGTTAAGATTAACCAGATAGGGTAAAAGGTTAGGTACGCCTACTCCACAGAGTGTGATTAAACCATAGTCAGAATCATGAATAGGGTTACAAAAAAAGGGAGGAGATAGTGTTACTTTATGGGATTGGTTACGAACAGGTATAATGCGAATATAATCAGGATTGTTATGAGAATGAGTAAAGCCCAATGAGGAAGTGACTAAAAGATATGACATGATCTATGTGGCTAAAGTATAAAGGCAAATGTGAAATGGAAAGGCAAGGTATAGAATGAATGAGAAAGACTTATAAAGTTCTATAGGGAAAGTTCAGAATAAAGATTATGCGATAACGGAAATGAAAGCGAGCACAAGAAAGGAAGGAGGTAATTAAAAGTAGGAAGCGAGCGAGATAACAGTGCAGTAATAGGTTATGACATGTATAGCTGAGGACACGAGTAATATAAGTGACGGAACTGTGAAAGACCAAACTATAAAAAGATGAGCAACGAAGCAGAATGAGTGCCAGAAAATGACCGGGATGATAAGAACAAATAGGGATGAACAGAATACACTTTGAAAAAGAGAACGGGATTATGTAGGAGTAGTGTTTTTTGAAAGATACAGGAGTAGCAAGAGATTCCTTATGCACAGAATAAAAGATAGACATAGAATGGAGAAATGGAAAGGAATACTAAAGGAAGCACCCAAGATAGACGTAATTAATGGTGTACGAGTGTAAAAATAAAAGGGAAATACATAACTACGACCTTAAAGGTGTAATACGACGACAAGGCGATAAGATAAGACTATCATTAAGATGAACTTGATATGATTTTGGGTAAGTTGGAAGTCAGTGTTAGGTACACAACAAGGGTAGAAGAGCATAAGGCATAAAGGAGTACTGCGCGTATATGACTTTACCTCGGAAATAGCAAAATCCTTAAAGGACAAGGACTGTGGGCCTGAGGAACAAATTGTGTATTGTAAATTTATTAAAGGAAATAGATGATGTAGGTTGGGATAAAGATGATGTTACAAGAAAACTTTGGACACTTATCATTGGAAAATAAGTGCTACCTAATTGAGAATTTGGAATGACTACAGGTACTAATTAATTATTGATTGGAGTAAGTGGAATGTGGCCTTAGATGAGTTGCTAAATTGATTGCATTACGTGAGTACAAATTATCAGATAAGATTTTATACTATATATGGAAAGGTTCTAATCGCTTCACGATTTTGTTAAGGTCTCGTACGTGGATAATCAAAATCATAAATTATAAAGAAAAGATATCGATATGGTACAGTGTGCCAAGTGAATTAAAAAAAAAGGGGATCAGATGAATTTGAAGATTGGAAATAGGGACGTAGAGGGGAATATAAACAGATAATGGTATAAGTACACCCTAAAAGGGGGGAAGCGGGTGTGAGAAAAAGCAAGTGTAAGATGGAAGCAATTGACACTGCAATATGTTTGATATGGATACTTAAACTTCAAGTGAGATCCCTTGCCGAAACAAATTAGTAAGATCTGAAGGCTAGCAATAAACCGATAGAAGTCAGGATGGTATTTGAGACAAGACCGAGGATCATTTGTAAAGATCTTGTATGATATGGCATTACAAAGTGGGTGCTTATAAAAAGAAAGAGTACGACAAAAGAATGGTAACGAGTAACTTAAGAGATATTATAAAGAATAGCAATGTTATACTAGATTAGAGGCTAAGATTTGACAATAGAGTTGTGCGCTAATGATGTTGCGACTTATAAGTAGCAAAGGGGAGAGATAGAAAATCTCCTATAGTAGGGTATGAGAAAATCAAAGGGTAAAATAAAGAAAGGGAAAGGAGTATGACAAGATAGCTACGAGCGATCTTTAGTACGGATGAAATATGTAAAGCAGAATGAACCAGGAGAAGGAAGGACTACGACTAAGATTGGACATACTTTATACAAGCTGTACAAAAATAGTTATGCAACCTACGAATATTTGTATGCTAAGGATGAGACCAAGTGAGTACTTGATAAGAAGAGTAAGGATTCAGTAATAGCAATGCGGTAATGATATTTTGGGTACATTAAGGAAAGGTGTAAGATGGTTTGAGCCAAATTACCAAGATAGAATTTGTACTGAGGGCAAATAGGACATGGCCATAGTTGAGCCCCGATACCGATTGAAAGATACAAGAGAAAAATGCAAGTAAAGCATAAAGACTAGTGAAACGACGCTAAGGTATTTGAGCACCTTCGCATGATCTTGAATAGATCGCAACATAATGTGTGATAGAAAAGCTAAGAAAATAAAATAAAATAAAGAAACGGCACGAGATAATATGCCTAAAGTGTTACAAGTTGGAGTAAGGGAAACGGTGAAACAGTTCAAGCGAGACGATCGGAACAAACTGGTTACTGGATGACATTGAATTTATATGTAAAATTCAAAAATTCTTCCAGAATTGTACCAGTTAATAATAGACAGATCACAGAGCAGCTAGATAAGGTTATCATATGAGGGAATTCCAGCGCTACTTGATAGCCAACTCTAGAGATCGAGATTAAGAGCTAAAAATAAAGTGACAGTTAAAATCGTTTAATAAGAAAGTCGAGAAGTGATACATCATGCTGAAGATTCCAGAGTATGGACTGTAACACAGAGCAATGTATGGTTATTGAAGCAAAATAATGTTACACTAAGGGAAATTTCGTCTTATTCGTAGAGTCTGTGAAGGGTCTACAGGTTACCAGAGGCATGAAATACCCCAGGGATTGTAAAGTGTAATAAATCGACGAGGGACGTCTACGAGTGAGAGGTAAGATGAAGTGAACGATACGTCTTAAAGGAGTAACTATAGAAGAAGAAAGAGTCGAGTTAAGACTACCTGCACCAGGAGAGAGTAAGATTTCAGCAGAAGAGCTCGCAATACAATCGTCAACCAACTGCGAAATTAAAAGGAGAGTAAAGACAACGGCGTGGAATTATCACCTCGAGAGGTAAGAGCAAGAAAAAATATTATGGGAATGGTTACTTAGAGATCTGGAATGCGTTATAATAAACTGAAGGGATCGACGAATGAAGGAGGCATATGCAGGGCATAATTCAGTAAAAGAACGTTTAAGGAAGTATTAGAAGTGCAAAATTAGTTTAACATTCGAGGACGAATGTTCCAAAGGGGGGAAGGATGTGTTCGACCCCGTATTTCGGACATTCGGAAAATTTGAGATAATTGTAACTAGTAAGAGGTAAGGCAATATTTTTGATCTTGTTTGATACATAAGTTGTGCATGAAAATATTGATGCGGAAATGTTGAGGAAAGCTAAGGGAAAAATTGGAACCTTGGAAAAAAATAGTTTCACGAACTACAAAAATTAGTCATGAACTAATTGGACTTGGATAAAAAGGAGAGAAAAAAATTTGGGCTTGGACCAAGGGCCAAGGGTGGCCGGCCCCTTAATGGGCCAAGGCCCATGTGGGGGTTTAATTTGTAAATTAAAAAGATGACCAAGTCATCTTTAACACATAGAATCATCAAGAAGATTGGAGAAAGAAAAAAGGGAAAGACCACCCCAACTTTCGGCCATGACCATGGAAATTTAGCTCTTTGAAATATTGTCCCAAAAATTATTCTCTTGTGGTATTCCTACTAATTCAAGGGTCCTCTACAACGTGGTGTAGTTGTTTCAGAAGATAAGTCGCTCGTTTCATCGATTTCGCACCTTAGCCAAGTGAAGAACTTAGGAATAAAAGGTAAGATTTAAACCCTATTTATATGTTATGAAGGCTTTGTCTGTGTTATAATATGTAGAAATGGGTAGAATTTATGGAAACATGGAAGTCTGCATGGTGGATGTGTACGTATATATGTGGCTGTGTGCATGTGATGTTGTATAGGTAAGATGAATTAAATTTTATGTAGTATTCTAGTTGTAGTTGTTGTGGACTCTATATTTGAAATGAAAGTTTGATGATTTTGGTTAAGGTTGTGAATGTTGGGTGTAGGCCGTGTGGGTACATGTGTGTGAAGTGGTGATTCAACTATTTTGTCTATGTGTTTTGGTTGTTGTTGTAAGGATTCTACGTTGATAATGTGAGTTTAACAATGTAAATTCATATGGAGATGATTATGGCCGAATGGGAAGCCAATGTAAGATTTATATCGTTTCTTGTTTTTTCGGAAATAACATTGATAACATGTTAATTGTTAGTGTAGTTCATGAATTGGGAAGATAAAAATGTGTTGTGAACGGTCATGTTGGAAGTGGGAGTTTCGGGTGGAGTATGGTCTTTTGGTAGAATTGTTTAAATATTGTGTAGATTGTGGAAATGTTTTTGAATTATGTTTGAATGAACTTGAATTAGTAAATGAATATGAAAACGTTGATATTGGTTTGAAAGTGCGAAGTTGGAGTGAAAGTTGTTACATTATGTAGAAAAGAAGACTATTTACATTAGAATGCGTTTTAAATCGATTGTTGATGTTGTTGGTGTTGTTGTTGATATGTTGACCGAGTTAAAGTCTCGGGGATGTTGAATTTACAGGGGAGATGCTGCCCAAATTTCTGTAGAAAAGTGTCAACTTAAGATTTTATTCATAAGGGCATATAGCTAATGTTGGTATTTATGGACATATTGTAGATCTTGGAGAATCCGGAACTTGAGTTTGGAGTAGCTTAAGGAGTGAACGAGGTATGTAAAGCTCACCTTCCATTCTTTTGGCATGTCCTAGTCGTAATAGGCTATGATACGAGTCTTGGGGAAAACTCCATTCTTAGAAATCCGAGCATAGTTTTGACCCTTATTCATTTCAATGTAGTTGAATAATGAACCTTATACTTTGATGAAGAATAGTTTAAACACTTTTGTTTCTAAAGGAGTTTTGTGCCATAAAATGTCCGTAACTTTTACAAATAGAATCGGATTACCTTGATATGTTCGCAGACGACTCCATAAGGCCTAATGTCCATAATTTACGTACGCCACCTCGACTTGACCGAGGTGGGCCCACAATTACCGAGACCTTTTCATATTGCCCTATTTGACTTTTTTTCAAGCGATATCCGAGGGAAACTTTTGACTATCGTTCCGACTATTAAAAGAAAGTGTTTTACCTATTCCATTGAGTCCTAAGACATGTTCCGATATGTACAAACGAATCCAGAAGTTTTGTTTTGACACAATCCACTGTGATACCCGAAAGGCAGGTACTATGAGCTATCATTTGGATGGTTCCTTCGAGTCATTGTAAACATTTTATATTTCATATTGCATTTAGTTTCTCACTAATCTACTCGTGGATGCCCCAATACTTCCTTCACTGAGCCCGGGCCAGGATTTGTTATCACGTGCATTCCTCTGCATTGTTCACCGTGCCCCGATGTGAGGGGGCAAGTATAACATGTACATGGGTTGTGGAGTATGCTGTGCCATGTAAACATATTCTGACATTTGATGATATGATATGATGTGGCCATCTGATATGTTACAGAGATATTCCCTATTCTGGAGTATGATGTGTTGTGGCGCCAGTGACGGGGTGGCGACCACGTTCTGTTCACCGAGTCCCATACTGGGGCGGATATGGCATATGTTTTTGCATGCATTAATTATGTTTTGTAAGTATGCATTCTGATATTCTGGACATTGCACTTATTTTCTGTACTTTCTATTCCGGTTATGATTTCGTTTACTGTACTCCATGCTTTACATATTCAGTACATATTCCGTACTGACCCCCTTTCTTCGGGGGCTGCGCTTCATGCCCGCAGGTACAGACGCTCGTTTTGCTGATCCGCCCGCTTAGGACGTCTACTCAGCTGTCTTGGAGTGCTCCCTTGTCCGGAGCCCGTATTTTGGTACAGACTTTTCTATTGTACATGTATGTGTTATTCAGGGGTATGACGGGGCCCAGTCCTGTCCTATGATTCTATTGTTATTCGTAGAGGTCTGTAGGCATACATGTTGGTTGTGTGTGTATATGTTTTGGGTTGATATATTCTGTGACAGCCTTGTCGGCTTCCACGCGCTATATCTGTTTATCCGCGATAGTTAATAACGTCGTTCGACTTCTATATCTGTATACTCTGCTTATATACTTGTTTGGGTTATTGGGTACGTACGGGTGTCCAGGTCGGACACTAGTCGCATCCTACGGGGTTGGGTCGTGACAAAAGTGGTATCAGAGCGGTTCTTCCTCAGAGTGTCTACAGACCGTGTCTAGTAGAGTCCTGTTTATCGGTGTGCTATGCACCACATCTATAAACAGGAGGCTACAAGACATTTAGGATGCTACCCTTCTTTCTTATCTTAGATCGTGCGATAGAGCTGTATTATTAGGATGACTTCTCCCTAACAAACTGTTATGTTTTCAGCCATGCCTCCGAAAAAGGCGACAGCTGCCCAGAGGCAAGTCAGTAGCAGCGAGAGAGACTAGCCAGGCCTAGAGGATTACCAGGGCCCGTGCCCATATTATTCCGGAGATTATGTGTCACGACCCAGCCCCGTGGGCCGCGACTGACACCCTACCTGGGTACCCAGACCAAATCGCATGTTCGTTTACCAAATCCAAACTTATTCCAAAATTTCATAAAAATCATATCAAACATAATTTATATCACAATATGTCTTAAGCGGTCGCACAAATCAAAATATCATATCGAATCCAAAAGGAGCATAAGTAAGCATAAGGGCCATTTAAGCATAAGGGCCATTTAGGGCCATCATAACAAACGGACCGCTTTAAGACCAGAAAACAAAATCAAATAAACATATATAGGACCCTCGCCCTACACATATGACTACAGGCCTCTACGAATTCAAAACAAAGACATATGGCGAGATAGGGCCCCGCCGTACCCAAATAGTCAAATGTACAAAGACATATACATAGCAGAAGGTATATGTACCGAAAGTGGACTCCGGATCAAAGGGAGTACTCCGGGACAGCAGAAAGTGAAGCCTACAGTGGAGGATCATCAATATCTGTACCTGCGGGCATGAAACGCAGCCCCCGAAGAAAGGGGGTCAGTACAAAATATGTACTGAGTATGTAAAGCACGGAGTACAGAAATATGGGCCAAAACTGAAAGCAAACCGGATATCAAAGGGAAGTACAAATCAGTATGTCAAAATCCGTATCAAAATCATATACGTATACATAATGCAAACGAAATCATGCAAAGCTTAAGAACGTGGTCGCCACTCCGATGCTGGCGCCACACACAGCATAACACCGGAAGATTTCAACTCTCTGTACATCCCCGAACACATACATATGGGAGCGTATCGCATCACCAGCCATATCACAGCATAACTCCAAACGGAACCCGGCCCTATGGCGAGGCCTCGGGAACCGGAACACAGCATACGGCCGAATTATCATAGGGCGCACGAATCATAACCGGCCCGGGAACCGGTGAACGAAGTCATAATAGGGCACGAGCGGAGTCGTGAGCAAACAAATGAAAATCATATTTCAAAGTAGTCTTTCAAAACTTAATAATTTCATAAGTCATTTCATAGGCCAAAATAATCGAATACTTAGCTGATACGAAGGTTTATTTCACAAATGTTTCCAAAGTGGTACGTATGGCTCAGAACGTAACTTAACATGTCATAATAGTCAAAACATACTTCATAGGGGGAAGTTTCAAAATCGAAGATCCCATATCAAAGTTTATCCAAAAAGAGAGCCCGATAGGGCAAATAGGGCGTCTCGGGGTTAGCGGGCCCACCTCGAGTCAAATTGAGGTGGCGAACATAATTTACGAACATTTAGGGGCCAAAAAGTCATACATAATGATTTCAAAGTGACCCGATCACATTTCCATAGGTTTCGGACATTTGGTCGCATTCTAGCCAAAATAGAGCCTTTAGGCTTCAATTGAATTGAATGAATAGTAGCCTTTTTGTAGATCGGGTTTCGAGGAGAAAAAATGCTCCGGGGGTTCCGATATTCACCTAACATACTATGACATGCCAAACGAAAAGTGGGGAGCTTTACATACCTTATAGACGTCTTATGCTCTCCTTAAAATCAAATCCCGTTTCGTCCAGAATCTGCAAATGGTCAAAGTTACCAATTAGAGATTCTTAGGCTTAAAATTCCCATTAACTTGATTCTTGTCTACTGAAATTTCGGCAGCATTTCTCCTATAAATCTAACACCCCTGAGACTTAGCTCGGCTCAAAATACATTAACAACAACAACCCAAACATCATCAAACAACATAAATCATAATCGAGCCATTCTAACTTCAATGTTCTACCTTACTACACAAGTTGACAACTTACATTCAAACTTCACAATTCCAAACTTATGTCCACATTATTACATTCATTCACCCATTCAAGGCCATTCAAACACATCCCAATTATACTCCAAACAATATACAAAATTTCTCGAAGTTCATTACTTTCCATATTTCATCCAAAGCATCAAAATTTACGACGAACGTTCTAACTTGCATTGTTTCACTCCAAATTCATTAACATCAACCATAAGTCATATTTAAAGTCTTTAGCATCATGGATATACAATGATATACACAAATCTACCAAAGGTATACACTTTCCCATAATGTTCCGAAATCATTTTCCAACACCAATTCAATTCATTACACGATTATTTACGCCATAAAGGTCACAATGACGCAATAAACAAACTAAACAAGATCAATTCACATTTCTTTGCACTTCATATATGCCACGGCTTCAACACCAAACACACACACACCCACGGCTTCATTCACACATCAAAGTTACGGGATTCTCGTCTATTCTCAATCCTTAACACATTCATATCAATTCCATAACATTAGAATAGCAAAATTTGCAAACGCGCACCTTTCGCCAAACTAATTGTACTCCGTCGGAGAGCGTCTTGAGTACTTCACAAATATGTGAAAACTAAGATATTTGGGTTGGAATCAAGGGCTTGGGAATTTTTTTTTCTCTTTCCCTATTCGGCCGAGAGCCTTCTTTGTGGTGTTCTTCAATTTTTTTTTTTGCTTTGTTTTGTTCTTGATCATTACCAAGACAACTTGATATATATCCATTATTAAGGGTCATGTGCATAACACATGACATTTAAAATGGGTTTGGGCCTTGCCTAGTGGCCGGCCACCCCATTAACCTTGGGCCTCAATTCTTGTTCAAATTTTTTTTTTGGCCCAATTCATTAAAAGTCCCGTTTTGTAATTCCCGAAATTCCAAATTTACCCTCGGCCTTTCCCAATGTCTTAACATTAATGATTTCATAACCAACATAGTCATATCAACTAGAATCAAAATATTTTCTCATAAGGCACAAATCTTAATTATTTCTCGATTTCCAATTATACAAAAACACGGGACATAACATTATGCCCAAGTCAGAGGGCTCCTCTACACCGCCACTACCAGAGGGGATTGGAGCAGCAGCAGCTGCAGATTAGGGGGCGGCTCCACCGCCAGCTCCTGGGGTTCCAGTACCCAAGCCTCCTGCTCCACAGCCAGGGACGGAGGAAAGGGCTATGAGGGATGCGGTCTAGTTGCTTACCAGATTGGTAGCAGGGCAGGTTCATACGCACGGCTTTAGAGGTGATCGTGCAGACAGACATGATAGTTCGAGGGCCCGTGAGTTCTTGACTTGTAATCCTCCAGAGTTCTTCGGGAGAAAGCCCGAGCAGGATCCCCAGGAGTTTATCAGACAGATGCAGCGTACATTACGGTTGATTAAGGCTTCTGCGACCAAGTCTGTCGAGTTGGCTTCATATCGGTTGCACGATGTAGCTGCTAATTGGTATTAGTCCTGGGAGTTGTCCAATGGCGACGGCGCTCCCCCAGCAGTGTGGGACGAGTTTACTTAGGCCTTTCTTGGCCACTTTCTGCCCCCGGAGCTACGACGAGCAAGGGCCGACATATTTTTACTGTTGAGACAGAGGGGAAGGAGCGTGCGAGAGTATATCCTAGAGTTTGACTCATTGGCCAGGTATGCACCCGCTATGGTAGCTGATATGACTGACATGATGCACCACTATATAATGGGGCTGGACCGTTATTTGGTTGATAGTTCTCTGGTGATGCCTGCTCAGCCCGGGAAGGATATTGCCCGTATACAGGCGCACACCCAGGGTATGGAGGACCGACATAAGGGGCGCCAGCCCGACAGAGATCCGAATCGGAGCCAGCCCAAGAGGGCCAGATCAGCTGGGTATTCTGGGGAGTTTCGGAGTAGGCCGTCTCAGCAGCAGGGTAGCAGACATCCTTCCCAGCCGGCACGGAGCACACCTCCACAGTTCCCAGGAAGGAGATTTGATAGCCCAGGGTATTTAGGAGCAGGCCAGAGCTCCAAGTCTTCGGGTTCGCGGATGGATAGGAGTTCCGGTTAGACGAGGCCACCCAGGCCTTAGGGTTCTTATTGTGGGAGGCACCACCCTGGAAAGTGCTATCGTGCTACAGGTGCCTGCTTTTCTTGCGGCCGTCAAGGTTATACTATAAGAGAGTGTCCATACAGGAGCAGTCCAGGTGGTACGGCTCAGCCTACTGGGTCAGCTGCTGGTTCTTCATCTTCGTCTGTAGCTATGCGCTACATGGGACAGGGTACATCGGCGCCAGCAGGCCGCGGTAGAGGCCGTGGTGGAGTTTCCAGTTCTAGCGGTCCTTCGAACCGCATATATGCTTTGGCCAGCCGCCAGGATCAGGAGGCGTCACCGAATGTAGTTACAGGTACATTATTGGTTTTCTCCCGATCTGTATATGCATTGATAGACCCAGGTTCTACGTTATCATATATTTCCCCCCTTGTCACTAGTAAAATTGGGATAACACCTGAACCGATAGAACCGTTCGAGGTAGCTACACCGGTCGGGGATTTTATTATAGCGAGGCAGGTATACAAAGATTGTTCTGTAATTATATGTGGTCGTTGCACCAAGCCCGATTTGGTAGAATTAGATATGACAGAATTCGATGTTATTATGGGCATAGATTGGCTAGCTTCCTGTTATGCTAATGTCGATTGTCAGAAAAAGGTGGTTCGCTTCCAATTTCCTGGGGAACCAGTTATAGAGTGGACAGGTAATACAGCATCACCGAAAGGTAAGTTTATTTCATACCTTAAGGCGAGGAAGATGATCAGAAAAGGGTATATTTATCATCTGGTTCGGGTACAAGACTTGAAAGCAGAACCACCGACTCTTCAGTCAGTCCCAGTGGTTAATGAATTTCTGGATGTATTCCCAGATAAGCTTCCAGGTCTTCCTCCGGAACGAGAGATAGAGTTCACTATCGATGTGCTGCAAGATACTTAGCCTATATCTATTCCCCTGTACAGAATAGCACCTGCAGGATTAAAAGAATTGAAAGTGCAATTGAAGGACTTATTAGAAAAAGGCTTCATCAGACCCAGCACCTCGCCTTGGGGAGCCCCGGTATTATTTGTAAGAAAGAAAGATGGGTCACTGCGGATGTGCATCGATTATCGACAGCTAAATAAGGTAACCATAAAGAATAAATACACCCTCCCCAGGATTGATGATTTGTTTGATCAGTTGCAGGGCGCTAACTGTTTTTCGAAGATAGACCTGCAGTCAAGCTACCACCAGGTGCGGGTAAGAGAGGCTGATATTCCAAAGACAGCATTCCGGACCGGATATGGGCATTATGAATTCAGAGTGATGTCTTTTGGGCTGACTAATGCTCCAGCGGTATTCATGGATCTAATGAATCGGGTATTCAGGCCGTTCTTGGATATGTTCGTGATTGTATTTATTGACCATATTCTGGTTTACTCACGGTCAGAGGAGGAACACGCAGATCATCTGAGGGCGGTACTTGGGGTCCTTCGGCATCAGAAGTTATATGCAAAATTCTCTAAATGTGAATTTTGGCTTGCTTCAGTAGAATTCCTGGGACATATTATTGCAGCTGATGGCATTCGGGTGGACACACAGAAGATTGAAGCTGTAAAGAATTGGCCTAGACATACGACGCCCACCGAGGTACGTAGTTTTCTGGGATTAGCAGGCTACTACAAAAGATTTGTGGAAAAGTTTGCTTCGATTTCAGCACCATTAACGAGGCTAACTCAGAAGGGAGCTAAGTTCCAGTGGACCGATGCTTGTGAACGAAGCTTCCAGTTGCTGAAAGAGAAGTTGACTACAACTCCAGTTCTGACTCTTCCAGAGGGACCAGATGGGTATGTTATTTATTGTGATGCTTTCGGCGTTGGGTTAGGTTGTGTATTAATGCAGCACGGCAGAGTTATAGCCTACGCTTCCCGGCAGCTCAAAAAGCATGAAATAAATTATCCTACCCATGATCTGGAGCTAGCAGCGGTAATCCATGCTTTGAAGATATGGAGACACTATCTATATGGCGTCCATGTTGATATTTATACAGATCATAAGAGCCTCCAGTATATCTTTAAGTAGAAAGAGCTGAATTTGCGGCAGAGGAGGTGGCTGGAGCTGCTGAAAGACTATGATGTTGATATTCTGTATCATCCGGGCAAAGCCAATGTTGTAGCAGATGCACTCAGCCGCAAGTCTATGGGTAGCTTGGAAGATTTTCAACCAGAAAGGAAAGAGATAGTACGTGATATTCACCAGCTGGCTAACCTTGGAGTTCGTCTGGCCGATTCTGGTGGTACGAGGATCTCTGTCCGAGGGGTTTCTGAATCATCTATTAGGGAAGAAATAAAGCGACACCAATATGAAGACCCTGTTCTAGCACAGTACAGAGACACGGCCCGTGAAAAGGTGAAGACTCCGTTCGAGTTTACATCAGACGGAATATTGCAATATAGAGGTAAGTTGTGTGTACCTGATGTTGCAGGGCTACGGCAGCAAGTTATGAGCGAAGCACACTATGCCCGTTATTCTGTTCATCCGGGATCGACGAAGATGTACCATGACCTCAGATGCCTGTATTGGTAGGATGGCATGAAAAGGGACATCGCAGAGTTCGTTGCCCAATGCCCGAATTGTGAGCAGGTTAAGATTGAACATCAAAAGCCGGGTGGACTGTTACAGGAAATGGAAATTCTGACATGGAAGTGGGAGATAATTAATATGGACTTCATTACAGGTTTACCTTGCACTCCACGGAAGTATGACTCCATATGGGTTATTGTTGATAGGCTGACAAAATCAGCCCATTTTCTTCCGGTCAGAACTACTTATTCAACTTAGGATTATGCCAGGCTGTATATTAAAGTAATAGTGAGACTTCATGGAGTTCCTATATCTATTATCACCGCCAGAGGTGCCCAGTTTACAGCTAATTTCTGGAGATCATTTCAGGAAGGATTAGGGACCCAGGTGAGTCTGAGCATAGCATTCCATCCTCAGAGCGACGGGCAGGCCGAGCGCACTATACAGACGCTAGAAGATATGTTGCGGGCCTGTGTTATTGATTTCAGAGGTAGCTGGGATGATTATTTGTCACTGGTTGAGTTTTCTTATAATAACAGCTACCATTCTAGCATCCAGACTGTACCGTATGAGGCTCTGTATGGCAGGAAATGTAGGTCACCAATCGGCTGGTTCGATGTTGGCGAAACTGTATTAATTGGCCCAGATATGATCCAGCAGGCGGTTGATAAAGTAAAGCTCATTCGGGAACGGTTGCTAGCAGCTCAGAGTCGACAGAAATCATATACAGATAATCGACGTCGACATTTAGAGTTCCAGGTCGGTGATTGGATATTTCTGAAGGTGTCACCTATGAAGGGCGTCATGAGATTCGGCAGAGAAAGGAAGCTCAGCCCGAGATATATCGGCCCTTACCAAATCATCTGTAAAGTAGGCAAGGTTGCCTATGAATTAGACCTACCATCTGACCTAGAAGCAGTGCATCCGGTGTTCCACGTGTCTATGCTTTGCAAATGCATTGGCGACCCTTCAAGAATATTTCCAGTAGATGATATCCAGGTGACGGAGGAACTATCTTACGAGGAGCAGCCTATAGCCATCCTGGATCGTCAGGTGAGGAGATTTCTTATAGCCCGCATTTTGAACGTTCAGATAGTTTGAGGTAATCGCGGGGAGTTAAGGAAGTGACTATTTCTCAAGGTTATTTTAAATATGAATGGACTATGAATATTGTTTATGGGTATTATTAGCACGGAATTATTGAGAAATATTAAGGGTGAAGGAAGAAATTCATGAAATGACTCAAGGTAATCACGCAAAGGTCTAAGGGCAAAATGGTAATTTCACAAGGCCTTCATGAAAAGGCCATGTTGGCCAATTGATTTAGACCATAAAAAGGGGACATGAGATTATATTATATTGCAAGACATGCACATGTGGGCAAAAGTTGACCAAGTCAAGAGACTATGCAAATTTGAAGCCTTAAAGGATAATCTTGAACAATTTAAAGAAATTAGTGGAAAATAGGGGGCACATGACCGGCCATGTGCCCATTTGTGTGTATAAATGTGTTCAAGTCTTGCAAAAGAAGACTAATTTACTACTCTACAATTCAAGAAGGTTCAAGAAGGAAAACTTGAAGGACAAAGGCAAGCAAGATTCGGCCATAGTAAGATCCACAAGGAAAAATTGATAAAATTCTTCCAAAAATCATTTCCTACTAAGTGGAGGGTGCTTAACAAGGTAGAGTTGTTGTTGGAGCAAGAAAGATTCAAAATCATATAAGTTGCCAAGAGATAAGCAAGTGAGAAGTTGAAGAACAAAGGTAAATTCTAACCTTGTTTTATGTGTTATACATGGGTTATATGTGTTGTAGTATGCAAAAATGGATGAAATTCATGAAGGAGATAAATATAGTATATGGCCGTGTACATATATGTATGTGTAGGAGCCATGCTTCAATTGTTTTAACTAGTGTTTGGTTGTTATTGTTGTGAATGATATGTGGAAAATGGAAATTGAATGAGTTTGGAGAATATTGATGTTGTGTTGTGGCCGTGAGGTATATGGTGTGTGTATGGCCGTGTATATTGTATGTATAGTAGTGTATATGTGTTGAAGCATGAAGAAATGGTAAGCAAGTGCTAGTTAGTATTTTGGTTGTTGTGTTGATTGATAATGGTGGCCGAATGTAGTGTTGTTGTGTTGGACTATCGAATTGATTTTTATGTAGTGTTTGATTGTTGTTATCATGGATTCAATAATAAAAATGAAGTTGTAATCATCGTAGATTTCATATCGCAAATAAAGGTTTGATAACTTTGGAAGTATTGATAATTGGGAGATTATGTATATTGAAGGAAATATGTGAATTGTTAGTGCGATTGTTGAGTTATGTTAATAGTTTGGCCGGGTTTGAATTCCCGGATTGTGTTTGATGAGGATTTGACTAAATTGAATGTCGAGGATGGTATATTTACAGGGGAAATGCTGCCGAAATTTCGGTAGCAAAAATGTTTCCTTAAGGTTTTGACTCTAAGTATACTAATGGAAGTTTTGGTAAAAATGACCAATTCGCAGATTTTGACGAAATTGTGACGTGAATTTGGAATAGCTAAAGGAGCGGAAAGAGGTATGTAAGGCTTCACCCTTCTTTCTATGGCATGTCTTAGTTGTAATAGGTTGGGTACGAGCCTCGGGGACAACTCGGTTCCCCGGAATCCGCACCTAAAGTTTTCCACTTTTTGTTCAATAGAATTGAAATAGAAAGTGTGCCAATTGTTGGAAAAACCTCCTACGCCCTTAGAACTTGTATAAATGGGACCCGATTACCCTAAGACCCTCACAAGTAACGCTACGACACGTAACATACGTAAATCGTATACGCTACCTCATCCGGCCCGAGGTGGGCCCGTTACCCCCGGATTTTCCTATAGTCTCGGTTGACTTATTTGAAGCGAATCCAAAGGGGGCCTTTGATCTCGATGTCGTCGCTAATGATAAGTACTATGACCACTCTAACGAGAATGCTTCTACGGTGATAATGATAATGACAATGTTAGACGAGAGAGTGTACTTACGATCAGTACGACCGGAACGACTCTATGACTAAGCTAAGTATCTTATGTAAACAATGAAAGTGATAAACTAATTTTTGAATCGTATTTATATTTCCTAGCTATAACTTTATTTTCTAAGACTCCAACGCCTATGACTGTCACCTATAATTCCCACGATTTCATTCTACGGTTACCGTAATATTATTCTTCGTTGATAGTCTCGCCTTAAAATACTTGTTCCTTCAAGGTGAGACGGAGTTATCACTAGCATTCCATGATGTAATCGGAGGTCACCGACCTTACGTCGCTCCGATGAATACATGATTTTTTTTCTTCCTTGGGCTCCCTTGTGTGCTTATATGATATATATATATATATATAAAACATGTATATGTATATAAGATATGTATAAGTATATGAAATACGTATATGTATATAAGATAAGTAAATGTATATAAGACATGTATATGTATACAAGCTATGTATATGAACCTGGGCTGGGGGGAAAGGGATACATAGGGGAAAGGGAAGGGAAATATGTTTCGCTGCCACCTGATCAGCTGGATTATCATCCCGGACGCGGGGTGCCCGGACGCGGGATATATGGGTGAGCCGGTGCATATCGGCGCTATGTGGGTGAGCCGACATTGTTCGGCGCTATGATATGACCTACTATGTCAAGACCAGACATGCTATGATACGATATGCTATGACATGCTATGCTACGATATGATATGCTATGATATGCCACGACATGACATGATATGACAAGCTATGCTATGATATGATACGCTATGACATGCTATGCTATGGTAAGACATGCTATGACACGCTATGCTATGACACGACACGCCATAACATGCTATGCTATGACACGATATACTATAACGCGACATGCTACGACAAGACAAGATAAGATATGATACGATACGATACGATATGATAATACATGACATGATAATAGTTCTATTTTCTATGTCCTATGACTCCATGACGTTATTCATCATACACTATGTTATTGCTTGTGTTATCTTCCATGTCTTACATACTCGGTACACTATTCGTACTGACGTCCCTTCTTGTGGACGCTGCGTTTCATGCCGCGCAGGTCAGCAGACAGGTGGACTTGATCTTTAGGAGTTTACCAGCAGTACTCTACAGTGCTCCAGTTGTTCCGGAGCTTCACTTCAGTGGTACTATTTTGTATATGTACATTCGGGCACGATAGTACTCGGCCCTTTCTATGTATAAGTATACTATGTCTAGAGGCTCGTAGACAGCTATGTACAGTCAGTCAGGTACAACTAGATATATGATGTTTGGCATGATAATGCTGTTGTATAAAGTGTTAACGAAGTTTACTAGTCTATGTTCATAATGACGCTGCTAATGTTAATGTTCATTAATGTTCAAAAAAAAAAAAAAATATGGCTCTGTTTATACATGATAGATAAGGGGTGCTCGGTACAAGTATCGGGTACTCGTCACGGCCCCTAGTTGGGTCGTGACAGAAGTGGTATCAGAGCAGTTCGGTCCTAGGGGTATGTCTACGAGCCGTGTCCAGTAGAGTCTTGTTTATGGGTGTGTAGCGCGCCACACTTATAGACGGGAGGCTACAGGGCATTTAGGAAATGTGACCTTCTTTGCATTCTAAGATCGTGCGATAGAGCTATGCTACCAGGCTTCCACATTCCTTTCCTAATCCTACGTTATGGTTTCAGTAATGCCGCCGAAGAAAAAGGCTACGATGGCCGAGAAAGCCAAGAGAGTGGCGGCCAGCAGAGTTGAACGGGAGCTAGAAGAAGAATAATCTCATAATGAGGCTCCCCCTCAGACTGTTCCTGCTCCCCCTGCACCAGCAGAGCAGGGAAGAGTTCCAGCTCCAGCCCCCGCACCCCCAGTTCCACCGCCAGCAGCTCCGGGCCAGCAGATGGCAGAGGCCATCCAGTTATTGACCCAGTTAGTTGCCGCACAAGCTCAGCGGCAAGATATAGACACGGGAGACAGGGCGGTAAGCGCAAGGGCCCGAGACTTTATTACCCTGAAGCCGCCAGAGTTCTATGGATCAAAACCAGAGGAGGACCCGCAGAGTTTCATAGACGAGATGCTGAGGACTCTGAGAATTATACATGCCTCGGATACGGAGTCCGTGGAGTTGGCTTCATACAGGCTGCGGGATGTGGCAGTTCTGTGGTACGGTAACTGGATATCATCGAGGGGAGCAAATGCACCCCCTCCGGTTTGGCAGGAGTTCACTGAGGCATTCCTACGACATTTCCTACCGCCAGAGGTTCGACGGGCTCGAGCCGATATGTTCTTGAACCTGAGACAGGGAAATATGAGCGTTCGAGAATACAGCCTCCGTTTTAACTCATTAGCCAGGTATGCCCCAGCCATGATAGCTGATAGGGGAGATCATGTACACCGATTTGTGAGTGGGCTAGGGCCACATTTGGTGAAGGAATGCTTGACGGCTTCACTCCAGGATGGGATGACTATTACCCGCATCCAGGCCCACGCCCAAAATCTGGAGGAACAATATCAGCCACGGAGAGAGGAGCGTTATCCGGATAGGGGTCCCAGAAAAAGGGGCAGGTTTTCCAGGACTAGGAGCGAGTACAGAGGGGGACAGGCACAGGGGCAATTCAGGTACTCAGACCAACCGGCGGCCAGTGCACCTCCTCGAATTGCGGATAGGAGATTTGACCGTTCTAATGATTCGGGAGCGGGTCAGGGCACTAGAGCTTCAGGATCCCAGTATAGGGATGATTCTGGCAGGATGATGCCACCCCCGCCACGGTGTACTCGGTGTGGCAGGCCACACTCGGGACAGTGTTACCGGGACACAGGTGCATGTTATGCTTGCGGACGGACCGACCATTTGATGCGAGATTGTCCGCTAAGGAATGAGGGAAGCAGAGTCCAGCCTGCCGGATCAGCTGTGGATTCGTCACCGTCCGTGCGCCCTCCGGGACAGGCCTTCCAGGCTCCAGCAAGTCGTGGCCGAGGCAGAGGAGGGACGCCTAGCTCAGCCGGTCCTTCACGCCGCATATATGCATTGACAGGGCGGCAGGATGCTGGACCTTCCACCGACGCGGCCACAGGTACACTTCCGGCATCTTTTCTATAATATATGGGAGTTAAATTGAATTGGATTTTTCTTTATCTTGCACCGTCCCGTGTATTGCGGAACATATAAAGAATTCGGGAAAATTCAGGACAAAAGCAACCGTACACACGAGTAAAAAGTGAACATTAGTGACCTCGAAGGCTAAAATAGTTATTAAAAGAGAAATATGCGCTATGAGTGCGTTCGAACATTGCCGAGACCCCAACCTGCCCCACATTATGTGATGTAGGCAGTACGGTGAAGCGGAAGTAAAAATACTAACACCGAGACACTGAAATGCATTAAAGTTTCTAGGTTAAGCGTGCTCAGGTGGGAGTAATTCCACGATGGGTGACCCCCTGGGAAATATGCTGAAAATTTCGTAAATGTGAAAGCAAGAGACGAGTGTAAGAGTAGGCAGCTCAAAGTAAATTGGGGTGTGGAAAGTGGTTAGAAACCCCATACGAGTCATATAGGCCGAGACGGACTAAACTAACAAGAAAGGGGGAGCCATGACAACAGGAAGCTTTGGGAACGAAGGAGAAAAGTACAGATGTCACAGGGTGAGACCGATATTAAGTCCACACTATCTAATGCAAGGAATTCATGATAAGGCGGTGTGCGGGAACATGTCTAGTGAGGGGATAGACGCGGCAGACGCCACGAAGGAGGAATTACAACTGTGAAGATCGCAAAGAGGGCAACCTAAGCTCCTAAGGTGGACATGTTAAGTGACATGAGGCATCTACAAAGGAGACCTCCCCGAAGTACTATACTATGTATGTGGCCAGTTTAACATTCGAGGACGAATGTTCTAAAGGGAGGGAGGATGTTATAGCCCGCATTTTGAACGTTCAGATAGTTTGAGGTAATCGCGGGGAGTTAAGGAAGTGACTATTTCTCAAGGTTATTTTAAATATGAATGGACTATGAATATTGTTTATGGGTATTATTAGCACGGAATTATTGAGAAATATTAAGGGTGAAGGAAGAAATTCATGAAATGACTCAAGGTAATCACGCAAAGGTCTAAGGGCAAAATGGTAATTTCACAAGGCCTTCATGAAAAGGCCATGTTGGCCAATTGATTTAGACCATAAAAAGGGGACATGAGATTATATTATATTGCAAGACATGCACATGTGGGCAAAAGTTGACCAAGTCAAGAGACTATGCAAATTTGAAGCCTTAAAGGATAATCTTGAACAATTTAAAGAAATTAGTGGAAAATAGGGGGCACATGACCGGCCATGTGCCCATTTGTGTGTATAAATGTGTTCAAGTCTTGCAAAAGAAGACTAATTTACTACTCTACAATTCAAGAAGGTTCAAGAAGGAAAACTTGAAGGACAAAGGCAAGCAAGATTCGGCCATAGTAAGATCCACAAGGAAAAATTGATAAAATTCTTCCAAAAATCATTTCCTACTAAGTGGAGGGTGCTTAACAAGGTAGAGTTGTTGTTGGAGCAAGAAAGATTCAAAATCATATAAGTTGCCAAGAGATAAGCAAGTGAGAAGTTGAAGAACAAAGGTAAATTCTAACCTTGTTTTATGTGTTATACATGGGTTATATGTGTTGTAGTATGCAAAAATGGATGAAATTCATGAAGGAGATAAATATAGTATATGGCCGTGTACATATATGTATGTGTAGGAGCCATGCTTCAATTGTTTTAACTAGTGTTTGGTTGTTATTGTTGTGAATGATATGTGGAAAATGGAAATTGAATGAGTTTGGAGAATATTGATGTTGTGTTGTGGCCGTGAGGTATATGGTGTGTGTATGGCCGTGTATATTGTATGTATAGTAGTGTATATGTGTTGAAGCATGAAGAAATGGTAAGCAAGTGCTAGTTAGTATTTTGGTTGTTGTGTTGATTGATAATGGTGGCCGAATGTAGTGTTGTTGTGTTGGACTATCGAATTGATTTTTATGTAGTGTTTGATTGTTGTTATCATGGATTCAATAATAAAAATGAAGTTGTAATCATCGTAGATTTCATATCGCAAATAAAGGTTTGATAACTTTGGAAGTATTGATAATTGGGAGATTATGTATATTGAAGGAAATATGTGAATTGTTAGTGCGATTGTTGAGTTATGTTAATAGTTTGGCCGGGTTTGAATTCCCGGATTGTGTTTGATGAGGATTTGACTAAATTGAATGTCGAGGATGGTATATTTACAGGGGAAATGCTGCCGAAATTTCGGTAGCAAAAATGTTTCCTTAAGGTTTTGACTCTAAGTATACTAATGGAAGTTTTGGTAAAAATGACCAATTCGCAGATTTTGACGAAATTGTGACGTGAATTTGGAATAGCTAAAGGAGCGGAAAGAGGTATGTAAGGCTTCACCCTTCTTTCTATGGCATGTCTTAGTTGTAATAGGTTGGGTACGAGCCTCGGGGACAACTCGGTTCCCCGGAATCCGCACCTAAAGTTTTCCACTTTTTGTTCAATAGAATTGAAATAGAAAGTGTGCCAATTGTTGGAAAAACCTCCTACGCCCTTAGAACTTGTATAAATGGGACCCGATTACCCTAAGACCCTCACAAGTAACGCTACGACACGTAACATACGTAAATCGTATACGCTACCTCATCCGGCCCGAGGTGGGCCCGTTACCCCCGGATTTTCCTATAGTCTCGGTTGACTTATTTGAAGCGAATCCAAAGGGGGCCTTTGATCTCGATGTCGTCGCTAATGATAAGTACTATGACCACTCTAACGAGAATGCTTCTACGGTGATAATGATAATGACAATGTTAGACGAGAGAGTGTACTTACGATCAGTACGACCGGAACGACTCTATGACTAAGCTAAGTATCTTATGTAAACAATGAAAGTGATAAACTAATTTTTGAATCGTATTTATATTTCCTAGCTATAACTTTATTTTCTAAGACTCCAACGCCTATGACTGTCACCTATAATTCCCACGATTTCATTCTACGGTTACCGTAATATTATTCTTCGTTGATAGTCTCGCCTTAAAATACTTGTTCCTTCAAGGTGAGACGGAGTTATCACTAGCATTCCATGATGTAATCGGAGGTCACCGACCTTACGTCGCTCCGATGAATACATGATTTTTTTCTTCCTTGGGCTCCCTTGTGTGCTTATATGATATATATATATATATATAAAACATGTATATGTATATAAGATATGTATAAGTATATGAAATACGTATATGTATATAAGATAAGTAAATGTATATAAGACATGTATATGTATACAAGCTATGTATATGAACCTGGGCTGGGGGGAAAGGGATACATAGGGGAAAGGGAAGGGAAATATGTTTCGCTGCCACCTGATCAGCTGGATTATCATCCCGGACGCGGGGTGCCCGGACGCGGGATATATGGGTGAGCCGGTGCATATCGGCGCTATGTGGGTGAGCCGACATTGTTCGGCGCTATGATATGACCTACTATGTCAAGACCAGACATGCTATGATACGATATGCTATGACATGCTATGCTACGATATGATATGCTATGATATGCCACGACATGACATGATATGACAAGCTATGCTATGATATGATACGCTATGACATGCTATGCTATGGTAAGACATGCTATGACACGCTATGCTATGACACGACACGCCATAACATGCTATGCTATGACACGATATACTATAACGCGACATGCTACGACAAGACAAGATAAGATATGATACGATACGATACGATATGATAATACATGACATGATAATAGTTCTATTTTCTATGTCCTATGACTCCATGACGTTATTCATCATACACTATGTTATTGCTTGTGTTATCTTCCATGTCTTACATACTCGGTACACTATTCGTACTGACGTCCCTTCTTGTGGACGCTGCGTTTCATGCCGCGCAGGTCAGCAGACAGGTGGACTTGATCTTTAGGAGTTTACCAGCAGTACTCTACAGTGCTCCAGTTGTTCCGGAGCTTCACTTCAGTGGTACTATTTTGTATATGTACATTCGGGCACGATAGTACTCGGCCCTTTCTATGTATAAGTATACTATGTCTAGAGGCTCGTAGACAGCTATGTACAGTCAGTCAGGTACAACTAGATATATGATGTTTGGCATGATAATGCTGTTGTATAAAGTGTTAACGAAGTTTACTAGTCTATGTTCATAATGACGCTGCTAATGTTAATGTTCATTAATGTTCAAAAAAAAAAAAAAATATGGCTCTGTTTATACATGATAGATAAGGGGTGCTCGGTACAAGTATCGGGTACTCGTCACGGCCCCTAGTTGGGTCGTGACAAGATTGCGCAATAAATATGTAGCTTCTATTAAGGTATTGTGGCGAAACAATAACAGGGAGGAGATGACCTGGGAAGCTGAAGAGGAGATGAAGAAGAAGTATCCTCACTTGTTTCCTGTGCCTACAAGTAATCTAAAATTTCATAATTGGTTATATTGATTGATGAATATATTATATGTGCTGTCCATAAAAAGAAACTCCCCCGAAATGCTTATGAGACCCCACAAGACTAATTTAACATTCGAGGACGAATGTTCTAAAGGGGGGGAGGATGTTAGACCCCGTATTTCGGACATTCGGAAAATTTGAGATAATTGCGACTAGTAAGAGGTAAGGCAATATTTTTGATCTTGTTTGATACATAAGTTGCGCATGAAAATGTTGATGCGGAAATGTTGAGGAAGGCTAAGGGCAAAATTGGAAACTTGGAAAAAAATAGTTTCACGAACTACAAAAATTAGTCATGAACTAATTGGACTTGGATAAAAAGGAGAGAAAAAAATTGGGCTTGGACCAAGGGCCAAGGGTGGCCGGCCCCTTAATGGGCCAAGGCCCATGTGGGGGTTTCAATTGTAAATTAAAAAGATGACTAAGTCATCTTTAACACATAGAATCATCAAGAAGATTGGAGAAAAAAAAAGGGAAAGACCACGCCAACTTTCGGCCATGACCATGGAAATTTACCTCTTTGAAATATTTTTACAAAAATTATTTTCTTGTGGTATTCCTACTAATTCAAGGGTCCTCTACAACATGGTGTAGTTGTTTCGGAAGATAGGTCGCTCGTTTCATCGATTTCGCACCTTAGCCAAGTGAAGAACTTAGGAAGAAAAGGTAAGATTTAAACCCTTTTTATATGTTATGAAGGCTTTGTCTGTGATATAGTATGTAGAAATGGGTAGAATTTATGGAAATATGGAAGTCTGCATGGTGGATGTGTACGTATATATGTGGTCGTGTGCATGTGATGTTGTATAGGTAAGATGAATTAAATTTTATGTAGTATTCTAGTTGTAGTTGTTGTGGACTCTATATTTGAAATGAAAGTTTGATGATTTTTGTTAAGGTTGTGAATGTTGGGTGTAGGCCGTGTGGGTACATGTGTGTGAAGTGGTGATTCAACTATTTTGTCTATGTGTTTTGGTTGTTGTTGTAAGGATTCTACGTTGATAATGTGAGTTTAACAATGTAAATTCATATGGAGATGATTATGGCCGAATGGGAAGCCAATGTAAGATTTATATCGTTTCTTGTTTTTTCGGAAATAACATTGATAACATGTTAATTGTTAGTGTAGTTCATGAATTGGGAAGATAAAAATGTGTTGTGAACGGTCATGTTGGAAGTGGGAGTTTCGGGTGGAGTATGGTCTTTTGGTAGAATTGTTTAAATATTGTGTAGATTGTTGGAAATGTTTTTGAATTATGTTTGAATGAACTTGAATTAGTAAATGAATATGAAAACGTTGATATTGGTTTGAAAGTGCGAAGTTGGAGTGAAAGTTGTTACATTATGTAGAAAGGAAGACTATTTACGTTAGAATGCGTTTTAAATCGATTGTTGATGTTGTTGGTGTTGTTGTTGGTGTTGTTGTTGATATGTTGACCGAGTTAAAGTCTCGGGGATGTTGAATTTACAGGGGAGATGCTGCCCAAATTTCTGTAGAAAAGTGTCAACTTAAGATTTTATTCATAAGGGCATATAGCTAATGTTGGTATTTATGGACATATTGTAGATCTTGGAGAATCCGGAACTTGAGTTTGGAGTATCTTAAGGAGTGAACGAGGTATGTAAAGCTCACCTTCCATTCTTTTGGCATGTCCTAGTCGTAATAGGCTATGATACGAGTCTTGGGGAAAACTCCATTCTTAGAAATCCGAGCATAGTTTTGACCCTTATTCATTTCAATGTAGTTGAATAATGAACCTTATACTTTGATGAAGAATAGTTTAAACACTTTTGTTTCTAAAGGAGTTTTGTGCCATAAAATGTCCGTAACTTTTACAAATAGAATCGGATTACCTTGATATGTTCGCAGACGACTCCATAAGGCCTAATGTCCATAATTTACGTACGCCACCTCGACTTGACCGAGGTGGGCCCACAATTACCGAGACCTTTTCATATTGCCCTATTTGACTTGTTTTCAAGCGATATCCGAGGGAAACTTTTGACTATCGTTCCGACTATTAAAAGAAAGTGGTTTACCTATTCCATTGAGTCCTAAGACATGTTCCGATATGTACAAACAAATCCAGAAGTTTTGTTTTGACACAATCCACTGTGATACCCGAAAGGCAGGTACTATGAGCTATCGTTTGGATGGTTCCTTCGAGTCATTGTAAACATTTTATATTTCATATTGCATTTAGTTTCTCACTACTCTACTCGTGGATGCCCCAATACTTCCTTCACTGAGCCCGGGCCAGGATATGTTATCACGCGCATTCCTCTGCATTGTTCGCCGTGCCCCGATGTGAGGGGGCAGGGTTAACATGTACATAGGTTGTGGAGTATGCTGTGCCATGTACACATATTCTGACATTTGATGATATGATATGATGTGGCCATCTGATATGTTATGATATGTTACGGAGATATTCCCTATTCTGGAGTATGATGTGTTGTGGCGCTAGTGACGGGGTGGCGACCACGTTCTGTTCACCGAGTCCCATACTGGGGCCAGATATGGCATATGTTTTTGCATGCATTAATTATGTTTTGTAAGTATGCATTCTGATATTCTGGACATTGCATTTATTTTCTGTACTTTCTGTTCCGGTTATGATTTCGTTTACTGTACTCCATGCTTTACATATTCCGTACTGACCCCCTTTCTTCGGGGGCTGCGTTTCATGCCCGCAGGTACAGACGCTCGTTTTGCTGATCCGCCCGCTTAGGACGTCTACTCAGCTGTCTTGGAGGGCTCCCTTGTCCGGAGCCCGTATTTTGGTACAGACTTTTCTATTGTACATGTATGTGTTATTCAGGGGTATGACGGAGCCCTGTCCCGTCCTATGATTCTGTTGTTATTCTGTCACGACCCAACCCCGTGGGCCGCGACTGGCATCCTAACTGGATACCCATACGTACCTATCTAACAAAATCGTCGTGCTAGACAGAAAATTCAAATAGGTGTTTACAGATTCAGGCCAATACAGATACAGCGCGCGCGAAAATATATATACCTATGCATACTAAAACTTTTGCATAAGCCGATGAGGCTAACATAACAGGCCGAATCACAAAATCGTACGCACCTACCTGAACAGTTGTAACCCGTAACCCACATACATATCTACAGGCCTCTAACAGACATACAGAATCAGATGACGGGACAGGGCCCCGCCGTACCCAGAATTATCATACATACAGAATATACAGCTGTCGGAAGATATATACCAATAGTATTCGCTCCGGATCAAAGGAGCTCTTCAAAATAGCAGAATCAGAACCCTAGACTGGCGGTGTATCTCCAGGTGTGTCTGTACCTGCGGGCATGTAACGCAGCCCCCGAAGAACCGGGGGTCAGTACGAAAAATGTACCGAGTATGTAAAGCAGAAATGTATCAAACATAATCATAATCTGGACCAGAAACACAGAAATATAATAGACAGAATCATAAGTCGAACAGATAGACGGAAGTATACCGGACAGTGTCATAATCCAGACGGACAGACAGAATCATGGTCCAGACTGACAGACAGAATCATAATACATACGGACAGACAGAATCAAAATACATACGGACAGACAGACGTGTGCCGGACAGAATTATGCATGCAGAGTCATACAGAATCATATATAATCATACAGAGTCATGTGCTTATATAAATGCTGATAGCACATACATACATACATACAGTCATGTGCTTATATAGTCCAGATGTTTTCTGAGAAAATCGGACAGAACCTAAGTAATTAAGGTTATACAGAAGGCATCGGGCCTTGTGGGCCCGCCTCGGACCAACTCGAGGCGACATATATAAATTACTGATAATAGACCTTATGAGGTCATCCATAATCATTTGGAAGTGTTCCGACTCCGTTTGGGAAGGTTTCGTGCAAAAGTTCACTTTGAAGGCATTTTATAAGGAAATGGTTTCAATTGTACTGAAGGAATTGGAACGGATTTCCATCTCGAATTCCGAGAAACGGAGTCGTACTTAAGGCTCGCGGCCGAGCCTGTTACATCCAGAACATGCCTAAGAATAAAGGGGAAGGCTTTACATACCTCGATTGCGCCTTACGCTCGCTTGGCTTCCACTCCAATTTCGTCCAAAATCTAGAAATGGTCAAGTTTACCAATTGTTAGTTTCAAACTTTTTCAATAGTCCAACTTAACACATACTTGCCTACCGAAATTTCGGCAGCATTTCCTCTGTATATATGACGACCCCGAGACTTAGCTCGGCTCAATTCATTAACACAACAACCCAGAAATCACATCAATAACAACAACATGCATTACAACACACAATATGGCATCACTAGCCATCTTTCCGGCATAACGAAACATCTTTCGTTTCAACCTTACATTTCCAAACCAAACTTATTATTTTGATATTCATCACCCATCAAGGTCATTATAACATGATGCGGAGGCATACCATACCATTCTCACAAGATATACATAAGATATACAAACATACAAACTTTCCATCAAAGCCACAATTTTCCAATTCTCCTAACCTTCAACTTACAAGTTCATATTACATTTCCATCTTCCAAATTCATCAACATTAATCATAATTTGCCTCTTGATACTTTCATTTCCATCTTTACATAAACCATAACAAAGTTGCATGCTTTCCTACAACAACTTAATAACCATTTTTCCATGACAATAAAGATTATTATCTTTCCATTCATTTCACCATAACACACTTAACATACTAACAAGATTAAATTCACACTCCATCATCCACACACACCACACAGCCACATACTATATTCTCCAACTTTCACTAATTCATTCCACTTTCATTTCTAATACAATTTCTACCATAACTACACTAGATTTCAACAAAAATTCAAGTCATTATGGACATGCAATTCATGCATACACACGGCCAACTTTCAAACAACATACCCACTTTACAAACTTCCATATTTCCATACACTCTACTCAATTCTACATACTACAACATAAACCAAACTTAATAACATAAGAAAATGAATTGTTTCTCACCTTTTCTTCAAGTTTTCCACTTGCTACAAAATCCCTTTCTTGCCAAAATACTTACACCATCTTGTAGAGGGTCTTGCACTTGGTAATAATTTCACAAGAATTGGATTTTTGAATCAAGGATTTGGCTCCAAAAATTTTTTTCTTTCTTTTTCTTTTCATTCCTCTTCCACCCGAAACTCTCTCTCTCTTTTTTGCTTGTGTTTTGTTCTTGGTTTCTCTTGAACCTTCTTAGGATAAATATGATTATATAATTCCACATGGAAATTAATTAATCCAAGGGCTTGGACCCTTGCTTGGCCGGTTGGGCCTTCCCATTTGGGCCTCATTTTATTATTTTTTTGTCGAGCCCAATTTGGCTATTTATTGTAATTCATGGGACAAGTTTCCAAAATTTCAATTTTTGCCCTTGGCCTCCTTCCGTAATTTCACACCAACGTACTCATAACCTACCCATTCATATCAAGCAAGGTCCAAATGTGGCCTTATTCATTACAAGCCAATTTATCTTGCATTTTTAAAATAAGCAAAAATGTCGGACGTAACATATTCGTAGAGGTCTGTAGGCATACATGTGGGTTGTGTGTGTATATGTTTTGGGTTGATATATTCTGTGACAGCCTTGTCGGCTTCCACGCGCTATATCTGTTTATCTGCGATAGTTAATAACGCCGTTCGACTTCTATATCTATATACTCTGCTTATATACTGGTTTGGGTTATTGGGTACGTACGGGTGTCCAACTCGGACACTAGTCGCAGCCTACGGGGTTGGGTCGTGACAGGATGTTACACCCCAGAAAATTTCGTGTTACTAAGGCTACAGACGGTTTAATGTGAGCTATAGGATGAGCAAATATCACAAGTATAAAGAATGAAATTCTACTGTAGTAGCATGAGTATGATATTTGGAATTCGTACAATATGATTGGAATAATACGTTAAAAGATATATAGCCCTCGTAACCGTAAGCTGAGGTGGGGCCCATATGATGGAATTTTTATAAAGGACATATGATAAGTTATATGGACAATATATGTGAAGTTAAACACAACTCAAGAAGGACCCTTGAGCCAAATCCAAGTGTAAGCCCTCCAAAAAAGATGTTTTTAAGTTACGTTTTCGGGTGATCTGACTTCGGGAGGCCATAACCCCATAATTATTTGGGAATTTTGGAAAACTCCTAAAATTAAAGTTGTAGATATTCGAAATACCTTTCCAACCATAGTTCGTGGACCTGTATGTGACATCAGGATAAAGAGTTATGGACGTTTTAAGGCAGAAAGGTCAAGCTAGGCAGTGAAATGGGCCCAACCCGATTCCAATCCGGGTCAGGCCCATTTCCCTTGTTATTTAAGGGAAATTTCAGCCTTCTCCTCCTCATTTTCAGACCATGAAGACCCAGAAAATTATAGATAGAGAGAGGGAGGAAAGCCTTAGAGAGAAAAACCAAGTTTTGATCGAAATCTGAGCCCCGAATCCCGAAGCTCATGAAGAGAAAACTGTTGTACGTTGCGTTGCCTTCAATTTGAGCTAAAAATTAGCCAAGAATAAGAGTGTTTACGTGGTTGCTGCATACTTAAGGTAAGAATAAGGTCCCTTTTTCATTGTTAATAATTTTATTTAGAGTTTTAACGGATTAGAACGGAGAAAATAGCGTTATAAATTCGTTTGTTGTTTTATTGAGATTTATGGATCGGGGGCTGTTTTAGTTGGATTAAATGGATGGAATTAGCTGAGTTATGATGTATAATAATTGTTGATGTTGTTGACAAGTTACTGTTCTTGAATTTGGGAGAATAAAGTGTATGAATATATCATATAAAAAGCGTATACCGGGCTGTTTTTATATGATTTTTGTGGCTGCTTTGTGACAATATTTTGGGGATGTTTGGTGGTTGTTATGAATTGTTTTGTGGGCTGGAATATCGTGGGATTGGCTGTAGTTGTTGTTGTTGTGTTTGTTCTTATACTATAGATATACGAAAATAAAGAAGTGTATACAAGAATTGGTATACGAATGTATATT
Organism: Lycium barbarum; assembly: GCF_019175385.1. Taxonomy (NCBI): domain Eukaryota; kingdom Viridiplantae; phylum Streptophyta; class Magnoliopsida; order Solanales; family Solanaceae; genus Lycium; species Lycium barbarum. Next base: position 64,688,098 of record NC_083338.1, on the reverse strand, counting down.
GGGCTATTTTGGAAGTGATTTAAGAATGGATTTAATTCTAGTTTGATATGAAATTGTTGTTGTTGTGGTTGTTGGTATTTTGATTGATGTTTGGCTGAATTGGAATCTCGAGGATTGTTAAGTTTTCAGGGGAAATGCTGCACAAATTTCGTTAAGTTTCATTCGTACTTGGATTGGTTAGTAAGTGATGTGAATGATCTAACTGTGGCTTATGTTTTCTTAATTTTAGACCTATGAGCTCGAGATGTAGACGTTGGATATTTAAATAAGCGTTAAAGGTATGTAAAGCTAAGCTTTCTTTCTTTTTGGCATGATCTTTATGAAACAAACAGACAATGTATATATGACTCCAATGAAGCTCCTATTCTTAGAGCTACGAGGACGACTAATGTTCTTGATTCCCAGAACTTACTTTATTATGTCTTGATACGTATCTATGATTTCTGAAGTTCTATTTGATATGTTCCATAGTGACATTCGAAGGGTACTGGATATGACTATTGTCTTGATTTCCGAATGATAGTTCGTTTGAATATTCTGTTGAGTCTCAAATATAATCTAGTTTGCATATGGTTGCTCACTACTCTGCTCGTGCATGCCTCAATATATCTTTCACCGAGTCCCGGGCCGGGTATGTTTTCGTGCACAGTTTCACTGCATTGTGCACCGAGTCCCTCGCTAGAGGGCCGGGTACGGTATATATATATATATATATGATGATATGATGATGTGATGATATGATGATGAATTTATTCACCGAGTCCCATAATGGGCCGGGTATGATATATGATATTGATATGCATGATTTACATTTCATAAGGCAAATGTATTGGTATTTTGAATGTCATACTTGTCTCCTGTGACCTCTATTTCAGTTATTATCCTCTTTACTGTATCACATGCTTTATATACTCAGTACATATTCTGTACTGACCCCCTTTCTTCGCGCGGGGGGGGGGGGGGGGGGGGGGGGCTGCGTTTCATGCCCGCAGGTACAGATAGTCGGTTTGGTGACCCTCCAGCTTAGGATTTCCAGTCAGCTGTCTTGGAGAGCTCCATTGTCCGGAGACTAGACTTTTGGTACAGATCTTTTGATATATATATATATATATGTTTATCCAGGGGTACGACGGGGCCCTGTCCCGTCATATTTCATTATCGATACTCTTAGAGGTCTGTAGACATGTGTGTGGGTTGTATATGGATTATGATCAGCTGTGTCTATATGGTTTGTTGTGGATATTTCTGTTTGTTGTGGCAGCCTTGCCGGCTTGCATATGATATCGACATGTAGTGGCAGCCTTGTTAGCTTGCGTATTATAATGATATATAGTGGCAGCCTTGTCGGCTTGCGTATTTTATTACGTTGTGATTAGTTGGGAGTCCTCAGGAGACAGATTATCATGATATGTGACGTTGTGAACCTTTGGGTCTTGTCAATTCCCATATTGACTATAGTGTCAGTCTGAGTATGTCTAACTGGTACGTATACGAGTGTCCAGCTCGGGCACTAGTCATGGCCCACGAGGCTAGGTCGTGACATTTCCTCTCTATTTCTTACTATCTCAAAACCTGCACGCAGGAAATACCAACAATGCCTCACAGGGCCAACATATACATATATATTATATCATATCATAGCCGTACAGGGCTCCCCATATCAATAACAGTATGAAAATGATGAACTTACCTTGTATGTCCAACTCAAACTGTACCTATTACACTTTCCTATTTATTTTCCCTTTCAATCTTTAACTGCATTTCAATCATATCTGCAACATTCACACTTTATCTGAACTATATCTGAGTGTCTGTAGACACTCAGAAAATGGATTGAATGTATATATGTTGTTGATAAGTTCAGTTATAAGGTGCGCACAGAAGGAGCTGAAGGAATCTACTAGACACAGTCTGTAGACACTCCGAGAATGAACTGCTCTGATACCTCTTTTGTCACGACCCAACCCCGTGGGCCATGACTAGTGCCCAAGCTAGACACTCGTATATGTACCTGTTAGATATAGTCAGACTGAACAAGGAACAATATGGAAACTTGCAAAAACTCTAAAGGTTCATAACATCATCACATATATATCAAGAAAACCTGTCTCTTGAGGAGTCACAACTAATCAAAACGTAATACGATACGCATGCCGACAAGGCTGCACTACATACCAATACGATACGCAAGCCGACAAGGCTGCCACTACAGACGAACATATCCATAGCAAATCACGTAGACACAGCTGAACTAAACCTATACACAACCCACACATATGTCTACAGACCTCTAAGAGTATCAATAGTGAAATATGACGGGACAGGGCCCCGCCGTACCTCTGGACAAACATATATATACATCAAAAGATCTGTACCAAAAGTCTAGGCTCCGGAACAATGGAGCTCTCCAAGACAGCTGAGTAGAAGTCCTAGGCTGGAGGATCACCAAATCGAGTATCTGTACCTGCGGGCATGAAACGCAGCCCCCCGAAGAAAGGGGGTCAGTACGAGATATATACTGAGTATATAGAGCATGAAATACAATAAAGAGGATCATGACTGAAATAGAGATTACAGGAGACAAGTATGATAATCATAATACCAATACACTTGTCTTATGAAATGTAAATCATGCATATCAATATCATATATCCTACCCGGCCCATTATGGGACTCGGTGAATAAAGTCATCACATGCCATCCTTGGCGCCATAATCACATCATCATTTCATCATATCATCATATATATAAATATACCGTATCCCAACCCTCTAGTGAGGGACTCGGTGAACAATGCAGTGAAACTGTGCACGAGAACGCACCTCAGCCCGGGACTCGGTGAAAGATATATTGAGGCATTCACGAGCAAAGTAGTGAGCAACCATATGCAAACTAAGTCATATCTGAGACTCGATAGAATAATCAAAATGAACTTATCATTTGAAAATCAAGACAATAGTCATATCAAGTACCCTTCGAATGTTTCACAATGGATTATATCAAAATAGGACGCCTGAAATCATAGACACGTATCAAGACATAATAAAATAAGGTCTGGGAATCAAGAACATTAACCATCCCGGTGTTTCTAAGAATAAGAGCTTCTTTGGAGTCATATACACGTCGTCTGTTTGTTTCATAAAGACCATGCCAAAAAGAAGGAAGGGTTAGCTTTACATACCTGTTATGGATTAACTGTAACCAAGCTTGCTTCGTCGCCCCTTTAGCCTATTTAATATGAAAGTAACACCATTGTTAATAAACTACCACTCTCCAGCTTATAAATCTACAACCAATTACTTATAGGAATCATTTCTTAGTTCATACTTCTCGATTAGTATTTTGATTAGTTAAGAACTTAACGGATATCGGGCAGCATTTCCTCTACATAACTCGCCTAATCCGAACTTCCAATTAACCTCCGATTAGCATAGCAACACCAACAACAATGATAACAACCCAATAACCTCTCCTAATCCTTTTTCAATTCAAATCATTAACATCTACGATTATACACCAAACAGACGAACATACGTTTCTTATACGATATCTTATACGCATGCTTTCTTCCAAATTTACTAGCCATATCGACAACAATACGACAACAACATCAACCACCACCCATGTACAATAAAACTACTTCAATATCATTCTAATACAAGCTCGAAACAGTCCAAAAAAACTACGACATCAAAAATACTATTTTCGATCTTTACTTTGCAAAATTACAAACACACGGAAAAGAGCATAATATTGTCGTGAACAGAAGCACCTACACTTATCTATACTATATTTCCGGCCCTCAAACATAAACAAATTACCTTCAAATATAATACCATAATAATGAAAACGCTAATCAAACTTAATCTAATTAGAACATCTCCAATTCTGCCCATTACAACGCCAACGATAACCATGTAATTTTCTTACATCCAATTTCGTCTAATACAATTTAATCTCTCCATTACAACATCATTAACTCCAATTACATTTCAAGAAGAATAATTTTACCTTAATTTAATTATGACAGATCCTATAATCACTTGCACCAATTGCACCACTTCTTCTTTCTCAATTTAGATTCTAACTTGCTGCCTCCTTTGGGACGTGTAGAATTTTTTTTTAGGATTTTTAGCCATGGAAATCTTGAGCTCAATTGTGAACAGCCATGGCCGTGAGCTGCCATGGCTGTGCTATAAGTTTTGTTTTCAAGAAAATTATGGAATGAAATATTTAGCAATTAGTCACCATGTGAATAAATAGGCAGCCCCTCCATGGGACACGTGTCCACCCTTATGACATGTGTCCCACTCAATTAACCACCAATCAGATTCAAGCATGTGTTGTGGGGCCCACTTGGTGGTCTAATTAGCTTAATTAATCATTAATCCCCACTTAATAATCTGATCATGATTAATTAATCCCTAATCTCCACTAATATTTCTACACTAATTGTAATTAATGTGCAAACCGTGCACTATTAAAATCGGGATTGAAAAGTCCTTGTCTCAAAATAACCTTGTCCTTAAACTTATGTCGATTAGCTTAGGAATAATCCAACAGGCAAAAATACGGGGTATAACACCCTTTTTATTCCTAGGAAAATTTTGGCAGAGTTTCCTCTGTATTTCTTAATATCCCAAAACCTGCACGCAAGAAATACTAACAATGCCTCACAGGGCCAACATATATACACATATATATCATATCATAGCCACGCAGGGCTCCGAATATCAACAACAGTATGAAAATGATGAACTTAGCTCGTATGTCAAACTCAAACTGTGCTTGTTATACTTTCCTGTTTACTTTCCCTTTCACACTATTACTTCTTTTAACTAAAAACTCGTCGTAATTTATCCCTGCTTATTAGTTCAGTCGACACCTCAATATAACACTCTATTAAAACTTTCTAGCCTTTCCTAAATCATCTCTTCATATACCCTTCCAAATTATCATAGCATTTTCTTTTTACCATATCGATATCAACCTTTCTAGACATATTACGAACTTATATCTCATTCCCTTTTTATTCCTAGGAAAGGTTTGGCAGAGTTTCCTCTGTATTTCTTACTATCCCAAAACCTGCACGCAAGAAATACCAACAATGCCTCACAGGGCCAACATATATACACATATATATCATATCATAGCCACGCAGGGCTCCCAATATCAAAAACAGTATGAAAATGATGAACTTACCTCGTATGTTAAACTCCAACTGTGCCTGTTATACTTTCCTGTTTACTTTCCCTTTCAATCTTTAACTGCAGGTTTCAATCATACCTACAACATTCATACCATATCTGACATATACCCTGCTTACCGTTACTTATCTTTTTACTGATTTCTTCAGCTCCTACAGTTCACACCTTATAACTGAACTTATCATCAATATATACATCCAATCCACTTTCTTACTATACTTACAATAACTTACCTTGATGATGACCGGTTCGCCATTCTGTATATACAATTTCTGATAACGTAACCTCGATGAAATATCTTACCTCTGTAACTCCCAATAGCATTATTCACCTTCTCTTGTCGACACCACTCTCCTGCTGAAATGAAAGGTCAATATATAAGGGATATCATTTCCAATCTCTTGGCTCTATTGCACGATCTAGAGTAAAAAGGAAAAGTATGATAACAAATCGATTTGGGGATGAAACCAAATCAACTCAAAATGCGGAAATTAAGGATAGAAAAAAAGGGGATGAGAATTAGAGGATAGATACTTGACCCAATTGGTAATGAAGACTATAGGCAAACCTAAGTATAGAAACCTAGACCCTCCTAATTTGAATTCAACCAAAGAACCAAAGCAATTTGAAATCAAGGTAAAGGAATTCAATTGAATCCACAAATGAACTACCTTTCATGAATTTCAATGGAAATAAAGGTTCATGACCAAACAATGGAATCCACCATTAAATTTACTAAACTAAGCTAAACCCTAGCTAAACAAACTATGATAATGCTATCATCACTCAAATATTCACCATCCAAAAGCTAGGTAATCTCCTTAATGAAATGAAAGACAAGTTATATATACAAGCTAAGTAAAGAAGACTAATAGGCAATTACAATGCTACCCTTAATGAAGTAAGGGCCTTGTTTGGCCAGTCTTCTTAGTGTAGTCTTCAATTCAAGAATTGGCCTTCAATGGCCAAACACGCCCTTCCTTGCATAGATGGCCCTCTAATCAACCTTGCACGCATGGCCTTCTTTCAAGTATAACCTTCTTCGCACAAATAGACAACTCCCGATCTTGTCCAAGTTTGCACATGTGTCTAAGTTTGCACATGTGTCCAATTTGCAGAAATGTCCCTATTTGCACGTTTGGCCACTTTGCGCATTTGGTCCCCTTTTTAGTAGCTTATTCTTCAAGCCTCTCCCAAGCCACCTCCCACACATCATAGGACTCATTGTGGGGCTTGTATGGGCCTCCAAAGGCCTTCAACGCTATCCTTATCATTCATGCCGCTTGTAGAGCTTCAAGTTTCACATCTTGGTCTTGGATGTAAGTCTTGAAATGAGGTGTGCCAAGTAGGATCGTATCAAAGCAACATCCTAAATATCATGTAGCTTCTTGTTTATAGATGTGGTGCATAACACACCGATAAACAAGACTCTACTAGACACGGTCTGTAGACACTCCGAGGATGAACTTGTCACGACCCGACTAGGGGCTGCGACGAGCGCCCGGTGCTAGCCCACCCAGGCACCACTTAGCTTACACTTATGCTTACATTTAGGTGAGCCACATAACTAGACATGCATTCCGTTCTTATTCATCGAACTAGTCCCATTTGGACAACAACATCTTTATATCATCATAGGCACTTATGCCACATGAATGTACATGGGCCGACGAGGCCAACAAAATGGTATACAAAATATAGGCCGACAAGGCCAGACATATCTAACCACATACACGTGACTACCAGCCTCTAAGAGTATAACATATCACACTAGCGGGACAGGACCCCGCTATGCCCATAATTATATACACAAAAGAATAAGTACCCAAAAGCAATGGCTTCGAAAGAAATGGAGCTCTGCTGTGTGATCTCTGAATAAGCAGTTATGGATCAAGTCTGTCTCCCTATGCACCTGCGGGCATGACGCAGCGTCCACAAATAAAAGGACGTCAGTACGAAGAATGTATTGAGTATGTAAAGCATGATCAACATCGATATAGAAGCATAATAAGCAACATATGAAGTAGCATAGGAGGGGAGACAATAATATCATCATCATGACACTTACTTGCTTTCCATAGGGACATTCCGTTTCTATTGCGTATCCGCATACATACATCCATATACATAACATGTTCGTACTCTTAATGATGCCATTTACGTAACTTATACATATATATATACATAGATACATAGCATTTACATAACATACCCGACCTCGTAGAATCGGTGTTCCATATACATACTTGGCCAACCAAGGCTTAAGGTTACTCATACCTGGCCCTACCAAGGCTTCAGGGTTATCCGTACCATCTGCAGATGCGCGCGCGTTTCGTAATCGTATACATACTCTATACATATTCATACACATATATTCTACCCGGCGTTATAAGATCGGGGTTTCATTATAGCCCTTCATAGGCACATATAAGCATACTAGCCCGTAGGCACCTTTAACATCATTATTATTATCATCATCATTACTATCATCATCGTTATCGCTACGTCTATATCATAGGCTTACTCAGATAGGGGGTGCGTAGTACAATCGTAGTACATATCAAGGATCATGAGCTTACGAGCTCGGAATATCAATCATTTGGAGACAACATACTCATATAGAGAATTTAGGAATTTGGCCAAAGAACCATGCCTTATGAAAGAAGGGTTAGCCTTACATACCTTTCCGTCGCACTATTCTACACTCGCGCGTACTCCTCCGATGATCATGTTTCTTCCTTCATTAAGGGCATACCATCATTAGAATCGACAACTAGCATATATGACTAATGCTGGAAAACATCAGACAACATCTCCTTTATTTATACAACATTTGCCCATATCGTGATTCAACTCCCAAACGTCAACAATACATTCATAATATCATACCAATAGCTTTTAATCATCTATATTATTCACATTATCTAGATTCCTTAATTTGCTTCTTATTCACCCATTTTCATGGTCATCATACCCCACTTCGTCCATTCGTCGAAATGTCTAGATCATGATCTTAACACCATTTATAACATAATTATATCACGACGCAACGACATTCATGATTCAACTAAAACTATTTCTCAAAACATCACTATTCATCATTCATGACCCATTTTGCTATATTCTCCTAGTGACCAAGCATTTCAACTCTCAAATACCTTAAACAACATATCAATAGCATGAATCTTACCTTAGATGTTGTAGGGACGATCCTTAGTTGATAATATTCCACTTTGAGTAAAACCCTAGCTTTTCTCCATTTGGATTTCTTGACTTTAGATGATCTTTGATGGATTCTTACTCTTGATTCACTTATTTAATGTTGTTGATGACTTATAATCCTTGAAAACTTGTATAATAAATGTAGAGAGATATTTTAGAGAGAGGAATGAAATGTTGAAATGATTTCATGAACTTGGTCCCTTATTTAATGAATCACCACTGATCTGTCGGGATCCATTATACGGTACGTTTTACGGTCCGTATAACCATTATACGGTCCGTAAACTTGACCGTCAAATGAGCCTGTCCTGCACCCCTCGCTTTGACCATTTTATGGTCCACTATACGGTCCATAAAATGGTTTTACGGTCCATATAACTGACCGTAAAACGTCACCAGTGAGCAACCTTCACTGTGATGGTTTTACGGTCCATTATACGGTCCGTAAAACATTATACGGTCTGTATAATGAGCCGTATAACCCATCAGTCCACTGAAATTATTCTCATCACTTCGCTTGACCTCCGATCCTTATGGAACCTTTTTAACACTTTCTCAACACTTCATTATCGATTTAAGGGACGTTATAACTCTTCTCCGAGACATCATTAAGTCCTTTCTAACTCGTTGCTCGTAATTCCCTTCCGATACTTATCAAATACTTTTGCCATCTCTTGGCAATCCTCTTCCCGAGGTGTAACATTCTTCCCTCCTAAGAATATTCGTCCTCGAATGTTAAAGTGTTCGGGTATTCTGTAAAAATTTCGCCAGAGTTTCCCCTATAATATGGCACTATCGCCCTGTCACAACAACCCATAATATCGATGCCACATAGGGCCACAACGTAATAGCATAAAAATTGGCCACACACGACCTAAAAAGCATAAAAAGGACAGCATACATACCTTATAATCTTGACGCCTCATCTTGGACTTCTTCTAAGGGCTGAAATAAATGCGGGTATTTTGATCGCATACTTTCTTCTGCTTCCCACGTTATTTCCTCTCGTTTACTACTTCTCCATAGAACCTTAACTGAGGCCACCTCTTTGTTTCTAAGCCTCCGTACTTGCCTATCTAATATGGCAATGGGTATCTCTTCATAAGTCAATTTCTCTGTCACTTGCACATCATTTACTGGGACGATCCTAGTAGGATCTCCAATACATTTACGAAGCATCGAGACATGAAATACAGGATGGACCGACTCCAATTCCGGAGGTAGGTCTAGCTCATAGGCCACTTTGCCTATCTTTCGTACAATTTCATATGGCCCAATATATCAGGGACTAAGTTTCCCCTTTTTGCCAAACCTCATAACGCCCTTCATCGGCGATACCTTCAAGAATACCCAATCTTTCACTTCGAACTCCAAGTCTCTTCGACGATTATCCGCATAGGACTTTTGACGACTTTGAGCCGCTAACAACCGATCCTTTATGAGCTTATATTTCTCCATGGCTTGCTGAACCAAGTCTGGCCCTATCAACTGAGCCTCTCCTATTTCGAACCACCCAACCGGGGATCTACACTTCCGCCCATATAAGGCCTCATACGGTGCCATCTGAATGCTAGAGTGATAACTATTATTGTAAGCGAATTCTATGAGTGGAAAATGATCATCCCAATTTCCCGGGTGATACAAGATAACAACATCGTAATCCTTTAACAACTCTAACCATCATCGTTTCCGCAGATTCAACCCTTTCTGCTTGAAGATGTATTGAAGACTCTTATGATTTGTGTAAATATCCACGTGGACACCATATAAATAATGTCTCCATATCTTTAATGCATGAACCACCGCGGCCAATTCTAGATCATGGGTAGGATAATTCTGCTCATGTTTTCGTAATTGCCTTGAAGCATACGCAATCACCTTGCCATGTTGCATCAATACACAACCTAGCCCAACACCTGAAGCATCACAATAAACGACATATCCCTCCAATCCCTCTGGAAGTGTCAAAACTGGGGCAGAAGTCAATCTACCCTTTAACTCTTGGAAGCTACGTTTGCAAGCATCTATCCACTGAAACTTTATCGATTTCTGGGTCAACTTGGTGAGTGGTGCTGAGATAGAAGAAAAACCTTCAACGAACCTCCTGTAATAACCGGCTAAGCCTAGAAAACTACGAACCTCCGTAGGAGTTGTGGGCCTTGGCCAAGTTTTCACGGCCTCAATCTTTTGGCTATCCACTCGAATACCATCGGCTGTAACAATATGCCCTAAAAGTGCTATCGAGTTCAACCAAAAGTCGCATTTGGAAAATTTTGCAAATAGCTCTTGAGTTCCAAGAACTCTGAGGACAATACGCAAATGATCCGCATGTTCTGCCTCGAATCTAGAATACACCAAAATATCATCGATAAATACTATCACAAATAAATCCAGGAAGGGCCTGAACACATTATTCATCAAATCCATAAATACCGCTGGCGCGTTCGTTTGCCCAAATGACATCACCCGGAATCCAAAATGACCATATCTTGTTCTAAAAGCTGTCTTAGGGATATCTTTCTCCCTAAACCTCACTTGATGATACCCGAACCTCAAATCGATCTTTGAAAACCATTTCGCACCTTGCAATTGATCGAACAAGTCATCAATCCTCGGGAGAGGATATTTATTCTTAATCGTCACTTTGTTCAACTGCCGATAGTCGATGCACATTCTCAAGGAGCCATCTTTCTTTCGGACAAACAATACGGGCGCTCCCCACGGGGATGAACTAGGCCTAATGAAGCCTTTGTCGAGCAAATCTTTCAGCTGCTCCTTCAACTCTTTCAATTCTGCGGGTGCCATTCTATATGGACGAATAGATATAGGTTTTCCGAGAACACATCCGGAAATTCATTCACTACGGAAACTGACTGAAGAGTCGGCGACTCAGCTTCTATATCTTAAACTCGTACCAGATGATAAATACATCCTTTCGTGATCATCTTCCTTGCGTTTAGATAGGAAATAAACCTGCCTTTTGGTGACGCCGAATTCCCTTTCCATTCTAAGACTGGTTCCCCCGGAAATTGGAAACGAACCATCTTCATTCTACAATTAACATTGGCATAACAAGAAGCCAACCAATCCATGCCAATAATAACATCAAAGTCTACCATTTCTAGCTCATGCAAATAAATCATGGTACGACGGTCACAAATCGTAACTATACAATCTTTATATACTCGGCTAGCTATTACCGATTCACCCACGGGTGTAGACACCTCAAAAGGTTTAATCTACTCCGGCTCGACTATAAATCGACCAGCAATATGTGGAGTAACATATGACAATGTGGAGCCCGGATCAATCAATGCATATACATCAGGAGAGAATACTGATAATATACCTGTGACCACGTCAGGAGAAGACTCGAGATCTTGGCATCCAGCCAAAGCATAAATACGGTGTTGAGGACCGCTGGAACTGGAAGCTCTCCCTCTGGCTCTACCATGGCCACCTGGCACATGTGAACCTGGCCCCGTAGGGTGTACAGATGCCGAAGATCCGGCTACCGACCCTGATGGTTGGGTCCTACCTCTACCATGTACTGAGGGGCAATCACGCATGATATGGCCTGGTTGGCCACATGAATAGCAAACATCTAAACCTTATCGGCACTGACCCCAACGCAACTTCGCACACTGGGAACATCATGGCACGGGTGGCCTTGACTGGCCTGAATCATCTCCAAACTGAGGTCTTGAATAACTCGGACTCGGCCCTGAACGAGCAGACCTATCAAATATCTGGCCTGAAAACCGTGGAGGTGCACAGGTCGTAGAATAGCCTGAATGCCTGGGGAACTGCTGCCTGTGTCCGCCTCTGGACTCACTCATTGGGCCTGAAGATCTGGCCCTCTTGCTATGACCCCTATCTTGCTCACGCTCACTTCTCCGCTGTTGTAGGCCTTCTTCTAAGTTCTGAGCATGCGCCTGAATGCGTGCAATATCCATACCATCCTGAAGGGACGCAGTCAAACATTTATCCATCAAGTGTGGCCCTAGGCCCTTTACAAATCGGTGTACCCGGTCACCCATATCCGCTACCGTGGCCGAATCATACCTAGCCAAGGAATTACAACGGAGGCTATACTCTAGGGCACTCATACTACCTTGCCTCAAGTTCAAGAATTTATCGGCCCTAGCTCGCCGAACTTCCGGAGGCATGTAATGACGGAGAAAGGCATCAACAAACTCTTGCCATATCGGGGGAGGTGCATTGGCCCCCCGTGAAGCCATCCATACCGTATACCACTAGATCGAGACATCTCTCAATCTATATGACGCTAGCGCTATCGACTAGGTGTCTGAAGCATGTATCAACTGAAGCGTCCTCAACATACCATCGATAAAATCCTGAAGATCCTCCTCCGCCTTTGACCCAAAGAATTCCGGAGGGTTTAAAGTAATGAAATCACGGGCCCTTGCACTAACGACCCTATCACCATGCCCTGAAGTTTGCCTCTGAGTCTGGGCCGCAACCAACTGGGTCAACAAATTAATGGCCTATTTCACATCTTGGCCAGAAGCATTTGGTGGAGGTGCTGGAGCTGGGGCTAAGGCTCCCTCACGCTCCTCTGTAATAGGCACTGTCTGGGAGGACTGAGACTGAGCCGCACTTTGGGACTCATCTTCCTCGACTACCGGTGGCGGTGCTCTTTCAGCCCACTTTTTTCCACCGTCTTGCCCTTTTGGCTCCTGTACCCTTTCCCTTTTTAGGCTTCTCTGAAATACACAACACACGATTTAGGGAACAAGAATTTCTTACACCATAGCTCTATCGCACGATTCTTATGAAGAAAGAAGGTCATTCATTCCTAAAATGTCCGCAGCTTCAGTGTGGCGCGCAACACACCCATAACCAAGACTCTACTAGACACAGCTCGTAGACACACCCAAGGACTGAACTGCTCTGATACCACTTTTGTCACGACCCGACTAGGGGCCTCGACAAGCGCCCGGTGCTAGCCCACCCGGGCACCCCTTAGCTTACACTTATGGTTACATTTAGGTGAGCCATATAACTAGACATGCATTCCCTTCTTATTCATCGAACTAGTCCCATTTGGACAACAACATCTTTATATCATCATAGACACTTATGCCACATCAATGTACACGGGCCGACGAGGCCAACAAAATGGTATACAAAATATAGGCCGACAAAGCCAGACATATCTAACCACATACACGTGACTACGAGCCTCTAAGAGTATAACATATCACACTAGCGGGACAGGACCCCGCTATGCCCATAATTGTATACACAAAAGAATAAGTACCCAAAAGCAATGGCTCCGAAATAAATGGAGCTCTGCTATGTGATCTCTGAATAAGCAGCTATGGATCAAGTCTGTCTCCCTGTGCACCTGCGGGAATGACGCAGCGTCCACAAACAAAAGGACGTCAGTACGAAGAATGTACTGAGTATGTAAAGCATGATAAACATCGATATAGAAGCATAATAACCAACATATGAAGTAGCATAGGAACGGAGACAATAATATCGTCATCATGGCACTTACTTGCTTTCCATGGGGACATTCCGTTTCTATTGCGTATCCGCATACATACATCCATATACATAACATGTTCATACTCTTAATGATTCCATTTACATAACTTATACATATATATATATATACATAGATACATAGCATTTACATAACATACCCGACCTCGTAGAATCGGTGTTCCATATACATACTTGGCCAACCAAGGCTTAAGGTTACTCATACCTGGCCCTACCAAGGCTTCAGGGTTATCCGTACCATCTGCAGATGTGCGCGCGTTTTGTAATCGTATACATACTCTATACATATTCATACACGTATATTCTACCCGGCGTTATAAGCTCGGGGTTTCATTATAGCCCTTCATAGGCACAAATAAGCATACTAGCCCGTAGGCACCTTTAACATCATTATTATTATCATCATCATTACTATCATCATCGTTATCGCTACGTCTATATCATAGGCTTACTCAGTATAGGGGGTGCGTAGTACAATCGTAGTACATATCAAGGATCATGAGCTTACGAGCTCGGAATATCAATCATTTGGAGACAACATACTCATATAGAGAATTTAGGAATTTGGCCAAAGAACCATGCCTTATGAAAGAAGGGTTAGCCTTACATACCTTTCCGTCGCACTATTCTACACTCGCGCGTACTCCTCCGATGATCATGTTTCTTCCTTCATTAAGGGCATACCATCATTAGAATCGACAACTAGCATATATGACTAAAGCTGAAAAAAATCAGACAGCATCTCCTTTATTTATACAACATTTGCCCATATCGTGATTCAACTCCCAAACGTCAACAATACATTCATAATATCATAACAATAACTTTTAATCATCCATATTATTCACATTATCTAGATTCCTTAATTTGCTTCTTATTCACCCATTTTCATGGTCATCATACCCAACTTCGTCCATTCGTCGAAATGTCTAGATCATGATCTTAACACCATTTATAACATAATTATATCACGACGCAACAACATTCATGATTCAACTCAAACTATTTCTCAAAACGTCACTATTCATCATTCATGACCCATTTTGCTATATTCTCCTAGTGACCAAGCATTTCAACTCTCAAATACCTTAAACAACATATCAATAGCATGAATCTTACCTTAGATGTTGTAGGGACGATCCTTAGTTGATAATATTCCACTTTGAGTAAAACCCTAGCTTTTCTCCATTTGGATTTCTTGACTTTAGATGATCTTTGATGGATTCTTACTCTTGATTCACTTATTTAATGTTGTTGATGACTTATAATCCTTGAAAACTTTTATAATAAATGTAGAGAGATGTTTTAGAGAGAGGAATGAAATGTTGAAATGATTTCATGAACTTGGTCCCTTATTTAATGAATCACCACTGATCTGTCGGGATCCATTATACGGTACGTTTTACGGTCCGTATAACCATTATACGGTCCGTAAACTTGACCGTCAAATGAGCCTGTCCTGCACCCCTCGCTGTGACCATTTTATGGTCCACTATACGGTCCATAAAATGGTTTTACGGTCCATATAACTGACCGTAAAACGTCACCAGTGAGCAACCTTCACTGTGATGGTTTTACGGTCCATTATACGGTCCGTAAAACATTATACGGTCTGTATAATGAGCTGTATAACCCATCAGTCGACTGAAATTATTCTCATCACTTCGCTTGACCTCCGATCCTTATGGAACCTTTTTAACACTTTCTCAACACTTCATTATCGATTTAAGGGACGTTATAACTCTTCTCCGAGACATCATTAAGTCCTTTCTAACTCGTTTCTCGTAATTCCCTTCCGATACTTATCAAATACTTTTGCCATCTCTTGGCAATCCTCTTCCCGAGGTGTAACATTCTTCCCTCCTAAGAATATTCGTCCTCGAATGTTAAAGTGTTCGGGAATTCTGTAAAAATTTCGCCAGAGTTTCCCCTATAATATGGCACTATCGCCCTGTCACAACAACCCATAATATCGATGCCATACAGGGCCACAACGTAATAGCATAAAAATTGGCCACACACGACCTAAAAAGCATAAAAAGGACAGCATACATACCTTATAATCTTGACGCCTCATCTTGGACTTCTTCTAAGGGCTGAAATAAATGCGGGTATTTTGATCGCATACTTTCTTCTGCTTCCCACGTCATTTCCTCTCGTTTACTACTTCTCCATAGAACCTTAACTGAGGCCACCTCTTTGTTTCTAAGCCTCCGTACTTGCCTATCTAATATGGCAATGGGTATCTCTTCATAAGTCAATTTCTCTGTCACTTGCACATCATTTACTGGGACGATCCTAGTAGGATCTCCAATACATTTACGAAGCATCGAGACATGAAATACAGGATGGACCGACTCCAATTCCGGAGGTAGGTCTAGCTCATAGGCCACTTTGCCTATCTTTCGTACAATTTCATATGGCCCAATATATCAGGGACTAAGTTTCCCCTTTTTGCCAAACCTCATAACGCCCTTCATCGGCGATACCTTCAAGAATACCCAATCTTTCACTTCGAACTCCAAGTCTCTTCGACGATTATCCGCATAGGACTTTTGACGACTTTGTGCCGCTAACAACCGATCCTTTATGAGCTTATATTTCTCCATGGCTTGCTGAACCAAGTCTGGCCCTATCAACTGAGCCTCTCCTATTTCGAACCACCCAACCGGGGATCTACACTTCCGCCCATATAAGGCCTCATACGGTGCCATCTGAATGCTAGAGTGATAACTATTATTGTAAGCGAATTCTATGAGTGGAAAATGATCATCCCAATTTCCCGGGTGATACAAGATAACAACATCGTAATCCTTTAGCAAATCTAACCATCATCGTTTCCGCAGATTCAACCCCTTCTGCTTGAAGATGTATTGAAGACTCTTATGATTTGTGTAAATATCCACGTGGACACCATATAAATAATGTCTCCATATCTTTAATGCATGAACCACCGCGGCCAATTCTAGATCATGGGTAGGATAATTCTGCTCATGTTTTCGTAATTGCCTTGAAGCATACGCAATCACCTTGCCATGTTGCATCAATACACAACCTAGCCCAACACCTGAAGCATCACAATAAATGACATATCCCTCCAATCCCTCTGGAAGTGTCAAAACTGGGGCAGAAGTCAATCTACCCTTTAACTCTTGGAAGCTACGTTCGCAAGCATCTGTCCACTGAAACTTTATCGATTTCTGGGTCAACTTGGTGAGTGGTGCTGAGATAGAAGAAAAACCTTCAACGAACCTCCTGTAATAACCGGCTAAGCCTAGAAAACTACGAACCTCCGTAGGAGTTGTGGGCCTTGGCCAAGTTTTCACGGCCTCAATCTTTTGGCTATCCACTCGAATACCATCGGTTGTAACAATATGCCCTAAAAGTGCCACCGAGTTCAACCAAAACTCGCATTTGGAAAATTTTGCAAATAGCTCTTGAGTTCCAAGAACTCCGAGAACAATACGCAAATGATCCGCATGTTCTGCCTCGAATCTAGAATACACCAAAATATCGTCGATAAATACTATCACAAATAAATCCAGGAAGGGCCTGAACACATTATTCATCAAATCCATAAATACCGCTGGCGCGTTCGTTTGCCCAAATGACATCACCCGGAATCCAAAATGACCATATCTTGTTCTAAAAGCTGTCTTAGGGATATCTTTCTCCCTAACCCTCACTTGATGATACCCGGACCTCAAATCGATCTTTGAAAACCATTTCGCACCTTGCAATTGATCGAACAAGTCATCAATCCTCGGGAGAGGATATTTATTCTTAATCGTCACTTTGTTCAACTGCCGATAGTCGATGCACATTCTCAAGGAGCCATCTTTCTTTCGGACAAACAATACGGGCGCTCCCCACGGGGATGAACTAGGCCTAATGAAGCCTTTGTCGAGCAAATCTTTCAGCTGCTCCTTCAACTCTTTCAATTCTGCGGGTGCCATTCTATATGGACGAATAGATATAGGTTTAGCGTCTAGCAACACATCAATGGCAAAATCAATCTCCCGCTCGGGCCGAAGGCCTGGAAGCTCTTCCGAGAACACATCCGGAAATTCATTCACTACGGAAACTGACTGAAGAGTCGGCGACTCAGCTTCTATATCTTAAACTCGTACCAGATGATAAATACATCCTTTCGTGATCATCTTCCTTGCCTTTAGATAGGAAATAAACCTACCTTTTGGTGACGCCGAATTCCCTTTCCATTCTAAGACTGGTTCCCCCGGAAATTGGAAATGAACCATCTTCATTCTACAATTAACATTGGCATAACAAGAAGCCAACCAATCTATGCCCATAATAACATCAAAGTCTACCATTTCTAGCTCATGCAAATAAATCATGGTACGACGGTCACAAATCGTAACTATACAATCTCTATATACTCGACTAGCTATTACCGATTCACCCACGGGTGTAGACACCTCAAAAGGTTTAATCGACTCCGGCTCGACTATAAATCGACCAGCAATATATGGAGTAACATATGACAATGTGGAGCCCGGATCAATCAATGCATATACATCAGGAGAGAATACTGATAATATACCTGTGACCACGTCAGGAGAAGACTCGAGATCTTGGCATCCAGCCAAAGCATAAATACGGTGCTGAGGACCGCTGGAACTGGAAGCTCTCCCTCTGCCTCTACCATGGCCGCCTGGCACATGTGAACCTGGCCCCGTAGGGTGTACAGATGCCGAAGATCCCGCTACCGACCCTGATGGCTGGGTCCTACCTCTACCATGTACTGAGGGGCAATCACGCATGATATGGCCTGGTTGGCCACATGAATAGCAAACATCTAAACCTGATCGGCACTGACCCCAATGCAACTTCGCACACTGGGAACATCATCTCCAAACTGAGGTCTTGAATAACTCAGACTCTGCCCTGAACGAGCAGACCTATCAAATCTCTGGCCTGAAAACCGTGGAGGTGCACATGTCATAGAATAGCCTGAATGCCTGGGGAACTGCTGCCTGTGTCCGCCTCTGGACTCACTCATTGGGACTTTCTCCGGAGCGGGAGATAGAGTTTACTATGGATGTATTGCCAGATATTCAGCCCATATCTATTCCTCCTTATAGAATGGCACCTGCAGAGCTGAAGGTGTTAAAAGAGCAACTGAAGGACTTATTAGAAAAGGCCTTCATCAGGACCAGCACATCACCTTGGGGAGTACCGGTACTGTTTGTGAGAAAGAATGATGGGTCGCTGCGGATGTGTATTGATTATAGGCGGCTGAATAAAGTAACAATAAAGAATAGATATCCCCATCCCAGGATTGATGATCTATTTGACCAGTTGCAGGGTGCTAAATGCTTTTTGAAGATTGACTTACGATCGGGCTATCACCAGGTGCGGGTGAAGGAGGCAGATATTCCGAAGACTGCATTCAGGACCCGATATGGGCATTATGAGTTTAGAGTGATGTCTTTTGGGCTGACCAATGCTCCAGCCGTATTTATGGATTTAATGAACTGAGTGTTCAAACCATTCCTAGATATGTTCCTGATTGTATTTATCGATGATATTCTGGTCTATTCACGTTCAGAAAAGGAGTATGCAGATCATTTGAGGATAGTACTTGGGGTGCTCCAACACCAGAAGTTGTATGCTAAGTTCTCTAAATGCAAATTATGGTTGACTTCAGTAGCATTCTTGGGGCATATTGTTGGAGCTGATGGTATTCGGGTAGATACACAGAAGATTGAGGCTGGCTGTAAAGACTTGGCCTAGACCTATGAAACCTACTGAGGTACGCAGTTTTCTGGGGCTAGTAGGATTTTACAGGAGGTTTGTAGAAACGTTTGCTTCAATTTCAACGCCTTTAACAAGGCTAACACAGAAGGCAGCTACGTTCCAGTGGACTGACGCATGTGAGCAAAGCTTCCAGTTGTTGAAATATAAGCTGACTACGGCTCCAGTCTTAACTCTTCTAGAGGGACCAGACGGCTATGTTATTTATTGTGATGCTTCAGGTGTTGGACTAGGTTGTGTATTGATGCAGCATGGCAGGGTTATAGCCTACGCTTCCCGACAACTCAGAAAAAATGAAAGGAATTATCCTACTCACGATCGAGAGTTAGCAGCGGTAATTCATGCTTTGAAGATATAGAGGCATTACTTATATGGTGTTCATATTGATGTTTATACGGACCACAAGAGTCTCTAATATATCTTTAAGCAGAAAGAGCTGAATGTGCGACAGAGACGGTGGTTAGAGTTATTAAAAGATTATAATGTTGATATCTTATACCACCCAGGGAAAGCAAATGTTGTAGCAGATGCCCTTAGCCGTAAATCTATGGGTAGCTTGACAGATGTGCAACCAGAAAAGAAGGAGATAGTTCGTGAGATTTACCGACTAGCTAGCCTTGGAGTTCGTTTGGTTGATTCTGGAGATGATGGAGTTTCTATTCGAGAAGTTGCTGAATCCTCTATCATGGAAGAGGTAAAGAGGCACCAGTACGAGGACCTTGTCCTGGCACGGTATAGAGATACAGCTCTTCAAAAGGAGGAGACCCCGTTCAAAGTTACACCTGATGGCGTGTTACGATATGAAGGCAGACTATGTGTACCTGAGGTTGCAGGGTTATGGCAACAGGTTATGGGAGAGGCACACTATGCCCGTTATTCTGTTCATCCAGGGTCGACGAAGATGTAACATGACCTCAGATGTTTATATTGGTGGGATGGCATGAAGAAGGATATAGCGGAGTTTGTTGCTCAGTGCCTAAATTTTCAACTGGTTAAGGTCGAGCATTAGAAGCCTGGTGGGTTATTATAGCAGATAGAGATCCCAACCTGGAAATGGGAAGTAATTAATATGGACTTCATTATAGGTTTACCTCGCACTCCACGGAAGTATGACTCTATATTGGTTATTGTGGATAGGTTGACAAAATCAACCCATTTTCTTCCAGTCAAGATTACTTATTCAGCTGAGGACTATGCAAAGTTATATATCAGAGAGATAGTGAGACTCCATGGGGTTCCCGTATCTATTATCTCAGACAGAGGAGCTCAGTTTATAGCTAACTTCTGGAGATCATTCCAGGAGGGATTAGGGACACAAGTGAGTATTAATACAACATTTCACCCTCAGACTGACGGGCAGGCCGAGCGTACTATTCAAACGCTAGGAGATATGTTACGGGCCTGTATTATTGATTTATGAGGTAGCTGGGACGATCATTTGCCACTTATCGAGTTTGTTTATAACAATAGCTACCATTCTAGTATCCAGATGGCACCGTATGAGGCCTTATATGGGAGGAAGTGTAGGTCACCTATTGGTTTGTTCGATGTTGGTGAGACTAAATTAATAGGCCCAGACATGATTCAGCAAGCTATTGATAAGGTGAAGCTTATTCAGGAGAGGTTACTCGCAGCCCAGAGTCGACATAAGTCATATGCAGATAATCAACGTAGACACTTAGAGTTTCAGGTTGGTGATTGGGTGTTCTTGAAGGTGTCACCCATGAAGGGTGTAATGAGATTCGGCAAGATGTGGAAACTTAGCCCAAGGTACATTGGGCCTTATCAGATTATTCGTAGGGTAGGCAAGGTTGCCTATGAGTTGGACCTACCATCTGATTTGGAAGCAGTACATCCAGTCTTTCATGTGTCAATGCTTTGCAAATGTATTGGTGACCCTTCTAGAGTATTCCCCATGGATGATGTGCAGTTGATGGAAGAGCTGTCCTACGAGGAGAACCCTATAGCTATACTTTATCGCCAAGTCAGAATGTTACGTACTATGGACGTGGCTTCCGTCAACGTATTGTGGCGAAATAAGAATAGACAAGAGATGACCTGGGAAGACGAAGACGAGATGAAGAATAAATATCCCTACTTGTTCCCTATGCCTACAAGTAACATTAATCCCTTACTAGATTACATTGATTGGTAAATAAAACTATATGTTATTGTGGCCCTGTGAGGCATCTGTGAGTTGCTAAATGCAAGTTGGTAGGTATAGCGATAGAGGAGACTTTCCCAAAACTTTAATAAGACACTATAAGACTAGTTTAACATTTGAGGACGAATGTTCTAAAGGGGGGAAGGATATTATACCCCGTATTTTTGTACATTGGGTTATTTGTAAGCTAATCGATATAAGTTCAAGGATAAGATTATTTTTGGGATATGAGACAAGGACTTTTAATCCCCGATTTTTAATAAGTGCACGATTTGCTTGTAAAATTCAATTGGTGTAGAAATATGAGTGGAGATTAGGTATTAATTAACCATGATTAGATTATTAAGTAGGGATTAGTAATTAATTAAGATTAATTGTTATATCCCGTATTTTTGTACATTGGACTATTCGTGAGCTAATGGACATAAATTCAAGGATAAAATTATTTTTGGAATATGAGACAAGGACTTTTATTCCCCGATTTTTAATAAGTGCACGATTTTCTTGTAAAATTCAATTGGTGTAGAAATATTAGTGGAGATTAGGGATTAATTAACCATGATTAGATTATTAAGTAAGGATTAGTAATTAATTAAGATTAATTAAGGTTAAGTAGTGCAAAATGGGCCCCACTACAACATGGCCAAATATGATTGGTCCATGCCATAGTGGGGCATGTGTCAACATGATATCTTGCATATAAATAGCCTAAAGATGACTCATAATTCAGATGAGTCATTCACAAAGTTGGATTAAGAGAGAGGCACTTCAGCTTCGCTAGTGAGCTAGAGAGAGAAACCACACGGCCATGTCTATGGCAGTAGCTTCATGAAGCTCACGGCCAGCCCCCCCTTCTACACAATTAAATTGTTGATTATCAAGTCCAATTGGAGGGAAAAAAATAGAGATTACAACAGCCATGGCAACTCACGGCCATGACAGTTCTTGATCAACTTAAGCTTGCTAAGGTAAGGCTTAATTTCCTCTTACATGTTTTAGTGATAATTTGGTCTTTGTATAATTTGGTGAATGTGGAATTGGATGTAAAGAATTATGTGTGTTGGTGCTAAGATTCGGTTGGGGGCTGTTTAAACTAGTAATGGTGGATTAATTGTGATTATTGTTGTCGTTATTGTTGTCATGGGTTATATGATGAAAGTGAAGGAATTTGATATTTAAATTTATGGTAGTATTGTGTTGGTAATGATCGGGTTCTGGTTGTGTTGTTGTTCTTGTGAAATTGGAGGACTAAGTGTAGTTAAGGCTTGTATTGTGTTGTTGTAATTGATGGGCTGCTTTAGGACTTATTAATGTTAAGATAATTTTCTTGCATATGGAAGTTGAGGCCGTTGTTGTGTTGTTGCTAATGTGAATCACTAATTTGATAAGAAAGAAACGTATAAAATATCGTATACGAAGCGTATGTGGCTTGTTGGGTGCATATTTTAGATATTTGAGGTGTATCGGGCATTATTATGTTATGTGGGCTGTTTTGGAGTATCCTCGGATCTTGTTTCGACTATTTCTTGATGTAATAACTTAGACGTGCTTTGGTCGTTGCTATGTTGGTTATTGTATAGTTGGCTTAAATGTGAGGAAATTGAGCGATATAGGGGAAGTGCTGCCCAATTGTCTAGAAATAAGCTACTAACGTTGAAGTAAATTTTATGCCTTTTTGTAGCTTTACCAGTCACGACCCAACCCCCTGTGCCGCGACTGGCACCCTAACTGGGTACCCATACGTACCTACCTGACAGAATCGGCGTACCAGACAGAACATTTCAAATAGGTGTTTACAGATTCAAGCCAATACAGATACGGCGCGCGCGAAAATATATATACATATGCATACTGAAACTTTTGCATAAGCCGATGAGGCTAACATAACAGACAGAGTCACAAAATCGTACGCACCTACATGAACAGATGTAACCCGTAACCCACATACATATCTACAGGCCTCTAACAGACATACAGAATCAGATGACGGGACAGGGCCCCGCCGTACCTAGAATTATCATACATACAGAATATACAGATGTCAGAAGATATATACCAAAAGTATTTGCTCCGGATCAGAGGAGCTCTTCAAAATAGCGGAATCTGAGTCCTAGACTGGCGGCGTATCACCGGGTGCGTCTGTACCTGCGGGCAAGTAACGCAGCCCCCGAAGAACCGGGGGTCAGTACGTAAAATGTACCGAGTATGTAAAGCGGAAATATAACAAACATAATCATAGTCTGAATTAGAAGCACGGAAGTATAGCCAACGGAATCATAATCCAACGAACAGACAGAGGTATACCGAACAGAGTCGTAATTCAGACAGACAGGCGGAAGAATACCGGACAGAATCATAATCCGAACGGACAGACAGAAATGTACCGGACATAATCACAACCCAGACGAACAGACAGAATCATAGTCCAGATGGACGGATAGAATCATAGTCCAGGCGAACAGACAGAATCATAATTCATACGGACAGACAGAAGTATGATCCAAACGGACGAACAAAATCATGCATGCAGAGTCATACAGAGTCATATGCTTATACAGATACAGATAGCATATACATACATACATACATACAGATCCCGGCCCTCTCATGAGGGATGCGGTAACAGAACCCGGCCCTCTTAGTACGGGACGCGGTGGACAGACAGAATCAGATCATATGCCATCCTGGCCGCCATCCCCATACACAAATCATAATATCATACAGATATAAACAAATCCCGGCCCGCATACCGAGGGACGCGGTGAACAATGCAGAGGAGTATGCTCGATAACAGAACCTGGCCCGGGCGCAGTGAAGGAAGCATTGAGACATCCACGAACAGATTAATGAGAAACCACATACATACAGATCATTATACAGACTCAATCAAACTGAAGTATGCCAAACGGCGAGTCAAATCAGAGTAATCGGATAGTGTTCATAATACGCGCCTATATCCTACTTGGGAAGGCACGACAGATTATTACCAGAGTAAGACTTTCAGATGTCAAAATCATTTTGTAAGATTTATATAAAAATATCGTCATATCATGATTAGAATGTTAATCCAGATGTTGTCTGAGAAAGGCGGACATAAACAAAGTAGTTAAAGTTATACAGAAAGTATCGGGCCTTGTCGGCCCCCCTTGGACCAACCCGAGGAGGCGTACGTAAATTACAGATAGTAGACCTTATGAGGTCGTCCATAATGATTTGCAAGTATTCCGACTCCGTTTAGGAAGGTTGCATACTTAAGGTTCACTTTGAAGACAAGTTATAAGGAAATGGATTCAATCTTACTGAAGGAATTGGAGCGGATTTCCATCTAGAATTCCGAGGAACGGAGTCGTATTTAGGGCTCGCGGCCGAGCCTATTATGTTCAGAACATGCCTAAGAATGAAGGGGTAGGCTTTACATACCTCGATTGTGTCTTACGCTCGCTTGGCTTCGATTCCAATTTCATCCAGAATCTACAAATGGTCATGTTTACCAATTGTCAAATTCAAGCCTTTAAGAATCCAAATTTTATCACATACTTGCCTACCGAAATTTCGGCAGCATTTCCCCTATATATATAACATCCTCGAGACTTAGCTCGGCTTAATTTATCAACACAGCAACCCAGAAACAACATCAATAACAACAACAAGCATTACAAGACACCTAATATGGCATAACATAACATCTTCCATTCCGACCTTACACTTTCAAACCAATCTTACCATTTTCATATTCATCACTCATCAAGATCATTACAACATGAATCGGAGGCATATCATATCGTTTTCACCAAATACACATAAGATATACGCAATATACAAGTTTCCTACTAAGGGCATATTTCACCCGCAACCTCCAATCTTTAGCATAAACATCCATAGCATATTCTTACAATTTCATTCCCATAATCACATAAACTATACTATAATCATCTACTTTCCGACAACCAATTAACAACACTTTTTCTCATTTTCATCACAAGATTACCACACAATTAACATACTAATTATAACAAATCCATGTTCTCTCCAACATATTGCACTACACGGCCACACACACATATTTATACATCCACACGGCCATGCACTAAAATTTCCAACATTCATTAATTCATTCAACTTTCATTTCCAATACAAATTCCATCATCACCACAACTAGATTATAACATAAATTTGACTCATCATAAGTATACAACACACACACACACACGGTCAAAACCTCCCACATGGCCAACATATATTCATACACATAACACACAAGTTTCATACTCCTTACTCAATTCCACACTCTACAACATGCATACACCTTCCATAACATAACAAAGGCATGAAATTCTTACCTTTTCTTCAAATTCTTCACTTGCCACTAGAGTTGTCCTCTTGCCAAAATAATTATACCAAGTTGTAGAGAATCTTGAGCTTGGTAATAATCCCACAAGAAATGAATTTTTGAACCCAAGATTAGGCTCCAAGAATTTTATCTTTCTCCTTTCTCTTTTTCTCCTCTCTAGCCGTGACCTCTTTTTTTTTTTTTGTTCTTGATTTTTCTTTGTTTTTCTCGAAGCTTCTAGCATGCTTATCCACATATATAATTAATTAACCACATAATAATTTGTGGGTTTGGGCCAACCTATGGCCGGTTGGGATTCCCCTTGTTGGGCCTCATTTCTCTTATATTTTTTTGAGTCCAAATGGTTACATTTTGTAATTCATGAAGCAAATGTTCAAAATTCCAATTTTTGCCCTTGGCCTCCTTTCGTTATTCCACACCAATATATATTCATAGCCGACACATTCATACCAAGTAAGGTCCAAATATGGCCTTATTCATTACAAGTCAAGTTATCTCAATTTTTTTCGAACATGCAAAAATGCCCTATGTAACATCCTCCCCCCTTTAAAACATTCGTCCTCGAATTTTAAATTGACCTCATAGGGCGTCATACTATTTCGGGAGGGTCCTTTTTATAATCGTCCTTTGTCGACTTTTCGATACGGACTCTTTACCAATATGGCGGAGTAATTCTTCACATTACTGACTCATATGCTCTCATAACGTGTTTTCTTTTATCCCATATAATCGCTGGGCCATGAATTGTATTCTAGTAACAGATGAATGCTTTTCGCTCTTTCACGGACATTGTGTCCCTTCTTCCTTTCCGTCCAAGCTTTTCAAACATCATAATCCATATCCCTTCTTGTTACACTCCTCGGTTCCTTACCACATCATAGTATCCCCATGTCATACCAATCAGATTCACAACTGGGATCGGGCGCATAGAAGCATATCCGACGGATTCACAATTGGAGGCAGACGTACTAAACTATGGCGGACAGATTCGTAGTCAGACTCAGACGTATGGGAGTATGTCAGACAGATCCGTGTTCAGAGTCAGACGAATAGAAATGTATCAGACAGATTCATGATCAAAGTCAGACGTACAGAGATATATCAGACGGATTCGTTATCAGAGTCGGACATACAGAGATGTGTTAGACAGACTCGTAATCAGGGTTAGACATACAGTGATATATCAGACAGATTCATATCCAGAGTCAGTCGAACAGAGGCATATCAGACGGAAACGTAATCGGATTCAGAAGTACAGAGGCGTAATAGACAGAGACTCATCAGAATCAGAGGTGCAGAAATACAGCAAACAGAGTTTTGATTAGGACCAGACCACTCCTATTAAGGCTCCAGTGATTTACGAAAATTTCCCTTTGTCGACATTTCGTTATTCTTCCCGACCATTGTATCATAGGTTATCTCATCGAAACCTGTTCACTCATTCATAAACTTGTTCGTCAAATTGTCATATAAATCGTCTTACGTGTCACTTATCGACTCTTACCTGTGAAATCAATAACACAGGCCTGTAGCATATCTTCCAGCGTCTGAATAGTACGCTCGGCCTGTCCGTCAGACTGAGGATGGAATGCAGTTCTAAGACTCACCTGAATCCCCAATCCTTCCTGAAACGACCTCCAGAAGTTAGCCATAACTGGGCACCCCTGTCGGTTATAATAGATATAGGAACTCCGTGAAGCCTTACTATTTCTTTAATATACAACCGGGCATAATCCTCAGCCGAATAAGTGGTCCTGACTGGAAGAAAATGGGCTGATTTTGTCAGCCTATCAACAATAACCCATATAGAATCATACCTTCGTGGAGTGCGCGGTAAACCTGTAATGAAATCCATATTAATTATTTCCCATTTCCAAGCTGGAATTTCCATTTTCTCTAACAATCCACCGTGCTTCTGATGCTCGATTTTAACCTGTTGGCAATTTGGACACTAAGCAACGAACTCTACGATATCCCTTTTCATACCATCCCACCAATATAAACATCTGAGATCATGGTACATTTTAGTGGATCCAGGATGAACAGAATATCAAGCATAATGTGCCTCCCCCATAGTCTGTCGCCGCAGCCCTGGAACGTCAGGTACACATAACCTGCCACTATATAATAATACTCCATCAGATGTAATCTCGAACGGAGTCTTCTCCTTATCAAGGGTTGTATCTCTGTACTGTACCAGAATGAGATCCTCGTACTGACGTTGTTTTACTTCTTCCATAATAGATGATTCAGCAACTTCTCGGACAGAAACCCCAATATTTCCAGAATCGGCCAAACGGACTCCAAGACTGGCTAGCTGATGAACCTCACGAACTAATTATTTCCTTTCTGGCTGCACGTCGATCAAACTGCCCATAGACTTGCGGCTAAGTGCATCTGCTACAACATTGGCTTTTCCAGGATGATACAAAATGTCGATGTCATAATCTTTCAATAATTTGAGCCACCTTCTTTGCCGCAAATTCAACTCTTTTTGCTTAAAAATATATTGAAGGCTTTTGTGGTCCGTATAAATATCAACATGAACCCCATATAAGTAATGTCGCCATATCTTCAAAGCATGAATTTGTCACGACCCGACTAGGGGCCGCGACGGGTACCCGGAGCTAGTTACCGAGCACTGCTCACTCTACTACTTATCTTAGTCACTCAATAGTCTATTACCAACTTAGTATACAAATAGCATGACAAATCATATTTTAAATAAAATATAAATACTTATATACATTGCCTCTTGGCCATCAAAATAAAATATACAATAATAGCATTTTTTTGTGAGACCATCTAACCCACACTGCGTATCTACGAGCCTCTACTGACATACTGTATAAACAAACGGAACAAGACTCCGTCGTCCCCAAAATATGCATATGTATATGTACATCAAAAGAATAGCCATAAGAACCTCCGAACAATGGAGTGCTCTTTATCCGCTGACAGCTACTGAGGATCTGGGCCAATCTCTCCTCCCTGTCTACCTGTGGGCATGAACATAGCGTCCGAAGAAAGGACGTCAGTACGAATATTGTACTGAGTATGAGAGGCATAAACAATGAAAGAAGGCATAAATAATGTAGTGATAACATCAACAGGAAGCATCTGGATCTGACTGATAATCATAAAGAAGTAACGCATGCTATCTTACTCATACTCATCATCATAACATATATGCATCATATGCAAGCTGCACGTCCATGTCGGAACGGTGTGATAATCAATAATATTAGCCCACGTCCAGGCCTCCCGCATCCGGGGTACCATCTCATGCCGCCCACTAATGGTGTCTGCCCACGCCCGTAGGTCGTGGTGTATCCATATCGCCGCCCGCCGAAGCGGTGTCTGCCCGGCCAACTAGGCCAGGTGTGAATGCAATCATGACATGCTCTTTATAAAAATACTTATACAATATGCTTACTAAAACATACTTGTTATTATACATGCATAAAGGCTCTAGATCGGCTGTATTCCGTCGAGGTGACGTAAGGTCGTGTACCCTCGATTCTATTATGGCCATACATGAATACTCTGCCTCACCTTTTAGGGATCAATGTATAAGGTGAGTGTGTACAAGGAACAATATCATTTACGTCGTGGGAACGTCATATCACGTTTCTTGACTCATATAGCTATTTATGATCTTAAACTCTTGGCTTTTCGGGTAGAGGAGAATCAGGGAAAGAGAGGAAATCATGTCATCGGATTCATGCCATAGAAAGAAAAGGGTCTAGCCTCACATACCTTGGTCGCCTAGCTGGGCTATCGCTCACTTGTTCTCCTTCAAAATCACGTCGTTACCTTCATAAGAGAATTCTGATCAACATTAGTAAACTAACTACAAGAACGCATCGCTAATTCTAGGAAAAGTTGGGCAGCGTCTCCTTTGCTCATACTACTTTTCTCACATTCTATATCAACTCCCAATATTCATAATATTATTCGCAATCTCATAATCGACAATCGTCATTTACGTGCGTTTAGCAAAATCCACCATTTTCCTCCAATTTCCCCCATTTTTAACCTTATGACTCGTCTTTGCATTTTCATGCATTTAATGTCTGTTTCATGATATAAACATCATTTATACCGTATTTGTACTCACAACAACTGCAATATTCATAGTTCAATTCCACTATCATTCATTTATGTCACTATTCACTCAATAATGACCCATTTCTGTTACACCTCGGAAATTTCTCCGTACTTGTATGATGAGTGGAATGATGAAAAGTTGAGTGAATGATGTTTTATTAAGTCGGGAATGGCTAATTAAGAATTTTTGGAAATAAGAAAGTCGTGGAAAAGTTTTTGTCCAGTGGTCGTATATGGCACTATACGGCCCGTAAAGTGATTTACGGACCGTATAGTGCAATCGTCCCTCAGCTGGCCAAAAATCTCAAGTTCTGCCCTGTGATGATATGGTTAAATACGACCCAGTTTACGGCCCGTAAACTGGTTTACGGTCCGTAAACCATGTATTATACTGCCATGTCCATCAGCCAAAACTTTCTGTCTTTGAAATGGTTAAATACGACTTGGAGGACGGCCCGTAAACTGGTTTACGGACCGTAAACTTCAGTCGTAAATTGCCATAATCCCCAACCAAACTTTCTGTTTTTGGAATGCTTAAAAACGACCACAGTGGATCGACTGTAAATCAAAATACAGTCCGTATATGGTGGTTTACGACCATTGTTCATCCCGAAATTTTTTCATTAAAGACCAGATTTTGAATTATTAAAAAGGGAACTTAAGCCCATTTCACGTCATTTTTCCTCCAACACTTAAAGAAAACTCTAGAGTGTTCTTCAACACTTCAACTCTAAGAATAGCAAGAAAATCCATGGAAACCTAAGATTATCAACACCAAATTCATGAAAATAAGTGTAAGAACACATCAAAGGATCTTCTAAGTAAAGAAATTCCCAAGAAGGTGGAACTAGGGTTTTGGCTAAGTGAAGTATTTCAACTTAAGGATTGTTCAACCATCCTCCAAGGTAAGTTTCATGATTATTCCATATTGTTTGAAGTATTGGAAAGCTTAGACACTTGAAATGTAGAAGAACATAGAAATGGGCCATTATTGAGTGAATAGTGGCATAAATGAATGATAGTGGAATCGAACTTTGAATATTGAAGTTTTGTGAGTACTAATACGTTATAAATGATGTTTATATCATGAAACAAGCATTAAATGCATGAAAACGCAAGGATGAGCTAGAAGTAGAAATAAGGGAAAATTGGAGGAAAATGGTGGATTTTGCCAAATGTACGAAAATGACGATTGTCGATGACGATATTGCGAATAATATTATGAATGTTGGGAGTTGATATAAAACATGAGAAAAATGGTATGAGCGAAGGAAGCGTTGTCCGACTTTTCCTAGAATTAGCGATGCGTTCATGTAGTTAGTTTACTAATGTTGATACGGATTCTCTTATGAAGGTAACGAAGTGATATCGACGGAGAACAAGTGAGCGATATCTTAGCTAAATGACCAAGGTATGTGAGGCTAGCCCTTCTTTCCAATGGCATGAATCTTTTAACTTGAATCCCTATTCCTTTCATGAGTTCTTGCATTCGAAGAAGTTAAAAGCTTATGTGTATGAATGTCTATATGAGATAAGTTATGCAATATGATGACACTAGAATGATGACGATGTTATTCGTTGCCTACACTCACCTTATGCACTAGTCCTTTCAAGGTGAGACGGAATGTCTATGATGGTTCCATAATGTAATCGGGGAATCACGACCTTACGTCACCCCGATAGAGTAAAGTTGATCATGAGTCTTATATACGCATTATGATAAGATAAGTATTTTATGATAAGCATATTACTATGAGCATTTACATTGAGCATGTCATGAGCATTTCACACCGGGCCTAGTTGCCGAGGCAGACACTGCTTCGGCGGGTGACGATACGGATACACCACGACCTACGGGCGTGGGCAGACACCACTAGTGGGAGGCATGAGATGGTACCTCGGACGCGGGAGGCCTGGACGCGGGCTAGTATTATTGATTATCACACCGTTCCGACATGGACGGGCAGCTTGCATATGATGCATACATGTTATGATGATGAGTATGAGTAAGATAGCATGCATTACTTCATTTATGATTATCAGTCAGATCCAGATGTCTCATGTTGATGTTATTCCCATATTATTGATGTCTCCTTTCATGATGTAAGCCTCTTATACTCGGTACAATATTC
Source organism: Lycium barbarum (assembly GCF_019175385.1). Classification (NCBI taxonomy): domain Eukaryota; kingdom Viridiplantae; phylum Streptophyta; class Magnoliopsida; order Solanales; family Solanaceae; genus Lycium; species Lycium barbarum. Next base: position 64,655,599 of record NC_083338.1, on the reverse strand, counting down.
GTACTGACGTCCTTTCTTCAGACGCTGTGTTCATGCCCACAGGTAGACAGGGAGGAGAGCTTGGCCCAGGTCCTCAGTAGCTATTAGCTGATAGATAACACTCCATCGATCGGAGGTGCTTATGGCTATTCTTTTGATGTATATTCATATATGCATATTTTGGGCATGACGGAGTCTTGTTCCATCTATGTATTCATTATGTTAGTAGAGGCTCGTAGATACGCAGTGTGGGTTAGATGGTCTCACAAGATGTTTTCATATGTATGTATATTGTTTGACGGCCGATAGGCAAATGTATATAAAGTACTTATGTTTTGATAAAATATGATTATCCTACAATTGGTATGTAAAATTGATAAAAGAGTATTAAATGAGCAAGATAAGTAATAGAGTGAGCGGTGCTCGGTAACTAGCTCCGGGTACCCGTCGCGGCCCCTAGCTGGGTCTTGACAGAAGTGGTATCAGAGCAGTTCGCCCTAGGAAGTGTCTACGAGCCGTGTCTAGTAGAGTCTTGTTTATGGTGTGTTGCGCACCACGCTAATAAACAAGAGGCTACAGGGCATTTAGGAAAATGACCATCCTTCTTCTCATGAATCGTACGATAGAGCCATGTCTCGGATTATATCATTCCTAAATGTGCGTTATGGTTTCAGAAAAATGTCGCCGAAAGGAAAAGCTAGAGCTGCCCAGAAAGGCAAAGCTACGACGAAGAAGCGGGCAGAAAGGGAGCCTCTGGCGGGGGTAGAGGAAAGTGAATCGCAAAGTGAGGCCGTGCCCAATGTAGAAGAGCAGGGAGGAGCCTCAGCTCCGATTCCTCCACCGGGTGCTTCGGGTCAACAAGTGTCCGAGGCCATACATTTATTGACGCCGTTGGTTGCCGCTCAGGCACAACGACAGAATGCGGGCCCAAGTGATCGTTCAGCTAGCACAAGAGCCCGTGATTTCCTTACTCTAAATCCTCCAGAATTTTTTGGGTCGAAGCCGGACGAGGACCCACAAGGTTTTATCGATGAGATGTTGCGGACGCTGAAACTTATGCATGCTTCTGAGACTGAATCTCTCGAGTTGGCCTCAAATAGACTTCGCGACGTGGCGGTGCTATGGTATAGGAATTGGGTGATAAAAAGAGGAGAGAATGCACCACCTCCCGTGTGGCAAGAGTTTGCAGATGCCTTTATTCGTCACTATTTGCCACCTGAAGTCCGCCGAGCTAGAGCGGACAGGTTCTTGAATTTGAAACAAGGAAGCATGAGTGCCCAAGAGTATAGTATGAAATTCAACTCATTGGCCCGGTATGCTCCGACTATGGTGGCTGACATGGGAGACCGAGTCTATAGATTTGTGAGTGGTTTAGGACCACACTTGTTTAGAGATTGTCAGACAGCCTCTTTGCAAGACGGGATGTATATTTCCCAGATACAGGCCCATGCTCAAAACCTCAAGGAACGACAATGACAGCAGAGAAGTGATCGTGAGGGTGACAGAAGACAAGGTAAGAGGGCTAGATCTATGGGGGAGAACAGTGAGTATCGAGGGGGACCGAGGCAGACATATTCTAGGCACTCAGGTCAGTCAGTGACTAGTGCATCTCCTAGATTCTTAGATATGAGGGTTGATCGTTCTACTCAGTCAGGCCAGGGGCAGAGTTCGAGGGCTTCAGATTCGAAGCCTAGGGGAGACTTTAGCCAGAGGAGACCTTCAGTACCGCGGTGTAGCCAGTGCAGTAAATTGCATTTCGGACAGTGTTGTCAGGGTTCGGATGCTTGTTATGCTTGCGGGTAGGTTGGTCATATGATGAGAGATTGCCCTTCAGCGAGAGATAGAGCTGGGACTCAGCCGACAGGTTTAGCAGTGAGTTCTTCTTTAGCACGGCCGACAACACAGATTCCTCAGACTACAGCAGGCAGAGGCAGAGGTAGAGGGGGAGCATCCACTTCAGGTGCTGTTCAACCCCGTGTGTATGCTTTAGCTGGGTGACAGGATCTTGAGTCTTCCCCAGATGTTGTCACAGGTACCCTGACTATATTTTCCCGTGATGTATATGCTCTGATTGATCCAGGTTCTACCTTCTCATATATTACTCCGTATATCGCTGATTGTATTGGGGTAAGACCTGAGCCAATTAAACCCTTCGAGGTATTCACTTCGGTTGGTGATCCTGTAATAGCGAGGCAAGTATATAAGGACTGTGTAGTCATTATATGTGATCGTCAGACAAGGGCCGATTTGATTGAACTTGAGATGATAGATTTTGACGTAATTATGGGTATGTACTGGTTGGCATCGTGCTATGCTAATGTTTGTTGCCGGACAAAAGTAGTTCCATTCCAATTTCCGGGAGAGCCCGTACTTGAGTGGAAGGGTAATACAGCTTCCCCAAAGAGTAGGTTTATTTCCTACTTTAAGGCGAGAAAGATGATAGCCAAGGGTTATATTTGTCATCTAGTTCGGGTTCATGACACGGAAGCGGAAGTGCCAACTTTCCAGTCTGTCCCGGTAGTGAATGAATTCCCAGATGTGTTTCCCGACGAGTTGCCAGGCCTTCCTCCAGAAAGTGAGATTGATTTCGCCATCGATATGTTACCAGACACCAAGCCCATCTCTATTCCTCCGTATCGAATTGCTCCAGCAGAACTGAAAGAGCTAAAAGCACAGCTAAAAGATTTACTTGAGAAGGGGTTTGTAAGGCTTAGTTCCTCGCCATGGGGAGCACCATTCTTGTTCGTAAGGAAGAAAGACGGATCACTACGAATGTGCATCGACTACATGCAGTTGAACAAAGTGACGGTGAAGAACATATATCCCCTTCCTAGAATTGATGACTTGTTCGATCAGTTGCAAGGTGCTAAATGGTTCTCCAAGATAGATCTGAGATCGGGTTATCATCAGGTGAGAATTAAGGAAGCAGATATTCCCAAGACTGCCTTCAGGACAAGATATGGTCACTACGAGTTTCGAGTAATGTCGTTCGGGTTGACGAATGCCCTGACGGTGTTCATGAATTTAATGAATAATGTGTTCAGGCCGTTCTTGGACCTTTTTGTAATAGTGTTTATCGGTGATATCCTGGTGTATTCTCGCACAGAATCAGAACATGCAGATCATCTAAGAATTGTTCTTGGCGTTCTTCGAGATCGGGAATTGTATGCAAAGTTTTCGAAGTGCGAGTTTTGGCTAAACTCAGTGGCATTTCTAGGCCATGTTATTTCAGATGATGGTATCCGAGTCGACACTCAGAAAATAGAAGTGTGAAGACTTGGCCAAGGCCTACGACACCCACAGAAGTTCGTAGTTTCCTTGGGTTAGCAGGATACTATAGAAGATTTGTAGAGGGCTTCTCATCTATTTCAGCCCCATTGACAAAGTTAACCCAGAAGTCGGCTAAATTCAAATGGAGTGATGCCTGTGAGCGTAGCTTCCAAGAGTTGAAAAACAGGTTGACCTCAGCACCAGTGCTAACACTGCCAGAAGGATCAGATGGCTATGTAGTATATTGTGATGCCTCCGGTGTGGGATTAGGATGTGTATTGATGCAGAATGGGAAAGTTATTGCATATGCTTCGAGACAGTTGCAAAAACATGAACAGAATTATCCCACTCATGATCTTGAGCTAGCTGCGGTCATTCATGTATTTAAAATGTGGAGACACTATTTATATGGTGTGCACGTGGACATCTATACGGATCACAAAAGCCTTCAATATATTTTCAAACAGAAGGAGTTGAACCAGCGGCAAAGGAGATGGTTAGAATTACTGAAGGATTATGATGTGAACATTTTATATCATCCAGGGAAGGCGAATGTAGTAGCAGATGCACTTATCCGCCGATCGATGGGTAGTTTATGTGGGGGTCCTTCGGAAAAGCGAGAAATGGTTCGTGAGGTCCATCGGTTAGCAAGTCTCGGCGTACGGCCAATTGATTCAGGCGATGCAAGTATTAGCATCCATGACCCCACAGTTTAATCATGGAATCTAGAAGTGAAGGAGAGGCAATATGAAGATCCTCAGTTAAGCCACTATCGAGATCTATCTCAGGAAAAGGAAAAGTTTCCATAGAAGGGGTTCTTAGATATCGAGGCCGGCTATGTGTACCGAATGTGGCAAACTTGCGCCAACGGATTTTAGAGGAAGAACATTATTCCTGGTATTCTATTCATCCAGGTGCAACCAAGATGTACCACGATCTCAAATTGGTATATTGGTGGGATGGCATGAAGCGAGACATAGCAGAATTTGTAGCACAGTGTCTGAATTTCCAGCAAGTGAAAGCCGAGCATCAAAAGCCAGGAGGGTTATTGCAAGCAATGGAAATTCCTACGTGGAAATGGGAAGAAATTAACATGGATTTTGTGGTAGGATTACCCCGTACGCGAGGGAAGTATGATTCTATATGGGTGATCGTGGATAGACTCACGAAAGCAGCTCATTTTCTCCCCGTTAGAACCACATATTCAGCAGAAGATTATGCTAAATTATATCTCAAGGAGATTGCACGACTTCACGGTATTCCTTTGGCCATTATCACAGACAGAGAGGCACAGTTCACAGCTAAGTTCTGGAAGTCCTTTCAAGAAGGTCTGGGTAGTCAAGTTAAGCTCAGCACGACGTTCCATCCGCAGATCGACGGACAAGCCGAGCGTACTATTCAGACCTTGGAAGATATGCTACGAGCATGTGTGCTGGACTTTGGTGGTAGTTGGGATGAGCATTTGCCTCTTATTGAATTTGCCTATAATAACAGCTATCATTCCAGTATTCAAATGGCTCCATATGAAGCCCTATATGGAAGAAAATGCAGATCTCCAATTGGATGGTTTCAAACCGGAGAAATGCAATTGATAGGCCCCGACTTGGTCCAACAAGCAGTCGAAAAGGTTAAAGTGATTCGAGACCGACTGTTAACAGCTCAAAGTCGCCAAAAGTCTTATGCAGACAACCGCCGACGGTATTTAGAATTTCAGGAAAATGACTGGGTATTTCTGAAGGTATCGCCAATGAAAGAGGTGATGAGGTTTGGCAAAAGAGGCAATTGAGTACAAGATACATCGGACCTTATAAAATTTTCCGTAAGGTGGGACAGGTAGCATATGAATTGCATTTACCTTCGGGGTTGGAATCAGTTCACCCGGTATTCCATGTTTCGATGCCTCGCAAGTGTATTGGAGACCCAACAAGAATAGGTCCGACTGATGATGTGCAAGTAATAGAGAAGCTAACATATGAGGAAATGCCCATTGCCATTTTGGATAGACAAATACGAAGGCTTCGGAATAAAGAGGTTGCTTCAGTCAAAGTTCTATGGCGGAACAATAATCGGGAAGAAATGACTTGGGAAGCGGAGGAGAAGATGAAATCCATGTACCCTCATTTGTTCCAATCCCCAGAAGAGATTCAAGATGAGACGTCGATGGTGTAAGGTATGTATGTTTTAATTTTATGTTTTTGGTCGTGTGTAGCCATAAATGTGTTGATATTGTGATATAGCCCTGTGAGGCGAAGATATTGTGGGTTGTTGTAATGGAAAGGTAGTATCCAAATTACAAAGGAAACTCTGGCAAAAATTTTCAAGAATCCCCGAGTGTCGAACATTCGAGGACGAATGTTCCAAAAGGGGGGAAGAATGTTACACCTCGGAAATTTCTCCGTACTTGTATGATGAGTGGAATGATGAAAAGTTGAGTGAATGATGTTTTATTAAGTCGGGAATGGCTAATTAAGAATTTTTGGAAATAAGAAAGTCGTGGAAAATTTTCTGTCCAGTGGTCGTATATGGCACTATACGGCCCGTAAAGTGATTTACGGACCGTATAGTGCAATCGTCCCTCAGCTGGCCAAAAATCTCAAGTTCTGGCCTGTGATGATATGGTTAAATACGACCCAGTTTACGGCCCGTAAACTGGTTTACGGTCCGTAAACCATGTATTATACTGCCATGTCCATCAGCCAAAACTTTCTGTCTTTGAAATGGTTAAATACGACTTGGAGGACGGCCCGTAAACTGGTTTACGGACCGTAAACTTCAGTCGTAAATTGCCATAATCCCCAACCAAACTTTCTGTTTTTGGAATGCTTAAAAACGACCACAGTGGACCGACCGTAAATCAAAATACAGTCTGTATATGGTGGTTTACGACCACTGTTCATCCCGAAAAAGTTTCATTAAAGACCAGATTTTGAATTATTAAAAAGGGAACTTAAGCCCATTTCACGTCATTTTTCCTCCAACACTTCAAGAAAACTCTAGAGTGTTCATCAACACTTCAACTCTAAGAATAGCAAGAAAATCCATGGAAACCTAAGATTATCAACACCAAATTCATGAAAATAAGTGTAAGAACACATCAAAGGATCTTCTAAGTAAAGAAATTCCCAAGAAGGTGGAACTAGGGTTTTGGCTAAGTGAAGTATTTCAACTTAAGGATTGTTCAACCATCCTCCAAGGTAAGTTTCATGATTATTCCATATTGTTTGAAGTATTGGAAAGCTTAGACACTTGAAATGTAGAAGAACATAAAAATGGGCCATTATTGAGTGAATAGTGGCATAAATGAATGATAGTGGAATCGAACTTTGAATATTGAAGTTTTGTGAGTACTAATACGTTATAAATGATGTTTATATCATGAAACAAGCATTAAATGCATGAAAACGCAAGGATGAGCTAGAAGTAGAAATAAGGGAAAATTGGAGGAAAATGGTGGATTTTGCCAAATGTACGAAAATGACGATTGTCGATGACGATATTGCGAATAATATTATGAATGTTGGGAGTTGATATAAAACATGAGAAAAATGGTATGAGCGAAGGAAGTGTTGTCCGACTTTTCCTAGAATTAGCGATGCGTTCATGTAGTTAGTTTACTAATGTTGATATGGATTCTCTTATGAAGGTAACGAAGTGATATCGACGGAGAACAAGTGAGCGATTGTTATACCCCGTATTTTTGCATGTTCGGGAATTTCAGAATAATTATGACTTGTAAAGAATAAGGACATCTTTTCTTTATTTCATTGGTGTATAAGTTGTTGCTTATGGAAAATATTGACGCGGAAACATCGGGGAAGGCTAAGGGCGAAATTGGAATTTCAGAAATTGGTTTCGGAAATTACAAATGTGATCCATACGTCATTGGGCTCAAAAAAATGGATGAGGAATTAAGGCCCAATGTATAGGGGTGGCCGGCCAACATTAGGCCCAAGCCCACAATCTTAATAATTTTCCATGTGCTAAATAATTATAAGAGGTCTTTTTCTCTTAGAAGATTCAAGAAATCAAGAACAAGAGCAAAACTTAGGGACCATTCGGCGCTAGCCCCTAAAAAAAAATCACCCTAAAAAATCTTGTTCCAAATTATTATCTTGTGGTTTTCTTACTAAATTAAGGGTCCTCTACAACTTGGTGTGGTTGTTTTGGGAGAAGGAGCATTTATTTCTTCAAGTTGACAACTTGTTCAAGTGAAGAAGATTGGATAAAAAGGTAAGAATCAATTCCTTTTTATTATGTTATGAAGGTTTGTTTGTGTTGTAGTATATGGAAATGAGTAGAAGCTATGGAAATATGGAAGTTTGCAAAGTGGATGTGCATATGTATGTGTGGCCGTGTGTGTGTGTTAATGTATAAGTGTGATAAGTTGAATTTTATATAGTATCTTAGTTGTGATTGTTATAGACTCTACATTGAAGATAAAAGTTGAATGAAATTGGTTGAGGGTGGAAATGGGATGTTGGGCCGTGTGGTATGGAGTTGGTAGAATGGGAATGAACTAATTTTGTTTAGTATGTTAAATGTGTTGTTGTGATCTTTATAGTGTAAATTAAGGGTAAATGGTTTATGTTGGCATTAAAATTGATTGTGGGACATTAGGTCATATTAGCGCGATTTTGCGATATCATGGAAATGAAGATGTTAAAGTGTAGTTTGATGTTGTTGATTATGAAATTGTAAAAAGAAAACGTGCTATGAATGTTATGTTGAAAAATTGGAAGTTTAGGTGGATTATGGTTTTGGTGGAAAATTTGTATATTTTGTATATCTTGTGAATATATTGTAGAAATGATATGAAATACTTCTGAATTATATTGTAATGATCTTGAATGGTAATGAATATGAGCATGTTGGTATTGACTTGAAAATGTGAAGTCGGAATGGAAGATATTACATTATGTTGGAAAGAAAACTAGTTGTGGCATATTGTGATTTGTAGTGATTGTTGTTATTGTTGTTGGGTTGTTGTTGAATTATTTTTGCCGAGTTGAATTCTCGGGGTGTCGTATTTATAGGGGAGGTGCTGCCAAAATTTCGGTAGACAAGTACTAATTCAGGATTGGGTGCCAAAGGCCTTATAGTAACATTTGGTAAATGTGACCATTTATAGGTTTTGGACGAAACGGGAGTTGAGGTTTGGCGAGCGTAAAATGCAAGAAAGGTATGTAAAGCTCACCCTTTTCCTTCTCTTGGCATGTCCTAGATGTATTAGGTTTTAAGTTGGACCTCGGGGACTACTCTACTCTTCGGAATCCGCGTCTAAATTTGCCCCTTTTCCATTCAGTGGAATTGAACTAATTATGTCGCAAATGGTTAGGGAAGTTGTTTAAATACCTAGAACTTGTGTAAATAAAATCTGATTACCTTAAAACCCTCATAAGAGACTCCATAAAGTTTATTACACATACTTTGTGTCCGCCACCTCGTTTGACCTGAGGTGGGCCCACTACTCTCGTATTTTTCTGATTTGTTCCGTTTGACTTGTTCTGAAGTAGAATTCAAAGGAAACTCTTGGCTACTCTCCTAACTACCATATGACGTTTGTTTGAATTATTTCGTTGAGTTCCATAATGCATTTTGAAACATGAAAACGATTTCAGAAAGCTTTAATTTGATATAATCCCCCGCGACATCCGAAAGGTACGTGCTATGACTATCGTCTGATTTATTTCTTAAATGACCTGTCATTCGGATTATTCTGTCGAGTCTTTGTAAATATTTTATGATGCATAAGTTTCTCGCTACTCCCCTCGTGGATGCCTCAATGCTTCCTTTACTGAGCCCGGGCCAGGATTTGTTATCAAGCGTATTCCACTGCATTGTTCGCCGTGCCTCGATGTGAGGGGACAGGTATGACATGTACATGGGTCCGGAGTATGATGTGCCATGTAGACCTATGTTCTGATATGATATGATATGATATGATATGATATGGCCATCTGATATGTTGTGATATGTTACGGAGCTATTCTCTACTCTGAAGTATGATGTGTTGTGGCGCCAGTGACGGGGTGGCGCCACGTTCTATTCACCGAGTCCCGTATTGGGGCCGGATTTGGCATATGTTTCTACATGTATTATTTACGTTTTGTAAGTATACAATTTGATATTCTGGACTTTGCACTCATTTTCTGTACTTTCTATTCCGGTTATGATTTTGTTTACTGTACTTCATGCTTTACATACTCAGTACATATTCCGTTCTGACCCCCTTTCTTCGGGGGTTGCGTTTTCATGCTGCGCAGGTACAGATACCCACTTCAGAGATCCGCCCGCTTAGGATATCTGCTCTGCTGTTTTGGAGTGCTCCTTTGTCCGGAGCCATATTTTGGTATAGACTTTTCTATCACATATGTATATGTTTATTCAGGGGTATGACGGGGCCCTGTCCCGTCTTATGTTTCTGTTAGTATTGTTTGTAGAGGTCTGTAGACACATATGTGGGTTGTGTATATGTTCTAGGAAATACGTATTCTGTGGTGGCCTTATCAGCTTCTGTGCGCTACATCTGCTTATGTACGATAGCTTGCGATTCCGTTTGGCTTTTATATATGCGTATCTAATTTATATGTTTGTTTGGGGTTATTGGGTACGTAAGGTGTCCTGATCGGACATGAGTCGCGGCCTACGGGGTTGGGTCGTGACAGCGATATCTTAGCTAAACGACCAAGGTATGTGAGGCTAGACCTTCTTTCCAATGGAATGAATCTTTTAACTTGAATCCCTATTCCTTTCATGAGTTCTTGCATTCTAAGAAGTTAAAAGCTTATGTCTATGAATGTCTATATGAGATAAGTTATGCGATATGATGACACTAGAATGATGACGATGTTATTCCTTGCCTACACTCACCTTATGCACTAGTCCTTTCAAGGTGAGGCGGAATGTCTATGATGGTTCAATAATGTAATCGGGGAATCACGACCTTACGCACCCCTATAGAGTAAAGTTGATCATGAGTCTTATATACGCATTATGATAAGATAAGTATTTTATGATAAGCATATTACTATGAGCATTTACATTGAGCATGTCATCAGCATTTCACACCGGGCCTAGTTGGCCGGGCAGACACCGCTTCGACGGGCGGCGATACGGATACACCACTGTTATATCCCGTGTTTTCACACGTTGGAAAATTTGGAGATATTCTTGACTTGTAAGAAATAAGGTCATAATTAATTTTTATTTGACATAGGAGTTGTGTATGAAAGAATATTAATGTGGAAGTGTTGAATAAGGCTAAGGGCAAATTTTGGAATTTCGGAAATTTATTTCGGGAATTACAAAACGTGGACTACAAGTTATTGGGCTCAAAAAAAATTGAAGTGAATTGAGGCCCAAAGGGGGTGCTTGGCCGGCCACCTTGGCTTGATCCAAGCCCATTTTATTGGTCATGTGCTTGGTCATGTGACCAAGCACTTCAATTATATTCATAGAAGGATGAAGACTTAGGATAAGAATGAAACAAAACAAACAAGAGCAAGAAGAGCAAAGGGTTTCGGGTTTGGGAGAAAAAAAAATAGCCACCAAAAATCTTGTCTTAAAATTTTTTACCTTGTTGGATTTCCACTAATTTAAGGTTCCTTTGTAACTTGGTATAGTTGGTTTGGAGAGAGAAGCATTAGATTCATCAAAGTGATCATACCTCCAAGTGAAGAAGACTTGAGGAAAAGGTAAGAATTTATCCCTTATCTTTGTGTTATGAAGTCTTGTTTGTGTTGTGGTATGTAGAAATGTGTTGATTGTGTGAAGAAATGGAAGTTTGCAAAGTGGGTGTGTGTTATAGCTATATGGCCGTGAGTATGTATATGTTGTATAGCCACAATGTATAAAATTCATGTTATATCTTAGTTGTGGTTGTGATGAAATGCATATTGGAATTGAAAGTTGCATGAATTTAGTTGATGTTGATAGAAGGGCATATGGCAGTGTACTATGTTGAAGTTGGAATGGAAAATGGATTGAGTTGCTTAGTGTGTTAGTGTGTTATTGTGATGCTTGCAATGTAAATGAAGATAGAATGATATAAGTTTGTATCGAAATGGAATATGGAAGCTTATGTCGTTTTAGTACGATTTTACGACATTATGAAAATGAAGTTATTAGGTTGCTAATTATGACAAGTATTGATGAACTTGGAAGAAGGAAACATGTTATGAATACGTATGCCAAAGATTAGGAGTTTTGGATAAATTATGACCTTGGCGAAAATTTGTATATTATGTATATCGAGTGTATAACTTAAGGAAAATGATATGAAATGTCTCTAAATCTATATTGTGATGATCTTGAGTGATAATGGATGTGAAATCAATGATGTTAGTTTGAAAGTTTGGGTTAGAATGAAGGTTATGTCAACTTGTGAGAAAAATGACTAGTTGAAGGATATTTGTGTTTTTAATGTTCTTTGTTGATGTTGATGTTGTTGTTTGGGTTGTTGTTGATGATTTCTAGCCAAGTTGAATTCTCGGGGGTGCTATATGTATAGGGGAAGTGCTGCCGAAATTTCGGTAGACAAATATGCATTAAGTTGAAACTTTGGTATTCATAGCTTACAATTGGTAAACTTGACCAATTGCAGTTTTTCGACGAAACGGGAAGTGAGTTTGGAAAGGCGTAAAGAGCTTGAAAGGTATGTAAAGCAACCCAAATTCTTCCCTTGGCATGCCCTTAGTGTGTTAGGGTCGGATCCGGGCCTCGAAAGACTTCTTGGCCCTCGGAATCCGCAAGAGAAAATTTCAGTTTTTCCTTCAGTAGAATTGAACTACTTTGGTACACTTTTCTTGAAATTATGCAATTTTGTTCTAAATTACTTGGAAAGTCACAGAATGGCTGTAGAACCCTTTTAGGTGATACCATAAGCTTAGAGGGCATAATTTGAGCCCGCCGCCTTGTTTGTTCCGAGGCGGGCCCACTATTCCCGGTTTTGCCCTTAATGTACTTAAGTCTTCTTTTCGAATAGTTCTTAAAAGAAATGTTTTGACTACCATTCTAATTACCTAACAAACGTTGTTTTAAATATTCCATTAAGTCTGATAAATTGTTTTGATACTCGAAACTCATTTACTATGATTCCTTCCGACTTCATTGGATCGGTTTGTCTTTGATATGCCTCAATGAGTCTATGGAAACATTCATGATATTTTAATTGCATTAGTCTCTCACTACTCCATTCGTGGATCCCCCAATGTTTCCCACACTGAGCCCGGGCCAGGATATGTTGTCAAGCGTGATCCTTTGCATTATTCGCCGTGCCTCGCTGTGAGGGGGCAGGTATACGCGTACATGGGTTTGTGGAGTATGCTGTGCCATGCACGCTTGTTCTGATATGATTTACTATGGCCATCTGATATGACATATTATGTTACGGGGTTATGCCCCTATTCTGATTCTTCTGTGTTGTGGCACCAGCGTCAGGAGGGTGGCCACGTTCTGTCTGCCGAGTCCCTTGGCAGGGGCCAGATTTGATATGACATATGTTTCTGTACACACTCCGCATGTTTTGAAAATATATATCTGATACTTTGTATTTTCTGTTTACTTTCTGTACGTTCTATACCAGTTATGATTTTGTTTCTGCAACTCAGGCTTTACATATTCAGTACATATTTCGTACTGACCCCCTTTCCTCGGGGGCTGCGTTTTCATGCCGCGCAGGTACCGACGACAGGTTTCCTGATCCGTCCGCTTAGGATCTCATTCTGCTATTTTTGGAGCGCTCTTTTATTCAGAGCCATCTTTTGGTATAGTCTGTCACTTCTATATATGTATATTCTCGTTCATGGGTACGGCGGGGCCCTGTCCCGTCATATGATTCTGTCGGTCTGTTAGAGGTCTGTGGACATGTTTGTGGGTTGGGATCTTTCTGTACAGCTGTGTGTATATGTTGTGTTTGGGCGATCCCATTCGCCGCGGCGGCCGGTCCGCATATATTTAAATGTTACTCTGTTAGCCCTGTGTGGCCTTTGTTGGTATTTTCTGCGTGCAGGGTATATGGGGTAGTCCGTAAAACAAATGAAACTCTGCCGAAATTTTTCTGGAAATTATCTAATTTAGAAATAAAGCCTTGTCGGCTTCTGCTTTATACTAGAATGTGTTTGAGTGCCCAGATCGGGCACTAGTCACGGCCTACGGGGTTGGGTCGTGACAAAAGTGGTATCAGAGAGGTTCGTCCTCGGAATGTCTACAGACCGTGTCTAGTAGAGTCTTGTTTATCAGTGTGTTGTGCACCACACCAATAAACAGGAGGCTACAGGGCATTTAGGATACTACCCTTCTTTCTGTCTTAGATCGTGCGATAGAGTTGTGTTATCAGGATGATTCCTCCCTAACGAATTGTTACATTTGCAGTTATGCCTCCAAAAAAGGCGACAGCGGCCCAAAAGGCCAAGGCAGCAGCTGTGGGAGAGACTAGTCGGGCCCAGAGGGTTACCAGGGCCCATGCTCATATTGCTCCTGATATTTTGCCCCCGGCAGAGGGCACTTCCACACCGCCACACGTAGAGGATATTGGAGCAGCAGCAGCTGCAGGTCGAGGGGCGGCTCCACCGCCAGCTCCTGAGATTCCAGTACCTGAGCCCCCAGCTCCACGGCCAGGCACTGAGGATCAGTCCATGAGAGAGGCAGTCCAGCTATTGACCAAACTTGTGGCAGGACAGGTTCAGGGGCACGGACTGGGAGGTGACCGGGCTTACAGGCGTGACAGTTCGAGAGCCCGTGAGTTCTTGACTTGTGGTCCTCCAGAGTTCTTCGGGACCAAGCCCGAGGAGGATCCTGAGGAGTTTATCAGGAAGATGCGGCGCACTTTACAACTGATTAATGCTTCCGAGACAGAGTCAGTTGCGTTGGCCTCGTACCGGTTGTATGATGTGGCGGCTAATTGGTACGAGTCATGGGAGTTATCTAGGGGTGACGGTGCTCCCCCAGCAGTTTGGGATGATTTTTCTCAGGCTTTTCTTAGTCATTTTCTGCCTCCGGAGTTACGGCGGGCCAAGGCTGACAGATTCTTATTGCTGAGACAGAGGGGTCGCTGTGTTCGAGAGTACAGTATTGAGTTCCACTCATTGGCCCGATACGCACCTGCTGTGGTAGCTACTATGGCTGACAGGATGCACAGGTACATTATGGGGCTGGACCGTTATTTTGTCGACAGCTGTTTGGTATTGGCTGCTCAGCCCGGCATGGATATTGCCCGGATTCAAGCCCACGCCCAGGGCATGGAGGATCGGCATAGGGAGCGTCAGCCTGATAGGAGCCAGGATCGGAGACAGCCCAAGAGGGCCAGATCGTCTGGGTATTCTGGAGATTTTCGGGGCAGACAGCCTCAGCAGCCGCAGCAGCCTAGCAGACATCTATCCCAGCCGGCACAGAGCGCACCTCCACAGCCTACAGGTCGCAGATTTGATAGCCCAGGGTATTCAGGAGCAGGTCAGAGCTCCAGGGCTTCAGGTTCGCGGACAGATAGGGGTTCTGGTCAGACGAGGCCACCTAGGCCTCAGTGTTCTTATTGTGGCAGATACCATCCAGGGGAGTGCTACAGAGCCACCGGTGCATGTTTTTCTTGTGGCCGTCAGGGCCATTCTGTGAGAGATTGCCCGTATAAGGGTAGTTCGGGTGGTGAAGCGCAGCCTACCGGATCAGCCGCCGGGTCTTCATCTTCATCAGTGGCTATGCGCCCTACGGGGCCAGGTACTTCAGCACCAGCAGGTCGCGGCAGAGGCCGTGGTGGAGCTTCTGGTACTAGCGGTCCTTCGAACCGCATTTATGCTTTGTCCAGCCGCCAGGATCAGGAGGCATCGCCTAATGTCGTTACAGGTACATTATTGGTTTTCTCTAGGTCTGTGTATGCATTGATTGATCCAGGTTTGACTTTGTTATATATTTCGCCTCTGGTTGCTAGTAAAATTGGTATAACGTCTGAACCTATAGAGCCGTTTGAGGTAGCCACACCGATTGGGGACTTTATTGTAGCAAAACAGGTATATAAAGACTGTTCTGTAATTGTATGTGGCCGTGACACTAAGGCAGATCTGGTGGAGTTAGATATGATCGAGTTCGATGTTATTATGGGTATGGACTGGCTAGCCTCCTGTTATGCTAATGTTGACTGCCAAAATAAGGTAGTTCGTTTCCAGTTTCCCGGGGAGTCAGTTATAGAATGGGCCGGTAATACAGCATCTTCGAAAGGTAAGTTTATTTCATACCTTAAGGCGAAGAAAATGATCAGGAAGGGTTATTTTTATCATCTGGTTCGGGTACAAGACTTGACAGCAAAAACGCCGACTCTTCAGTTAGTTCCCGTGGTTAATGAATTTCCAGATGTGTTCCCAGAAGAGCTTCCAGGCCTTCCTCCAGAGCGGGAGATAGATTTTACTATTGATTTTCTTCAAGATACTCAGCCGATATCTATTCCCCCGTACAGAATGGCACCGGCAGAATTGAAAGAACTGAAAGAGCAGTTGAAGGATCTGTTAGAAAAAGGCTTTATCAGGCCCAGTACTTCGCCTTGGGGGGCCCCGGTATTATTTGTGCGTAAGAAAGACGGGTCGCTGCGTATGTGTATTTATTATCGGCAGCTGAATAAGGTAACTATAAAGAATAAATACTCCCTCCCCAGATTTGCTGACTTGTTTGATCAGTTGCAGGGCGCCAAATATTTTTCGAAGATAGATCTTCGGTCAGGCTATCATCAGGTACGGGTACGAGAGGCTGATATTCCTAAGACAGCATTCCGGACCAGATATGGGCATTATGAATTCAGAGTTATGTCTTTTGGGCTGACTAATGCTCCTGCGGTATTCATGGATTTGATGAACCGGGTATTCAGGCCGTTCTTAGACATGTTCGTAATTGTATTTATCGATGATATTCTGGTTTATTCTCGGTCCGAGGCAGAACACGCAGATCATCTGAGAGCGGTACTTGGGGTACTTCGGCATCGGAAATTATATGCAAAATTTTCTAAATGTGAATTCTGGCTGGCTTCAGTGGCATTCCTGGGGAATATTATTGCAGCTGATAGTGTCCGGGTGGATACACAGAAGATTGAGGCCGTGAAAAATTGGCCCAGACCCACGACGCCCACAGAGGTACGTAGTTTCCTGGGGTTAGCTGGCTATTACAGAAGATTTGTGGAAAAGTTTGCTTCGATTTCAGCGCCTTTGACAAGGCTGACTCAGAAGGGAGCTAAGTTCCAGTGGTCTGATGCTTGTGAACGAAGCTTCCAGTTGCTGAAAGAGAAGCTGACTACAGCCCCAGTTCTGACTATTCCAGAGGGACCCGATGGATATGTTATTTATTGTGACGCTTCTGGCGTGGGATTGGGCTGTGTATTGATGCAGCACGGCAGAGTTATAGCTTATGCTTCTCGGCAATTGAAAAAGCATGAAAAGAATTATCCTACTCACGATCTTGAGCTTGCAGCGGTGATCCATGCCCTGAAGATATGGAGACATTATTTATATGGCGTTCATGTTGATATCTATACAGATCATAAGAGTCTCCAGTATATTTTCAAGCAGAAAGAGCTTAATTTGCGGAAGCGGAGGTGGCTGGAGCTCCTGAAGGACTATGACGTAGATATTCTGTATCATCCGGGAAAGGCTAATGTTGTGGCAGATGCGCTTAGCCGGAAATCTATGGGCAGTTTGGCAGATTTACAGCCAGACAGGAGAGAGATAGTGCGTGACCTTCATCAGTTGGCTAATCTTGGGGTTCGTCTGGCCGAATCTGGAGGTACACGGATTTCTGTCCGAGGGGTTTCTGAATCATCTATTAAGGAAGATATCAAACGGCATCAATATGAAGATCCTGTTTTGGCACGATACAGAGACACAACCTATGATAAGGAGAAGACTCCCTTCGAGTTCACTCCGGACGGGACTTTATTATTCAGGGGCAGGTTGTGTGTACCTGATATTGCAGGTCTTCGGCAGCAGGTTATGAGCGAGGCACATTATGCTCGCTATTCGGTCCATCCTGGGTCTACCAAGATGTACCATGATCTCCGATGCTTATACTTGTGGGATGGCATGAAACGGGATATCGCAGAGTTCGTCGCCCAGTGTCCCAATTGTCAACAGGTCAAAATTGAACATCAGAAACCGGGTGGACTGTTGCAGGAAATGGAAATTTCGACGTGGAAGTGGGAGATCATTAATATGGACTTCATTACAGGGTTGCCTCGCACTCCACGGAAGTATGATTCCATCTGGGCTATTGTTGATAGGCTGACAAAATCAGCCTATTTTCTCCCCGTCAGAACTACTTACTCCGCTGAGGATTATGCCAGGCTTTATATTAAAGAAATTGTGCGACTTCATGGAGTTCCTATATCTATTATCACTGACAGAGGTGCTCAGTTCACAGCGAACTTCTGGAGATCTTTTCAGAAAGGATTAGGGACTCAGCTGATCCTGAGCACAGCTTTACATCCTCAGAGTGACGGATAGGCCGAGCGCACTATCCAGACGCTTGAAGATATGTTGCGGGCCTGTGTTAATGATTTCAGAGGTAGCTGGGAGAATCACTTGCCATTGATTGAATTTTCTTATAATAACAGCTACCATTCCAGCATCCAGATGGCTCCGTACGAGGCTTTGTATGGCAGGAAATGCAGGTCACCTATTGGCTGGTTTGATATTGGCGAGACAGAATTGATCGGCCCAGATATGATCCAGCAGGTAGTTGATAAGGTGAAACTTATCCGGGAACGACTATTGGCAGCCCATAGTCGACAGAAATCATACGCGGATAAACGGCATCGTCCTTTGGAATTCCAGGTTGGTGATTGGGTATTTCTAAAGGTATCGCCTATAAAAGGCGTAATGCGGTTCGGCAGAAAGGGTAAGCTTAGTCCGCGTTATATTGGGCCTTATCAGATTATTAGAAAAATTGGAAATGTCGCCTATGAGTTAGATCTGCCATCAGATTTGAAAGTGGTACATCCGGTATTCCATGTGTCTATGCTCTGCAAATGCATCGGTGATCCCTCCAGAATATTTCCTACAGATGATATTCAGGTGACGAAGCAGTTATCTTACGAGGAGCAGCCCGTAGCTATCTTGGACCGCCAGGTAAGAAAGCTCCGGAACAAAGATGTAGCCTCTGTAAAGGTACTGTGGCGGAACGATAATAGGGAGGAAATGACATGGGAGGCCGAAGAGGAAATGAAGAAGAAATATCCTCATTTGTTCCCTGCGGCCACAGGTAATCCTGAGCCCTTACTTAATTCTGTTTCAATAATGAATGTGCGTCATATGTGCTGTCTATAAACATAAACTCCCCCAAAGTATTCTCAGACCCTATAAGATTAATTTAACATTCGAGGACGAATGTTCTAAAGGGGGGGAGGATGTTATATCCCGTGTTTTCACACGTTGGAAAATTTGGAGATATTCTTGACTTGTAAGAAATAAGGTCATAATTAATTTTTATTTGACATAGGAGTTGTGTATGAAAGAATATTAATGTGGAAGTGTTGAATAAGGCTAAGGGCAAATTTTGGAATTTCGGAAATTTATTTCGGGAATTACAAAACGTGGACTACAAGTTATTGGGCTAAAAAAAAATTGAAGTGAATTGAGGCCCAAAGGGGGTGCTTGGCCGGCCACCTTGGCTTGATCCAAGCCCATTTTATTGGTCATGTGACCAAGCACTTCAATTATATTCACAGAAGGATGAAGACTTAGGATAAGAATGAAACAAAACAAACAAGAGCAAGAAGAGCAAAGGGTTTCGGGTTTGGGAGAAAAAAAATAGCCACCAAAAATATTGTCTTAAAAATTTTTACCTTGTTGGATTTCCACTAATTCAAGGTTCCTTTGTAACTTGGTATAGTTGGTTTGGAGAGAGAAGCATTAGATTCATCAAAGTGATCATACCTCCAAGTGAAGAAGACTTGAGGAAAAGGTAAGAATTTATCCCTTATCTTTGTGTTATGAAGTCTTGTTTGTGTTGTGGTATGTAGAAATGTGTTGATTGTGTGAAGAAATGGAAGTTTGCAAAGTGGGTGTGTGTTATAGCTATATGGCCGTGAGTATGTATATGTTGTATAGCCACAATGTATAGAATTCATGTTATATCTTAGTTGTGGTTGTGATGAAATGCATATTGGAATTGAAAGTTGCATGAATTTAGTTGATGTTGATAGAAGGGCATATGGCCGTGTACTATGTTGAAGTTGGAATGGAAAATGGATTGAGTTGCTTAGTGTGTTAGTGTGTTATTGTGATGCTTGCAATGTAAATGATGATAGAATGATATAAGTTTGTATCGAAATGCAATATGGAAGCTTATGTCGTTTTAGTACGATTTTACGACATTATGAAAATGAAGTTATTAGGTTGCTAATTATGACAAGTATTGATGAACTTGGAAGAAGGAAACATGTTATGAATACGTATGCCAAAGATTAGGAGTTTTGGATAAATTATGACCTTGGCGGAAAGTTGTATATTATGTATATCGAGTGTATAACTTAAGGAAATGATATGAAATGTGTCTAAATCTATATTGTGATGATCTTGAGTGATAATGGATGTGAAATCAATGATGTTAGTTTGAAAGTTTGGGTTAGAATGAAGGTTATGTCAACTTGTGAGAAAAATGACTAGTTGAAGGATATTTGTGTTTTTAATGTTCTTTGTTGATGTTGATGTTGTTGTTTGGGTTGTTGTTGATGATTTCTAGCCGAGTTGAATTCTCGGGGGTGCTATATGTATAGGGGAAGTGCTGCCGAAATTTCGGTAGACAAATATGCATTAAGTTGAAACTTTGGTATTCATAGCTTACAATTGGTAAACTTGACCAATTGCAGTTTTTTGACGAAACGGGAAGTGAGTTTGGAAAGGCGTAAAGAGCTTGAAAGGTATGTAAAGCAACCCCAATTCTTCCCTTGGCATGCCCTTAGTGTGTTAGGGTCGGATCCGGGCCTCGAAAGACTTCTTGGCCCTCGGAATCCGCAAGAGAAAATTTCAGTTTTTCCTTCAGTAGAATTGAACTACTTTGGTACACTTTTCTTGAAATTATGCAATTTTGTTCTAAATTACATGGAAAGTCATAGAATGGCTGTAGAACCCTTTTAGGTGATACCATAAGCTTAGAGGGCATAATTTGTGCCCGCCGCCTTGTTTGTTCCGAGGCGGGCCCACTATTCCCGGTTTTGCCCTTAATGTACTTAAGTCTTCTTTTCGAATAGTTCTTAAAAGAAACGTTTTGACTACCATTCTAATTACCTAACAAACGTTGTTTTAAATATTCCATTAAGTCTGACCCCCTTGGCAGGGGCCGGATTTGATATGACATATGTTTCTGTGGCCACGTTCTGTCTGCCGAGTCCCTTGGCAGGGGCCGGATTTGATATGACATATGTTTCTGTACACACTCCGCATGTTTTTGAAAATATATATCTGATACTTTGTATTTTCTGTTTTCTTTTTGTACGTTCTATACCAGTTATGATTTTGTTTCTGCAACTCAGGCTTTACATATTCAGTACATATTTCGTACTGACCCCCTTTCCTCGGGGGCTGCGTTTTCATGCCGCGCAGGTAGCGACGACAGGTTTGCTGATCCGTCCGCTTAGGATCTCATTCTGCTATTTTTGGAGCGCTCTTTTATTCAGAGCCATCTTTTGGTATAGTCTGTCACTTCTATATATGTATATTCTCGTTCATGGGTACGGCAGGGCCCTGTCCCGTCATATGATTCTGTCGGTCTGTTAGAGGTCTGTGGACATGTTTGTGGGTTGGGATCTTTCTGTACAGCTGTGTGTATATGTTGTGTTTGGGCGATCCCATTCGCCGCGGCGGCCGGTCCGCATATATTTAAATGTTACTCTGTTGGCCCTGTGTGGCCTTTGTTGGTATTTTCTGCGTGCAGGGTATATGGGGTAGTCCGTAAAACAAAGGAAACTCTGCCGAAATTTTTCTGGAAATTATCTAAATTCGAAATAAAGCCTTGTCGGCTTCTGCTTTATACTAGAATGTGTTTGAGTGCCCAGATCGGGCACTAGTCACGGCCTACGGGGTTGGGTCGTGACAACCACGACCTACGGGCGTGGGCAGACACCACTAGTGGGCGGCATGAGATGGTACCCCGGACGCGGGGGGCCTGGACGCGGGCTAATATTATTGATTATCACACCGTTCCGACATGGACGGGCAGCTTGCATATGATGCATACATGTTATGATGATGAGTATGAGTAAGATAGCATGCATTACTTCATTTATGATTATCAGTCAGATCCAGATGTCTCATGTTGATGTTATTCCCATATTATTGATGTCTCTTTTCATGATGTATGCCTCTCATACTCGGTACAATATTCGTACTGACGTCCTTTCTTCGGACGCGGTGTTCATGCCCACAGGTAGACAGGGAGGAGTGCTTGGCCCAGGTCCTCAGTAGCTGTGAGTTGATAGATAGCACTCCATCGTTCGGAGGTGCTTATGGATATTCTTTTGATGTACATTCATATATGCATATTTTGGGCATGACGGAGTCTTGTTCCGTCTATGTATTCATTATGTTAGTAAAGGCTCGTAGATACGCAGTGTGGGTTAGATGGTCTCACAAGATGTTTTCATATGTATGTATATTGTTTGACGGCCGAGAGGCAAATGTATATAAAGTACTTATGTTTTGATAAAATATGATTATCCTACAATTGGTATGTAAAATTGATAAAAGAGTATTAAATGAGCAAGATAAGTAATAGAGTGAGCGGTGCTCGGTAACTAGCTCTGGGTACCCGTCGCGGCCCCTAGCTGGGTCGTGACAATTTCTATGTTCTTCTACATTTCAAGTGTCTAAGCTTTCCAATACTTCAAACAACATGGAATAATCATGAAACTTACCTTGGATGATGGTTGAACAATCCTTATGTTGAAATACTTCAATTAGCCAAAACCCTAGTTCCACCTTCTTTGAAATTTCTTCACTTAGATGATCCTTTGTTGTGTTCTTACACTTGATTTCATGAATTTGGTGGTGTTGACCTTGATGTTTCCTTTGATTCTTATGGAAGAGATATTTGGAATGTTCTAGAGGTCTCCTGGGTTGTCTTGATGAAAAATGGAGTGAAATGAGTTTAAGTCCCTTTTTAATAATTACAAAACTGACCTTTAATGAAAAATTGTCAGGATGAACGGTGGTCGTAAACCACCATATACGGACCGTATTTTGATTTACGGTCCGTCCTCCATGGCCGTATTTAATCATTTCAAAAACAGAAAGTTTTGGCTGAGGAACATGGCATTTTACGACCTGGTTTACTGTCCGTAAACCAGTTTACGGGCCGTAAACTGGGTCGTATTTAACCATATCAACACTGGGCAGAACTTGAGATTTTTGGCAAGCTGAAAGACAATTGCACTATACGGTCCGTAAATCACTTTACGGGCCGTATAGTGCCATATACGACCACTGGACTGAAAATTTTCCGCGACTTTCTTATTTCCAAAAATTCTTAATTAGCCATTCCCGACTTAATAAGACATCATTCACTCAAGCCCTTCATAGTTCTACTCATCACACAAGTACGAAAAAATTTCCGAGGTGTAACATTCTTCCCCCCTTTTGGAACATTCGTCCTCGAATGTTCGACACTTGGGAATTCTAGAAAAACTTTGCCAGAGTTTCCTTTGTAATTTGGACACTACCTTCCCATTACAACAACCCACAATATCTTCGCCTCACAGGGCTATATCACAATATCAACACATTTATGGCCACACACGACCAAAAACATAAAATTAAAACATACATACCTTACATCATCGACGTCTCATCTTGAATCTCTTCTGGGGATTGGAACAAATGGGGGTACATAGATTTCATCTTCTCCTCCGCTTTCCAAGTCATTTCTTCCCGATAATTGTTCCGCCATAGAACTTTGACTGAAGCAACCTCTTTATTCCGAAGCCTTCGTACTTGTCTATGCAAAATGGCAATGGGCATTTCCTCGTATGTTAGCTTCTCTGTTACTTTCACATCATCAACCGGAACTATTCTTGTTGGGTCTCTAGTACACTTGCGGAGCATCGAAACATGGAATACTGGATGCACGGATTCGAGCTCTGAAGGCAAGTCCAATTCATAGGCTACTCGACTCACCTTGCGAATGATTTGGTAGGGTCCGATATATCTGGGACTTAGCTTTCCCTTCTTGCCAAATCTCATCACTCCCTTCATCGGCGATACCTTCAGGAACACCCAATCGCCCACGTGAAATTCCAAATCTCGTCGGCGATTATCTTCATAAGACTTTTGGCGACTTTGAGCTGTTAACAGTCGGTCTCAAATCACTTTAACCTTTTCAACTGCTTGTTGGATCAAGTCGGGGCCTATCAATTGTACTTCTCCGGTTTCAAACCATCCAATTGGAGATCTGCATTTTCTTCCATATAAGGCCTCGTATGGAGCCATTTTAATACTGGAATGATAGCTGTTATTATAGGCAAATTCAATAAGAGGAAAATGCTCATCCCAACTACCACCAAAGTCTAGCACACACGCTCGTACCATATCTTCCAAGGTCTGAATAGTATGCTTGGCTTATCCGTCGGTCTGCGGATGGAACGTCGTGCCGAGCTTAACATGGGTACCTAGACCTTCTTGAAAGGACTTCCAGAACTTGGCTGTGAATTGTGCCCCTCTGTCTGTGATAATGGCCAAAGGAATACCGTGAAGTCGTACAATCTCCTTGAGATACAATTTAGCATAATCTTCCGCTGAATATGTGGTTCTAACGGGGAGAAAATGAGCTGCTTTCGTGAGTCTATCCACGATCACCCATATAGAATCATACTTCCCTCGCGTACGGGGTAATCCTACCACAAAATCCATATTAGTTTCTTCCCATTTCCACGTAGGAATCTCAATTGCTTGCAATAAGCCTCCTGGTTTTTGATGCTCGGCCTTCACTTGCTGGCAATTTGGGTACTGTGCTACAAATTCTGCTATGTCTCGCTTGATGCCATCCCACCAATACATCAATTTGAGATCGTGGTACATCTTGGTTGCACCTGGATGAATAGAATACCAGGAATAATGTGCTTCCTCTAAAATCCATTGGCGCAAGTTTGCCACATTCGGTACACATAGCCGGCCTCGATATCTAAGAACCCCTTCTATGGAAACTTCAAATGGACACTTTTCCTTTTCCTGAGATAGATCTCGATAGTGGCCTAACGGAGGATCTTCATATTGTCGTTCCTTCACTTCTAGATTCAATGATGAAACTGTGGGGTCATTGATGCTAATACTTGCATCTCCTGAATCAATTGGCCGTACGCCGAGCCTTGCTAACCGATGGACCTCACGAACCATTTCTCGCTTTTCTGAAGGAACTCCACATAAACTACCCATCGATCGGCGGCTAAGTGCATCTGCTACTACATTCGCCTTTCCTGGATGATATAGAATGTTCAAATCGTAATCCTTCAGTACTTCTAACCATCGTGTTTGCCGCAGGTTCAACTCCTTCTGTTTGAAAATATATTGAAGGCTTTTGTGATCCGTATAGATGTCCACGTGCACACAATATAAGTATTATCTCCACATTTTCAATGCATGAATGACCGCAGCTAGCTCAAGATCATGAGTGAGATAATTCTGTTCATGTTTTCGCAACTGTCTCGAGGCATATGCAATAACCTTCCCGTGCTGCATAAATACGCATCATAATCCCATGCCGAAGGCATCACAATATACACATAGCCATCTGATCCTTCTGGAAGCATTAACACTGGGGCTGAAGTCAGTCTATCCTTCAGCTCTTGGAAACTACGCTCACAAGCATTGTTCCACTGAAATTTCGCTGACTTCTTGTTATATCCCGTGTTTTCACACGTTGGAAAAATTTGAAAACAATCTTGACTTGTAAGAAATAAGGTCATAATTAATTTTTATTTGACATAGGAGTTGTGTATGAAAGAATATTAATGTGGAAGTGTCGAATAAGGCCAAGGGCAAATTTGGAATTTTGGAAATTAATTTCGGGAATTACAAAACGTGGAGTATGTTATACCCCGTAAGAGTCCGTGTTATTTTAATTAAGACAAGAAAGAATGAGTTAAGAAAGTTCAAGGAAAGTTAATCGAGTTAGTAAGAATATCGTTATATATATATGGTTGCCTTAAGTATCCCGAGGTGACATCTTAACCTAAAGGATTTGAAATCGCGTTATGAGCGTATATGAGTATGTATATGTATGTATAAGAGGTTACATGAGGGTCGGAAGAGGATTAGAAGTTAAACGAAGCTGAACGAAATGAATCCAAACAACTTCAGTAAAATCTCGGACCAAATTTTTAGCCCATATTGTTGGGGGCATATCTCCAAGTATATGAGGAGTTTTAAGGTGTTTCAAAAGCCTAAAATGAAGTTCATCGAGTCTAGTTTCCAACGCAACAAACCTCACGTCAAAATGATATTTGAAAAAGGAAATATGGACGATGCAATTTGGGCTGGCAGGGCAGCAAGTTTGGACCCGACCCAAACACTAATGTTTCGGCCCATGAGGCCCATTAACGTTAATATATATTCACTTGAGGGCTGATCATTTTCAGCTAATATCCTCCAAAAACATTAGAGAGAGAGAGAGAGAGATCCTAGGCTAAGGAAGCCATTTTGATCAAAATCCAGGCTCCGAATCCCGAAGCTCATGAAGAGAAAAACGTTGTACGTTGCGTTGCCTTCAATTTGAGATAAATATTGGTCTTGGGGGATGAAATTTTCGTGGTGGAGCTTATGATAAGGTATTTGTAAAATTCCTTTTATGTTATTAAAGTGTTTATTTAAAGTATTAACGAATTAGAACGGAGAAAACAACATTATAAACTCGTTTGTTGTTTTGTTGAAATTTATGGGTGAGGGGCTGTTTTAATTGAAATTGATGGACTGATTTGAATTAATATTTTGGTTGTTGTAATCATGGATATGTGAGGAGAGTGAAGGAATTTAATGGTTAGAGTTGGAGTTAAATTGTTGTGGGTTGTTGTAAGGATTATAGAGATAATAATGTGGTTTTATTGCACATGAGTAGATGATGTGGTGTCGAGTGGCTGCTGTTGTATTTCCCTGAAATTTTCTGAAAATATTGCATCAAATAAGGTATAAGAAGTGCATATGGGCTGCTTGGTGTATTGCAAGTGTTCATTAGAATTTCGGGCATCGTTATGTTATAGTTGGGGGTTGTTTTGATATGTTGTTGTTCCTGTTGAAATAAAAGAATTGAAGATATGGTTGTGTCCATATGTTATTGTTGGTATTTCTGTGTCAACAGGAGAGCAATTGGAAATTCGGATAGGCGAGTTTATAGGGGAAATGCTGCCGAAATTTCGGTAGGCAATTATGTGATTAAACTTAGATTCTTGAAAAGCTTGAAATTGACAATTGGTAAACATGACCATTTGTAGATTCTGGACGAAATTGGAATTGAAGCCAAGCGAGCATAAGGCGCAATCGAGGTATGTAAAGCCTTCCCTTTTGTTCTTTGGCATGTCCTAGGTGTGCTAGGTGGAGATTTTAGCCTCGGGGGCAATTCTGCTCATCGGAAACCGAGATTGATTTCTTGGTACTATTAATTCAATTCAAATGAACTTCAAAATGTGCTTTTGTTGAAAAAAAATGGTTAAACCTCCATAACTTTCACAAATGTAATCCAATCACTCCGAAACTTTCCTGGATGACTCCGTAGAGTCTAATGGGCGTGATTCATGTCCACCACCCCGACTTGACCCGAGGTGGGCCCGTTACCCCCGGCGCCCCTCCTATGGTTTTGTTTGTCTCACTTCGGTGCGACAAGTCTAGGGACTTATGGCTATTGTCCAGACTACTAAACGGGAGATATTTTATCTATCCTGAGACGGATTTTAATTATTATTGAACCAACTGCGGGGACAGAAACCCTGATATGTGCTGTATGGCTTTAGCCAATGTACTCTTGTCCGGAGTTCGCAGGTAACTCCTGGTTATTATGCTGTTTACTATACGATAGGTGTTATGACCATCTTCATGAGCGTTATAAAATGTTTTTGACATCTAAAACGTTTTGAAAACCTTACCCTGATAATTTGGATAAACTACTTATCTTCTGTATTTTCTGATATACGATTTTAGCATACCTGAATCTTGTGTGATGCATGATCCTGGCACGTGTGATTTATGTTTGGGAAGTAGTGATTTGGTATCCTGTGTGGTTGTTTTCTATTTCACCGAGTCCCGGGCCGGTTATGTGAATATGCGCATATGTAATATTGGCCGCTGGACCCTCGACCGCGGCGTGTCCGACATTGACAGTTGGACCCTTGACCGCGTCATGCCGGACGTGTGGCATTGACTGCTGGACCCTTGACCGCGTCTGCCGCACTTGTGATTGTGCCTGACATAGACCGCTGGACCCTTGACCGCGGTATGTCAAATGTGTGATTGTGACCGCTGGACCCTCGACCGCGGTATGTGTGATTGTAACCGCTGGTCTTTTGGTCGCGGTATGTGTGATTATAACCGCTGGACCCTTGGCCGCGGTACGTGTGATTGTG
The DNA here is from genome assembly GCF_019175385.1 of Lycium barbarum. Classification (NCBI taxonomy): domain Eukaryota; kingdom Viridiplantae; phylum Streptophyta; class Magnoliopsida; order Solanales; family Solanaceae; genus Lycium; species Lycium barbarum. Next base: position 64,627,782 of record NC_083338.1, on the reverse strand, counting down.
ACCGCTGGGTACTTGGCCGCGGTATGCGTGGTAGCGACCGCTAGACTTATGGCCGCGGAAATTGTGCGTTGATTCTTTTATATGTGTGAAACAAAAATGTTTTTCAAAAGAAAGTAAAGCATTTTGACATTCTAACTGCCGTATTTGCCTACTGGAACCTCTTGGGTATGACTTGTGCAATAGAGGCGACCCTGTGGCGACCTGGTTATTCGTGCACACCCCAGTGCACTGTCCATTGCGCCCCTCACTAAAGGGCCGAAACCTGAGGTAAATGTATACTACCTGTGCTTGTGTAAGTTTATGATTCTGCATGCATGGTTCTGCCTGTTACATTTCTGGATAGCGGATTCGGAGAATGATTCTGTTGGTGTTGCTTCTACATGATTGAGCCGGACTATGCTTCAGTCGGCTATAGTTCTACACCCCTAGCTTCGGTTGCGGGTATGTCAGTCGCACTCTGTGCCCCGATCCGCACGATGATCCTGCCAGTTAGGCTTTGTACCTCTGTTTCATATCACGATTTAGACGGCTACACCCCGTGCTTATGATATATATCGTGGTCCTGGCCATACACTCTGTATTTCCGTTTCGGACTCGGATCTGATACTACCTGTTCTAATTCTATACTTCTGGCTCAGTTTTGCTTATATTGTTATATTTCTGCTTTACATACTCGGTACATTTCCGTACTGACCCCCTGTTCTTCGGGGGCTGCGTTTCATGCCGCGCAGGTACTCCCAGTTGAGTTGAGGACAGATGGAAGATGTTCCAGTGCAGATGGCAAGCTCCATTTGTTCCCGGAGTGCTGCCGAGTCAGATTCTGTATGTTATGCTTTTGGGATCTTACTAGAGACTTTGCAGACAGTGTCGTGGGTATTGGTTGTCGGTCTGTGTACGTAATGAATTTTGTATGATCACAAATTTGTTCGGCTTGAAAGCCACGAGAAAGAATATTTCTGAAAGAAAAGTTTTGCTATGTACTTTATTATTTGTTTTAAATAAAAAAAAAAGAGTTGACGTGATTTTATGTGCAGCGAGAGTCTGAGGGTTCGCTCGGCCCTAAGTAAGGGTCGGGTGCCCATCACACCCCAGCGAGGTCGGGGTGTGACAGAGTGGTATCAGAGCAGGTCTGTCCTAGGGGTTGTCTGCAAAGTCGTGTCTGGTAGAGTCCTGTTTATGGTGTGTTGCGCGCCACATCTATAAACAAGAGACTACGGGTCATCTAGGGATTGTTGATCTTATTTGAATCCTGGACCGTGCGATAGAGCCAGCTGTAGGAAAGGAATTTCCTTTTTACTAACCCTTAATTTCAGCTGGAGAACAGTATCGACGTAAGGGAACAACTGATGATATTAGAGGCTACACAGTATACCGGTAAGCAATGGTGTGAAAGACGTATGTCGGACAAGGTGTTTGAAGTATGATTGATACGTAAGGGTAAAAATTGAAGAGGAGAGTAAACAGGAATGTGTCACCAGTGCCGTTTGAGTTGGGCACGCAAGGTAAGTCTCGACCCCTTTATACTTTTATTTGAAATTGTTAGCCCTGTGTGGCTATGATACGATGTGATATGATGTGTATATACGTATGTGTTTTGGCCCTGTGAGGCATGGTCGGTATTTCCTGCGTGCAGGTTTTGGGATAGTACGAAATACAGAGGAACCTCTGCCCAAATATTTCCAGAAATATGAATAGGAAAATGAGATATAAGTTCTTAGCATGTTTTGAAAGTCGATACCGATAGGGAAAATCTATTATGTTGGGTTAAATTCTAAGAGATACCCTCCATGTCATTCGTAAGAAGCATCATCCTTACTTGGGAAATTTTATTTTGGGAAAGCATATATGATCAGCAAATTTCTGGAGATCATTTCAGGAGGGATTGGGGACCCAGGTGAACCTGAGTAAAGGGGCGATAGAAGAGTTGAGTCAAAAATAGAGAAACGACACGAGATAATATGCTTGAAGTGTTATAAGTAGGATTAAGGGAAATTGCGAAATGGTTTAGGTGAGATGGTCAGAACGAGCTAGTTACAAGAGGACAGTGAATTTAAAGAGGACGATCAAGAAGAACTCGACTTAAGCTTCAAGTGTAGATGGACATGGTAAGTTGCAGTCGATTACAGAGGTAGCTAAATAGTGTCTACTATATTTGGAAGATCAATATTAACAGATGTAAGGTGGAGAATGGAATTAGGCTAAGTAAAGAAAGGCACAGCATGATAGATGAGTTCAAGTTACAAATGATTCGTTATAACATCACCAGAAGCAGTATACTTATGTAGGACTAATTTGACATTCGGGGACGAATGTTCCTAAGGGGGGAAGGATGTTATACCCCGTAAGAGTCCGTGTTATTTTAATTAAGACAAGAAAGAATGAGTTAAGAAAGTTCAAGGAAAGTTAATCGAGTTAGTAAGAATATCATTATATATATATGGTTGCCTTAAGTATCCCGAGGTGACATCGTAACCTAAAGGATTTGAAATCGCGTTATGAGCGTATATGAGTATGTATATGTATGTATAAGAGGTTACATGAGGGTCGGAAGAGGATTAGAAGTTAAACGAAGCTGAACGAAATGAATCCAAACAACTTCAGTAAAATCTCGGACCAGATTTTTAGCCCATATTGTTGGGGGCATATATCCTAGTATATGAGGAGTTTTAAGGTGTTTCAAAAGCCTAAAATTAAGTTCATCGAGTCTCGTTTCCAACGCAACAAACCGCTCGTCAAAATGATATTTGAAAAGGGAAATATGGACGATGCAATTTGGGCTGGCAGGGCAGCAAGTTTGGACCCGACCCAAACACTAATGTTTCGGCCCATGAGGCCCATTAACGTTAATATATATGGCAAATTCACTTGAGGGCTGATCATTTTCAGCTAATATCCTCCAAAAACATTAGAGAGAGAGAGAGAGAGAGAGAGAGAGATCCTAGGCTAAGGAAGCCATTTTGATCAAAATCCAGGCTCCGAATCCCGAAGCTCATGAAGAGAAAAACGTTGTACGTTGCGTTGCCTTCAATTTGAGATAAATATTGGTCTTGGGGGATGAAATTTTCGTGGTGGAGCTTCTGATAAGGTATTTGTAAAATTCCTTTTATGTTATTAAAGTGTTTATTTAGAGTTTTAACGAATTAGAACGGAGAAAACAACATTATAAACTCGTTTGTTGTTTTGTTGAAATTTATGGGTGAGGGGTTGTTTTAATTGAAATTGATGGACTGATTTGAATTAATATTTTGGTTGTTGTAATCATGGATATGTGAGGAGAGTGAAGGAATTTAATGGTTAGAGTTGGAGTTAAATTGTTGTGGGTTGTTGTAAGGATTATAGAGATAATAATGTGGTTTTATTGCACATGAGTAGATGATGTGGTGTCGAGTGGCTGCTGTTGTATTTCCCTGAAATTTTCTGAAAATATTGCATCAAATAAGGTATAAGAAGTGCATATGGGCTGCTTGGTGTATTGCAAGTGTTCATCAGAATTTCGGGCATCGTTATGTTATAGTTGGGGGTTGTTTTGATATGTTGTTGTTCCTGTTGAAATAAAAGAATTGAAGATATGGTTGTGTCCATATGTTATTGTTGGTATTTCTGTGTCAACAGGAGAGCAATTGGAAATTCGGATAGGCGAGTTTATAGGGGAAATGCTGCCGAAATTTCGGTAGGCAATTATGTGATTAAGCTTAGATTCTTGAAAAGCTTGAAATTGACAATTGGTAAACATGACCATTTGTAGATTCTGGACGAAATTGGAATTGAAGCCAAGCGAGCATAAGGCGCAATCGAGGTATGTAAAGCCTTCCCCTTTGTTCTTTGGCATGTCCTAGGTGTGCTAGGTGGAGATTTTAGCCTCGGGGGCAATTCTGCTCATCGGAAACCGAGATTGATTTCTTGGTACTATTCATTCAATTCAATTGAACTTCAAAAGGTGCTTTTGTTGAAAAAAAATGGTTAAACCTCCATAACTTTCACAAATGTAATCCAATCACTCCGAAACTTTCCTGGATGACTCCGTAGAGTCTAATGGGCGTGATTCATGTCCGCCACCCCGACTTGACCCGAGGTGGGCCCGTTACCCCCGGCGCCCCTCCTATGGTTTTGTTTGTCTCACTTCGGTGCGACAAGTCTAGGGACTTATGGATATTGTCCCGACTACTAAACAGGAGATATTTTTTCTATCCTGAGACGGATTTTAATTATTATTGAACCAACTGCGGGGACAGAAACCCTGATATGTGCTGTATGGCTTTAGCCAATGTACTCTTGTCCGGAGTTCGCAGGTAACTCCTGGTTATTATGCTGTTTACTATACGATAGGTGTTATGACCACCTTCATGAGCGTTATAAAATGTTTTTGACATCTAAAACGTTTTGAAAACCTTACCCTGATAATTTGGATAAACTACTTATCTTCTGTATTTTCTGATATACGATTTTAGCATACCTGAATCTTGTGTGATGCATGATCCTGGCACGTGTGATTTATGTTTGGGAAGTAGTGATTTGGTATCCTGTATGGTTGTTTTCTATTTCACCGAGTCCCGGGCCGGTTATGTGAATATGCGCATATGTAATATTGGCCGCTGGACCCTCGACCGCGGCGTGTCCGACATTGACAGCTGGACCCTTGACCGCGTCATGCCGGACGTGTGGCATTGACTGCTGGACCCTTGACCGCGTCTGCCGCACTTGTGATTGTGCCTGACATAGACCGCTGGACCCTTGACCGCGGTATGTCAAATGTGTGATTGTGACCGCTGGACCCTCGACCGCGGTATGTGTGATTGTAACCACTGGACTTTTGGTCGCGGTATGTGTGATTATAACCGCTGGACCCTTGGCCGCGGTACGTGTGATAGTGACCGCTGGGTACTTGGCCGCGGTATGTGTGGTAGCGACCGCTAGACTTATGGCCGCGGAAATTGTGCGTTGATTCTTTTATATGTGTGAAACAAAAATGTTTTTCAAAAGAAAGTAAAGCATTTTGACATTCTAACTGCCGTATTTGCCTGCTGGAACCTCTTGGGTATGACTTGTGCACTAGAGGCGACCCTGTGGCGACCTGGTTATTCGTGCACACCCCAGTGCACTGTCCATTGCGCCTCTCACTAAAGGGCCGAAACCTGAGGTAAATGTATACTACTTGTGCTTGTGTAAGTTTATGATTCTGCATGCATGGTTCTGCCTGTTACATTTCTGGATAGCGGATTCGGAGAATGATTCTGTTGGTGTTGCTTCTGCATGATTGAGCCGGACTATGCTTCAGTCGGCTATAGTTCTACACCCCTAGCTTATGTTGTTATATTTCTATTTCTGCTTTACATACTCGGTACATTTCCGTAATGACCCCCTGTTCTTCGGGGGCTGCGTTTCATGCCGCGCAGGTACTCCCAGTTGAGTTGAGGACAGATGGAAGATGTTCCAGTGCAGATGGCAAGCTCCATTTGTTCCCGGAGTGCTGCCGAGTCAGATTCTGTATGTTATGCTTTTGGGATCTTACTAGAGACTCTGCAGATAGTGTCGTGGGTATTGGTTGTCGGTCTGTGTACGTAATGAATTTTGTATGATCACAAATTTGTTCGGCTTGAAAGCCACGAGAAAGAATATTTCTTAAAGAAAAGTTTTGCTATGTACTTTATTATTTGTTTTAAATAAAAAAAAAAGAGTTGACGTGATTTTATGTGCAGCGAGAGTCTGAGGGTTCGGTCGGCCCTAAGTAAGGGTCGGGTGCCCATCACACCCCAGCGAGGTCGGGGTGTGACAGATTATAAGTCATTGGGCCAAGAATAATGGAAAAAAAAATGAGGCCCAAAGTTTCTAGGGGTGGCCGGCCAAGCCAATGGCCCAAACCCATGTTTTATTTAATTTTTCCATGTGATTAATTAACTTAAGGGACCATATATATCATCTTATCCCTTAGAAAGTTCAAGAAAATTAGAAGACAAGAAAACAAAACAAGAGAGAGAGCAAGGAGAAGAAGGGTTCGGGTTTTGCTTGGAAATTTCACCACCAAAAATCTTGCCTTAAAAATTATTCTCTTGTTGGATTTTCACTAATTCAAAGTCCCTTTACAACTTGGTATAGTTGGTTTGGAGAGAGAAGCACTCAATTCTTCAAGGTGACCATTCATTCAAGTGAAGAAGAGGGAGTAAAAAGGTAAGAATTCACCCCTTATTCTTGTGTTATGAAGTTTTGTTTGTGTTGTAGTATGTGGAAATGTGTTGATTGTATATGAAGAAATAGAAGTTTGCAAAGTGGGTGTGTGGTATATATGTGTAGCCGTGTGTATGCATGCATTGTATACCAATGAAGAATTGAAATTATGTTGTATTCTAATTGTGAATGTGATGGAATTCATATTGTGAATGAAAGTTGAATAAAATTGGATGAATTGGCAAAAAGAGTATTTGGCCGTGTGGTATGGAGTTGTATGGAATGAAATGGATTAAGTTTGTTTATTGTGTTAGTTGTGTTATTGTGATTCTTGCAATGTGAATGAAAGTAAAATGATATGAGTTTGCTTTGAAATGAAATGTAGAAACTTATGTCGCTTTAGTACGATTTTACGACGTTGTGAAAATGAAGATGTTAGGGTATAAGTTATGATGATCATTGATGAATTTGGAAGATGGAAACATGTTATGAATATGTATGCCAAAGATTAGAAGTTTTGGACGAGTTAGGACTTTGGCGGAAAATTTGTATATTATGTATATCGTGTGTATAATTTGAGGAAACGATATGAAATGCTTCTAAACTATGTTGTGATGATCTAGTTTGATAATGAATGCGAAATCATTGAAATTGGTTTGGGAGTTGAAGTTGAAATGAAGGTTATGGCATTATGTCGGCAAGTAGAACTAGTTGTGCCATATTGTGTTTCTAATGTTTGTTGTTGATGTTGATGTTGTTGTTTGGGTTGTTGTTGATGATTTTGAGCCGAGTTGAATTCTCAGGGGTGCTATATGTATAGGGGAAGTGCTGCCGAAATTTCGGTAGACAAATATGAGTTGAATTGTATTCGTAGAATCTATAACTCACAATTGGTAAACCTGACCATTTGCAGATTTTTGACGAAACGGGAAGTGAGCTTGGATAGGCGTGCAAAGCTCAAAAGGTATGTAAAGCTACCCCGATCCTTCTTTTGGCATGCCTAAGTGTATTAGAATCGGATTCGGGCCTCGAAAGACTTTCTGCCCATCGGAATCCGCAATTGAAAATCTCGCTTTTTCCTTCAGTAAGATTGAGCCCTTTTGGTTTGTATTCTTGATAATCATGCAAACTTTCCCTAAACTACTTGAAAAGCTATAGAACGTCCGTAGAACCTTTTTAGGTGACCCCATAAGCTTAAAATATTTAATTTGAGCCCACCGCCTTGCTTGTCCCGAGGTGGGCCCGCTATTCCCGGTTTTGCCCTTATTGTACTTAAGTCCTATTTTCGAGCGGTTTTTGAAAGAAATGTTTTGACTACCATTCTAATTACCTAACAAACATTGTTTTAAATGTTCCATTAAGTCTGATAAATTGTTTTGACACTCGGAACGCCTTCAGAAAGGTTATACTATGTAATTCACTATGATATCCGAAACTCATTTATTATGATCCCTTCCGACTTCATTGGATTGGTTTGTTTTTGATATGCCTCATCGAGTCTATGGAAACATTTATGATATTTTAACTGCATTAGTCTCTCACTACTCCATTCGTGGATGCCCCAATGTTTCCCACACTGAGCCCGGGCCAAGATATGTTGTCAAGCGTGATCCTCTGCATTGTTCGCCGTACCTCGATGTGAGGGGGCAGGTATACGCGTACATGGGTCTGTGGAGTATGATGTGCCATGTCCGCTTGTTCTGATATGATTTTCTATGGCCATTTGATATGACATATTATGTTCGGGGTTATGCCACTATTCTGATTCTTCTGTGTTGTGGCACCAGCGTCGGGAGGGTGGCCACGTTCTGTCTGTCGAGTCCCTTGGCAGGGGCCGGATTTGATATGACATATGTTTCTGTACACACTCTGCATGTCTTGAAAATATGTATCTGATACTTTGGGTTTTCTGTTTACTTTCTGTACGTTCTGTACCAGTTATGATTTTGTTTCTGTAATTCAGGCTTTACATATTCAGTACATATTTCGTACTGACCCCCTTTCTTCGGGGGCTGCGTTTTCATGCCGCGCAGGTACCGACGACAGGTTTGCTGATCCGTCCGTCTAGGATATCTTTTCTGCCATTTGGAGCGCTCTTTTATTCAGAGCCCATCTTTTGGTACAGTCTGTCATTACTGTATATGTATATTCTCGTTCATGGGTACGGCGGGGCCCTGTCCCGTCATATGATTCTGTCGGTCTATTTAGAGGTCTGTGGACATGTTTGTGGGTTGGGGTCTTTCTGTACAGATGTGTGTATATGTTGTGTTTGGGCGATCCCATTCGCCGCGGCGGCCGGTCCGCATATGTTTAAATGTTGCTTCGTTGGCCCTGTGTGGTCCTTTGTTGGTATTTTCTGCGTGCAGGGTATATGGGATAGTCCGTAAAACAAAGGAAACTCTGCCGAAAATTTCCTGGAAATTATCTAAATTTGAAATAAAGCCTTGTCGGCTTCTGCTATATACTTGAATGCGTTTGATAGAATTTGAGATAGCATTTGATAGACGTGTCGGGTGTCCAGATCGGGCACTAGTCACGGCCTACGGGCTTGGGTCCTGACACTTCTGGGTTAGCTTCGTTAATGGGGCTGAAATGGATGAAAAGCCCTCTACGAATCTTCGATAATAACCTGCCAAACCCAGAAAACTACGAACTTCTGTAGGCGTCGTAGGTCTTGGCCAAGTCTACACAGCTTCTATTTTCTGAGTGTCGATTCGGATACCATCGTCTGAAATAACATGACCTAGAAATGCTACCGAATTAAGCCAAAACTCGCACTTCGAGAACTTTGCATATAATTCCCGGGCTCGAAGAACGCCCAGAACAATTCTTAGGTGATCTGCATGTTCTGATTTTGTGCGAGAATACACCAAAATATCGTCGATATATACTATCACGAAGAGGTCTAAGAATGGCCTGAACACATTGTTCATTAAATTCATAAACAGCGCCGGGGCATTTGTCAACCCAAATGACATTACTCGAAACTCGTAGTGACCATATCTTGTCCTGAAGGCAGTCTTGGGAATATCTGCTTCCCTAATTCTCACCTGATGATAACCCGATCTCAGATCTATCTTGGAGAACCATTTAGCGCCCTGTAATTGATCAAACAAATCGTCGATTCTGGGAAGAGGGTATTTATTCTTTATTGTCAACTTGTTCAACTGCCTGTAGTCGATGCACATTCGTAGAGATCCGTCTTTCTTCTTTACGAACAGGACTCGTGCTCCCCACGGCGAAGAACTAGGCCTTATAAACCCCTTCTCAAGTAAATCTTTTAGCTGTGCTTTTACCTCTTTCAGTTCTGCTGGAGCCATTCGATACAGAGGAATAGAAATAGGCTCGGTGTCTGGTAATACATCAATAGCAAAGTCGATTTCCCTTTCTAGAGGAAGACCTGGAATTTCACCTGGGAATACGTCTGGAAATTCGTTCACCACTGGAACAGATTGGAAAGTTGGCGGCTTCGCCTCTCTATTATGAACCCGAACTAGATGATAGATGTAACGTTTTGCTATCATCTTCCTCGCCTTGAGGTAGGAAATAAACCTACCCTTTGGGGATGCCTTATTACCTTTCCACTATAGTACGGGGTCTCCCAGAAATTGGAATCGAACTACCTTGGTCCGGCAGCAAACATTAGCATAACACGATGCCAGCCAATCCATACCCATAATTACATCGAAATCTATCATCTCAAGTTCAATCAAATCCGTTGTCGTCTGGCGATCACATATAATGACTACACAGTCCTTATATACTTGTCTCGCTATTACGGGATCACCGACTGGAGTGAATACCTCGAAAGGTTTAATCAGCTCGGGTCTCACCCCAACACAATCAGCGATATACAGAGTAATATATGAGAAGGTAAAACCCGGATCAATCAAAGCATATACGTCACGGGAAAATATAGTCAAGGTACCTGTGACAACATCTGGGGAAGACTCAAGATCCTGTCGCCTAGGTAAAGCATACACACAGGGCTGAATAGCACCTGGAGTAGATGCTCCACCTCTGCCTCTGCCTCTACCTGCTGTGGTCTGAGAAGTCTGCGCTGTCGGGCGCACTGAAGAGGACCCAACTGCTGACCCCGTAGGCTGAGTCCTAACTCTACCTCTCGCTGAAGGGCAATCTCTCATCATATGACCAACCTGCCCGCAGGCGTAGCAAGCATCCGAACCCAGGTGACATTGTCCGGAATGCAATTTACCGCACTGGCTACACCGCGGTACTAGAGGTCTCCTCTGGCTAAAGTCTCCCCTAGACTGCGAATATGAGGCCCTCAAACTCTGCCCCTGGCCTGACTGAAAAGAACGGTCAAATCTTCTATCCGAGAATCTGGGAGGTGCACTGGTCACTGTCTGACCTGAGTGCCTAGAATGCGTCTGTTTCGGTCCCCCTCGGTACTCACTGCTCTCCCCCATAGATCTATCCCTCTTACCTTGTCTTCTGTCACCATCACTCTCACTTCTCTGCTGTCGTTGTCGTTTCTCGAGGTTCTGAGCATGGGCCTGTATCCGGGAAATATCTATCCCGTCTTGCAAAGAGACTGTCTGACAATCTCTGAACAAGTGTGGTCCTAAACCACTCACAAATCTATAGATTCGGTCTCCCATGTCACCCACCATAGTCGGAGCATTCCGGGCCAATGAGTTGAATTGCATACTATACTCTCGGGCACTCATGCTTCCCTGTTTCAAATTAAAGAACCTTTCCGCTCTAGCTCGGCGGACTTCAGGTGGCAAGTAATGACGAATAAAGGCATCCACAAATTCTTGCCAAACGGGAGGTGGTGCGTTCTCTCCCCTTGATATCACCTAATTTTTATACCATAGTACCGCCACGTCGCGAAGTCTATATGAGGCCAACTCCACGGATTCGGTCTCAGAAGCATGCATAAGTTTCAGCGTCCGCAACATCTCATCGATAAAACCTTGTGGGTCCTCATCCGGCTTCGACCCGAAAAATTATAGAGGGTTTAGAATAAGGAAATCATGGGCTCTTGTACTAGCCGAACGATCACTTGGGCCCGCATTCTATCGTTGTGCTTGAGCGGCAACCAACTGTGTCAATAAATGTATGGCCTCAGACACTTGTTGACCCGAAGCACCCGGTGGAGGAATCGGAGCTGAGGATCCTCCCTGCTTTTCTACATTGGGCGCGGCCTCACTTTGCGATTCACTTTCCTCTACATTTGCAGGAGGCTCTCTTTCCGTCCGCCTCTTTGTCGTAGCTTTTCCCTTCTGGGCGGCGGTAGCTTTTCCCTTTGGCGGCATTTTTCTGAAACCATAACGCACTTTTAGGAATAATATAATCCTAGACAGGGCTCTATCGCACGATTTCATGAGAAGAAAGATGGTAATTTTCCTAAATGTCCTGTAGCCTCTTGTTTATTAGCGTGGCGCGCAACACACCATAAACAAGACTCTACTAGACACGGCTCGTAGACACTTCCTAGGACGAACTGCTCTGATACCACTTCTGTCACGACCCGACTAGGGGCCGCGACAGGTACCCGGAGCTAGTTACCGAGCACCGCTGTTATATCCTGTGTTTTCGCTCATTTGGAAAATTAGAAATAATCTTGACTTTTAAGAAGTAAGGCCATAATTGATTCTAATTAACACATGAGTTGTTTATGAAAGAATATTAATGTGGAAGAGTCAGGGAAGCCCAAGGGAAAAGTTGGAGTTTCGGGAATTATTTTCGGGAATTACAAAATAAGATCCGCAACCAATTGGGCTCAAAATATTGAATTGAAAGTGAGGCCCAAAAAGAGGTGCATGGCCGGCCACTTTAGGCCTTGGTCCAAGCCCATTTTAGTTGGTCATGTGCTTGGTCATGTGACCAAGCACTTCAACTACATATACCATAGAAGACTTAAGAAATTAGAAGATAAGAACAACAAAAAAATAGAAGAAGAGAAAGAAGAGGTTTCGGGTTTGCCTTGGTAATTTGTCTAGCAAAAATATTGCTCCAAAAATTCATTTCTTGTTGATTTCCTACTAAGTCAAGGCTCCTTTGTAACTTGGTATAGTTGGTTTGGAGTGGGAAGCTTTAGATTCTTCAAAGTGATCACATCTCCAAGTGAAGAAGACTTGAAGAAAAGGTAAGAATTTCTACCTTTTTATTGTGTTATGAAGTTTTGATTGTGTTGTAGTATGTAGAAATGTGTTGATTATATGGAAAAATGGAAGTTTGCAAAGTGGGTTTGGATATTTGAGGTATGGCCGTGTATATGCATGCATTATATGCTAATGAAAAATTGAAATTATGTTGTATTCTAGTTGTAAGTATGGTGGAATTCATATTGGGATTGAAAGTTGAATGATTTAGTTGAAGTTGCCAAAATAAGCATATGGCCGTATAGTATGTTGGAATTGGGATAGAAATGAATTAAGTTGTTTCCTGTGTTAAAGTGTTATTGTGATGCTTGATATGTAAATGAAGTTAGAATGATATAAGTTTGTATTGAATTGGAATGCAGAAACTTATGTCGTTTTAGTATGATTTTCCGACATTAAGGAAATGAAGTTATTTGGTTGTGAATTATGATGATCATTGATGAATTTGGAAGTTGGAAACTTGTTATGAAGTTGTATGCCAAAGATTTAATGTTTTGTATAAGTTATGATTTTGGCAGAAGATTGTATATCGAGTGTATATCTTAAGGCAAACGATATGAAATGTTTCTAGGACTATATGGTGATGATCTTGATTTTTGTTGAATGTGAAATTATTGATATTAGTGGAAGTTTGGGTTAGAATGAAGGTTATGTCAACCTGTGAGAAAAATGACTAGTTGAAGGATATTTGTGTTTTTAATGATTCATTGTTGATATTGATGTTTCCGTTTGGGTTGTTGTTGATGATTTATAGCCGAGTTGAATTCTCGGGGTGCTATATGTATAGGGGAAGTGCTGCCGAAATTTGGGTAGGCAAATAAGAGTTTAATTGAATTTGTAGCATCTATAACTTACAATTGGTAAACTTGACCATTTGCAGATTTTTGACGAAACGGGAAGTGAGTTTGGAAAGGCGTAAGGAGCTTGAAAGGTATGTAAAGCTACCCCGATCCTTCTTTTGGCATGTCTAAGTGTTTTAGGATCGGATTCGGGCCTCAAAAGACCTTCTTGGCCATCGGAATCCGCAAGAGGAAATCTCAGTTTTTCCTTCAGTAGAATTGAACCATTTTGATATGCTTTTCCTGAAATTATGTAAACCTTCTCTAAACTCCTTGAAAAGCTATAGAATGTCCGTAAAACCTTTATAGGTGACCCCATAAGCTTAAAGGGCGTAATTTGAGCCCACCGCCTTGCTTGTTCCGAGGTGGGCCCGCTATTCCCGGTTTTACCCTTATTGTACTTAAGGCTTGTTTTCGAGCAGTTTTTGAAAGAAATGTCCTAACTACTCTTTTAATTACTAAACAAAAACTGTTTTAAATATTCCATTAAGTCTTATAAATTGTTTTGGCACCCGGAACAATTTCAGAAATATTATGCTTCTGTAATTCTTTATGACATCCGAACCCCACGTATTATAACTCCGTCTGACTTCATTGGATTTGTTTGTCATTAATATGCCTCATCGAGTCTCTGAAAATATTTATGATATTTTAACTGCATTTAGTTTCTCACTACTCTATTCGTGGATGCCCCAATGTTTCCCACACTGAGCCCGGGCCAGGATATGTTGTCAAGCGTAATCCCCTGCATTGTTCGCCGTGCCTCGATGTGAGGGGGCAGGTATACGCGTACATGGGTTTGTGGAGTATGCTGTGCCATGTACGTTTGTTCTGATATGATTTACTATGGCCATCTGATATGACATATTATGTTACGGGGTTATGCCCCTATTCTGATTCTTCTGTGTTGTGGCACCAACGTCGGGAGGGTGTCCACGTTCTGTCTGCCGAGTCCCTTGGCAGGGGCCGGATTTGATATGACATATGTTCTGTACACACTCTGCATGTTTTGGAAATATGTATCTGATACTTTGGATTTTCCGTTTACTTTCTGTATGTTCTGCACCAGTTATGATTTTGTTTCTGTAACTCAGGCTTTACATATTCAGTACATAATTCGTACTGACCCCCTTTCCTCGGGGGCTGCGTTTTCATGCCGCGCAGGTACCGACGACAGGTTTGCTTATCCGTCCGCTTAGGATCTCATTCTGCTATTTTTGGAGCGCTCTTTTATTCAGAGCCATCTTTTGGTATAGTCTGTCACTTCTATATATGTATATTCTCGTTCATGGGTACGGCGGGGCCCTGTCCCGTCATTTGATTCTGTCGGTCTGTTAGAGGTCTGTGGACATGTTTGTGGGTTGGGATCTTTCTGTACAGATATGTGTATGTGTTGTGTTTGGGCGATCCCATTCGCCGCGGCGGCCGGTCCGCATATATTTAGATGTTACTCTGTTGGCCCTGTGTGGCCTTTGTTGGTATTTTCTGCGTGCAGGGTATGTGGGATAGTCCGTAAAACAAAGGAAACTCTGCCGAAATTTTTCTGGAAATTATCTAAATTGGAAATAAAGCCTTGTCGGCTTCTGCTTTATACTAGAATGCGTTTGATACAATTTGCGATAGCATTTGGTAGATGCGTTCGGGTGCCCAGATCGGGCACTAGTCACGGCCTACGGGGTTGGGTCGTGACAAAAGTGGTATCAGAGCGGTTCGTCCTCGGAATGTCTACAGACCGTGTCTAGTAGAGTCTTGTTTATCGGTGTGTTGTGCACCATACCTATAAACAGGAGGCTACAGGGCATTTAGGATACTACCCTTCTTTCTGTCTTAGATCGTGCGATAGAGCTGTGTTATCAGGATGATTCCTCCCTAACGAATTGTTACATTTGCAGTTATGCCTCCAAAAAAGGCGACAGCGGCCCAAAAGGCCAAGGCAGCAGCTGTGGGAGAGACTAGTCGGGCCCAGAGGGTTACCAGGGCCCATGCTCATATTGCTACTGATGTTTTTCCCCCGGCAGAGGGCTCTTCCACACCGCCACATGTAGAGGAGATTGGAGCAGCAGCAGCTGCAGGTCGGGAGGCGGCTCCACCGCCAGCTCCCGAGATTCCAGTACCTGAGCCCCCAGCTCCACGGCCAGGCACTGAGGATCAGACTATGAGAGAGGCAGTCCAGCTATTGATCAGACTTGTGGTAGGATAGGTTCAGGGGCACGGACTGGGAGGTGACCGGGCTTACAGGCGTGACAGTTCGAGAGCCCGTGAGTTCTTGACTTGTGGTCCTCCAGAGTTCTTCGGGACTAAGCCCGAGGAGGATCCTGAGGAGTTTATCAGGAAGATGTGGCGCACTTTACAACTGATTAATGCTTCCGAGACAGAGTTAGGTGCGTTGGCCTCGTACCGGTTGTATGATGTGGCGGCTAATTGGTACGAGTCATGGGAGTTATCTAGGGGTGACGGCGCTCCCCCAGCAGTTTGGGATGATTTTTCTCAGGCTTTTCTTAGCCATTTTCTGCCCCCGGAGCTACGGCGGGCCAAGGCTGACAGATTCTCATTGCTGAGACAGAGGGGTCGCAGTGTTCGAGAGTACAGTATGGAGTTCGACTCATTGGCCCGATACGCACCTGTTGTGGTAGCTACTATGGCTGACAGGATGCACAGGTACATTATGGGGCTGGACCGTTATTTTGTCGACAGCTGTTTGGTATTGGCTGCTCAGCCCGGCATGGATATTGCCCGGATTCAGGCCCACACCCAGGGCATGGAGGACCGGCATAGGGAGCGTCAGCCTGATAGGAGCCAGGATCGGAGACAGCCCAAGAGGGCTAGATCGTCTGGGTATTTTGGAGATTTTCGGGGCAGACAGCCTCAGCAGCCGCAGCAGCCTAGCAGACATCTATCCCAGCCGGCACAGAGTGCACCTCCACAGCCTACAGGTCGCAGATTTGATAGCCCAGGGTATTCAGGAGTAGGTCAGAGCTCCAGGGCTTCAGGTTCGCGGACAGATAGGGGTTCTGGTCGGACGAGGCCACCTAGGCCTCAGTGTTCTTATTGTGGCAGATATCATCCGGGAGAGTGCTACAGAGCCACCGGTGCATGTTTTTCTTGTGGTCGTCAAGGCCATTCTGTGAGAGATTGCCCATATAAGGGTAGTTTGGGTGGTGCAGCGCAGCCTACCGGGTCAGCCGCCGGGTCTTCATCTTTATCAGTGGCTATGCGCCCTACGGGGCCAGGTACATCAGCACCAGCGGGTCGCGGCAGAGGCCGTGGTGGAGCTTCGGGTACTAGCGGTCCTTCGAACCGCATCTATGCTCTGTCCAGCCACCAGGATCAGGAGGCATCGCCTAATGTCGTTACAGGTACATTATTGGTTTTCTCTCGGTTTGTGTATGCATTGATTGATCCAGGTTCGACTTTGTCATATATTTCGCCTCTGGTTGCTTGTAAAATTGGTATAACGTCTGAACCTATAGAGCCATTTGAGGTAGCCACACCGATTGGGGACTTTATTGTAGCAAAACAGGTATATAAAGACTTTTCTGTAATTATATGCGGCCGAGACACTAAGGCAGATCTGGTGGAGTTAGATATGATCGAGTTCGATGTTATTATGGGTATGGACTGGCTAGATTCCTGTTATGCTAGTGTTGACTGCCAAAATAAGGTAGTTCGTTTCCAGTTTCCCGGGGAGCCAGTTATAGAATGGGCCGGTAATACAGCATCGCCGAAAGGTAAGTTTATTTCATACCTTAAGGCGAAGAAAATGATCAGAAAGGGTTATTTTTATCATCTGGTTCGGGTACAAGACTTGACAGCGGAAACGCCGACTCTTCAGTCAGTTCCCGTGGTTAATGAATTTCCGGATGTATTCCCAGATAAGCTTCCAGGCCTTCCTCCGGAGCGGGAGATAGATTTTACTATTGATTTGCTTCCAGATACTCAGCCGATATCTATTCCCCCGTACAGAATGGCACCGGCAGAATTGAAAGAACTGAAAGAGCAGTTGAAGGATCTGTTAGAAAAAGGCTTTATCAGGCCCAGTACTTCGCCTTGGGGAGCCCCGGTATTATTTGTGCGTAAGAAAGACGGGTCGTTGCGTATGTGTATTGATTATCGACAGCTGAATAAGGTAACCATAAAGAATAAATACCCCCTCCCCAGAATTGACGATTTGTTTGATCAGTTGCAGGGCGCCAAGTATTTTTCGAAGATAGATCTTCAGTCTGGCTATCATCAGGTACGGGTACGGGAGGCCGATATTCCTAAGACAGCATTCCGGACCAGATATGGGCATTATGAATTCAGAGTTATGTCTTTTGGGCTGACTAATGCTCCTGCGGTATTCATGGATTTAATGAACCGGGTATTCAGGCCATTCTTAGACATGTTCGTAATTGTATTTATCGATGATATCCTGGTTTATTCTCGGTCCGAGGCAGAGCACGCAGATCATCTGAGAGCGGTACTTGGGGTACTTCGGCATCGGAAATATTATGCAAAATTTTCTAATGTGAATTCTGGCTGGCTTCAGTGGCATTCCTGGGGCATATTATTGCAGCTGATGGTGTCCGGGTGGATACACAGAAGATTGAGGCCGTGAAAAATTGGCCCAGACCCACGACGCCCACAGAGGTACGTAGTTTCCTGGGGTTAGCTGGCTATTACAGAAGATTTGTGGAAAAGTTTGCTTCGATTTCAGCGCCTTTGACAAGGCTAACTCAGAAGGGAGCCAAGTTCCAGTGGACTGATGCTTGTGAACGAAGCTTCCAGTTGCTAAAAGAGAAGCTGACTACAGCCCCAGTTCTGACTCTTCCAGAGGGACCCGATGGATATGTTATTTATTGTGACGCTTCTGGCGTGGGATTGGGCTGTGTATTGATGCAGCACGGCAGAGTTATAGCTTATGCTTCTCGACAATTGAAAAAGCATGAAAAGAATTATCCTACTCACGATCTGGAGCTTGCAGCGGTGATCCTTGATATGTAAATGAAGTTAGAATGATATAAGTTTGTATTGAATTGGAATGTAGAAACTTATGTCGTTTTAGTATGATTTTCCGACATTAAGGAAATGAAGTTATTTGGTTGTGAATTATGATGATCATTGATGAATTTGGAAGTTGGAAACTTGTTATGAAGTTGTATGCCAAAGATTTAATGTTTTGCATAAGTTATGATTTTGGCGGAAGATTGTATATCATGTATATCGAGTGTATATCTTAAGGCAAACGATATGAAATGTTTCTAGGACTATATGGTGATGATCTTGATTTTTGTTGAATGTGAAATTATTGATATTAGTGGAAGTTTGGGTTAGAATGAAGGTTATGTCAACTTGTGAGAAAAATGACTAGTTGAAGGATATTTGTGTTTTTAATGATTCATTGTTGATATTGATGTTGCCGTTTGGGTTGTTGTTGATGATTTATAGCCGAGTTGAATTCTCGGGGTGCTATATGTATAGGGGAAGTGCTGCCGAAATATCGGTAGGCAAATAAGAGTTGAATTGAATTTGTAGCATCTATAACTTACAATTGGTAAACTTGACCATTTGCAGATTTTTGACGAAACGGGAAGTGAGTTTGGAAAGGCGTAAGGAGCTTGAAAGGTATGTAAAGCTACCCCGATCCTTATTTTGGCATGTCTAAGTGTTTTAGGATCGGATTCGGGCCTCAAAAGACCTTCTTGGCCATCGGAATCTGCAAGAGGAAATCTCAGTTTTTCCTTCAGTAGAATTGAACCATTTTGATATGCTTTTCCTGAAATTATGTAAACCTTCTCTAAACTCCTTGAAAAGCTATAGAATGTCCGTAAAACCTTTATAGGTGACCCCATAAGCTTAAAGGGCGTAATTTGAGCCCACCGCCTTGCTTGTTCCGAGGTGGGCCCGCTATTCCCGGTTTTACCCTTATTGTACTTGAGGCTTGTTTTCGAGCAGTTTTTGAAAGAAATGTCCTAACTACTCTTTTAATTACTAAACAAAAATTGTTTTAAATATTCCATTAAGTCTTATAAATTGTTTTGGCACCCGGAACGATTTCAGAAAGATTATGCTTCTGTAATTCTTTATGACATCCGAACCCCACGTATTATAACTCCGTCTGACTTCATTGGATTTGTTTGTCATTAATATGCCTCATCGAGTCTCTGAAAATATTTATGATATTTTAACTGCATTTAGTTTCTCACTACTCTATTCGTGGATGCCCCAATGTTTCCCACACTGAGCCCGGGCCAGGATATGTTGTCAAGCGTAATCCCCTGCATTGTTCGCCGTGCCTCGATGTGAGGGGGCAGGTATACGCGTACATGGGTTTGTGGAGTATGTTGTGCCATGTACGTTTGTTCTGATATGATTTACTATGGCCATCTGATATGACATATTATGTTACGGGGTTATGCCCCTATTCTGATTCTTCTGTGTTGTGGCACCAGCGTCGGGAGGGTGGCCACGTTCTGTCTGCCGAGTCCCTTAGCAGGGGCCGGATTTGATATGACATATGTTTTGTACACACTCTGCATGTTTTGGAAATATGTATCTGATACTTTGGATTTTCCGTTTACTTTTTGTATGTTCTGCACCAGTTATGATTTTGTTTCTGTAACTCAGGCTTTACATATTCAGTACATATTTCGTACTGACCCCCTTTCCTCGGGGGCTGCGTTTTCATGCCGCGCAAGTACCGACGAAAGGTTTGCTGATCCGTCCGCTTAGGATCTCATTCTGCTATTTTTGGAGCGCTCTTTTATTCAGAGCCATCTTTTGGTATAGTCTGTCACTTCTATATATGTATATTCTCGTTCATGGGTACGGCGGGGCCCTGTCCCGTCATATGATTCTGTCGGTCTGTTAGAGGTCTGTGGACATGTTTGTGGGTTGGGGTCTTTCTGTACAGATATGTGTATGTGTTGTGTTTGGGCGATCCCATTCGCCGCGGCGGCCGGTCCGCATATATTTAGATGTTACTCTGTTGGCCCTGTGTGGCCTTTGTTGGTATTTTCTGTGTGCAGGGTATGTGGGATAGTCCGTAAAACAAAGGAAACTCTGCCGAAATTTTTCTGGAAATTATCTAAATTGGAAATAAAGCCTTGTCGGCTTCTGCTTTATACTAGAATGTGTTTGATACAATTTGAGATAGCATTTGGTAGATGCGTTCGGGTGCCCAGATCGGGCACTAGTCACGGCCTACGGGGTTGGGTCGTGACAACCGCTCACTCTACTACTTATCTTACTCACTCAATAGTCTATTACCAATTTAGTATACAAATAGCATGAGAAATCATATTGTAAATAAAATATAAATACTTATATACATTGCCTCTTGGCCATCAAAATAAAATATACAATAATAGCATTTTTTTGTGAGACCATCTAACCCACACTGCGTATCTACGAGCCTCTACTGACATACTGTATAAACAGACGGAACAAGACTCCGTCGTGCCAAAAATATGCATATGTATATGTACATCAAAAGAATAGCCATAAGCACCTCCGAACAATGGAGTGCTCTTTATCCGCTGACAGCTACTGAGGATCTGGGCCAAGCTCTCCTCCCTGTCTACCTGTGGGAATGAACACAGCGTCCGAAGAAAGGACGTCAGCACGAATATTGTACTGAGTATGAGAGGCATAAACAATGAAAGAAGGCATCAATAATGTAGTGATAACATCAACAGGAAGCATCTGGATCTGACTGATAATCATAAAGAAGTAACGCATGCTATCTTACTCATACTCATCATCATGACATATATGCATCATATGCAAGCTGCCCGTCCATGTCGGAACGGTGTGATAATCAATAATATTAGCCCGCGTCCAGGCCTCTCGCGTCCGGGGTACCATCTCATGCCGCCCACTAGTGGTGTCTGCCCACGCCCGTAGGTCGTGGTGTATCCATATCGCCGCCCGCTGAAGCGGCGTCTGCCCGACTAACTAGGCCCGGTGTGAATGCAATCATGACATGCTCTTTATAAAAATATTTATACAATATGCTTACTAAAACATAATTGTTATTATACATGCATAAAGTCTCTAGATCGGTTGTATTCCATCGAGGTGACGTAAGGTCGTGTACCCTCGATTCTATTATGGCCATACATGAACACTTTGCCTCACCTTGAAAGGATCAATGTATAAGGTGAGTGTGTACAAGGAACAATATCATTTACGTCGTGGGAACGTCATATCACGTTTCTTGACTCATATAGCTATTTATGATCTTAAACTCTTGGCTTTACGGGTAGAGGAGAATCATGGAAAGAGAGGAAATCATGTCATCGGATTCATGCCATAGAAAGAAAAGGGTCTAGCCTCACATACCTTGGTCGCCTAGCTGGGCTATCGCTCAGTTGCTCTCCTTCAAAATCACATCGTTACCTTCATAAGAGAATTCGGATCAACATTAGTAAACTAACTACAAGAACGCATCGCTAATTCTAGGAAAAGTTGGGAAGCGTCTCCTTTGCTCATACTACTTTTCTCATATTCTATATCAACTCCCAATATTCATAATATTATTCGCAATATCATAATCGACAATCGTCATTTACGTGCGTTTAGCAAAATCCACCATTTTCCTCCAATTTCCCCCATTTTTAACCTTATGACTCGTCTTTGTGTTTTCATGCATTTAATGCCTGTTTCATGATATAAACATCATTTATAACGTATTTTTACTCACAACACTTCAATATTCATAGTTCAATTCCACTATCCTTCATTTATGTCACTATTCACTCAATAATGACCCATTTCTATGTTCTTCTACATTTCAAGTGTCTAAGCTTTCCAATACTTCAAACAACATGGAATAATCATGAAACTTACCTTGGATGATGGTTGAACAATCCTTAAGTTGAAATACTTCAATTAGCCAAAACCCTAGTGTCACGACCCAACCCCGTAGGCCGTGACTAGTGTCCGTGCTGGACACCCAAACGTACCCAAACCCCATACCAGTATTTTAGCAGAAATTATCAATATAACAATTAGTAAGCGATACTAAATAGTGCAGGGGAACAGATATAGCACGTGGAAGCCGATAAGGCCATCATGGATCATAATAACTCAAAACATATACAGAACCCACACAGATATATCTACAGACCTCTACAAAGCATAGCAGAGACATAAGACGGGACAGGGCCCCGTCATACCCTTGAATAGTGCACATATATACAATAGTGACAGACTGTACCAAAAGATGGGCTCTGAATAAAGAGCGCTCCAAATGGCAGAAAAGATATCCTAGACGGACGGATCAGCAAACCTGTCGTCGGTACCTGCGCGACATGAAAATGCAGCCCCCGAAGAAAGGGGGTCAGTACGAAATATGTACTGAATATGTAAAGCCTGACTTACAAAAACCAAATCATAACTGGTACAGAACGTACAGAAAGCGAACAGAAAATCCAAAGTATCAAATACATATTTTCAAAACATGAAGAGTGTGTACAGAAACATATGTCATATCAAATCCGGCCCCTGCCAAGGGACTCGGCAGACAGAGCGTGGCCACCCTCCCGACGCTGGTGCCACATCACAGAAGAATCAGAATAGGGGCATAACCCCGTAACGTAATATGTCATATCAGATGGCCATAGCAAATCATATCAGAACAAGCGTACATGGCACAGCATACTCCACAAACCCTTGTACGCGTATACCTACCCCCTCACATCGAGGCACGGCGAACAATGCAGAGGGTCACGCTTGACAACATATCCTGGCCCGGGCTCAGTGTGGGAAACATTGGTGCATCCACGAATAGAGTAGTGAGAAACTAAATGCAGTTAAAATATCATAAATATTTTCAGAGACTCGATGAGGCATATTAATGACAAAGAAATCCAATGAAGTCAGACGGAGTCATAATACGTGGGGTTCGGATGTCATAAAGAATTACAGAAGCATAATCTTTCTGAAATCGTTCCGAGTGCCAAAACAATTTATAAGACTTAATGGAATATTTAAAACAGTTTTTGTTTAGTAATTAAAAGAGTAGTTAGGACATTTCTTTCAAAAACTGCTCGAAAACAAGCCTTAAGTACAATAAGGGTAAAACCGGGAATAGTGGGCCCACCACGGGACAAGCAAGGCGGTGGGCTCAAATTACGTATTTTTATGCTTATGAGGTCACCTAGAAAGACTCTAGGGCATTCCGTAGTTTTCTAGACCATTTGGGGAAAATATGCATAATTCTCCAAAAAGGACTCTTAAGGTGTTCAATTCCATTGAATGAAAATGCGACAAGTTCAATCGCGGATTCCGATGAACAGAATAATCCCCGAGGCGTAAATCCAAGCCTAGTACATCTAGGACATGCCAAGAGAAGAATCGGGATAGCTTCACATTTGTCTACCGAAATTTCGGCAGCACCTCCCCTATACATATAGCACCCCCGAGAATTCAACTCGGCCAAAATAATCAACAACAACCCAATAACAATACCAACAACAACAACGCTCACAATATAACACAATAAAACATAACTAGTTCTACCTTGCGACATACTACGATAACTTCCATTCCGACTTCACACTTCCAAACCAAGTTCAATGTTTTCATATTCATCATTAATCAAGATCATCACCATATAGTTTAGAAGCATTTCATATCATTTCCTCAAAATATTCATACGATATACATAATATACAACTTTCCGCTAAGGTCATAATTCATTCAAAACTTCTAATCTTTGGCATACATATTCATAACACGATTCCATCTTCCAAATCTATCCATGATCATCATAATTTGCAACCTAACAACTTCGTTTTTCATAATGTCATAAAATTGTACTAAGCGACATAAGTTTCTACATTCCGTTTCAATACAAACTTACGTCATTTTATCTTCATTTACGTGCAAGGATTCCTACAACTCAACTAACACACCAAATACAATTATTTCATTGCCATCTTCCCAACACCATACCACACGGCCAACTTCTATATTCCAACTTCCACCAAATTTATTCAACTTTCCTTTCCAATGTGAATTCCACCATAAACATAACTAGAATACAACATAATTTTAACTCACCATATATATACAACAATAGGCATACACGGCTAGACACTATATCCTAAACCCACTTTGAAATCTTCCATGTTTCTATACTTTCAACTAATTTCTACATACTACAACACAAACAAGACTTCACAACACAATAAAAAGGAATGAATCCTTACCTTTTTCTCTAGTCTTCTTCACTTGGGTATATGATCAAATTGATGAACCAATGGCTCCTTCCTCCAAAACAACTACACCACGTTGCAAAGGGACCTTGAATTAGTAGGAATTCAACAAGAAACTAATTTTTGAAGCAAGATTTTTTATGGTAAATTTTCTATGGCCAAACCCGAAATGGGTTCCTTGTCTTGCTCTTGGTTTGTTTTTTTTTTTCTTCTTTCTCTTGAAACTTCTAATAGATGATAACTAATATAATATGGTCCCTTTATTAACTTGTCACATGACCAAGCACATGACTAATTCATGTGGATCATGGGCCAAAGCTTGGCCGGCCATGCCCCTTAATTTGGGCCTCCATTCCATTAATTTTTTTAGCCCAATTGGTTGCGGATCTTATTTTGTAATTCCCGAAAATAATTTCCGAAATTCCAACTTTTCCCTTGGGCTTCCCCGACTCTTCCACATTAATATTCTTTCATAAACAACTCATGTGTTGCAAGGAAATTAATTATGACTTTACTTCATACAAGTCAAGATTATTTCTAATTTTTCCAAATGTGCGAAAACACGGGATATAACATCCTCGCCCCCTTTAGAACATTCGTCCTCGAATGTTAAATTAATCTTATAGGGTCTGAAAATGTTTCGGGGAGTTTCTGTTTATAGCCAACACATATGGTACACATTCATAATTGAATATAATTAAACAAGGATTTGAGATTACCTGAGGGCATAGGGAACAAATGAGGATATTCCTTCTTCATCTCCTCTTCGGCCTCCCAGGTCATTTCCTCCCTATTATTGTTCCGCCACAGCACCTTAACAGAGGCTACATCTTTGTTCCGGAGCTTTCTTACCTGGCGGTCCAAAATGGCTACGGGCTGCTCCTCGTAAGATAACTGCTCCGTCACCTGAATGTCATCCGCAGGAAATATTCTAGAGGGATCACCAATGCATTTGTGGAGCATAGATACATGGAATACCGGATGTACCGCTTCCAAATCAGATGGAAGATCTATCTCATAGGCGACATTTCCAATTTTTCGCACAATCAGATAAGGCCCAATATAACGCGGACTAAGCTTACCCTTTCTGTCGAACCGCATTACGCCTTTCATAGGCGATACCTTTAGAAATACCCAATCACCAACTTGGAATTCCAAAGGACGACGCCGTTTGTCAGCGTATGATTTCTGTCGACTCTGGGCTGCCAATAGTCGCTCCCGGATAAGTTTCACCTTATCAACGGCCTGCTGGATCATATCTGGGCCGATTAACTCTATCTCGCCAATATCAAACCAGCCGATAGGTGACCTGCATTTCCTGCCATACAAAGCCTCGTACGGAGCCATCTGGATGCTGGAATGGTAGCTGTTATTATAAGCAAATTCAATCAATGGCAAGTGATCATCCCAGCTACCTCTGAAATCAATAACAGAGGCTCGTAACATATCTTCCAGCGTCTGTATAGTGCGCTCGGCCTGTCCGTCACTCTGAGGATGAAATGTTGTGCTCAGACTCGCCTGAGTCCCTAATCCCTCCTGAAAAGACCTCCAGCAGTTCACCGTGAACTGGGCACCTCTGTCAGTGATAATAGATATAGGGACTCCATGAAGTCGGACAATTTCTTTAATATAAATCCTGGCATAATCCTCAGCGGAATAAGTAGTTCTGACGGGGAGAAAATGGGCTGATTTTGTCAGCCTATCAACAATAACCCAGAGGGAATCATACTTCCGTGGAGTGCGAGGCAAACCTGTAATGAAGTCCATATTAATGATCTCCCACTTCCACGTCGGAATTTCCATTTCTTGCAACAGTCCACCCGGTTTCTGATGTTCAATTTTGACCTGCTGACAATTTGGGCACTGGGCGACGAACTCTGCGATAACCCGTTTCATACCATCCGACCAGTATAGGCATCTGAGATCATGGTACATCTTCGTAGACCTAGGATGAACAGAATAGCGAGCATAGTGTGCCTCGCTCATAACCTGCTGCCGTAGCCCTGCAATATCAGGTACACACAACCTGCCTCGGTATAATAAGGTCCCGTCTGGTGTAAAATCAAACGGAGTCTTCTCCTTTTCATAGGCTGTGTCTCTGTATCGAGCTAAAGCAGGATCTTCATATTGATGCCGCTTGATATCTTCCTTAATAGATGATTCAGAAACCCCTCGGACAGAAATCCGTGTACCGCCAGAATCGGCCAGACGAACCCCAAGATTAGCCAACTGATGAATATCATGTACTAGCTCCCTCCGGTCTGGCTGTAAATCTGCCTAGCTACCCATAGATTTCCGGCTGAGCGCATCTGCAACAACATTATCCTTGCCCGGATGATACAAAATATCCACATCATAGTCTTTCAGGACCTCCAGCCACCTCCGCTGCCGCAAATTTAGCTCTTTCTGCCTGAAAATATACTGGAGACTCTAATGATTTGTATAGATATCAACATGAACGCCATATAGATAATGCCTCCATATCTTCAGAGCATGAATCACCGCTGCAAGCTCCAGATCGTGTGTAGGATAATTCTTTTCATGCTTTTTGAGCTGTCGGGAAGCATAAGCTATAACTCTGCCGTGCTGCATCAATACACAGCCTAACCCCACACCAGAAGCATCACAATAAATAACATACCCATCTGGTCCCTCGGGAAGAGTAAGAACTGGAGCTGTAGTCAGTTTCTCTTTCAGCAACTGGAATCTTCGTTCACAAGCATCAGTCCACTGGAACTTGGCCCCCTTCTGAGTTAGCCTTGTCAAAGGCGCTGAAATCGAAGCAAACTTTTCCACAAATCTTCTGTAATAGCCTGCTAATCCCAAAAAACTACGTACCTCTGTGGGCGTCGTGGGTCTAGGCCAATTCTTCACGGCCTCAATCTTCTGTGTGTCCACCCGAACACCATCAGTTGCAATAATATGTCCCAAGAAGGCCACTGAAGCCAGCCAGAATTCACATTTAGAAAATTTGGCATATAATTTCTGATGTCGAAGCACCCCAAGTACAGTCCTTAAATGATCTGCGTGCTCCTCCTCTGACCGAGAATAAACTAGGATATCATCAATAAATACAATTACGAACATATCCAAGAACGGCCTGAATACCCGGTTCATTAGATCCATGAATACCGCAGGAGCATTAGTTAACCCAAATGACATAACTCTGAATTCATAGTGCCCATATCTGGTCCGGAATGCTGTCTTAGGAATATCGGCCTCTCGTACCCGTACCTGGTGATAGCCTGACCGTAGGTCTATCTTCGAAAAATATCTGGCACCCTGCAACTGATCAAACAAATCATCAATTCTGGGGAGGGGGTATTTATTCTTTATGGTTACCTTATTCAGCTGCCGATAATGAATACACATACGCAGCGACCCGTCTTTTTTACGCACAAATAATACCGGGGCTCCCCAAGGCGAAGTACTGGGTCTGATGAAGTCTTTTTCTAACAGATCCTTCAACTGCTCTTTCAGTTCTTTCAATTCTGTCGGTGCCATTCTGTACGGGGGAATAGATATCGGCTGAGTATCTGGAAGCAAATCAATAGTAAAATCTATCTCCCGCTCTGGAGGAAGACCCGGAAGCTCATCTGGGAATACATCTGGAAATTCATTAACCACGGGAACTGACTGAAGAGTCGGCGTTTCTGCTTTCAAGTCTTGTACCCGAACCAGATGATAAATATAACCTTTTCTGATCATTTTCGTCGCCTTAAGGTATGAAATAAACTTACATTTCGGCGATGCTGTATTACCGGCCCATTCTATAACTGGCTCCCCAGGAAACTGGAAACGAACTACCTTATTTTGGCAGTCAACATTAGCATAACAGGAGGCTAGGCAGTCCATACCCAAAATAACATCAAATTCAATCATATCTAACTCCACCAGATCTGCCTTAGTGTCTCGGCCACATACAGTTACGGAACAGTCTTTATATACCTGTTTCACTACAATAAAGTCCCCAATCGGCGTGGCTACCTCAAATGGCTCTATAGGTTCAGACGTGTTATATCCCGTATTTTATACGTTCGGATATTCCAAGGTAGTCGTAACGAAGTTAAGGGAATGACCATTTTCCAAATGTATTTCAATGAACAAGTGGGTTATAAATATTATTCACAACATTAGTATTATAGAAATATTAAGAAAGGCTGAGGGCGAAAAAAAAAAGAGAAATTCGCAAAATAGAACCATGGTGATATTATGAAAAGCTAGGGGTAAAATGGGAATTTCACAAAAGTCTTGAAAGTTCATAAAATTTCCATGTTGGTTGTGTGGCATAAGTATATGCCCACATTTCTTTGGGGGCTAAAGTGTACCAAGGAAAACATTTGGTCTTCTTTGACCAAATAAAACAATTCAAGGAAAGAAAAGAAAAAGAAGAAGAAAATTCTAGAAAAGGAAAGGAAAAAAAATAATTAAATTAAATTAATTAGTCTTCTTTTAAGAAGACTCTAGAGAATAAAATAAGGGGGGACATGTGAAAATTTTATGGTTGGAAGGGACTAAAATATAAATATGGAAAGATGACTAGTTCATCCTTATTTAAGAATTGGAGAAGAAAGAAAAAAAGACAAAACAAAAGAAAGAAGCAAGAGATGAGAGGGGGTTTCGGCCATGGCTCTTAAAAATGAGCCATGGGAAGTTGATGGAGAAATATCTTTTTCTTCTTGCATTTAGAGTGATTGAGAGGTCCTCGTCAACGTGGAGAAGTTGTTAGAACAAGAGAACCGCTCGTTGTTGCGTTTTAGCAAGCAAGCCGAGTGGAAAAAGGGTGAAGAAGGAGGTGAGGTTTAACCTTCTCTTTTATGTGTTATGAATGGTTTATGCATGTTATTGAATGTAGAAGTGATGGGAATTCATGAAATATTGCATGTACAAGTTGGGCCGTGTGTTGTGTGAAATGTGTAGGAGTAATGAATTAAGTGTATTCAACATGATTATGTAGTGTTGTAATGTATAAAAAAATGAATGAAAATCATGGAGTGGGTGTGTTGTGGTGTTGGCCGAATGAGGTGTTGATTGTATAGAAAAGATGAAATGATTTTTATTTAGTAGTTTGATGGTTGTGTTGTGAATTCCATAATGCAAAATGGATGAGAAATATGGAACACATGTATATGGTGGAAGTCGTGTGTTGTGTGGTCTAAGTTGGCCGTGTGTGTGAATTGTGTTATATGGAAATGAATGAATGAATTTTATGTAGCATGTTGTTGTTGTAACATGTAGAGATGGAAGAAATTGTATGAAAATATGTAAGGAGTCATTGTGGTCGAGAATGGTGTTGTTTGGTAAGTTAAGGTGAATTGATGTAATTTGATATTCTAGTTGTCGCCGTTATGAATTATGTGATATTGAATGAAGGGTGTCGTCGAAGTTAAGGTATACGAATGATAAGTAAATGTATGGTGGGGATTGAAGTTGAAGGTTTCGGATGAAATAGTATATTGATTAAGTTGTTGGAATATGGTGTGAATTAAATTGAATTGAATTGAATGTTGGAATATTGCTAGCATAATTGTTAGTATTGTTGTTGATTTGGCCGGGTTAAATTCCCGAATTGTTGTTGTTGATTTGGAGCCGAGCCATATTCTCGGGGTTGGTATGTTTACAGGGGAGATGCTGCCGAAATTGCGGCAGAATATAAGTAAATGTGTTTGAAAGGTTAAAGCAAGTATATGATAATGGAACTAATGAAGGGATGAACTTTCTTGCATGTAGACAAACAAGTTGGATGCACAAGCGTAACTAGTTGGTCGCAGCACAGGTATGTAAGGCTTACCCTTTTTTTTCTTTGGCATGTCCTAGAGCCAAGTAAGGTATAATGTGATATGCTACCTTGGGGTAACTCTGTTCTGTGATTCTGAGTCTGATTATGATTCTAATTCACTTCTTGACCTGAGTTTGTGATCCTAGTTCATCCCCTGATATAAGTATTTGATATAAGTATTTTGATATAAGTATTCTGGTACAAGTATTATGATATCCGCATTTTGACATAAGTATTCTGATGTAAGTATTTTGATATAAATATTTTGATATAAGTATTTTGATGTCAGTCCTTGATATAAGTATTTCGATACGAGTATTTTGATATAAGTATTCTGGTACAAGTATTCTGATATCCGCATTTTGACATAAGTATTCTGATGTAAGTATTTTGATATAAATATTTTGATATAAGTATTTTGATGTCAGTCCTTGATATAAGTATTTCGGTACGAGTATTTTGATATAAGTATTCCGATGTAAGTTTGTTGATATAAGCATTCTGATATGAGTATCCTGATATGAGAATTCCGAAATCAGTATTCTGATATGAGCGTTCTGATATGTTTATTCTGGTTCGAGAACTTCTGTAAGATTTAACGTCCCTAACTTTCGTGTACGATCTCGGATTGCTCTGAAATGTTCGAAGAGGTTTCTGTATCAAGACGTCCATAATTTTCTTATACGTAAGTGTGGTTCCAAAATCTCTATTTGATCTGATTCGTAAGGACATCCGAAGGTGCCTGATATGACTATGACTCTGATTCCCCGAAAAAGGCTTCTGAAACGCTTATAAAGCGTTCTGTACTTCGAACGCACGTAACTTTCTCATACTACGTCGGATTGACCTGAAATCTGTTCCGAGCCCCCAGGTATCGGTAAGTGTACTGGTCTGTCGAGTCTTGATTCATATGCATGTGGTTTCTCACGACTCTGCTCGTGCATGACTCAATGTATCCTTCACTGCGTCCCGGGCCAGGTTCTGTTATGTCCTCGTGTGTCCGCTACGATATGATTCACTGCGTCCCGGGCCAGGTTCTGTTATTGTGCGCATTCCTCTGCATTGTTCACCGCGTCCCTCATAGGCGGGCCGGGCTCTGTTATATGGTTTGATGATATGATGATATGGGGTGGTGGCCAGGATGGCATATGATCTGTCTGTTCACCGCGTCCCGTACTAGAGGGCCGGGCTCTGTTACCCCACCCCTCACTGGAGGGTCGGGTTCTGATATATGCATATATGATATATGAATTTGATATATGACGATTCTGTTTACCGCGTCCCTTATCACAGGGCCGGGTTCTGTTATACGCATATGTGACATACGATTCTGAGTATTTTGTATGTTCTGACATCATCTGAGTATTCTGTATGTTCTGCATTCCGTCCGATATACGACATCATCTGTACGTTCTGTATTCCGTCTGATATATGACATCATCTGTACGTTCTGTATTCCGTCCGATATATGACATCATCTGAGTAATCTGTACGTTCTGTATTCCGTCCGATATATGACATCATCTGAGTAATCTGTACGTTCTGTGTACCGTCCGATATATGACATCATCTGAGTATTCAGCACGTTCTGTACTCCGTCTGACGTATGACCTTATCTGTGCGTTCTGTACGTGCCACACTTCTTCTGACATCTGGTATCGGTATGTGCGATCTGTGTTTAGAAAGTAAGTATGTCGGCATTCTGTATGCTCTGTATGATTTTGTTATGCTTTGTATGATTTGTACGGTCTGTAGGATCTGTATTGGTCGGTATGGTCTGTGTCGGTCTGTATGGTCGGTATTGATCTGTATGAACTGTGTCTGAGAAGCAAGTAATTTGGTAATCTGGATAACATGCGTACTCTTGGTGCTGTTTGTTTCGATTATAGTTCTGCTTTCTGTATTCTATGCCTTACATACTCAGTACATATTCCGTACTGACCCCTGTTCCTTGGGGGCTGCGTTTCATGCCGCGCAGGTACTCCCAGACGAGATAAGGACCCTATAAAAGATATTTCAGCAGTGGTGGTGAACTCCATTTGCTCCTGGAGGACTGCCAAGTCAGGGTATGGTATATGTGTTATGGTTTCTGTATGGTATTAGAGACATTGTAGACAGCGTCGTGGGTATAGTATGTCAGTCTGTAAGCGGCTCCGTCAGCCGATATGTCGGTCTGTGTTATGTATTGAATTTTGTATGATTATAGATTTGTTCGCTTGGAAGCTTCGAGAAAGAACATTTTTGAAAAAAAAAAATTACTATGTATTTTATCTGATTTGATTTAAAAGTTTGACGTAACTTTATGTGCAGCAAGAGTCTGAGGGTTCGCTCGGCCCTAAGTAAGGGTCGGGTGCCCATCACACCCTAGTAAGGTCGGGGTGTGACAAAGTGGTATCAGAGCAGGTCGGTCTAAGGGTTGTCTGCAAAGTCGTGCCCGGTAGAGTCTTGTTTATAGGTGTGTAGCGCGCCACATTTATAAACAGGAGGCTACGGGGTATCTAGGGATTGTTGACCTTCTTTCTGTCATAGATCGTGCAATAGAGCCAAGTCATAGGACATGAGATCCCTTGTATGCAAGCCTTACATACTATGGAAGAAGATGGGAAATGGTATGGAAAGGTCACAAGGGCAAGTCTGGAGATATTCGTTCTGTTACCTGAAACAGAAAGTTCTGGGCGGCTAGGATGTGATATATAGCCGTATGCTCTGTAAGGTATTGTTGATATTTGCTGCGTACAGATTTCGAATGATAACAATTTGTAAAGGTGGTATAGAAGACCGAAGAGGGTAAAATAGTAATTTCACAAGAAAGGACGTGTTACGAATGTGTCTCAGAATCTATAAAACCTTGACTTGCTCCAGATTACGTAGTAAAGGACATACGAGGAAGTGGACGTGATTATATCAGCGTTAAGGCGCCAAATTCCACCAAGGTTTTGAGGTTAAGCGTGCTTAGGTGGGAGCAATTTCAGGATGGGTGACCCCCTAGGAAGTATGCAGGAAATTCCAAAGATTTAGCTATCAGAGACAAATGGAAAACTAGAACAACCTAAGTGAAATTGGAGTATACGGAATGGTTGGAGAATGTAAAAAGCCATGTGGCACGCGACAGGCTAGACTAGAAAAAAAAAGATAGGAATTCCCACACTGAGCCCGGGCCAGGATATATTGTCAAGCGTGATCCCCTGCATTGTTCGCCGTGCCTCGATGTGAGGGGGCAGGTATTTGCGTACATGGGTTTGTGGAGTATGATGTGCCATGTCCGCTTCTTCTGATATGATTTGCTATGGCCATTTGATATGACATACTATGCTACGGGGTTATGCCGTATTCTGATTCTTCTGTGTTGTGGCACCAGCGTCGGGAGGGTGGCCACGTTCTGTCTGCCGAGTCCCTTGGCAGGGGCCGGATTTGATACGACATATGTTCTGTACACACTCTGCATGTTTTGGAATTATGTATCTGATACTTTGGATTTTCCAGTTACTATCTGTATGTTCTGCACCAGTTATGGGTTTGTTTCTGTAATTCAGGCTTTACATATTCAGTACCTATTTCGTACTGACCCCCTTTCTTCGGGGGCTACGTTTTCATGTCGCGCAGGTACCGACGACAGGTTTGCTGATCCGTCTGCTTAGGATCTCATTCTGCTATTTTTGGAGCGCTCTTTTATTCAGAGCCATCTTTTGGTATAGTCTGTCACTTCTATATATGTATATTCTCGTTCATGGGTACGACGGGGCCCTGTCCCGTCATATGACTTTGTCGGTCTGTTTAGAGGTCTGTGGACATGGTTGTGGGTTGGGGTCTTTCTGTACAGTTGTGTGCTTATGTTGTGTTTGGGCGATTCCATTCGCCGCCGCGGCCGGTCCGCATATATTTAAATGTTGCTTTGTTGGCCCTGTGTAGCCTTTGTTGGTATTTTCTGCGTGCAGGGTATATGGGATAGTCCGTAAAACAAAGGAAACTCTGCTGAAATATTTCTGGAGATTATCTAAATTTGAAATAAAGCCTTGTCGGCTTCTGCTATATACTAGAATGTGTTTGAGTGCCCAGATCGGGCACTAGTCACGGCCTACGGGGTTGGGTCGTGACAGGTACTAAGATCATGAACTAGACACTTTAGACGAATGGACAAAGTTGGATGTTATGACCATGAATATGGGTGAATTAGAGGCAAATTAAGGAATCTAGATAATGTGGATAATGTGAATGACTAATGGCCATCGTTATGATATTAATGAAGGTATAGACGCTAGCATTGGAAGGAAGCGTGCAAGTGTAGAATAGTCCGACGGAAAGGTATGTAAGGCTAACCCTTCTTTCGTAAGGCATGATTCTTGGCCAAACTTCTAATTCCTCTATATGAGTATGTTGTATTCAAGTGATTGACACTCCGAGCTCATAAGCTCACGATCCTTAACATGTACTACGATTGTACTACGCCCCTCATATGACGAGTAAGCCTAAGATATGGATGTAGCAATAATGATGATGATAGTGATGACGATAATAATAATAATGATGCCAAAGGTGCCTACGGGCTATTATACTTATATGTGCCTATGAAGGGCTATAATGATACCCCGAGCTTATAACGCCGGGTATAATATATGTATATGACTATGTATAAAGTATGTATACGATTACGTAACGCGCGCACACCTCTGCAGATGGTACGGATAACCCTGAAGCCTTGGTTGGCTATGTCCGTATGAAACACCGAACCTTATGGTCGGGCACGCTATGTATGTATATAAGAGTATGGCTATGTATAAATATGAATATGAATGTGAAAAGACTATGTATATGAATGCGAATAAGGACATGTATATGAATATGAGCACAAGCATGGTACGAGTACTATTACGGAATACAGATGATGACGTAGGTGTACAAATACGTACGAGGAATGGAAAGTCCCACGAAAGGCAGGTAAGCGCTATGACGATGATATTATTGTCTCTCCCCCCCCCCCCCCCCCCCTCCTATGCTATTTCATATGTTGTTCATGATGCTTATTTATTGATGTTACTCATGCTTTACATACTCAGTACATTTTTCGTACTGACGTCCGTTTGTTTGTAGACGCTGCGTCATGCCCGCAGGTGCACAGGGAGACAGACTTGATCCATAGCTTCTTATTCAGAGGTTACATAGCGGAGCTCCATTTCCTTCGGAGCCATAGGATTAACGATAAAAGAAAAAGCACGAATTGACTTATGGTTCACCTAGATGTTATTTTATGTACGATAAGGGGTACCCGGGTGGGGTAGCACCGGGTCCTCGTCGCGGCCCCCTAGCTGGGTCGTGACACTTCTACTCAGCTGTCTTGGAGAGCTCCATTATTCCAGAGCCTAGACTTTTGGTGCAGATCTTTTGATATATATATATATATATATATATATATATATATATATATATATATATATATATATGTATATATTTTTTTATTTTTTTGTTCGGGGGTACGGCGGGACCCTGTCCCGCCATATTTCACTATTGATACTCTTAGAGGTCTGTAGACATATGTGTGGGTTGTATATAAGTTTTGTTCAGCTGTGTCTATACGATGTGCTATGGATATGTTCGTCTGTTGTGGCAACCTTGTTGGCTTGCGTATGGTATTGATATGTAATGGCAGCCTTGTCGGCTTGCGTATGGTATTGATATGTAGTGGCAGCCTTGTCGGCTTGCGTATGGTATTGATATGTAGTGGCAGCCTTGTCGGCTTGCGTACCATATTATGTTTTGATTAGTTGTGACTCCTCGGGAGACAGGTTATCCGGATATATATATATATATGATGACGTTATGAACCTTTGGAATTCTTTTGCAAGTTTTCATATTGTTCTTAGATTCAGTTGACTATATCTAACAGGTATGCGTACGAGTGCCCAGCTCGGGCACTAGTCACGGCCTACAGGGTTGGGTCGTGACAAAAGTGGTATCAGAGCAGTTCGTCCTCGGAGTGTCTACAGACCGTGTCTAGTAGAGTCTTGTTTATCAGTGTGTTGTGCACCTCATCTATAAACAGGAAGCTACAGGACATTTATGATGTTACCTTTCTTTCATATCTAAGATCGTGCGATAGAGCCCAACCATAGGAAATGAAATTCCTTATACTAACCCTTGATTTCAGCTGAAGAATGGCATCGACAAAAGAAAGTGACTGATGATATTGGAAGTTACAAAGTACACAGGTAAGCAACGGTGCGAAAGATGCATGTCGAATAAGGTAAGAATATTGAAGTATGATTGAAATGTAAAGTGGAAGAATGAAAGGGAAGGTAGATAGGAAGGTATAACAGGACAGATCATTAAAAGATCAGGTACGTCTCGAGGTGTGATATATGAGGTAAGTTTCGACATCTTTATACCTTTACTTGAAATTTGGAGCCCTGTGTGGCTACGATATGATATGATATATACGTATATATGTTGGCCCTGTGAGGCATTGTTGGTATTTCCTGCGTACAGGTTTTGGGATAGTGAGAAATACAGAGGAAACTCTGCAAAAATTTTCCTAGAAATAAAAATAGAATGAGATATAAGTTCGTAAAAAGTTTTGAAAGGTTATGTCAACAGTAATGATAAGATTTGACTAAGTTGCAAGTACGTCTGACTTCGAGAAATAAAGTTAACGATTGAATTGATAATAATAGTAATTATGAGATCGATATCGATATGGTAAATTTATCCTGTTGGATTAAAGCTTTAAGAGATACCCTCCATGTCATCCGTAAGAGGCACCATTATTATTTGGGAAATTTGATTCCGAAGAAGCAAATATGAGCAGCAAAGTTTGGAATTCATTTGAACGGAACAGAATACTTTCCAGCCACATTTTACCTTAGAAAAAGCTCATGTTGAAGATCAAAAACGCCCACAATTAAGTTTCACTTTTATTTGAAGAGTACAAAGCATATCGCAAGTAGTTTATGAACTAAATAGTTCGTTCACGACCCAAGAACAAATCCGGAGGTGAACTATGTGAATCAAGCATTAGAAGTCCCGTGGTGCTTGTCGGATTCTAGTTCTTCTTCTTGTGGTGGCTTTGGAGGATGCTTCATGGTGATGTAATCTTGGAGTTGGAGTGTTCTGGTGTTCTTGAGATAACATTTCATCATATCTTTATGTCCAACTAATTGGAGATGGTATTCGTAGAAGGAAAACTCAAACTTGTGGGCTGTCTTAGATCATGTGTTTCATGTGTTGTTGATGAAATGCTAGGATAATTTGGAAAGGGCATGTGACACTAAGGGATGATTTAGAAAAAGGTGGCAAGTCTTAACAGAATGTTTTATTGAGGTATCGAGTGAACTAATAAGTACGGATAAATTACGATGAGTTTATAGTTAAAAGGAGTAATAGTATGATTGAGGCAAGAGTACAGAGGAAGAAGAATTATGACGAATATGAACGTATTGATAAGACAGCTTGTGAGGTATTAAGGATAAGATTGACCAGAAAGGGGTAAAAGGTTAAGAAGTGTTACACTATAGGATTTATTACGAACAGGATATAATGTGAATATAATAAGGATTGTTATGAAAATAAGTAAAGCCTAGCGAGGAAGTGACTAAAAGATATGACGTGATCTATGTGATTAAAGTATAAAGGCAAATGTGAAATGGAAAGGTAAGGTATAGAATGAATGAGAAAGACTTGTAAACTTCTATAGGGAAAGTTTGAAATAAAGATTATGCGATAACGGAAATGAAAGCGAGCACAAGAAAAGAAGGAGTTAATTAAAAGAAGGAAATAAGAAGGAAGCGAGCGAGATAATAGTGCAGTAATATGTTATGACATGTATAGCCGAGGACACGAGTAATATAAGTGACGGAACACTGAAGGACTAAACTATAAAGAGATGAGCAACGAAGCAGAATGAGTGCCAGAAAATGACTGGGATGATAAGAACAAATAGGGATGAACATAATACATTTTGAAAAAGAGAAAGGGATTATACAGGAGTAGTGGTTTCCGAAGGATACAGGGGTAGCGTTAGATTCCTTGTGCACAGAATAAAAGATGGACATAGACTGGAGAAACAAAAGGAGTTCTAAAGGAAACACCTAAGATAGACGTGGTTAATTGGGTACGAGTATAGAACAAAAGGAAAATATATAGCTATGAACCTAAAGGTGTAGTAGGACGACAAGGTGATAAGATAAGATTGTCATTAATATGAACTCGATATGATTTTGAGTAAGTTAGAATTCGGTACTGGGTACACGACAAGGGCAAGAGAGCATAAGGCATAAATGAGTATTGCGTGTATATGACTTTACCTCAGAAATAGTGAAATCCTTAAAGGACAAGGACTGTAGGACTGAGGAACAAATGGTGTATTGTAAATTCATTAGAGGAAACAGATGATACAGGTTGGGATAAAGATAATGCTACAAGATAAATTTGGACACTTATTGTTATATCCCGTATTTTGTACATTCGGATATTTCAAGGTAGCCGTGGTAAGTTAAGGGTAAGACTATTTTCCAAAGTTATTTTAATATACAAGTTGTTCATTAGTATGGAGATATTGAGAAAGGCTAAGGGTAAAAAGGGAAATTCGCAAACTGGTTCATGGTAATATTGAGGAAGGCTAGGGGAAAAAAGGGAATTTCACAAAAAACAAAAAAACTCAAGAAAGTTCTTGAAGGGCCTTGGCCGTGTGGTGTGTGTGTATGTGTGGGTCCCACCCCAAGGCTTGGCCAATTGCCTCAAGCCACTAGTAGGGGCATGTGTCCACTTTGTTATTTATTGGAGCTAATTATAAATATAGGCCAATGCTTACAAAGCAAGACAAACTATTCATTCCAACACAAGAAACTTGAAGGAAAGAAAAAATAAAGGCATTCGGCCAAGGTTGGCTGAACATGAGCCATGGAAGTTGATCAAGAAAAAAAATTATTTTCTTCTAGTATTCCAACCAATTGGAAGGACCTTGTTAACATGGGGGAGTTGTTGGAGAAAGCAAAGCATTCATTTGGGCAACTCATAAGCCCTAGCCGAGTGGAGAAGTCAAAGAATAAAAGGTAAGGTTTAATCTTCTCTCATGTGTTATGGATGATTTGTGAATGTTGTAGTATGTAGAAATGGATGAAATTCATGAAATATGTATGTGTATGGTGTGGCCGAATAAGAGTGATGTTGGTAGGATGTGATGAATTGATTTTATTTAGTATTTTGATTGTTGTTGTTGTGGATTCCATAATAAAAAAATGAAGATTTGATGGCTTGAAATGAATTTGTAATTGTTGTGGGATTGTTGAAGACGTTAATGTGACATTAGTATGGTTTCTTTTAATTATGAGAATGAAGTTGTTAATGTATAGATTGTTGGTGTAGTTTATGAATTTGGAAGAAAGGAAATGTGTTGTTATTGTTCTTGTTGAATTTGGATGGTTCGGGTGAAGTGGTATGTTGGTTGGGTTGTTTTGAATATTGTGTGAATTGTTTGAAGTGTTCTTGAATCATGTTGGAATGATTTCAGATTAACACTTGAATGTGAGATCATTGATGTTGGCTTGATTATATATGATTGAATAGAATATAAATGAAATGTCGTCGAATTTTGTAGAAGGGATTGCTAGTGTTAGAATGCATTTTGAATTGATTGTTGAAGTTGGAAATATGATTGTTGGTATTGTTGTTGATAATTTGGCCGAGTTGAATTCTCGGATTGTTGTTGATAATTTGGCCGAGTTGGATTCTCAGGGATGGTTGTATTTACAGGGAAATGCTGCCGAAATTTCGGCAGACTTTGAATGAATTTATTTGAAAGACTAAGACAAGTGTGTGACGATGTGTTTAATGATTGTGTAAATCTTCTTGAATGTAGACTAGCGATAGCGAGCTTGGACAATTAAGCGTAGCTAATAGGACGTGGAGCAGGTATGTAAGGCTTACCCTTTCTTTCTTTTGGCATGATCCTTGTGAAACGAACAGACAATGTATATGTATGATTTCAAAGAAACTCCTATTCTTAGAGCCACTAGGATGGCTAATGTTCTTGACTTCCGAAAACTGTTTTGCTATGTCTTGATACATGTGTGTGGTTCCAAAACATGTATTTTGATTTGATCCATCGCGATATTCGGAAGGTATTGATAAGACTATTACTTTGATTTTCCAAAGATAGTTTCTGAAACGTTCGTAGAGGTTTCTGTACTAAAATGTTCATAACTTTCTCATACTAACTCAGATTGACTTGAAACGTGTTTATGATCCTCAAGTGTTGACTTATGTACTTATCCCTCGAGTCTTAAAATTTGTTTTATATGCATATAGTTTCTCATTACTCTGCTCGTGCACGCCTCAATATGTCTTTCACTAAGTCCCGGGTCAGGACATGTTCTCGTGCGTATTCCACTGCATTGTTCACCGATTCCCTCACTTGCGGGCCGGGACACGTTATATGTATATGTATATGATGATATGATAATACGGGGATGGCGGCCAGGACGGCATATGATGATTCTATTCACCGAGACCCGCACTTGAGGGCCGGGACACGTTATGTATATATGATATATGGTAATGACATGCATGCATTTATTTACCGCGTTCCTCACTAGAGGGTCGGGGCACGTTATACGTATATATGATATATGATGATGACATACATGGTTTTCAGTTCAAAAGGCAAGTGCAATGATGTTTTAAAAGTCATATTTGTTTTTGGTAAATCTCTGTTTCAGTTGTGATCCGCTTTACTGTATTTCATGCTTTACATACTCAGTACATATTCCGTACTGACCCCCTTTCTTCGGGGGTTGCGTTTCATGCCACGCAGGTATACCCAGATGAGTAAAAGACCTTGCTAGAATGTGTTCCAGCGGGATTGGCGAGCTCCACTTCCTTCCGGAGTATTGCCGAGTCAGAGTATATGTGTTATGATTTCTGATTCATGTTAGAGACTTTGCAGATAGAGTCGTGGGTATAGAATGTAAGTATTGTAAGCGGCTCCACCAGCCGATTTGTCATTATGTTTCATGTTACAAGTTTCATGTGATGATAGATTTTATTTGACTTGAGCACGATGAAAAGAATGGTTCTGAAAGTCTTACTATGTATTTCATTTTATTTGAGTAGGAGTCCAAGCGACTATGTGTGTAATAAGAGTCAGCGGGTTCGCTCGGCTCCGAATATGTGGTCGGGTGCCCATTACACCCTAGTAAGATTAGGGTATGAAAAAGTGGTATCAGAGCAGGTTGTCCTAGGAGTTGTCTGCAAAGTCGTGTCCAGTAGAGTCCTGTTTATGGGTGTGAAGCCGGCCACATTTATAAACAGGAGACTGCAGGGCATCTAGGGATTGTTGACCTTCTTTCTGTCTTAGATCATGCGATAGCGCCAAGTTATAGGAAATGAGATTCCTTATATAAGCCTTACATACGACGGAATAAGGTGAGTGGTGATATGAAAAGTCACAGGGGTAAGTTTTGGTATTTTCATTCTTTCACCTGAAATTGGAAGCTCTGGATGGCTGGAATGTGTCATATAGCCGTATGCTCTGTGAGGTATTGTTGAAATTTGCTGTGTACGGATTTTGAATAGTGAGAATTGTAAAGGAGATTCTGCTGGAATTGTTCAAAACCAGGTCATTTAGTTAGGTACGCCTAACAGGAGGAAGCGTGGAAAGGAAATATTGTAAATAGACAATAATT
Source organism: Lycium barbarum (assembly GCF_019175385.1). NCBI lineage: Eukaryota > Viridiplantae > Streptophyta > Magnoliopsida > Solanales > Solanaceae > Lycium > Lycium barbarum. The sequence goes on along the minus strand of NC_083338.1, from coordinate 64,585,998 downwards.
AGGATGCGTTATTTTTGAAGAATTGTGAACTTGGCATGGCATGAAGGATAATTGCGAGAAAGACGATTAGTAGTCCGAAGGATTAAAATGGATAACATTCGAGGTTTAGTAAGAGCAAGGTCTGTTGTGAGATTCAAGGAAAGGCGACCAATGAGTTCTGCTGTAGGTTATTATATAAGAGTGGCGAGCGGAAGTCCAAAGAGGTGGATAATAGAGTATTCATAAGTAACAGCGACGAAGGTGTGTTCCCTACCATCAGAAATCCGGAACTCTAGGACAAAAGGTAGTCATACACATAAGTGAAAGGTGAATATTGAGGATTGAAAAGGGTAAAATAGTAATTGTAAAGGGAAGGACGTGTACAAAAATGCCTCGGAATCTATAAGACTTCGATTGGTTCCAGATAATGTAATGAAGGTCATGCGGAAAGGTGGACGCGATTATACCAGCATTAATGCATCGGATTTCATCAGAGTTTCAGGGTTAAGCGTGTTAGGGTGAGAGAAATATTAGGATGGGTGACCCCCTAGGAAGTGTGCAAGGAACCCTATAGATTTAGACATAAGAGACAAATGGGAAGCTAGAGTAGCCTAAGGGAAACTAGAGTATACGGGATGGTTGGAAACCTTAAGAGGTCGCATAGGACGAGGCAAACTAGACCGGTGAAGAGAAAGAAAGTGCATCACAGCTCTAGAATTAGGATAGGCTTGAATAGCGTTTGGGAGTATTTTGTGGGCGAGATAGTAGTAATTATATATGTATATATATGAATACGTATGATATCCCATATGTGATTGTATCGGTGGGCATGTGAGTCCCAGCAACCGGTGCTACGGTATGGAAAGCATCAATCGAGTAAGGGTACTGAAGTTCAAGTGACAGCAAAAATAAATAGTGCAAGTGTCACAAGGTAAGCTGATGTTATTTTCACTACGGGTTAAGATTGGAAAGTTTTAATACAACGATATTTGGAAAAGAAAGAGGGTGAGTAAATGAAAGGCAGAGAGATCAAAATGTCAGAAAAAAGTGAAAGGTAAGAAACCTTAGTGAGTGAAATCCCCGAGAGAAACTACCGGCAAAGCACGAGACAACTTGGCTAAAAATTTAAAGGTAGGTACGTGAAAAAGGATAAAGTGTGGTAATATGGAACAAAGAGGAATGTGTGAGGTTCGAGAACCAATTTCAATAAGTGGGGCCAAAAGAATAGTGACTATGACAAGGAATGTGAAGTAAGAGAAAGAATGATTAAGCCTCGTGACGACGTTAGGAGATTTCGGCCCTTGAACGGTATATAAAGGGATAAATGTGCGGCCAAATTAATGTGGTTGCCTCGGACATGAAAGAGCATTCCTGAAAAGATGACTTAAGAATAGAACGGATCTGCGTGTTTGAAGGAGTGTTTTACGAACTTTAGAGCTGATGCTGCAAATAACAAGAGAGGAAAAATACTCGAGAAGGAAGAAACCCAAGAAGAGTTAAGGATGAAAGTAGGAAAGGTATACTAACGGGTTAGTCGAAGGAATAGGAAGAACATATGGGAGTAGGAAGGATACTTTAACGAGTTAGCGGTAGGAACCCGATTACGCATCGAGGAAAGAACAAGGATGATGGGACGACACTGTTGATTGGGAAATTAATGGTATGGAATGAGGATTCATGTGAGGTCTGGGAGATTTGATCTCAGAGGAAATGGAAATGAAATGTAAGGAACGTGCAAGGGAGACCGCTCGGTCATAGCATCATAAACATAATTAAAGGTTCAATGAGCGAGGATAGAGAGAGTGTAAAACTGTAAGGATTCTGTGCTAAGAGCAAAAGTAGCGGGACGCTCGAAAAATATGGACGCACAACTGCAACGTAAACGCGTAGTTAAAGGAGAACTACGAGTAAGTGAGCTAAATGGGCGAAAGGACAAATAGTGGATGGAAGGGTATGGAAATGTTGACAAAATGATGATATAGACATAAAATGAAAGAAAAACTTATGGTAAGAAGTTTTCCATATGTTGTGCACAGAGTTGGAAAGAAAGATGAGGAGTAAGGTATAATCGAAGACTTCACAAAAGGACATAGTGAATCTCGACGTCTCTATGAACTTGTGAGTCCAAGACACCATTAGTCACAAAAGACAGAGGTGTGGAAAGACGAAAAAGAAGGCATCGGAATTGGATACCCTTATAAGTATTCTAGTAAAAAACGAGAGAGTAAGTAGCAAGAAGATAGACAGGCCAGATTATACGATGGCGGAACCCGACCTTAAGAAGAAAGTGAAGGGTAGTAGGTAATTATCGTAGACGAGTATATTCGAGGACTGTTGGCATATAAGGAGCCCCTTAAAAAGGGGGGGAGAACATATTATATCAGACTATAGAGGAATCGCAACATTTTCAGGCTCCAGAGGAGGAAAATTTATTAGCTCGGGGCCGAAGTTCAAAACATATCGGCATATCAGGAGAATATATGAAAGAAGTAGAAACGAATTGACGATGAGTATACCATGAGGCCGACATGAAGGGAAAGGGTGGAAGATACCTTAAGAGAATGCTTCATGCCAACATGAATTATGATATGTTTAGACCATGATTTGAATCCCTCATGGTCTAAAGAGTAATAAAAAGAGCAATAAAAGGCTACAAGCTAAGTTCACAATGGATGATGGAGAAAATGATAAGATTCAAAGGATATTTCGGACGACAACGACTACTATAACGAAAGTATCAACAATTGGTAGTCTGGGAATATTTGAAAGAAAGAAAGAATGCAATGCCTATGAATAAAATAAAAGAGTTCACCGGATACTAGAAAATAATTCATGAACCATTAATGATACAGAGCATGAGAGTATACCCTATAGAATTATATGAACCATCGACGTGAAGCGATGCTCAATCATATTTGTAAGGAATCCACACCAGAGAGCCAACAAGGAATAACGATGGACGAAACGGGCGCCAATACAAAGAAATCAAAGACAAGTATACTTGTGTCGAGAAATGACCTGGGAAGGACAAGGATAATGAGTTGGCGTAGTGGATTAGAAAACCCATGACACGGAATGAGGACTCATAAAAAGACCGAGGAGTTCGATTATAAAGGAAATAGGGTGAAAGATAAGGAGTGAGCATGAGGAAAAGGACAACCATAAGAGGGATCCTCCCGAAATATTATAACACCCCATGAGCCCAGTTGAACATTTGAGGACGAATGTTCTAAAGGGGGGAGGATGTTATATCCCGTATTTTGTACATTTGGATATTTCAATGTAGCCGTGGTAAGTTAAGGGAAAGACTATTTTCCAAAGTTATTTTAATATACAAGTTGTTTATTAGTATGGAGATATTGAGAAAGGATAAGGGTAAAAAGGGAAATTCACAAAGTGATTCATGGTAATATTGAGGAAGGCTAGGGGCAAAAAGGAAATGTCACAAAAAAAACTCAAGAAAGTTCTTGAAGGGCCTTAGCCGTGTGGTGTGTGTGTATATGTGGGTCCCACCCCAAGGCTTGGCCAATTGCCTCAAGCCACTAGTAGGGGCATGTGTCCACTTTGTTATTTGTTGGAGCTTATTATAAATATAGGCCAATGCTTACAAAGCAAGACAAACTATTCATTCCAACACAAGAAACTTGAAGGAAAGAAAAAATACAGGCATTCGGCCAAGGTTGGCCGAACATGAGCCATGGAAGTTGATCAAGAAAAAAATTATTTTCTTCTAGTATTCCAACCAATTGGAAGGTCCTTGTTAACATGGGGGAGTTTTTGGAGCAAGAAAAACATTCATTTGGGCAACTCATAAGCCCTAGCCGAGTGGAGAAGTCGAAGAATAAAAGGTAAGGTTTAATCTTATCTCATGTGTTATGGATGATTTGTGAATGTTGTAGTATGTAGAAATGGATGAAATTCATGAAATAGGTATGTGTATGGTGTGGCCGAATAAGAGTGATGTTGGTAGGATGTGATAAATTGATTTTATTTAGTATTTTGATTGTTGTTGTTGTGGATTCCATAATAAAAAAAAAATGAAGATTTGATGGCTTGAAATGAAGTTGTAATTGTTGTGGGATTGTTGAAGACGTTAATGTGACATTAGTATGTTTTCTTATAATTATGAGAATGAAGTTGTTAATGTGTAGATTGTTGGTGTAGTTTATGAATTTGGAAGAAAGGAAATGTGTTGTTATTGTTCTTGTTGAATTTGGAAGGTTCAGGTGAAGTGGTATGTTGGTTGGGTTGTTTTGAATATTGTGTGAATTGTTTGAAGTGTTCTTGAATCATGTTTGAATGATTTCGGATTAACACTTGAATGTGAGATCATTGATGTTGGCTTGATTAGATGTGGTTGAATTGAATATAAATGAAATGCCGTCGAATTGTGTAGAAGGGATTGCTAGTGTTAGAATGCATTTTGAATTGATTGTTGAAGTTGGAAATATGATTGTTGGTATTGTTGTTGATAATTTGGCCGAGTTGAATTCTCGGATTGTTGTTGATAATTTGGCCGAGTTGGTGTTATATCCCATATTTTATACATTCGGATATTTCAAGGTGGTCGTGGTAGGTTAAGGGTAAGACTATGTTCCAAAATTATTTTAATATGAAAGTTGCTTATGAACATTATTGATGTGGAAATATTAAGAAAGGCTAGGGGTCAAAAGAAAAATTCACAAGGTGGCTCATGGAAATATTAAGGAAAAATTTGGGGTTAGAAGTGAGTTATGGAAACTTGTAAGTCTTGAAAAAAAGAAGAAGAAAAGAGTGATGACTAGTCAAGATTAAGTAATCTTTTTAATTTAAGAAAATTAGAGAAACTTCAAGAAAGAGGACATGTGTCCTCATTCTATTTGATGAGGTTAAATATATATATGGACAAAGGCTTGTATAACAAGACATAACCTTCCTATACAAGTTCAAGAATTTTCAAGAAAGAAATCATAGGGGCATTCGGCCATGGCACTAAAAATTGGTGCCCATGAAATTGATCAAGAAAAATTATTTCCTTCTAGTATTCCAACTAATTTGAAGGTCCTAATTAATATGGAGTGGTTGTTGGAACAAGCAAAGCATTCATGGTGCAAGATAGGAAGCCCTAGCCGAATGGAGGAATCAAGGGAAAAGGCAAGGTTTAATATTCCCTTTCATGTGTTATAGATGATTTATGAAGTGTTGTAGTATGTGGAAATGGGTGAAATTCATGAATTATGAATATATAGGGTATGGCCGAATAGGTGGTATGTTGTTAAGAAATGATGAATTAATTTTATTAAGTATTTTGATTGTTGTAGTTGTGGATTCTATGATGTAAAATGAGGATTTAATGGTTGAAAATGAAGTTGTGATTTTTTGTGGATTATTGAGGAAGTTAGTGTGACATTATTATGGTTTCTTATATTTGTAGGAATGATATTGCTAATGTGTAGGTTGAAAATATAATTCATGAACTTGGAAGTGAGACATTTGTTTGGAAGATTGTAAGTTGGGTTGTGGTGATTGAAATTGAAAGAAGGAAATAGGTTGTTATTGTTTTTGTTGAATTTGGAAGGTGTCGGATGAAGTAGTATGTTGATTGGGTGTTTTGAAGATTATGTGAATTGAATTGAATATAAAAGAAATGTCGTTGAATTGTATGAGAAAGGTTGTTAAAGTTAGAATGTGTCTTGAATTGATTGTTGATGTTGTTGGTATGATTGTTGGTATTGTTGTTGATAGTTTGGCCGAGTTGAATTCTCGGATTGTTGGTTGATAAATTGGCCGAGTTAGATTCTCGGGGATGGTGTATTTACAGGGGAGATGCTGCCGAAATTTCGGCAGATCATAAGTGAATTTATTTGAGGGATTAAGACAAGTATATGGTGATAAATCTAATGATTGTGTCAATCTTCTTGAATGTAGACTAGCGATAGCGAGCTTGGACAATTAAGCGTAGCTAATAGGACGTGGAACAGGTATGTTAAGGCTCGTCCCTTTCTTCCAAGGCATGATTCCGATGTTATGATTTCATAATTGCTTCCATATTTTCCTTGTTTTCAAAAGTTAGATATTACGATTCCAAAGAATGATTTATTTTCCCGATAACCCGTAAATGTTTTCCAAAGTGTCTGTATTCTACCAAAATAGAGGTTTATGATTTTGTAAGATCTTATGAAAATAACGATGGATATGTTTTACAATGACATTGACGATGTCAAGGATAAGAATGTTTCTATGATGACTATGATAAGAATGATTTTCCGAAAATGTCTTCTGAAACGATCGTGGAAGGTTCTGTACTTCAAACACTCATAACTTCTTCATACTAACTTGGATTGACTCGAAACATGGTTATGATCTTATTCTACGTTCTCTTAATGCTATCCTTCGTTGATAGTCTCACCTTATAATAGTTGTCCCTTCAAGGTGAGACGAGGCCACGATGGTTATTCCATAATATAATCGGAGGTTACCGACCTTACGTCACTCCGATAGAGTTATAGCTTTTCTTTGGGCTCTCCTGCATGCTTATATGAGATATGTATATGTATATGTATATGTATATGGGGAAAATGGGGAAAAGGGCCATATGTTGCGCTATAGACGCATTGCCACCTGGTCAGTTGGCGTAATATCATCCCGGAAGCGGGATGCCCGGACGCGGGACATATGTGTGGGAGCCGACGTATTCTGCGCTATGACATGTTCTATTTTCTATGTATATGAAAAAGAAATGTTTTTCAAAGGAAGCTAAGCATGCATGGCATCCGCCCTAAGAGGCACTCAGATGTACAGGTTACTCTTTTATCTCATGATATGCTCTATATGTCCATTCTGTTATTATTCATATTTATATCCCTTACTATGTTACTATTCATGTCTTACATACTCACTACATTGCTCGTACTAACCCCCTTTCTTCGGGGGCTGCGTTTCATGCCGCGCAGGTACACCCAGATGAGCAAAAGCTATTATAGAAGATGTTCCAGTGAAGTTGGAAAGCTCCATCCGGCCCTGGAGTGTTGCCGAGTCAGCATACTATGCTATGATGTCTTGTCCGAAGTTAGAGACTTTGCAGACAGAGTCGTGGGTGTAGTATGTCAGTCTTGAAAGCGGCTTCACCAGCCGATGTGCCTTTATATCCTATGTTACAGACTCCACATGCCACAGCTTTTGTTTGACTTGGGAACAACAAAAGAAAGATTCTGGAGGCTTAACTCTGTCTTTCATTTCTTATAGATGTAAAAATCTAAAGAGATTATGTATGTAATAAGAGTCAGCGGGTTCGCTCGGCTCCGAATACGAGGTCGGGTGCCCATCACACCCTAGTAAGATTGGGGTGTGACAATTGGATTCTCGGGGATGGTTGTATTTACAGGGGAAATGCTGCCGAAATTTCGGCAGACTATGAATGAATTTATTTGAAACACTAAGACAAGTGTGTGACGATGTGCTTAATGATTGTGTAAATCTTCTTGAATGTAGACTAGCGATAGCGAGCTTGGACAATTAAGCGTAGCTAATAGGACGTGGAGCAGGTATGTAAGGCTTACCGTTTCTTTCTTTTGGCATGATCCTTGTGAAACGAACAGACAATTTATATGTATGATTTCAAAGAAACTCATATTCTTAGAGCCACTAGGATGGCTAATGTTCTTGACTTCCGAAAACTATTTTGCTATGTCTTGATACATGTGTGTGGTTCCAAAAGTTCTATTTTGATTTGATCCATAGCGATATTCGAAAGGTATTGATATGACTATTGCTTTGATTTTCCAAAGATAGCTTCTAAAACGTTCGTAGAGGTTTCTGTACTAAAATGTTCATAACTTTCTCATACTAACTCGGATTGACTTGAAACGTGTTTATGATCCTCAAGTGTCGACTTATGTACTTATCCCTCGAGTCTTAAAATTTGTTTTATATGCATATAGTTTCTCACTACTCTGCTCGTGCACGCCTCAATATGTCTTTCACTGAGTCCCGGGCCAGGACATGTTCTCGTGCATACTCCACTGCATTGTTCACCGAGTCCCTCACTTGCGGGCCGGGACACGTTATATGTATATGTATATGATGATACGAGGATGGCGGCCAGGACGGCATATGATGATTCTATTCACCGAGACCCGCACTTGAGGGCCGGGACACGTTATGTATATATGATATATGGTAATGACATGCATGCATTTATTTACCGCGTTCCTCACTAGAGGGTCGGGGCACGTTATACGTCTATATGATATATGATGATGACATACATGGTTTTCAGTTCAAAAGGCAAGTGCATTGATGTTTTAAAAGTCATACTTGTTTTTGGTAAATCTCTGTTTCAGTTGTGATCCGCTTTATTGTATTTCATGCTTTACAAACTCAGTACATATTCCGTACTGACCCCCTTTCTTTGGGGGCTGCGTTTCATGCCACGAAGGTATACCCAGACGAATGTGTTCCAGCGGGATTGGCGAGCTCCACTTCCTTCCGGAGTATTGCCGAGTCAGAGTATATGTGTTATGATTTCTGATTGATGTTAGAGACTTTGCAGACAGTCGTGGGTATAGAATGTCAGCATTGTAAGCGGTTCCACCAGCCGATGTGTCATTATGTTTCATGTTACAAGTTTCATGTGATGATAGATTTTATTTGACTTGAGCACGATGAAAAGAATAGTTCTGAAAGTCTTACTATGTATTTCATTTTATTTGAGTAGGAGTCCAAGCGAGTATGTGTGTAATAAGAGTCAGCGGGTTCGCTCGGCTCCGAATATAGGGTCGAGTGTCCATCACACCCTAGTAAGATTAGGGTGTGACACTTATCATCAGAATATAAGTGATACCTAATTGAGAATTTGGAACGACTACAAATACTAAATAATTATTGAATGGAGTAAGTGAAATGTGGCCTTGGATGAGTCTCTACATTGGTTGGATTACTCGATTACGGATTATCAGATGAGAATTTGTCCTATACATAGAAAGGTTCTCGTCGCTTTGAGATTTTGAGAAGGTTTCGTACGTGAATAATCAAAGTTATAAATTATGAAGAAAGACATGGGTATGGTGCAGTATACCAAGTGAATTGAAAAAAGGATCGGGTGAATTTGAGATTGGAAATAGGGACATAGAGCGGAATATAAATGGATAATGGTATAAGTACGCCCTTAAGGGGGGAAGCAGGTGAGAGAAGAGCAAATGTAAGATGGGAACGATTGACGCTGTAATATATTTGATATGGATGCTTAAACTTCAAGTGAGATCCCTTGCTGAAACAAGTTAGTAAGATCTGAAGGCCAGCGATAAACGGATAGCAGTCAGGATGGTATTTGAGACAAGACCAAGGATCATTTGTGAAGATCTTGTATGATATGACATTAAAAAGTGGGGGCGTATAACAAGAAAGAGTATGCTAAGAGAATGGTAACGAGTAACTTAGGAGATATTGTAAAGGACAGCAATACTGTACTAGATTAGAGGCTAAGACTTGGCAACAGAGTTGTGCACTGATGATATTGTGACTTATAAGTAGCAAAGGAGAGGGGACAGAAAATCTCCTATAATAGGATATGAGAAAATGAAAAGGTGAATCAAGGGAAAGGAGTATGACAAGATAGACTACAAGTGAGTTTTAGTACGGATTAGATATGTAAAGCCGAATGAACCAGGAGAAGGAAAGACTATGACTAAGGTGGGATATATTTTATACAAGTTGTACAAGAATAGTTATACGACTTAAGAATATTGGTATGTTAAGAATGAGACCAAGTAAGTGAGTATTTGATAAGAAGAGTAAGGATTCAGTAATAACAATGTGGTTACGATATTTCGAGCGCGCTAAGGAAAGATGTAAAGATGGTTTAAGCCAAATTACTGAGATAAAATTAATACTAAGGGCAAATAGGACATGGCCATGGCTGAGCCGAAGACTTATCCCGATACTGATTGTAAGATAAGAGAGAAGAAGGCAAGGTAAAGCACGAAGACTACTGAGACGACGCTAAGATATCTCTTGGGCTCATTTGAGCACTTACGCATATTCTGATGCGTGATAGGAGAACTAAGAGCAAAATCTGGGTAAAGAGGTAATAGAAGAGTTTGATTTAGAGATAAGGAAACAACACGAGATAATATGCCTAAAGTGTTATAAGTTGGATTAAGAAAAATGGTTTAAGCGAGACGATCAGAACAAGCGGGTTACTGGAAGACAATGAATTTATATGTCAAATCAAAAATTCCTTCAGAATTATACCAATTAATGATAGTCAGTAGCTATGTAAAGTTATTATATGTGGGAACTCCAGTGCTACTTGATAGCTAACTCTAAAGATCGAGATTAAGAGCTAAAAGCGAGTGACAGTTAAAAAACTTTTAAAAAGAAAGTCGAGAATTGACACATGGCTGAAGATTCCAGAATACGGACTGTAACAGCAGAGCAATGCAAGGTTATTGGAGTAAAATAATGTTACACCTTCGGAAATGTCATTTTATTCGTAGAGTCTGCGAAGGGTCTACAAGTTACCAGATCTAATAAATCAATAAGGGACGTCTACGCGTTATAAAATCTTGTGTAAAGATTAAGAGGTAAGATGAAGTGAACGACACATCTTAAGGGAGCAAGTTATAGAAGAAGAAAGAGTCGAGTCATGACTAAGTGCACCAGAGAGAGAATAAGATTTCAACAGAACAGCTCGCAATACAACTGTCAACCAACTACGAAATAAAGAGGAGAGTAAAGACAATGACGTGGAATCATTACTTTGAGAAGCAAGAGCAAGAGGAAGTATTATGGGAATGGTTACTTAAGAGATCTGGCATGCGTTATAATAAATTGAAGGGAATCGACTAACGAAAGAGGCATGTGAAGGGCATAATTTAATAAAAGAACATTTGAGGAAGTAAAGGGGGGAAGTTTAACATTCGAGGACGAATGTTCTAAAGGGGGGAAGTTTAACATTCGAGGACGAATGTTCTAAAGGGGGGAAGGATGTTACATCCCGTGTTTTTTATGCGTTTGGGAAGCGTGCGAGTTAAATGACATTAGTAACGAAAGAGAGTGTATCCCTCAATCTTATAGGTGGTTAGAGTGATGGTACAGATGTATTCAAAGGACTAGAAATGAAATGAATCGGATAAAATAAGTTTCGTCGAGGTTAAAAATTTATTTGAATGAAATACAGGCCAAGCTATAATATTTCGTATTTTTGGACTAGGAAAGTGAACTGTCCAACACGAACAAGTTTACCAGAGCCGGAGGATTTAGTCATATTGAAGCATAAAAATCAAGAACTTGGTATATACGAGGAATGAAGTCCAAAAATAATTTAGGGCTTAACAAGTGTGACGACGGTGATTGGGAATAATATTTGGTAGGTACAAAAAGACTATGGACTAGAGTTCTACCACATGATTATGATAATGAGTATACAAAGTGTATTAAAAGTGGTCCATGTTTAAATAAATTGGGAGCAAGGAATTAAATTGCACGAGATAAAATAAGAAAGTTCTTATAAAAAAAATGAATAGAGGGACAGGTGTATTGGCATGGCCACGTGCATGCATTACAAGGAAACAAAATATGACTCATACAATTAAGTAGTGTATGGTGCGTACAAGTGGGGATAAGAATGTTTCATATTAAAGATGTAGTGCTAAGGAATAGAAACATTTCTTCAATAACAGCCCAACGTTTTCTTCATTATTATGTAGCAAAAAACGTTTTTCTTCAAATAACATGGTAATATTCTCTTCTTAACACATAGCATCTATGTTTTTTGTTATAACCCGTATTTTTGCGTATTCGGGAAAATTCGAAATGATTGTGATTTGTAAGGAATAAGGTCACATGTTGACTTGAATTCACATATGTGTGTTGTTCATGAAAAATATTGATGTGGAAATACGGAGGAAGGCCAAGGGCAAAAATTGGAATTTTGGAAATTAGTTTCGGGAATTACAAAACGAGAATTATCATTAATTGGGCTCAAAATAAAAGAGCAAAATGAGGCCCAAAAAGAGATGGGGTGGCCGGTCATGCACTATGGCCCAACCCAAGTTTTAATTAATTTTTTCCATGTGCAAAAAATTTATATAAGTAGTCCATATCTATTAGAATATTCATGAAGCAAAGAAAGAGAGAAACAACAAACTAAAGAAGAGCAAAGAGAAAGAGAGGGTCACGACCATGGCTTGGAGAAATTGACCCTCAAAAATCTTGTCCCAAAAATTTGTATCTTGTGATTTTCCTACTAAATTGAGTATCCTCTACAACTTGGTGCAATTGTTTGGGGAGAAAGAGCATTTATTCCTTCAATATGGCAACATGTTTGAGTGAAGAAGATTGGAGAAAAAGGTAAGAATTTATCCCAAGTTATTATGTTATGAAGGTTTGTTTGTGTTGTAGTGTATGGAAATGAGTAGAATTCATGAAAATATGGAAGTTTGCAAAGTGGGTGTGCATAGCTATGTGTGGCCGTGTGTGTGTATTAATGTATACATGTGATAAGTTGAAATTTATGTTGTATTCTAGTTATGTGTAGGATGGAATTCATAGTGAGAATGAAAGTTGAATGAATTTGATGGAAGTTGGAAGAATGGAATGTTGGCCGTGTGGTATTAAAATTGGAATGGGAATGAATCACTTTTGCTTAACATGTTAGTTGTGTTGTTGTGATTCTTGCAATGTAAGTAAAGATGAAATGATGTAAGTTTGCATTGAAATGGAATGTAGAAGTTCATGTCGTTTTAGTATGATTTTATGACATTATGGGAATGGAGTTGTTAAGGTGCAAACTATGATGATTGTTGATGAACTTGAAATATGGAAACATGTCATGAATGTGTATGCCAAAGATTAGAAGCTTTGGATGAATTATGACTTTGGCGGGAAGTTTGTATATTATGTATGTCTCATGAATATTTTGTAGAAATGATATGAAATGCTTCTAAATTGTGTTGTAATGATCTTAATTAGTAATGAATACGAGAATGTTGGTATTGATTTGAAAATATGAAGTTTGAATGAAGGGTATGACATTATGTCGTAAAGAAGGTTAGTTGTGCCATATTGTATGTTTTGTCGTAGTTGTTGTTATGGTTGGTGTTGTTGTTGGGTTGTTGTTGACTATTTTGGCCGAGTTGAATTCTCGGGGATGCTATATGTATAGGGAAAATGCTGCCCAAATTTCTGTAGAAAAGTGTTGACTTGAGATTTAAGCCTAAAGCCTTATGGTTAACATTTGGTAAATGTGACCATTTGCAGATTTTGGACGGAACGGGAAGTGAACTTGGAAAGGCGTAAAGTGCGTAAAAGGTATGTAAAGCTACCCCGATTCTTCTTTTGGAATGTCCTAGGTGTACTATGATTGGATTTGCACCTCGGAAGACATTCTGCCCATCTGAATCCGCATTCGAAAATACTCCTTTTTCGTCCAAAAGAATTGAACCCCTTAAGCATGCTTTATTGAAAAATTATGCAAGTTTCTCCAAACTGCCTAGAAAGCTATGGAATACCCCTAAGTCCTCTGTAGGTGACCCCATAAGCTTAATATACGTAATTTGAGCCCGCCGCTTTGTTTGTCCCTAGGTGGGCCCACTATTTTCGATTGTACCCTTATGGTAATTTGTGACTTGATTTCAAGCGATTTTCAAGGAAACGTCCTAACTACTTTTACAACTACTAATGATACTTATCATAAATACTTTATTGGGTCTATGTAAAGGTACGATATGTTGGGTTGCATTTAGTCTCCCACTATTCCCGCTTAGCTTCTATTTGTACTATTGCCTTATTTTCGAACAATATAAAATGAAACGTTGTAACTATTCTTTCAACTACTAAGGAAAATCGTTTGCTAACTCCCTCGAGTTTGGTAAGCTATTTTGGAATATGAAAAATATTTCAGGAGGATTATTCTTCCGTAACTCATTATGACATATGACATACACTTGCTATGATTCCGTCCGGCTTCGTTGATTTGATTTGTCATTCGATATGCCTCATTGAGTCTCTGGAAATCTACGTTATTTTTATTGCATCTAGTCTCTCACTACTCCATTCGTGGATGCCTCAATGTTTCCCACACTGAGCCCGAGCCAGGATATGTTCTCAAGCGTCTTCCACTGCATTGTTCGCCGTGCCTCGATGTGAGGGGGCAGGTATATATGTACATGGGTTGTGGAGTATGCTGTGCCATGTACACTATTCTGACATGATATGATATGATCTGATATGGCCATTTGATATGGTATGCTATGTTACGGGGTTATTCCCCTTTTCGGATCCTTATGTGTTGTGGCACCAGCGTCGGGGGGTGGCCACGTTCTGTCTACCGAGTCCCTTGGCAGGGGCCGGATATGATATGGCATATGTTTCTGTACACACTCTTCATGTTTTGAAAATATGCATTTGATACTCTGGATATCACACTCACTTTTCTGTATGTTCTGTTTCGGTTATGATTTTGTCCCGTAGTGGGACCAGGTATGACATACGTTTTCTGCAAATACTATTTATTATTTATGATCAACATCTTTGCTAATCTGGATATTCCGTTCATTTTCTGTATCTTCTGCTTCGATTATGACTTTGTTTACTACGTTCCATGCTTTACATACTCAGTACATATTTCGTACTGACCCCCTTTCTTCGGGGGCTGCGTTTTCATGTCGCGCAGGTACAGACTACAGATTTGCTGATCCGCATGTTTAGGACTATATTCTGCCATCTTGGAGTGCTCTATTGTTCGGAGCCTATGTTTGGTACAGTCCTTGCTATGGTACATTTGTATGTTGTTCAGGGGTATGACGGGGCCCTGTCCCGTCTTATGATTCTGATGGGTTATGTAGAGGTCTGTAGACATACATGTGGGTTCTGCATATGATTTGGGTTGGTATGATCTGTGACTGCCTGATCGCCTTCCTTGTGCTTTATCCGTTAATCTGTGATAATTAATAACGCCAATTGACTTTTACATTTAAATATTTTGCTTATATGCTGGTTGGGTTATTGGGTACGTTCAGGTGTCCAGCACGGACACTAGTCGCGGCCTACGGGGTTGGGTCGTGACATTATTCCATGTAAGGTCAAACCAAGTTCAGTCATGATGATTTATCCATTAATTTGGTGATTTTAATGTCGGTTTCCTTCGGATGATAGCAAATCGGAGATTTCTTTGAAGTGAAATAAGGTGGAAGAAGAGGAGTTCTTGATTATGAGGTAAGAATTTTTCTCTCTTAGGTACATTTAAATTTATCCCGGTCATAGCTAAATTAAGACACGGAAACTACGAAATTAATTGCGGGAAATCGGATAAATGGTTATTGTTATCATATGGATTGTTTGGTGGTTGTTCTAAATTGTTTGGTGTGGTGGAATATCGTGGAATGGGCTGTAGTTATTGTTATTGTGCTTGTTGTTATACTATGTATATACGAAAATAAAGAGGTGTATACAAGTATCGATATAGGAATTGATGTAATAAACGCGAACTTACAAATAAAATTGTCATTTGATATAGTTGGGGTTGTGGGCTGTTTTTCTTGTTGTAATTATATGATATAAAGCCGAGGTTTGTGGTAAATGATGCCCTTATCATATTGAGAATATTTTTAAGGTTAAGAAGAAAACATACGAAAAGGTACCATGGAGTATATGGATTGTAATTCGAGCTTGTCGCTCATTATAGAGTATTATGAAGTCGCTATGGACATCCATGTTGTGTTTTTCAGATTTATTTGTTGTTGGGTTGATATACCAAATCGGGAGATGCTAATGATATAGGGGAGATGCTGCCCATTTCGTTTTAAAATTAAGTTATCAATTAATATATATGATATACGAAAGCCTTCTTAAGTCACGTGCATATTCTTACGATTATAGGTTTATCATATTAATCGTGGAAGTTCTTGGCTGGACTAAGCTCTTGAACGACGTGAGTTCTGTAAAGCTAACCCTTCCTTCTTTTCGGCATGATCTTTATGAAACAAATAGACGACGTATGTATGATTTCAAAAAGCTCCTATTCTTAGAGACACTAGGATAGCTAATGTACTTGATTCCCAGGACTTATTTTATTATGTCTTGATACGTGTCTATGATTCCTGAAGTCTGTTTTGATATAATCCATAGTGACATTCGAAGGATACTTGATATGACTATTGTCTTGATTATCAAATGATGGTATATTTTGATTATTCTGTTGAGTCTCAGATATGACTTAGTTTGCATATGGTTACTCACTACTCTGCTCGTGCATGCCTCAATATTTCTTTCACCGAGTCCCGGGCCGGGGTACGTTCTCGTGCACAGTTTCATTGCATTGTTCACCGAGTCCCTCACTAGAGGGTCGAGATACGGTATATATATATATATATATATATATATATATATATATATATATACATATATGATGATATGATGATGTGATCGTGGCGCCAAGGATGGTATGTGATGACTTTATTCACCGAGTCCCATAGTGGGCCGGATATGATATATGATATTGATATGCATGTTTTACATTTTATAAGGCAAGTGCATTGGTATTTTGAAAGTCATACTTGTGTCCTGTAATTTCTATTTCAGTCATGATCCTTTTTATTATATTCATGCTTTATGTACACAGTACATATCCCGTACTGACCCCCTTTCTTCGGGGGGCTGCGTTTCATGCCCGCAGGTACAGATACTCGATTTGGTGATCCTCCAGCTTAGGACTTCTACTCAGCTGTCTTGGAGAGCTCCATTGTTCCGGAGCCTAGACTTTTGGTACAGATCTTTTGATATATATATATATGTTTGTCCAGGGGTACGGCGGGGCCCTATCGCGTCACATTTCACTATTGATACTCTTAGAGGTCTGTAGACATATGTGTGGGTTGTATATAAGTTTTGTTCAGCTGTGTCTATACGATGTGCTATGGATATGTCCGTCTGTTGTGTCAGCCTTGCGTATGGTATTGATATGTAATGGCAGCCTTGTCGGCTTGCATATGGTATTGATATTTAGTGGCAGCCTTATCCGCTTGCGTACCATATTATGTTTTGATTAGTTGTGACTCCTCGGGAGACAGGTTATCCGGATATATATATATATATATATATGATGACATTACGAACCTTTGGAATTCTTTTGCAAGTTTCCATATTGTTCTTAGATTCAGTTGACTATATCTAACAGGTATGTATATGAGTGTCCAGCTTGGGCACTAGTCATGGCCCACGAGATTGGGTCATGACATGTAGCCTTTCTCTTTACATGCATTTCTGAAATACACAACACACGATTAAGGGACAAGAATTTCTTATATCATAGCTCTATCGCACGATTCTTATGAAGAAAGAAGGTCATTTATTCCTAAAATGTCCGCAGCTTCTTTTTTATAAGTGTGGCGCGCAACACACCCATAATCATGACTCTACTACACACGGCTCGTAGACACACCCACTTTTTTCACTACCCGTCTAGAGGGCCGCGACGAGCGCCCTGTGCTACCCCACCCGGGCACCCCTTGGCTTACACTTCACTTACATTTAGGTAATCCACATAATTAAACATACATTTCTAATCACCATTCATGCTAGTCCCATTGGAAGACAATGCTTTCATATCATGTGTTACACCTCGGAAAATTCCCCGTACATGTACAAGGAATAGACCAACGAAGGGTATGAATGTGGGGTGTTTTACTAAGTAAGGGGTGATGATTCATGAATTTTTGGAAATGAAAAAGTTGTGGAATTTTACTCAGCCCAGTGGTCGTATTGTGATATACGGCCCGTAAAGTGATTTATGGACCGTAAATCACCATCGTCCTCCTGCCTTCAAAAATCTCAACTTTCTGTTAAGTGTGGAAATCGTTAAATACGACTTGGTATACGGCCCGTAAACTTGTTTACGGACCGTAAACCTCGATCGTAAACTGCCATGTTCTTCAGCCAACCCTTCTGTTTTGGACATGCTTAAATACGACCACACTATACGGTCCGTAAACTGTGGTTTACGACCACTGTTCACCCCGACTGTTGATCATTAAACATCATACCTTGAATTAATAAAAGGGACCCAAGCCTCATTTTATTTCATTCTTCATCCATACAATTCAAGAACACTCTAGAATATTCCCCAAGCCACTTCATTCAAGAGAATCAAAGGTACATCAAGATCAACAACATTAAATCCATGAAACAAAGTATATGAAATTCAAGTAAAGGTCATCTACCTCAAAAAACCCAAGAAAGGTGAATTAGGGTTTTGGTGCAAAGAAGGTATTACTACTCAAGACTTATTCAACCATCATCCAAGGTAAGTTTCATGACTTTATTACGTTTTTTAAGGTATTGGAAAGCATAGATACTTGAAATATAGAAGAACATAGAAAGTGAACCCTTATTGAGTGGAAAGTGCTATAGTTGGGTGATAGCTAGGTTGGATCATGAAAGTTGGTATGTTATGAGTATAAATACGTTATAAATGACGTATAAACCATGGGATATGTGTGAAGTAAGCAAAATTATGATGATCAGCAAAAACCATAAAAATGTAGAGAAATTGGAGGAAAATGGTGGATTTTGCTTGAAGTACACGAATGAGGATTGTTGCTTGCAATATCACGAGTGTTATTTTAAATGTTTAGGAGTTGGAATAGAACGGGAAAAGGTAGTAGAAACAAAGGAGATGCCGCCTAATTTTCTCTAGAGATAAGATGCGTTCTTATAATCGGGTAACTAATGTTAATACAATTCTCTCGTGAAGGTAACGACGTGACAGCGAAGGAAGACAAGTGAGCGATAGCGTAGCTAAACGACCAGGTATGTGAGGCTAGTCCTTTCTTTCCAATGGCATGAATCCTATAGCATGAGTTTTTCCTCTTCATGAGTTCATGTATCTCGAGAAGCTAAAAGCCTATATTCCTACATGTCTATATAAGATAAGAAATATGCTATGATGATGCCATATTGGCAATGATGTCCTTTATTGCTCAGACTCACCTTATGTTCTAATTCCTTCAGGGTGAGGCAGAATGTTAATAATTGCTCTACAATGAAATCGGGGGATCACGACCTTACGTCACCCCGTTAGAGTATAGATGATCTTGAGCCTCATGCATGTATCATGTTAAGATAAGCATATTTTGATAAGCATATTATTATAAGTATTTTATAATAAGCATGTCATGATTGCATCACACCGCGCCTAGTTGGCCGGGCAGTCACCGCTACGGCGGGCAGCTATACGGATACACCACGACCTTCGGGCGTGGGCAGACACCACTAGTGGGCGGCATGAGATGGTACCCTGGACGCGGGCTTATATTATTTATTATCACACCGTTCCGGTAAGGACGGGCAGCTTGCATGTCACGCATTTATGATATCACGATGTGTATGAGTAAGATAGCATGCATCACTTCTCTTATGATTATTGTTCAGACTCAGATGTTCATATTGATGTTCTCCTTATATTATTGTTGTCTTCTTCATTGTTTATGCCTCTCATACTCAGTACAATATTCGTACTTACATCCCTTTCATTGGACGTTGTGTTCATGCCCACAGGTAGGCAGGGAGGTGAGCTCGATCCAGATCCTTAGGAGCTATCAGCAAATTGAAAGCACTCCATTGTCCGGAGGTGCTTATGATTAATCTTTTTGTACTTATATATGTATATTTTGGGGCATGACGGAGTCTTGTTCCATCTATTTGTATAGTATGTCAGTAGCGGCTCGTAGATGCACAGTGTGGGTAGTATGGTCTCACATTTTTCATGTACATGTGCACTTATTATTTTGACGTACTAAAGATCCTTTCATAGAAACAAAAGTATTTATATTTTCAGATAAACTATGATTTTTCCATGATTTGAGCACAAATCGGATAAAAAGAGCATTAATCGAGTGGGATGAGTAATAGAGCGAGCGGTGCTCGGTAGCTAGCCTCGGGTGCCCATCGCGGCCCCTAGCTAGGTCGTGACAAAATTGGTATCAGAGCAGTTCGTCCTAGGAAGTGTCTACGAGCCGTGTCTAGTAGAGTCTTGTTTATGGTGTGTTGCGCGCCACGCTAATAAATAAGAGGCTACAAGGCATTTAGGAAAAATGACCATCTTTCTTCTTATGAGATCGTGCGATAGAGCCATGCCTAAGATTTTATCCTCCCCTAAAAGTGCATTGTGATTTCAGAATGCCGCCGAAAGGAAAAGCTACCGCTGCCCAGAAGGGCAAAGCTACGACAAAGAAGCGGGCAGAAAGGGAGCATCCGGCGAATGTAGACGAGGGCGAATCACAAAATGAGGCCGCACCCAATGTAGAAGAGCGAGGGGGAGCAGTGAATATAGAGGGGAACCAAGACAGATACATTCTTGGCACTCAGGTCAGTCAGCGACTAGTGCACCTACCAGATTCCCAGATATGAGGTTTGACCGTTCTTTTCAATCAGGACAGGGCCAGAGTTCGAGGGCCTCCGATTTTCAGTCCAGGGGAGATTTTAGTCAGCGGAGACCTTTAGTACCGCGGTACAGCCAGTGCGGCAGATTGCATTCCGGGCAGTGCCGTCAGGGTTTCGATGCTTGCTATGTCTGTGGACAGGCTGGTCATATGATGAGATATTTCCGTTCAGCGAGAGGTAGAGCCCCACTCAGCCCACAGGCTCAGCAGTGGGTTCTTCTTCATTACGCCCGACAGCAGTGACTTCTCTGACTACCACAGGTAGAGGCAGAGGCAGAGGGGGACCATCTACTTCAGGTGTCGTCCAGCCCCGCGTATATGCTAAAGCCGGGCGCCAGGATCTTAAGTCCTCCCCAGATGTTGTCACAGGTACATTGACTATATTTTCCCGTAATGCATATGCTTTGATCGATTCGTTTTCTACCTTCTCTTATGTTACCCCGTATGTTGCAAATTGTATTGGGGTGAAACCCGAGCCGATTAAACCTTTTGAGGTGTTCACTCCGGTCGGTGATCCGGTAATAGCGAGGAAGGTCTACAAAAATTGTGTTATTGTGATATGTGATCGCCAGACGAAGGCTGATTTGATCGAGCTGGAAATGATAGACTTCGATGTAATAATGGGTATGGATTGGTTACCGTCCTGTTACGCAAATGTTGATTGCCGGACGAAAATGGTTCGATTTCAGTTCCCTGGAGAGCTCGTACTTGAATGGAAGGGTAATACTGCATCCCCAAAGGGTAGGTTTATTTCCTATCTCAAGGCGAGGAAAATGATAGCTAAAGGTTACATTTATCATCTAGTTCGGGTTCATGATATCAAGGCAAAGCCGTCAACTTTTCAATCTGTTCCGGTGATAAATGAATTTCCAGATGTATTTCCAGACGAACTTCCGGGTCTTCCTCCAGAAAGGGAAATTGATTTTGCTATCGATGTATTACCAGACACCGAGCCCATTTCTATTCCTCCGTATCGAATGGCTCCAGCAGAACTGAAAGAGCTAAAGGCACAGTTAAAAGATCTACTTCAGAAAGGGTTTATAAGGCCTAGTTCGTCACCGTGGGGAGCACCAGTTCTGTTCGTGAAAAGGAATGACGGATCTCTACGGATGTGTATCGACTACATGCAATTGAATAAGGTGACAATAAATAATAAATACCCTCTCCCCAGAATCGATGATTTATTTGATCAACTGCAAGGTGATAAATGGTTCTCTAAAGTAGATTTGCGATCGGGTTATCACCAAGTGAGGATTAGAGAAGAAGACATTCCTAAGACTGCCTTTAGGACAAGATATGGCCACTACGAGTTCCGAGTGATGTCGTTTGGGTTGACAAATGCCCCAGCGGTGTTCATGAATTTAATGAATAATGTGTTCAGGCCATTCTTGGATCTTTTCGTGATAGTATTTATCGACGATATTCTGGTGTATTCTCCCATGGAATCAGAACATGCAGATCATCTAAGAATTGTTCTTGGCGTTCTCCGAGCCCGAGAATTATATACGAAGTTCTCAAAGTGCGAGTTTTGGCTAAATTCTATGGCATTTCTAGGCCATGTTATTTCAGATGATGGCATCCGAGTCGACACTCAGAAAATAGAAGTTGTGAAGACTTGGCCAAGGACTACGACCCCCACAGAAGTTCGTAGTTTTCTGGGTTTGGCAGGTTATTACCGAAGATTCGTAAAGGGATTTTCTTCTATCTCAGCCCCATTAAAGAAGGTAACCTAGAAGTCGGCAAAATTTCAGTGGAATGATGCTTGTGAGCGTAGTTTCCAAGAATTGAAAGACAGATTGACCTCAGCTCCAGTGCTAACGCTCCTAAAAGGGCCAGATGGCTATGTGGTATATTGCGACGCTTCCGGTGTGGGGCTAGGATGTGTATTGATGCAGCATGGAAAAGGTATTGCATATGCTTCAAGGCAGTTGCGAAAACATGAAAAGAATTATCCAACTCATGATCTCGAATTGGCTGCGGTTATTCATGCCTTAAAGATATGGAGGCATTATTTGTACGGTGTGCATGTCGACATCTACACAGATCATCAAAGCCTCTAACATATTTTTAAGCAGAAGGAGTTGAACCTATGGCAGAGGTGGTGGTTAGAATTGTTGAAGGATTATGACGTGAATATCTTGTACCATCCTGGAAAAGCGAACGTGGTAGCCAACAAGCTTAGCCGTCGATCAATGGGTAGTTTATGTGGAGTTCCTTCAGAAAAGAAAGAAATGGTTCGTGAGCTTCATCAATTAGCGAACCTTGGGGTACGTGTAATGGATTCGGGTAAGGCAGGAATTAGTGTCAATGATCCTACGGTTTCTCCCTTGAATGCGGAGATAAAAGAATGCCAGTATGAAGATCCACAATTGTGTCATTACAGGGATGTATCCCGTGGAAGAGAGAACGCTCCATTTGAAGTTTCCACAGGTGGGGTTCTTAGATACCGAGACAGACTGTGTGTACCGGACGTGGCGGAATTGCGCCAGCGGATTCTAAAGGAAGCACACCATTCTCGGTATTCTATTCATCCAGGTACGACCAAAATGTATCATGATCTCAAATTGCTATATTGGTGGGATGGAATGAGACGAGACATAGCAAAATTTGTGACACAGTGCCCAAACTGTCAACAAGTGAAAGCCAAACATCAGAAGCCAGGGGGCTTATTACAGGCAATGGAAATTCCTACCTGGTAATGGGAAGAGATTAATATGGACTTTATTGTGGGATTACCTCGCTCCCGAGGCAAATATGACTCTATATGGGTGATTGTGGATAGGCTCACGAAAGCAGCTCACTTCCTCCCAATTAGAACTACGTATATAGCGGAAGATTATGACAGGTTGTATCTAAAGGAAATTGTGCGACTTCATGGAGTTCCTTTGGCCATTATTACAGACAGAGAGGCCCAGTTTACAGCTAAGTTTTTGAAATCTTTTCAAGAAGGTCTAGGTACTCAAGTCAAGTTCAGCATGACATTTCATCCACAAACTGACGGGCAAGTCGAGCGTACTATCCAGACCTTGGAGGATATGCTACGAGCGTGCATGTTGGATTTTGGAGGTAGTTGGGATGAGCATTTATCCCTTATTGAATTTGCCTACAACAACAGTTACCATTCCGATATTCAAATGGCTCCATATAAAGCGTTATATGGGAGGAAATGTAGATCTCCGATTGGATGGTTTGAAACCGGAGCACAATTGATAGGCCCCGACCTGATTCAACAAGCGGTCAAAAAAGTCAAAATCATCCGAGACCGACTGCTAACAGCCCAAAGTCACCAAAATTCTTATGCGGATAACCACCGACGAGACTTGGAATTTCAGGTAAATGATTGGGTATTCTTGAAAGTATCGCCGATGAAAGGAGTGATGAGATTCGGCAAGAAAGGGAAGCTAAGTCCCAGATATATCGGGCCCTATAAAATTGTCCATAAAGTGGGTCATGTAGCGTATGAACTGGACTTGCCTTCGGAGCTTGAAGCAGTTCACCCAGTCTTTCATGTGTCAATGCTCCGCAAGTGTATTGGAGACCCAACAAGGATAGTTCCGGTAGAGGATATGTAAGTGACAAGAAGCTGACATATGAAGAAGTACCTATTGCCATTTCAGATAGACAGGTGCGAAGACTCCGAAATAAAGAAGTTGCTTCACTCAAAGTTCGATAGCGAAACAACAACAGGGAAGAAATGACTTGGGAAGCGGAAAAGAAGATGAAAGCCAAGTACCCTCATTTATTCCAATATCCAGAAAAGGTTCATGATGACACGCCGAGGTTATAAGGTATGTATGCTTTATCTTCATGTTGCTATTGTGATGTAGCCCTGTGAGGCGAATATATTGTGGGTTGTTGTGGCAAGTAGGTAGTGCCAAATTACAAAGGACAATCTGGCAAAATTTTTCTAAGATTCCTAGGTATTTTAACATTCGAGGACGAATGTTCCAAAAGGGGGAAAGAATGTTACACCTCGGAAAAGTCCCCGTACATGTACAAGGAATAGACCAACGAAGGGTATGAGTGTGGGGTGTTTTACTAAGTAAGGGGTGATGATTCATGAATTTTTGGAAATGAAAAAGTTGTGGAATTTTACTCAGCCTAGTGGTCGTATTGTGATTTACGGACCCTAAATCACCATCGTCCTCCAGCCTTCAAAAATCTCAACTTTCTGTTAAGTGTGGAAATCGTTAAATACGACTTGGTATACGGCCCGTAAACTTGTTTACGGACCGTAAAACTCGATCGTAAACTGCCATGTTCTTCAGCCAACCCTTCTGTTTTGGACATGCTTAAATACGACCACACTATACGGTCCGTAAACTGTGGTTTATGACCACTGTTCACCCCGACTGTTGATCATTAAACATCATACCTTGAATTAATAAAAGGGACCCAAGCCTCATTTTATTTCATTCTTCATCCATACAATTCAAGAACACTCTAGAATATTCTCCAAGACACTTCATTCAAGAGAATCAAAGGAACATCAAGATCAACAACATTAAATCCATGAAACAAAGTATATGAAATGCAAGTAAATGTCATCTACCTCAAGAAAACCCAAGAAAGGTGAAGTAGGGTTTTGGTGCAAAGAAGGTATTACTACTCAAGACTTATTCAACCATCATCCAAGGTAAGTTTAATGACTTTATTACGTTGTTTAAGGTATTGGAAAGCTTAGATACTTGAAATATAGAAGAACATAGAAAGTGTACCCTTATTGAGTGGAAAGTGCTATAGTTTGGTGATAGCTAGGTCGGATCATGAAAGTTGGTATGTTATGAGTATAAATACGTTATAAATGACGTATAAACCATGGGATAGGTGTGAAGTAAGCAAAATTATGATGATCAGCAAAAACCATAAAAATGTAGAGAAATTGGAGGAAAATGGTGGATTTTGCTTGAAGTACACGAATGAGGATTGTTGCTTGAAATATCACGAGTGTTGTTATAAATGTTTAGGAGTTGGAATAGAATGGGAAAAGGTAGTAGAAACAAAGGAGATGCCGCCTAATTTTCTTTAGAATTAACAATGCGTTCTTATAATCGGGTAACTAATGTTAATACGATTCTCTCGTGAAGGTAACAACGTGACAGCGAAGGAAGACAAGTGAGCGATAGCATAGCTAAACGACCAGGTATGTGAGGCTAGTCCATTCTTTCAAATGGCATGAATCCTATAACATGAGTTTTTCCTCTTCATGAGTTCATGTATCTCGAGAAGCTAAAAGCCTATATTCCTACATGTCTATATAAGATAATAAATATGCTATGATGATGCCATATTGGCAATGATGTCCTTTATTGCTCAGACTCACCTTATGTACTAATTCCTTCAGGGTGAGGCAGAATGATAATAATTGCTCTATAATGAAATCGAGGGATCACGACCTTACGTCACCCCGTTAGAGTATAGATGATCTTGAGCCTCATGCGTGTATCATGTTAAGATAAGCATATTGTTAGAAGTATTTTATAATGAGCATGTCATGATTGCATCACACCGCGCCTAGTTGGCCGGGCAGTCACCGCTACGGCGGGCAGCTATACGGATACACCACGACCTTCGGGTGTGGGCAGACACCACTAGTGGGCGGAATGAGATGGTACCCCGGATGCGGCAGGCCCGATGCGGGCTTATATTATTGATTATCACACCGTTCCGGTAAGGACGGACAGCTTGCATGTCACACATTTATGATATCACGATGAGTATGAGTAAGACAGCATGCATCACTTCTCTTATGATTATTGTTCAGACTCAGATGTTCATATTGATGTTCTCCTTATATTATTGTTGTCTTCTTCATTGTTTATGCCTCTTATACTCAGTACAATATTCGTACTGACATCCTTTTCTTTGGATGCTGTGTTCATGCCCATAGGTCGGCAGGGAGGTGAGCTCGATCCAGATCCTTAGGAGCTATCAGCGAATTGAAAGCACTCCATTGTCCGGAGGTTCTTATGATTAATATTTTGGTACTTATATATGTATATTTTGGGGCATGACGGAGTCTTGTTCCGTCTATTTGTATAGTATGTCAGTAGAGGCTCGTAGATGCGCAGTGTGGATAGTATGGTCTCACATTTTTCATGTACATGTGCACTTATTATTTTGACGTACTAAAGATCCTTTCATAGAAACAAAAGTATTTATATTTTTGGATAAACTCTGATTTTTCCATGATTTGAGCACAAATCGGATAAAAAGAGCATTAATCGAGTGGGATGAGTAATAGAGCGAGCGGTGCTCGGTGGCTATCCCTGGGTGCCCGTCGCGGCTCCTAGCTGGGTCGTGACATCATGGTTGGCATCTATACCACATCGATGTACATGAGCCGACGAGGCTGTCAAAACGATATACAAAATATAGGCCGACAAGGCCAGACATATCTAACCATATACACATGTCTACGAGCCTCTAAGGAGCGTATAACATATCACATAAGCGGGACAGGACCCCGCTATGCCCATAATTATATACACAAAAGAATAAGTACCCAAAAGCTTTGGCCCCGAATGAAATGGAGCTCTGCTATGTAGTCTCTGAGAATATCGCTATGGATCGAGCCTGTCTCCCTGTGCACCTGCGGGCATGATGCAGCGTCCACAAACAAAAGGACGTCAGTATAAAGAATGTACTGAGTATGTAAAGCATGATCAATATCAACATAGAAGCATAATAAGCAACATAAGAAATAGCACAAGATGGGAGATGGTAATATCATCGTCATAGGCACTTACTTCCCTTTCATATGGCTTTCCATTTCTAATGCGTATTTGTGTACTTACATCCAAATTGTATCTGTTCTATATTTGTACTCGTATTCATATACATACCCTTATCCACATTCATATCGTATCATGTTCGTATTCATATCATATACATAATCATATCATATACATAGCATTTACATAGCATACCCGACCTTGCAGGATCAGTGTTTCATACATACTTGGCCAACCAAGGCTCAAGGTTACTCATACCTAGCCCTACCAAAGCTTCAGGGTTACATCTACCTGGCCCTACCAAGGCGTCAGGGTTACATCTACCTGGCCCTACCAAGGCGTCAGGGTTATCCGTACCATCTGCAGAGGTGTGCGCGTGTTACGTAATCATATACATACTTATTTACATATCTTACCCGGCCTCATAAGCTCGGGGTTCCATAATAGTCATAGATAGACACATATAAAAAAAAGCTCGTAAGCATCTTTACTATTTACATCATTATCATCATCGTCACCAACATCATTATACTATCATCGTCATTCATCACATTTATCTTTATTGGCTTACTCGTCATACGAGGGATTTAGTACAATCGTGGCGTATCAAGAATCACGAGCTTACTAGCTCGGGAGATCAAGTCATTTGAAGGACATCATAGTCTCATAGAAGAGTTAGATATTTGGCCAAAGAACCATGCCTTATGAAAGAAGGGTTAGCCTATCACGGCCCAATCCCATGGGCCATGACTAGTGCCCGAGCTGGACACTCATATACACGTATCAAGACATAATGAAATAGCTTTTGAAAATCAAGAACATTAGCCATCCTAGTGGCTCTAAGAATAGGAACTTCTTTGGAATCATATACACATCGTCTGTACGTTTCATAAGGATCATGCCAAAAAGAAAGAAGGGTTAACTTTACATACCTTTAACGCTTATTTAAATGTCCAACGTCTACTTCTCGAGCTCGTAGGTCTAAAATTAAGATAACATAAGCCACAGTTAGATCATCCACATCACTTACTAACCAATCCAAGTACGAATGAAACTTAACGAAATTCGGGCAGCATTTCCCCTGAAAACTTAACAATCCTCGAGATTCCAATTTAGCCAAACATCAATCAAAATACCAAAAACAACAACACCAACAATTTCATATCAAACTAGAATTAAATCCATTCTTAAATCACTTCCAAAACAGCCCAATATACATTCGTATACCAACGATTGTATACACTTCTTTATTTTCGTATATCTATAGTATAACAACAAACACAACAACAACAACAACTACAGCCAATCCCACGATATTCCAGCCCACAAAACAATTCATAACAACCACCAAAAAGCCCCAAAATATTTTCACAAAACAGCCACGAAAATCATATAAAAACAGCCTGGTATAAGCTTTGTATATGATATCTTCATACACTTTATACTCCCAAATTCAAGAACAGTAACTTGTCAACAACATCAACAATTATTATACATCATAACTCAGCTAATTACATCCATTTAATCCAACTAAAACAGCCCCCGATCCATAAATCTCAACAAAACAACAAACGAATTTATAACGCTATTTTCTCCGTTCTAATTTGATAAAACTCTAAATAAACTTATTAACAATGAAAAAGGCACCTTAATCTTACCTTAATTATGCAGCAACCATGTCAACACTCTTCTTCTTGGCTGATTTTTAGCTCAAATTGAAGGCAACGCAACGTACAACACTTTTCTCTTCATGAACATCGGGATTCGGGGCTCGGATTTTGATCAACACTTGGTTTTTCTCTCTAAGGCTTTCCTCCCTCTCTCTCTCTCTAGAATTTTCTGGGTCTTTTTGGTCTGAAAATGAGGAGGAGAAGGCTGAAACTTCTCTTAAATAACAAGGGAAATGGGCCTGACCCAGATTCGAATCGGGTTGGGCCCATTTCACTGCCCAGCTTGACCTTTCTGCCTTAAAACGTCCATAACACTTTATCCCGATGTCACATACAGTCCCACAACCTGTGGTTTGAACGGTATTTCAATTATCTACAACTTTAATTTTAGGAGTTTTCCCAAATACCCAAATAATGATGGGGTTATGGCCTCCCGAAGTCAGATCACCTGAAAACGTAACATAAAAACATCTTTTTGGAGGGCTTACACTTGGATTTGGCTCAAGGGTTCTTATTGAGTTGTGTTTAACTTCACATGTATTGTCCATATAACTTATCATATGTCCTTTATAAAAATCCCATCATGTGGGCCCCACCTCAGCTTACGGTTACGAGGGCTATATATCTTTTAACGTATTATTCCAATCATATTGTACGAATTCCAAATATCATACTCATGCTACTACAGTAGAATTTCATTCTTTATACTTGTGATATTTGCTCCTCCTCGAGCTCACATTAAGCCGTCTGTAGCCTTAGTAACACGAAATTTTCTGGGGTGTAACATCCTTCCCCCCTTTGGAACATTCGTCCTTGAATGTTAAACTAATTCTGCTTTCCAATACTTCCTTAAATGTTTTTTTACTGAATTATGCCCTGCACATGCCTCCTTCATTGGTCAATCCCTTCAGTTTATTATAATGCATTCTAGATCTCTGAGTAACCATTCCCATAATATTTGTTCTTGCTCTTGCCTCTCGAGGTGATAATTCCATGTCGTTGTCTTTACTCTCCTCTTCATTTCGCAGTTGGTTGACGATTGTATTGCGAGCTCTTCCGTTGAAATCTTACTCTCTCCTGGTGCACGTAGTCTTAACTCGACTCTTTCTTCTTCTATAGTTACTCCTTTAAGACGTATCGTTCACTTCATCTTACCTCTCATGCGTAGACATCCCTCGTCGATTTATTAGAATTTACAATCCCTGGAGTATTTCATGCCTCTGGTAACCTGTAGACCCTTCGCTAATTCTACGAGTAAAACAAAATTTCCCTTGGTGTAGCATTATTTGACTTCAATAACCTTACATTTCTCTACTGTACTGTCCATATTTTGGAATCTTCAGCATCATGTGTTACTCTTCGACTTTCTTTCAAAGGTTTTTAACTGTCACTTTGCTTTTACCTCTTAATCTTGATCTTTAGAGTTGGCTATCAAGTAGCGCTGGAGTTCCCTCATATGATAACCTTATCTAGCTGCTCTGTGATCTGTCTATTATTAACTGGTACCATTCTGAAAGAATTTTTGATTTGACATATAAATTCACTGTCATCCAGTAACCAGCTTGTTCTGATCGTCTCGCCTAAACCATTTCACAATTTCCCTTAATCCAACTTGTAACACTTTAGGCATATCATCTCGTGTCGTTTCTTTACCTTTAATTCAAACTCTTCTACTGCCTTTTTACTCAGATTTTGCTCGTAGTTTTTCTGTCACACATTATGTTG
Organism: Lycium barbarum; assembly: GCF_019175385.1. Lineage (NCBI taxonomy): Eukaryota > Viridiplantae > Streptophyta > Magnoliopsida > Solanales > Solanaceae > Lycium > Lycium barbarum. The sequence goes on along the minus strand of NC_083338.1, from coordinate 64,555,473 downwards.
CAATCTTTACAAGAATGTGCGAAGGTGCTCAAATACCTTAGCGTCGTTTCACTAGTCCTTATGATTTACCTTGCATCATCCTCTTGTATCTTTCAATCTATATCAGGGCTCAACTATGGCCATGTCCTATTTTCCCTCAGTACTAATTCTATCTCGGTAATTTGGCTCAAACCATCTTAGACCTTTCCTTAATGTACCCAAAATATCATTACCGCATTGCTATTACTGAATCCTTACTCTTCTTATCAAGTACTCACTTGGTCTCATCCTTGGCATACAAATATTCGTAGGTTGCATAACTATTTTTGTACAGCTTGTATAAAGTATGTCCAATCTTAGTCAAAGTCCTTCCTTTTCCTGGTTCATTCTGCTTTACATATTTGATCCGTACTAAAACTCGCTCGTAGCTATCTTGTCATACTCCTTTCCCTTTCTTTATTTTACCCCTTTGATTTTCTCATATCCTACTATAGGAGATTTTCTATCTCTCCCCTTTGCTACTTATAGGTCACAATATCATTAGCAAACAACTCTGTTGCCAACATCTTAACCTCTAATCCAGTATAGCATTGTTATCCTTTACAATATCTCTTAAGTTACTCGTTACCATTCTCTTGTCGTATTCTTCTTTTTTATAAGCACTCACTTTGTAATGCTATATCATTCAAGATCTTTACAGATGCTTCTCCGCACCATCTCAAATATCATCCTGACTTCTATCCATTCATTGTTGGCTTTCAGATCTTACTAACTTGTTTCAGCAAGGGATCTCACTTGAAGTTTAAGTATCCATATCAAACATATTGCAGTGTCAATTGCTTCCATCTTACACTTGCTTTTTCTCACACCCGCTTCCCCCCTTTAGGGTGTAGTTATACCATTATCTGTTTATATTCCGCTCTACGTCCCTATTTCCAATCTTCAAATTCATCTGATCCTCTTTCCAATTCACTTGGTATACTGTACAATATCTATGTCTTTTCTTTATAATTTATAACTGTGATTATCCACGTACGAAACCTTAACAAAATCACGAAGCGACGAAAACCTTCCTATATATAGTACGAAATCTCATCCGATAATCTGTACTCGAGTAATGCAACCAATGAAGCAACTCATCCAAGGTCACACTCCACTGAATCCAATCGATAATTAATGAGTGCTTGTAGTCGTTCCAAGTTCTCAATTAGATAGCACTTATTTTCCGATGATAAGTGTCCAAAGTTCTTGTAATATTGTCTTTATCCTAACCTATATCATCTGTTTCCTTTGATAAATTTACAACACATTATTTGTTCCTCAGGCCTACAGTCTTTGTCCTTTCAGGATTTCACTATTTCCGAAGTGAAATCATATACGCAGTACTCCTTTGTGCATTATGCTCTTTTACCCTGGTTGTGTACCCAACACTGGCTTCTAACTTACTCAAAATCATATCAAGTTCGTCCTAATAATGGTCATATCTTATCACCTTGTCGTCGTATTACTCCTTTAAGTTCATAGCTATATATTTCCCTTTTGTTCTATACTCGTACTCAATTAATCACGTCTATCTTAGGTGTTTCCTTTTTGAATTCTCTTACCATTTCTCCAGTCTATGTCCATCTCTTATTCTGTACATGAGGAATCTCATGCTACCTCTGTACCCTTAGGAAAATACTACTTCTGCATAATCCCTTCTGTATTCTGTTCATCCCTATTTGTTCTTATCATACCAGTCATTTTCTGGCACTTATTCTGCTTCGTTGCTCATCTTTCTGTAGTTTGGTCTTTCACAATTCTGTCACTTATATTACTCGTGTTCTCAGCTATACATGTCGTAACTTATTACTATACTGTTAGCTCGCTCGCTTCCTTCTTATTTCCTTCTTTCAATTAACTCCTTCTTTTCTTGTGATCGCTTTCATTTCCGTTATCACATAATCTCTATTCTGAACCTTTCCTATAAAAGAACTTTATAAGTCTTTCTTATTCTATTGAGTCTCCAAGATTTAATTGAATAATACGTTAAAAGATATATAGCCCTCGTAATCGTAAGCTGAGGTGGGGCCCACATGATGGGATTTTTATAAAGTACATATGATAAGTTATATAGACAATACATGTGAAGTTAAACACAACTCAAGAAGGACCCTTGAGCCAAATCCAAGTGTAAGCCCTCCAAAAAGATGTTTTTAAGTTACGTTTTCAGGTGATCTGACTTCGGGAGGCCATAACCCCATCATTATTTGAGAATTTGGGAAAACTACTAAAATGAAAGTTGTAGGTAATTGAAATACCTTTCCAACCATAGGTCGTGGGCCTGTATGTGACATCGGAATAAAGAGTTATGGACGTTTTAAGGCAGAAAGGTCAAGCTGGGCAGTGAAATGGGCCCAACCCGATTCCAATCCGGGTCAGGCCCATTTCCCTTGTTATTTAAGGGAAGTTTCAGTCTTATCCTCCTCATTTTCAGACCAAAAAGACCCAGAAAATTCCAGAGAGAGAGATGGAGGAAAGCCTTAGAGAGAAAAACCAAGTGTTGATCAAAATCTGAGCCCCGAATCCCGAAGCTCATGAAAAGAAACGTGTTGTACGTTGTGTTGCCTTCAATTTGAGCTAAAAATCATCCAAGAAGAAGAGTGTTGACGTGGTTGATTCATACTTAAGGTAAGATTAAGGTCCCTTTTTCATTGTTAATAAGTTTATTTAGAGTTTTAACGGATTAGAACGGAGAAAATAGAGTTATAAATTCGTTTGTTGTTTTGTTGAGATTTATGGATCGGGGGATGTTTTAGTTGGATTAAATGGATGTAATTAGCTGAGTTATGATGTATAATAATTGTTGATGTTGTTGACAAGTTACTGTTCTTGAATTTGGGAGAATAAAGTGTATGAAGATATCATATACAAAGCTTATACCAGGCTGTTTTTATATGATTTTCGTGGCTGTTTTGTGACAATATTTTGGGGCTGTTTGGTGGTTGTTATGAATTGTTTTGTGGGCTGGAATATCGTGGGATTGGCTGTAGTTGTTGTTGTTGTGTTTGTTGTTATACTATAGATATACGAAAATAAAGAAGTGTATACAAGCGTTGGTATACGAATGTATATTGGGCTGTTTTGGAAGTGATTTAAGAATGGATTTAATTCTAGTTTGATATGAAATTGTTGGTGTTGTTGTTGTTGGTATTTTGATTGATGTTTGGCTAAATTAAAATCTCGAGGATTGTTAAGTTTTCAGGGGAAATGCTGCCCGAATTTCGTTAAGTTTCATTCGTACTTGGATTGGTTAGTAAGTGATGTGGATGATCTAACTGTGGCTTATGTTATCTTAATTTTAGACCTACGAGCTCGAGAAGTAGACGTTGGACATTTAAATAAGCGTTAAAGGTATGTAAAGTTAACCCTTCTTTCTTTTTGGCATGATCTTTATGAAACAAACAGACGATGTGTATATGATTCCAAAGAAGTTCCTATTCTTAGAGCCACTAGGATGGCTAATGTTCTTGATTTCCAAAAGCTATTTCATTATGTCTTGATACGTGTATATGAGTGTCCAGCTCGGGCACTAGTCATGGCCTATGGGGTTGGGTCGTGACATAGCCTTACATACCTTTTCCGTTGAACTATTTTACACTTGGGCGTTCACCTCCAATGCTAGCGTTTCTACCTTCATTGAAGTCATATTATCATTAGAATTGATAGCTAGCATATACGACTAAAGCTAGAGAAAATTGGACAGCATCTCCTTTATTTATACGACATTCCTCCATAACGTATATCAATTCCAAACGTCAATAATACATTCACAATACCATAGCAATAGTCATTATTCATCCGCATTATCCACATTTCTTAATTTGCTTTCAATTACTCATATCCCTGGCTATAACACACGACTATGTCCATTCACGTACATTGCTCATCTCATGTTCTCAACATCATTTATAACACATTTACATTACAATACATCCCGACTCATAACTCAATTCAAACTATTTCTCAAAATGGCACTATTCCACATTTATGACCCATTTTGCCATACCTCTCTAGAATCCAAGTATTTCAACTCTTAAATACCTTAAACAACATAGAAACATCATAATTCTTACCTTTGATGTCGTAGGAACAAGCCTTGGTTGATAATACTCCACTTGAGCAAAACCCTAGTTTATCTCCAATGAGATTTCTTGACTTGTATGATCCTTAATGGGTTTTCTTATACTTGATTCACTTAGTTTATGTTGTTGATCACCAAATATCCTTGAATTATTGTGGAATTTATGTAGAGAGATGTTTTATAGAGAAGATGTGTCATGTAGAAGTGAAATGAAATGAAATAATAAACTTGGTCCCCTTTTTAGTAACCCAAAATCTGATCTGAAATGAACAGTCATCGCAAGTGCACAGTGGTCGTAAACCCTGTTTACGGGCCGTATTCCAGTTTACGGTCCGTATTATGTGGGCGTATTTAAGCATAACAGAACCACAAAGTATGCTGGGGATTATGGTGATTTACGATTGAAGTTTACGGGCCGTATTTAAATTTACGGTCCGTATTCCAAGTCGTATTTAACCATTTGAAGTTTTGGAAGTTGAAATACGACATGACAGTTTATGGGCCGTATACCACTTTACGGTCCGTATTTCATTTTACGATCAACTGGCCAAAGTTCAAATCTGCAACTTTCCACATTTTCCAAACCTATAGTTAGTCGTTATGGAGCATAACCTATCCCTTATTGCAATTGCATTTGGAATCTTACTTAGGGTCGTCAAACGTCGTTCCCTTCTTATTAAAACATCATATACGCTATGCCCTTTGTTAGCCTACCCACTGTGCGTTCGCGGGGAAATTTTCAAGGTGTAACAGCTAACCCACCCAGGCACCTCTTATCGTACATTTATATTTATATCTAGGTGAGCCACATAGCTAAATCATAATTTCTATCAATCATTCATGCTAATCTCGATGGGCGACAGTACATTCATAACATCATTAACAACTAAACCCATATCAATGTACATAAGCCGACGAGGCTATCAAAAAGATATACAAAATATAAGCCGACAAGGCTAAGGACATCTAATGATACACAATTGTCTACGAGCCTCTAAGGAGAGTGTGTCACATCATGTAGGCGGGACAGGACCCCGCCTTGCCCATAGGTATGTACACAAAAGAATAATACCAAAAGCTATAGCTCCAGAATGAAATGGAGCTTCTCTATGTAGTCCCTGAGTGAGAAGTCTATGGATCAGTCCTGTCTCTCTATCCATCTGTGGGCATTACGTAGCGTCCACAAACAAAAGGATGTCAGTACGAATAATGTACTGAGTATGTAAAGCATAATCAACATCATAATATGTGCATAAGAGACAGCACAAGAAATAGCATAGGATGGGAGAATCGGGGAGTAGTAGAGTCATCATCATAATTACTTACTTGTCTTTCATAGGGACCTTCCATTTCTAATGTGTGCTTGTGTACATACATATATGCGTATACCTATGTCAATATACAAATACATATCCATATCCTTGATCATATACATATTCGCATCCACATTCATATTTGTATTCATATACATATTCGTATTCATATGCATATTCGTATCCATATACATATTCGTATCTGATATAATAACGGATACGCGGAAGCAATAAAATAACAAGAAAAGTAAAGGATAGATAGATTGACACAAGAAATAATACAATAACGGGTACACGGAAGCAATAAAATAATAAGGATAAACAAAAAGGAAAAGAAAAGATAGATAGATTGACACAAAAATAGGCACAATTAGGCCACCAAGGTTCTTCAATAACCAAGACCTCCTAATTACACTCTAGATAGCACCAACCTTTTAGGATGACCTCAAGGGAATTGAATTCCCAAGCAACCAATCCTCTCAACAATCAAAGATTCAACAAAAGCCATCCATGGCCTCTCTCACAAGTTTCTCTCTCTAGAGATAACTCTCAAAAATCACTCATCAATTTATCAATTCATCAAAATCCTAATCAAATAAAAGACTAGCTATTTATACTAACTAAATAACAGAAGACCCTATTATTACATAAATTCCATTAATGAGGCAAGGGTCGTATTTGCCTAGTCTTGTGGAGATGGAAATCTTGAATTTGCGAATGTGGCCTCTTGCAAACATAGCCTTCCTTGCTCGTTGGCCACTTTAATGCTCTTCCATCTCCCATCCGTCCTCTCCATGCTATCATCAAAACTTTGGCTCCACGAGACGATCCTTTAAGTGTCCTTGAGGCAACTCGGCTTGCATCATTCTCCCCTTCTTGAAAAGGATTCGTCCTCGAATCTAAACCTTGCAAAATATAGACGAGAATGAGTACAAACGCTTTCACAAAACAATCAAGGTAGTCATCATAAGGCCAATAATAATACCTAAAGTAAGCAAAGCATGCAACCAACATACTAAATGGCTCACTTTTATGATATAACCAAGCATCAAATGGATCTAGATAGAACATGTATCCAAAGGCCAAAGACACTTGGCTATTCAAGTGATTTTGACGAAAGGGTAAATCAAAGAAACCAATGCAAATAGAAATCCCAACATACAAGTCTACATTGGTCCTAGCAATTAAGAAGCATACATCCCCCCTTAAGTCAAGAAACAAGTGAAATCCCTCATGACTAAGTGTAATATCACCAATAAGCCCAACCCAAGTCAAAGGTCCAATCATCACACTAGCCCACCTAAAGTAAGGAATCACTCCTAAGTCATCACAGGTTTGTCACGACCCAGCTAGGGGCCGCGACGAGTACCCGGGGCTAACCGCCGAGCACTGCTCGTTCTATTACTCTCCTTACTCGATTAATACCTTATTATCTCATTCATACTCAAACATGGAAAAGTTCATAGTTTGTATGAAAACATAAATACTTTTGTATATAGAAAGGTTTAATACATCAAAATAATGAGTGCACATACACATGAAAGATGTGAGACCATGCTACCCACACTACGCATCTACGAGCCTCTACTGACATACTATACAATGGACGGAACAAGACTCCGTCATGCCCAAAATATATACATGCATATGTACCAAAAGAATAATCATAAGCACCTCCGGACAATGGAGTGCTCTCGACGGCTGACAGCTCCTAAGTGTCTGGATCAAGCTCGCCTCCTTACCTACCTGTGGGCATGAACACAACGTCCAAGGAAAAGGACGTCAGTACGAATATTGTACTGAGTATGAGAGGCATAAACAGTGAAGAAGAGCAACAACAATATAGTGAGAGCATCAATAAGAACATCTGAATCGGAATAAATATCATAAGAGAAGTAATGCATACTATCTTACTCATACTTATCATAATATCATAAATGCATGACATGCAAGCTGCCCGTCCATGTCGGAACGGTGTGATAATCAATAATCTGAGCCCGCGTCCAGGCCTCCCGCGTCCGGGGTACCATCTCATGCCGCCCACTAGTGGTGTCTGCCCACGCCCGAAGGTCGTGGTGTATCCGTATAGCTGCCCGCCGTAGCGGTGAATGCCCGGCCAACTAGGCGCGGTGTGTTGCAATCATGACATGCTCGTTATAAAATACTTATAATAATATGTTTAGTGTAAAATATGATTATCTTAACATAATACATGCATAAGGCTCAAAATCATCTATACTCTATCGGGGTGACGTAGGGTCGTGATCCCCCGATTTCATTATGGAGCAATTATCGACATTCTGCCTCACCTTGAAGGAATTAGTACATTAGGTGAGTGTGAGAAATAAAGGACATCATTGTCAATATGGCATCATCATGGCATACTTCTTATCTTATATAGACATGTAGGAATATAGGCTTTTAGCTTCTCGGGATGCATGAACTCATGAAGAGGAAAAGAACTCGTACTATAAGATTCATGCCATTGGAAAGAAAGGACTAGCCTCACATACCTTGATCGCTTAGCTAAGTCGTCGTTCACTTGTCTTCCTTCGATGTCATGTCGTTACCTTCATTAGAAAATCGTATTAACGTTAGTTAATCGACCATCAGAACGCGTCGTTATTTCTAGGGAAAATTAGGCGGCATTTCCTTTGTTTTTACTACCCTTCTCTCCATTCTATTTCAACTCCCAACATTTACTACAACACCCATAATATTGCAAGCAACAATCGTCATTTATATACCTTACGCAAAATCCACCATTTCCATCCAATTTCCCCCACATTTTATGGTTTTATCTTGTCATCATAATTTTACTCACTTCACACTTATTCCATGGTCTATACGTCATTTATAATGTATTTGTAATCATAGCATATTAACTTTCATGGTTCCATTCAACTATCATTCAATAGTGATACTATTCACTCATGCAAGACCCATTTTCCATGTACTTCTACATTTCAAGCATCTTAACTTCCCAATACCCTAAATAACATGGTATAGTTGTGAAACTTACCTTAGATAATGGTGGAACAAGCTTAAAGTGGAATTCTCCTTTTTGCACCAAAACCCTACTTCACCTTTCTTGAGTTTTCTTGAGGTAGCTGGCCTATACTAGCATTTCATACACTTATTGCATGGATTTGGTGTTGATGGTCTTAGGTTTCCTTTGATTCTCCTTGAGTTTCTATGGATGAAATGTTGAGAGTGTTCTAGAGTATTCTTGAATGGTGTAACTGAGAAATGAAATAAAATGAGGCTTTGGTCCCTATTTATTAGTTCAAAGTTTGATCTTTAATGAATTTCAGTCGGGGTGAACAGTGGTCGTAAACCACAGTTTACGAGCCGTAAACTAGTTTACGAGCCGTATTGTGTGGTCGTCTTTAAGCATGTCCAAAACAGAGAAGGTTGGCTAATGTTCATTGCAGTTTACGATCGAGGTTTACGGTCCGTAAACCAGTTTATGGGCCATCCACCAAGTCGTTTTTAACCATATCAACATTAACAGGAAGTTGATGTTTGGAAGGCTGGAGAAAGATAGTGGTTTATGGTCGGTAAATCACTTTATGAGTCGTGAACCACTTTACGACCACTGGGCTGCATGAATTTCTACAACATTCCCATTTCCAAAAATTCATGAATCATCACCCCTTACTTGATAAAACACCATACACTCATAACCTTTGTTGTTCTATCCCTTGTACATGTACGGGTACTTTTCTGAGGTGTAACATCTTCCCCCCTTTTTGGAACATTCGTTCTTGAATGTTAAAATACTCGGGAATCCTAGAAAATTTCGCTAGAGTTTCCTTTATACATTGGGCACCACCTACCTGCCACAACAACCCACAATATCTTCGCCTCACAAGGGTACATCATAATAGTTATTTCTCTATGGCCACACACGACCAAAACATAAAAATAAAGTATACATACCTTATAACCTCGCCGTCTCATCATGAACCTTTTCTGGAGATTGGAATAAATGCGGGTAATTGGCTTTCATCTTCTCTTCCGCTTCCCAAGTCATTTCTTCCCTATTGTTGCTTCGCCATCGAACCTTGACTGAGACGACTTCTTTATTTCAGAGTCTTCGCACCTGTCTATCTAAAATGACAATAGGCACTTCTTCATATGTCAACTTCTCTTTCACTTGCACATCCTCCACGGGTACTATTTTTGTTGGGTCTCCAATACATTTGCGGAGCATCGACACATGAAATACTGGATGAACTGCTCCAAGCTCCGAAGGTAATTTCAACTCATAGGCCACCTGGCCCACCTTATTAATGATTTCATAGGGTCCGATATATCTAGGGCTTAGTTTCCCTTTCTTGCCAAACCTCATCACCCCTTCATCGGTGATACCTTCAGAAACACCCAATCACCAACTTGGAATTCCAGGTCTCGTCGGCGATTGTCCGCATAGGACTTTTGGCGACTTTGGGTTGTTAACAGTCGGTCTTGGATCACTTTAACTTTTTCAACCGCTTGTTGGATCAAGTCGGGGCCTATCAATTGTACCTCTCCGGTTTCAAACCATCCAATTGGGGATCTATATTTTCTCCCATATAATGCTTCGTACGGGGCCATTTGAAAACCGGAATGGTAGCTGTTGTTGTAGGCAAATTCAATGAGGGGTAAATTCTCGTCCCAACTACCACCAAAATCCAACACACACGCTCGTAGCATATCCTCCAAGGTCTGAATAGTACGCTCGGCTTGTCCGTCAATTTGTGGATGAAATGCCGTGCTAAACTTGACTTGAGTACCTAACCCCTCTTGAAAAGATTTCCAAAACTTAGCTGTAAATTGTGCCCCTCTGTTTGTAATGATGGCTAATGGAACTCCATGAAGTCGCACAATTTCATTCAATTACAACTTCGCATAATCTTCCGCCGAATACGTAGTTCTAACTGGGAGAAAATGAGCTGCTTTCGTGAGCCTGTCCACGATCACCCATATAGAATCATATTTACCTCGGGAGCGAGGTAATCCCACGATAAAATCCATATTAATCTCTTCCCATTTCCAGGTAGGAATTTCCATTGCTTGCAATAAGCCCCCTGGCTTCTGATGTTCAGCATTCACTTGTTGACAGTTTGGACACAGTGCTACAAACTTGGCTATGTCCCTTTTCATGCCATCCCACCAATATAGCAACTTGAGATCATGATACATTTTAGTTGCACCTGGATGAATTGAATATCGTGAATGGTGTGCTTCCTCTAGGATCTGCTGACGTAATTCTGCCACATCCGGTACACACAGTCTGTCTCGGTATCTAAGAACCCCATCTACGGAAACTTCAAATGGAGATTTCTCTTTTCCACGGGATACATCCCTGTAATGACACATTTGTGGATCTTCATACTGGCGTTCTTTTATCTCCGCATTCAAAGGCGAGACCGTAGGATCATTGACACTAATTCCCGCATTACCCGAATCAATCACACGTACCCCAAGGCTTGCTAATTGATGAAGCTCATGAATCATTTCTTTCTTCTCCGAAGGAACTCCACATAAACTACCCATTGATCGACGGCTAAGCGCGTCAGCTACCACACTCGCTTTTCCAGGATGGTACAAGATATCCACGTCATAATCCTTCAACAATTCTAACCACCGCCTCTGCCGTAGGTTCAACTCCTTCTGCCTAAAAATATGTTGAAGACTCTTGTGATCTATATAGATATCGATGTGTACACCGTACAAATGTTACACCTCGGAAAATTTTCCGTTGGTACGCAAGTAAACGAATTAGTGATGTGTGCGAGGAGTGCGAGTGTATAATGTTTCATGAGCAATGTGCGTATGTGGACGAGAATGATTAGAATGAAAAGTAGAGAAATGTGAAAAGTTGAACGTTGGCAACTCTGCCCAGTGGTCGTAAAGTGCAAAATACGGACCGTAAAATGGAATACGGTCCGTAAACTGGCAGTCGTAAATTGGCATGCAAGGTTTCAACTTTCTGCCCAGTTGAGAAATGGTAAAATACGACCAGGAGGACGGACCGTAAAGTGATTTACGGCCCGTAAACCACGGTCGTAAATCACCATGCATGCAACCAAAGTTTCTGGTTATGCTTAAGGTTAAAGACGACCCCGAGGGACGGTCCGTAAACTGGAATACGGACCGTAAACCTCCATGGACGACCACTGTTCACCTCAGCATAGATTTTCAATTCATTAAATATGAGGACCAAGACTTGATTTATTTCATTTCTACATTACACCACTTCTCTCTAGATTCATCTCTCTACATTTATTTCATAAGTTTTCAAGGATTATAAGTCTCCAACAACATAAATAAGTGAATCAAGTGTAAGCAAGCCATTAAATACCATTCAAGTCAAGAAGTGCAAATGGAGAAAAACTAGGGTTTTGCTCAAAGTGAAGTATTATCAACCAAAGCTTGTTCCTACATCATCTAAGGTAAGATTCGTGATATTTATATGTTGGTTAACATATTGGGGAGTTGAAATACTTGGATGGTAGAAGTATATGCTAAAACGGTCAATGGAGGGTAAAATGAAGAATGTGGATAATATGAATGACTAATGGCTATTGTTATAATATTAAATGAAGGTAGAAACTTGTGCATCGAAGTAGTACGCGTAAGTGTGGAATAGTTCGACGAGGAGGTATGTGAGGCTAACCCTTCTTTCCTAAGGCATGGTTCTTGGCCAAATTCCTAATCCCTCTATATGAGTATGTTGTCTTCACATGGTTGACATTCCGAGCTCATAAGCTCACGACCCTTGATATGTGCTATGATTATACTATGTTCCTCGTATGACGAGTAAGTCTATAACGTAGATGTAACGATAATGATGAGGATAGTAATGATGATGAGAGTAAAATGAGATTAGAGACAGGTATGTATGATCTTGAGCCTTGGTTGGCCAAGTATGTACGAAACACCGATCCTACGAGGTCGGGTATGATATGTAAATACTATGTAGATGATATGACTATGTATACAATATTAATATGAATGTGATAAGACTATGTGCATATGACACGTATTAGAAATGAGAAGTCCCTATTGAAAAGCAAGTATGTACCATGATGACGATAATAATGTCTCCCTTCCTATGATATTTCATATGTTGCCTATTATGCCTCTATATCGATGTTGATCACGCTTTACATACTCAGTACATTCTTCGTACTGACGTCCTTTTGTTTGTGGACACTGCGTCATGCCCGCAGGTGCACCGGGAGACAGACTTGATCCATAGCTGCCTATCCAGAGATTGCATAGCAGAGCTCCATTTCTTCGGAGCTAGAGCTTTTGGGTACTCAATCTTTTGTGTATATAATTATGGGCATAGCGGGGTCCTATCCCGTTCATATGATATGTCACATTCTTAGAGGCTCGTAGTCATGTGTATGTGGGTAGAGATGTTCGGCCATGTCGGCCTATGTTTTGTATATCTTTTGTTGGCCTCGTCGGCCTTGTACATTTGACGTGGCATAGATGCCAATGATATGTTAAATGATGATGGTCGTCTAATGGGACTAACATGATTAATGACCACAATGCTTGATTTGATTTACGGTTCGCTTAGATGTTATGTCATGTACGATAAGGGGTGCCCGGGTGGGCTAGCACCGGGTGCTCGTCGCGGCCCCCTAGCCGAGTCGTGACAAAAGTGGTATCAGAGCAGTTCAGTCCTAGGGTGTGTCTACGAGCCGTGTCTAGTAGAGTCTTGGTTATGGGTGTGTTGCGCGCCACACTTATAAACGAGAAGCTGCGAACATTTTAAGAATAAATGACCTTCTTTCTTCATAAGAATCATGCGATAGAGCTATGATGTAGGATTTTATTGCTCCTAAATCGTGTGTTGTGTATTTCAGAAATACCTAAAAAGAAAAAGGCTACAGCAGCCCGAAAGGGCAAGACGGTGGAAGAAAAGCGGGCTGAAAGAGCACTGTCACCGGTAGTAGAGGAAAGTGAGTCCCAGAATGCAGCTCAATCTCAGTCTTCCCATACAGTACCTATTACTGAGGAGCATGAGGGAGCCTCAGCCCCAGCTCCAGCTCCTCCACCTGATGCATTAGGCCAAGATGTGAAAGAGGCCATCAGATTGTTGACTCAGTTGGTTGCGGCCCAGACTCAGAGGCCAAGCTCAGGGCAGGGCGACAGGGTCGTTAGTGCAAGGGCCCGTGACTTCATTTCTTTGAATCCTCCGGAATTCTTTGGGTCGAAACCGGAGGAGGATCCTCAGGACTTCATTGACGGTATGCTGAGGACGCTTCGATTGATACATGCTTCAGACACCGAGTCGGTGGAGCTAGCGTCATATAGATTGAGGGATGTTTCGATCCAGTGGTATACAGTTTGGATGGCTTCACGGGGAGCTAATGCACCTCCCCCGGTATGGCAAGAGTTTGTTGATGCTTTCCTCCTTCATTATATGCCTCCAGAGGTTCGGCGAGCTAGGGCCGATAAATTCTTGAATTTGAGGCATGGTAGCATGAGTGCTACAGAGTACAGTCTCCGCTTCAATTCCTTGGCTAGGTATGCTTCGGCCATGGTAGCGGATATGGGCGATCGGGTACACCGATTTGTGAAAGGCCTAGGGCCACATTTGATGGATAAATGCTTGACTGCGTCCCTTCAGGATGGCATTGATATTGCACGCATTCAGTCACATGCTCAGGAATTAGAGGAACACCTACAGCAGCGGAGAAATGAACGTGAACAAGATAGGGGACATAGCAAGAGGGCTAGACTTTCGAGTTCGAGAAGCGAGTCCAGAGGCGGACACAGACAGCAGTTTCCCAGCCATTCAGGCTATTCTATGACCAGTCCACCTCCACGGTTTTCAGGCCAGGGCCTTGATAGATCTGCTCGTTCAGGGCCGAATCCGAGTTATTCAGGACCTCAGTTCAGAGATGATTTGGGCCAGTCAAGGCCACCCGTACCACAGTGTTCCCAGTGTGGGAAGATGCATTGGGGTCGATGCTGATTTGGTTCAGGTTATTGCTATTCATGTGTTCGGCCAGGCTATATTATGCGTGAGTGCCCCTCGATTCATGGTAGAGGTAGGACCCAGCCTTCAGGGTCGGTAACCGGATCTTCGGCATCTGTACGCCCTACGAGGCCAGGTTCACATGCGCCAGCTGGCCATGGTAGAGGCAGAGGGAGAGCTCCCACTTCTAGCGGTCCTCAGCACCGTATTTATGCTTTGGCTGGACGCCAAGATCTTGAGTCTTCTCCTGACGTGGTCACAGGTATATTATCGGTATTCTCTCATGATGTGTATCCTTTGATTGATCTGGGCTCCACATTGTCTTATGTTACTCCTTATATTGCGGGTCGATTTATAGTCGAGCCGGAGTCGATCAAACCTTTTGAGGTGTCTACGCCCGTTGGTGAATCGGTGATAGCTAGTCGAGTGTATAGAGATTGTATAGTTATGATATGTGACCGCCGTACTATAGCTGACTTGCATGAACTAAAGATGGTAGATTTTGATGTCATTATGGGCATGGATTGGTTGGCTTCTTGCTACACCAATGTTGATTGTAGAATGAAAATGGTTCGCTTCCAGTTTCCGGGAGAACCAGTTTTAGAATGGAAAGGAAATACGGCGTCACCAAAAGGTAGGTTTATTTCCTATCTGAAGGCAAGGAAGATGATCACGAAAAGGTGCATTTATCACCTAGTGCGAGTTCAAGATGTAGAAGCTGAGTCACCGACTCTCCAGTCAGTGCCGGTAGTGAATGAATTTCCGGACGTGTTCCCGGAAGAGCTTCTAGGCCTTCCTCCCGAGCGGGAGATCGATTTTGCGATTGATGTGTTGCCATACACTAAACCCATATCTATTCCTCCCTATAGGATGGCACCCGCAGAATTGAAAGAGTTGAAAGAGCAATTGAAAGACTTGCTCGATAAAGGCTTTATTAGGACTAGTTCATCCCTGTGGGGAGTACCCGTACTGTTTGTCCGAAAGAAAGATGGCTCCTTAAGAATGTGCATTGATTATCGGCAATTGAATAAAGTGACGATTAAGAACAAGTATCCTCTTCCGAGGATCGATGATTTATTTGATCAATTGCAATGTGCCAAATGGTTTTCAAAGATTGATTTGAGGTCTGGGTATCATCAAGTGAGAGTTAGGGAGAAAGATATCCCTAAGACAGCCTTCAGAACGAGATATGGTCATTTTGAATTCCGGGTGATGTCATTTGGGCTAACTAATGCGCCAGCGGTATTTATGGATTTGATGAATAATGTGTTCAGGTCCTTTCTGGACTTATTTGTAATCGTATTCATTGATGATATTTTGGTGTATTCTAGATCTGAAGCAGAACATGCGGATCATTTGCGTATTGTCCTTGGAGTTCTTCGAACTCGAGAATTGTTTGCAAAGTTTTCCAAATGTGAGTTCTGGTTGAACTCAGTGGCATTTTTAGGGCATATTGTGGCAGCCGATGGTATTCTAGTGGATAGTCAAAAGATTGAGGCCGTGAAAACTTGGCCAAGACGCACGACTCCTACAGAGGTTCGTAGCTTTCTGGGCTTAGCAGGTTATTACAGGAGATTCGTTGAAGGTTTTTCCTCTATTTCTGCACCACTCACAAATATATAAATATGCAACGAACGAATATATATACCAAAATGTAGGCTCCGGGATAAGGGGAGCACTCCAAACAGCAGAAGAGGGTGTCCTAAACTGGTGGATCACCAAACTGTGCGTCTGTACCTGCGGGCATGAAACTCAGTCCCCCCCCCCCCCCGAAGAAAGGAGGGTCAGTACGAAATATGTACTGAGTATGCAAAGCAGAAGGTACAGTAAACAAATCCGAGGCATAAATGAAATACAAGTACAGAAAATAAGTGCAAGTCCAAAATATCAAAATGTTTACTCTCAAAATATAAGTCATGCATAGGGCACAGAAAATATGGTCGCCCGCCCGTCGATGGCGCCATAACACAACATAACACCAGAAGGTTTCACATCTCCGTGTCCCCGTCACACATCATAACACAACATAACGCCATACACAGCATAACGCCTAATATAAGTGGAACCCGACTCTCTAGTGAGTGGCTCGGTGAACCATAAACACAACATAACACCGGAGTATATCAAACTGCGCACGACAACAGAACCGGCCCGGGACTCGGCGAAAGATATAACAGAACGCACGAGCAGAGTCGTGAGTAACCATATGCATAAAATCATTATCATGGACTCAAATATAAGTAAAATGACCATACTTGAGAATCGAAATAATAGTCATACCAAATTCTTTCAAAAGTCTTCCGAATTACATAAAGGAAAGTCGCGGGACCCACGGACGGGTATCGACCCGAGCCGGGCCCGCCTATGGAGAAGATACTCATCACACGCCATGCAAACTCCTACGAAAATATCGGAGCAATCCGAGCCTTTATGTGAAAGATACGGCGTCCATAGTTACGGAATTCATTAAAACAAAACTTTTTGTGCAACATTTGGAAATCAATTGTTTCGAAGACATAAGGGTTCATATTTCATCACATCAAACATACGAATGCCAAGAAATATATATAAGAGTCATAACGTGCTCGGATTGCGAATTTAGAATTTCCTCGAGGCTCGTGACGTAATCTATTTATAACTAAGGCATGCCAAAAGAAGGAAGGGTTGAGCTTTACATACCTCGTACGTACTCCAAGCTAGCCCAACTCAAGCTAATCCTAACCTACGCCTCGGGCTCCCCAAGGTCTACAAATACGTCAATGAGTACCAAGTATTAGACATAGACACTTAGGCGATTTATTCCAACTGACACTCAATTCTACAGAAATTTGGGTAGCATTTCCCCTATAAATAGGCCAACCCCGAGAATTTAACTCGGCCAAATCAACAATCACAACAACAATAACCAACCTAACAACTCCAATGACCAATCCGAAAGGCAATATAACATTAATAACTCTCTTTTACATCATTTAACAACATTCACAATATTCAATTCGACGGCTTACATTCAAGCCACATCACCGCTCATACATTAAAATACCAACCCGAACCCATACCAACAATATTCAAGGACATTTTAAACAATTTACACAATATTTTCAACAATCCAACAATTGCTCCAATTTTCCCGAAAACAGTCCCAAACCCGAAAACACAACCATAACCCATTATTGTCATGCAATATGACCTGCATTCGGCCACACTACACATATACATATATTGATGATTCTTATTCTTTTCTCCACACTACACAACTAAATATGCTACATAGAATCAATTCATCAACATAATCACAACACACACGTCTACACGATCATACACACCATACACGGCTCACCTCCAACCTACTATATTTCATAAATTTCATCCATATTAACATACTACAACATGCATAAAACATTCACAACACATAAAACAAGATCAAATCTTACCTTTCTTCTTCAACTCCACAATAGGCTAGGGTTTGCGATCTACTAGACGGATGGTTTGATCGCTCCAACAACACTTCCACGTTACTTAGGTACCTTCAATTAGTGGATTTGAACCAAAGAAATATTTTTGGGATGGCTAAAATTGGACTTGGTTTTTCTTAGGCTTGTCCGAATGGTTGTTGTTGTTGCTCTTCAACTTCTTGATTTTTTTGCAAAGTGTAGAATGATAGAAGATGACTTAGAAGTCATCTTTTAAGATCCTAAGTGAACCCTCCAAGTGTCCATGGCCCACACATGAGTTTGACCATTTAAAATTGGCCACAAAAAGTGTGGGACCAATTCCAAAGCCACACGGCCAAAGGGCCTTTTTTTGCATGATTTTCAACTTCCAACAATATGACTTTTGGTCCCAACTTTTCCTAAGTGTTCCATGCCCACAATTTCATGTACAACTTATGTTTCAAAATAAAATTGAAGGTCAAAAGTCCCGACTTCATGTCCCGGAAAGGTCTTGGCCCTAAGGTATCATAGTTAATCCGGATTGTCCCAATGTATAAAATACGGGACGTAACAAAAAGAGCGACAATATGAGGATCCCATGCTAATGTAGTACAGAGATACACTCCCTCAGAAAGAGGAGTCATCATTTGATGTTTCGGGAGACGGAGTTCTCCGATGTCGAGGCAGGTTATGTGTTCCCGATGTGGTAGGCCTACGTCACCAAATATTGAGGGAAGCCCATTGTTCCTGTTATTCTGTCCACCCCGGGGAGACAAAAATGTATCATGATCTTAAGTCTATATATTGGTGGAATGGGATGAAGAAAGATATAGCGGAATTCGTAGCCCAGTGTCCTAACTGCCAACAAGTGAAGATTGAACACCAAAAGCCGGGTGGATTATTGCAAGCTATAGAAATCCCGACGTGGAAGTGGGAAGTGATTAATATGGATTTCATTTCAGGCTTACCCCGTTCTCGACGTAAATATGATTCCATATGGGTGATCGTGGATAGACTCACCAAATCAGCTCATTTCTTACCGGTCAGAACGACCTATGTTGCAGAAGATTATGCAAAGCTTTATCTTAAGGAGATAGTGAGACTCCACGGTGTTCCAGTATCTATTATCTCCGATAGAGGGACTCAGTTTACAGCCAAGTTTTAGAGGTCTTTCCAAGAGGGTTTAGGGATCCAAGTGCGCCTTAGCACGGCATTTCATCCACAGACCGATGGGTAGGCTGAACGTACTATTCAGACTCTGGAGGATATGTTGCGAGCATGTATGATAGATTTTGGAGGGAATTGGGATGATCATTTGCCACTCATTGAGTTTGCATACAATAATAGTTATCACTCCAGCATTCAAATGGCACCGTATGAGGCTTTATATGGGCGGAAGTGTAGATCCCCAATTGGGTGGTTTGAAACCGGAGAGACTAAATTGATAGGACCAGACTTGGTCCAGCAAGCTATAGAGAAAGTTAAGCTCATACAAGATCGGTTGTTAATAGCCATAGTCGTCAAAAATCCTATGCGGATAACCGTCGAAGCGACTTAAAGTTCGAAGTGAAGGATTGGGTATTCTTGAAAGTGTCGCCAATGAAGGGCGTAATGAGATTCGGCAAAAAGGGGAAGCTCAGTCCCCGGTATGTTGGGCCATATGAAATTGTACGCAAGATAGGAAAAGTGGCCTATGAGCTAGATCTACCTTCCGAGTTGGAGTCAGTTCATCCAGTATTCCACGTCTCGATGCTTCAAAAATGTATTGGAGATCCTACTAGGATCTTCCCAGTAAAGGATGTACAAGTGACAGAGAGATTGACTTATGATGAAATACCCATTGCCATATTAGATAGGCAAGTACGGAGGGTTAGAAACAAAGAAGTGGCCTCAGTTAAGATTTTATGGAGAAGCAGTAAACGAGAGGAAATGACATGGGAAGCGGAAGAAGGTATGCGGTCCAAATACCCACATTTATTTCAGCCTTTGGACGAGGACCAAGATGAGGGGTCAAGATCACAAGGTATGTATGATTCCTTTTTATGCATTTAGGTCGTGTGTGGCCAATTTTTTTTTATGCTGCTATGTTGTGGCCCTGTGAGGCGTTGCTATTGTGGGTTGTCGTGACGGGGTGGTAGTGCCACATTACAAAGGAAACTCTGGCGAAATTTTTATAGAATTCCCCAAGCCTTTAACATTCGAGGACGAATGTTCCTAAGGGGGTTAGAATGTTACACCTCGGAAAATTTTCCGTTGGTACGCAAGTAAACGAACTAGTGATGTGTGTGAGGAGTGCAAGTGTATAATGTTTCATGAGCAATGTGCGTATATGGACGAGAATGATTAGAATGAAAAGTCGAGAAATGTGAAAAGTTGAAAGTTGGCAAAACTGCCCAGTGGTCATAAAGTGCAAAATACGGACCGTAAAATGGAATACGGTCCGTAAACTGGCAGTCGTAAATTGGCATGCAAGGTTTCAACTTTCTGCCCAGTTGAGAAATGGTAAAATACGACCAGGAGGACGGACCGTAAAGTGATTTACGGCCCGTAAACCATGGTCGCAAATCACCATGCATGCAACCAAAGTTTCTGGTTATGCTTAAGGTTAAAGACGACCACGAGGGACGGTCCGTAAACTGGAATACGGACCGTAAACCTCCATGGACGACCACTGTTCACCTCAGCACAGATTTTTAATTCATTAAATATGAGGACCAAGACTTGATTTATTTCATTTCTACATTACACCACTTCTCTCTAAAATCATCTCTCTACATTTATTTCATAAGTTTTCAAGGATTATAAGTCTCCAACAACATAAATAAGTGAATCAAGTGTAAGCAAGCCATTAAATACCATTCAAGTCAAGAAGTGCAAATGGAGAAAAACTAGGGTTTTGCTCAAAGTGAAGTATTATCAACCAAAGCTTGTTCCTACATCATCTAAGGTAAGATTCATGATATTTATATGTTGGTTAACATATTGGGGAGTTGAAATACTTGGATGGTAGAAGTATATGCTAAAATGGTCAATGGAGGGTAAAATGAAGAATGTGGATAATATGAATAACTAATGGATATTGTTATAATATTAAATGAAGGTAGAAACTGGAGCATCGAAGGAGTACGCGCAACTATAGAATAGTTCAACGAAGAGGTATGTGAGGCTAACCCTTCTTTCCTAAGGCATGGTTCTTGGCCAAATTCCTAATCCCTCTATATGAGTATGTTGTCTTCACATGGTTGACATTCCGAGCTCATAAGCTCACGACCCTTGATATGTGATATGATTATACTATGTTCCTCGTATGACGAGTAAGTCTATAACGTAGATGTAACGATAATGATGAGGATAGTAATGATGATTAGAGTAAAATGAGATTAGAGATGCTTACGAGCTATTATATATGTATATGTGTGCCTATGAAGGGCTATGATAAGACCCCGAGCTTATGATGCCGGGTAATAATATATGTATATGACTATGTATAAAGTATGTATACGATTACGAAATGCGCGCACACCTCTGCAGATGGTACGGATGACCCTGATGCCTTAGTAGGGCTAGGTATGTATGATCTTGAGCCTTGGTTGGCCATGTATGAAACCCCGATCCTACGAGGTCGGGTATGATATGTAAATACTATGTAGATGATATGACTATGTATACAATATGAATATGAATGTGATAAGACTATGTGCATATGACACGTATTAGAAATGAGAAGTCCCTATGGAAAAGCAAGTATGTACCATGATGATGATAATAATGTCTCCCTTCCTATGATATTTCATATGTTGCTTATTATGCCTCTATATCGATGTTGATCACGCTTTATGTTATAGCCCGTATTTTGCACGTTTGGATATTTCAAAGTCGTCGTGGAAAGTAAAGGGCGAGACCATTTTCAAAAAAATCATTTTAACGTACGAGTTGTTATGAATATTAACTATGAGTATTATTGGTATGGAAATGTTGAAGAAGTCCAAGGGCAAAAATATAAATTCGCAAAATGTCCAATGGAAATAATGTGGAAGGCTAGGGGCAAAATGGTAATATTGAGGAAAGTCGAGGGGCAAAACGGGAATTTCACAAAAGGGTTCATGAAACTTCTAAAAAGGCCATATTGGCCATGTGACAAAAAAAAAGGGAAAAGAATGAAAAATGATAACCAAGAAGTCATCTTTTTAGTTAATTCGAGAAATTTCTAGAGAGGGGCATGTGCCCCTCACATGCTTGGAGATATATATATATATATATATATATATATATATATATATATATATATATATATATATATATATATATATATATATATATATATATATATATATATATATGAGTTTTCCTTCTAATTCAAGACAAAAGGGAAGAACAAAAAAAAAAGATGAAGAGGGTGGAGAAAAAGAGAATTTCGGCCATGGCCCTAAAAAAATAGGTCATGGAAATTTTGTTCCAAAAATTTGTTTCTTCATGCATTCCTACTAATTTGAAGGCCCTCTTTAATATGGTATAGTTGTTGAAGCAAGAATCTTCCTCTTTGTTGCAAGTTGACAACCTTGGCTAAGTTGTGGAATTGAAGAGAAAAGGTAAGAATTCAATCTTCTTATATGTATTATGGATGGTTGTGCATGTTGTGATGTGTAGAAATGAATGAAAAGCATAGATATGTAGTTGTTGAAGTTGGGCCGTGTAGGGGGTGGTTATGTTGGAATGATGAACTAATTTTATTTAATAATTTGGTTGTTGTTGTTGTGTGGATTCTATGATAAAATGAAGGTTTAATGATTTAAATTGAAGTTGGAATTGATTGTAGGTTGTTGGAGGAGAGAATGCAATTTTCATATAGTTCTTGTGAAATTGTGATTAATGTTGTCAATGTGTGGGATGTTAATGTAGTTTATGAATTTGGAAGAAAGAAATGTGTTGCCATTGTTCTTGTTGAGTTTGGAAGATTGTAAGTTGGGTTGTTGTGATTAAATTTGGAAGAAGGAATTAAGTTGTTATTGATGTTGGATGGAGTAGTTTGTTGATTGAATTGTTTTAAAAGTTATTGAATGAAATTGAATTGAATGGAATTGAATATTGAAGTGTTGCTAGAATAATTGCTAGGATTGTTGTTGATTAAAATTGGCCGAGTTAGAATCTCGGGGATGAAATATTTACAGGGGAGATGCTGCCGAAATTTCGGCAGAATATAAGTGAATTTGTTTGAGAAGTTGAGACGAGTGAATGATAATGGGTTTAATGATTATATGAATTCTTTTGTATGTAGATTAACGAGTTTGGACAAATAAGCATAACTAGTTGATCGTGGCACAGGTATGTGAGGCTTACCCTTTCATTCTTTTGGCATGTCCTAGAGCCAAGTAAGGTATGATATTGATATGTACATTGGGGTTATTCTATTCTGTGATTCCGGGTCTGTTTGTGATCCGTATGTCCTCCCTAGTGCAAGTATCTAATAATCCTGATAGGCGAATTCTGACTTAATTATTCTGACATGCGTATTCTGATATAAGTATTCTGGTCTGAGCATTCTGATATAAATATTCTGATGTAAGTATTTGGCACAAGCGTTCTGATATGAGAAATTCTAATACAAGTATGTATTCTGATTTGAGTATTCTGATATAAGTACTCCGATACGGGTAATCTGATATGGGTATTCCTAACTTTGATATAAGTATTCTGACAAAAGCGATATAAGTACTCTGATAGAAATATTCTGATAAAAGTATTTTGACATAAGTATTCTGTTATGAGTCTTGGTTATGTGCATTTAGTTTCTCACTACTCTGCTCGTGCATATGTCATGATTTCCTTCGCCGAGTCCCGGGCCGGTTTATATCGTGCGAGCGGTTTTCGAGTTCCTCGCTTGAGGGCCGGGCACCGTACATGAATTCCGAAGTTAGATGTGTTATGGAGTTAGATGTGTTCTGGTTCGCTGAACCACATATGATCTGTTTCTATGATATGATATGATGATTTGTGTGTCGGAGATTGGAGCAATAATTCTGGAGTTAGATGTGTGTGGCGCCGAGGGCAGGGCGGCGCCACGTTTTCCCCGGGTCCTGTAAAGGACCGGATACCGTTCTTGGCATGCATGGTCTGTGTCCCAGTAAGTTGTTTCTGTTATTTTGCATATCGCACATATGCTCTGTATATCTGAGTCTGATTATGATCCCGTCTGTTATACTTCTGTACTTTTGATTCTGATTATGATTTTGTTTACTGTATTCTTGCCTTACATACTCAGTACATATTCCGTACTGACCCCTCTTCTTCGGGGGCTGCGTTTCATGCCACGCAGGTACACACAGATGATCAGAAGACTCTGCTAGGAGGTGTTTCAGCGGAATTGGCGAGCTCCACCTCTCTCCGGAGTGTCGCCGAGTCTGAGTATACATAAGTTGTGCTTTCTGATTTGTGTTAGAGACTTTGCAGACAGTGTCGTGGTTACAGAGAGTCAGTTCGTAAGCAGTTTCATATGTCCACAGATATTGTTTGGTCTAGTCCGAGATCTGTGCCTTAGGCGGCCCTGTTTGCTATGGTGGCCCAAGTGGCCTATATATTCGTATATGTATGTATGTTCAGGCGATGTACATTCCGCCTGCCTATGGATTTGATGTGATATGGCCGCCTAAGACGATGTCTGTTTTCCGTTTCTGTTAGAAGTCCTATTGTATGCTTCTTGTGATTTGTTCTGGAAATTTGAAAGGAATATGTACGAAATCAGAGTCTGAGGGTTCGCTCGGCTCCGTATGTGGGGTCGGGTGCCCATCACACCCTAATGAGGTTGGGGTGTGACAAAGTAGTATCAGAGCGAGGTATGTCCGTGGGGTTGTCTGCAAAGTCGTGTCCAGTAGAGTCCTGTTTATGGTGTGAAGCCGACCACATTTATAAACAGGAGGCTACAGGGCATCTAGGGATTGTCGACCTTCCTTCTGTCCTAGATCGTGCGATACAGCCAAGTCATAGGAAATGAAATTTCTTATGTAAGCCTTACATACGACGGAAAAGGTAAGTGGTGGCATGGAAAGTCACAGGGGTAAGTATTGATGTATTTGACCTGTTACCTGGAATTGGCAGTTCCGGATGGCCAGAATGTGATATAGCCGTATGTTCTGTAAGGCGTTATCGATATTTGCTGCATACAGGGGGATGGTATAAGAGGAACAAGGTTTGATGGAGGATTCAGAAAGTTGACAATTAACTTTGCTACAGATTATTATGTAAAAGCGGTAAGTAGGAAATTCGAACGGACTGATATCAGGGCATCTATAAAGTAATGGCAACGAAGGTGTATTTGTTATCATCAGGGATCTGGGAACCTCGGATGAAAGGTAGTTACACACGAAAGTGAAAGGTGAACACTGAGGGTCAAAAAGGGTAAAATGGTAATTGTGGAAGAAAAGACGCGTTACGAGGGTGTCCCGGAATTTGTAGGGCCTCGACTAACCCCAACTCATGTAGTAAAGGTCATACGAGGAAGTGGACGCAGTTGTACCAGCATTAGGGTACCAGGTTCCGTCGAAGTTTCTAGGTTAAGCGTGCTCAGGTGGGAGGACGGGTGACCCCCCTGGGAAGTTTGCAAGAATTCCATATATCCAGACAGGAAAGACAAATGAGTAGTTAGAGTAACCTAAGGAAAACTATAGTATATGGGATGACTGGAAACCTTAAGAAGATGCGTAGAACGAGGCAGATTAGCTCGGTGAAGAGACAAAGAGTGCGTCACAGCTCGGGAATCAAGATAGGCTTGAAAAGCGTTCGGAGATATTTTGTGGGCTAGTTGATAGTAAAAATATATATAGGTATATGTGAATGTGTGGGATATTCCATATATGACGGCATCGATGGCGTGTGTGCCCTAGCAACCGGAGCTATGGTAAAGAAAGGCATTGAGCGCGTAGGGGTACCGAAGTTCGAGGGATGGCAAGAGTAAATGGTACAAGTGTGGCAAAGTAAGATATTATTTTACCATAGGTTGGGATTGGAAATTCTAGTATAATGATGTTGAAGAAGAAAGAGAGTGAGTAGATAGGAAACAGAGAGATCGGAGTATCGGAAGGAGGTTCGAGAACCAATGTCGATAAGTAAGGATAAAGGAATAGTGACTAGGATAGGGGGATACGAAGTAAGAGAAAGAATGCTTAGGTCTGTAATAATGTTAAGATGAGAGATTTATAAAAGAAGAAGTATGTAGCTATGATGATGTATGAGCAAAGATAAGGAGAGTAGGGATTCTGTGCTGAGGACAAGAATAGCGGAACGCTGAAGAAATATGGATGTACAGTTACAGCACAAACGCGCAATTAAGGAAGAATCGCGGGTAGGTGGGCCAAGCAAGTAAAAGGACGAGTTGTGGATGGAAGAGTATAGGAAATGTGGACAGAACGACGACATAGACAGAAAGCAAAGGAAGAATTTAGGATAAGAAGTTCTCGATATGTAGGCATAAAGTTGGAGGAAGGTAAGGGATAATATATAAATGAAGACTTCATAAGAGGACTGTTGGCATATGAGAAACCCCTTAAAAGGGGGGGGGGGGGGGGGCATATTATCTTAGGACAACGAGGGGCCGCAATATTTTCAAGTACTAGAAAAAGAAACCCATGACATGGAATGAGGATTCGTGTAAGGATTCAGGGGCTTGATAATGAGGAAAGTAGGATAAAAGATATGGAATGGGCGTGGAGAAAAGGGCAACTATAAAGGAACCCCCTCCCGAAGTGTTACAAGACCCTATAAGGTCAGTTGAACATTCGAGGATGAATGTTCTAAAGGGGGAGAGGATGTTATAGCCCGTAATTTGCACGTTTGGATATTTCAAAGTCGTCGTGGACAGTAAAGGGCGAGACCATTTTCAAAAAAATCATTTTAACGTACGCGTTGTTATGAATATTAACTATGAGTATTATTGGTATGGAAATGTTAAAGAAGTCCAAGGGCAAAAAGAGAAATTCGCAAAATGACCAATGGAAATAATGTGGAAGGCTAGGGGCAAAATGGTAATATTGAAGAAAGTCGAGGGGCAAAACCGGAATTTCACAAAAGGGTTCATGAAAGTTCTAAAAAGGCCATATTGGCCATGTGACAAAAAAAAAGGGAAAAGAATGAAAAATGATGACCAAGAAGTCATCTTTTTAGTTAATTCAAGAAATTTCTAGAGAGGGGCATGTGCCCCTCACATGCTTGGAGTTATATATATATATATATATGAGTTTACCTTCTAATTCAAGACAAAAGGGAAGAACAAAAAAAAAAGATGAAGAGGGTGGAGAAAAACAGAGTTTCGGCCATGGCCCTAAAAAAATAGGCCATGGAAATTTTGTTCCAAAAATTTGTTTCTTCATGCATTCCTACTAATTTGAAGGCCCTCTATAATATGGTATAGTTGTTGAAGCAAGAATCTTCCTCTTTGTTGCAAGTTGACAACCTTGGCTAAGTTGTGGAATTGAAGAGAAAAGGTAAGAATTCAATCTTCTTATATGTATTATGGATGGTTGTGCATGTTGTGATGTGTAGAAATGAATGAAAAGCATAGATATGTAGTTGTTGAAGTTGGGCCGCGTAGGGGGTGGTTATGTTGGAATGATGAACTAATTTTATTTAATAATTTGGTTGTTGTTGTTGTGTGGATTCTATGATAAAATGAAGGTTTAATGATTTAAATTGAAGTTGGAATTGTTTGTAGGTTGTTGGAGGAGATAATGTAATTTTCATATAGTTCTTGTGATATTGTGGTTAATGTTGTCAATGTGTGGGATGTTAATGTAGTTTATGAATTTGGAAGAAAGAAATGTGTTGCCATTGTTCTTGTTGAGTTTGGAAGATTGTAAGTTGGGTTGTTGTGATTAAATTTGGAAGAAGGAATTAAGTTGTTATTGATGTTGGATGGAGTAGTATGTTGATTGAATTGTTTTAAAAGTTATTGAATGAAATTGAATTGAATGGAATTGAATTGAATTGAATGGAATTGAATATTGAAGTGTTGCTAGAATAATTGCAAGGATTGTTGTTGATTAAAATTGGCCGAGTTAGAATCTCGGGGATGACATATTTACAGGGGAGATGCTGCCGAAATTTCGGCAGAATATATGTGAATTTGTTTGAGAAGTTGAGACGAGTGAATGATAATGGGTTTAATGATTATATGAATTCTTTTGTATGTAGATTAACGAGTTTGGACAAATAAGCATAACTAGTTTGTCGTGGCACAGGTATGTGAGGCTTACCCTTTCATTCTTTTGGCATGTCCTAGAGCCAACTAAGGTATGATATTTATATGTACATTGGGGTTAGCCAAGTAAGCCCGACAATTCCTGGTTCACTGATGGTCAGGACAAAGGACTGGAGTAGGGCGTAACACTCTCCGGGGAGGCCTGTCTGACATAGTGCTCCACCACGGGAGCTGCTGGCATGTCCCCGGAAACCTCCTCCTCCGGCGTCCCAGAGGAATGCTCTAGTGGATTTGTATCGTGGATATCCTCTTCTCTGGGGGTAAGGAACTACGGAGGTATCATTGCCGGATCCTCCGAAGGGTCTGTCTCAATCGAGTAGCTGGGGCTCTGCTTACTCGGTCCTGGTGATATCCTGGGGGCCTTCTTAGCACCCCCATCCACATCGTCAGAAGCTGCGCTTTTCATTCTTTATCAATCCACAATCACCTGCAGGAAGAGGGTCAGAAACAATTTCCCAAATGCTGACACTGTTGCTCGTTGGAGCCTCGCCGTAGATACAGCAATTCGTAGGAAAAGAAACATCCTAACCATACGGCTCTATCGCACGATCTAAGATTCAAAGAAAGGGTAACATCCTAAATGTCCTGTAGCCTCCTGTTTATAGATGTGGTGCACAACACACCGATAAACAAGACTCTACTAGACACGGCCTGTAGACATTCCGAGGACAAACCGCTCTGATACCACTTCTGTCACGACCCAACCCCGTGGGCCGTGACTAGTATCCTAACTGGATACCCGTACGTAATTACCTACCAGAGTTGGCGTGCCCAAAAAAAAACTAATTCACATTAGCTGTACACGGATCCATAATAAAATAAAATACAGCGCACGAGAACATATACATACATAAGCATACTTAGACTTACACTTAAGTCGTTAAGGCTATCATAGCAGACAGAATAGCAAACTCGTACATACCTACCTGAACAGTGACAACCCATAACCCACATACATATCTACAGGCCTCTAACGAACATAACAGAATCAGATGACGGGACAGGGCCCCGCCGTACCCCAAGTTACTATATATAAAGAATATGTAAGTAACAGGGGATATATACCAAAAGTACACGCTCCGGGTCAAAGGAGTACTCCAAACAGCAGAATAGAAGCCCTAAACTGGTGGCGTATCGTGCGGTGCGTCTCTACCTGCGGGCATGTAGCGCAGCCCCCGAAGAACAGGGGGTCAGTACGAAAAATGTACCGAGTATGTAAAGCGGAATGTAACAAATATAATCATATTCCGAACCAAAGGTACAAAATATAGCGGATAGAATCGAACTCGAATCCGAATCAGAAATACAAAATATAAATATATATAGTGAGTACAGAGCATAACAGACAGAGTCGTAACCCGAATCAGAGGTACAGAGTATGGCTGACAAAATCATAACACGGATTAGGAGTACAGAGTGTGACTGACAAAATCGTAATCTGTGTCAGAAGTACAAAAGTGTGACAGATTGAGTCTTATCCCAAATCAGACGTACAGAAGTACAGTAGACGGAATTTGTATCCGAACCAGACTTCCAGAAGTATAACAGACAGGGTCATAGTCCAGATCAGATATACAGATGTGTACCAGACAGAATCATGCATGCAGAGTCATAAGCATATACAGATACAGATAGCATATATATCAGATCTCGGCCCTCTTATGAGGGACGCGGTAACAGAACACGGCCCTCTTAGTACGGGACGCGATGGACAGACAGATCAGATCATATGCCATCCTGGCTGCCAACCCCATACACACATCATTAAATCATATACAGATGTAAACAGATCCCAGCCCGCACACCGAGGGACGCGGTGAACAATGCAGTGGAATATGCACGATAACAGAACCTGGCCCGGGTGCAGTGAAGGAAGCGTTGAGGCATCCACGAACAGATTATTGAGAAACCACATACATACAGATCATCATACAGACTCAATGGAACTGAAATAGGCCAAACGGCAGGTCAAATCAAAGTATTCGGACAGTATTCAAAATACGCGCCTATATATCACTTGGGATGGCACGACAGATTATTACCAGGATCAGATTTCCATATGTCAAAAATATTTTGCAGATTTATGAAAATAGTCATAACGCTTGCCATATAACGGATAGAATATTAGTCCAGATGTTGTCTGAGAAAATCGGACAGAAACAAGGTAGTTAAAGTTATACAGAAAGTATCGGGCGTTGTGGGCCCACCTCGGACCAACTCGAGGCGGCATACGTAAATTACAGATAATAGACCTTATGAGGTCGTCCATAATCATTTAGAAGCATACCGACTCCGTTTAGGAAAGTTGCATACATAAAGTTTACTTTAAGGGCAAGTTATAAGAAAACTGATTCAATCTTACTGAAGGAAATGGAGCGGATTTCAATCTCGAATTCCGAAGAACAGAGTCGTATCTAAGGCTCGCAGCCGAGTCTATTACGTCTAGAACATGCCTGAGAATGAAGGGGTAGGCTTTACATACCTTATTCGCTCCTTACGCCTTTCCAAATTCAAATCCCGTTTCGTCCGAAATCTGCATTTGGTCATGTTTACCAAATATTAATCATTGGGCCTAAAGGTTCAATTTTTGCCAATACTTGTCTACGGAAATTTGGGCAGCATCTCCCCTATACATACAACATCCCCGAGATTCAACTCGGCTCAAATAGCAACAACCAACCCAATCAACAATGCCAACAATATCAACAATCCATTAGAAATTCATTCTAACATAAATTGTCTTCTTTTTCAAATAATGCAACAACTTCCAAACCAACTTTACACTTTCAAGTCAATATCAACCTTCTCATATTCATT
Organism: Lycium barbarum; assembly: GCF_019175385.1. Taxonomy (NCBI): domain Eukaryota; kingdom Viridiplantae; phylum Streptophyta; class Magnoliopsida; order Solanales; family Solanaceae; genus Lycium; species Lycium barbarum. The sequence goes on along the minus strand of NC_083338.1, from coordinate 64,524,575 downwards.
TACTAATCAAGATCATTACAATACAATTTGGAAATATTACATATCATTTCCACAAACTATTCACAAGGTATACAAAATATACAAACTTTCCACCAAAGTCATAATTCATCCAAAACTTCTAATATTCAACCTACCTATCCATAACATATTTCCATCTTCCAATTTCATCAACCATAATCATAATTCACATCTTAACAACTTCATTTCCATAATATCACAAAATCATTCTAAAGTGACATAATCTTCTACATTCCAACTTCAACCAAAATTCATTCAACTTTCATTCCCAATATAATTTTCACCATAACCACAACTAAAATACAACATAAAATTAACTCATTTTGGCTATACAATATTCACATGCACACGGCTACTTACACACATATAAACACCATACAAACATCCATACTTTCATGAATTCTAACCATTTCTACATACTACAACATAAATAAACCCTTCATACCACATAAAAAGGGATTAATTCTTACCCTTTTCTCCTTACTTCTTCACTTGACCAAGGTGTGCATTTGATGAACCAAGGGTTCTATCTTCCAAAATAATTACACCAAGTTGTAGAGGACCCTTGAATTAGTGGGTATACAACAAGAAAATAATTTTTAGAACAATATTTCTTGGGGGGAAAATTCCCCCATCTTGGCCGAAATGGCCATGGAGTTTTCTCCTTGTTCTTTCTTTTCTTTCTCTCAAGTTTTCTTGAAACTTCTATGCTTTATGACTCATCCAAGGCTCTTATATTAATTAGCACATGGAAATTTAATTAAACTATGGTTGGGCCTCACTTGGCCGGCCACCCCTTAAACATTGGGCCTAATATTTTTTTTTTCATTTTTTTTTGGGCCAACTCGGTTGGTCACGAGTTGGGCCTAGCCCACTGACCTTTCAACCTTAAAACGTCCATATCTCCTTGTACCGATGTCACCTATAGGCCCACGACCTACCGTAGCAAAGCTATTTCAATTATCTACAACTTTTATTTCTGGGCGTTTTCCAAAATTCCAAACTTATAATGCCGATTTTGCCCCTCCAAGTCAGGTCATCCGAAAACGTTTTCTTAAAAATATCCTTTTGGAGGGCTTCCACTTTGATTTGGCCCCAGGGCCCTTCACGAGTTGTGTTTAACTTTACATATGCGATTCATATAACTTGTCACATGTCCCAAAAAAAAACTTGACGTGTGGGCCCCACCTTGACTTACAAATAATCCGACGTTCGAAAATACAGGATATAACATCCTCCCCCCCCCCCCCCCCCCCTTTAAAACATTCGTCCTCGAATGTTCGACTGTCCTTATGAAGTTTCATCATATTTCGGGGAGGTTCCTTTCTCTCCTTCAAAATTCTTTTCAATGTTACAATTACCATCAACATCTTTCACCCCTTGTCACACTTCTCAGTTACTTACAACGTTATCATAATCCCATGTCATATCGAACAGATTCATAACTAGGGTCAGACGCACAGAAGCATATCGGACAGATCCATAATCAGAGTCAGATGTACTGAACTATGGCGGACAGATTCGTAGTCAAAGTCAGACGTATGGAAGTATGTCAGACGTTCCGTGATCAAAATCAGATGTACACAGATGTATCAGACAAATTTGTAATCAGAGTCGAACGTACAGAGGCATATCAGACGGAAACGTAATCAGATCCAGAAGTACAGAGGCATCATAGACAGAGCCTCATCAAAGTCAAAGGTGCAGAAGTACAGTCAGAGGCGCAGAAGTATAGCAGACAGAATCTTGATTAGGATTAGACCACTTCCACTAAGGCTTCAGTGATTTACGAAAATTCCCTTGTCGACGTTTCATTACTCACCCTGATCGTTGTACCACGAGTTATTTCATCAAAGTATCCAATCAAATATAACAAATAAGTTTGTATCCTTATGGAACTCTACTGACCCTGTACAATAGCCCTTAGGCCCTTTCTTACTTTCTTATGCATACCACTTCCTTATCGTTGTTGCGCTGTTACAGAGGTACACTTACAATATTTTCCTTCACCATATTTCTTAGATTTTTATTTGGATCCCCTTCTTATGCCTTTGATACATAACATTCCCTTATTGTGTCTCATCGCAAAAGTGCAATCACAATATATCTATTCGCAATGTTTCTAGATCCTCATTCGGACTCTTTTCCAATTTCTTCTTACTCGATCTGCGTGACTCCTATAGGGGTACTGGCTACTCCACACATTCTCTTTTTCTTTAGGTTACCCCAAATTTCCATTCATAGCTTATACTTGCATTTGTGAAAATTTGTATCCTTCCCAGGGGGTCACCCATCCCAGAATTGCTCTGGCTCCAGCACGCTTAACCTCAAAACTTTCATGTGTTTTGATGCGTTAATGCTAATATAATTGCGTCGACTGCCCCATACGACCTTTGTCACGTAATTTAGGGCCGATCGGGATCTTAGTAAATTTTCGAAAAGTTTTCATAACGGGTCCCACTCCGGTCTAAACCATACAATTACCATGTTGCCCTTCTGAATCTTCAGATTTCACTTTCATCTGGGTTTTCTAGATTCACACTGGTGGTGGGGACATCTCAGTCGCCCTTGTTTTTAACCACTGGGTCTTTAATCCCTTTTTTTTTTTTCCGTTGTCGTCATTGAATAATATTCTACAAAAATCATACACACATAGGAAGCTCTAGGAAACTCATATACTTATAAATGATCAATCTCGGGTCTGACCTGGGGAGCTGCCATGGGAAATGTGTCCATCATCATCATCGTCTGTCTGCCCCCCACTCGTCTGGCTCCCGCTATTACCTGCATCCGAATCGGAGGAGTATAGGTAGCCCGGCAATTCGTGGTTCACTGATGGCCAGGACAAAGGACTGGAGTAGGGCGTAACACTCTCCAGGGAGGCCTGTCTGACATAGTGCTCCACCACGGGAGCTGCTGGCATGTCCCCGGAAACCTCCTCCTCCGGCGTCCCAGAGGAATGCTCTAGTGGATTTGTATCGTGGATATCCTCTTCTCTGGGGGTAAGGAACTATGGAGGTACCATTGCCGGATCCTCCGAAGGGTCTGTCTCAATCGAGTAGCTGGGGCTCTGCTTACTCGGTCCTGGTGATATCCTGGGGGCCTTCTTAGCACCCCCATCCACATCGTCAGAAGCTGCCCTTTTCATTCTTTATCAATCCACAATCACCTGCAGGAAGAGGGTCAGAAACAATTTCCCAAATGCTGACACTGTTGCTCGTTGGAGCCTCGCCGTAGATACAGCAATTCGTAGGAAAAGAAACATCCTAACCATACGGCTCTATCGCACGATCTAAGATTCAAAGAAAGGGTAACATCCTAAATGTCCTGTAGCCTCCTGTTTATAGTTGTGGTGCACAACACACCGATAAACAAGACTCTACTAGACACGGCCTGTAGACATTCCGAGGACAAACCGCTCTGATACCACTTCTGTCACGACCCAACCCCGTGGGCCGTGACTGGTATCCTAACTGGATACCCGTACGTAATTACCTACCAGAGTTGGCGTGCCCAAAAAAAAACTAATTCACATTAGCTGTACACGGATCCATAATAAAATAAAATACAACGCACGAGAACATATACATACATAAGCATAATTAGACTTACACTTAAGCCGTTAAGGCTATCATAGCAGACAGAATAGCAAACTCGTACATACCTACCTGAACAGTGACAACCCATAACCCACACACATATCTACAGGCCTCTAACGAACATAACAGAATCAGATGACGGGACAGGGCCCCGCCGTACCCCAAGTTACTATATATACAGAATATGTAAGTAACAGAGGATATATACCAAAAGTACATGCTCCGGGTCAAAGGAGTACTCCAAACAGCAGAATAGAAGCCCTAAACCGGTGGCGTATCGTGCGGTGCGTCTGTACTTGCGGGCATGTAGCGCAGCCCCCGAAGAACAGGGGGTCAGTACGAAAAATGTACCGAGTATGTAAGGCGGAATGTAACAAATATAATCATATTCCGAACCAAAGGTACAAAATATAGCGGACAGAATCGAACTCGAATCCGAATCAGAAATACAAAATATAAATATATATAGTGAGAACAGAGCATAACAGAAAGAGTCGTAACCCGAATCAGAGGTACAGAGTATGGCTGACAAAATCATAACACGGATTAGGAGTACAGAGTGTGACTGACAAAATCGTAATCTGAGTCAGAAGTACAAAAGTGTGACAGATTGAGTCTTATCCCAAATCAGACGTACAGAAGTACAGTAGACGAAATTATACATGCAGAGTCATAAGCATATACAGATACAGATAGCATACATATCAGATCTCAGCCCTCTCATGAGGGATGCGGTAACAGAACCCGACCCTCTTAGTACGGGACGCGGTGGATAGACAGATCAGATCATATGCCATCCTGGCCGCCAACCCCATACACACATCATAATATCATATACAGATGTAAACAGATCCCGGCCCGCACACCGAGGGATGCGGTGAACAATGCAGTGGAATATGCACGATAACAGAACCTGGCCCGGGCGCAGTGAAGGAAGCGTTGAGGCATCCACGAACAGATTATTGAGAAACCACATACATACAGATCATCATACAGACTCAATGGAACTGAAATAGGCCAAACGGCAGGTCAAATCAAAGTATTCGGATAGTATTCAAAATACGCGCCTATATATCACTTGGGATGGCACGACAGATTATTACCAGGATCAGATTTCCATATGTCAAAAATATTTTGTCAGATTTATGAAAATAGTCATAACGCTTGCCATATAACGGATAGAATATTAGTCCATATGTTGTCTGAGAAAATCGGACAGAAACAAGGTAGTTAAAGTTATACCGAAAGTATCGGGCTTTGTGGGCCCACCTCGGACCAACTCGAGGCGGCGTACGTAATTACAGATATTAGACCTTATGAGGTCGTCCATAATCATTTAGTAGCATACCGACTCCGTTTAGGAAAGTTGCATACATAAAGTTTACTTTAAGAGCAAGTTATAAGATAACTGATTCAATCTTACTGAAGGAAATGGAGCGGATTTCAATCTCGAATTCCGAAGAACAGAGTCGTATCTAAGGCTCGCAGCCGAGTCTATTACGTCTAGAACATGCCTGAGAATGAAGGGGTAGGCTTTACATACCTTATTCTCTCCTTACGCCTTTCCAAATTCAAATCCCGTTTCGTCCGAAATCTGCATTTGGTCATGTTTACCAAATATTAATCATAGGGCCTAAAGGTTCAATTTTTGCCAATACTTGTCTACGGAAATTTGGGCAGCATCTCCCCTATACATACAACATCCCCGAGATTCAACTCGGCTCAAATAGCAACAACCAACCCAATCAACAATGCCAACAATATCAACAATCCATTAGAAATGCATTCTAACATAAATTGTCTTCTTTTTCAAATAATGCAACAACTTCCAAACCAACTTTACACTTTCAAGTCAATATCAACCTTCTCATATTCATTTACTAATCAAGATCATTACAATACAATTTGGAAATATTTCATATCATTTCCACAAAATATTCACAAGGTATACAAAATATACAAACTTTCCACCAAAGTCATAATTCATCCAAAACTTCTAATATTTAACCTACCTATCCATAACATATTTCCATCTTCCAATTTCATCAACCATAATCATAATTCACATCTTAACAACTTCATTTCCATAATATCACAAAATCATTCTAAAGTGACATAATCTTCTACATTCCAACTTCAACCAAAATTCATTCAACTTTCATTCCCAATATAATTTTCACCATAACCACAACTAAAATACAACATAAAATTAACTCATTTTGGCTATACAATATTCACATGCACACGGCTACTTACACACATATAAACACCATACAAACTTCCATACTTTCATGAATTCTAACCATTTCTACATACTACAACATAAATAAACCCTTCATACCACATAAAAAGGGATTAATTCTTACCTTTTTCTCCTTACTTCTTCACTTGGCCAAGGTGTGCATTTGATGAACCAAGGGTTCTATCTTCCAAAATAATTACACCAAGTTGTAGAGGACCCTTGAATTAGTGGGTATACAACAAGAAAATAATTTTTAGAACAATATTTCATGGGGGGAAAATTCCCCCATCTTGGCCGAAATGGCTATGGAGTTTTCTCCTTGTTCTTTCTTTTCTTTCTCTCAAGTTTTCTTGAAACTTCTATGCTTTATGACTCATCCAAGGCTCTTATATTAATTAGCACATGGAAATTTAATTAAACTATGGGTTGGGCCTCACTTGGCTGGCCACCCCTTAAACATTGGGCCTAATAGTTTTTTTCATTTTTTTTGGGCCAACTCGGTCGGTCACGAGTTGGGCCTAGCCCACTGACCTTTCAACCTTAAAACGTCCATATCTCCTTGTACCGATGTCACCTATAGGCCCACGACCTACCGTTGGAAAGCTATTTCAATTATCTACAACTTTTATTTCTGGGCGTTTTCCAAAATTCCAAACTTATAATGCCGATTTTGCCCCTCCAAGTCAGGTCATCCGAAAACGTTTTCTTAAAAATATCCGTTTGGAGGGCTTCCACTTTGATTTGGCCCCAGGGCCCTTCACGAGTTGTGTTTAACTTTACATATGCGATTCATATAACTTTTCACATGTCCCAAAAAAAAAACTTGACGTGTGGGCCTCACCTCGACTTACAAATAATCCGACGTTCGAAAATACAGGATATAACATCTTAAGTCTATATATTGGTGGAATGGGATGAAGAAAGATATAGCGGAATTCGTAGCCTAGTGTCCTAATTGCCAATAAGTGAAGATTGAACACCAAAAGCCGGGTGGATTATTGCAAGCTATAGAAATCCGACGTGGAAGTGGGAAGTGATTAATATGGATTTCATATCAGGCTTACCCCGTTCTCGCCGTAAATATGATTCCATATGGGTGATCGTGGATAGACTCACCAAATCAGCTCATTTCTTACCGGTCAGAACGACCTATGTTGCAGAAGATTATGCAAAGCTTTATCTTAAGGAGATAGTGAGACTCCACGGTGTTCCAGTATCTATTATCTCCGATAGAAGGACTCAGTTTACATTCAAGTTGTAGAGGTCTTTCCAAGAGGATTTAGGGACCCAAGTGCGCCTTAGCACGTCATTTCATCCACAGACCGATGGGCAGGCTGAACGTACTATTCAGACTCTGGAGGATATGTTGCGAGCATGTATGATAGATTTTGGAGGGAATTGGGATGATCATTTGCCACTCATTGAGTTTGCATACAATAATAGTTATCACTCTAGCATTCAAATAGCACCGTATGAGGCTTTGTATAGGCGGAAGTGTAGATCCCCAATTGGGTGGTTTGAAACCGGAGAGACTAAATTGATAGGACCAGACTTGGTCCAGCAAGCTATAGAGAAAGTTAAGCTTATAAAAGATCGGTTGTTAATAGCCCAGAGTCGTCAAAAATCCTATGGGGATAACCGTCGAAGGGACTTAAAGTTCGAAGTGAAGGATTGGGTATTCTTGAAAGTGTCGCCGATGAAGGGCGTAATGAGATTCGGCAAAAAGGGGAAGCTCAGTCCCCGGTATGTTAGGCCATATGAAATTGTACGCAAGATAGGCAAAGTGGCCTATGAGCTAGATCTACCTTCCGAGTTGGAGTCAGTTCATCCAGTATTCCACGTCTCGATGCTTCGAAAATGTATTGGAGATCCTACTAGGATCGTCCCAGTAAATGATGTACAAGTGACAGAGAGATTGACTTATGATGAAATACCCATTGCCATATTAGATAGGCATGTACGGAGGCTTAGAAACAAAGAAGTGGCCTCAGTTAAGATTCTATGGAGAAGCAGTAAACGAGAGGAAATGACGTGGGAAGTGGAAGAAGGTATGCGGTCCAAATACCCACATTTATTTTAGCCTTTGGACGAGGACCAAGATGAGTCGTCAAGATCACAAGGTATGTATGATTCCTTTTTATGCATTTAGGTCGTGTATGGCCAATTTTTTTTTTATGCTGCTATGTTGTGGCCTTGTGAGGCGTTGCTATTGTGGGTTGTCGTGACAGGGTGGTAGTGCCACATTACAAAGGAAACTATGGCGAAATTTTTATAGAATTCCCCAAGCCTTTAACATTCGAGGATGAATGTTCCTAAGGGGGGTAGAATGTTACACCTCGGAAAATTTTTCGTTGGTACGCAAGTAAACGAACTAGTGATGTGTGCGAGGAGTGCAAGTGTATAATGTTTCATGAGCAATGTGTGTATATGGACGAGAATGATTAGAATGAAAAGTCGAGAAATGTGAAAAGTTGAAAGTTGGCAAAACTGCCCAGTGGTCGTAAAGTGCAAAATACGGACCGTAAAATGGAATACGGTCCGTAAACTGGCAGTCGTAAACTGGCATGCAAGGTTTCAACTTTCTGCCCAGTTGAGAAATGGTAAAATACGACGACCAGGAGGACGGACCGTAAAGTGATTTACGGCCCGTAAACCATGGTCGTAAATCACCATGCATGCAGGCAAAGTTTCTGGTTCTTCTTAAGGTTAAAGACGACCACGAGGGACGGTCCGTAAACTGGAATACGGACCTTAAACCTCCATGGACGACCACTGTTCACCTCAGCACAGATTTTCAATTCATTAAATATGAGGACCAAGACTTGAGTTATTTCATTTCTACATTACACCACTTCTCTCTAGAATCATCTCTCTACATTTATTTCATAAGTTTTCAAGGATTATAAGTCTCCAACAACATAAATAAGTGAATCAAGTGTAAGCAAGCCATTAAATACCATTCAAGTCAAGAAGTGCAAATGGAGAAAAACTAGGGTTTTGCTCAAAGTGAAGTATTATCAACCAAAGCTTGTTCCTACATCATCTAAGGTAAGATTCATGATATTTATATGTTGGTTAACATATTGGGGAGTTGAAATACTTGGATGGTAGAAGTATATGCTAAAATGGTCAATGGAGGGTAAAATGAAGAATGTGGATAGTATGAATGACTAATGGCTATTGTTATAATATTAAATGAAGATAGAAACTTGAGCATCGAAGGAGTACGCGCAAGTGTAGAATAGTTCGACGAAGAGGTATGTGAGGCTAACCCTTCTTTCCTAAGGCATGGTTCTTGGCCAAATTCCTAATCCCTCTATATGAGTATGTTGTCTTCACATGGTTGACATTCTGAGCTCATAAGCTCACGACCCTTGATATGTGCTATGATTATACTATGTTCCTCGTATGACGAGTAAGTCTATAATGTAGATGTAACGATAATGATGATGATAGTAATGATGATGAGAGTAAAATGAAATTAGAGATGCTTACGAGCTATTATATATGTATATGTGTGCCTATGAAGGGTTATGATAAGACCCCGAGCTTATGATGTCGGGTAAGAATATATGTATATGACTATGTATAAAGTATGTATACGATTACGAAATGCGCGCACACCTCTGCAGATGGTACGGATGACCCTGATGCCTTGGTAGGGCTAGGTATGTATGATCTTAAGCCTTGGTTGGCCAAGTATGTATGAAACACCGATCCTACGAGGTCGGATATGATATGTAAATACTATGTAGATGATATGACTATGTATACAATATGAATATGAATGTGATAAGACTATGTGCATATGACACGAATTAGAAATGAGAAGTCCCTATGGAAAAGCAAGTATGTACCATGATGACGATAATAATGTCTCCCTTCCTATGATATTTCATATGTTGCTTATTATGCCTCTATATCGATGTTGATCACGCTTTACATACTCAGTAAATTCTTCGTACTGACGTCCTTTTGTTTGTGGACGTTGTGTCATGCCCGCAGGTGCACCAAGAGACAGACTTGATCCATAGCTGCTTATCCAGAGATTGCATAGCAGAGCTCCATTTCTTCGGAGCTAGAGCTTTTGGGTACTCATTCTTTTGTGTATATAATTATGGGCATAGCGGGGTCCTGTCCCGCTCATATGATATGTCACATTCTTAGAGGCTCGTAGTCATGTGTATGTGGGTAGAGATGTTCGGCCATGTCGGCCTATGTTTTGTATATCTTTTGTTGGCCTCGTCGGCCTTGTACATTTGACGTGGCATAGATGCCAATGATATGTTAAATGATGATGGTCGTCCAATGGGACTAACATGATTAATTACCACAATGCTTTATTTGATTTACGGTTCGCTTAGATGTTATGTCATGTACGATAAGGGGTGCCCGGGTGGGGTAGCACAAGGTGCTCGTCGCGGCCCCCTAGCCGGGTCGTGACAACAAATAATACCTCCATATCTTTAAGGCATAGATAACCGCAGCCAATTCGAGGTAATGAGTTGGGTAATTCTGTTCATGTTTCCGCAACTGTCTCGAAGCATATGCGATAACCTTTCCATGTTGCATCAGTACACATCCTAGTTCCACACCGGAAGCATCACAATACACAACATAACCATCCGGTCCTTCTGGAAGTGTTAACACTGGAGCTGAGGTCAATCAGTCTTTCAATTCTTGGAAACTACGCTCACATGCACCGTTCCACTGAAATTGCGCCGACTTATGGGTTAGCTTCGTTAATGGGGATGAAATAGAAGAAAAGCCCTCTACGAATCTTCGGTAATAACCTGCCAAACCCAGAAAACTACGAACTTCTGTAGGCGTCTGTCACGACCCAACCCCGTAGGCCGTGACTAGTGTCCGTGCTAGACACCCAAACGTACCCAATAACCCGAAACTAGCATATTAGCAGAATATATCAATATAAGAGTCAATTTGGCGTTACTAGATATCGCATATGCACAGATATAGCACGTGGAAGCCGATAAGGCCGTCACAGATCATAACAACCCAAAAACATATAGAGAACCCACATGTATGTCTACAGACCTCTACAGAACAAAACAGAATCATAAGACGGGACAGGGCCCCGTCGTACCCCTGAATAATACACATATGTACAATGGCAGAAGACTGTACCAAAATATAGGCTCTGGATAAAAAGAGCGCTCCAAAATAGCGGAATAAGATCCTAAGCGGGCGGATCAGCAAACCTGTCGTCAGTACCTGCGGGACATGAAAACGCAGCCCCCGAAGAAAGGGAGTCACTACGGAATATGTACTGAATATGTAAAGCCGGAAGTACAGAGATAAAGTCATAACCGGAAACAGAACGAACAGAAAAAGAATGCAAAATCCAGAATATCAAATGCATATTTCCAAAACATAAGAAGTGTGTACAGAGACATATGCCATATCGTATCCGGCCCCCGCCAAGGGACTCGGTAGACAGAACGTGGTCACCCCCCGGACACTGGTGCCACAACACATAAGGATCAGAATAAGGGATAACCCCATAACATAGCATAACATATCCGATGGCCATATCAGATCATATCATATCAAAATAGTGTACATGGCACAGCATACTCCACAACCCATGTACATGTATACCTGCCCCCTCACATCGAGGCACGGCGAACAATGCAGTGGAAGGCGCTTGAGAACATATCTTGGCCCGGGCTCAATGTGGGAAACATTGAGGCATCCACGAGTGGAGTAGTGAGAGACTAAATGTAAATAAAATACCATATATATCTCCAGAGACTCAATGAGGCATATCGAATGACCAATCAAAGCAATGAAATCAGACGGAATCATAGTAAGTGAATTTTCGGATGTCATAATGGTTTACGGAGGCATAACCTTTCTGATATCGTTTTCAAGATTCAAAACAATTTATAAGACTTAACGGAATACTTAAAGCAATTCTTTAGATAATAGTTAGAGGAGTAGTTAAGACATTTCCCTTAAAGCCGCTCGAAGACAAGTCATAAATACAAAAAGGTAAAATCGGAAATAGTGGGCCCACCACGGGACAAACGAAGCGGTGGGCTCAAATTACGTATTTTAAGCATATGGGGTCACTTATAGAGGTACTAGGTACATTTCATAACTTTCTAAACAATTTGTGAAAGTATACCTATATCTTCCAACAAAGCATACCTAAAGAGTTTAGTTCTATTGAATGAACAAGTGACAATTTCCAACGCGGATTCCGATGGACAGAATATATTCCGAGGCTCAAATTCGATCCTAGTACACCTAGGGCATGCCAAAAGAAGAATCGGGGTTGCTTTACATACCTTATATGCTCTTTACGCCTTTCCAAATTCAATTCCTGTTTCCTTCAAAATCTACAAATGGTCACAATTACCGAATGTCAATTTCAAGTCTTTAAGAATTCAGTCTTAATTCATACTTGTCTACAGAGATTTGGGCAGCATTTCCCCTATACATATAGCATCCCCGAGAATTCAACTCGGCCAAAACAATCAACAACAACCCAATAACAACACCAACAACAACAACAATCACAACAAAGCACAATATACTACACAACTAGTCTTCTTCTTAACATAATGCAATAGCTTCCATTTCGACTCCAAATTCTCAAATCAACACCATCATACTCACATTCATTACTAATCAAAATCATTACAATGCCATTCGGAAGCATTTCATATCATTTCTATAATATATACCCAAGATATACAAAATATACAAACTTTCCACCAAAGCTATAATTCATCCACATCTTCAAATCATTAACATACTTATTCCTAACATGTTTCCATCTTCTAAGTTCATCAACGATCATCATAGTTTTCACCTTAACAACTTAATTTCCATAATGTCATAAAATCATACGAAAACGACATAAGCGTCTATATTCCATTTCAATGCAAACTTACATCATTTTACCTTCATTTACATTGCAAGAATCACAACAACACAACTAACACACTAAACAAACTTAATTCATTTCCATTCCACCAACTCCATATCACACGGCCAAACATCACATTACTAACCTCAACTAAATTCATTCAACTTTCATTTCCAATGTGAATCCCACTATAACCACAACTAAAACACAACATAAAATTTAACACACTATAGGTATACACATATACACACACACGGCTACATGCATATATATATACCCACTTTGCAAACTTCCATTTCTCTATACTTTCAACTCATTTCTACATACTACAACACAAACAAGCCTTCATAACATAATAAAAAGGGATGAATTCTTACCTTTTTCTCCAATCTTCTTCACTTGTCCAAAGTGTGAGATTGATGAAACTAGTGCTCAATCTTCCGAAACAACTACACCAAGTTGTAGAGGGACCTTGAATTAGTTGGAATTCAACAAGAAAATAATTTTAGAGGTAAGATTTTGAGGGATGATTTTTCTATGGCCAAACCCGAAATGGCTTGTGTTGTTGCTCTTGTTTTTTCTTCTTCTTTCTATTCTTTCTTGAATCATCTAAGGGATAAGGACCCCTTTATATTTAATTTAAGCACATGGAAAAATTGTATTAATTTTGGGTGGGCTTGGCCATACATGGCCGGCCACCCCTTCTCTAATGGGCCTCAATTTTCATCCATTTATTTGGGCCCAATGGATTATAATTATTGTTTTGTAATTCCCGAAACTAATTTCCAAAATTCCAATTTTTCCCCTTGCCTTCCTTAACACTTCCACATTAATATTCTTTCATAACCAACTCATGTATTAATAGAAATCACTTATGGCCTTATTTCTTACAAGTCAACAATATTTCAATTTTTTTTCAAATGTGCGAAAACACCGGATATAACATCCTCCCCCCCTTTAGAACATTCGTCCTCGAATGTTAGATTAGTCTTATAGGGTCCGTAAGTATTCGGGGGAGTTTCTTTTTATGACCAACACATATGATACACTTTTATTATTGAATATACCCAAGTAAAGGATTTTAGATTACCTGTGGGCATAGGGAACAACTGAGGATATTTCTTCTTCATTTCCTCTTCAGCTTCCCAGGTAATCTCCTCCCTGTTATTGTTCCACCACAGCACCTTAACGGAAGCTACATATTTATTCCGTAATCTCCTTACCTGGCGGTCCAGAATGGCTACAGGCTGCTCCTCGTAAGATAGTCCCTCCATCACCTGAATATCATCTGCTGGAAATATTCTGGAAGGATCACCGACACATTTACGGAGCATGGATACATGAAATACCGGATGTACCGCTTCCAAATCAGATGGCAGGTCTAGTTCATAGGCAACATTCCCAATTTTCCGAATAATATGATACGACCCAATGTAACGCGGACTAAGCTTACCCTTTCTGCCGAATCGCATTACGCCTTTCATAGGCGATACCTTCAGAAACACCTAATCACCAACCTGGAATTCCAAAGGTCGACGCCGTTTATCAGCATATGACTTCTGTCGACTCTGGGCTGCCAATAGTCGCTCTCGGATAAGTTTCACCTTATCCACCGCCTGCTGGATCATATCTGGGCCAATCAATTCTGTCTCACCAATATCAAACCAGCCGATCGGTGACCTGCATTTCCTGCCATACAAAGCTTCGTACGGAGCCATCTGAATGCTGGAATGGTAGCTGTTATTATAAGCAAATTCAATCAATGGCAAGTGATCATCCCAGCTACCTCTGAAATCAATAACACAGGCCCGCAACATATCTTCAAGCGTCTGTATAGTGTGTTCGGCCTGCCCGTCGCTCTGAGGATGAAAAGCCGTGCTCAGGCTCACCTGAGTCCCTAATCCTTCCTGAAAGGATTTCCAGAAGTTTGTCGTAAACCGGGCACCTCTGTCAGTGATAATAGATATAGGAACTCCATGAAGCTTCACTATTTCTTTAATATAAAGCCTGGCATAATCCTTAGCGGAATAAGTAGTTCTGACGGGGAGAAAATGAGCTGATTTTGTCAGCCTATCAACAATAACCCAAATGGAATCATACTTCCGTGGAGTGCGAGGCAAACCTGTAATAAAGTCCATATTAATGATCTCCCACTTCCATGTCGGAATTTCCATTTCTTGTAACAGACCACCCGACTTCTGATGCTCAATTTTTACCTGCTGACAATTTGGGCACTAGGCGACGAATTCTGCAATATCCCATTTCATGCCATCCCACCAGTATAGGCATATGAGATCATGGTACATCTTCGTAGACCCAGGATGAACAGAATAGCGAGCATAGTGTGCCTCACTCATAACCAGCTACCGCAGCCCTGCAATATCAGGTACACACAACCTGCCTCTGTACAATAATGTCCCGTCTGGTGTAAACTCGAACGGAGTATTCTCCTTCTCATGAGCTGTGTCTCTGTACCGAGCTAAAACAGGATCTTCATATTGGTGCCGCTTAATATCTTCCTTAATAGATGATTCAGAAATCCCTCGGACAGAAATCTGCGTACCTCCAGAATCGGCCAGACGAACCCCAAGATTAGCCAACTGATGAATATCACGTACTATCTCTTTCCTGTCTGGCTGTAGATCTGCCAGGCTGCCCATAGACTTGCAGCTGAGTGCATCCGCAACAACATTAGCTTTGCCCGGATGATACAGAATATCCACATCATAATCTTTCAGTAGCTCCAGCCACCGCCGCTGCCGCAAATTAAGCTCTTTCTACTTAAAAATATACTGGAGACTCTTATGATCTTTATAGATATCAACATGAACGCCATATAAATAGTGTCTCCATATCTTCAGAGCATGGATTACCGCTGCAAGCTCCAGATCGTGGGTAGGATAATTCTTTTCATGCTTTTTGAGCTGCCGGGAAGCGTAGGCTATAACTCTACCGTGCTGCATCAATACACAGCCTAACCCCACACCAGAAGCATCACAATAAATAACATACCCGTCTGGTCCCTCTGGAAGAGTCAGAACTGGAGCTGTGGTCAGTTTCTCTTTCAGCAATTGGAAGCTTCGTTCACAAGCATCAGTCCACTTGAACTTGGCTCCCTTCTGAGTTAGCCTTGTCAAAGGCGCTGAAATCGAAGAAAACTTTTCCGCAAATCTTCTGTAATAGCCTGCTAATCCCAGAAAACTACGTACTTCTGTGGACGTCGTGGGTCTAGGACAATTCTTTACGACTTCAATCTTCTGTGTATCCACCCGGACACCATCAGCTGAAATAATATGTCCCAAGAATGCCACTGAAGCCAGCCAGAATTCACATTTAGAGAATTTTGCATATAATTTCTGATGTCGAAGCACCCCAAGTACCGCCCTCAGATGATCTGCGTGTTGCTCCTCTGACCGAGAATAAACCAGAATATCGTCAATAAACACAATCACGAACATATCCAAGAACGGCCTGAATACCCGGTTCATCAGATCCATGAATACTGCTGGAGCATTAGTCAGCCCAAAAGACATCAGTCTGAATTCATAATGCCCATATCGGGTCCGGAATGCTGTCTTAGGAATGTCGGCCTCACATACCCGTACCTGGTGATAGCCTGACCGCAGATCTATCTTCGAAAAACACTTAGCGCCCTGCAACTGATCAAACAAATCATCAATTCTGGGGAGGGGGTACTTATTCTTGATGGTTACCTTATTTAGCTGCCGATAATCAATACACATACGCAACGACCCGTCTTTCTTCCGTACAAATAATACCGAAGCTCCTCAAGGCGAAGTGCTGGGTCTGATAAAGCCTTTTTCTAACAGATCTTTCAGCTGTTCTTTCAATTCTTTTAATTCTGCAGGTGCCATTCTGTACGGGGGAATAGATATAGGCTGAGTATCTGGCAGCAAATCAATAGTAAAATCTATCTCCCGCTCCGGAGGAAGACCTGGAAGCTCATCCGGGAATACATCTAGAAATTCATTAACCACTGGGACTGACTGAAGAGTCGGTGCTTCTGCCTTCAAGTCTTGTACACGAACCAGATGATAAATATATCCCTTCCTTATCATCTTCCTCGCCTTAAGGTATGAAATAAACTTACCTTTTGGCGTTGCTGTATTACCTGCCCACTCAATAACTGGCTCTCCTGGAAACTGGAAACGAACCACCTTTTGCTGGCAGTCAACATTAGCATAACAGGAAGCTAGCCAATCCATGCCCATAATAACATCAAATTCAATCATATCTAACTCCACCAGATCTGCCTTAGTATCTCGGCCACATATAATTACAGAACAGTCCTTATATACCTGTCTCGCTATAATAAAATCCCCAATCGGTGTAGTTACTTCAAATGGCTCTATAGGTTCAGGCATTATACCAATTTTACTAGCGACGAGAGGAGAAATATATGACAATGTAGAACCTGGATCAATCAACGCATACACAGACCGAGAGAAGACCAATAATGTACCTGTGACGACATTAGGCGATGCCTCCTGATCCTGGCGGCTGGCCAAAGCATAAATGCGGTTCGAAGGACCGCTAGTACTGGGAACTCCACTACGACCTCTGCCGCGACCTGCTGGGGCTGATGTACTCGGCCTCGTAGGGCGCATGGCCACTGAAGAAGATGATGACCCGGCGGCTGATCCGGTAGGCTGCGCTGCACCACCCATATTACCCTTATACGGGCAATCTCTCACAGAATGGCCCTGGCAGCCACAAGAAAAACAAGCGCCGGTGGCCCGGTAACACTCTCCGGGATGGTATCTGCCACAATAAGAACACTGAGGCCTGGGTGGCCTCATCTGGCCGGAACCCCTGTCTGCCCGCGAACCTGAAGCCCTGGAGCTCTGGCCTGCTCCTGAATACCCTGGGCTTCTAAATCTCCGGCCTGTAAACTGTGGAGGTGTACTCTGTGCCGGCTGGGAAGGCTGTCTGCTAGTCTGCTGCTGCTGGGGCTGCCTGCTCCGAAAATCCCCAGAATACCCAACTGATCTGGCCCTCTTGGGCCCTCTCCGATCCTGGCTCCTGTCGGGATGATGTCCCCTATACCGGTCCTCCATACCCTGGGCATGTTCCTGTATACGGGCAATATCCATACCGGTCTGAGCAGCCAACACCAAACAACTGTCGACCAAATAATCGTCTAGCCCCATTATGTACCGATGCATCCTGTCAGCCATAGTAGCTACCACAGCAGGTGCATATCGAGCCAACGAGTCAAACTCCAAACTGTACTCTCGGACACTGCGGCCTCTCTGTCTCAGCAATAAAAACCTGTCAGCCCTGGCCCGCCGTAACTCGGGAGGCAGAAAATGGCCAAGAAAAGCCTCAGCAAACTCATCCCAGACTGCAGGGGCAGCACCGTCGCCTCTGGCTAACTCCCAGGACTTGTACCAATTAGCTGCTACATCATACAACCGGTACGAAGACAACTCAACTGACTCGGTCGCAGAAGCCTTAATCAAGTGTAATGTGCGCCGCATCATTCTGATAAACTCCTCTGGATCCTCCTCGGGCTTTGTCCCGAAGAACTCTGGTGGGCTACAGGTCAGGAACTCACGAGCTTTCGAACTGTCACGCCTGTCTGCACGATCACGTCCCAATCCGTGCCCCTGAACCTGCCCTGCTACTAGCCTGGTCAACAACTGGACCGCATCTCTCATAGCACGATCCTCAGCTCCTGGCTGTGGAGCTGGAGGCTCAGGTGCTGGAATCTCGGAAGCTGGCGGTGAAGCGGTCCCCCGATTTGCGTCTGCTGCAATCCCCTCTGGGTGTGGCGGTGTAGAGGAGCCCACTGCCTGGGGCAAAATCTCAGGAATAACATATGCACGGGCCCTGGTAGTCCTCTGGGCCTTGCTAGTCTCCTCCGCTGCCACTGACTTGCCCTTTTGGGCCGCTGTCGCCTTTTTCAGAGGCATGACTGCAAATGTAACAATTCGTTAGGGAGGAATAATCCTGATAACACAGCTCTATCGCACGATCTAAGACAAGAAAGAAGGGCAACATCCTAAATGCCCAGTAGCCTCCTGTTTATAGGTGTGGTGCACAACACACCGATAAACAAGACTCTACTAGCCACGGTCTGTAGACACTCCGAGGACGGACCGCTCTGATACCACTTTTGTCACGACCCAACCCCGTAGGCCGTGACTAGTGTCCGTGCTGGACACCCAAACGTACCCAATAACCCCAAACTAGTATATTAGCAGAATATATCAATATAAGAGTCAATTTGGTGTTACTAGATATCGCACATGCACAGATATAGCACGTGGAAGCCGATAAGGCCGTCACAGATCATAACAACCCAAAAACATATAGAGAACCCACATGTATGTCTACAGACCTCTACAGAACAAAACAGAATCATAAGACGGGACAGGGCCCCGTCGTACCCCTGAATAATATACATATGTACAATAGCAGAAGACTGTACCAAAATATATGCTCTGGATAAAAAGAGCGCTCCAAAATAGCGGAATAAGATCCTAAGTGGGCGGATCAGCAAACCTGTCGTCAGTACCTGCGCGGCATGAAAACGCAGCCCCCGAAGAAAGGGGGTCAGTACGGAATATGTAAAGCCGGAAGTACAGAGATAAAGTCATAACCGGAAACAGAACGAACAGAAAAAGAATGCAAAATCCAGAATATCAAATGCATATTTCCAAAACATAAGAAGTGTTTACAGAGACATATGCCATATCGTATCCGGCCCCCGCCAAGGGAATAGGGGATAACCCCATAACATAGCATAACATATCCGATGGCAATATCAGATCATATCATATCAAAATAGTGTACATGGCACAGCATACTCCACAACCCATGTACATGTATACCTGCCCCCTCACATCGAGGCACGGCGAACAATGCAGTGGAAGGCGCTTGAGAACATATCTTGGCCCGGGCTCAATGTGGGAAACATTGAGGCATCCACGAGTGGAGTACTGAGAGAATAAATGTAAATAAAATACCATATATATCTCCAGAGACTCAATGAGGCATATCGAATGACCAATCAAAGCAATGAAATCGGACGGAATCATAGTAAGTGAATTTTCGGATGTCATAATGGTTTACGGAGGCATAACCTTTCTGAGATCGTTTCCAAGATTCAAAACAATTT
Source organism: Lycium barbarum (assembly GCF_019175385.1). Taxonomy (NCBI): domain Eukaryota; kingdom Viridiplantae; phylum Streptophyta; class Magnoliopsida; order Solanales; family Solanaceae; genus Lycium; species Lycium barbarum. The sequence goes on along the minus strand of NC_083338.1, from coordinate 64,504,677 downwards.
ATAAGACTTAACGGAATACTTAAAGAAATTCTTTAGATAATAGTTAGAGGAGTAGTTAAGACATTTCCCTTAAAGCCGCTCGAAGACAAGTCATAAATACAAAAAGGTAAAATCAAAAATAGTGGGCCCACCTCGGGACAAACGAAGCGGTGGGCTCAAATTACGTATTTTAAGCATATGGGGTCACTTATAGAGGTACTAGGGACACTTCATAACTTTCTAAACAATTTGTGAAAGTATACCTAAATCTTCCAACAAAGCATACCTAAAGAGTTTAGTTCTATTGAATGAACAAGTGACAAGTTCCAACGTGGATTCCAATGGACAGAATATATTCCGAGGCTCAAATCCGATCCTAGTACACCTAGGGCATGCCAAAAGAAGAATCGGGGTTGCTTTACATACCTTATATGCTCTTTACGCCTTTCCAAATTCAATTCCCGTTTCCTTCAAAATCTACAAATGGTCACAATTACCGAATGTCAATTTCAAGTCTTTAAGAATTCAGTCTTAATTCATACTTGTCTACAGAAATTTGGGAAGCATTTCCCCTATACATATAGCATCCCCGAGAATTCAACTCGGCCAAAACAATCAACAACAACCCAATAACAACACCAACAACAACAACAATCACAACAAAGCACAATATACTACACAACTAGTCTTCTTCTTAACATAATGCAATAGCTTCCATTTCGACTCCAAATTCTCAAATCAACACCATCATACTCACATTCATTACTAATCAAAATCATTACAATGCCATTCGGAAGCATTTCATATCATTTCTATAATATATACCCAAGATATACAAAATATACAAACTTTCCACCAAAGCCATAATTCATCCACATCTTCAAATCATTAACATACTTATTCCTAACATGTTTCCATCTTCTAAGTTCATCAACGATCATCATAGTTTGCACCTTAACAACTTAATTTCCATAATGTCATAAAATCATACGAAAATGACATAAGCGTCTATATTCCATTTCAATGCAAACTTACATCATTTTACCTTCATTTACATTGCAAGAATCACAACAACACAACTAAAAAACTAAACAAACTTAATTCATTTCCATTCCACCAACTCCATATCACACGGCCAAACACCACATTACTAACCTCAACTAAATTCATTCAACTTTCATTTCCAATGTGAATCCCACTATAACCACAACTAAAACACAACATAAAATTTAACACACTATAGGTATACACATATACACACACACGGCTACATGCATATATATATACCCACTTTGCAAACTTCCATTTCTCTATACTTTCAACTCATTTCTACATACTACAACACAAACAAGCCTTCATAACATAATAAAAAGGGATGAATTCTTACCTTTTTCTCCAATCTTCTTCACTTGTCCAAAGTGTGAGATTGATGAAACTAGTGCTCAATCTTCCGAAACAACTACACCAAGTTGTAAAGGGACCTTGAATTAGTAGGAATTCAACAAGAAAATAATTTTAGAGGTAAGATTTTGAGGGATGATTTTTCTATGGACAAACCCGAAATGGCTTGTGTTGTTGCTCTTGTTTTTTTTTCTTCTTTCTATTCTTTCTTGAATCATCTAAGGGATAAGGATCCCTTTATATTTAATTTAAGCACATGGAAAAATTGTATTAATTTTGGGTGGGCTTGGCCATACATGGCCGGCCACCCCTTCTCTAATGGGCCTCAATTTTCATCCATTTATTTGGGCCCAATGGATTATAATTCTTGTTTTGTTATTCCCGAAACTAATTTCCAAAATTCCAATTTTTCCCCTTGCCTTCCTTAACACTTCCACATTAATATTCTTTCATAACCAACTCATGTATTAATAGAAATCACTTATGGCCTTATTTCTTACAAGTCAACAATATTTCAATTTTTTTTCAAATGTGCGAAAACACCGGATATAGCAGCGTCGTAGGCCTTGGCCAAGTCTTCACAGCATCAATTTTTTGAGTGTTGACTCGGACGCCATCGTCTGAAATAACATGGCCTAGGAATGCCACAGAATTTAGCCAAAACTAGCACTTGGAGAACTTCGCATATAATTCTCGGGCTCGGAGAACGCCAAGAACAATTCTTAGATGATCTGCATGTTCTGACTCTGTACGAGAATATACCAGAATATCGTCGATGAATACTATCACGAAAAGGTCCAAAAATGGCCTAAACACATTGTTCATCAAATTCATAAACACCGCCGGGGCATTTGTCAACCCAAACGACATTACTCGGAACTCGTAGTGACCGTATCTTGTCCTGAAGGCAATCTTGGGAATATCTGCTTCTCTGACCCTCACCTGATGATAACCAGATCTCAGATCTATCTTGGAGAACCATTTAGCGCCCTGTAATTGATCAAACAGATCATCGGTTCTGGGAAGGGGATATTTATTCTTTATTGTCACCTTATTCAATTTCCTGTAGTCGATACACATTCTTCGGGATCCGTCTTTCTTTTTCACGAACAAGACCGGTGCTCCCCACGGTGATGAACTAGGCCTTATAAACCCCTTCTCAAGTAAATCTTTTAACTGTGCCTTCAGCTCTTTCAATTCTGCTGGAGCCATTCGGTACGGAGAAATAGAAATAGGCTCGGTATCTGGTAATACATCGATAGCAAAGTCGATTTCCCTTTCTGGAGGAAGACCTGGAAGTTCTTCTGGGAATTCATTTACCACCAGAACAAATTGGAAAGTCGGCGGCCTTGCCTTGATATCATGAACTCGAACTAGATGGTAAAAGTAGCCCTTGGCTATCATCTTTCTTGCCTTAAGGTAGGAAATAAACCTACCCTTTGGGGATGCAGTGTTACCCTTCCATTCAAGTACGGGCTCTCCCGGAAACTGAAATCGAACCATTTTCGTCCGGCAATCGACGTTAGCATAGCACGAGGCCAACCAATCCATTCCCATGATCACGTCAAAGTCTATCATTTCCAGCTCGATTAGATCGGCTTTGGTCTGGCGATCACATATCACAATTACACAATTTTTGTACACTTTCCTCGCTATTACCGGATCACCAACCAGAGTGAACACCTCGAAAGGTTTAATCGGCTCGGGTTTAACCCCAATACAATCAGCAACATACGGGGTAACATAAGAGAAAGTAGAGCTCGGATCAATCAAAGCATATACATCGCGGGAAAATACGGTCAGAGTACCTATGACAACATCTGGGGAGGATTCAAGATCCTGTCGCCCTGCCAAAGCATATACGCGGGGCTAAACAGCGCCTGAAGTAGATGCTCCCCCTCGGCCCCTGCCTCTACCTGCTGTAGTCTAAGAAGTCTGTGCTGTCGGGCGTACTGAAGAAGAACCCACTACTGAGCCTGTGGGCTGAGTCCCCGCTCTACCTCTCGCTGAAGGGCAATCTCTCATCATATGACCAGCCTGTCCACAGGCATAGCAAGCATCGGAACCCTGATGGCACTGCCCGGAATGCAATCTACCGCACTGGTTGCACCGCGGTACTAAAGGTCTCCGCTGACTAAAATCTCCCCTGGATTGAAAATCTGAGGCCCTCGAGCTCTGGCCTTTTCCTGACTGGAAAGAGCGATCAATCCTCCTATCTGAAAATCTGGGAGATGCACTAGTCGCTGACTGACTTGAGTGCCTAGAATGCATCGGTCTCTGTCCCCCTCTATATTCACTGCTGGCTCCCATGGCTTTAGTTCTCTTGCCTTGCTTTCTGTCATTATCACGATCACTTCTTTGTTGCTGTTGTCGTTCCTCAAGATTTTGAGCATGTGCCTGTATTCAGGAAATATGCATCCCGTCTTGCAAGGAGGCTGTCAAGCAATCTCTAAATAAGTGTGGCCCTAAACCACTCACAAATCTGTGGACTCGGTCTCCCATGTCGGCCACCATAGTCGGAGCATACCTGGCCAGAGAATTAAACTGCAGACTATACTCTCGAGCACTCATGCCTCCTTACTTTAGATTCAAGAACCTGTCTGCTCTAACTTGACGGACCTCAGGTGGCAAATAATGACGAGCAAAAGCGTCAACAAACTCTTGCCAGACAAGAGGAGGTGCATTTTCAGGTATTGATGCTATCCAGTTGTTATACCACAATACCGCCACATCGCGGAGTCTATAAGAGGCCAACTCCACCGATTCAGTCTCAGAAGCATGCATAATATGCAATCATGACATGCTCGTTATAAAATACTTATAATAATATCCCGTATTTCGTACATTCGGATATTTCAAGGTAGTCATGGTAAGTTAAGGGCAAGGCTATATTTTTGACCTTGTTTAGCACACAAGTCGTTTATGAAAATTATTGAGGTGGAAATATTGAGGAAGGCTAAGGGCAAATTTGGAAAATTAATTTTCATGAATTGCAAGGCAAAAAAATAATAATTGGTCTTGAAATAAAAATAGCCAAGTGGGCCGTCCAAGGTGGTGTGGGCTTAGGCCCACATGGGAGCTTATTAAATAAGGAAAAAGATTACTAACTCATTATATTTGTCATCTTCACTTGGAAGATTCAAGAAAATTGGAGAAAAAAAATTGAAGCCTTCAACTCTTGATCAAAAAATATTTTCTTCTAGCATTTCTACTAATTGGAAGGCCCTCTTTAACGTGGGATAATTATTTGAGCATGAAGACTACTCCTTGTTGCAGGTCCAAAATTCTAGTCATGTGGGAAATTAAGGAAAAAGGTGAGAATTGATCTTCTTTTATATGTTATGGAAGGTTTGTGTATGTTGTAGTATGTAGGAATGAATGAAAAGCATGAAAATAATGTGTGTTATGTGTGGCCGTGTATATGGTGTGGTAATCGTGTGTATGTGTGGTTGTAGGAACAATGATTCAATTATTTTATTTAGTGTTTTAGTTGTTGTTGTTGCGGATTCTATGTTGATAATGCAAGTGTGGTGATTCTAGTTGAAGTTGTAAATGTTGGAGAGTGGTTATGGATGTCAATGTGACTATAACTTTATTTCTTGTATTTATGGAAAACAATGTCGCTAGCATGTAAATTGTTGGTATAGTTCATGAATTTGGAAGAAGAATATGTATTGTTGTTGTTCTTGTTGAATTTGAAAGGTTTCGGGTAGTATGTTGGTTTGGCCGTTTGGAATGTAAGGCGGATTGTGGAAGTGTTCGCGAATATTGTTTGAATGGTGGCGGGTTAGTACTTGAATATATAGGCAATTATGAATTGAACGTAGATGGAAAGTCGTCAAAGTTTGTAGAAAGAAGTTGCTAACGTTAGTATGCATTTTGAATTGATTGTGGATATTGTTAGAATGATTGTTGATATTGTTGTTGATAATTTGGCCGAGTTAAATTCTCGGATTTGTTGTTGATGATATGGCCGAGTTGGATTCTCAGGGATGGTGTATTTACAGGGGAAATGCTGCCGAAATTTTTGTAGACAAAGTGTTAGTCTAGAATGAGATTCTTGGATATCTATGGCTAATGTTTGGTATGTACGAATATTGTTGTAGATCTTGCGAGCCAAAGACTCAAATTCGGATTAGCATAGAAAGCGGGTAAGGTATGTAAAGCTTACCTTTTCTTTCTTTTGGCATGTCCTAGAGCTAAGTAAGCTATGATACTTATCTCGGGGTAACTCTATTCTTGATTCCGAGCTTGTTAACGATTCTTAGTCACTTCTTGATGTGAGTATACTTAGTATAGCCGAGCTTATTGTATGATCGAATAACAAGAAAAGTCTAAAGAGTTCTGTAAGTAGTAATGTCCCTAACTTTCGTAGACGGTCTCAGATTGCTTGAAAAAGGTCGTCGAGGTTTTCTATAATGAATAACGTTCATAACATTCATGTGCTAACTTGGATTGTTTGGAAATGCTCGTAGGAATCCTATAATGAATAATGTCCATAACGATACTTGAAAGGTACTTGGTATGATTGTTGCTTTAATTTTCCAAAAATAGCTTTTGAAACGCTCGTACGAGGTTCTGTACTTCAAACGCTCATAACTTTCTTATACTAAGTCGGATTGACCCGAAACTTGTTACTGAGTCTTCAGGCGTCGGTAAGTATACTTATCCATCGAGTCTTAAAAGTTGATTTATGTGCATTTAGTTCCTCACTACTCTGTTCGTGCATATGGTTGTTAACTTTCTCATACTAACTCGGATTTACTTGAAACGTGTTTATGATTTTACTAATGATTTCGAGAAAACTAGTTTTATACTAAAGGAAATATAAAGTTTGATTTCCAAAATCACTCCGAAGGGGGTGCGAGATTTTACTATTTGATCTTCCAAAAACCACTCCGAATGGGGTGTGAGATTTTACTATTTGGATTTTCAAAACCACTCCGAAGGGGGTGCGAGGTTTTATTATTCCATTCCAATCACGACTTATGTTTACACTCCGTAGCATCATTTCTTTATATTGATGTTGTGGGTTATGTTGAGTTGACATCATCATTATTATTATGCCCGAAGGGGCCAGGATTATTATTATTATGTCGGGACCGGCATGCCCGAAGGGGCCAGGGTAGTTGTTATATCCCGTATTTTATATGTTCGGATATTTCAAGGTAGTCGTGGCAAAGCTAAGGGAATGACCATCTCCCAAAATTATTTTAATGTACAAGTTGGTTATGAATATTAGTAGTATGGAAATATTGGGAAAGGTTAAGGGTAAAAAGAGGAATTCGCAAAATGGTTCATGGAAATAATGCGTAAGAACAGGGGCAAAACGGGAATTTCACACAAGGATCAGAGATAAAGATTATATTATCTGAATATGAGAATGTATATACATGGCATTTGGAGAGCGTAGGAAGTAAATCGGTTAACGTGATCACTTGATGATAGCCCTCGTAACCATAAGCCAAGGTGGGGCCCACTCATCGGGACTTTATAAAAGACATATAAAGAGATATATGAGTAGTACATGTGAAGTTGAGCAAGTCCTAAGAAGGACCCATAAGCCAAAAATGAGTGTAAGCCCTCCAAAAGAACGATTTAAGAAAGCGTTTCCGGATGACCTGACTTGGAGGGGCAAAAACGGCATTATACGTTTGGAATTTGGGAAAACCCCCAGAAATAAAAGTTGTAGATAATTGAATTAGCTTTCCAACGGTAGGTTGTGGACCCTCACACGATGTCGGAATCATAAGTTATGACCATTTTAAGAGAGATACCTTAAACTGCCAAAAAATTAATAAAGAGAACCGCGGGCCCCACGTGGGGAGGTCGGTGAAACCGACTTAGGGGTGCTATAAATACCCCATAAATCCCATTTTTTCAGCAAGATTAGTATTCCAAAAGTCCTAGAAGCCTCTCAAAATTTCTCACAAATATTATAGTTTGAAAAATCAAGAATTTAACAAGATTTCGCCAAACTAGTCCGTGAAAGGTGATTGTTCTTCCTTCTACTCAAGTGTGGCGTTGAAGAAAATTTATGTGGCTGAGTTTCTTCAAGTATAAGGTATTTTATTCATCCCATATCTTGTGTTGAGTTTATTTTAAGGTCTAGAAAGCTTTAAAAATGAAAATAGTTATGGAGAAGGGTCATAAAGTGTTGTGTTGAAGCTATTGTGTTTATGGGCTGATTTGGTATGACAAGGAAAGAGTTGATTTTACTTAGTGTTCTAGTTGTGGTTGTTGTAAAATTTATGGTAAAGAATGAAGGTTTAATGACGTATGTTGAAGTTGTAATGGTTGCGGGCTGTTTTGAAAATTAATATGACTTTAACATAGACTCTTATAAAAATGATGTTGTTAATGGGTGAAAGGTATGGTTATTGTTGAAATGTAAAGGGATGGATGAAAATGCGCGAAAATATGTAAGAAGTGGTTATGGTCAAATAATAGACGTTTTGGTAAGTTAATGTAAATTGATGTCATTTGACATTCTAGTAGTCGTCGTTACGGATTATGCGATGAAGAATGAAGGTTGTTGTCGAAGTTAGCATACATGAATGATGATGATATGCATGGTTGTTGTTGAATTGGAAGGTTTTGGGTAAAGTAATATGTTGATTAAGTCGTTGAAAGATTATGTGAATCGAATTGAATTGAATTGAATTGAATCGGATTGAAATGAATATTGAAATGTGGCTAGAAAAATTGTTGGTATCGTTGTTGGTTTGGCCGAGTTCCATTCTCGGATTGTCGTTGCTATCGTTGAAAGATTATTTACAGGGGAAATGCTGCCGAAATTCCGGCAGAATATAAATGAATGTGCTTGAAAGGTTAAGGCAAGTATATGACAAAAGATCTAATGAATGTGTGAACTCCTTTGAATGTAGATTAACAAGTTGGATGAATAAGCGTAGCTAGTAAGGCGCGACGCAGGTATGTTAAGGCTAAGCCCTTTCTTTCTATGGCATGAATCCTATGATGTAGTCTTATAAATGTTCCCCATAACGTCCTTGTTTTCAAAAGCTAGAAGTTATGAATTCAAAACATGATTTCCTTTCCAAAAGTTATAAATGTTTTCCAAAATATATATTTTTCTCCAAAATCCAAGTTTTACGATTTTGAAAGTTTTTATAACTAAAACAACGTCTACGAAGTTATGATGACAATAATGAAGCCAGACATGAGAAAGTGTCTATGACAAATATGCCAAGGATATGTTCTTACCATGAATACGACGATATGAAATGTTAAGCTACTTTTGGATAATGACTACTTTGAAGGTTTTAAAGTATATGAAGTAATATGTTATGATCCTGTTTTATGTTTTCCCGAGATAATGTTCTTCATTGATAGTCTCGCCTTATAATTGTTCCTTCAAGGCGTTACATGACGACCATGATGATTCCATAATACAATCGGAGGTTACCGACCTTACGTCACTCCGATAGACACATGACTTTCCTTGGGCTCTCATGCATGCTATATATATATATGGGAGGGGGAAGGGATACATATATATGAGGATATGGGGAAGGGACACATGTTTCATCGCCACCTGGTCAGCTGGCATTATCATCCCGGACGCGGGATGCCCGGACGCGGGATATATGGGCGAGCCGACATATTTCGGCGCAATGTGGGCGAGCCGACTTGTTCAGTGCTATGATATGATATGACCCGATAAGCATGCATGGTTTCTGCCCTAAGTAGCATTCATATGTACAGGTATCTCAATCAGCCTATGATACACTATATGACTCCCTATGATATGATATGATATGATATGATATGATATGATATGATACGACATGATATGCTATGATATGACATGATATGATACGATATGACATGATATGATATGACACGACATGATATGTTCCATACGAGATGCCATATGATTCCTTTGTGACTATCTCCACTGGTACCTCTCCTTGTATTGTCGTTCATCCCTTACATACTCAGTACATTGCTCGTACTGACCCCTCTTCTTCGAGGGTTGCGTTTCATGCCACGCAGGTACACCCAGATGAGCCGAAGCCATTATAGAAGATGTTCCAGCGAAGTTGGCGAGCTCCACTTGGCCCTGGAGTGTAGCCGAAGTGCTATACTATGATGTTTTGTTCTATGTTAGAGACTTTGCAGACAGAGTCGTGGGTATAGAGTGTCAGCTTTTTAGACGGCTTCGCCCGTCGATACGTTATTATGTTTCACGTCACGGGTCCCCTATGATGATAGACTTTACTTATAAAAAGAAAAAAAAATATTGAGAGCTTACTATGTATTTTATTCTGAATTGATTCCAGAGTTTATATATGTAATAAGAGTCAGCGGGTTCGCTCGGCTCCAAGTATGGGGTCGGGTGCCCATCACACCCTAGTAAGGTCGGGGTGTGACAGTAGTATTATGTCGGAACCGGCATGCCCGAAGGGGCCATCATTATTGTTAATGTCGCAAGCAGCATGCCCGAAGGGGCCAGGACTAGTATTATTATGTTGCAAGCGGCATGCCAGAAGGGGCCATCATTATTATAATGCCGGACGCGGCATGCCCGAAAGGGCCATCATCATTATTATTATGTCGGGACCGGCATGCCCGAAGGGGCCAGGGTAGTATTATGTCGGAACCGACATGCCCGAAGGGGCCATCATTATTATTATGTCGAACCGGCATGCCCGAAGGGGCCAGGGTAGTATTATGCCGGCGACATGCCCGAAGGGGCCATCATTATTATTATGTCGAACCGGCATGCCCGAAGGGGCCAGGGTAGTATTATGCCGGCGGCATGCCCGAAGGGGTCTTCTTTGTTACTATGCCGGAAGCGGCCGTCCGATGGGACTATTGTGATACTAAATTTAGATTGAGTATTCTAGAATTTGTGTATGCTGTATTATATTGTGTATGCTGGAAGTGGTGTAAGGCACTACGTGGCACAGATCAAAATACTGTTCCAGGTTATTCCCGGGTTTCTCTAAACTGGTTTACTGTTACGCCTCTCCTTGTTTATGATTCAGTGATGCTTTACATATTCAGTACATATTCCGTACTAACCCCCTTTCTTTGGGGGCTGCGTTTCATGCCACGCAGGTACACCCAGATGAGTAGAAGACTTTGCTAAAGGTGTTCCAGCGGGATTGGCGAGCTCCATCTCAGTTCGGAGTTTTGCCGGGTCAAGTATTTATGTCATGGTATTTTGTATATGTTAGAGACTTTGCAGACAAGTGTCCTGTGGATAGAGCGTCGGGAAGTGCGAATCATTTGTAGATGTTAAAAGAGTATGTATTTTCAGATGATTTCAGTTGGTTTAAAGTACGTAATTGATTGAAAGTTTTCATAATTTGTATAAAGACGATGACCTTTATTTGGAAAAGTTTCATGTTTTTAAAAGTTTTTTGAAATGACAGATTTTGATAGAGCGAATGTCAAAGGGTTCGCTCGACTCTTATGAGAGTCGGGTGCCCATCATGCCCTATCAAGATTAGGGTGTGACAATTAATATGACTCTCATTATCAATGATCACCGAACATACCTTAGCATGTGAGGTACATCTACTGCGGAAAAGAGATTCCTTTTTTCTTTTCATCTTCTTGAACCCAACGTCCTCTTCTTTCTTGCATATAATCCATGAAATTACTCAACTGCGCTCTGATACCAAATTGATGTGATTCTTTGAGTTAACAAAGAACCAATCGACCAGGATCTTGTTCTTGAAGCGATTTGATGGGCAGAATTCAAGAAACGAACGTAAATCGAGCTATACTTCTCAGAATTATGTGATTTCAAGACGAGGAATGTCAAAGGGTTCGCTCGACTCTTATGAGAGTCGGGTGCCCATCATGCCCTATCAAGATTAGGGTGTGACAATTAATATGACTCTCATTATCAATGATCACCGAACATACCTTACCATGTGAGGTACATCTACTGCGGAAAAGAGATTCCTTTTTAAAACAAGTAAAAATAACTATTGAATCATTTAAAACAAGTAAATATTGAGGGCACAACGATGGAAAGGAAATTAGAATTCTGGGTATGAAATAGAACGAATTGGTTTTCAAGAAACGCGTTCTTGAATGATCAAGAACCAACAAAATTCCTAAGTCACCACTTGAAATCAACTTACGTGATAAAGAAACACCACACTCTATTGAAAACAAGATAAATACTATCACCACCTTGCTTGGAACAAAAAACAAGGATAAAGAAGACCAAATAGAGAAAATAACTCTATTGCAAACTAGGGTTTATGCTCAAAAACGTGAATTGTATATTTACAAGTCATGAGAATCCTTTATATAGGCCTAGGGTCTCTTCTTTTATGACTACAAATCCCTATTATACTCTAGAAAGGAAATAACTAAAAACAAGGAAAGTAAAATCCCTATTCTACAAGGAAAAGAATAAAGAAAACTAGAATCCTACTAGAACTAGGATAAAGATCATACTAATGATAGGAAATTAAATCCTACTATGATATAAATCAAGAAACAAGAAACCTATTTAGAAAAGGATTCAAGGAACAAGAATGGGAAATAATCTTCAAACTTGAGCTTCTTGGACTTTTCTTTTCCTTGAATTTCAGCCTTGTGTTTCTTGATTTTCTTGGATTTCTTGATCTTCTTCATCTTTCATCACTTTCAACATTACAAAACATTCCACTAGTTACTTCACTTGCAATAGTCATTTTAGCATCAAATAAGACATTATCTTTTAAGAGAGTGATCCATGAACAATGAGGAGTCAAAGCATCCAATTTCATTCTCACAAACACAAACGTCATCTTTCAACATACTTTCATTCACATGACTATTTACATGACACACACCACTATCACAATTTTGAGTCTTATCACATGACACTAAGACAAGATCAAGGGACTCATTTTGACATGAAACAAATAAAGATGAGGTGTCACACTCTTTCAAATGACCAACTATATCAAAATTAACATTCACTAGAGGCACATTAAGCACATCACAAGGATCCTCAAGTAGTGAATTATCATTACAAGCAAGTTGATCAACACAAATTTCAACACTAGTTGGTAGTATGTCAAGCTCACAAGATTCTCTAACATGATTACCACATGACAATGTACTACCATTCAAGTCACACATGTCAACACTAGGTGGACACAAATTGATCTTACAAGAAGAGTCAACTTGGTCATCAAAAGGATCAACTAGTGTATGAGCACGCTTAGCAATTGATAATGCACTATCATTCAAATCACAAGTGCCAACACTAGGTGGACACAAATCAACCTTCCAAGAAGAATCAATTTGGTCATCAATAGGATCAACTAGTGTAGGGGCACTTGCAACAATGACATTATCAATACATGGCAAAGAATCATTAACCTCACACAAAGACAAGCTACTACTCATACACTCATCACAAACCTGTCCATTCAAAGAGTTGGAAGTATTTAATTTAGCTATTGGACCTTGAAGTTCCCACGAAGAATTTTCTTCGCCTTGAGCTATCCATGGCAAGCTCACTTGACCAATTGTAGAGATGGTCTTGTCCTCGTTTCCTCCTTTCAAGTATGGGAGTTCTTCACCTGAAGACTCCTTTAGCAAGTCATTTCCTTGATTACCTATAAAAGCTTCTTCACAACAAGGGAAAGAAGTAGAAAGATTAGATTTAATCTGTGGCAACTCTCTCACATCACTCCACACATCCTCTCATTTTTCCACTCGTGAGTTTCCACTTTGCACTCCCTTACTCCTCTCTATCTTTCCCATCGTTTCATCTAGGTTATCCACTAGGTGTCTCAATTTGATTACCATAGCCATCACATCACTAAGTGTAGGTTCCCCGGGGGAAACTTGAGTTTCCTTCACCGTCATCATCGTACCTACTTAAGAACACTTAAAAACAAGAAACAACGTTAGTAGTATAGGAAACTCACCACACTCGTGTTTACACTCTTTTGTGCTTGGCTAGCACCACTCAAATGAACTCACACACTCTTGCCTCTTACCACTCAATTGGATGGGCCGATGTTGATTCTCGATTGGATTCGGTTGCTTGCAAGGTGCACAATTTCTACTCAAGATTGGAATGGATTCTTGTTAGACTCGAAGAAAGAGGATGACTCAATTAAAACAAACGCACTTGAATCAAGAAATTAATGATGAAGTTGTACAACGAGAAAAGAACGAAAAAAATTGGCACAAAAGAAATGCAGACACAAGAACTAATTAGCAACTAATAAGGTCGATTACTAGTTGTTAATTAGTTGTAAGAATCAAAGAAAAGAAGTTAGGAAAGAGTCAAACCATTTTGACACTTGGAAATTTTTTCAAAAACTCTTCAGTGAATCAGGCTTTCCTTTCGCTTCGCGGATGAAAAGCGGACGTTCTCAGGAAATCATACTTTCCTTGCGCTATGCGGACCAAAAGCGGAGTGAACAGTACTTTTTTTTTTTTGAAAAATCAGAAATTTAGACTAAGTATTTCTGATTTTTTTTTTTGGCCCACAAACACTTTTTCAAAACTTTATTTGACAACTTTTGGATCAAATGGCCCTTTGGAGAGTCTTCTTCCTTATGAAGATTTGAAGGTCTTCAAGAACACAAGAACAATTCAAAAATTCAACTACCCTCAAACCAACTCCAAATTAGCTCAAATTTCGGATTTAAGTTCTCTTTGATGTAGAGAACAAAACCCAAATAAGGTTCAACCTTCAATTTCAACCGAATCACAAGACCCACTTTTCAAGTTGTTGAGTTATTTAACGCTTCAAATACCAAAAATGGTAGATCCTTAAATCCTTGGTCAAATACCTCCAAATTTCGGATTTAGAGTCCTTATCCACTTGAGAACAAACCCCAATCAACTTGAACCTTCAATTCTTCTCCTTCTTCAAACCCACTAACCTTGTTCTTGAAGCTTTGAAGCTCAACAATGGTGGAATACAAACCCCAACTCCAAATATGACAACGAATCGATTTGGGGATGAAACTAAATCAACTCAAAATGCAGAAATTAAGGATAGAAAGAAAGGGGATGAGAATTAGAGGATAGATACTTGACCCATTTGGTAATGAAAACTATAGGCAAACCTAAGTATAGAAACCTAGACCCTCCTAATTTGAATTCAACCAAAGAACCAAAGCAATTTGAAATCAAGGCAAAGGAATTCAATTGAATCCACAAATGAACTACCTTTCATGAATTTCAATGGAAATAAAGGTTCAAGACCAAACAATGTAATCCACCATTAAATCTACTAAACTAAGCTAAACCCTAGCTAAACAAACTATGATAATCCTATCATCACTCAAATATTCATCATCCAAAATCTCGGTTTCTAATGAAAGACAAGCTATATATACAACCTAAGCAAAGAAGACTTATAGGCAATTACAATGCTACCCTTAATGAAGTAAGAGCCTTGTTTGGCTACTCTTCTTAGTGTAGTCTTCAATTCAAGAATTGGCCTTCAAGGGTCAAACACGTCCCTCCATGCATAGATGGCCCTCTAATCAACCTTGCATGCATGGCCTTCTTGCAAGCACAACCTTCTTTGCACAAATAGCCAACTCCTGACCTTCTCCAAGTTTGCACATGTAGCCAATTTGCAGAAATGTCCCTATTTGCACATTTGTCCACTTTGCGCATTTGGTCCCCTTTTTAGTAGCTTATTCTTCAAGCCTCTCCCAAGCCACCTCCCACACATCATAGGCCTCATTGTGGGGCTTGTATAGGCCTCCAAAGGCCTTCAATGCTATCCTTATCATCCATGCCGCTTGTAGAGCTTGAAGTTTCATATCTTGGTGTCACGACCCGGCTAGGGGGCCGCGACGACAACCCGGTGCTACCCAACCCGGGCACCCCCTTATCGTACATAACATAACATCTAGGTGAACCATAAGTCAATTCGTGCTTTTCTTATCGTTAATCATATTGATCCCATTAGACGACCATCATCATTTAACATATCATAGGCATCTATGCCACATCATAAGTACAAGGCCGACGAGGCCAACAAAAGATATACAAAACATGGGCCGACATGGCCGAACATCTCTACTCACATACACATGACTACGAGCCTCTAAGAGTATGACATTTCCTTCGATCAAGCTGTATCGTGGTGCCTTGCTCCTAAGAGCTCATGGCTCCTTAGGGTCTACTGGTAATTTTCCCTCTGCCAAATAGTCTATGAACTTGTTCCGCCAGTCCCAAGTTAAAATTTTCATGTTAACTTCGGCGTGGCTACTTCTGATAGCGGAGTTCATTAATTTGACCACAGTCCCCACGTTAAATTCCTCCGTTCCCACTGAGGAGCCCAGGTTCGCCAATGCATCTGCCTCAGAGTTTTGTTTCCTCAGCACCATGCTGTAAAGTCCATTCTTTGAATCGGTGTAAAACTACCTGTATCTTCTCAAAGTATTTTTGCATCCGATGATCCTTCACATCAAAAATCTCGTTTACTTGATTCATGACCAAGGGCGAGTCGCATTCTGCTTCGATGGTTTCTACTTCCAAACTCCTAGCTAGCTCCAAACCTATAATCATAGCCTCATACTCGACTTCATTATTAGTCAATTTTATAGTACTTATGGATTGCCGAATGGTATCCCCTGCGGAGGCTTTAAGCACAATCCCAAGCCCAGTCCCTTTCACATTGGTAGCTCCATCCGTGTATAGGATCCAAATCCCTAATTTTTTACCCGAGGTTAAAAAACGTTCTTTCTCTACCTCGGGCACCATCGCGAGGGTAAAATCTGCTACGAAGTCTACCAAAATTTGGGACTTTATAGCCGTTTGGCGCTTATATTTGATGTCATATTCGCTGACTTCGACTGCCCATTTTTCCAACCTCCCGGATAATTCTGGTTTACGCATAACATTTTTAATGGATATGTCATTACTACACATATAGGGTGACATTGAAAATAAGGCTTCAACTTTCTAGATGTTCTTAATAAAGCTAGGGCCAATTTGTCTAGGTGGGGGTAATGTTTCTCCATGTCCCCTAAAGTTCTACTAACATAATAAATCGGAAATTGCGTACCTTCATCTTCTCGGACTAACATTCCAATTACCGCGACTTCAGACACTGCAAGATACAAGTACAACTGCTCGTCTGCCTTCGGGGTATGCAACAGTGGCGGGCTCGATAAATATCTTTTTAATTCTTCTTGGGCCAGCTGACATTTCAATGTCCATACGAAGTCATTTTTCTTTTTGAGCAATGAGAAAAATCGGTGGCTTTTATTTGAAGACCGAGAGATGAATCTGCTTAAGGCCGCAATCCTTCCGGTCAGCCTCTACACTCCTTTTATATTCTTGACTCCCAGGATATGATCAATGAGCCTTGATCTTATCTGAGTTAATTTCGATACCTCGATTTGACACCACGAAACCCAAGAACTTACCCGATCCTACTCCGAAGACGCACTTCTCTGGGTTCAGCTTTATGTTGTACTTGCATAGTATGTCGAAGGTGTCCTGCAAGTGCTTCAAATGGTCCTCTGTTTACACGGACTTAACTAGCATATCATCAATATATACTTCCTTTGTCTTACCTACTTGTTTTTCGAACATTTTGTTTACTAGGCGTTGGTAAGTATCCCCAGCATTTTTTAACCCGAACGACATTACGTTCTAATAGTAAGTTCCATACTTGGTTACAATAAAAGTTTTTTCTTGATCTTCTAGGTTCATTCGGTTCTAGTTGTACCCGGAATAAGCATCAAGAACTCTTAATATCGGGTGGCCAGCCATCGCATCGATCATGCGATTAATGTTGGGCAAAGAAAAAGAATCTTTCAGGCATGCCTGATTGAAATCTTTATAATCTACACACATTCTAAATTTATTACCCTTTTTGGATACAACACTACATTAGTTAAATAATCCGGGCATTTAACTTCCCGGATGGATCCTATTTTTAATAACTTCATTACCTCTTCCTTGACGAATTTATGTTTGACCTCGCCCATTGTACTCTGCTTTTGCTTTACCGGGGTAAATTTTTTATCAAGGCTCAGCCTGTGAGTGGTGACTCTGAGTGGAATACCTGTCATGTCTAAATGGGACCACGCAAAACAATCGGCATTAGCTTGAAGAAATTTGATTAACTTACCCCTGAGCTTCGAGGTTAACCGCATGCCCAAGTATACCTTTCTATCCGGTAGATGGACGAACGGAATGACTTGCTCAAGTTCTTCCACCGTTGATTTTGTTTCGTTTGAATCATTGGGTTGTACAAACGATCTAGGAACTCCGAAGTTATCTTCTTCCATGTCCATCTTTCCTTCCTCTTCGCATCTGGCCAGATCTGCATCCTGTGATTGCTATTTGGCATTTTCTATTTCATTTTTGGCCTCAGCATCCTCGAGGGCTTTCTTTGGTGTTTGAATAGCTTCTTCAACTGCGAACATCTCTTTTGCTTCAGGTTGCTCTCCATGAATGATTTTTACCCCTTCCGAGGTTGGGAATTTTAACATTTTGTGCAAGGTTGAAGGCATCACCCTCATGATATGTAACCACGGTCTTCCGAGCAAGGCGTTATATCTCATTTCTCCGTTGATGACATAAAACTTTGTGTGCTGGATTATACCGGCTGCGCTCACCGGTAGTGTAATCTGGCCTTTTGTAGTTTCGCATGCCGTGTTGAATCCGTTTAGAACATGGGCCGCTGGTACGATCTGATCCAACAGTCCTAACTGCTCCACTACCTTCCATCATACATTATTGGCCGAGCTACCTCGATCAATCAAAATACGTTTCATATCAGTTTTATTAATAAGGACAGAAATTACCAAAGCATTACGGTTGGGTTGAATGATGCCCTCAGCGTCTTCATCACTGAAGGAGATAAATCCATCCGGCAGATAGTCCCTGGTTCTTTTTTCTCAGGTGATTGAGAACTTTGTATTCTTCATCATCGGTCCTCGGGGTGTTTACACACTCCCATAATGATCATGTTGATCATATGTTGAGGTTGCTCCGGTTCGTTCTTTTTGCTAGGCTCCCGACTCTTGGAACGGTTTTTTGCTCACTCAATCAGGAATTCTCGGATGATTGTTCGTCAGTAGTCGTGCCACTTCATCCCTTAGCCCTTTACAATCGTCAGTTTGGTGTCCGTGAGTTCCGTGGTACTCGTATATCAGGTTCGAATCCCATTGCGAGGGGTTTGTTTGTAATGGCCTTGGCCATTTCACGTCCTCAATGTGACCGATCGCGCCTACAGTCGCTGCCGAGTCGACATTGAAGTTATATTTAGATAGCCTCAGACTTTCACCAATGTTGGACCCCCTAATGGACCTGTTTCTGAATTGTAAACCCCTGCTCCCCGAACTGCGATCGCCCCATCTGTCACTTCTTCCTGTATTGGGATCGGGACAGCTCCTTTCCTTATCCGATTTGAAGGCGGACCTTTCATGTGGAAAGTATGGATGATATCTATCCCTTGGTGGTTGAAACTTCATTTCTACTATCCTCTTTGGTCTATCCGAATTTTTAATCCGATTAATCAGACCAGGTGTAAGCTCCAGCTGATCATCCTCCACCCGTATCTTGGACTCGTACCAGTTATGGGCATCTGCCCAAGTAATCGCTCCGAACTCCAACATGTTTTCTTTAAGTTTGAGAGAAGCATTAGAACTTTGAGGATTCAGTCCCTTGTGAAAGCCTGAGCCGCCCACTCGTTGGGAACTGGGGGAAGCAACATCCTCTCTTCTGGAATCTTTTCACGAACTCTCTGAGCCGTTCGTTGTCCTTTGGGAAGATCTTAAATATGTCGGCCTTCCTAGCCTGCACTTTTTGGGCCACGACATGAGCTTTTACGAAGGCATCTGCGACCACTGCGGGTGCACTCCTCGGGAATCGTCGGGTCTGAATATCTCTATCCGGTTAAGCCGAGATCTACTATCCGTTGCCTCTTGCTTTTGGGTTCGGATCGTCGAACCTTGGGTCGGGGCTACCGACCCCGGTTTTCACTGTATACAACTTTATTTATTGTTAATGAAAAACATAAGCGTACTGAAAATTATTTTCAGACAAACTTAAATCAACATTGTTATATTGACATAATACGCGGATTTAGAATGATAAACCGAAAACCCTAACAATGAATTAAACATCAAATTGCAAATCATTACTCGCCAAAAAAAGGATAGAAGGAAAAAATATATATTAAAAAAATTGATATTCCAACACTACGTATTAATGCCATTCTGTGGAAATATGTGTTACACCTTGGAAAATCCCCCACATATGTACAACGAATAGGCTAACAAAGGACATAGCGTGTGCGATGTTTTGATGAGTAATGACGTCCCTTAGATTAGTATCGAAGTGTTGAACAATTGTTAAGAAGGTTCCATAAGGATCGGAGATTTAACGAAGTGTCAAAAATAAGATTCAGTTAACTGGTGGATTATACAGTTGATTATACGGACCGTATAATGCTTTTACGGCCGTATAATAAACCGTAGAAGTGTCACAGAATGAAGTCAAGAAAAGGTGGGTTTTACGATAGATTATACGGACCGTATAAAATTTTACGGCCCGTAAAATGAACCGTCAAGTTGACACAGAAAAAGGGCAGCCACTGTAGCAGTTTTACGGTCGATTATACGGATCGTATAAATTTATACGGACCGTATAATGGACCATATAATGGCATCGCGACAGATTTCAAATTTATAAAAAAAAATGATCCAAGTCCATTTTATTCATTTCTCCTTCTCACTCCACGACCCAACCTTTCTCTAGAACATTCCAAACTCTTCCAAACCAAGAATTCAAGTGAAGAATTAAGATCAACTTCATCAATCCACAAGAACCAAGTGTAAGAAACCCATCAAGGATCATCTAAGTTAAGAAATTCCATGGAAGGTGGAACTAGGGTTTTGTGCAAGTGAATTAATTCAACTCAAGACTTGTTCAACCATCATCTAAGGTATGTTTCATGAATTTATCATGTTGTTTAAGGTATTAGAAGACTAAGAAGCTTGAATTGTAGAGAGACATGGGAAACGGGTCTTGAATGGGTGAATAGTGCCACCATTGAATGATAGTGGAATTGAATTATGAATGTTAGTGTGTTGTGAGTTTGAATATGTTATAAATGACATGTAGACCATGAGATAAGTGTGATACATGGGAAAATACGATAGCGAACCTATAACCATAAATGTGAAGAAATTGGAGAGAAATGGTGGATTCTACTCAAAGTATATAAATGATGATTGTTGCTTGCGATATGGTGAGTGTTGTTGTAAATGTTGGGAGTTGAGATAGAACGTGGGAAAGGTAGTGTAGACAAAGGAAGTGCCGCGCAATTTTCTCTAGAGTAGCAGTGCGTTCTTAAGGCTAATGGACTAATGTTAGCACGAATCTTCTTTTGAAGGTAGAGGCGTAACATTGAAGGAGAACAAGCGAACGCTAGATCGCTTAAACAAGAAAGGTATGTAAGGCTTAACTCTTCTTCAAAAAGGCATGAATCCTCAAGCTTTCCATAATCCCTTTATAAGATGAAGCTTATGAGTCCTTCTATGTACTAAAGCACCTATGAGCATGATAATAGTGATAATGAGCTAGAGTGTACAGATTCAAGGAAATGTGGCACGATGTTCCTATAACGCTAATGATGTTATTATTTCTAACACTCGCCTTATGTTTTATTCCCTTCAAGGCGAGGCATGATACTCATAAATGTCCATAATACAATTGGGGGTTCACGACCTTACGTCACCGCGACATAGGGTGGTTGTCTTAAAGACTAATGTATGCTCCTAATGCTAATGTATGCTATGGCGATAAGATAATGAATAATGCTAATTTGTAATATAACTATGGGATACATGGAACACTAAGAAATGATAATATGATGCTATGGCATGAAATGTATAATAATGACGTGTTATGATTGATGTTGTGATGATAAGATTTCCACCGCGCCTATATGGACGGGCTTGTCACCGCTAAGGTGGGCTGCATATGATTCCACCACGCCTATATGGCCGGGCATGTCACCGCTAATGCGGGCTGCTATGTTTACACCGAGCCGAGAGGGCCGGGAATGATCACCACTAGTGGGCGGCATATGAGGTTTAACAGACGCGGGTGACGATACAGGTTATGATGTGATGATGTATATGATGATGTACGTGATGATGTATGGGATATGATAACATGTATACTATGATTATGTAAAATGTGAAATATGAAAGTAATACAGTTGCCTATGACACTCGTGCAGGTTATATCTTTGTCCCATGACTTATGATCTTTCTATTATGTTGTTTATTTCATTCCTGCCTTACATACTCAGTACAATACTCGTACTGACGTTCGTTTTCTTTGGACGTTGTGTTCATGCCCACAGGTAGACAGGGAGGAGATCTTGCTCCAGATTCTTAGAGGCTGCTAGCTGACTGAAAGCCTTCCTTTGTTCCGGAGGTGCCTATGATGATTCTTTTGCGTACAGTTGTAGATGTCATCTCTTAGAGGCTCGTAGAAACTCAATATGGGTCGTGTGGTTTCATGGCATGGCCATTATGTAGATATATATATATATATATATATATATATATATATATATATATATATATATATATATATATATATATATATATATATTATTTTTCCTAGCCTAAGGGCTCATGTGTATCAAAACATTTTGTTTCTAGTTGAAAACGTTTTTTTTTTTATAAATTGTGCATGAATCGGATGAGTGATTGTTAAATAAGCCTAAGAAGTAATAGTACGAGCGGTGCTCGGCGGTTAGCCCCGGGTGCCCGTCACGGCACCTAGCCGACATTTGTGAGTGGTTTGGGACCCCATTTATTTAGAGATTGTTTGACAGCTTCTTTGCAAGATGGGATGGACATTTCTCGGATACAGGCCCATGCTCAGAATTTAGAGGGGCAGCAACAACAATAAAGGGGTGATCGCGACAGTGATAGGAGGCAAGGCAAAAGGGCTAGATCTATGGGCACAGGCAGTGATTATAGAGGGGGATCGAGGCAGGCTTATTCCCGACATTTAGGCCTGTCAGCGACTAGTGCACCTCCCCGGTTTGCAGATAGGGGGTTCGATCGCTCTTTTCCATTGGGACAGTGTCAGAGCTAGAGAGCTTCGGGTTCTCAGTTTGGGGGTGATTACAGTTGGAGGTGACCACCAGTTCCACGATGTAGTCGGTGCCGCAAATTACCTTCAGGGCCGTGTCGTCAGGACACTGATGGTTGTTATTTTTGTGGGCAGACTTGACATTTGATGTGAGATTGTCCCTTGCGATATGGTAGAGGTGGGGTTCTTCCCACAGGCTCAGCAGCGGGTTCCTCATCAGCACGCCCCACAGGGCAGACTCCTCAGATGACAGCAGGTCGAAGTATAGGCCGAGGGGCAGCATCTACTTCAGGTGCCACTCAGCCCCGTGTATATGCCTTAGCCGGACGATAGGATCTCGAGTCCTCTCCGGATGTAGTCACAGGTATATTGTCTATATTCTCTCGTGATGTGTATGCGTTGATAGATCCGGGTTCTACATTTTCTTATATTACTCCATATGTTGCCGGTTGTATTGGGGTGAAACCCGAGTCCATTAAACCCTTTGAGGTGCTTACTCCAGTTGGCGATCCCGTGATAGCAAGACAAGTGTACAAAAATTGTGTCGTTGTGATATGTGATCGTCAGACCCAAGCTGATTTGATGGAGCTGGAAATGATAGACTTTGATATAATTATGGGTATGGATTGGTTGGCGTCGTGCTATGCTAATGTTGATTGTCGCATAAAAGTGGTTCGATTCCAATTTCTGGGAGAGCCCGTGCTTGAATGGAAGGGTAATGCAGAATCGCCAAAGGGTAGGTTTATTTCCTACCTCAAGGCAAGGAAGATGATAGCCAAGGGCTATGTTTACCATTTAGTTCGGGTTCATGACACAAAGGCAGAGCCGCCAACTTTCCAGCCAGTCCTAGTAGTGAATGAATTCCTAGACGTATTCCCAGATGAACTTCCGGGTCTTTCACCAGAAAGGAAAATTGATTTCGCTATTGACGTATTGCCGGACACAAAGCCTATTTCTATTCCTCCCTATCGAATGGCTCCGGCAGAATTAAAAGAGCTAAAGGCACAGTTGAAAGACTTGCTAGAGAAGGGATTCATTAGACCCAATTCATCACCGTGGGGAGCACCGGTCTTGTTTGTAAGAAAGAAAGACGGATCTTTACGAATGTGTATTGACTATAGGAAATTGAACAAAGTGATGATAAAGAATAGATATCCTCTTCCAATGATTGATGATTTATTCGATCAATTGCAAGATGCCAAGTGGTTTTCAAAAATAGATTTGAGGTCGGGCTACCATCAGGTGAGAGTAGGGGAAGCGGACATTCCTAAGATAGCCTTTAGAACGAGATATGGCCACTATGAATTTCGAGTGATGTCATTCGGGTTGATTAATGCTCCGGCCATATTTATGAATTTGATGAACAACGTATTCAGGCCTCTCTTGGACCTATTTGTGATAGTATTTATTGATGATATTCTGGTGTATTCTCGCACAAAATCAGAATATGCAGATCATTTGAGAATTGTTCTTGGCATTCTTCGAGCCCGAGAATTGTATGCAAAATTTTCAAAGTGTGAGTTTTGGCTAAATTCTGTAACATTTCTGGGCCATATTATTTCATATAATGGCATTCGAGTCGACACTCAGAAAATTGGAGCTGTGAAGACTTGGCTAAGGCCTACGACGCCCACAGAAGT
This sequence comes from Lycium barbarum, assembly GCF_019175385.1. Classification (NCBI taxonomy): domain Eukaryota; kingdom Viridiplantae; phylum Streptophyta; class Magnoliopsida; order Solanales; family Solanaceae; genus Lycium; species Lycium barbarum. Next base: position 64,480,564 of record NC_083338.1, on the reverse strand, counting down.
TCGTAGTTTTCTGGGTTTGGCAGGCTATTATAGAAGATTCATAGAGGGTTTTTCATCTATTTCATCCCCATTGACGAAGTTAACTCAGAAGTCAGCTAAATTTCAATGGACGGTGTGCACGTTGACATCTATACAGATCACAAGAGCCTCCAGTACATTTTCACGCAAAGGGAGTTGAACTTGCGACAGAGGCGGTGGCTAGAATTATTAAACGATTATGATGTTAACATCCTATACCACCCTGGGAAGGCGAATGTAGTAGCCGATGCTCTTAGCCGCCGATCAATGGGAACTTTATGTGAAATCCCTCCGGAAAGGAAAGACATGGTTCAAGAACTTCATCGACTGGCTAATCTTGGAGTGCGTATACTTGATTCGGGTGATGCAGGTATTAGTATCAAAGATTCCATAATTTCGTCCTTGGACATGGAAGTGAAGGAACGGCAATGTGAAGATCCTCAGTTATGTCGTTATAGAGACACATCTCGTGAGAAAGAAAAATCTCCGTTTGAAGTTTCTATTGATGGGATTCTTAGATACCGAGGCAGGTTGTGTGTGCCGAATGTGGCGGGATTACGCCGACGAATTCTAGAAGAAGCACACTGCTCTCGATATTCTGTTTACCCGGGTTCAACCAAAATGTATTATGATCTCAATATGATGTATTGGTGGGATAGCATGAAGAGAGACATAGCAGAATTTGTGGCACAATGTCCAAATTGCCAACAAGTAAAAGTTGAGCATCAGAAGCCAGAAGGCTTATTGCAAGCGATAGAGATACCCACCTGGAAGTGGGAAGTGATTAACATGGATTTCATCGTGGGATTACCTCGTTCTCGTGGTAAATATGATTCTATATGGGTGATCGTGGAAAGGCTGACGAAAGCAGCCCATTTTCTCCCAGTTAGGACCACGTACTCAGCAGAAGACTATGCAAGGCTGTATCTTAAAGAAATTGTGCGACTCCATGGAATTCCATTATCTATTATCACAAACAGGGGAGCACAGTTTACAGCTAAGTTCTGGAAGTCTTTCCAAGAAGGTTTAGGCACGCAAGTGAAGTTTAGCACGACATTTCATCCGCAAACTGATGGGCAAGCCGAGCGTACCATTCAAACCGTAGAAGATATGCCACGGGCGTGTGTGCTGGATTTTGGTGGTAGTTGGGATGAACATTTTCCCTTTATTGAGTTCGCGTACAACAATAGCTACCATTCTAGTATACAAATGGCTCCGTATGAAGCGTTATATGGAAGGAAATGTAGATCTCTAATCGGATGGTTCGAAATAGGAGAAGCACAATTAGTGGGCCCTGAACTGATCCAACAAGCAATAGAAAAGGTCAAGGTGATTCGAGATCGGTTGTTAACAGCCCAAAGTCGCCAAAAGTCCTATGAGGACAACCGCCGACGAGACTTGGAGTTTCAAGTTAATGATTGGGTGTTCTTGAAAGTGTCACCAATGAAAGGGGTGATGAGATTTGGTAAGAAAGGAAAGCTAAGCCCCAGGTACGTCGGACCCTACAAAATCATTCGTAAGGTGGGACAAGTAGCATATGAATTGGAATTGCCTTCGGAGCTTGAATCAGTCCATCCGGTCTTTCACGTTTCGATGCTCCGCAAGTGTGTTGGAGATCCCACAAATATTGTCCCGATAGATGATGTGCAGATAACGGAAAAGCTAACTTATGAAGAGGTGCCTATTGCCATCTTAGATAGGAAAGCGCGAAAGCTTCAAAATAAAGAGGTAGCTTCAGTCAAAGTCCTATGGCAAAACAACAATCGGGAAGAAATGACTTGGGAGCCAGAAGAGAAAATGAAGTCCAAGTATCCGCACTTATTCCCACCCCCAGGAGAGATACGAAATGAAACGCCGACAATATCAGGTATGTATGTTTTATCTTTATGTTTTTGGTCGTGTGTGGCCATAGATATGTTGCTATTGTGATGTAGCCCTGTGAGGCGATGATATTATGGGTCGTTGTGACAGGTTGGTAGTGCCAAGTTACAGGGGAAACTCTGGCGAAATTTTTGTAGAATCTCGAGTGTTTAACATTCGAGGACGAATGTTCCAAAAGGGGGGGCGGGGTGGAGAATGTTACACCTTGGAAAATCCCCCGCATATGTACAGCGAATAGACTAACAAAGGACATAGCGTGTGCAATGTTTTGATGAGTAATGATGTCCCTTAGATTAGTATTGAAGTGTTGAACAATTGTTAAGAAGGTTCCATAAGGATCGGAGATTTAACGAAGTGACAAAAATAAGATTCAGTTAACTGGTGGATTATACGGTCGATTATACGAACCGTATAATGGTTTTACGGTCGTATAATGAACCGTAGAAGTGTCACAGAATGAAGTTGAGAAAAGGTGGGTTTTACGGTAGATTATACGAACCGTATAAAATTTTACGGCCCGTAAAATGAACCGTCAAGTTGATACAGAAAAAGGGCAGCCACTGGAGAAGTTTTACGGTCGATTATACGGACCGTATAATGGACCGTATAATGGCATCGGGACAGATTTCAACTTTATAAAAAAAAATGATCCAAGTCCATTTTATTCATTTCTCCTTCTCACTCCACGACCCAACCTCTCTCTAGAACATTCCAAACTCTTCCAAACCAAGAATTCAAGTAAAGAATTAAGATCAACTTCATCAATCCACAAGAACCAAGTGTAAGAAACCCATCAAGGATCATCTAAGTTAAGAAATTCCATAGAAGGTGGAACTAGGGTTTTGTGCAAGTGAATTAATTCAACTCAAGACTTGTTCAACCATCATCTAAGGTATGTTTCATGACTTTATCATGTTGTTTAAGGTATTAGAAGACTAAGAAGCTTGAATTGTAGAGAGACATGGGAAACGGGTCTTGAATGGGTGAATAGTGCCACCATTGAATGATAGTGGAATTGAATCATGAATGTTAGTGTGCTGTGAGTATGAATACGTTATAAATGACATGTAGACCATGAGATAAGTGTGATACATGGGAAAATACGATAGCGAACCTATAACCATAAATGTGAAGAAATTGGAGAGAAATTGTGGATTTTACTCAAAGTATATAAATGATGATTGTTGCTTGCGATATGGTGAGTGTTGTTGTAAATGTTGGGAGTTGAGATAGAACATGGGAAAGGTAGTGTAGACAAAGGAAGTGCCGCCCAATTTTCTCTAGAGTAGTAGTGCGTTCTTATGGCTAATGGACTAATGTTAGTACGAATCCTCTTTTGAAGGTAGAGGCGTAACATTGAAGGAGAACAAGCGAACGCTAGATCGCTTAAACAAGAAAGGTATGTAAGGCTTAACTCTTCTTCAAAAAGGCATGAATCCTCAAGCTTTCCATAATCCCTTTATAAGATGAAGCTTATGAGTCCTTCTATTTACTAAAGCACCTATGAGCATGATAATAGTGATAATGAGCTAGAGTGTAGAGATTCAAGGAAATGTGTCATGATGTTCCTATAACGCTAATGATGTTATTATTGCTAACACTCGCCTTATGTTTTATTCCCTTCAAGGCGAGGCATGATACTCACAAATGTCCATAATACAATCGGGGGTTCACGACCTTACGTCATCGCGACATAGGGTGGTTGTCTTAAAGACTAATGTATGCTCCTAATGCTAATGTATGCTATGGCGATAAGATAATGAATAATGTTAATTTGTAATATAACTATGGGATACATGGAACACTAAGAAATGATAATATGATGCTATGGCATGAAATGTATAATAATGACGTGTTATGATTGATGTTGTGATGATAAGATTTCCACCGCTCCTATATGGCCGGGCATGTCACCGCTAAGGTGGGCTGCATATGATTCCACCGCGCCTATATGGCCGGGCATGTCACCGCTAATGCGGGCTGCTATGTTTACACCGAGCCGAGAGGGCCGGGCATGATCACCACTAGTGGGCGGCATATGAGGGTTACCCGGACGCGGGTGACGAAACAGGTTATGATGTGATGATGTATATGATGATGTACGTGATGATGTATGGGATATGATAACGTGTATACTATGATTATGTAAAATGTGAAATATGAAAGTAATACAATTGCCTATGACACTCGTGCAGGTTATATCTTTGTCCCATGACTTATGATCTTTCTATTATGTTGTTTATTTCATTCCTGCCTTACATACTCAGTACAATACTCGTACTGACGTCCTTTTTCTTTGGACGCTGTGTTCATGCGCACAGGTAGACAGGGAGGAGATCTTGCTCCGGATTCTTAGAGGCTGCTAGCTGACTGAAAGCCCTCCTTTGTTCCGGAGGTGCCTATGATGATTCTTTTGTGTACAGTTGTAGATGTTATCTCTTAGAGGCTCGTAGAAACTCAATGTGGGTCGTGTGGTTTCATGGCATGGCCATCTATATTTATATTTATATATATATATATATATATATATATATATATATATATATATATATTAATTATTTTTGCTAGCCTAAGGGCTCATGTGTATCAAAACATTTTGTTTCTAAATGAAAACGTTTTTTTTTTTTATAAATTGAGCATGAATCGGATGAGTGATTGTTAAATAAGCCTAAGAAGTAATAGTACGAGCGGTGCTCGGCGGTTAGCCCCGGGTGCCCGTCACGGCCCCTAGTCGGGTCGTGACAATAAGATAACAAAATTAACATGAAAGAATATAGGATCAATAATATCCTGCACTATTTGAGGTATAAAATTATATAAACCACGTTCTAAACTAAGCAATTATAATTGGACCATGCATTGAGCTCAGATGTAAGAATTTGAATTTTGAAGACATATCTGTTACCTTAGGTGGGGGAGAACATCCCAGCCCATACCCTTACTTGTACCAGAAATTTATTACCTTAAATATCTACTGACTTCTAAGGAATTTATTAGTACGGTAATAGATTATATGCAATCAGCACGTACATAGCCTATAAAGTTAAGAATTCTTCTCCAAAACCAATTCTTATTTGAATTAAATCTACTTCTTCCACGTTAAATCCCTGTTCCATTACAACTCCTTGTTTTAGTGTGTAGTATTTCTAGTTTTATCCTTTTCTTATGACTTCTTGTGAAAAATAATATAAATAATTAAGGGCATCAAAATCGATCAACATTCATGGGATATTTACGTCATTCAACATTTAGCGAAATTATTCATGCTTTTAATATATGTAAATATTGATAGATGTAGAAGATGTAGATAGATAGATAGAATGCCAAATTTAAACATGACGAAATAAATTTATTGACACAATATTAGTAATAATTGAACTAATTGAGGGAACAAGATACTCACTGCCAAAAGAAAACAAGCGTGTAAATTTTTTCCCAAAAACAACAAGTTTGTGGGTGCTCTTCAAGTCATAGAGAGGTAATCTTCTCTAAAACTATTGAACTTGTGTATTATGCTCGATTTCTGTTGAAATTAAAGTCAAGCTTTCCTTGTAAATTTTTATTCTCAAACTTTCAGGCCAACCATGTAAGCTTAATTCCTTGACTTCATTAGAATTAAGATCATAAGAAATTAAATGTCCATTTATGCTTTGAAGAAACAATAAATGATCCTTCCAAACTGCCAACGGTGATTCGATCATGAGAGGTGGAATAGTGTATTTCTTAATCCAAGATTCGTTCACACCATACTCCATCATTGCCCAAATTTCCATGAAATCTATTGCCGGATCAATTTCACACCCTGGATAGGGGTAACAAATTAACGTTAGCAACTCTTTCAAAATTACGAGGCCATAACCCTTACTGTCTTTGGAATGACAAGTATTAGGCATTTTGATATTACGAAAAGTTTCGGTACTCATGTCAAAACAAAGAATTACAACTGTATTAGTGTTTCCAAACCAATGAGAGGCTCCTTTGTAAAACAATTCGGCACAAGGATACCAATGCACATAGGGTAACTGTTGATCGACATTATCCACGTCTCTCCATGAATCTATGCTTAATTCATAAACCTCAACTTTCCACTCTCTCATAGTAAAGCAATAGAAGGGAGGTTCGCCACGGACTTCTGCAAGCCTAACAATCTTGTACTCATTTGAGATCGAGTCAAAACCAAACGCAATACCGTTAATTGAACGATGGAAACCTAGGGGACTACCAAAAGGACTTTGTTGGAGTAGTCTATAATTCCTAGTAGCTGGATTAAATAATATTGTGGTTACTTGATCCGTTAAAATAATTAAACCATGGCAAGGACCCATGAATCTGTGAAAAATACAGGAACTAGTGGTAGTTAAATATGGCACATCTAAATCTGGAGAAATATGGTAAAAATCATGATTATCATGATAACTAGAGAGGAAAGACATGATACTTCTAAATTGGTTGGGTTCTTCTCTGAAGGAGCGCTTGAAGAGAACTATTTCATCCTCGACCGTCGTGGTACGATTGAGATGAACGTTGATGAATGTCGATGATTGCATGAGCATGTACCATGATTTAGAGATACATTTGAATCGCAAGAGAGATTTTATTTGAAGCTTCAAAATTATATAGATCACCACATCTTTGGGAAATTTGTTTAAAGTACCATCTGTCATCATGGACTTTTTGCAAGGCAATTTTCTTTGTACAAGAGGGGACTAATGTTTCTTTGTCTAGTAGCAGCCGTATTACATCATTAGATGGGGATTTTCTCTCCTTTGAATTGGATTAAATTCTTTTTACTTGCAGGTTCTACTCTAACTAATTACCCATCAAACTCGCATTTCTGTGATTATGAGAGTTGTCGAGTGCGTTGAAAGAATAATATTAGGAAAAGGGAAAAAATAAAAAATGATCAGACAGTTCAACATCTTAATTAACATATAATCTATCTATATCTATATCTATATCTATCTATATTATATTTAAAGCACGAAGAAACTTAAAAATGTTAATTAAGTTTTTTGCCGTTCATTAAAAGACTCTATAATAAACAAAATTTTCATTTACTAATTGCCTAATATTAAGGATTTTAAAACCAACTAAATTTTATGTATTAAATTCTTCATTATTTGAATTATATATCTAACCAGTTAATTTTTTATAATTATTACTTGGCTTTTCTGGAGTACAAAACAAAAACAAACATAATTGTTATCACAATTAGTACCTGTTACCAATTCTGCTTCATCTAGAATTCTTCACCGACTGTATCTTTTTGGGTTAATGGATTACTCCTATTAGATCTGCAACCCGATGTCCGTTACGCGCTTTATAGCAAAGAGGTATATATCGAAAAAACTATTTTCCTCACTTTCTTACATGTCCTTTTATTTCTGCTTTTCTTGTTATGAGGTTTTGTCCATTGTTTATTATGGTATGTAGAATAATTTTACTTTTCCTTAATTGAAATTTTATTGGATCATTAATATGATATTTGATATTCCTAATCTATTCGTCAGGTACAGTTTCGGGGAATTGATAAGTCAAAAACTGTTTACATGTAAAATCGGGACAGTTGAATTTATATGCGTGATCAAGGACACATGGATCAATATGACAAAAACAATGAGACAATAAGCAATAACAAGTTAGATTATTAGAATGAACGCAAGTAATAGTTAAAGTAAATAGCCTTAGCCTTGACGAAGTAGTGAACTACAATGTCCGGGCAAGCTATGCGCCAAAGTTTTCTTAAAAGCAAGAACAAGAACAACAAGAAATTTCTTAAGAGCACTTGTTTTCTAATGAGTTTCAGATATCATACAACAGAATGAGAGCCACTATTTATGTTAGAGCTTTAGGGTGCATGATCATAAAATCATGCCCTCTTAATTACCAATGTTGATGCTGCAATAATAGGTAATAAAGGGTAATAAAGTCTAATAACGGCTAAAAGAGGCTCGAGAAAACTTGGGGTCTTCTATAACGGTCACATCTTAAATGACATTTGACCTGTGAGTTGGCATGCGTCGCTGAGCCTTTTGTAGTTTCTGACTCCAGAAGCGGGCTACCAAGTTACTTATCTAAAGCTTCGTATGATTTTTCGGAGCCCCTTGCTTGCTGACTCCAATCTGACTTGTTACCATCGCCACGTGTGATCTTTTAATACGTTCACTTTGTGTCTATGGATTTTTCCCTATACAGATAGTCCCCCCACTTTCCAGTTACTCACTGAGATGTGACTGGGAAGTGGAAGATTTTTTCCTTCTTATCGGAAAGAAATGTAATCTCCCTCGTGACCGCCTCATTAAAAACTTTATCGGAAAAACCAATTGGGACAAAAGCCTGGCAAAGAGAAAAATAGTACAGGACTTAGGGATTCAGATGATGACTTCCATCAACAGCCGGTTGGTGCTGAAAAGCAAGACCACTATAGAAAGGTTGATCTCGGATTTTTAGTGTTCATCCGGAACTTTTAGTCCTTGAGTTTTAACTCTCGGGTTTTTAAATGCCTGAAACTTTTAATTTTAGAGTTCCTAACTCTAGGGTTTTTAGTTATACTAAACTTTTAATTTTACTCAAGAATTTTTAGTTATACTTGAAAAAACATTTATAACCTTGCAGCCTTGGAGGCCGGGGATGTTAATGACCAGAAATTTTCATCTGGACTTTTATCCATTTAACTTGACGGCTTTATAAGAGAGGGACCTTACATTTCGGTGCTTATGAAGAGGACATCTCCTGTTCATTTTGGGCACAATTGTATGGATTCGTAATCATTATTTGCTTTTGAGTGTGTGCAATTATAAGAATGATTTTATTTCTTTCAGACATGTACGAGAACGTTTAGAAGGTGCAGGTTTTGCTGCATTCCATTCCTTGAACGTACACGAGTGTTTAAAACTTTGCATATACAACACTTTATAGGAAATGAACAAAAATACCTTGTAAGAGAATTTCGGTTGTGCTGACATATATTCAATCTAGCAGGTTCTTGATTCAAGTTCCTTTTATTTTCTACTAGGCTGATTTGGCAATCCCTAGTCTTTATTTCGGAGCCAGTTCAGGCTTTCTCCGGTATCTTCTACGAACTTTATGCCTTTGGGCACAATGTTTGTTTTTTATCCCGAAGAAATCTTTAGATGCTTCCGGTACTTATTGTTGTAGTTTTCACTGCTTTGATGCGACAGTCCCTAATGTTTGTAGACTGATCTATTCTTCATGTAAGTTGTTTTCTGGCGAATCGCTCTAAACAAGCTCCTGCTTTCTATCAGTCTGTGGTCCTGACGGGTATGGCTCAAACTGGTGTCTAGAATGCCTCCAATCAAAGTTCAGTTGACCTTGATTTCGGGTCGTAGAATTTGTCGATCTACTTACTTGATCATCTTCTACGCGAATCTTCAATGTATATCGATTGTGAACATCTTCCCATGTTGTTGCCTGGAGCTCTAGCAAATTTTCTTGAGTTTACCTGAAGCATCCGAATGCAGAGTGTTGAGACCAATAGTGAAAACCTCAGCTGCCTATTCATCTGGAACCACGGGCATCAACATTCTTTCCTTCTGGGATCCGGTGAAAAAGTCACGGAGCAACTCGATCTCCACTTGTGAGCGAAGGATGTCTACCTTTCATGTTTGCAACTTCCGGGCTCCAGTATGTGCTTTAATAAACATATCTGCGAGCATAGCAAATGAATCAATAAAGTTTTCGGGTAAAAGAAAAAACCAAGTTACAACCCTTTTAGCCAATTTCTCGCCAAATTTCTTGATCAAGACCGATTCGATCTCATCCGGTTTCAGGTCATTTCCCTTGACATCCATGGTGTAGGACATTATATGCTCCTGCGGATCTATCGTCTCGTCATTCTTGGAGATGTCCAGCATCTCAAATCTCTTCGGGATCAACTCTAGTGCAACCCTCAAAGACCAGTGGAGTCCCCGGGATTTGATCCATATGGGCTTGAAACTCCTTCGTGTTCTTTTTTGCTTTCTTTGCGCTTTTGTTCATCTTAACAGTGATGTCTTTCATAAATTGCAAGACTTGTGCTCGAAAAGGATCATCTGGGACGGACTCGCTCCCGGTTGCGTCTTCATTCTAAATAGTTCTACCCTCTATTTGGTCTCTATTCGTTGTACCATCTTACAGTTGGTGTTGGGGGTGTCCCTCCGGACCTCCTGACTGTTTGCTTTGGTTTCAAGAAAGGGCTAAACTAGTTTGCCTCTTGACTTGCATCTCTTCCATCATTGACCGCTACTGCTCCTTCATGATCTGTATTGCTTCTTCGGGGGTTTCGTCAGCTGGCGTTGTTTCCTCTGTAACCCGTTTATTTAGACTATTTTTGGGGGTACTTGCTCCATCGTTGTTACCGGTGTGAGAAGAGTTTGGTCATCAGTAGTGTGTCATATCTGCAGCAATTGAATCTAACAACAACATCTAAAGAGAATTAGTGTAATTGACAGGGTCACAATGATACCGCAATTGTCCTGGCCCCACGGTGGGCACAAAACTGTTTACACATATAATCGGTACAATTGAATTTATATCCATGGTCAATGACACATGGATCAATATGACCAAAATAATGAGATAATAAGCAATAGCAAGTTAGATTATTAGTATGAAAGCAAGTAATAGTTAAAGTAAATAGCTTGAACCTTGACGAAGTAGTGAGCTACAATGTCCGGGCATGCTATGCGCCAATGTTTTCTTAAGAGCAAGAACAAGAACAAAAACAAAAACAAGAAGAAATTTCTTAAGAGCACTTGTTTTCTAATGAGTTTCAGATGTCTTATAACAGAATGAGAGCCTCTATTTATGCTAGAGCTTTGGGGTGAATTGTTACACCTCTCATTTTCATACATGGAGTTTTGTCGAATGCTAATTGTCCTAGCCTTGGGAAGTAGGATAAATTTTTTGAGGTCATGGGGATAGATATGTCCATCTTGGGTATATAATGGAGAAAAACCATGTTTAGTAAGCCTCGGGAAGGTTTAAGACTCGTCGGATCATCGAAGTTAAGTTTCAGTGGAAGTTTGGTAAAATGTCACATTATGGCGCACTTTGTGGCGCAACATTCCAGCAGCAAAGCGCGCTTTGTGGCCACGCAATTGCGCAACAAAGTGTGATAGTGAAATTTAGTTATGTTGCGAGGTCTGCGACACAACATGCAGCTCGCAAAGCACACTTTGCGTCTAGCAAAGCTTGCAGCATGTTGTGTCGGTCCAGAATTTTCTGGACCACTATAAATAGACCAAATTCGACCCTAACTCATTATTTTACCATTTTTGGACATAGAAACCTCTAGAATTGTCTCCACTCTCCATCCTCAAGAAACCAAGAGAAATCCATGATCAATTATATTAAACCCACAAAATCAAGTGTAAGAAACCTACCAAAGTTCATCTAAGTCAAGAAATCCCATGGGAAGTGGACTAGTGGATTATGTTATAATCATTTATAACATAATTATAATCACAACATAACAATATTCATGACTTATTCCATAATACCACTCAAAATGTCACTATCCTCACATTCATGACCCATTTTCTATATCCTTCTACAATCCAAGTCTTTCAACCTCTCATTACTTTAAACAACATGGAATGATCATAAAACATACCTTAGATAGTTTAAGAATAAGCCTTGAGCGGAGATACTCCTCTTGCACGAAAACCCTAGCTTCACTTCTACTTAGATTCCTTGTCTTGGATGAACTCTAGTGAGATTCTTACACTTAACTCTCTTAGTTTGATGAAGTTGATCTTGAATCTCTCTTGAGTTCTTATGGAAGAAGTGTGTGGAACCCTCTAGAAGCCTTGAGAGAGATGAAGAAGTGTGGGAAATGAAATTAGTAAAGTGGGATCACATTTATATAATTGAACTTAACTCAGCCCGTCGGGACTTCCACGGACATTCATATGGTCCGTATAACATTGCACAGCCCGTATAAGTGGTCGTGGTTCACCACCAGGCAAACATCATCTCTGCTGGGTGTTATACGGACCCTTATACGGACTGTATAATGTTATATGGACCGTATAAGTCGGTCGTATAACCCCATTTCCCTGAAATGATCTCCGTCGTTCGTTTGATCTCCAATCCTTATGGAACCTTCTTGACACTTGTTTAACACCTCGTTAACAATCTAAGGGACATTATAACTCTTCTCCAACACATCATTAAGCCATCATTAATTTAATACTCGTAAATCTTGCCCGACACACAACATATACCTTGCTTTCCTTAACAACTTTCGTCTCCTACCTCAAATGCCTTTGAAATCTCATTTAGAATCATCAAATATTATTTCTTACTTATCAAAACATCGTATATGTCGTGCCCTTCGTTAGTCTATTCACTGTACGTTAATGGGAAATTTCCGGGGTGTAACACTTTCAAAGGCATGATCCCTATGTTTTGATTCCATACATGACATCCATAATATTTTTACTCCTAGAAATGCCAGAAGTCTATAATTCTGAAGATTCGTATGATGACTCTAATCCTAGAGATTTCCAAAGTCTAAGGCTCTAAATGATTTCATGACATGGCTAAGTGTGCTAGATAATTCTGGATTATATTTAGGATATATGGCTTCAGCTAATGTCTGAGCGTGCTACATAACATGTGGCCTCAGCATATGTCTGAGCGTGCTACATAACAGGTGGCCTCAGCTTATGTCTGAGCGTGCTACATAACATGTGGCCTCAGCTTATGTTTGAGCGTGCTACATAACATGTGGCCTCAGCTTATGTCTGAGCGTGCTACATATTCAAGATATGTAGCCTCAGCTTATGTTATGGATCATTCAAAGTGAGACATGATAGTGGTGATGATTATGGTAGTGATGAAGATCATTAATATCAGAACAAACCCAGCAAAAAAACAAACTCCAAAGACTCTATTCCTAGACCGTGTAGGGATATCCGTATCCTTGACCTCTTAAGTACCGAAGGGGCACCCATAAGTTGTATGATTTCATAATGTTGTCTAATTCCAAAAGGGCACGTTCATAAGGTTTTCTCTTTCCTATGCATTTTACATTTGATTTTTGAGTCTCGAAGGAGGCAAATGAAAAGGGGAAGAAGTTCCCATTTTAATGAAAAGGGGAAGAAGTTCCCGTTTTGCCTTAAAGCTGCTCCGAAGGGAGTCTTTTGATGGTTTCCAAATATTTTCATGCATTTGCATATTTACGTACATGCACGACATCATTTCATGAGGAAGGGGAAAAGGGCTAAGGCGTTATATACGCAAATGTCACGACCCAACCGGAGGGCCGCGACGGGCACCTGGTGCTAGCCCACCCGGGCACCTGTTAGCGTACCTTTACATTCACATCTAGGTGAGCCACCTATTAAATCATACACTTCTATTTATCAATCATACTAGTCTCATTGAACAACAATACGTTTATATCGTCACTGGCATCTATGCCCATATCAATGTACATAAGCCGTCGGGGCTAACAAAATGATATACAAAATATAGGTCGTCAAGGACAAACACATCTAACTACATACACATGTCTACGAGCCTCTATGGAGAGTATGTCATATCATATAGGCGGGACAGGAACCTGCTATGCCCATAATTATGTACACAAAATAATCAATACCAAAAGCTATAGCTCTGAATGAAATGGAGCTCCGCTATGTAGTCCCTGAAAAATGTAGCTATGGATCAAGTCTGTCTCCCTGGGCACCTGCGGGCATGACGCAACGTCCACAAACAAAAGGACGTCAGTACGAAGAATGTACTGAGTATGTAAAGCATGATCAATATCAATATAGGAGCACAATAAGCAACATGAGAAATAGCATAAGATGGGAGATAGTAGGATCATCGTCATAAGCACTTACTTGTTTCTCATGGGGACATTCCATTTCTAATGCATATTCGTGTACATACATCCATATCCGTATTCACTTATCTTGCGTCCATAATCATATTCATATACGTAGTCTTATTCGTATTCTTATCATATTCGTATCTATATCATATACATAGCATGCCCGACCACGAAAGTTAGGTGTTTCTGTACCCGACCATGGCTAGGCTCGGTTATCATACATACTTGGCCAACCAAGGCTCAAGGTTACACATACCTGGCCCTACCAAGGCTTCAGAGTTATCCGTACCCAACTGCAGAGGTGCGCGCATGTTACATAATTATATATACATATCCTACCCGGCCTTATAAGCACGGGGTTCCATAATAATCATACATAGACACATATACATAATAGCTCATAAGCATCTTTAGCATCATTACTATTATCATCGTTATCATCATTGTCATTACCGTTATAGTCGTCATCAATATCATTATCACTATTATCGTCATTCATTACATCTATCTTTATGGGCTTACTCGTCATGTGAGGAACTTAGTACAATCGTAACATATCGAGAATCGTGAGCTTCATAGCTCTGAAGATAGAATCATCTGAAGGGCATCATTGACTTATAAAAGATTTAGATTATTGGCCAAAGAACCATGCCTTATGAAAGAAGGGTTAGCCTTACATACCTTTCCGTTCAACTATTTTACCACTTGCACGTTCTCCTTCAACGCTCACCTTCATTGAAGTTATGCTATCATTAGAAAACCGATAGCTAGCATGCATGACTAAAGCTAGAGAAAATCGGACAGCATCTCCTTTATTTATACGACATTCCTCCATATCATAAATCAACTCCAAAACGTCAATAATACATTCACAATATCACAACAATAGTCCTTATTCATCCACATTATCCATATTTCTCAATTTACTTCCAATTATCCATATCCATGGTCATAACACACATTTACATTCATTTGTATACAATGTCTGTCTCATGTTCTTAACATCATTTATAACATATTCATATCACAACACATCAAGAATGATGACTCAATTCAAGCTATTACTCAAAATGGCACTATTCTACATTCATGACCCATTTTTCTATATCCTTCTACAATCCAAGTGTTTCAACTTTAAAATACCTTAAATAACATGGAAATACCATAAATCTTACCTTATATGTTGTAGGAACAAGCTTTGGGTGAAAATACTTGACTTGAGCCAAAAACCTAGTTCATCTCTAATGAGATTTCTTGACTTGGATGATCTTTAATGGGTTTCTTACACTTGATTCACTTAGTTTATGTTGTTGATCACTAATATCTCTTGAATTATTATGGAATAAATGTAGAGATATGTTTTAGAGAGAAGGGTTGTGATAGGGAAATGAAATGAAACGAAACTTGGATCCCTCATTTAATACACCAAATCTGTTCCCGACCAGTTCTACGGACCAATATACGGTCCGTATAAATTATACTGACTCTATGTCTAGACGTAGATTTGGTCCAGAGAATGGTGACAATTTTCGCTGATTATACGGTCCAACATACGGTCCGTATGTTTTATACGGCCAGTATGTTTGGCCTTATAATCCCCAGTGTTCCGAAGTTCGTTCTCGTCGACTCGTTTGATCTCCAATCCTTATGGAACCTTCTTAGCACCTGTTTACAACCTTATTAACAATCTAAGGGATGTTATAACTATTCTCCAAGGCATTGTTGAATCCTCGTTAACTCGTTACTCGCAATTCCCTTTCGATACCTATCGCATGTCTTGCCTTCTCTTGGAAAACTTTCTCCCCCTATCTCGAATATCTTTGAAATCTGAATTAGGTTCACCAAATGTCATTTCATACTTATTGAAATACGATATACTCGTGCTCTTAGGTAGTCTATTCACTGTGCATCAATGGAAAAATTTTCGAGGTGTAACATTCTTCCCCCCTTAAAACATTCGTCCTCGAATGTTAGGTTCTCGAGGATTTTATAAAAATTTCGCCAGAGTTTTCCCTATAATATGGTACTACCATCCTGTCACAAAAACCCATAATAACAATGCCTCACAGGGCCATAACATAATAGCAATAGAATTTGGCCACACACGACCCAAAAGCATAAAAGGAAAGCATACATACCTTATGATCTTGACGTCTCATCTTGGATCTCTTCTAGGGGCTGAAATAAACGCGGGTACTTGGATCGCATACTTTCTACCGCTTCCCATGTCATTTCTTCTCGTTTATTACTTCTCCATAAAACCTTAACTAAGGCCACCTCTTTGTTTCTAAGCCTCCGTACATGCCTATCTAATATGGCAATGGGTACCTCTTCATAAGTTAACTTTTCTGTCACTTGTACATCACTTACTGGCACGATCCTAGTAGGATCTCCAACACATTTACGAAGCATCGAAACATGGAAAATGGGGTGAACTGACTCTAAATCAGGAGGTAGATCTAACTCATAGGCCACTTTGCGTACTTTGCGCACAATCTCATAAGGCCCAATATACCGGGGATTAAGTTTTCCCTTTTTGCCAAATCTCATTACACCCTTCATTGGTGACACTTTTAAGAATACCCAATCTTTTACTTGGAAATCTAAGTCCCTTCGACGATTATCCGCATAGGACTTTTGACGACTTTAAGCTGCTAATAACCGATCTTGTATGAGCTTGACTTACTCTATGGCTTGCTGGACCAAGTCTGGCCCTATCAACTTAGTCTCTCCTACCTTGAACCACCCAATTGGGGATCTACACTTCCGCCCATTTAAAGCCTCATACGGGGCCATTTGAATGCTAGAATGATAACTATTGTTATAAGCAAATTTAATGAGTGGCAAGTGATCATCCCAATCACCTCCAAAATCTATCATACACGCCCGTAACATATCCTCAAGGGTCTGAATGGTACGTTCAGCTTGTCCATCAGTTTGCGGATGAAATGCTGTGCTAAGGCTCACGTGGGTCCCTAAACCCTCTTGGAAGGACTTCTAAAAATTAGCTGTAAACTGAGTCCCTCTATCAGAGATAATAGATTCTTGGACACCATGGAGTCACACTATCCCTTTAACATAAAGCTTTGCATAATCTTCAACCACATATGTCGTTCTGACTGGCAAGAATTGAGCTGACTTCGTGAGTCTATCCACAATCACCCATATAGAATCATACTTACGTCGAGAACGGGGTAAGCCTGTAATGAAGTCCATGTTAATTACTTCCCACTTCCAAGTTGGAATTTCTATAGCTTGTAGCAATCCGCCCGACTTTTGGTGCTCGATTTTCACTTGTTGACAGTTGGGACATTTAGCTACAAATTCCGCTATATCTTTCTTCATCCCATTCCACCAATATATAGGCTTAAGATCATGGTACATTTTTGTTGCCCCGGGGTGGACAGAATAACGGGAGCAATGGGCTTCTCTCAATATTTGGTGGCGTAAACCTGCCACATTAGGAACACATAATCTACCTCGGCATCGGAGAACTCCGTCTCCTGCAAGCTCAAATGATGACTCCTCCTTCTGAGGGAGTGTATCTCTGTAATGCATTAGCATGGAATCTTCGTATTGTCGCTCTTTCACTTTCGATACTAGCGACGAGACTGCTGAATTCTGAATGGTAGTTCCCCTGCTACCTGAGTCCACTACTCGAACTCCTAGGCTAGCTAACTGCTGGACTCATGAGCCATTTCTTTCTTCTCTGGTCGTACATCATACAAACTTCCCATAGATCTACGGCTAAGAGCATCGGCCACAACATTTGCTTTTCCGGGGTGATATAGGATATCAACATCATAATCTTATAGCAATTCCAACCATCGTCGTTGTCGCAAATTCAACTCTTTCTTCTTGAAGATATACTGAAGGCTCTTATGATCTGTATAAATATCCACATAGACACCATATAAATAATGTCTCCATATCTTTAATGCATGAACCACTGCAGCCAATTCTAGATCATGGGTTGGATAATTCCGCTCATGTTTTCGCAATTGCCTTGAAGCATACACAATCACCTTACCACGTTGCATCAACACACAACCTAGCCCAATGCCTGAAGCATCGCAATAAACAACATATCCTTCCAATCCCTCTGGAAGTGTCAGGACTGGGGCAGAAGTCAATCTATCTTTTAACTCTTGGAAGCTACGTTCACAAGCATCTGTCCATTGAAACTTTGCTGATTTCTGGGTCAACTTTGTGAGTGGTGCAAAAATAGAAGAAAAACCTTCAACAAATCTCCTATAATAACATGCTAAGCCCAGAAAACTACGAACCTCCGTAGGAGTTGTGGGCCTTGGCCAAGTCTTCATGGCCTCAATCTTTTGGCTATCTACCCGAATACCATCGGCTGCAGCAACCTGCCCCAGAAATGTTACTGAGTTTAACCAAAACTCACACTTAGAAAATTTTGCAAACAACTCTCGAGTTTGAAGAAATCTAAGGATAGTACGCAAATGATCCGCATGTTCTGCCTCGGATCTAGAATACACCAAGATATCGTCGATGAATACAATCACAAATAGATCTAAGAAGGGCCTGAACACATTGTTCATCAAATCCGTAAATACTGTCGGTGCATTAGTTAGCCCAAATGACATTACCCGGAACTCAAAATGGCCATATCTTGTTCTGAAGACTGTCTTAGGGATATCTTTCTCCCTAACTCTCACTTGATGATACCCGGACCTCAAATCTATCTTTGAAAATCATTTGGCACCTTGTAATTGATCGAATAAGTCATCAATCCTCGAAAGAGGATATTTGGTCTTAATCGACACCTTATTCAATTACCGGTAGTCAATGCACATTCTCAAAGAGACATCTTTCTTTCGGACAAACAATACGGGTGCTCCCCACGGGGATGAACTAGGCCTAATAAAGCCTTTCTCAAGAAAGTCTTTCAATTGCTCCTTCAACTCTTTTAATTCTGCGGGAGCCATTCTATAAGGAGGAATAGATATAGGCTTAGTGTCTGGCAACACATCAATAGCAAAATCAATCTCCCGCTCTAGAGGGAGGCCTGGAAGCTCTTCCGGGAACACATTCGAAAATTCGTTCACCACGGGAACTGACTGAAGAGTTGGCGATTCAGCTTCTATATCTTGAACCCGAACTAGATGATAAATGCATCCTTTCGTGATCATTTTCCTTGCCTCTAGATAGGAAATAAACCTGTAGGTGATGCAGTATTCCCTTTCCATTCTAAAACTGGTTCTCCCAGAAATTGGAAACGAACCACTTTCATTCTACAATCACCATTGGCATAGCAAGAAGCCAACCAATCCATGCCCATAATAACATCAAAATCTACCATTTCTAACTCATGCAAGTCAATCATAGTACGACGGTCACAAATCACGATTATGCAGTTTCTATATACTCGGCTAGCTAATACCGATTCACCAACGGGTGTAGACACCTCAAAAGGTTTGATCGACTCCGGTTCGACTCTAAATCAACCCGCAATATACGGAGTAACATATGACAATGTGGAGCCCAGATCAATCAAAGCATATACATCATGAGAAAATACCGATAATATACCTGTGACCATATCAGGAGAAGACTCAAGATCTTGGCGTCCAGCCAAAGCATAAATACGGTGCTGAGGACCGCTAGAACTGGGGACTCTCCCTCTGCCTCTACCATGGCTAACTGGCGCATGTGAACCTTGCCCCATAGGCGTACAGATGCTGAAGATCCGGCTAACAACCCTGAAGGCTGGGTCCTACCTCTACCATGAACTGAGGGGCAATCACGCATAATATGGCCTAGTCGACCACATGAATAGCAAACCTCTGAACCCAATCGGCATGGACCCCAATGTAACTTCCCACACTGGGAACATCGTGGCACGTGTGGCCTCGCCTGACCAGAATCCCCTCTGAATTGAGATCCCGAAAAGCTCTGACTCAGCCTGGAATGAGTGGATCTATCGAATCTCTGGCCTGAAAACCGCGGAGGCGCACTAGTCATAGAATTGCCTGAATGCCTAGAAAACTGCTGTCTATGCCCGCCTCTAAACTCACTCATCGGACCCGAAGATCTGGCCCTCTTGCTATGTCCCCTATCATGCTCACGTTCACTTCTTTGCTATTGTAGACTTTCTTCTAAATTTTGAGCATGGGCCTGAATGCGTGAAATATCCATATTGTCCTGAAGGGATGCAGTCAAGCACCTATCCATCAAATATAGCCCTCGGCTTTTTACAAATCGGTGCACTCGGTCACCCATATCCGCTACCATGGCCAAAACATACCTAGCCAAAGAATTGAAGCGGAGAATATACTCTAAAGCACTCATGCCACCTTGCTTCAAATTCAAGATCTTATCGGCTCTAGCTCGCCGAACTTCTGGAGGCATATAGTGTCGGAGGAAAGCATCAACAAATTCTTGCCATACCGGGGGAGGTGTATTGGCTCCCCGGGTAGCTATCCAAACCGTGTACCAATGGATCGAGACATCCCTCAATCTATATGATTCTAACTCCACCGATTCGATGTCCGAAGCATGTATCAAACTTAGCGTCCTCAACATTCCATCTATAAAATTCTGAGGGTCCTCATCCGGCATTGATCCAAACAATTGCGGAGGGTTCAAGCTAATGAAGTCACGGGCCCTTGCACTAACAGCCCTATCACCTTGCTCTGTACTTTGCCGCTGAGTCTGAGTAGCAACCAATTGAGTAAGCAAATGAATGGTCTCTTTTACATCTTGGCCCGAAGCATCCGGGGGAGGGGCTGGAGCTGGAGCTGAGGCTTCCTCACGCTCCTCAGAAATAGGCACTGTCCAGGAGGACTGAGATTGAGCCGCATTGTGGGACTCACTTTCCTCTACTACTGGTGGCAATGCTCTTTCAGCCCGCTTTTCCGCCACTGTCTTGCCCTTTTGGGCTACTGTAGCCTTTCTCTTTACAGGGATCTCTGAAATACATAATACACAGTTAAGGAGAAGGAAGTTCTTATATCATAGCTCTATCGCACGATGTTATGAAGAAAGAAGGTCAATCATTCCTAAAATGCCCGCAGCCTCTTGTTTATAAGTGTGGCGCGCAACACACCCATAACCAACACTTTACTGGACACGGTTTGTAGACACACCCTAGGACAGAACTGATCTGATACAACTTTTGTCATGACCCAACCGGAGGGCCGCGACTGGCACCCGGTGCCAGTCTACCCTGGCACTTCTTAGCGTACCTTTACATTCACATCTAGGTGAGCCACCTATTAAATCATACACTTCTATTTATCAATCATACTAGTCTCATTGAACAATAATACCTTTATCTAGTCATTGGCATCTATGCCCATATCAATGTACATAATCCGACGGGGCTAATAAGATGATATCCAAAATATAGGCCGACAAGGCCAAACATATCTAATTATATACACATGTCTACAAGCCTTTAAGGAGAGTATGTCATGTCTTATAGGCGGGACAGGACCCCGCTATGCCCATAATTATGTACACAAAAGAATCAATACCAAAAGCTATAGCTCCGAATGAAATGGAGCTCCGCTATGTAGTCCCTGAGAAATGTAGCTATGGGTCAAGTCTGTCTCCCTGGGCAACTGCAGGCATGACGCAGCGTCCACAAACAAAAGGACGTCAGTACGAAGAATTTACTAAGTATGTAAAGCATGATCAATATCAATATGGGAGCATAATAAGCAACATGAGAAATAGCATAAGATGGGAGATAGTAGGATCATCGTCATGAGCACTTACTTGCTTCTCATGGGGACTTTCCATTTCTAATGCGTATTCGTGTACATACATCCATATCCGTATTCACTTAGCCTGCGTCCATAATCGTATTCATATATGTAGTCTTATTCGTATTCGTATCTATTTCATTTACATAACCATATCATATACATAGCATTTATATAGCATGCCCGACCACGAAGGTTCGGTGTTTCACATACCCGACCATGGCTAGGCTCGGTTATCATACATACCTGGCCAACCAAGGCTTAAGGTTACACATACCTGGCCCTATCAAGGTGATACGAATCGATTTTGGGATGAAACCAAATCAACTCAAAATGCGGAAATTAAGGATAGAAAGAAAGGGGATGAGAATTAGAGGATAGATACTTGACCCAATTGGTAATGAAAACTATAGGAAAACCTTAGTATAGAAACCTAGACCCTCCTAATTTGAATTCAACCAAAGAACCAAAGCAATTTGAAATCAAGGAAAAGGAATTCAATTGAATCCACAAATGAAATACCTTTCATGAATTTCAATGGAAATAAAGGTTCAAGAGCAAACAATGGAATCCACCATTAAATCTACTAAACTAAGCTAAACCCAAGCTAAACAAACTATGATAATCCTATCATCACTCAAATATTCATCATCCAAAATCTAGGTAATGAAATGAAAGAAAAGCTATATATACAAGCTAAGTAAAGAAGACTAATAGGCAATTACAATGCTACCCTTATTGAAGTAAGGGCCTTGTTTGGCTAGTCTTCTTAGTGTAGTCTTCAATTTAAGAATTGGACTTCAAGGGCCAAACACGTCCCTCCTTGCATAGATGGCCCTCTAATCAACCTTGCATGCATGGCCTTCTTGCAAGCATAACCTTTTTTGCACAAATAGCCAACTCTTGACCTTGTCCAAGTTTGCACATGTAACTAATTTGCTTAAATGTCCCTATTTGAACGCTTGGTCACTTTGCGCATTTGGTCACCTTTGTAGTAGCTTCTTCTTCAAGCCTCACCCAAGACACCTCCCACACATCATAGGCCTCATTGTGGGGCTTGTATGGGCCTCCAAAGGCCTACAACGCCATCCTTATCATCCATGCCACTTGTAGAGCTTGAAGTTCCATATCTTGGCCTTGGATGTAAGTCTTGAAATGAGGTGTGCCAAGTAGGATCATATCATCCTCCCCTTCTTCAAAAGGATTCGTCCTCGAATCCAAACCTAGAAAAACCCAAGGGAAGACATACGAAAACATACTCCTCAAGGATTGAGGGTTAGCACACAAAGTAATAACCACGCATACATGCCAAGGATGGACAAATTTGTGGTACAACCACACATCAATAGCAATCATGACTAACAAATGCATACATGAGGTATCAAGAAGTTGATTCCTCCAAGGTTCATGACATAAGGGTAAAGTAATAAAACCAATGGATTCAAAACACGAAGTATGCAACTCGACATTGGTTCTATTTGACATGTAGCACAATGTCCAAACAAGGACACTCTCATTATTCCAATAAGGACTCTCCCAAGATAGTGCTCTCAAATCACACAAGGTGTCACCCGGATCAAACGGGTAGATTACCCACCTAGTATGGTCAGAGACACACTCATTTACCCTATAAGAGTCTCTCTTCACATAAGATGCACCCAAAACATACACATGAGCATCATCAAATGCAAACAAGTAGTAAAGAAAGGTATTACGTAAAACAACTTCCTCTTCTATGTCACCCTCAAGTGTAACCTCACTACTAGAATCTATAACAAGACCATCCAATAGGCTACTATGAAGTTGGACATGAAAGGAAGAATTTCCAATTTCTAGACAAGAATCACCTTCCTTTGTAACACTTTCCTTCCCCACAAATGGAACACAATTCCTTAAAGGAAGATCTCCGTCTTGGGAAAGAGTGTCATCATTCCATAGTAGGTTACATATCACATTATACTCTCCAAAGGAAACCAAATGCTCAACATTACCAAACACCCCACTAGGTTCATCATTCCCAATAGTCGTGTCAATATCAAATAACGCATTATCTATAAAGAGAGAAGAATCAATTAACAATGAAGTATCAAAACATGCAATTCCACTCTCATGAAGACAAAGGTCACTCTCCACAACACTTTCATGCACACGACTAGTTAAATGATCAATTATACTAACATCATCACTAAATTGAGGGTCCTTAAGCACATCACAAGGTTTCTCAAATAGTGGATTTTCATTGCAAACAAATTGATCAACACAAGCAACCACACTAGTTGGACGCAAATTGATCTTGCTAGAAGAATCAATTCGGTCATCACTAGGATCAACTAGTGGGTGTCCTAACATTTCACATGACAATGTACTAACATGCATATCAAGAGGATCAACACTAGGTGGACACAACTTGAACTCAGGAGAAGAGTCAAGATAGTCATCAATAGGATCAACTAGTGTTGGATCACCCATATCAAACATATTGTCAATTGTCGTAATTGCACTAAGCTCATCACAAGGAAAAGACTCATTAGGCTCAATTGAGGACAAGCTATCATTTACACTCACTTCGACAACATGATCAATCACATCATTTGTGGTGTTAAGATTAGCTATTTTACCGTGAAGTTCACATTCATCTCCTTTGCCTTGGGTTTCAACTTTAAGGCTCGTTTGCTCCCTCGGAAAGCTCTCAATCACCTCAAGAACCTTCAAAGGTTGAGGGTCATCATTAGGTTTGTTTCCGAGAATACCTGCACTACCATTAAGACCACTAGAAAAGAAAGAAAAGTCACAAGGGTTAGATAAAGGTTGTGACAACTCTCTCACATCACTCCTCACATCCTCTCCTTTTTCCTCTCTAGAGTTGTCACTTTTCTCTCCCTTACTCCTCTCAATATTTTCTCTCACAATTTGTTGTGTCTTGTGGACTTGTTCTTGCACTTGGAGAAGTAGCTCCGTCATTTCCTTGAGGTTTTCTTCTGCCCCTTTTATATGATCTCCTATGCACTTGAAGTCTTCTCTTATCTCCTTGAACCCACCACATGTTCTTGTTTCTTCTTTGGGTTCATTCCTCGCTTGAGGCCCCTCATTCCTCCTACTTCCTTCACCTATCGTGTTACATCCCGTATTTTTGGACTAGGAAATTGAATCGTCCAATATGAGCAAAATTACCCGAGCCCGGAGAATTCGATCATACTCAAGGATAAAAATCGAGAGCTCGATTTACAAAGAGTTTGAGGTCCCGAAATAATTTAGGCCCTAACAAGTGTGACCACGGTGATTGAGAATAATATTTTGTGTGTACCAAAAGGGACTATGGACTAGTGCTAGATGTTATATCTCGTATTTTTGTACGTTGGATTATTCGTAAATAAGTTTAAGGACGAGATTATTTTTGGGATATGAGATAAAGACTTTTAATCCCCGATTTTAATAAGTGCACGATCTACTAATTAATTACAATTAGTATGGAAATATTAGTGGAGATTAGGGATTAATTAACCATGATTAGATTATTAAGTGGGGATTTATTATTAATTAAGTTAATTAGTGCACTATGTGGGCCCCACTACAACATGGACAAATCTGATTGGTCCATGCCGTAGTGGGACACATGTCATTGTGGTTGGGCACATGTCATAAGGGCTGCTAGTATATATATACTAGCTGATGTCAAAGCATAGCAACATAATCATCTCCATAATTCATCTTCACAAAAATCCATTGAAGCAAGAATATGAGTAGCCATGGCTGCCAAGCTCACGGCCAGCCATGGCCTTGAAAATCTTTTTTAAAAAATTCCCCAAGGTGCTTTACATGTTCAAGGAGGCAGCAACATAAGGTTTAAATTGAATTGAGGAAGAAGAAGTTGTTATATCCCGTGTTTTAACACGTTGGAAAAATTTGGAAATATTCTTGACTTGTAAGAAATAAGGTCATAACTAAATTTTATTTGACATAGGAGTTGTGTATGAAAGAATATTAATGTGGAAGTGTTGACTAAGGCTAAGGGCAAAACGTGGAATTTCAGAAATTAGTTTCGGGAATTGCAAAAATAAAATTTGTAGCCAATTGGGCTTGTAAAATAAGAAGTAAAATAAGGCCCACAAGTGGGGGGGGGGGGGGGGGGGGGGTGGCCGGCCATGCCATGGCTTGGCCCAAACCCATGATGTTGGTCATGTGACTTAGCATGTGACCAACTAATTATAAAAAGGGTTAAGTTTCAAGAAAATTCAAGAAGCATTGAACAAGAGAAAAACAAAACAAGCAAGAGCAAAGAGGATGAGGGTTTCGGCTGATCCTAGTGAAATTCAACCACCAAAAATCTTACCAAAAATATTATTCTCTTGTCGGATTTTCACTAATTCAAAGTCCCTTTACAACTTGGTGTAGTTGATTTGGAGAGAGAAGCACTCAATTCTTCAAGGTGACCATTCATTCAAGTGAAGAAGAGGGAGCAAGAAAGGTAAGAATTCACCCCTTATTCTTGGGTTATAAAGTCATGTTTATGTTGTAGTATGTAGAGACGAATTGATTGTATGGAAACATAGAAGTTTGCAAAGTGGATAAGAGAGATAGCCTATAGCCGTGTGTGTATATGTGTTGTATAATTATGGTGAGTCGAAATTATGTTGAATTCTAGTTATGTTAATGGAGGAATTCACATTGAAAAAGGAAGTTGAAGTTGGAATATAGTAGTCGGCCGTGTGGTAGGGTTCTTGGAACATGGCGATGAATTGATGTTATTTGGTGTGTTAGTGTGTTATTGTGATGTTTGCAATGTAAATGAAGGTAAAATGATGTAAGTTTGCATTGAAATGGAATGTAGAAGTTTATGTCGTTTTAGAATGATTTTACGACATTATGAAAATGAAGTTATTAAGTTGCAAATTATGATGAGTATTGATGAAGTTGGAAGCTAGAAACATATTATGAATATGTTTGTTAAAGATTAGAAGTTTTGAGTGAATTATGACTTTGGCGGAAAAGTTGTATATTATGTATATCGTGTGCATAACTTGAGGAAAGGATATGAAATGTTTCTAAACCTATACTGTGATAACCTTGATTGATAATGAATGTGAAATCGTTGAGATTAGTTTGAAAGTTAAGGTTAAAGTAAAGATTATGGCATTATGTCGGCAAGTAGAACTAGTTGTGCCATGTTGTGTTTCTAGTGTTTGTTGTTGATGTTGATGTTGTTGTTTGGGTTGTTGTTGATGATTGTGAGCCGAGTTGAATTCTCGGGGGTGCTATATGTATAGGGGAAGTGCTGCCGAAATTTCGGTAGACAAATAAGAGTTGAATTGAATTTGTAGCATCTATAACTTACAATTGGTAAATGTGACCATTTGCAGATTTTCGACGAAACGGAGAGTGAGCTTGGATAGGCTTAAAAAGCTCCAAAGGTATGTAAAGCTACCCCGATCCTTATTTTGGCATGCCTAAGTGTATTAGGATCGAATTCGGGCCTCGAAAGACTTTCTGCCCCTCGGAATCCGCAAGTGAAAATATCACTTTTTCTTTCAGTAAGATTGAACTCTTTTGGTATGTTTTCTTGGAAATTATGCAAACCTTCTCTAAACTCCTTGGAAAGCTACAGAATGTCCGTAGAACCTTTATAGGTGATCCCATAAGCTTGAAGGGCGTAATTTGGACCCATCGCCTTGCTTGTCCCGAGATGGGCCCACTATTCCCGGTTTTTCCCTTAATGTACTTAAGTCTTCTTTTCGAATAGTTCTTAAAAGAAACGTGTTGACTACCATTCTAATTACCTAACAAACGTTGTTTTAAATATTCCGTTAAGTCTGATAAATTGTTTTGATACTCGAAACTCATTTACTATGATTCCTTCCGACTTCATTGGATCGGTTTGTCTTGGATATGCCTCATTGAGTCTATGGAAACATTTATGATATTTTAATTGCATTAGTCTCTCACTACTCCATTCGTGGATGCCCCAATGTTCCCCACACTGAGCCCGGGCCAGGATATGTTGTCAAGCGTAATCCCCTGCATTGTTCGCCGTGCCTCGATGTGAGGGGGCAGGTATACGCGTACATGGGTTTGTGGAGTATGCTGTGCCATGTACGTTTGTTCTGATATGATTTACTATGGCCATCTGATATGACATATTATGTTACGGGGTTATGCCCCTATTCTGATTCTTCTGTGTTGTGGCACCAGCGTCGGGAGGGTGGCCACGTTCTGTCTGCCGAGTCCCTTGGCAGGGGCCAGATTTGATATGACATATGTTTCTGTACACACTCCGCATGTTTTGAAAATATATATCTGATACTTTGTATTTTCTGTTTACTTTATGTACGTTCTATACCAGTTATGATTTTGTTTCTGCAACTCAGGCTTTACATATTCAGTACATATTTCGTACTGACCCCCTTTCCTCGGGGGCTGCGTTTTCATGCCGCGCAGGTACCGACGACAGGTTTGCTGATCCGTCCGCTTAGGATCTCATTCTGCTATTTTTGGAGCGCTCTATTATTCAGAGCCATCTTTTGGTATAGTCTGTCACTTCTATATATGTATATTCTCGTTCATGGGTACGGCGGGGCCCTGTCCCGTCATATGATTCTGTCGGTCTGTTTAGAGGTCTGTGGACATGTTTGTGGGTTGGGATCTTTCTGTACAGCTGTGTGTATATGTTGTGTTTGGGCGATCCCATTCGCCGCGGCGGCCGGTCCGCATATATTTAAATGTTACTCTGTTGGCCCTGTGTGGCCTTTGTTGGTATTTTCTGCGTGCAGGGTATATGGGATAGTCCGTAAAACAAAGGAAACTCTGCCGAAATTTTTCTGGAGATTATCTAAATTGGAACTAAAGCCTTGTCGGCTTCTGCTATATACTAGAATGTGTTTGAGTGCCCAGATCGGGCAATAGTCACGGTCTACGGGGTTGGGTCATGACAAAAGTGGTATCAGAGCGGTTCGTCCTCGGAATGTCTACAGACCGTATCTAGTAGAGTCTTGTTTATCGGTGTGTTGTGCACCACACCTATAAACAGGAGGCTACAGGGCATTTAGGATACTACCCTTCTTTCTGTCTTAGATCGTGCGATAGAGCTGTGTTATCAGGATGATTCCTCCCTAACGAATTGTTACATTTGCAGTTATGCCTCCAAAAAAGGCGACAGCGGCCCAAAAGGCCAAGGCAGCAGCTGTGGGAGAGACTAGTCGGGCCCAGAGGGTTACCAGGGCCCATGCTCATATTGCTCCTGATATTTTGCCCCCGGCAGAGGGCTCTTCCACACCGCCACACGTAGAGGATATTGGAGCAGCAGCAGCTGCAGGTCGAGGGGCGGCTCCACCGCCAGCTCCCGAGATTCCAGTACCTGAGCCCCCAGCTCCACGGCCAGGGACTGAGGATCAGACTATGAGAGAGGCAGTCCAGCTATTGACTAGACTTGTGGCAGGACAGGTACAGGGGCACGGACTGGGAGGTGACCGGGCTTACAGGCGTGACAGTTCGAGAGCCCGTGAGTTCTTGACTTGTGGCCCTCCAGAGTTCTTCGGGACAAAGCCCGAGGAGGATCCCGAGGAGTTCATCAGGAAGATGCGGCGCACCTTACAGTTTATTAATGCTTCCGCGACAGAGTCAGTCACATTGGCTTCTTACCGGTTGTATGATATAGCGGCAAATTGGTACGAGTCATGGGAGTTATCCAGAGGTGACGGCGCTCCCCCAACATTTTGGGATGATTTTTCTCAGGCTTTTCTTAGCCACTTTCTGCCTCCGGAGCTACGGCGGGCCAAGGCTGACAAATTCTTATTGCTGAGACAGAGGGGTCGCAGTGTTCGAGAGTACAGTATGGAGTTCGACTCATTGGCCCGATACGCACCTGCTGTGGTAGCTACTATGGCTGACAGGATGCACAGGTATATTATGGGGCTGGACCGTTATTTTGTCGACAGCTGTTTGGTATTGGCTGCTCAGCCCGGCATGGATATTGCCCGGATTCAGGCCCACGCCCAGGGCATGGAGGACCGGCATAGGGAGCGTCAGCCTGATAGGAGCCAGGATCGGAGACAGCCCAAGAGAGCCAGATCGTCTGGGTATTCCGGAGATTTTCGGGGCAGACAGCCTCAGCAGCCTCAGCAGCCTCAGCAGCCGCAGCAGCCTAGCAGACATCTATCCCAGCCGGCACAGAGCGCACCTCCACAGCCTACAGGTCGCAGATTTGATAGCCCAGGGTATTCAGGAGCAGGTCAGAGCTCCAGGGCTTCAGGTTCGCGGACAGATAGGGGTTCTGGTCAGACGAGGCCACCTAGGCCTCAGTGTTCTTATTGTGGCAGATACCATCCTGGGGAGTGCTACAGAGCCACCGGTGCATGTTTTTCTTGTGGCCGTCAGGGCCATTCTGTGAGAGATTGCCCGTATAAGGGTAGTTCGGGTTGTGCAGCGCAGCCTGCCGGATCAGCCGCCGGGTCTTCATCTTCATCAGTGGCTATGCGCCCTACGGGGCCAGGTACTTCAGCACCAGCGGGTCGCGGCAGAGGCCGTGGTGGAGCTTCTAGTACTAGCGGTCCTTCGAACCGCATTTATGCTCTGTCCAGCCGCCAGGATCAGGAGGCATCGCCTAATGTCGTTACAGGTACATTATTGGTTTTCTCTCGGTCTGTGTATGCATTGATTGATCCAGGTTCGACCTTGTCATATATTTCGCCTTTGGTTGCTAGTAAAATTGGTATAACGCCTGAACCTATAGAGCCGTTTGAGGTAGCCACACCGATTGGGGACTTTATTGTAGCAAAACAGGTATATAAAAACTGTTTTGTAATTGTATGTGGCCGTGACACTAAGGCAGATCTGGTGGAGTTAGATATGGTCGAGTTCGATGTTATTATGGGAATGGACTGGCTAGCCTCCTGTTATGCTAATGTTGACTGCCAAAATAAGGTAGTTCGTTTCTAGTTTCCCGGGGAGTCAGTTATAGAATGGGCCGGAAATACAGCATCGCCGAAAGGTAAGTTTATTTCATACCTTAAGGCGAAGAAAATGATCAGGAAGGGTTATTTTTATCATCTGGTTCGGGTACAAGACTTGATAGCAGAAGCGCCGACTCTTCAGTCAGTTCCCGTGGTTAATGAATTTCCGGATGTATTCCCAGACGAACTTCCAGGCCTTCCTCCGGAGCGGGAAATAGATTTTACTATTGATTTGCTTCCAGATACTCAGCCGATATATATTCCCCCTTACAGAATGGCACCGACAGAATTGAAAGAACTGAAAGAGCAGTTGAAGGATCTGTTAGAAAAAGGCTTTATCAGGCCCAGTACTTCGCCTTGGGGAGCCCCGGTATTATTTGTGCGTAAGAAAGACGGGTCGCTGCGTATGTGTATTGATTATCGGCAGCTGAATAAGGTAACTATAAAGAATAAATACCCCCTCCACAGAATTGATGACTTGTTTGATCAGTTGCAGGGCGCCAAATATTTTTCGAAGATAGATCTTCGGTCAGGCTATCATCAGGTACGGGTACGAGAGGCTGATATTCCTAAGACAGCATTCCGAACCAGATATGGGCATTATGAATTCAGAGTTATGTCTTTTGGGCTGACTAATGCTCCTGCAGTATTTATGGATTTAATTAACCGGGTATTCAGGCCATTCTTGGATATGTTCGTAATTGTATTTATCGATGATATTCTGGTTTATTCTCGGTCCGAGGCAGAGCACGCAGATCATCTGAGAGCGGTATTGGGGGTACTTCGGCATCAGAAATTATATGCAAAATTTTCTAAATGTGAATTCTGGCTGGCTTCAGTGGCATTTCTGGGGCATATTATTGCAGCTGATCGTGTCCGGGTGGATACACAGAAGATTGAGGCCGTGAAAAATTGGCCCAGACCCACGACGCCCACAGAGGTACGTAGTTTCCTGGGGTTAGCTGGCTATTACAGAAGATTTGTGGAAAAGTTTGCTTCAATTTCAGCGCCTTTGACAAGGCTAACTCAGAAGGGAGCCAAGTTCCAGTGGACTGATGCTTGTGAACGAAGCTTCCAGTTACTGAAAGAGAAGCTGACTACAGCCCCAGTTCTGACTCTCCCAGAGGGACCCGATGGATATGTTATTTATTGTGACGCTTCTGGCGTGGGATTGGGCTGTGTATTGATGCAGCACGGCAGAGTTATAGCTTATGCTTCTCGGCAATTGAAAAAGCATGAAAAGAATTATCCTACTCACGATCTGGAGCTTGCAGCGGTGATCCATGCCCTGAAGATATGGAGACATTATTTATATGGCGTTCATGTTGATATCTATACAGATCATAAGAGTCTCCAGTATATTTTCAAGCAGAAAGAGCTTAATTTGCGGCAGCGCAGGTGGCTGGAGCTCCTGAAAGACTATGATGTGGATATTCTGTATCATCCAGGCAAGGCTAATGTTGTTGCAGATGCGCTTAGCCGGAAATCTATGGGCAGCTTGGTAGATTTACAGCCAGACAGAAGAGATATAGTACGTGACATTTATTAGTTGGCTAATCTTGGGGTTCGTCTGGCCGATTCTGGAGGTACACGGATTTCTGTCCGAGGGGTTTCTGAATCATCTATTAAGGAAGATATCAAACGGCATCAATATGAAGATCCTGTTTTGGCACGATACAGAGACACAACCTATGATAAGGAGAAGACTCTGTTTGAGCTCACTCCGGACGGGACTTTATTATTCAGGAGCAGGTTGTGTGTACCTGATATTGCAGGTCTTCGGCAGCAGGTTATGAGCGAGGCACATTATGCTCGCTATTCGGTCCATCTTGGGTCTACGAAGATGTACCATGATCTCCGATGCTTATACTGGTGGGATGGCATGAAACGGGACATCGCAGAGTTCGTCGCCCAGTGTCCCAATTGTCAGCAGGTCAAGATTGAACACCAGAAACCGGGTGGACTGTTGCAGGAAATGGAAATTCCGACGTGGAAGTGGGAGATCATTAATATGGACTTCATTACAGGGTTGCCTCGCACTCCACGGAAGTATGATTCCATGTGGGTTATTGTTGATAGGCTGACAAAATCAGCCCATTTTCTCCTCGTCAGAACTACTTATTCCGCCGAGGATTATGCCAGGCTTTATATTAAAGAAATAGTGAAGCTTCATGGAGTTCCTATATCTATTATCACTGACAGAGGTGCTCAGTTCACAGCGAACTTCTGGAGATCTTTTCAGGAAGGATTAGGGACTCAGCTGAGCCTGAGCACAACTTTTCATCCTCAGAGTGACAGACAGGCCGAGCGCACTATCCAGACACTTGAAGATATGTTGCGGGCCTGCGTTATTGATTTCAGAGGCAGCTGGGAGGATCACTTGCCATTGATTGAATTTTCTTATAATAACAGCTACCATTCCAGCATCCAGATGGCTCCGTACGAGGCTTTATATGGTAGGAAATGCAGGTCACCTATTGGCTGGTTTGATATTGGCGAGACAGAGTTAATTGGCCCAGATATGATCCAGCAGGCAGTTGATAAGGTGAAGCTTATCCGGGAACGACTATTGGCTGCCCAGATTCGACAGAAATCATACGCGGATAAACGGCGTCGTCTTTTGAAATTCCAGGTTGGTGATTGGGTATTTCTAAAGGTATCACCTATGAAAGTCGTAATGCGGTTCGGCAGAAAGGGCAAGCTCAGTCCGCATTATATTGGGCCTTATCAGATTGTTAGAAAAATTGGAAATGTGGCTTATGAGTTAAATCTGCCATCTGATTTGGAGGCGGTACATCCGGTATTCCATGTATCTATGCTCCGCAAATGCATTGGTGATCCCTCAAGAATATTTCCTGCGGATGATATTCAGGTCACGGAGCAGTTATCTTATGAGGAGCAGCCCGTAGCTATTTTGGACCGCCAGGTAAGAAAGCTCCGGAACAAAGATGTAGCCTCTGTTAAGGTGTTGTGGCGGAATGATAATAGGGAGGAAATGACCTGGGAGGCCGAAGAGGAGATGAAGAAGAAATATCCTCATTTGTTCCCTACGGCCACAGGTAATCCTGAATCCTTACTTAATTCTGTTTCAATAATGAATGTGCGTCATATGTGCTGACTATAAACATAAACTCCCCCAAAGTATTCTCAGACCCTATAAGATTAATTTAACATTCGAGGACGAATGTTCTAAAGGGGGGGAGGATGTTATATCCCGTGTTTTAACACGTTGGAAAAATTTGGAAATATTCTTGACTTGTAAGAAATAAGGTCATAACTAAATTTTATTTGACATAGGAGTTGTGTATGAAAGAATATTAATATGGAAGTGTTGACTAAGGCTAAGGGAAAAACGTGGAATTTCGGAAATTAGTTTCGGGAATTGCAAAAATAAAATTTGTAGCCAATTGGGCTTGTAAAATAAGAAGTAAAATAAGGCCCATAAGTGGGGGGGGGGGGGGGGGTGGCCGGCCATGCCATGGCTTGGCCCAAACCCATGATGTTGGTCATGTGACTTAGCATGTGACCAACTAATTATAAAAAGGGTTAAGTTTCAAGAAAATTCAAGAAGCATTGAACAAGAGAAAAACAAAACAAGCAAGAGCAAAGAGGAGGAGGGTTTCGGCTGATCCTAGTGAAATTCAACCACCAAAAATCTTACCAAAAAAAATATTCTCTTGTCGGATTTTCACTAATTCAAAGTCCCTTTACAACTTGGTGTAGTTGATTTGGAGAGAGAAGCACTCAATTCTTCAAGGTGACCATTCATTCAAGTGAAGAAGAGGGAGCAAGAAAGGTAAGAATTCACCCCTTATTCTTGGGTTATAAAGTCATGTTTATGTTGTAGTATGTAGAGACGAATTGATTGTATGGAAACATAGAAGTTTGCAAAGTGGATAAGAGAGATAGCCTATAGCCGTGTGTGTATATGTGTTGTATAATTATGGTGAGTCGAAATTATGTTGAATTCTAGTTATGTTAATGGAGGAATTCACATTGAAAAAGGAAGTTCAAGTTGGAATATAGTAGTCGGCCGTGTGGTAGGGTTCTTGGAACATGGCGATGAATTGATGTTATTTGGTGTGTTAGTGTGTTATTGTGATGTTTGCAATGTAAATGAAGGTAAAATGATGTAAGTTTGCATTGAAATGGAATGTAGAAGTTTATGTCGTTTTAGAATGATTTTACGACATTATGAAAATGAAGTTATTAAGTTGCAAATTCTGATGAGTATTGATGAAGTTGGAAGCTAGAAACATATTATGAATATGTTTGTTCAATATTAGAAGTTTTGAGTGAATTATGACTTTGGCGGAAAAGTTGTACATTATGTATATCGTGTGCATAACTTGAGGAAATGATATGAAATGTTTCTAAATCTATACTGTGATAACCTTGATTGATAATGAATGTGAAATCGTTGAGATTAGTTTGAAAGTTAAGGTTAAAGTAAAGATTATGGCATTATGTCGGCAAGTAGAACTAGTTGTGCCATGTTGTGTTTGTTGTTGATGTTGATGTTGTTGTTTGGGTTGTTGTTGATGATTGTGAGCCGAGTTGAATTCTCGGGGGTGCTATATGTATAGGGGAAGTGCTGCCGAAATTTCGGTAGACAAATAAGAGTTGAATTGAATTTGTAGCATCTATAACTTACAATTGGTAAATGTGACCATTTGCAGATTTTCGACGAAACGGAGAGTGAGCTTGGCTAGGCTTAAAAAGCTCCAAAGGTATGTAAAGCTACCCCGATCCTTCTTTTGGCATGCCTAAGTGTATTAGGATCGAATTCGGGCCTCGAAAGACTTTCTGCCCCTCGGAATCCGCAAGTGAAAATATCACTTTTTCTTTCAGTAAGATTGAACTCTTTTGGTATGTTTTCTTGGAAATTATGCAAACCTTCTCTAAACTCGTTGGAAAGCTACAGAATGTCCGTAGAACCTTTATATGTGATACCATAAGCTTAAAGGGCGTAATTTGGACCCATTGCCTTGCTTGTCCCGAGATGGGCCCACTATTCCCGGTTTTTCCCTTAATGTACTTAAGTCTTCTTTTCGAATAGTTCTTAAAAGAAACGTGTTGACTACCATTCTAATTACCTAACAAACGTTGTTTTAAATATTCCGTTAAGTCTAATAAATTGTTTTGATACTCGAAACTCATTTACTATGATTCCTTCCGACTTCATTGGATCGGTTTGTCTTGGATATGCCTTATTGAGTCTATGGAAACATTTATGATATTTTAATTGCATTAGTCTCTCACTACTCCATTCGTGGATGCCCCAATGTTCCCCACACTGAGCCCGGGCCAGGATATGTTGTCAAGCGTAATCCCCTGCATTGTTCGCCGTGCCTCGATGTGAGGGGGCAGGTATACGCGTACATGGGTTTGTGGAGTATGCTGTGCCATGTACGTTTGTTCTGATATGATTTACTATGGCCATCTGATATGACATATTATGTTACGGGGTTATGCCCCTATTCTGATTCTTCTGTGTTGTGGCACCAGCGTCGGGAGGGTGGCCACGTTCTGTCTGCCGAGTCCCTTGGCAGGGGCCGGATTTGATATGACATATGTTTCTGTACACACTCCGCATGTTTTGAAAATATATATCTGATACTTTGTATTTTCTGTTTACTTTATGTACGTTCTATACCAGTTATGATTTTGTTTCTGCAACTCAGGCTTTACATATTTAGTACATATTTCGTACTGACCCCCTTTCCTCGGGGGCTGCGTTTTCATGCCGCGCAGGTACCGACGACAGGTTTGCTGATCCGTCCGCTTAGGATCTCATTCTGCTATTTTTGGAGCGCTCTATAATTCAGAGCCATCTTTTGGTATAGTCTGTCACTTCTATATATGTATATTCTCGTTCATGGGTACGGCGGGGCCCTGTCCTGTCATATGATTCTGTCGGTCTGTTTAGAGGTCTGTGGACATGTTTGTGGGTTGGGATCTTTCTGTACAGCTGTGTGTATATGTTGTGTTTGGGCGATCCCATTCGCCGCGGCGGCCGGTCCGCATATATTTAAATGTTACTCTGTTGGCCCTGTGTGGCCTTTGTTGGTATTTTCTGCGTGCAGGGTATATGGGATAGTCCGTAAAACAAAGAAAACTCTGCCGAAATTTTTCTGGAGATTATCTAAATTAGAACTAAAGCCTTGTCGGCTTCTGCTATATACTAGAATGTGTTTGAGTGCCCAGATCGGGCACTAGTCACGGTCTACGGGGTTGGGTCGTGACAGAAGTGGTGCGATTGGTGCAAGTGAGTATAGGATCTGTCCTAATCAATTTAAGGTAAGATTTCTTATCCTTGAAATGTAATTGGGGTTAATGATGTTGTTATGGAGAGATTAAATTGTGTTAGACGAAATTGGAAGTAAGAAAATTACATGATTATTGTTGGCGTTGTAAATGGGCAGAATTGGAGTTGTTCTAATTGGGTTAAGTTTGAATAGTGTTGTCATTATTATGATATTGTATTTGAAGGTAATTTGTTATGTTGAAGGGTTGGAAATATAGTTATACATATGTATGGGTGCTGTTGTTCATGGTAATATTATACTCTTTTCCGTGTGTTTGTAATTTTGCGAAGTAAAGATCGAAAATCATATTTTTGATATTGTAGTTTTGGTGGACTGTTTCGAACTTGTTGTTAAAATGTTGAAGTAATTTTCTTGTACTTGGATGGTGGTTGATGTTGTTGTCGTGTTGTTGTTGATATGGCTCGTAAATTTGGAAGAAAACAAGCATGTAAGATATCGTATAATTGGTTAAAGGATTGATAGAATGAATAAACATCGCAAGGGATGTTAGAATTAATTATTGGTGTGTCGTAATTGTTGTTGTTGTCGTATAGTTCTCGTTATTGCCATTGTGGTTGTTGTTGTGTTGTTGAGATAATTTCCTTGTTTATGGAAAGTAGTTGATATTGTGATTGTGGGCTGTTTTGAAAATGATCTGGAGATGGATCCGATTCTAGCTTGATATGAAATTGTTGTTATTACTATTATTGGTATAGGGTCGATATTTTTTACTGAATTGGGATCTCGGGGATTCTTGAGTTCTCAGGGGAAATGCTGCCCGAATTTGTATAGGCTATAGCCGGGCTGCTCTTATCGTAATTAAATTTCTGAACATAAGGTTGAGCTAATGTGTACATAGCCTAGTTGTATTATTGTTGTTATGGAGTTTTGGAGGAGGGCAAGGTGAAACGCCGAATAGTTGTCATATAGCGAGCTCGTGGCTCGTCGTATTGTCCATATGCTGTCTTGTTGGTTGTGCTTGAGTACAAGTTGGCTGATGCTTGTGTTACTATTATTATCTTGTAGATAAAGTCTTAAAAAGGGGCTGATTCGTCATAATTGTTTCGAGCGTCGTAAATCAAGATGTAAAACTATCCCTTCTTTCTTTTGGCTTGATCTTTATGAAACAAACGGACGACATGTATATGACTCCAAAGAAGCTCCTATTCTTAGAGACACTAGGACGGCTAATGTTCTTGATTCCTAGAACTTATTTTATAATGTCTTGATACGTGTCTATGATTTCAGACGTCCTATTTTGATATAATCCATAGTGACATTCGAAGGGTACTTGATATGACTATTTTCTTGATTTTCAAATGATAGTTCATTTTGATTATTCTATTGAGTCTCAGATATGACTTAGTTTGCATATAGTTGCTCACTACTCTGCTCGTGCATGCCGTAATATATCTTTCACCGAGTCCCGAGCCGGGTATGTTTTCATGTACAGTTTCACTGCATTGTTCACCGAGTCCCTCACTAGAGGGTCGGGTACGGTATATATATATATATATATATATGTATATGATGATGATGATGTGATTATGGCGCCGAGGATGGTATATGATGACTTATTCACCGAGTCCCATAATGGGCCGGATATGGTATATGATATAGACATGCATGATTTTCATATCGTAAGGCACAGGTGCATTGATATCTTTGATTATCATACTTGCCTCCTGTAATCGTTTATGCAGTTGTGATTTTTCTTATTGCATTACATGCTTTATATACTCAGTACATATTCCGTACTGACCCCCTTTCTTCTGGGGGCTGCTTTTCATGCCCGCAGGTACAGAAACTCGATTTGGTGATCCTCCAGCTTAGGACTTCTGCTCAGCTGTTTGGAGAGCTCCATTGTTTCGGAGCCTAGATATTTGGGTACAGATCTTCTATATAGACTTATATATATCCAGGGGTACGGCGGGGCCCTGTCCCGTCATATTTGACTCTTGTACTCTTAGAGGTCTGTAGACACATGTGTGGGTTGTACATAAGTTTTGGTCAGCTGTGTCTATATGGTTTACTTTGGATATCCCCGTGTATAGTGGTAGCCTTGTCGGCTTGCGTACCGTGTTATTGTTATGCTTTGGATATCCCCGTGTATAGTGGCAGCCTTGTCGGCTTGCATAGTGTGTTATTGTTATGCTGTGACTCCTCAGGAGACAGGTTTATGATATGTCGTGTTGCGAATCTTTCGGTTGCTTTTACAAGTTTCCATACTGTCCTTAGTTTCAGCTGATTATATTTAGCAGGTATGTATACGATTGTCCAGCTCGGGCACTAGTCATGGCCAATGGGTTTGGGTCGTGACAAAAGTGGTATCAGAGCAGTTTATCCTCGGAGTGTCTACAGACCGTGTCTAGTAGAGTCTTGTTTATCGGTGTGTTGTGCACCACATCTATAAATAGGAAGCTACAGGACATTTAGGATGTTACCTTTCCTTCTGTCACACCCTAACCTTATTAGGGTGTGATGGGCACCCGACCCCACATACGGAGCCGAGCGAACCCTCAGACTCTGATTTCATACATACTCTTTCCAAATTTCCAGAATCTGATCACACGAAACGTACAGTAGACCATATAACAGAAATTGTAAACAGACAGTGTCTTAAGCGGCCACGTGTATCAAACATATCAGACATATCGTATCAGATCCAGAAGGCAGGCGGAATGTACATCGCCTGAACATATACACATATACGAACATATAGGCCGTTTAGGCCATCATATCAAACAGGGCCGCTTAGAACACAGATTTCAGACCAGACCAAACAGAATCTGTAGACATATGCAGCTGCTTACGGACTGACTCTCTGAACCCACAACTCTGTCTGCAAAGTCTCTAATACAACTCAGAAAACACAACATATGTATACTCTGACTCGGCGACACTCCGATGGGAAGTGGAGCTCGCCAATCCATCCGGAATCTCCTAGCCAATTCTCCAGATCAACTGAGTGTACCTGCGTGGCATGAAACGCAGCCCCCGAAGAAGAGGGGTCAGTACGGAATATGTACTGAGTATGTAAGGCAAGAAATACAATAAATAGAATCACAATCAGAATAAAAAATACGGAGATATAACAGACAGAATCAGAATCAGACCCAAAAGTAAAGGAGTATAACAGACGGGATCATAATCAGACTCAGATACACAGATCGTATGTACAATATACAAAGTAGCAGAATCAACTTACTGAACACAGACCATGCATGCCAAGAACGGTATCCAGTCCTTTGCAGGACCCGGGGAAAGCGTGACGCCGCCCTGCCCTCGGCGCCAACCACATCATACTTCAGAAGATTTGCTCCTGTCTCCGACACACATCATAATATCCGGATGTACAAATACATATAGGCGGTTCAGCGAACCAAACACATCATACTTCGTAACACATCAAACTTCGGAATTCATATACGGCGCCCGGCCCTCAGGCGAGGAACTCGGGAACCGTGCGCACGATATAAACCGGCCCGGGACTCGGTGAAGGAAGTAGACTCTATGCACGAGCAGAAAATGAGAAACTAAATGCACATAACCAAGACTCAATGAATTAATCTAACGTACTATCCGAATATCCGTAACAGATTACTTATATCAGAAGGATTATGTCAGAATACTTACTTCAGAATACTTATTTGTATCAGAACTTTTCATATCAGAACGCTTATGCCATATACTTACATCAGAATATTTATGTTAGAATTCTCAGACCAGAATACTTATGTCAAAATACGGATGTCAGCATACTTAAGTCAGAATCCGTCTATCAGGATTATTAGATAATTAAACTAGGGAGGACATACAAATCATAAACAGACTCGGAATCACAGAATGGAATAGCCCCAATATATCAATATCACACCTTACTTGGCTCTAAGACATGCCAAAAGAAAGAAAAGGGTAAGCCTTACATACCTGCGCCGCGACCAACTAGTTACGCTTGTGCCTCCAACTCGTTTGTCTACATGCAAGAGAGTTCATCCATTCATTAGTTTCATTATCAAATACTCCCTTTAACCCTTCAAGCACATCCCCTTATATCCTGCCGGAATTCCGGCAGCACCTCCCCTGTAAATGTACCAACCAGGAGAATATGGCTCTGCTCCAAATCAACAACAACAATCCGGGAATTTGACCCGGCCACAATATCAATAGCAACGACAACAAACATTCTAACATTAAGCGCTCCTACACAATTCAAAAACATAACTCATATTCAATTCCACTACTTACATTCAAACCAACATCAACGTTCATACATTCAATTACCAATCCGAAACCATTCAAAACAATATTAAAAACCCTTTAAACCATTCACACAATTATTTCAAGCAACCCAACCAACACTCCAATATACCCGAATTCTTCTCCAAACCCGAGAACAACACCACACATTCTTTCCTTCCAAGTTCACACATTATGTCACAATATATACATTTACAACTTCATTTCATAAATTCAAGAAACCATATCATGACTACATTTCCTTCCAATTCGGCCCATACGATTATAATCTCAACTTGGATTATTAAAACTTCATTTCCCAACTACGAAAAAGGGGAACCATACGGCCAACATCACAATACACCTATTCCATGATTTTTATTCATTTTCCATACATTACAACACTACATAATCATGTTGCATACACTTAATTCATCACTTACACACAACACAACCTATACACACGGCCCCATTTCAACACACACATATATTTCATAACTTTCATTCATTTCCACATACTCCACAACATACACAATCATCTTTAACATATAAAAATAAGGAGTAACCTTACCTTAATACTAGTCCCCTTTCTCGGCTAGAACTTTATTCTTGCGAAACGAATACTTCCCTTGTTCCAACGACTACTCCACGTCGACGAGGGCCTTCCAACTAGTGGGAGAAACATGAAGAAAGAATTTTCCGTGATCAACTTATGGGGCTGGCTCGGCCAGCCCCTATTGCCGCCCCTTTTTTTTTTCTTTTTTTTTCTTTCCTCTCCTTTTCTCTTAAATTTCCTAGAACTAAATGATAAATTGTCTTGTTTTTCTTTCCAGACTTATACATATATATATATATATATATAATTAGTGGCATGTGAGGGGCACATGCCCAACTCTAGATTTTTCTTGATTTTTCTTGTCACGACCCAGCCCCGTTGGCCGCGACTAGCACCCTATCTAGGTACCCAGACCAAACCGCATATTCATTTCCCAAATCCGAGCATGTTCCAAAAATTCATAAAAGTCATATCAAACTGAATCTTTATCAAATATGTCTTAAGCGGTCGCAAAAATCAAAATGCCATATCAAATACAAACTGAGCGGCGGAACAGACATCGCCGGTCGAAGGTGCAAACATAAGCATAAGGGCCATTTAGGGCCATCAAAACAAACGGACCGCTTTAAGACCAGAAAACAAAATCAAACAAACATATATAGGACCCTCGCCCCACATATATGACTTCAGGCCTCTACGAACTCAAAACAAAGACATATGGCGAGACAGGGCCCCGCCGTACCCAAATCGTCAAATATACAGAGCATATACATAGCAAAAGGAGTCTGTACCAAAAGTGAACTCTGGATCAGAAGGAGTACTCCAAAATAACAGAAAGTGAAGGATCACCAATGTCTGTACCTGCGGGCATGAAACGCAGCCCCCCCCCCCCCCCCCCCCGCGAAGAAAGGGGGTCAGTACGAAATATGTACTGAGTGTGTAAAGCACGGAGTACAGAAATATGGATCAAAACTGAAAGCAAATCAAATAACAAAGTGGAGTACAAATCAGTATGTCAAAATCCGTATCAAAGTCATATACGTATACATAATGCAAACGAAATCATGCAAACGCTTAAGAACGTGGTCGCCACTCCGACGCTGGCGCCACACACAGCATAACACCAGAAAGTTTCAAATCTCCGTATCTCCGAACACAAACACAAACATAGGTGAGCGTATCGCATCACGAGCCATATCACAGCATAACTCTAAACGGAACCCGGCCCTATGGCGAAGCCTCGGGAACCGTAACACAGCATACGGCCGAATTATTGTAAGGCGCACGAATCATAACCGGCCCGGGAACCGGTGAACGAAGTCATAATAAGGCACGAGCGGAGTCGTGAGCAAACAAATGCAATTCATATTTCAAAATAGCCTTTCAAAACTTAGTAGTCTCATAAGTCATTTCATAGTACAAAATAATCGAATACTTAGTCGATACAAAGTTTCATTTCACAAAGCGTTTCCAACATATTACGTATGGCTCAAAACGTAACTTAGCATATCATAATATTCAAACATAACTCGTAGGAGGAAGTTCCAAAACCGAAAGTATCATATCAAACTTTATTCAAAAGGACAGCCCAATAAGACAAATAGGGCGTCTCGGGGTTAGCGGGCCCACCTCGAGTCGAATTGAGGTGGCGAACATAATTTACGAACATTTAGGGGCCAAAAGTTCATACGTAATCATTTCTAAGTTACCCGACCACGTTTCGATAGGTTTCGAACGATTGGTGGCATTCTAGCCAAAATAGAGCCCTTAGGCTTCAATTGAATTGAATGAATAGTAACTTTTCTATGGATCGGGTTTCGAGGAGCAGAGATGCTCCGGAGGTTCCAATATTCACCTAGCATACTAAGACATGCCAAACGAAGAAGTGGGAAGCTTTACATACCTTACAGACGTCGAATGCTCTCCCAAAAGTCAAGTCCCGTTTCGTCTGAAATCTGCAAATGGTCAAAGTTACCAATTGAGATTCTTAGGCTTAAAAATGCCATTAACTCCATTTTTGCCTACCGAAATTTCGGCAGCATTTCCCCTATAAATCTAACACCCCCGAGACTTAGCTCGGCTCAAAATACATCAACAACCACAGCCCACACATCAACAACAACACAAATCATAATCAAACCACCCTAACTTCAAAGGTCCACCTTACTACACAAGTTGGAGATCTTTCATTCAAACTTCAAAATCCCAAATCTATATCCATATTATTGTATTCATTCTCTCATTCAAGATTATGCCAACACATTCCAAATACATTCCGTGCCATACACGAAATTGCCCAAAATCCATTACTTTCCATAATTCTTTCAAAACATCAAAACTTACAACGAACATTCTAACTTGCGTCGTTTCATTCCGAATTCATTAATATCAACAATAAATCATATTTAAAGTCCTTAGTACCACAGATATACAATGATATACGTAAATATACAAAAGGAATACACTTTCCGATGATGTCCGAAATCATTTTTCAATGCCAATTTAATTCATCAATCGATCATTTACGTCTTAAAGGTTATAACGACGCAACTAATGAACTAAATAGGATTCAATTCACCTCCCCTTCTAACTCTCATGGCTCACGGCCACACACCAACACACACACACACACGGCTGCACACACATACACTACTACCACAAAATTCTCATTTCATTTCATTCATCATAACATTCATACCAATTCCATAACACAAAAGTGGAAGAATTCTTACCTTTTCTTGAAAACCCGACTTGTCGCAAACGAGGTTCTTGTGCCAAACTAATTATACCCCGTTGAAGAGGGCCTTGAGTACTTCACAACTATGTGGAAACTAAGATTTTTGGATTGAACAAGGGCTAGCAATTTTTTTTCTTTCTCTCCTCCTCACTCTCGGCCGAGAGCCTTTCTTATGGACTAGCTCACTTTTTTTTTGTTGTGTGGTTATTGTTCTTGATAATTAGCAAGACATCTTGATATATATCCATTAGTAATGGTCATGTGCATAGCACATGACACAAAAAAAATGGGTTTGGGCCTTGGACTTTGACCGGCCACCCTACAATTTTGGGCTTCAATTTTTGTTGTCCAATTCTTGGCCCAATTCATTAAAAGTTCCGTTTTGTAATTCCCGAAACTAATTTCC
Source organism: Lycium barbarum (assembly GCF_019175385.1). NCBI lineage: Eukaryota > Viridiplantae > Streptophyta > Magnoliopsida > Solanales > Solanaceae > Lycium > Lycium barbarum. The sequence goes on along the minus strand of NC_083338.1, from coordinate 64,435,902 downwards.
GAAATTCCAAATTTACCCTCGGCCTTTCCCGAGGTCTTGACATTAATGATTCCATAACCAACATGGTCCTATGCACAAAAAAAATCAAAATATTTCCTTATAACATACAAGTCGTAATTATTTCTCGATTTCCAATTATACGAAAACACGGGACATAACATTTCTCCCTTTTTCTTGAATTCTTTTTCTAAGCAAAAGATGACTTATTTTGTCATCTTCTTTTTCCCTTTCTTTTTTTTTTAAAAAATTCGGCCACATGGCCATTCCATGGAATTCTCAAGACTTTGTGTAGAATTCCCGTTTTACCCTTAGCCTTTCCACAAAATTACCATGACGCCCTTTTGGAAATTTCCCTTTTTGCCCTTAGTCTTTTCTCAATATTCCCACACTAATAATATTCATGAATAGTATTCACCACCAACTTGCATTTAAAATAACCTTGAAAGCTAGTCACCTTCTTAACTTCCCACGATTACCTCGAATCTTCAGAACGTTCGAAATGCGGGCTATAACATCCTCCCCCCCTGTAGAACATTCGTCCCCGAATGTTCAACTGACCTTACAGGGGCTTATAACACTTCGGGAGGGGGTTCCTCTACGGTTGTCCTTTCTTTCCATGCCCGTTCGATATAATCGAGCCTCTTCGTCCTTATATGGGTCCTTATTCTGTGTCATGGGTTTTCTAATCTGCTGGGCCGACATATAATCCTTGTCTTTCTCAGGTCATCTCTTTTCTGTTACTGTTTCGTGACCATATCTTAACAAAAGTCACACTCTTAGATTCTTACTACAACTCTTCTTTTAGTCCCTTCTCTCATATCCTTCGATACAGATATACTTGTCTTTGACCTCATGTGTTGGTGCTCATTTCGCTCCTCGTTCTTCCTTGTAAGCCTAATATGGCCTCCCCCCCTTTAAGGGGGTTTCTCATACACCACGATCTTCAAGTACTCTTATCTTTAATTATTCTTCATCCCTCGTCTCTCTCTCTAACTCTATACATAACGTATCGAAACCTTTCAACTTAAGTTTTTCCCTTTCACTTCGCACTTATATCGTCGTTTTGCCCACCTTTTCAATCCCTTTCAGCTCTGCTCCTCGAATCTCACACACTCCTCCTTCGTTCCATATTATCGTACTTTATTCTCGCCCCATGCCTGTATTTAAACCTTTATCTGATAATCTCGTACCTCACTGGAAATTTCCTCTCAGGGGTTCCATCCACTGAGATTTTCTTGTCTCTCACCTTTTTCCCGATATCTTGATTTCCTTACTCCTCAGTTACTCACTCACTTCTTTTTCTTCTTTTAGTATCGTAGTATTAAGACTTTCCTATCCTTAACCTGTGGCGAAGATAGCTGCTTATCTTATAGTACTTACATCATTTGTTTTCTTACAACTGCTCAGGTTTCGGTACCCTTTACCCGATTGAGGCCTCCTTTACCGTAGCATAGGTTGTTGGGGCACACGTGCCCACTGATACCATCACAAATAAGCCATCATACATATTCATATACATACACATAATTATTATCAAGTATCCCACAAAATGCTTCCAAACGTTATTCAAGCCTATCCTAATTCTCAAGCTGTGACACACCATTTGTCCCTTCTCCGAGCTAATCTACCTCGTTCTATGCGTCTTCTTATGGTCTCCAGCCATCCCATATACCATAGTTTCACTTAGGTTACTCTAGGCTTCCATTTGTTCCTTTAAATTTTAATTTTGCAAAATCTCCCCAATTACTTCCCAGGGGGGTCACCCATCCTGAAATTGCTCCCACCTGAGCACGCTTAACCTCGAATCTTTAGTGGAATCCGATGCCTTATTGCTGATATTCTCGGGTCCACTTTCTCGCATGACCTTTACTACATGATTCGGGACTAATCGAGGTCTTACAGATCCCGGGGCACCCTCGTGGCACGTCTTTTCTTCCACAATTACCATTTTACCCTTTTCGGTCCCCAGTGCTCACCTTTCACTTCCGTGTGTAATTACTTTTCACCTTAGGTTCCCAGACTCCTGATGATAACAGATACACCTTCGTTGCCCTTACTTCATAAATGTTCGGATATCAGTCCGTTCGAATTTCCTACTCACCGCTTTTACATAATAATCTGTAACAAAATCTATTGTCAACTTTCTGAATCGTCCATCAGACCTTGTTTCCTCTTATATCACCCCCTGTACACAGCAAATATCAATAACGCCTTACAAAACATATGGCTATGTAACATTTTGGCCCTCCGGAACTGCCAATTCCAGGTACCAGGTCAAATACGTCAATACTTACCCTCATGACTTTCCGTGTCACCACCTACCCGTTCCGCCGTATGTAAGGCTTACATAAGGAATTTCATTTCATATAGCTTGGCTCTATCGCACGATCTAGGACAGAAGGAAGGTCGACAATCCCTAGATGCCCTGTAGCCTCCTGTTTATAAATGTGGCCGGCTTCACACCATAAATAGGACTCTACTGGACACAACTTTGCAGACAACCCCACGGACAGGCCTCGCTCTGATACCACTTTGTCACACCCTAACCTTATTAGGGTGTGATGGGCACCCAACCCCACATACGGAGCCGAGCGAACCCTCAGACTCTTATTTCATACATACTCTTTCCAAATTTCATACATACTCTTTCCAAATTTCCAGAATCTAATCACACGAAACGTACAGTAGACTATATAACAGAAATTGTAAACAGACAGTGTCTTAAGCGGCCACGTGTATCAAACATATCAGACAAATCGTATCAGATCCAGAAGGCAGGCGGAATGTACATCGCCTGAACATATACACATATACGAACATATAGGCCGTTTAGGCCATCATAGCAAACAGGGCCGCTTAGAACACAGATTTCAGACCAGACCAAACAGAATCTGTAGACATATGCAGCTGCTTACGGACTGACTCTCTGAACCCACAACTCTGTCTGCAAAGTCTCTAATACAACTCAGAAAACACAACATATGATTACTCTGACTCGGCGACACTCCGATGGGAAATGGAGCTCGCCAATCCCGCCGGAATCTCCTAGCCAATTCTCCAGATCAACTGAGTGTACCTGCGTGGCATGAAACGCAGCCCCCTAAGAAGAGGGGTCAGTACGGAATATGTACTGAGTATGTAAGGCAAGAAATACAATAAATAGAATCACAATCAGAATCAAAAATACGGAGATATAACAGACAGAATCAGAATCAGACCCAAAAGTACAGGAGTATAACAGACGGGATCATAATCAACTCAGATACACAGATCGTATGTACAATATACAAAGTAGCAGAATCAACTTACTGAACACAGACCATGCATTCCAAGAACGGTATCCAGTCCTTTGCAGGAACCGGGGAAAGCATGGCGCCGCCCTGCCCTCGGCGCCAACCACATCATACTTCAGAGGATTTGCTCCTGTCTCCGACACACATCATAATATCCGGATGTACAAATACATATAGGCGGTTCAGCGAACCAAACACATCATACTTCGTAACACATCATACTTCGGAATTCATATACGGCGCCCGACCCTCAGGCGAGGAACTCGGGAACCGTGCGCACGATATAAACCGGTCCGGGACTCGGTGAAGGAAGTAGACTCTATGCACGAGCAGAAAATGAGAAACTAAATGCACATAACCAAGACTCAATGAATTAATCTAACGTACTATCCGAATATCCGTAACAGATTACTTATATCAGAAGGATTATGTCAGAATACTTATCTCAGCGTATTTATGTCAGAATACTTACTTCAGAATACTTATTTGTATCAGAACTTTTCATATCAGAACGCTTATGCCATATACTTACATCAGAATATTTATGTTAGAATTCTCAGACCAGAATACTTATGTCAAAATACGGATGTCAGCATACTTAAGTCAGAATCCGTCTATCAGGATTATTAGATAATTAAACTAGGGAGGACATACAAATCATAAACAGACTCAAAATCACAGAATGGAATAGCCCCAATATATCAATATCACACCTTACTTGGCTCTAAGACATGCCAAAAGAAAGAAAAGGGTAAGCCTTACATACCTGCGCCGCGACTAACTAGTTACGCTTGTGCCTCCAACTCGTTTGTCTACATGCAAGAGAGTTCATCCATTCATTAGTTTCATTATCAAATACTTGCTTTAACCCTTCAAGCACATCCCCTTATATCCTGCCGGAATTCCGGCAGCACCTCCCCTGTAAATGTACCTACCCCGAGAATACGGCTCGGCTCCAAATCAACAACAACAATCCGGGAATTTGACCCGGCCACAATATCAATAGCAACGACAACAAACATTCTAACATTAAGCGCTCCTACACAATTCAACAACATAACTCATATTCAATTCCACTACTTACATTCAAACCAACTGTTATATCCCGTATTTCGTGTATTCAGATAATTCAAGAAAGTCGAGGAAAGTTAAAGGCGAGACCATTATCAAAAATTATTTTAATATACGAGTTGTCGTGAATACTATTTACGACTATTATTAGTATGGAAATATTGTGAGAGGCTAAGGGCAAAAAGAGGAATTCGCAAAATGGTTCATGGAAATAATGTGGAAGGCTAGGGGCAAAATAGTAATATGGAGGAAAGTCGAGGGGCAAAATGGGAATTTCACAAGTTTGAGAAAATTCAAGAAAAGGCCATTATGGCCGTGTAGTGGGTGGTGTGTACTATATTTTATTAAATGAGGACTAATTGTATAGAAGTATAAGTGTGTGGGCTAAGACTTACATAAGAAGACACTTAGTCTTCTTTATTCATTTTTGAGAAAATTCAAGAAAATGAGAGAATTCTCTAGAGAGGGGCATGTGCCCCTCACATGATTAGAGACATATATATATATAAGTGGTCTTCTAATTTAAGACAAGCAAGAACAAGAACAACAACAAAAAAAAAAAAAAAAAAAAAAGAGAAAAGTGGCTAGGAGGGGCTGGCCGAACCAGCCCCATAAAATGGTCATGAAAAATTTGTTTCTTCTAGCTCTCATATCAATTGGAAGGTCCTCATCAACATGGAGCGGTTGTTGGAGCAAGAAAATCGTTCGTTGTGGTTATGTAAGTAGTGTGTAGGAATGAAGAATGAATTGTATTTAGCGTGTTTGAATGTGTTGTAGTGTGAAGGAACGAATGAAAAATCATGGGAATTGTGTGTTGAAGGGCTGGCCGAAAATGGACTGTTTTGTGTGTCAAGGAATGAATTAATTTTATTTAGTATGTTTTGGTTGTTGTGTTGTAGATTCTATGTTGTAAAATGAAGGCTTAATGGTTCAAAGTGAGGTTGAAATCATGTGGGCTGTTTTGGTACCTAAGGTGATCTTAATATGGTTTCTTGCATTTGTAAGATTAATGTTGCTAAATTATGGATTGTTAGTGTAGTTGATAAATTTGGAAGAAAAGGAATATATTGTTGATGTTTTCTTGGACTTGGAAGACTTCGGATTGGCTTGTGTATTGGATGGGCTGATTTGAACATTTTGTGGTTTGTCCGAAGTGTCCTAGAATCTTGTCTAAATGTTTTGGATTAGTACTTGAGTGTATGAATATTGATGTTGGTTTGATCGTATGCGGTTGATTTGAATGAAAGTGGAATATCGTCGAATTGTATAGGAAGGAGTTATTAATGTTAGAATGCGTTTGGGATTGGTTATTGATATTGTTATTATGAATTGTTGGTATTGTTGATAGTTTGGCCGGGTTGAATTCCCGGGATTGTTGTTGATTAGAATTGGCCAAGTTGAACTTGGTGGGATGGAGTATTTACAGGGGAAATGCTGCCGAAATTTCGGCAGACAAAGTGTTGCTTTAAAGAATCAACTCCTAAATGCACTAACCAATGTTTGGTAAACATATCCAATTTGTAGATTTTGGCGGATTTGCAACTTGAATTTGGAGTAGCATAAGGAGCGGAAAGAGGTATGTAAGGCTTTACCCTTCTTTCTATGGCATGTCTTAGATGTAATATGTTGGTTAAGAACCTTGGGGACCCTTCTACCCTCCAGAATCCGCATCTAAAGTTTCTCCTTTTTCAATCAGTAGAATTGAATTAAAAAGTGTGCAAAATGTTGGAAGAATTTCCTAAACCTCTAGAACTCACATAAATAGGACCCAACTACCCTAAAACCTCACAAGTAACGCCGGGACATGTAATATATGTAAATTTGGTATGCCGCCTCATTTGATCCGAGGTGGGCCCACTGTTCCCGGAGTTACCTTAATGTTCTGCTTGACTTACGTTGAAGCTGAATCCAAAAGAAACTTTCGATCCTTATTCCATTACCAAATGACAAGTACTGTACCTATCCCAACGAGAATACTTCTATGACGATAATGATAACGATGACGTCAGAAAAGAGAATATGCCTATGATAAGTACGACAAGAATGATTCCACGAATAAGAGTCTTGAGCTAAGAATCCAATGTGAATATGAAAGTGTTGTACTAGATTCTACAAGACTTCAAAGCATATGAATTGACGGTTATAATGCCAATGATCTTATTCTATGTCTCCTCTTAAAGCTATTTTCCGTCGATAGTCTCGCCTTATAATTATCGTTCCTTCAAGGTGAGACAAGTGACCCGATTATTCCATAATGTAATCGGAGGGTTTCGACCTTACGTCACTCCGATGGACACATGACTTTCTTTGGGCTCTCATGCATGCCAATTGTATGACATATGAATATGAATGTGAATATGTATATGTATATGTATATGGGAAAGGGGAAGGGCCACTGTTATATCTACACCTGATTCAGCTGGATTTCGTCCCGGACGCGGGATGCCCGGACGCGGGATATGGGAGAGCCGGATACGGCGTCTGTATTTGTGATATATATATATATATAATATGTTGGGACACTGTTGGGGAGGGGGGTGGGAGAGCCGATGTACTCGGCGTCTGTGAATGTAAAGGAAGGACACCGTTTTCTGAAATGTTCTGTTTTCTGTATATGTAAATAAGAAACACCGTTTTTCTGAAAAAGAAACTAAACATGCATGACATCTGCAGAAAGGCAATCATATGTACAGGTTACATCTGTCCCAGGATAAGCTCCATATGTCTATTCTGTCATTATTCATTCTGCATATTCCTTTATTATGTTACTATCCATGCTTTACATACTCAGTACATTGCTCGTACTGACCCCTCTTCTTCGGGGGTTGCGTTCATGCCGCGCAGGTACTCCCAGATGATTTGAAGAACTTACTGAAGATGTTCCAGCGGAGATGGCTAACTCCATTTGTCCCGGAGGATTGCCAGGTCCAAGTATATGCTATGATGTTTTGTTCTATGTTAGAGACTTTGCAGACAAAGCAATGGGTATTGAGTTGTCAGTCTGTAAGCGGCTTCAGCAGCCGAAATGTTATTATGTCTTATGTCACGAGCCTCATATGATGTCAGAGTTTACTTATGAAAAAAAAAGATATATACATATTGGAGAGCTTACTATGTATTTTTTTCCTTACCGATTCAAGAGTTTCTATATGTAACAAGAGTCAGCGGGTTCGCTCGGCTCCAGATATGGGGTCTGGTGCCCATCACACCCTAGTAAAGTCGGGGTGTGACAAAGTGGTATCAGAGCAGGTCGGTCTAAGGGGTTGTCTGCAAAGTCGTGTCCAGTAGAGTCCTGTTTATGGGTGTGAAGCCGGCCACATTTATAAACAGGAGGCTGCGGGGCATCTAGGAAATGTTGACCTTCCTTCTGTCTCAGATCGTGCGATAGAGCCAAGCCATAGGAAATGAGATCCCTGGTACTAATCATTAATTTTCGCAGACGTCCAATAGCGACGGAAACAGGCGAGTGGCGATATGGTAAGACATAGAGGTAAGTTGGGATATTTGTTTTGTTACTTGGGACAGGAAGTTCTGAATGGCTGGAATTTCTCATACAGCCGTATGTTCTGTAATGTATCGTCGATAATTGTTACGTACAGACTGTGAAGAGTAGGAATGGTAAAGGAGATTCCGTAAGGATGGATACGTCTAACAGGAAGGCGTGTGGAAAGGAAATATTGCAAACCGGCAATAAGCGAGAAGCGTTGCTCCAAAAGGGTTATGGATTCGGGCGTGGCGACGAAGGTGGGGTCACTACTATTGAGAATCTGGAGGTCCAGGACAGGAGGTAACCATACACACAGGCGGAAGATGAACATGGGAAACCAAAAGGGTAAAACGGTAATTATAAAAGCGAGGACGTGTTACGAAAATGTTTCGGAGCCTGTAAGTCTTCGACTTGCCCTAGAACAGGTAATAAAGGTCATGTGAGGAAGCTGACGTGAAAATATCGGCATCGAGGCACCGAATTTCAGTGAAGCTTTTGGGTTAAGCGTGCTCAGGTGGGAGCAATTCCATGATGGGTGACCCCCTGGGAAGCTTATAAGGAATTTTACATATTCTGACATAAAAGACAAATGGAAATCTAGAATAGTCTAAGTGAAACTACGGTATATGAGATGACGGGAGATCATCAGAAGACGCGCGAAACAAGGCAGACTAGCTTGGTAAAGGACAGAAAGTGCACCACAGTCCCGGGATTAGGATAGGCTTGAACGGCGCTTGGAAGTAATTTGTGGGCCAGTTGATAGTAAAAATACATATATGTATAAAGGTGTAGCGTATCCCATATATGATTGTATCGGAGGGCGTGTGAGTTCCAGTAACCGAAGCTACGGTATAAAAGGCGTTAATAGAGTAAGGGTACCAAAGTTCGAGGGATAGCAAGAATAAATGGTACAAGTGCTGCGGGTGAGCTGTTATTATTTTACTATAGGTTGAGGTTGGAAATTCTAGTATAACGGTACTCGGAAAGGAAAGAGGGTGAGTAGATGAAAGATAGAAAGCTTAAATGTTGGAAAAAGTGAAAGTTAAGAAAACCTTAGTGGTTGAAACCCCCGCGAGAAATTGATGGTAAAAGTACGAGACCACTAGGATGAAAATTCAAGTAGGCATGTGAGACGAGATAGGGTGAGGTAAAAAGGAAACAAGGAGAAATGTGGGGAGGTTGAGAGTTGATTTCAACAAGTAGGTCTAAGTGAATGATGACCAGGGTAGAGGAATGTGAAGTAAGAGAAAGAATGCTTAGGTTAGTGATGGTGTTGAGGTGACAGATCTGTAAAAGGACAAGTATGTAGCCATAGTAATATGCTTAGAGGTTTAAGAGAGTAACGGAACGTTTAATAAATATAGGCACACAGCTACAATACGAACATATAGTTAAGAAAGAATTACGGGCAAGTGAGCTAAGCAAGTGAAAGGACAAATAAGGGATAAAGGTATAAATGCAGACTTTAGAAAGGACTATTGGCATATAAGGAACCCCTAAAGGGGGGGAGGCCATATTAGGCTTACAAGGAATAACGATGAATGAAATGAGCACCAACACATGAAGCCAAGGACAAGTATACATGTACCAAGAGATATAAAAAGGATACTGAAGAAGAGTTGTAGTAAGAATCTAAAGGTATGGCTCTTGTTAGGATATGGTCACGAAACAGTAACGGAAAAGAGATGATCTGAGAAAGACAAGGATAATACGTTGACCCGACAAATTAGGAAACCCATGACACGGGAAGAAGATTCATGTAAAAGCCAAGAAGTTCGATTATAAAAGAAATAAGGTAAAGGATAAGGAGTGAGTATGAAGGAAAGAACGACTACAAAGGAAATCCTCCCGAAGTATTATGACACTCCATAAGATCAGTTGAACATTCGAGGACGAATGTTCTAAAGGGGGGGAGGATGTTATATCCCGTATTTCGTGTATCCGGATAATTCAAGAAAGTCGAGGAAAGTTAAAGGCGAGACCATTATCAAAAATTATTTTAATATACGAGTTGTCGTGAATACTATTTACGACTATTATTAGTATGGAAATATTGTGAGAGACTAAGGGCAAAAAGAGGAATTCGCAAAATGGTTCATGGAAATAATGTGGAAGGCTAGGGGCAAAATAGTAATATGGAGGAAAGTCGAGGGGCAAAATGGGAATTTCACAAGTTTGAGAAAATTCAAGAAAAGGCCATTATGGCCGTGTAGTGGGTGGTGTGTACTATATTTTATTAAATGAGGACTAATTGTATAGAAGTATAAGTGTGTGGGCTAAGACTTACATAAGAAGACACTTAGTCTTCTTTATTCATTTTTGAGAAAATTCAAGAAAATGAGAGAATTCTCTAGAGAGGGGCATGTGCCCCTCACATGATTAGATATATATATATATATATATAAGTGGTCTTCTAATTTAAGACAAGCAAGAACAAGAACAAGAACAACAAAAAAAAAAGGAGAAAAACGGCTAGGAGGGGCTGGCCGAACCAGCCCCATAAAATGGTCATGAAAAATTTGTTTCTTCTAGCTCTCATATCAATTGGAAGGTCCTCATCAACATGGAGCTGTTGTTGGAGCAAGAAAATCGTTCGTTGTGGTTATGAACAAGTCTAGCCGATTAGAAAAGTTGAAGGAAAAAGGTGAGGTTTGATCTTCTTTATGTGTTTTATGGATGCTTTGTACATGTTGTGGTATGTGGGAATGAAAGCAATTAATGAAATTAAGCATGTGGAAGTGTTGGCCGTGTGTATGTAAGTAGTGTGTAGGAATGAAGAATGAATTGTATTTAGCGTGTTTGAATGTGTTGTAGTGTGAAGGAACGAATGAAAAATCATGGGAATTGTGTGTTGAAGGGCTGGCCGAAAATGGACTGTTTTGTGTGTCAAGGAATGAATTAATTTTATTTAGTATGTTTGGGTTGTTGTGTTGTAGATTCTATGTTGTAAAATGAAGGCTTAATGGTTCAAAGTGAGGTTGAAATCATGTGGGCTGTTTTGGTACCTAACGTGATCTTAATATGGTTTCTTGCATTTGTAAGATTAATGTTGCTAAATTATGGATTGTTAGTGTAGTTGATAAATTTGGAAGAAAAGGAATGTATTGTTGATGTTTTCTTGGACTTGGAAGACTTCTATTGGATGGGCTGATTTGAACATTTGGTGGTTTGTCCGAAGTGTCCTTGAATCTTGTCTAAATGTTTTGGATTAGTACTTGAGTGTATGAATATTGATGTTGGTTTGATCGTATGCGGTTGATTTGAATGAAAGTGGAATATCGTCGAATTGTATAGGAAGGAGTTATTAATGTTAGAATGCGTTTGGGATTGGTTATTGATATTGTTATTATGAATTGTTGGTATTGTTGATAGTTTGGTCGGGTTGAATTCCCGAGATTGTTGTTGATTAGAATTGGCCAAGTTGAACTTGGTGGGATGGAGTATTTACAGGGGAAATGCTGCCGAAATTTCGGCAGACAAAGTGTTGCTTTAAAGAATCAACTCCTAAATGCACTAACCAATGTTTGGTAAACATGACCAAATTGTAGATTTTGGCGGATTTGCAACTTGAATTTGGATTAGCATAAAGAGCGGAAAGAGGTATGTAAGACTTTACCCTTCTTTCTATGGCATGTCTTAGATGTAATATGTTGGTTAAGAACCTCGGGGACCCTTCTACCCTCCAAAATTCGCATCTAAAGTTTCTCCTTTTTCAATCAGTAGAATTGAATTAAAAAGTGTGCAAAATGTTGGAAGAATTTCCTAAACCTCTAGAACTCACATAAATAGGACCCAACTACCCTAAAACCTCACAAGTAACGCCGGGACATGTAATATATGTAAATTTGGTACGCCGCCTCATTTGATCCGAGGTAGGCCCACTGTTCCCGGATTTACCTTAATGTTCCGCTTGACTTACGTTGAATCTGAATCCAAAAGAAACTTTCGATCCTTATTCCATTACCAAATGACAAGTACTGTACCTATCCCAACGAGAATACTTCTATGACGATAATGATAACGATGACGTCAGAAAAGAGAATATGCCTATGATAAGTACGACAAGAATGATTCCACGAATAAGAGTCTTGATCTAAGAATCCAATGTGAACATGAAAGTGTTGTACTAGTTTCTACAAGACTTCAAAGCATATGAATTGACGGTTATAATGCCAATGATCTTATTCTGTGTCTCCTCTTAAAGCTATTTTCCGTCGATAGTCTCGCCTTATAATTATTGTTCCTTCAAGGTGAGACAAGTGACCCGATTATTCCATAATGTAATCGGAGGGTTTCGACATTACGTCACTCCGATGGACACATGACTTTATTTGGGCTTTCATGCATGCCAATTGTATGACATATGAATATGAATGTGAATATGTATATGTATATGTATATGGGAAAGGGGAAGGGCCACTGTTATATAACCACCTGATTCAGCTGGATTTCGTCCCGGACGCGGGATGCCCGGACGCGGGATATGGGAGAGCCGGATACGACGTCTGTATTTGTGATATATATATATATAATATGTTGGGACACTGTTGGGGAGGGGGCTGGGAGAGCCGATGTACTCGGCGTCTGTGAATGTAAAGGAAGGACACCGTTTTCTGAAATGTTCTGTTTTCTGTAAATGTAAATAAGAAACACCGTTTTTCTGAAAAAGAAACTAAACATGCATGACATCTGCAGAAAGGCAATCATATGTACTGGTTACATCTGTCCCGGGATAAGCTCCATATGTCTATTCTGTCATTATTCACTCTGCATATTCCTTTATTATGTTACTATCCATGCTTTACATACTCAGTACATTGCTCGTACTGACCCCTCTTCTTCGGGGGTTGCATTCATGTCGCGCAGGTACTCCCAGATGATTTGAAGACCTTACTGAAGATGTTCCAGCGGAGATGGCTAACTCCATTTGTCCCGGAGGATTTCCAGGTCCAAGTATATGCTATGATGTTTTGTTCTATATTAGAGACTTTGCAGACAAAGCAATGGGTATTGAGTTGTCAGTCTGTAAGCGGCTTCAGTAGCCGATATGTTATTATGTCTTATGTCACGAGCCTCATATGATGTCAGAGTTTACTTATGAAAAAAAAAGATATATACATATTGGAGAGCTTACTATGTATTTCTTTCCTTACCGATTCAAGAGTTTCTATATGTAACAAGAGTCAGCGAGTTCGCTCGGCTCCAGATATGGGGTCGGGTGCCCATCACACCCTAGTAAAGTCGGGGTGTGACACCAACATCAACGTTCATACATTCAATTACCAATCCGAAACCATTCAAAACAATATTCAAAACCCTTTAAACCATTCACACAATATTTCAAGCAACCCAACCAACACTCCAATATACCCGAATTCTTCTCCAAACCCGAGAACAACACCACACATTCTTTCCTTCCAAGTTCACACATTATGTCACAATACATACATTTACAACTTCATTTCATAAATTCAAGAAACCATATCATGACTACATTTCCTTCCAATTCGGCCCATACGATTATAATCTCAACTTGGATTATTAAAACTTCATTTCCCAACTACGAAAAAGGGGAACCATACGGCCAACATCACAATACACCCATTCCATGATTTTTATTCATTTTCCATACATTACAACACTACATAATCATGTTGCATACACTTAATTCATCACTTACACACAACACAACCTATACACACGGCCACACTTCCACACACACATATATTTCATAACTTTCATTCATTTCCACATACTCCACAACATACACAATCATCTTTAACATATAAAAATAAAGAGTAACCTTCCTTTAATACTAGTCCCCTTTCTCGGCTAGAACTTTATTCTTGCGAAACGAATACTTCCCTTGTTCCAACAACTACTCCACGTCGACGAGGGCCTTCCAACTAGTGGGAGAAACATGAAGAAAGAATTTTCCGTGATCAACTTATGGGGCTGGTTCGGCCAGCCCCTATTGCCGCCCCTTCTTTTTTTTTTCTTTCCTCTCCCTTTCTCTTAAATTTCCTAGAACTAAATGATAAATTGTCTTGTTTTTTCTTTCAAGACTTATACATATATATATATATATATATATATATATATATATATATATATATGTATATATATATAATTAGTGGCATGTGAGGGGAACATGCCCCTCTCTAGATTTTTCTTGATTTTTCTCCCTTTTTCTTGAATTATTTTTCTAAGCAAAAGATGACTTATTTTGTCATCTTCTTTTTCCCTTTCTTTTTTTTTACCATTCCATGGAATTCTCAAGACTTTGTGTAGAATTCCCGTTTTACCCTTAGCCTTTCCACAAAATTACCATGACGCCCTTTTGCAAATTTCCCTTTTTGCCCTTAGTCTTTTCTCAATATTCCCACACTAATAATATTCATGAATAGTATTCACCCCCAACTTGCATTTAAAATAACCTTGAAAGCTAGTCACCTTCTTAACTTCCCACGATTACCTCGAATTTTCAGAACGTTCGAAATACGGGCTATAACACCTTCTTACTCTAGATCGTGTGATAGAGCCAAGAGATAGGAAATGATATCCCTTATATACTAACCTTTGATTTCAGCAGGAGAACGGTGTCGACAAGAGAAGGTAAATAATGCTACTGGGAGTTACAAAGGCTAATATTTCATTGAGGTTATTTTATCAGAAATTGTATATGCAGAATGGCGACTAGCCATCATCAAGGTAAGTTATTGTAAAGTATAGTAAGAAAATGGATTGAATGCATATATATTGTTGATAAGTTCAGTTATAAGGTGCGCACAGAAGAAGCTGAAGGAATCAGTAACGGTAAGCAGAATATATGTCAGATATAGTGTGAATTTTGAAGGTATGATTGAAACCTGCAGTTAAAGATTGAAAGGGAAAATAAACAGGAAAGTGTAACAGGTGCAGTTTTTGAGTTGGACATACGAGGTAAGTTCATCATTTTCGTATTGTTATTGACATGGGGAGCCCTGTGCGGCTATGATACGAGATAATATATATGTATATATGTTGGCCCTGTGAGGCATTATTGGTAATTCCTACGTGCAGGTTTTGGGGTAGTAAGAAATACAGAGGAAACTCTGCCAAAATTTTCCTAGAAATAAAAAGGGAATGAGATATAAGTTCGTAATATTCTTGAAAGGTCGTGTCAATAGTAATGATAGGATTTGACTAAGTGGTGAGTACAGCAGACTTTGAGGAATAAGTTAACTGTTGAATTGATGGTAATAGTAATTATGAGGTCGATATCTATCACGACCCAGCCCCGTGGACCATGACTAGTGCCCGAGCTAGACACTCATGTACGTACCCGATAGATATAATCAAACTGAATCCAAGAACAATATGGAAACTTGCAAAAGAACTCCAGAGGTTCATAACGTCATCATATATATATCCTGATAACCTGTCTCCTGAGGAGTCACACTATTTAAAGCATAATATGATACGCAAGCCGACAAGGCTGCCACTACATGTCAATACCATACGCAAGCCGAAAAGGCTGCCACTACATATCAATACCATACGCAAGCCGACAAGGCTGCCACTACATATCAATACCATACGCAAGCCGATAAGGCTGCCACTACATATCAATACCATAGCACATCGTATAGACACAACTGAACAAAACTTATACACAACCCACACACATGTCTACAGGCCTCTAAGAGTATCACTAGTGAAATGTGACGGGACAGGGCCCCGCCGTACCCCTGGACAAACACACACACACACACACAAACACACACACACACACACACACACACACACATATATATATATATATATATATATATCAAAAGATTTGTACAAAAAGTCTAGGCTCCGGAACAATGGAGCTCTCCAAGACAGCTGAGTAGAAGTCCTAAGCTGGAGGATCACCAAATCGAGTATCTGTACCTGCGGGCATGAAACGCAACCCCCCGAAGAAAGGGGCTCAGTACGAGATATGTACTGAGTATATAAAGCATGAATATAATAAAAAGGATCATGACTGAAATAGAGATTACAGGAGACAAGTATGACAATCATAATACCAATACACTTGCCTTATGAAATGTAAATGATGCATATCAATATCATATATCATATCCGGCCCATTATGGGACTCGGTGAATAAAGTCATCATATACCATCCTTGGCGCCATACTCACATCATCATATCATATATATATATATACCGTATCCCGGCCCTCTAGTGAGGGACTCGGTGAACAATGCAGTGAAACTGTGCACGAGAACGTACCCCGGCCTGGGACTTGGTGAAAGACATATTGAGGCATGCACGAGCAGAGTAATGAGTAACCATATGCAAACTAAGTCATATCTGAGACTCAATAGAATAATCAAAATGTACCATCATTTGATAATCAAGACAATTGTCATATCAAGTATCCTTCGAATGTCACTATGGATTATATCAAAATAGACTTCAGGAATCATAGACACGTATCAAGACATAATAAAATAAATCTTGGGAATCAAGTACATTAGCCAACCTAGTGTGTCTAAGAACAGGAGATTTTTGAAATCATACATTAAAAACAGCCCCCCACACGGCCCAAATAGCAACTTAGCAACAACACACACAATTTCCTACATCCAATTTCAATCTACCAAATTGTACAAAGTCCAAATCACCTCTAAAACATGTAGGAGAGAATTAAATCTTACCTTAACAAGCTTGGCTCCTTAACGTTGCTGAAATTGGTGGATTCAATTAACAAACATTCTTGCTGCCCCCAATGATCCAATTCACGTTGCAATCACCTTGAATACGTAGAACTCTTAGAAATTCAATCTCTTTTCCATTAAGATCTTAAGCTCAGCCAACACAGCCATGGCCGAGAGCTTCTCCCTCTCATTCAATCTTTACTTCTCTCTCTAATTCAATTTGATGTTGGAAAATATGATCAATGAGTCATTTTTATGACTTATATATGCAGCCCCTATGCTTTACACGTGCCCCACTATAGCATGGGCCAATCAGATTTGGCCATGTTATAGTGGGGTCCATTCAACCCACTAATGACTCAATTAATCTTAATTAGGATAATTAATCCTTAATTAATCACTAATCCCCACTTAATAATCTAATGTCACGACCCAACTCCGTAGGCCGTGACTAGTGCCCGAGCTGGACACCCATACACACTCACTTACCAAATCGTCATATCAATGACTTATCCATATCCAACATATACTAATTTATACAGATACTGAGAACAAATGTCGTCTTGAGCGGTCACATATAACATACATATCATACAGAAGCCACCAAGGCTGTCGTAGAACATATCGTCCAAAACATATATACACGTATACATACATACAAGCCGTTAAGGCTGTCATAGAAAATAGAACCGCTTCGACGCAAGCCACACAGACATATCTGAACCACAACGACCCATGACCCACATATATGTCTATAGGCCTCTAACAAAGACAACAGAATCATATGACGGGACAGGGCCCCGCCGTACCCCTGAATATATACATATATATATACAACGGAAGAGTCTGTACCAAAATGTAGGCTCCAGAACAAGGGAGCACTCCAAAGCAGCAGAATAGATGGCCTAAGTTATCGGGTCACTCACGTGAACGTTTGTACCTGCGGGCATGAAACGCAGCCCCCGAAGAAGAGGGGGTCAGTATGAAATTTGTACTGAGTATGTAAGGCATGAAGTACAGAAAACAGAAACATAACCGGAACAACGGGACGAAAAGTAAGTACGTTAGCCAGAATACCAAGGTGCTTGTTTTCCGAGCGTAAGTCATGCATACCGATGTCATATGTCAGAAGAAGTACCGAAAATGAGTAAATCATCCAGAGTACCAAAATACTTACTTTCCAAACACAGATCATGTGTGCCAATATCAAAGGTCATCATATACATATGCGTACAACAGATGCCGTCCCTCTAGTGAGGGACGCGGTGGATGGAGTCATCATGTATGCTGACATCATATATCTGTCACGACCCGACTCGGGGCCGCGACGAGCACCCGGTGCTAGCCCACCCGGGCACCCTCTTAGCTTACTCTTATGCTTACATCTAGGTGAGCCACATAATTATACATGCATTTCCATTCATTCGTCAACTAGTCCTATTTGGACAATAACTCATTTATATCATCATAGGCATCTATGCCCCATCAATGTACATGGGCCTACGTGGCCGACAAAATGATATACTAAACATAGGCCGACAAGGCCAACACATCTACCCACACACACACATGTCTACGAGCCTCTAAGAGTATAACATATCACATTAGCGGGACAGGACCCCGCTATGCCAATAATTATATACACAAAAGAATGAGTACCCAAAAGATATGGCTCCGAAGGAAATGGAGCTCTCTATGTAATCTCTGAATAGGCAGCTATGGATCAGGTCTGTCTCCCTATGCACCTGCGGGCATGACGCAGTGTCCACAAACAAAAGGACGTCAGTACGAAGAATGTACTGAGTATGTAAAGACATCAATAAGTAGGCATCCCGAACAACATATGAAATAGCATAGGAGGGGGGGGGGAGGGGGGGGGAGGGGGGGGGGGAGACAATAATATCATCGTCATAACACTTACCTGCCTTTCCTAGGACTTTCCATTTTTCATACATATTTGTACACCTATGTCATCATCCGTATTCCATAATAGTACTCGTACCATACTTGTGCTCATATTCATATACATGTCCTTATTCGCATTCGTATACATAGTGTTTTCACATTCATATTCATATTATATACATAGTCATACACTTATATACATACATAGCGTGCCCGACCATAAGGTTCGGTGTTTCATACGTACTTAGCCAACCAAGGCTCAATGTTATTTCTACCTGGCCCTACCAAGGCTTTAGGGTTATCCGTACCATCTGCAGAGGTGTGCACGCGTTACGTAATCGTATACATACTTTATACATAATCATATACATATATACGTCCATATACATATATTCTACCCGACATTATAAGCTCGGGTTGTCATTATAGCCCTTCATAGGCACATGTGAATATAATAGCCCGTAGGCACCTTTAGCATCATTATTATTATCATCGTCATCACTATCATCGTCATTGTTGCTACATCAATATCTTAGGCTTACTCGTCATATGAGGGGCGTAGTACAATCGTAGTACATGTTAAGGATCGTGAGCTTATGAGCTCGGAGTGTCAATCACTTGAATACAACATACTCATATAGAGGAATTAGAAATTTGGCCAAGAACCATGCCTTATGAAGGAAGGGTTAGCCTTACATACCTTTTCGTCGGACTATTCTACACTTGCACGTTTCCTTCCAATACTAGCGTCTATACCTTCATTAATATCATAACAATGGCCATTAGTCATTCACATCATCCACATTATCTAGATTTCTCAATTTGCTTCTAATTCTCCCATATTTATGGTCATGACCTCCGACTTCGTCCATTCGTCTAAAGTATCTATTTCATGATCTTAGTACCATTTATAATACATTCATATCGTAACACAACAACATTCATAATTCAATTCAAACTATTCCTCAAAATGTCACTATTCACCATTCATGACCTAGTTGACCACATTTTCTACTATACGGCTCGTCCTCCATGGGCGTAATTAACCATTTCCAGAACCAGAAGCTGGGCTGCCTTCATGGTGGTTTACGACCATGGTTTACGGGCCGTAAATCACTTTACGGTCCGTCTACCTGGTCGTATTTTACCATTTCTTGACTGGGCAGAAAGTTGAAACCTTGCATGGTAGTTTACGACTGCCAGTTTATGGACCATATAGCAATTTACGGTCCGTATTTTGCAATACGACCATTGGGCAGTTGCAATTCTGCAACTTCCCATATTTCTTAGACTTCTCATTTTAATCACCCCCGTCCATGCACATGCATTGCTCACCTTGTATCTCATCTTAACTTAGCCAACTTCCTCATCTCACATCGGATACTTTCGAAATATCGCCTAAGGTCATCAACGTCGTTTCTTGCTCATGGACATCATGCACTCATATTCATCACTAGTTCATTCTCTTGCGTACCAACGGAAAATTTTCTGAGGTGTAACATTCTACCCACCTTAGGAACATTCGTCCTCGAATGTTAAAGGCTTGGGGAATTCTATAAAAATTTCTCCAGAGTTTCCTCTGTAATGTGGCACTACCACCCTGTCACAACAACCCACAATAACAATGCCTCACAGGGCAATAATACAACAACACTAGAAATTTGGCCACACACGACCTGAATGTATAAAAGGGAATCATACATACCTCATGATCTCGACGTCTCATCTTGGACTCCTCCCAATGGCTGAAATAAATATGGGTATTTTGATTGCATATTCTCTTCCGCTTCCCAAGTCATTTCCTCTCGATTGTTATTTCTCCACAAAACTTTAATTGAGGCCACTTCTTTGTTTTTAAGCCTCCGTACTTGCCTATCTAATATGGCAATGGGTATTTCATCATAAATTAACTTTTCTGTCACTTGAATATCATTCACTGGGACGATCCTCGTAGGATCTCCAACACACTTCCTAAGCATCGAGACATGAAACACTGGATGGACTGACTCCAAATCTGGAGGTAGATCTAGCTCATAGGCCACTTTGCCTATTTTACGCACAACCTCATAGGGTCCGATATACCGGGGACTGAGCTTCCCCTTTTTGCCAAATCTCATATCGCCTTTCATTGGTGACACTTTCAAGAATACCCAATACTTAACTTGGAACTCTAAGTCCCTTCGACGATTATCCGCATAGGACTTCTGGCGACTTTGAGCCGCTAACAACCGATCTTGTATAAGCTTGGCTTTCTCTATAGCTAGCTGGACCAAATCTGGCCCTATCAACTTGGCCTCTCCAGTTTCGAACCACCCAATCGGGGATCTACACTTTTGCCCATATAAAGCCTCATATGGCGCCATTTGAATGCTAGAATGATAACTGTTATTGTAAGCAAACTCAATGAGTGGAAAATGGTCATCCCAATTTCCTCCAAAATCTATCATACATTCCCGTAACATATCGTCAAGAGTCTGAATAGTACGTTCAGCTTGCCCATCGGTCTGGGGGTGAAATGTCGTGCTAAGGTGCACTTGGGTCCCTAAACCCTCTTGGAAAGACCTCCAAAACTTGGTTGTAAACTGAGTTCCCCTATCGGAGATAATAGATACTGGAACACCGTGGAGTCTCACTATCTCTTTAAGATAAAGCTTTGCGTAATCTTTAGCCACATAGGTCGTCCTGACTGGTAAGAAATGAGCTGATTTAGTGAGTCTATCCACGATCACCCATAAGGAATCATATTTACATCGAGAACGGGGTAAGCCTGAAATGAAATCCATATTAATCACTTCCCACTTCCACGTCGGGATTTCTATAGCTTGCAATAATCCACCCGACTTTTGGTGCTCGATTTTCACCTGTTGACAATTAGGACATTGAGCCACGAATTTCGCTATATCTTTCTTCATACCATTCCACCAATATACGGACTTAAGATCATGATACATTTTCGTCGCTCCAGGATGAATGGAGTAACGGGAACAATGAGTTTCTCTCAAAATCTGGTGGCGTAGACCTGCCACATCGGGAACACATAACCTGCCTCGACATCGGAGAATTCCGTCTTCCGAAATATCAAATGACTCCTCCTCCTTCTGAGGGAGTGTATCTCTGTACTGCATTAGCATGGGATCCTCATATTGTCGCTCTTTTACTTCCTCTACTAGCGATGAAACTGCTGAATTCTGAATAGCAGCTCTGCTGCTACCTGAGTCCACCACTCGGACTCCTAGGCTAGCTAACTGCTGAAGATCATGGGCCATCTCTTTCTTTTCTAGTCGTACATCACTTAGACTTCCCATCGACCTATGGCTAAGAGCATCAGCCACAACATTTGCCTTTCCGGGGTGGTACAGGATTTCAACATCATAGTCTTTTAGCAACTCTAGCCATCGTCGTTGCCGCAAATTCAACTTTGGGCTGTCAACAATCGATCTCGGATCACCTTGACTTTTTCTACCGCCTGCTGAACCAATTCAGGGCCTATTAACTGTGCTTCTCCTGTTTCAAACCATCCAATTGGAAACCTGCACTTTCTTCCATATAAAGCTTCATACAGAGCCATTTGAATACTGGAATGATAACTATTGTTGTATGCAAATTCAATAAGGGGTAAGTGATCATCCCAACTACCACCGAAATCCAGCACACATGCTCGTAGCATATTTTCCAAGGTCTGAATAGTACCCTCGGCTTGTCCATCGGTCTGCGGATGAAATGCCGTGCTAAGCTTCACTTGAGTACCTAGACCTTCTTGAAACGACTTCCAGAACTTGGCTGTAAACTGTGCTCCTTTATCTATGATAATGGATAGTAGAATACCATGGAGTCGCACAATTTCCTTGATATACAACCTTGCATAATCTTCAGCCGAGTATGTGGTTCTGACTGGAAGAAAATGGGCTGATTTCGTGTGTCTGTCCACTATCACCCATATGGAATCATACTTGCCTCGGCAACGGGGTAATCCCACGATAAAATCCATATTGATCACCTACCATTTCCAAGTAGGGATTTCCATTGCTTGCAATAGCCCTCCTGGCTTTTGATGCTCGACATTCACTTGTTGGCAATTTGGATATTGGGCTACAAATTCTGCTATGTCTCTTTTCAAGCCATCCCACCAATATATTAATTTAAGATCATGATACATCTTGGTTGCGCCTGGGTGAATAGAATACCGAGAATAATGGGCTTCTTCTAGAATTCGTCGGCGTAATTCTGCGACGTTTGACACACATAGCCTGCCTCGGTATCTAAGAATCCCGTCCGTGGAAACATCAAATGGAGACTTCTCTTTTTCCTAAAATATGTCTCTGTAATGGCTCAACTGAGGATCTTCATATTGCCGCTCTCTCACTTCTGTATCCAAGGACGAAACTGTGGGATCATTGATACTAATCCCTGCATTACCCGAATCAATTACACGTACTCTAAGATTAGCTAGCTGGTGGAACTCATGAACCATCTCTTTCTTTTTCGGTGAAACTTCACATAGACTACCCATGGATCGGCGACTAAGTGCATCGGCTACTACATTCGCTCTTCCGGGGTGGTATAAAAATTCACATCATAATCTTTCAACAGTTCTAACCACCGCCTCAGCCGCAGATTTAACTCCTTTTGCCTGAAAAAGTACTGAAGACTCTTGTGATCTGTATAGATATCAAAGTGCACACCATACAAGTAATGTCTCCACATTTTCAATGCATGAATAACCACAGCTAATTCGAGATCATGAGTTGGGTAGTTCCTTTCATGTTTCCGCAGCTGTCTTGAAGCATATGAAATAACTCTACCGTGCTGCATTAACACGCATCCTAACCCAACACCGGAGGCATCACAGTACACCACATAACCATCTGACCCTTCTGGAAGTGTTAAGACTGGAGCTGAGGTTAATCTATCTTTCAACTCTTGGAAGCTGCGTTCACAAGCATCATCCCACTGAAATTTAGCCGACTTCTGGGTTAGCTTCGTCAATGGGGATGAAATAGAGGAAAATCCCTCTACGAACCTTCTGTAGTAGCTTGCAAATCCCAGAAAACTACGGACTTCCATAGGCGTTGTAGGCCTTGGCCACTTCACAGCTTCAATTTTCTTAGTGTCGACTTGAATACCATCATTTGAAATAACATGGCCCAAAAATGTTACAGAATTCAGCCAGAACTCGCACTTTGAAAATTTTGCATATCATTCTCGGGCGCGAAGAATTCCAAGAACAATACGTAAATGATCTGTGTGTTCTGATTCTGTGCGAGAATACATCAGAATATCATCAACAAATACTATCACAAATAGATCCAAAAGCGGCCTGAACACATTATTCATCAAATTCATAAACACGGCCGGAGCATTAGTCAATCCGAACGACATCACCCGGAATTCATAATGGCCATATCTCATTCTGTAAGTTGTCTTGGGAATATCTTCTTCTCTAACTCTCACTTCATGATAACCTGACCTCAAGTCTATTTTTGAGAACCACTTAGCACCCTATAGCTGATCAAATAAGTCATCGATCCTCAGGACAGAATATTTGTTCTTTATCATCACCTTGTTCAATTGCCTATAATCGATGCACATTCGTAGAGAACAATCTTTCTTTCTCACGAACAAGACTGGTGCTCCCCACGGTGATGAACTGGATCTAATAAACCCCTTTTCAAGAAAATCCTTCAACTGCGCCTTTAGCTCTTTCAATTCTGCCGGAGCAATTCGATACGGAGGAATAGAAATAGGCTTTGTGTCCGGCAACACATCAATGGCGAAGTCAATCTCTCTTTCTGGAGGAAGACCTGGAATATCATCTGGAAATACATGTGGGAATTCATTCACTACCGGAACTGATTGGAAAGTTGGCGACTTTGCCTCGATGTCATGAACTCGGACTAAGTGATAAATATAGCCCTTGGCTATCATCTTTCTTGCCTTGAGGTAGGAAAAAAACCTACCTTTCGGAGATGCTGTATTACCCTTCCATCCAAGCACGGGCTCTCCTAAAAATTGGAATTTAACTACTTTTATTCGGCAATCGACATTAGCATAACATGATCCAAATAATCCATACCTATAATCACATCAAAATCTAGCATTTCGAGCTCAATTAAATCAGCTTTGGTCTGGCGATCACATATCACAATTACACAATCTTGCTATCACGGAGTCACCACTCGGAGTTGATACCTTAAAAGGTTTGATTGGCTCAGGTTTCACCCCAATACAACTAGCAACATATGGAGTAATATAAGAGAAAGTAGAACCCGGATCTATCAATGCATATACATAATGGGAAAATACGGATAATGTACCTGTAACCACATCCGGGGAGGACTCAAGATCCTGTTGTCCGGCTAAAGCATATACACGGGGCTGAGTGGCACCTGACGTCGATGCTACCCCTCTGCCTCTACCTCGACCTGCTGACATCTGGGGAGTCTGCCCTACCGGGCGCACTGAAGAAAAACTAGTTGCTGAACCTGTAGGCTGAACCCCACCTCTACTATACCGCGAGGGACAATCTCGCATCAAATGCCTAGTCTGTCCACAAACATAACAAGCATCCGTGTCCTGGCGACATGGCCCCGAGTGTAATTTCCTGCACCGGCTACATCGTGGAACTGGTGGTCTCTTCTGAATATAATCACCCCCAAACTGAGACCCCGAAGCTCTCGAACTCTGACCCTGTCCTAAAGGAAAAGAGCGATCAAATCTCCTATCCGCGAATCGTGGAGGCACAATGGTCACTGACTGGCCTGAATGTCGGGAATAAGTCTGCCTCGATCCCCCTCTATAATCACTGCCTGCCCCCATTGATCTGGCCCTCTTCCTTTGCCTTCTATCGATATCACGATCACTCCTTTGTGGTTACTGTCGTCCTTCTAAGTTCTGGGCATGGGCTTGTATGATATGAACCCAACAAGCACAAGGCCTTTCACAAGAAGTCAAGCAAGAGAACTTCAAGAGTTGCAAGCCTTGTTCATGAAAAAAGATGCCTTAGGGGAGATGGGAGAGAAGACTTCGCGGATTTACAACGTTTGGGAGTTGGCATTGGAAGAGTCGCAAAGTGGCTAGAAGCGTAAAATGGCTAAAAGTGCAACTATGGGGCTAAGATTGCAATTGGAGGTCATACTTGCAAGTTACGGGTTAGAATGGCAATTGGAGGTCATAATTGCAAGTTATGAGGCTTTGGATGCAATTGAAGACCCATGTGGGTAATTTTGCAAAAGAGCCACTTTAGGGCCTTTTGGTGTAATAGACATTAGTATAAATAGTTTTTGTCGTCCATTTGGAAGACTTAGCTTTGATATTGTGTGAACTCAAATATTGAGAGATTTTAGTTATTAGATAGATTGTTAGGTTACTACACTAAGTGTGATTTCATTGTTGCAAAGTGAATTTGCTTATCCATTGAATTCATCTAGATTGCTTATTTGTGGTTTCCAATTGAGTCTTCTACTTGATTCAAATTACTTTGGTTCTTTTGGTTGAATTCACAATAAGAGGGTTTAAGTTTGATATACTTAGATTTGCCTATAGGATTCATTATTAATTGGGTGAAGTATCTATCCTCTATTCTCCTTAATCTTCAATTCTTTATCTAGCTTTTGTTTTTCTTTATATTTGTTAAATTCTTAGAGTTCCTTAGGTTGAATCTTATCATTTGGTATCAGAGCATAGGCGAAGAGATTGTTCCTATAATTTCTAATCCCAGGCTCAAAATTCGAAAATCCCAAAAAAAATCAAAAATTCGAAAATCGTTTTGTGATTTGATTTTGTTGTTTTTGAAGTTAGATTTGAGTTTGTTGTGGTGGGAAACATCTAGAAACGAAATTTGAAGCCATTTGGGTAAGGATTGAAGTTTCCACCATTAGAGGTTCATCAAAGCTTGAAGAACTCAAAGTGGGTTTAGTTGATTTTGGTGAAATTGAGCTTTGGTTCCTATCGGGATTTTTTGTCTAAGTGGTAAGGAGCTTAGATCTAAAAATTGGGGCAAAAACGAGTTGATTTGGACCACATTGGGTTTTTGAATGTTCTTCATTGTTCATCATTGTTCTTGGTGAAGAAGAAGATAAAAAGGAAAGTTAGATCTAAGGAATCCAAGTCAAAAGTTAAAAAGTTGTTTTTCTAGACAAAAAGGGTAAATACAAGGTTGAGGGGGTCCCAAGAGGTCAGCCAAAGTCAGAAAATCTTACGCAAATCCCAAGGCAAACGAGGTACAATGATATTCACTGAAGCACCTAACGAGTTCACTGTGTTTGAAAGATATCTTTAAATACGGCCCGTATTTCATTATACGGACCGTAAAGTAGATCGTAAAGTGGAACGTGAAAAGTTGTCCTCAAGTCGAGCTCACTGTCTCGAAATAAGATCCTTGAATACGACCCGTATTTCACTTTACGGACCGTATATCAACTCGTAAAAAGTAGGGTCCAAAGTTGAGTATTCTGCCTCTCGGACTAATCCTTAAATACGGTTGAAGTTTATGAACCGTATTTCACTTTATGGCCCGTATACTTCAAGGGATCAGTCGTATAACTGTTCGGGTCCAAAGTGGAGCATTCTACCTAGGAAAGACATCGTTAAATACGGACCGTAAACCACAGTACGGCCCGTATCTTGTGGGTCGTAAAGGGCCAGGAACATTCTGTTTTGGGCATCACTAAATACGAACCGTATTTTGTCAAGCTCAAACCGTATACTCAAGGTACCTTTTCAAGTCCAAATTTCATTTCATCCCACTTCCATTTCTCAAAATTTCTTGATCCTTAGTTGATAGTCTTGTGTCCCTAGTCCGTTTTTAGGGAACCAAAAAAAAAAAATGAGTATAGAAATTTTAAAATTTTCATTATTTCAAATTGATACCTTGGATCATTTGGGACTTCAAGACCACGTTTTCAAGTTATCACCTACCCGGGCTCGAAATTTTATTTATTTTCTGTTTTTAGCATTCCATTTTCTTGTGTCTCCCAACTAGTAGCCATTTGGTAGTTGTTCCTACTTGTGTCTACTAGTTCTTATGCCCACATTTCTTTCGTGCTAATTTCTTTCAAGCTTTTTCTTCGTTTTATCTCGTTGAAACTTTATTGACTCCCGTCCGATTTGCTTTGAGTTGTCCGTCATTCATCTAAACAAAAATCCATTCTACCACAAAGGATAAGCAACGTGTGAATTTGATTGGGCGAGCGATTCATCAACAACTTCGAAAGAGCACGGAGTGTGGTAAGGTTGAGAGTTCAATACGAGTGACGTGAGACTTTTATTGCTAATCTTGTTTGCTAGTTTTGCAGGTCATCATGTCTAACCAAGGTGATAGGGCGCAAGAGCTAGTAGATATATCATCCATAGCAAGTTCATTGGCTATGATCATGAATCAAATATCGGGCATGCAAGCGGGTATGGAAGAGATGAGAGGAGAGATGAATGGTGTGAGTGGGAAATTGAAGGGTATGGATGAACGGATGGTGAGTATTGAGAAAGTTCAAATGGAGAGTTCGAGTAGAATGGGCACTCCCCATTCTCGGAATGAAGGTGATGGGGATAAAACACAAGACACTACACCAACCATTATACCGGGACAAGCCCATGCCTTGTGCAATCCCAACACCACAACCACCTCCACCCAAAGAGCTCCACTACCCCAAATAACCAACCTTCCATTCCAAAACCCCACTTTCCATAACACCAATCGACAAACCTATCCCCACGTTTACCAACACAACCCGAATGAAGCAATCCCTCAAGTAACCTTACAACAAACACCCCAAGCTCCACCCCAAGTCCAAACACGAGATCCCTTTCCTAACCAAAACCAATACCAACGCCACTACCAATACCCCATGAATGAAGAGGAGTATGATGACTATCCACAAGGTCGGTGGTGGGATGATAACCGTTAAGGAGGGAGGCATGGAGGAATGAATAACAGGGGGAGGGGAGGAAGAAAAGGTTTTGAGAGGTTTCCGGGCCATGACCCTAGATTCCAAGGTCATGTAGACCTAGGGAGGGCCCAAGGTTATGCAAGATAATGACCGGAATTTGAACACCATCAAGGTGAACCTTCCTACGTTCCAAGGGGGTAGCAATCCGGAAGAGTTCCTTGAATGGAAATTTCAAAGTGAGCGCAACTTCCTCACGAACAATGTGTCCGAGGCCTTAAAGGCAAAGTATGCCCTCACTCAATTTGAGGGGTACGTGTCACACCCCGACCTCGCTGGGGTGTGATGGGCACCCGACCCTTACTTAGGGCCGAGCGAACCCTCAGACTCTCGCTGCACATAAAATCACGTCAACTCTTTTTTTTTTTTAAAACAAATAATAAAGTACATAGCAAAACTTTTCTTTCAGAAATATTCTTTCTCGTGGCTTTCAAGCCGAACAAACTTGTGATCATACAAAATTCATTACGTACACAGACCGAAAACCAATACCCACGACACTGTCTGCAAAGTCTCTAATAAGATCCCAAAAGCATAACATACAGAATCTGACTCGGCAGCACTCCGGGAACAAATGGAGCTTGCCATATGCACAGGAACATCTTCCATCTGTCCTCAACTCAACTGGGAGTACCTGCGCGACATGAAACGCAGCCCCCGAATAACAGGGGGTCAGTACGGAAATGTACCGAGTATGTAAAGCGGAAATATAACAATATAAGCAAAACCGAGCCAGAAGTATAGAAATAGAACAGGTAGTATCAGATCCAAGTCCGAAACGGAAATACAGAGTGTGTGGCCAGGACCACGATATATATCATAAGCACAGGGTGTAGCCGTCTGAATCGTGATATGAAACAGAGGTACAAAGCCTAACTGGCAGGATCATCGTGCGGATCGGGGCACAGAGTGCTACTGACATACCCGCAACCGAAGCTAGGGGTGTAGAACTATAGCCGACTGAAGCATAGTCCGGCTCAATTATGCAGAAGCAACACCAACAGAATCATTCTCCGAATCCGCTGTCCAGAAATGTAACAGGCAGAACCATGCATGCAGAATCATAAACTTACACAAGCACAGGTAGTATAGATTTACCTCAGGTTTCAGCCCTTTAGTGAGGGGCGCAATGGACAGTGCACTGGGGTGTGCACGAATAACCAGGTCGCCACAGGGTCGCCTCTAGTGCACAAGTCATACCCAAGAGGTTCCAGCAGGCAAATACGGCAGTTAGAATGTCAAAATGCTTTACTTTCTTTTGAAAAACATTTTTGTTTCACACATATAAAGGAATCAACGCACAATTTCCGCGGCCATAAGTCCAGCGGTCGCTACCACGCATACCGCGGCCATAAGTCCAGCGGTCGCTACCACGCATACCGCGGCCAAGTACCCAGCGGTCACTATCACACGTACCGTGGCCAATGGTCCAGCGGTTATAATCACACATACCACGACCAAAAGTCCAGCGGTTACAATCACACATACCGCGACCAAAAGTCTAGCGGTTACAATCACACATACCGCGGTCGAGGGTCCAGCGGTCACAATCACACATTTGACATACCGCGGTCAAGGGTCCAGCGGTCTATGTCAGGCACAATCACAAGTGCGGCAGACGCGGTCAAGGGTCCAGCAGTCAATGCCACACGTCCGGCATGATGCGGTCAAGGGTCCAGCTGTCAATGTCGGACACGCCGCGGTCGAGGGTCCAGCGGCCAATATTACATATGCGCATATTCACATAACCGGCCCGGGACTCGGTAAAACAGAAAACAACCATACAAAATGTCAAATTATCACTTTCCCAACATAATCACACACGCCAGGATCATACATCACACAAGATTTAGGTATACCAAAATCGTATATCAGTAAGTACGGGAGGTAAGTAGTTTATCCAAAATATCAGGGTAATATTTTCTAAACGTTTTAGATGTCAAAAAAATATTTTATAAAGCTTATAAAGGTGGTCATAGAACCTATCTTATAGTAAACAACATAATAACCAGGAGCTACCTGCGAGCTCCGGACACGAGTACATTGGCTAAAGCCATACATAATTTATATCAGGGTTTCTGTCCCCGTAATTGTTTCCATGAACAATAAATCAATTCAGGTTCGTTAAAATAACTCCCGTTTAGTAGTCGGAACAATAGCCATAAGTTTCCTCGACTTATCGTATGGGAATAAGACAGAGAGAACAATAAGAAAGGCATCGAGGAATAGCGGGGCCAAGTCGAGGCGGCGGACAAGAATCACGCCCATTAGACTCTACGGAGTCATCCAGGAAGGTTTCATACTGATCGGGTTACATTTGTACAAGTTATGGAGGTTTAACCACTTTTCTAGCAAAATGCGCCTTTTGAAATTCAATTGAATTGAATGAATAGTATCAAAAATCAATCTCGAGTTTCTATGAGCAGAATCGCCCCTGAGGCTCCGATCTTGACCTAGTACATCTAGGACATGCCAAAGAACAAAGGGGAAGACTTTACATACCTCGATTGCGCCTTACGCTCGCTTGGCTTCAATTCCAATTTCGTCCAGAATCTACATATGGTCATGTTTACCAATTGTCAATTTCAAGCTTTTCGAGAATCTAAGCTTAATCACATAATTGCCTACCGAAATTTTGGCAGCATTTCCCCTATATATATGACATCCCCGAGACTTAGCTCGGCTTAATATATCAACACAGCAACCCAACAACAACATCACTAACAACAACAAGCATTACAAAACACATAGTATGGCATAACTAGCCTTGTTTTCCACATGGTCCAACAACTTCCACTTCAACTTCACAAACCCAAACTAGTATCAACATTTCCATATTCATCATTAATCAAGACCATTACAATGTGATTTGGAAGTATTTCATATCATTTCTATACAATATTCACATGATATACAAAATATACAAATTTTCCACCAAACCATAATCCATCCAAAACTTCAAATCTTCAACATACATATTCATAACATATTTCCACCTTCCAATTTCATCAACCATAATCATAATTCACATCTTAACAACTTCATTTCCATAATATCATAAAATCATATTAAAATGACATAATCTTCTACAATCAATTTCAATGCCAACAGACGAATTTATATCGCTATTTTCCCGTTCTATTCCGTTGAAACTTTAAATAAACTTGTTGGCATTGAAAAAGAGCCTTAATCATACCTTACGTGCACAGCTACCACGTCCACCCTCTTATTTTTAGCTCAAATCGAAGGCAACGCGACGTAGAACACTTTTCTCTTCATGGGCTTCGGGATTCGGGGCTCAGATTTTGATCAAACTTTATTTATCTCTCTAAGTCTTTCCTCCCTCTCTCTCTATAGAATTTTCTGGATCTTTTCTGATCTGAAAATGTGGAGGAGGAGGCTGAAACCTCCCTTAAATAACAAGGAAATGGGCCTGACCCGGATTGGAATCGGGTTGGGCCCATTTCACTGCCCAGCTTGACCTTTCCGCCTTAAAATGTTCATATCGCCTTATCCCGATGTCACCTATAGGCCCACGACCTACCGTTGGAAAGCTATTTCAATTATCTACAACTTGTAATTCTGGGCGTTTTCCCAAATTCCAGACTTATAATGCCGTTTTTGCCCCTCCAAGTCAGGTCATCCAAAAACGTTTTCTAAAAAAATTCGTTTGGAGGGCTTCCACTTTGATTTGGCCCCAAGGCCGTTCACAAGTTGTGTTTTACTTTACACATGCGATTCATATAACTTGTCACGTGTCCCAAAAAAAATATTGACGTGTGGGCCCCACCTCAGTTAATAATATGACGTTTAAAAATACGGGATATAACAGTACGCTTCTACTTGGCGGGAATCCAAGAAGTTACAAAGAGCTCAACAACACATCTATGATCTTCCACCTTGTAATGATTTGATTGAGCTCATGGAGAAAAGGTGGCTTCCACCCACATACCACCAAGATGCACTCAAAAGGTTGTACATGTCGAAACAAGGGTTGAAAAGTGTGGAAGCATACTTTGATGAGTTTGAGGATTTGAGGATGAAGTCCACGATAGAAGAGCATGAAGAGTACACTATTATAAGGTTTGTAGCCAACTTGAATCGAGACATCTCTAAACCGATGAGGCTCAAAACCTATAATAGTCTTGAAGAGGCATTCCATGATGCATCCAAGGTTGAGGCGGATCTAAAAGAAGAGAGGTCGTACAAAGACAAAAGAAAATCATCGTCAACTTGGAACAAAGGCAAAGAGAAGTGGAAAACTTCCACTTAGGATAAGCCCAAGAGCAACACTCAAGCACCTCAAGCCACATTCGATTACAAAGCAAAAGGTGATGACAAGGCTAGAGGAGGTAACAATTCTAACACCAACTATAACCGGCCTTCTACCATCCAATGCTTTAAGTGCCAAGGGAGAGGGCACATTGCGAGTGAGTGTCCCAACCGGAGGACTATCACAATGGTGAGGGATGGGTATCGAACCGATGATGAACATGAGGGCGGGGATGGTCATGCAGAGGAGGGAGAAAGAAGTGAGTGTGAGGGTGATTCTGATGAAGAGGTTGAGATAAGGTATGAAGAAGCCTTGAATCATGCTATTGTGGCTAGAAGAGCCATGAGGGCTCTAGCTAGGGAAGAGAGCGACCAAAGGGAGAACTTGTTTCATGCACGTTGCAAAATTGTGGATAAGGTGTTCTCCTTAATCATTGATGGTGGAAGTTGTACGAATGTCGTTAGCCAATTTCTAGTTGAAAGTATGAAATTCCCCACCCGCAAGCACACTAATCCCTACAAACTCCAATGTTTTAATGAATGTGGCGAAATGAGAGTCAACAAGCAAGCCATTATCAAATTAGCATTGGCAAGTACCAAGATGAGATTTTGTGTGATGTGGTACCCATGCAAGCTTGCCATCTATTTCTTGGAAGACCTTGGCAAATTGATGTTGATGCCTAACATAGTGGGAGAACTAACAAGTACTCATTTGTGGTCAAGGGGAAGAAGTACATTCTTAACCCACTAACCCCTTATCAAGTGAGTGAGGATTATAGAGTGATGAGGGAGCTTCGGGAGAAGTATCATAGGGAAGAAAAGGTGAAGGGTGAGAAAGAGACTTTGTTGGTCATGAGTGGAGAGGGACATCTCAAGATGGTTCCAAGAAATGTTTGTTGGCCAAACCAAGTAATTGCTTAAAAGGGGTTGATGAGAGACACTTCATGGTGTGTCTTGTCAACAAAGATATTCTCCTAAATGATAACCAAGCTACTAGCACTTTGCCTAGTAGTATGTCTTCTCTTTTACAAGAATATGAAGCCTTGTTTCCGGAGGAAATGCCCGATGGATTACCTCCTTTGAGAGGTATCGGGCACCAAATCGACTTTGTACCGGGTTCCCAAATTCCCAACAAACCGGCTTATATGAGCAATCCGGAAGAAACAAAAGAATTGCAAAGGCAGGTGGATGAGCTTCTTAAAAAGAGGCTAGTGAAGGAGAGTCTTAGCCCGTGTGCCGTTCCGGTGATTTTTGTTCCAAAGAAAGATGGCACTTGGAGGATCTGCATTGATTGTAGAGCCGTCAACAAAATCACGATAAAGTATCGCCATCCCAAATCCTTGAAACATTTGAGGAGCCAATCCAAGCTCAACAAGAGACATGCGAAATGGGTAGAATTGATTGAAGCTTTCCCTTATGTGATCCATTACAAAAAGGGGAAGGACAATGTGGTGGCGGATGCATTATCTAGAATGTATGTCTTGCTAAACACTATTACTTCTAGAATGATGGGATTTGAAAGCCTTAAGGGATTCTATTCTCAAGATCCCGACTTTAGAGCGATTTGTGAGGAGTTGACCCAAGGGAGGATGGTTGATAGGTTCCAACTTGTTGATGGGTTCCTATTCGAGGATGGTAGAGTTTGTGTTCCAATGAGCTCATGGAGATAATTGTTCGTCAAGGAAGCACATAGTGGTGAAATGATGGGCCATTTTGGAGTGTCCAAGACACTTGACGTTTTGGGTGAGCAATTCTATTGGCCCAAGAAGCGACATGATGTTGAAAAGCTATGCGGTCAATGTTTGGAATGCAAGCAAGCCATGTCCAAGACTCAGCCCCAAGGTATGTATACCCCCCTTCCTACCCCTATTGGTCCTTGGATAGACATTTCTATGGATTTTGTGTTGGGTCTTCCAAGAACCAAAAGGGGTCATGATAGTATTTTTGTTATGGTAGATAGGTTCTCAAAAATGTCTCATTTTATACCATGTCATAAATGTGATGATGCATCTCATGTAGCATCTTTGTTTGTGAATCATGTTCTTAAGTTGCATGGAGTTCCCCGCACTATTGTTAGTGATAGGGATTCCAAGTTTCTTAGTCACTTTTGGAAAAGCCTTTGGGGTACACTTGGTACCAAGCTCATGTTCTCCACTTCATTCCACCCTCAAATGGATGGTCAAACCGAAGTAGTGAATAGGACTCTAGGGAGTATGCTTAGGTGTATGATTAGAGGAAAGCCCACTTCTTGGGAGGACCGTTTACCTTTGATTAAGTTTGCTTACAATCGGTCCCTCCATTCCTCTATTGACATGACTCTATTTGAAGTATGTTATGGCTTTAATCCTTTGATTCCTTTAACCTTAACCCCTTTGGCTAGTGATGTTGTTGTGAGTTTAGATGCAAAGCAAAGGGCGACCGAAATGATGAAAATCCATGCCAAGGTAAAGGAGAGCATTGACAAGGTCAACACCAAGATAGCCAAGAGACAAAATCGTGGGAGAAGAAAGGTGGACTTCCAACCCGATGATTGGGTTTGGGTTCACTTTCGAAAAGAAAGGTTTCCACAAATGCGAAAAGGAAATTGAGCCCAAGGGGAGATAGGCCATTCAAAGTGCTTGAAAAGATCAATGATAATGCCTACAAGATTTACTTGCCAAGTGAGTATAATGTTCATAATATTTTCAATGTGAGTGATCTTTCCTCTTGTGTTGTAGGTATGCCCTTAGATTCTAGGACGAATCTTCTCCAAGAAGGGGAGGATGATATGGACCCAACAAGCACGAGGCCTTTCACAAGAAGTCAAGCAAGAGAACTTCAAGAGTTGCAAGCCTTGTTCATGAAAAGGGATGCCTTGGGGGAGATGGGAGAGAAGACTTCGCGAATTTACAACGTTTGGGAGTTGGCATTGGAAGAGTCGCAAAGTGGCTAGAAGCGCAAAATGGATAAAAGTGCAACTATGGGGCTACGATTGCAATTGGAGGTCATACTTGCAAGTTATGGGGTTAGAATGGCAATTGGAGGTCATAATTGCAAGTTATGAGGCTTTGGATGCAATTGAAGACCTATGTGGGTAATTTTGTAAAAGAGCCACTTTAGGGCCTTTTGGTGTAATAGACATTAGTATAAATAGTTTTTGTCATCCATTTGGAAGACTTAGCTTTGATATTGTGTGAACTCAAATATTGAGAGATTTTAGTTATTAGATAGATTGTTAGGTTACTACACTAAGTGTGATTTCATTGTTGCAAAGTGAATTTGCTTATCCATTGAATTCATCTAGATTGCTCATTTGTGGTTTCCAATTGAGTCTTCTACTTGATTCAAATTACTTTGGTTCTTTTGGTTGAATTCCCAATAGGAGGGTTTAAGTTTGATATACTTAGATTTGCCTATAGGATTCATTATTAATTGGGTCAAGTATCTATCCTTTTGTCACGACCCGGCTAGGGGCCGCGACGGGTACCCGGGGCTAACCACCGAGCACCGCTCGTGCTATCATTTACCTAACCCACTTAACAATCATTCATATATTTCCGGTTAACTTTAAAAAGAGGATTTGCTTTTCATTACAAAAATATAATGCGTTAATACAAAAACATATTTCAATATACTTATACACATGCGTACTACCCACGTTGTGGAACCACACAACCCACATCAAGCATCTACGAGCCTCTATTGAGTGACATACAAATATATACACAAAAGGAACAACCAATTAGCACCTCCGGAAGATGGAGTGCTCTTCAGCTTGACTAGTGGCTCCTATCAGTCTGGACCACTTTCCCGTCGACCTGTGGGCATGAACACAGCATCTAAAGAAAAGGATGTCAATACGAGCATTGTACTGAGTATGTAAGACATACATCAAGAAATAAAGTAAGAATAAGAAAGTAAAGTAAGTACAAGGAGATAATCGATAACTGCTTGCCTCTTAAGGCGGATCCATGCATGCATACTCATAAAGCATCATATAGTAAATTGCTGCGGAACGCGCATCCCGATCCATATGTCATCATATGTTAGTGCCGAGGAATGTACGGACCGATCCATAAATATAATAAGTTAGTGCCGAGGAACGTACGACCCGATCCATAACCCATTTATCCCGCGTCCGGGCATCCCGCGTCTGGGATGAAATCATGATATGCCAGCTGACCAGGTGGCTATGCGTCTATAGCACCTCACCTTCCCCATATCCTCTGAATACATATACATATCATATACTTATACCATATACTTAGCATGCATGAGAGCCCAAGGAAAAGCTGTAAGTACGTCGGAGTGACGTAAGGTCGAAAGCCTCCGATTATGTTATGGAGTAATCATTGTCGCTTTGTCTCACCTTGAAGGAACAATTATTATAAGGTGAGACTATCAATGAAGAATAGCATTAAGAGAAAACATAGAATAGGATCGTAAATCACATAAGGCATCAAGCCATGTATTTTGTTTTTGGAATCTTAAAAGAAATTAGTCATCATAATGATATTTTCACTTTTGAAATCATCGTTGTCATTGAAAAACATATGGTTCGTCATTATCATAAGACCTCACATAATCACAACCTTTGGTTTTGGAAAATGGGAGTACTTTGGAAAACATTTATGGAATATCAAGAAGGAAATCGTGCTTCGGAATCTTAGACTATTTAACCTTTGATAGCAAGGAAAATATGGGAGCATTTATGAAATCGTAAGCTAAGGATAATGCCTGTGAAAGAAAGGGAATAGCCTCACATACCTTCGGCGTTTACAATTCTTATTGCTTGCTCGCTCTCCCTTAATGCACTCGTATATACCTTCAAGAGAATTCATGTCGTCGTTAGCTAAGTAATTACAAGAACGGACTACTATTTCTAAGGAAAATTGGATATCACTTCCTTCATTTCTAATACTTTTCCCATGTTTAATTTCAACTCTCATACATTCGTAATGACACTCATAATATTACTTTCAACAATCATCACTTATACACTTTGAGAAAAATCTACCATTTTCCTCCAATTTCTCCACATCCATGGTTATAACTCGTTATCACGTTTTCTCGTATATAATACTTATTTCATGGTCTATACGTTATTTATAATATATTCACAACTGTAACTTATCAACATTCATGACTCCATTCAACTAGTATTCAATTGTGCCACTATTCACCCATGCAAGGCCCATTTTCTATGTTCTTATACATTTCAAGTATCTAAGCCTTCGAATACCTTGAACTATATGGTATAGTCATGAAACATACCTTGGATGATGGTGGAACAAGCCTTGAGCAACAATACTCTTTTTATACAAAAACCCTATTTCAACCCTTTTGAGATTTCTTGAAGAAGATGACTTCCAATAGAGTCTCATACACTTGCTTTCATGAATTAGATGTTGATGATCTTGGTTTCCCTTTGATCTCTTGAATTTTGTGGATGAATATTTGGAGAGCTTCTAGAGTGTTCTTGAAGGTTGTATGGATGAAAAATGAAATAAAATGAGGCTTTGGTCCCTTTTAATAACTCAAAGTTTGATCTTTAATGAATTCCAGTCGGGGTGAACAGTGGTCGTAAACCACAGTTTACGAGCCGTAAACTGGTTTACGAGCCATAAACTGGTTTACGAGCCGTCCTCCCTGGTCGTATTTAAGCATGTCCAAAACAGAGAAGTTGGCTGAAGAATATTGCAGTTTACGATTGAGGTTTACGGTCCGTAAACCAGTTTACGGACCGTATTCCAAATCGTATTTAAGAATTCCCACACTTTAACAGAAAGTTGGAATTTGAAAGGCTGGAGGACGATGGTGGTTTACGGTCCGTAAATCACTTTACGGGCCGTAAATCACTATACGACCACTGGGCTGCATGAAATTCTACAACTTTTCCATTTCCAAAAATTCACGAATAATGACCCCTTGCTTAGTAAAACACCCCACACTGATACCCTTGTCGTTCTATTCCTTGTACATGTACGGGGACTTTTCCGAGGTGTAACATTCTTCCCCCCTTTTGGAACATTCGTCCTCGAATGTTAAATCAGCGGGGATTCTAAGAAAGTTTTGCCGGAGTTTCCTTTGTCGTATGGAACTACCAACTTGTCACAATAACCGATAATATCTTCGCCTCACAGGGCTATAACACAATACCAACATATCCATGGTCACACACGTCCCAGAAGTCAAAAGTAAGCATACATACCATCATGAACCTTTCCTGGAGAGTCGACTAGGTGCGGATACTTGGCTTCCGCATTCACTTTGGCTTCCCTAGTATTTCTTCCCGATTATTGTTTTTGCCACCAAACTCTGATTTAAGCCACCTCCTTATTTCGAAGTCCTCACACTTACCTATCTAATGTGGCAAAGGGTACTTTCTCATACATCAACTTTCTTGTCATTTGAGCATCATTTTATTGACATGCTCCTAGTGGGAGTTCTAACATATTTATAAGCTACCTTGCTTGTTGCATACGATCTTATAGGATCTAATACATCGGAACCTAACTCTCCCCCTTTATTCCGTGATTCTATCGCTCCCGCAGGTTGTCATATCCTCGGGCTTCTATGCTGAGTATGTAACCTGTACTTATACTATGACCCACACAATTATTCCATTTGTCTCTCACAGCAATTCCAACTCGACATTTCAGTTCCGTTTACCATATACCCTCTTTCAACTTACCCTGGGCATCATGACTCTATCACCCTTACTTTACCTCTTACTCCTCTCCTAAGTGTTCACTTGGTCTCATTGGCGACGCGTAAATATCTACGAATTACGTACTCTTTTTGCGCGATTCGCATTCGTACCCATCCATCCGTATACCTCTATCCATGTCTGTCTTCGCATCCATTGTCATATTCATCTGTATGCCATATCCATGGTCATATTCATCTAAGTGTCAATATCCTTCTCAATGACCTTTTCGCTAATGCCCTTACCTCGAGAACGGGGTAACTTTACAATAAGACCCATGTTAATATCATGAATTATTCTGTGTCTCAGGCCTGCATGCTTTCTTCTTGGGGCTACCGTTACCCACTATATTCACAACATTCTCCGGGGTTATATTTTCATTTGGGTTAAAAGAGTATTCAATCCCGGAAGTCATTAAATCAATATAAGGACAGAGAAACGAGAGTTTCCATTCTGCTGGAAGAGTAATAGTAACTAATCAGTACTCCCTAAACTGATTCCAACTCTCCTCCAACCATGTCACGCAATTAGAGTTTCACAATTTTATTCCTCGTTTTGCGCCACTTGGGACCTTATGGGACACAACGTCTCACAGATCGGCCTTATACTTCGCTACAAATTCATCTGAGATTTATAATTTAGAGGGACGATGAGATGGTATAATCTTAGAGAATTGTGGGTCCACCTCTGCCCGTCACCAGTGTTTTACTATCTTTGCCGACTCACGGCTCTTCTTCTTCCCCTTTCTTCTTGCTTTTGCGTGTCCTTATTCTACCGCTTTTAGTCAATATACTCCCGTAGGGTTCATCATTTCAACCTTCACACTGGTGTCCTCTCTATTTGCTTCCCCCTTTTTTAAGGGTTTTACTCGTACCTTTAAATCTCGAGTCCACGTACTCCTGGCTACACTACGCCTTACTTATTCCGTCCCCTACAGTCTATGGCTATAAAAATTCATACGTGGAGTCGTGGAGTCTTATCGTACTCGCCTTACAGTCTTATAACCAAGAAATGCACCCGATATAACACTCCGAGCAAAAACGTACGTTACTTAGCTCATCCAGTAGTTATGTGTCTGTAGCTGAATCTGCTCCGATTGACAACTTCCTGCCCCATAGGGATGCTTACATTAATAGTGGGTCTAGCTATCCATGGCACCCATCTAATGTCACCTGCCCTCTTCTTCGGCGCTCAAAATTTTCTTGTAACACCATCTTCGTTTCCCTAGGGCTTAGGTCTCTCTTACGCCGCTTATGCGTCCCATGCCTCCTTATTCTCTTACTCTTGTTTGCGCTTGGAACCTATTTCATATCCGCATTGTACCACTATCATTATTAGTTATAACTCTACTTCATCGCTTCATCGTCGTACAGTAGACCCATAACTCATGATCATCATTTCCTCTTCAACTCTTTACCTCATTCACTTCACTCGTTCAAACTTAGTATGGGATATTTGTAGGAGGTATGTTCTCCTTTAACTACCACGCCACTATTCTTTAGGCACTCGTACTACGTACATTTCCTCTTTGCTATCTTATCTCCTCCCACTTAATAATCGATCCTTGACTCTTCGCATGAGAAACCATATTCTTAACTTAGTACCGCTTTGTTCTTTAGGATACACCACCTGTGTCAATCCGTCCCTTGCTGCCTAAAACTAATTCTATCCGTCCTGATCATCCCCCATCTCGCTCCTATCGCGTTGACCTTCCTCCTACTAATTATCCTACTTTCATTATTTATCTTTACCGTAGTCTCGGCCTTATACGCCCAACTAAAGATATCATCCATGCCCTTAGGCGTCTTCTCGCTATACTTTACATAACAATTCTTGTTACGGCTCATTGTACCCAGATCATAATCCACCCTATAGAGTGACACTTCTTGATCTCGTTTGCAAACCTGCTCATAACATAGGGTAGCCTCATGAAGCAGGCATACTCAACCTGTTATCCTTTTTAGTCAGTCACATTACATTTACCATATGGCTTATTTGCACACGTATTCGCATTAATCATAAAAGGGTGCTAGCAATATACCTGGAGTAATATTAGGGGAAGACTGAGGATCCCTTCGTTCAGCTAACGCCTGGGTATGATGCTGGGATCCGCTTGGACTAGGCGTTCTTCGGTCTCTACCACTGCTTACTAGCCCCTGTGGTCCCGGACCTTGGAGGGCGTGTCGATGATGAAGAGGCCGTTACCATTCCCGTAGTCCGAACCTCACTTTTACCACGTAGCGATGGACAATTTCGCTTTAAATGGCCTGGCCTAGCACAGGCATAACAAACATCCGAGCCCCGGCGACACGGTCTCCAATGTAACCTGCGACACTGAATACATCGTGGTTCTGGTGACCTCGTCTGATCGGAATCACTCTGAACCCGAGAACGAGAAACTGTGAGACTCTAGGATGACCTTGAATAAGCAGGTCCATCAAATCTGGGTCTGGGAAACTGTGGAGGTGCATCTCTAATCTCACGGTCAGACCCAAAGGAATTAACTCCCTTTCTCCAACCCCTGTCATCGTGACTCGCACTCTGCCGCTGAGTCTGAGCGGCTACCAATTAAGTCAGTAAAAGAATGGCCTGTCTCATCTCTTGGCCCATGGTATCTTGCGAAGGAACGGGGGGGTACTGGAGCTAAGATCGAGGCTTCCCTCTGATGCTTAAAAGTGGGCGAGGTATGGGAAAATCGAAGTGGGGCGTTATTCTGGGGTTCGCCCTCCTCCATATCCGTAGACAGATCTCGATCAAGCCCTTCTTCAACCACCATCTTGCCCTTCTGGGCCGTCGTAGCTTTTCCCTTCATCGGTTTTGCTGAAATGACAACGCACCGTTAGGGGAGAGATAGTCGTATAACACAGCTCTATCGCACGATCTATTAAGAAGAAAGATGGTCATGTTTCCTAAATGCCCGGTAGCCTCCTGTTTATAGATGTGGTGCACAACACACCGATAAACAAGACTATACTAGACACGGCTCGTAGACACTTCCTAGGATGAACTGCTCTGATACCACTTCTGTCATGACCCGGCTAGGGGCCGCGACGGGTACCCGGGGCTAACCACCATCATTTATCAAACCCACTTAACAACCATTCATCTATTTCCGGTTAACTTTAAAAAGAGGATTTGCTTTTCATTACAAAAATATAACGCGTTAATACAAAAACATATTTCAATATACTTATACACATGCGTACTACCCACGTTGTGGAACCACACAACCCACATCGAGCATCTACGAGCCTCTATTGAGTGACATACAAATATATACACAAAAGGAACAACCAATTAGCACCTCCGGAAGATGGAGTGCTCTTCAACTCGGCTAGTGACTCCTATCAGTCTGGACCGCTTTCCCGTCTACCTGTGGGCATGAATACAGCATCCAAAGAAAAGGATGTCAGTACGAGCATTGTACTGAGTATGTAAGGCATACATCAAGAAATAAAGTAAGAATAAGTAAGTAAAGTAAGTACAAGGAGATAATCGATAACTGCTTGCCTCTTAAGGCGGATCCATGCATGCATACTCATAAAGCATCATATAGTAAATTGTTGCGGAACGCGCATGTCACGACCCAAACCCCGTACACAAATCATAATATCATACAGACATACAGATCCCGGCCCGTACGCCGAGGGACGCGGTGAACAATGCAGAGAAATGTGCACGATAACAGAACCTGGCCCGGGTCGCAGTGAAAGAATGCATTGGGACAGACACGAACCGATAAATGAGAAACTACTTACATACAGACTCAACATACAGACTCAATCACACTGAAGGGTGCCAAACGGCGAGCCAAAATCAGAATATCCAGATAGTATGCATAGTACGCGCCTATGTCCTAGTTGGGAAGGCACGACATGTTATCATCAGAATCGGATTCTCAGATGTTCAAAAATCATTTGTATAAATTACACAAAAATAGCCATATTATACACAAAATAATAGTCCAGAAGTTTTTAGAGAAAATCGGACCAAAACGGAAGTATTTAAAATTTTACAGAAGATATCGGGCCTTGTGGGCCCACCTCGGACCAACTCGAGGCTACATAGGTAAATTATTGCTAATAGACCTTATGAGGTCATCCATAGTCGTTTGGAAGTGTTCCGACTCCGTTTAGGGAAGTTTTGTACAAAAAATCACTTTAAAGGCAATTTGTAAGAAAATAGATTCAATTGAATAGAAGGAATTGGAGCGGTTTTCTGTCTCGAATTCCGGGGAACGGAGTCGTACTTAAGGCTCGCGGCCGAGCCTACCACATCAAGGACATGCCTAGGAACATAGGGAAATGCTTCACATACCTCGATGGCGCCTTATTCTTACTTGGCGTCAATCCAAATTTCATCCAAAATCTGGAAATGGTCAAGTTTACCATTTGTTAGTTTCATTCTTTCCATATTCCAATTTTTCACATACTTGCCTACCGAAATTTCGGCAGCATTTCCTCTGTATATACGACATCCCCGAGACATAGCTCGGCTCAATTCATCAACACAACAACCCAGGAATGACATCAAAACATCAATAGACATTAAACATACACTAAGGCATCATTAGCCATCTTTCGACATAACGGAACATTTTTTCGTTTCAAACTTGCATT
This sequence comes from Lycium barbarum, assembly GCF_019175385.1. Classification (NCBI taxonomy): domain Eukaryota; kingdom Viridiplantae; phylum Streptophyta; class Magnoliopsida; order Solanales; family Solanaceae; genus Lycium; species Lycium barbarum. The sequence continues at coordinate 64,391,935 of NC_083338.1, read as the reverse complement.
TCCAAACCAAACTTATTATTTTCATATTCATTATCCATCAAATTCATTACGACATACATCGGAGGCATCCATACCATTTTCACATAATATTCATAAGATACACAACATTCAAACTTTCCATTAAGTCACTACTTTTCCAATCTTTTCCTAACTTTCAACATACAAGTTCATTATACATTTCCATCCTCCAAATTCATCAACAATAATCATAATTTGCCTCTTGACACATTCATTTCCATTTTTTACATAATTCATAACAAGGTTGCATACTTTCCTACAACAACTTGATAACCATTTTTCCAAAACAATAAAGATTGTTATCTTTCCATTCACTTCACCATAACATACTTAACATACAAACAAGATCAAATTCATACTCCATCAACACATAACAATACCACACGGCCACCTCCTACATTCTTCAATTTTCACTAATTCATTCCACTTCCATTTCTAATAAAATTTCCACCATACTACAACTAAATTACAACATGAATTCAAATCATCCAAGACATGTAATACATGTACATGTATTCGGCCAACATGCATATTTTTCCACACACAAAATTTCCATGTTTTTCATTCATTCACACATACTACAACATACATATACCATTTATAACATAACAAAAGCATTAAATCCTCACCTTTCTTCAAGTTCTTCACTTGGAGGATAGAATTGCTTTCTTGCCACAATACTTATACCAACTTGTAGAGGGCTTTGCACTTGGTAATATTCCCACAAGAACTTGATTTTTAAACCAAAGATTAGGCCTCAAAAAATTTTCTTTCTTTTTCTTTCTTTTTCTCCTTCAAACCCGAAATGCCTCTTTCTCTTCCTCTTAATTCTTTTTCTTGAAGCTTCTTTGGATAAACATGTATTATTACCTCTTTATATTAACTAGTCATGTGACTAATCACATGACTTATGGCCATGGATTTTGGGCCAATATGGCCGGTTGGGCCTCCAAGTTTGGGCCTTGTTCTCTTATTGTTTTTTGAGTCCAACTTGGCTAATTTTGTAATTTATGGAACAAGTTTCCAAAATTCCAATTTTGCCCTTGGCCACCTTTCGTAATTCCACACCATTGAATTCATAACCTACACATTCATACCAAGTAAGGTCCAATTGTGGCCTTATTCATCACACGTCAATTTGTCTTGAATCTTTTTGAATAAGCGAAAATGTCGGATGTAACATCCTCCCCCCCTTTAAAACATTCGTCCTGGAATGTTAAATCGACCTTATGGGGCGTCATACTACTTCGGGAGGGTTCTCTTTATAGTCGTCCTTTACTGACTTTCCGACATGGCTTCTTTACAAACATTATGGGGTAATTTTTCACATCACTGATTCAAATGCCTTCATAATATACTTTCTCATACCCCACATAATCCTCGAACCATAAGCTATATTCTTGTAACAGACAAATGCTTTCCAGACGTCATAGTCCATATCATTTCTTGTGACACTGCTGAGTTCCCTACCACGATATCATAGTCCCACTTCAAACCAGACACTTCATACCAAACAGATTCAGAACTAGGACCGGACGCGTAGAAGCATATCGGACGGATTCGTAATCGGAGTCAGACATACAGAGGTGTGTCAACCAGAAACATATTCAGAATCAGACATACAAAGATTTACCAGGTTGGAAACATAATCGGGTTCAGAAGTACAGAGACGTAATAGGCAGAGCCTTAGCAGAATCGAAGTGCAGAAGTATAACAGATAGAATCTGAAGCCGAATCAGATCACTCTTAGTAAGGCTCCAGCGATATATGGAAAATTCCCTTATTGGTAACCTGGTAGCCAAGTTATCACACAAATCGTCTTGCGTGTCGCTTATCGACTTTTTCCTACCATCCATACTCATTTTCGTTTTCAGACCTCGTCATACCAGACTGAGTTATAATGGAATAGGGGTTTTTCTGGTCCTTGACAACATTTGTGTCCTCACCCCCCCTTCTCTTCATGTATTCGGTTTAGTAAAACCTTTCGTCTATCACAACGTTAGTTGCCGGGACTCGGCTCTTAACCCGCATGGGCACCAAACGAAAATCATACATACACACATACAAACACATACACATACACACATACAGATATATTTACTAATATCTTACTGGCGAGCGTCTCTGACAGTTATTCGAATTCGCTCAATTTCCCGAGCGGTATCGCACCTTTCCTTCTTGCCCATTTAATCCGCGTCGGTCTGTGTGGCTTCTGTAAAGGCACTAATTACTCCACACATTCTCTTTTCCTTTAGATTACCCCAAATTTTCATTTATATCCATCATACCTACACTTGTGAAAAACTTTGCATTACTTCCCAGGGGGTCACCCATCCCAGAATTGCTCTGGCTTGAGCACGCTTAACTCCGAAACTTTCATGCGTTTTGACGTGTTAGGGCTAATATAATTTCGTCGATCGCCCCGCACGACCTTTGTCACGTAATTTTAGGACAAATCGGGGTCTTAGCAAATTTTCGGAAATTTTTTTGTAGCGGGTCCCATCCCCGGCTAAATCGTACAATTACCATGTCGCCTTTTGAATCTCGGTATCTACCAAGTTAACATTTACCTTACTAATTCTAATACCCAGACGTATAAGATCACGTAATGCAGCAAAATACAGACTTATCCATACATATATCTCTCAAAAAGAATCGCTGGCGTACCTGGGCGTGCGCTCGAAGACGCTCCTGGGTCCTGCCGGCCGGTCAAAGCAAACACGCGGTTCGAAGGACCGCTGTAACCAGAAGCTGCGCCACGACCTCTGCCACGACCTGCTGGCGCTGGCGCTCGTGCTCCTCGCCCTGTGGGGCGTATAGCTGTCGAAGGAGAAGATGAGCCTGCAACAGACCCAACAGGCTGAACTGAATCTGAACCTGAACTGCCCTTAAGTGGGCACTCTCTGACTCGATGGTCTGGGCTCCCACAAAAATAACAAGCGCCCGTAGCGCGATAACACTCCCCCGGGTGGGGTCTTCCACAGTAAGAACATGGGGGTATGGGTGGCCTCGACTGACCGGGACCTCTGCTCACCTGTGGGCCTGGGACTCTGGAGCTCTGTCCCGAGAACTGTGGGGGTGTACTGTAGGCTGGCTGGGACGAATACCTGTTGCCCTGCCGCTGGGAAGGCTCGCTCTGAAATCCCTCTGAATATCCAGCCGATCTGGCTCTCTTAGGTCGGGCCCTATCGTAACCCCTATCAGGCCGACGCTCTCTACGTCGGTCCTCCATGCCCTGGGCGTATGCCTGTACCCGGGCTACAAGCATCCCTGGCTGAGAAGCCATGGCCAAGCAACCGTCAATCAGATAAGAGTCTAGTCCCATCACATATCTGTGCACCCTGTCGGCCATCTCGGCTACTATGGCGGGCGCATACCTAGCCAGTGAGTCAAACTCTAGGCTGTACTCGCGAACACTTCTACCATTCTGTCTCAGGTTCAAGAACCGATCAACCCTAGCTCTCCGTAGCTCTGGTGGTAGAAAATGGTCAAGAAAGGCCTTAGTAAACTCGACCCATACCGCTGGGGGAGCATCGTCACCCCTGGAGAGCTGCCAAGACTCATACCAATTTGCTGCCACCTCATATAATCGATACGAAGCCAACACCACAGACTCAGCCGGCGAAGCCTTAATCAATCGTAGTGTGCTCTCCATCTTTCTAATGAACTCCTGGGGGTCTTCCTCAGGTTTTGTCCCGGAGAATTCTGGAGGATTACATGTCAAAAATTCACGAGCCCTGGAGCTCTCATACCTGTCCGCACGACCACCCCCAAATCCATGCCTGCGAACCTGCTCCGTCATCAATGTGGTCAATAACTGAACCGCATCTCGCATGGCCCTACCCTCCGCCCCTGCCTGTGGAGCTGGAGGCTCGGGCACTGGAACCTCAGGAGCTTGCGGTGGAGCCGTCTCCCGATTAGCAGCTCCTGCTGCTCTGATATCCTCCGGCAAGGGGGGTGTAACAGATCCAGACGATGGGGGCACATCCTCAAGTGCAGGCTGCACACTGGCCCTGGTAACCCTCGGGGCCCGGCTGGTCTCTCCTGGCTCAATCCTCGCCTTGCCCTTCTGGGCAGCTGTTGCCTTCTTCGGAGGCATCACTGAAACATAGCATATCGTTAGGAGGGGATCATCCTAATCACACAGCTTTATCGCACGATCTAAGAATCCAAAGAAGGGTAACATCCTAAATGCCCTATAGCTTCCTGTTTATAGGTGTGGTGCACAACACATCGATAAACAAGACTCTACTAGACACGGCCTGTAGACATTCCGAGGACTAACCGCTCTGATACCACTTTTGTCACGACCCAAACCCCGTACACAAATCGTAATATCATACAGACATACAGATCTCGGCCCGTACGCCGAGGGACGCGGTGAACAATGCAGAGAAATATGCACGATAACAGAACCTGGCCCGGGTCGCAGTGAAAGAATGCATTGGGACAGACACGAACCGATAAATGAGAAACTACTTACATACAGACTCAACATACAGACTCAATCACACTGAAGGGTGCCAAACGGCGAGCCAAAATCAGAATATCTAGATAGTATGCATAGTACGCGCCTATGTCCTAGTTGGGAAGGCACGACATGTTATCATCAGAATCGGATTCTCAGATGTTCAAAAATCATTTGTATAAATTACACAAAAATAGCCATATTATACACAAAATAATAGTCCAGAAGTTTTTAGAGAAAATCGGACCAAAACGGAAGTATTTAAAACTTTACAGAAGATATCGGGCCTTGTGGGCCCGCCTCGGACCAACTCGAGGCTACATAGGTAAATTATTGCTAATAGACCTTATGAGGTCATCCATAGTCGTTTGGAAGTGTTCCGACTCCGTTTAGGGAAGTTTTGTACAAAAATTCACTTTAAAGGCAATTTGTAAGAAAATAGCTTCAATTGAATTGAAGGAATTGGAGCGGTTTTCCAAGTTTACCATTTGTTAGTTTCATTCTTTCCATATTCCAATTTTTCACATACTTGCCTACCGAAATTTCGGCAGCATTTCCTCTGTATATACGACATCCCCGAGACTTAGCTCGGCTCAATTCATCAACACAACAACCCAGGAATGACATCAAAACATCATGGACATTAAACATACACTAAGGCATCATTAGCCATCTTTCGACATAACGAAACATTTTTTCGTTTCAAACTTGCATTTCCAAACCAAACTTATTATTTTCATATTCATTATCCATCAAAGTCATTACGACATACATCGGAGGCATCCATACCATTTTCACATAATATTCATAAGATACACAACATTCAAACTTTCCATTAAGTCACTACTTTTCCAATCTTTTCCTAACTTTCAACATACAAGTTCATTATACATTTCCATCCTCCAAATTCATCAACAATAATCATAATTTGCCTCTTGACACATTCATTTCCATTTTTTACGTAATTCATAACAAGGTTGCATACTTTCCTACAACAACTTGATAACCATTTTTCCAAAACAATAAAGATTGTTATCTTTCCATTCACTTCACCATAACATACTTAACATACAAACAAGATCAAATTCATACTCCATCAACACATAACAATACCACACGGCCACCTCCTACATTCTTCAATTTTCACTAATTCATTCCACTTCCATTTCTAATAAAATTTCCACCATACTACAACTAAATTACAACATGAATTCAAATCATCCAAGACATGTAATACATGTACATGTATTCGGCCAACATGCATATTTTTCCACACACAAAATTTCCATGTTTTTCATTCATTCACACATACTACAACATACATATATCATTTATAACATAACAAAAGCATTAAATCCTCACCTTTCTTCAAGTTCTTCACTTGGAGGATAGAATTGCTTTCTTGCCACAATACTTATACCAACTTGTAGAGGGCTTTGCACTTGGTAATATTCCCACAAGAACTTGATTTTTAAACCAAAGATTAGGCCTCAAAAAATTTTCTTTCTTTTTCTTTCTTTTTCTCCTTCAAACCCGAAATGCCTCTTTCTCTTCCTCTCAATTCTTTTTCTTGAAGCTTCTTTGGATAAACATGTATTATTACCTCTTTATATTAACTAGTCATGTGACTAATCACATGACTTATGGCCATGGATTTTGGGCCAATATGGCCGGTTGGGCCTCCAAGTTTGGGCCTTGTTCTCTTATTTTTTTTTGAGTCCAACTTGGCTAATTTTGTAATTTATGGAACAAGTTTCCAAAATTCCAATTTTGCCCTTGTCCACCTTTCGTAATTCCACACCATTGAATTCATAACCTACACATTCATACCAAGTAAGGTCCAATTGTGGCCTTATTCATCACACGTCAATTTGTCTTGAATCTTTTTGAATAAGCGAAAATGTCGGATGTAACAGCGCAGCCCGATCCATATGTCATCATATGTTAGTGCCGAGGAACGTACAGCCCGATCCATAAATATAATAATTTAGTGCCGAGGAACGTACGGCCCGATCCATAACCCATATATCCCGCGTCCGGGATGAAATCATGATATGCCAGCTGACCAGGTGGCTATGCGTCTATAGCGCCTCACCTTCCCCATATCCCCTGAATACATATACATATCATATACTTATACCATATACTTAGCATGCATGAGAGCCCAAGGAAAAGCTGTAAGTACGTCGGAGTGACGTAAGGTCGAAAGCCTCCGATTATGTTATAGAGTAATCATTGTCGCTTTGTCTCACCTTGAAGGAACAATTATTATAAGGTGAGACTATCAATGAAGAATAGCATTAAGAGAAAACATAGAATAGGATCGTAAATCTCATAAGGCATCAAGCCATGTATTTTATTTTTTGGAATCTTTAAAGAAATTAGTCATCATAATGATATTCTCACTTTTGACATCATCGTTGTCATTGAAAAACATATCCTTCGTCGTTATCATAAGAACTCACATAATCACAACCTTTGGTTTTGGAAAATGGGAGTACTTTGGAAAACATTTATGGAATATCAAGAAGGAAATCGTGCTTCGGAATCTTAGACTGTTTAACCTTTGATAGCAAGGAAAAGATGGGACCATTTATGAAATCGTAAGCTAGGGATCATGCCTGTGAAAGAAAGGGAATAGCCTCTCATACCTTCGACGTTTACAATTCTTATTGCTTGCTCGCTCTCCCTTAATGCACTCGTATATACCTTCAAGAGAATTCATGTCGTCGTTAGCTAAGTAATTATAAGAACGGACTACTATTTTTAAGGAAAATTGGATAGTACTTCCTTCATTTCTAATACTTTTCCCATGTTTCATTTCAACTCTCATACATTCGTAACGACACTCACAATATTACTTTCAACAATCATCACTTATACACTTTGAGAAAAATCTACCATTTTCCTCCAATTTCTCCACATCCATGGTTATAGCTCGTTATCACGTTTTCTTGTATATAATACTTATTCCATGGTATAGACGTTATTTATAACATATTCACAACCGTAGCTTATCAACATTCATGACTCCATTCAACTACTATTCAATTGTGCCAATTCACCCATGCAAGGCCCATTTTCTATGTTCTTATACATTTCAAATATCTAAGCCTTCCAATACCTTGAACTATATGGTATAGTCATGAAACATACCTTGGATGATGGTGGAACAAGCCTTGAGCAACAATACTCTTTTTATACAAAAACCCTATTTCAACCCTTTTGAGATTTCTTGAAGAAGATGACTTCCAATAGAGTCTCATGCACTTGCTTTCATGAATTAGATGTTAATGATCTTGGTTTCCCTTTGATCTCTTGAATTTTGTGGATGAATATTTGGAGAGCTTCTAGAGTGTTCTTGAAGGTTGTATGGATGAAAAATGAAATAAAATGAGGCTTTTGTCCCTTTTAATAACTCAAAGTTTCATCTTTAATGAATTCCAGTCGGGGTGAACAGTGGTCGTAAACCACAGTTTACGAGCCGTAAACTGGTTTACGAGCCGTCCTCCCTGGTCATATTTAAGCATGTCCAAAACAAAGAAGTTGGCTGAAGAATATTGTTGTTTACGATCGAGGTTTACGGTCCGTAAACCAGTTTACGGGCCGTATTCCAAATCGTATTTAAGAATTTCCACACTTTAACAGAAAGTTGGAATTTGCAAGGCTGGAATACGATGGTGGTTTACGGTCCGTAAATCACTTTACGGGCCGTAAATCACTATACGACCACTGGGCTGCATGAAATTCTACAACTTTTCCATTTCCAAAAATTCACGAATCATCACCCCTTGCTTAGTAAAACACCCCACACTCATACCCTTGTCGTTCTATTCCTTGTACATGTACGGGGACTTTTCCGAGGTGTAACATTCTTCCCCCCTTTTGGAACATTCGTCCTCGAATGTTAAATCAGCGGGGATTCTAAGAAAGTTTTGCCGGAGTTTCCTTTGTCGTATGGAACTACCAACTTGTCACAATAACCCATAATATCATCGCCTCACAGGGCTATAACACAATACCAACATGTCCATGGTCACACACGTCCCAGAAGTCAAAAGTAAGCATACATACCATCATGAACTTTTCCTGGAGATTCGACTAGGTGCGGATACTTGGCTTCCGCATTCACTTTGGCTTCCCTAGTATTTCTTCCCGATTATTGTTTTTTCCACCAAACTCTGATTTAAGCCACCTCCTTATTTCGATGTCCTCGCACTTACCTATCCAATGTGGCAAAGGGTACTTTCTCATACATCAACTTTCTTGTCATTTGAGTATCATTTTATTGACATGCTCCTAGTGGGAGTTCTAACATATTTATATGCTACCTTGCTTGTTGCATACGATCTTATAGGATCTAATGCATCGGAACCTAAATCTCCCCCTTTATTCCGTGATTCTATCGCTCTCGCAGGTTGTCATATCCTCGGGCTTCTATGATGAGTATGTAACCTGTACTTATACCATGACCCACGCAATTATTCCATTTGTCTCTCACAGCAATTCCAACTCCACATTTCAGTTCCGTTTACCATATACCCTCTTTCAACTTACCCTGGGCATCATGACTCTCTCACCTTTACTTTACCTCTTACTCCTCTCCTAAGTGTTCACTTGGTCTCATTGGCGACGCGTAAAATCTACGAATTACATACTCTTTTTGCGCGATTCGCATTCGTACCCATCCATCTGTATACCTGTATCCATGTCTGTCTTTGCATCCATAGTCATATTCTTCTGTATGCCGTACCCATGGTCATATTCATCTAAGTGTCAATATCCTTCTCAATGACCTTTTCGCTAACGCCCTAACCTCGAGAACGAGGTAACTTTACAATAAGACCCATGTTAATATCATGAATTATTCTGTGTCTCAGGCCTGCATGCCTTCTTCTTGGGGCTACCGTCACCCACTATATTCACAACATTCTCCGTGGTTATATTTTCATTTGGGCTAAAAGAGTATTCAATCCCGGAAGTCATTAAATAAATATAAGGACAGAGAAACGAGAGTTTCCATTTAGCTGGAAGAGTAATAGTAACTAATCAGTACTCCCTAAACTGATTCCAACTCTCATCCAACCATGTCACGCAATCAGAGTTTCACAATTTTATTCCTCGTTTTGCGCCACTTGGGACCTTATGGGACACAACGTCTCACAGATCGGCCTTATACTTCGCTAAAAATTCATCTGAGATTTATAATTTAGAGGGATGATGAGATGGTATAATCTTAGAGAATTGTGGGTCCACCTCTGCCCCTCACCAGTGTTTTACTATCTTTGCCGACTCACGGCTCTTCTTCTCCCCCCTTCTTCTTGCTTTTGTGTGTCCTTATTGTCACACCCTAATTCCGCTAGGGTGTGATGGGCACCTGACCCTTACCTAGGGCCAAGCGAACCCTCAGACTCTTGCTGCACATAAAATCACGTCAAACTTTTCAAATCAAATGAGATGAAATACATCGTAAATTTTTTTCAGAAATATTCTTTCACGTAGCTTCCAAGCAGAACAAATCTATAATCATACAAAATTCAGTACATAACACCGACCGACATATCGGCTGACGGAGCCGCTTACAGACTGACAACCAATACCCACGACACTGTCTGCAAAGTCGCTAACATAATCCAGAAAGCATAACATACCAACTCTGACTCGGCAGCACTCCGGGAACAAATGGAGCTTGACATCTGCACTGGAAGATCTTCTATACTGTCTTCAACTCACCTGGGAGTACCTGCGCGGCATGAAACGCAGCCCCCGAAGAAAGGGGGTCAGTACGAAATATGTACTGAGTATGCAAAGCATGAAGTACAGAAAACGAAGTCATAACCGAAGTAAAATGTACAGAAGGTGAAGGTGAGCACAACAACCAGAATACCAAAGTGTTGCATTTGACGTACAAATCATACATAGGAGGTTCCGGAAGACAAATACGACAATCAAAATGCAAAAATGCTTGCTTTCCTTTGAAAAACATTTCCATCTCATACACGCAGAAAACCAGACACACAATTACCGCGACCAAAAGTCCAGCGGTCACTGTCACATAGTGCGGCATACCGCGGTCAGGAGTCCAGCAGTCAATGTCGCAAACGCCGCGGTCAAGAATCCAGCGGTCAACATCACGAATGCGGCATACCGCGATCAAGAATCCAGCAGCCAATGTCGCACACACCGCGGTCAAGAATCCAGCGGTCAACATCACAAATGCGGCATACCGCGGTCAAGAATCCAGCGGTCAATGTCGCACACACCGCGGTCAAGAATCCAGCGGTCAATAACCAAATTTATTACTTTCCAAACATAAATCACATATGTCAGAATCAGGCATTACACATACATACAACGTGCCCCGGCCCTCGGTGAGGGACTCGGTGATTAGATTCATGTATGCCAAAATCGTATATCAGAAAAATACAGAAGGTAAGTAGCTTATCCAGAACATCAGAACACTTACTTTTCAATCACAAAGGATACATATCAAAGTCATGCAAAGGGCACAGGAACATGGTCGTCACTCCCGTCTCTAGCGCCATAACACACCATACTCCAGAAGATTCCATAACATGTACACGGTATCTCGGGAACCGGACATATAACACGAGAACCCGGAACCAGTCACATCATAATCCATATACAGAGTAACTGGGGACGGACATATACCACAGTACCCCAGAGTCGGATACATCATAGTTCGAAAATTACATACATGGAACCCGACTCCTAGACAAGGTACTCGGCGAACCATACGCACGATACATACCGGCCCGGAACTCGGTGAAAGGGATCATAGCATATATACGAGCGGAGTAGTAAGAAATTAGGTGCACATAAATCAAAACCCGGTAAAAGAATCGAATGTATTATCAGGGTATTCACATTAAGGAGCTTTCCAATGACTTATGGAACGAATCAAACGGAGTCTTAGATTCATAGACGAAAGTCTTACTTTCATATCATACAAGGATAGCACAAGTGAGACAAACGAAGGATGTTTCGGAACTTGTGGGCCCACCTCGGGTCAAGTCGAGGTGGCGGATATAAATTACAAACATTGGACTCTATGGAGTCATCCAAGAAAGTTTCAAAGCAATCCGAATACGCTTGTGGAAGTTATGGATGTTTAGACACCTTTCCAACAAAACATAAGAATTATAGTTCAATTACATTGAACGAATAGTATTCAAAATCAAACTCGGGTTTCGATGGACAAAATTGTTCCCGAGGCTCAAGTCTTGACCTAGTATACATAGGACATGCCAAAAGAAGGAAAGGGTGAGCTTTACATACCTCACTTGCCTCTTACGCTTGTCCAAATTCAAATGCCGTTTCCTCCAAAATCTACAATTGGTCACATTTACCAAATATTAATCATAAAGCTTTAAGAATTCAATCTTAAGCCAATACTTGTCTTAATCTTTCAAATAAATTCACTTATATTCTGCCGAAATTTCGGCAGCATTTCCCCTGCAAATGCATCATCCCCGAGATTTAACTCAGCTCAAATATCAACAACCAAACCAACAACATTACCAATAACATCAATGATCGAATTGAAGCACATTCTAACATATGTTGTCTTATTTTCTACATAACATATCAACTTCCAATCAGACTTCACACTTTCAAATCGATATCAACATTTTTGCATTCATACACTAATTTAAGATTATTCAAACATAGGCCAGGAACATTTCAAGCAATCCATTCAATATTCAACAATTCCATCCCATATGCTATGCCACCCGAATTCTTCCAAATGGAATCACAACAACAACAACATATTTTCTTTCTCCAAGTTCATGAATTATGCTAACAATTAATACCTTAACAACATTATTTTCTATATGTATACAAGCAATAATACTATAGTCACATAGGCTTCCATGACTACTCTCCAACACTTGTAACTTCAACTAAAACCATCACACTTTCATTATCAACATAGAACCCACAACATCAACAACTAAAACACTAAATAAACAATTAAATCATTGTTCTTGCAAACCACCCATACACACGGCCACATACACCTAACACACATTATCTTTCATGATTATCATGCATTTCTACACACCACAACATTCCCAAGCATCCATAACATAGAAAGGAAGGTTAAATTCTTACCTTTTTCCTTCAACTTCCCTCTTGGCTAAGGTTGCTAAATTGATGAAACGAACGTCTTATCTTTCGAAATAACTACACCACGTTGTAGAGGGCCCTTGAATTAGTAGAAATACAACAAGAAAATAATTTTTGGGGCATGATTTAATGGGGGAAAAATCCCCCTACCTTGGCCGAAATATGCTTGTTTTTTTTTTGTTCTTCATCTTCTTTCTCTTTCTTTCTTTCTCCCACTTTCTTGAATGTTCCAAATGGCCATGTGATGAATTTTCATCCATGTGCCACATATTAAAAGATGACATGGGACATGGCCCACACCCATGTGCATGGTACATGCCCCTTAGTTTTTCATTTCCTTTCTTTCTTTCTTTTTTTCATGAACAAATAATTCGCCAATTCCAATTTTGCCCTTGGCCTTTCACAATATTTCCTTGAGCCACTTTGTGAATTTCCTTCTTTTTTTTTTTACTCCTAACCTTTTCTCATATTTCCACATCCAAAATTTTCATAAACAATTTATGTATCAAACAAGATCAAAACGCAGCCTTGTCTTTAACTTGTCACAATTATTTCAAATTTTCCGAATACGCAAAAATACGGGATATAACACTTATTCTACCGCTTTTAGTCAATACACTCCCGTAGGGTTCATCATTTCAACCTTCACACTGGTGTCCTCTCTATTTGCTTCCCCCCTTTTTAAGGGTTTTACTCGTACCTTTAAATCTCGAATCCACGTACTCCTGGCTACACTACGCCTTACTTATTCCGTCCCCTACAGTCTATGGCTATAACAATTCATACGTGGAGTCGTGGAGTCTTAGCGTACTCGCCTTACAGTCTTATAACCAAGAAATGCACCCGATATAACACTCCGAGCAAAAACATACGTTACTTTGCTCATCCAGTAGTTATGTGTCTGTAGCTGAATCTGCTCCCATTAACAACTTCCTGCCCCATAGGGATGCATACATTAATAGTGGGTCTAGCTATCCATGGAACCCATCTAATGTCACTTGCCCTCTTCTTCGGCGCTCAAAATTTGCTTGTAACGCCATCTTCGTTTCCCTAGGGCTTAGGTCTCTCTTACGCCGCTAATGCGCCCCATGCCTCCTTATTCTCTTACTCTTGTTTGCGCTTGGAACCGATTTCATATCCACATTGTACCACTATCATTATTAGTTATAACTCTACTTCATCGCTTCATCGTCGTACAGTAGACCCATAACTCATGATCATCGTTTCCTCTTCAACTCTTTACCTCATTCACTTCACTCGTTTTAACATACTATGGGATATTTGTAGGAGATATGTTCTCCTTTAACTACCACGCCACTATTCTTGAGGCACTTGTACTACGTACATTTCCTCTTTGCTAACTTATCTCCTCCCACTTAATAATCGATCCTTGACTCTTCGCATGAGGAACCATATTCTTAACTTAGTACCGCTTTGTTCTTTATGATACACCACCTGTGTCAATCCGTCCCTTGCTGCCTAAAACTAATTATATCCGTCCTGATCATCCCGCATCTCGCTCCTATCACGTTGACCTTTCTCCTACTAATTATCCTACTTTCATTATTTATCTTTACCGTAGTCTCGGCCATATACGCCCAACTAAAGATATCATCCATGCCCTTAGGCGTCTTCTCGCTATACTTTACATAACAATTCTTGTTACGGCTCATTGTACCCAGATCATAATCCACCCTATAGAGTGACACTTCTTGATCTCATTTGCAAAGCTGCTCATAACATAGGGTAGCCTCATGAAGCAGGCATACTCAACCAGTTATCCTTTTTAGTCAATCACATTACATTTACCATATGGCTTATTTGCACACGTATTCGCATTAATCATAAAAAGGTGCTAGCAATACACCTGGAGTAATATCAGAGGAAGACTCAGGATCCCGTCATTCAGCTAACGCCTGGGTATGATGCTGGGATCCGCTTGGACTAGGCGTTCTTCGGTCTCTACCACTGCTTACTAGCCACTATGGCCCTGACCTTGGAGGGCGTGTCGATGATGAAGAGCCCGTTACCATTCCCGTAGTCTGAACCTCACTTTTACCACGTAGCGATGGACAATTTCGCTTTAAATGGCCTGGCCTAGCACAGGCATAACAAACATCCAAGCCCCGGAGACACGGTCCCCAATGTAACCTGCGACACTGAATACATCGTGGTACTGGTGACCTCTTCTGACCGGAATCACTCTGAACCCGAGAACAAGAAACTCTGAGACTCTGGGATGACCTTGAATAAGCAGGTCCATCAAATCTGGGTCTGGGAAACTGTGGAGGTGCATCTCTAATCTCACGGTCAGACCCAAAGGAATTAACTACCGTTCTCCAACCCCTGTCATCGTGACTCGCACTCTGCCACTGAGTCTTGGCCCGCGGTATCTTGCGAAGGAACGGGGGGTACTGGAGCTAAGATCGAGGCTTCCCTCTGATCCATAAAAGTGGGCGAGGTATGGGAAAATCGAAGTGGGGCGTTATTATGGGGTTCGCCCTCCTCCATATCCGTAGACGACTCTCGATCAAGCCCTTCTTCAACAACCATCTTGCCCTTCTGGGTCGTCGTAGCTTTTCCCTTCATCGGTTTTGCCGAAATGACAATGCACCGTTAGGGGAGAGATAGTCTTATAACACAGCTCTATCGCACGATCTATTAAGAAGAAAGATGGTCATGTTTCCTAAATGCCCGGTAGCCTCCTGTTTATAGATGTGGTGCACAACACACCGATAAACAAGACTCTACTAGACACGGCTCGTAGACACTTCCTCGGATGAACTGCTCCGATACCACTTCTGTCACGACCCGGCTAGGGGCCGTGACGGGTACCCGGGGCTAACCACCGAGCACCGCTCGTGCTATCATTTACCTAACCCACTTAACAATCATTCATCTATTTCCGGTTAACTTTAAAAAGAGGATTTGCTTTTCATTACAAAAATATAACGCGTTAATACAAAAACATATTTCAATATACTTATACACATGCGTACAACCCACGTTGTGGAACCACACAACCCACATCGAGCATCTACGAGCCTCTATTGAGTGACATACAAATATATACACAAAAGGAACAACCAATTAGCACCTCCGGAAGATGGAGTGCTCTTCAGCTCGGCTAGTGACTCCTATCAGTCTGGACCGCTTTCCCGTCTACCTGTGGGCATGAACACAGCATCCAAAGAAAAGGATGTCAATACGAGCATTGTACTGAGTATGTAAGGCATACAACAAGAAATAAAGTAAGAATAAGAAAGTAAAGTAAGTACAAGGAGATAATCGATAACTGCTTGCCACTTAAGGCGGATCCATGCATGCATACTCATAAAGAATCATATAGTAAATTGCTGCGGAACGCGCAGCCCGATCCATATGTCATCATATGTTAGTGCCGAGGAACGTACGGCCCGATCCATAAATATAATAACTTAGTACCGAGGAACGTACGACCCGATCCATAACCCATATATCCTGCGTCCGGGCATCCCGCGTCCGGGATGAAATCATGATATGCCAGCTGACCAGGTGGCTATGCGTCTATAGCGCCTCACCTTCCCCATATCCCCTGAATACATATACATATCATATACTTATACCATATACTTAGCATGCATGAGAGCCCAAGGAAAAGCTGTAAGTACGTCCGATTATGTTATGGAGTAATCATTGTCGCTTTGTCTCACCTTGAAGGAACTATTATTATAAGGTGAGACTATCAATGAAGAATTGCATTAAGAGAAAACATAGAATAGGATCGTAAATCTCATAAGGCATCAAGCCATGTATTTTTTTTTTTGGAATCTTAAAAGAAATTAGTCATCATAATGATATTCTCACTTTTGACATCATCGTTGTCATTGAAAAACATATCCTTCGTCTTTATCATAAGAACTCACAAAATCACAACCTTTGGTTTTGGAAAATGGGAG
Source organism: Lycium barbarum (assembly GCF_019175385.1). Classification (NCBI taxonomy): domain Eukaryota; kingdom Viridiplantae; phylum Streptophyta; class Magnoliopsida; order Solanales; family Solanaceae; genus Lycium; species Lycium barbarum. The sequence continues at coordinate 64,375,360 of NC_083338.1, read as the reverse complement.
TACTTTGGAAAACATTTATGGAATATCAAGAACGAAATCGTGCTTCGGAATCTTAGAATATTTAACCTTTGATAGCAAGGAAAAGATGGGAGCATTTATGAAATCGTAAGCTAGGGATCATGCCTGTGAAAGAAAGGGAATAGCCTCACATACCTTCGACGTTTACAATTCTTATTGCTTGCTCGCTCTCCCTTAATGCACTCGTATATACCTTCAAGAGAATTCATGTTGTCGTTAGCTAAGTAATTATAAGAACAGACTACTATTTCTAAGGAAAATTGGATAGCACTTCCTTCATTTCTACTACTTTTCCCATGTTTCATTTGAACTCTCATACATTCGTAAGGACACTCACAATATTACTTTCAACAATCATCACTTATACACTTTGAGAAAAATCTACCATTTTCCTCTAATTTCTCCACATCCATGGTTATAGCTCTTTATCACGTTTTCTCGTATATAATACTTATTTCATGGTCTAGACGTTATTTATAACATATTCACAACCGTATCTTATCAACATTCATGACTCCATTCAACTACTATTCAATTGTGCCATTATTCACCCATACAAGGCCCATTTTCTATGTTCTTATACATTTCAAGTATCTAAGCCTTCCAATACCTTAGACCATATGGTATAGTCATGAAACATACCTTGGATGATGGTGGAACAAGCCTTGAGCAACAATACGCTTTTTATACCAAAACCCTATTTCAACCCTTTTGAGATTTCTTGAAGAAGATGACTTCCAATAGAGTCTCATGCACTTGCTTTCATGAATTAGATGTTGATGATCTTGGTTTCCCTTTGATCTCTTGAATTTTGTGGATGAATATTTGGAGAGCTTCTAGAGTGTTCTTGAAGGTTGTATGGATGAAAAATGAAATAAAATGAGGCTTTGGTCCCTTTTAATAACTCAAAGTTTGATCTTTAATGAATTCCAGTCGGGGTGAACAGTGGTCGTACACCACAGTTTACGAGCCGTCCTCCCTGGTCATATTTAAGCATGTCCAAAACAAAGAAGTTGGCTGAAGAATATTGCAGTTTACGATCGAGGTTTACGGTCCGTAAACCAGTTTACGGGCCGTATTCCAAATCGTATTTAAGAATTCCCACACTTTAACAGAAAGTTGGAATTTGAAAGGTTGGAGGACGATGGTGGTTTACGGTCCGTAAATCACTTTACGGGCCGTAATTCACTATACGACCACTGGGCTGCATGAAATTCTACAACTTTTCCATTTCCAAAAATTCAAGAATGATCACCCCTTGCTAAGTAAAACACCCCACACTCATACCCTTGTCGTTCTATTCCTTATACATGTCACGACCCAGCCCCGTGGGCCGCGACTGGTGCCCTATTTGGACACCCAAACAGACTTTCATCCCAAATCGTCATATTTCAGCTTAGTTCAGATATCATATTCACCATTTAAACAGAAGTGAAAACGAATACTATCTTAAGCGGTCGCGCGTATAAAATATCATATCAAAGTAAAAAGGGGTGGCGGAATACATATCGCCGAACATATATATACATATACAAACATATGGGCCATTATGGCCGCCATAACAGACGGGACCGCATTAAGATGCAAATCAGAAACAAAACGAACACACATAGGACCCACAACCTACATATATGACTACAGGCCTCTACAAACCAAAAACGGAAACATATGACGGGACAGGGCCCCGCCGTACCCCAAATAGTCGAATATACAGAAGCATATGTACAAAGATATATATACCAAAAGATGAGCTCCGGATCAAAGGGAGAGATCCAAGATAGCAGAATATGTAACCTACACTGGCGGGTCTCCTGCACGTATGTCTGTACCTGCGGGCATGACACGCAGCCCCCGAAGAAAGGGGGTCAGTACGAAAGATGTACTGAGTATATATAGCATAGAGTACAGAAATCCAAACCATAACTGACATAAAAGAATACAGGGAGTAAATACCGAGTCAGTACATCAAAGTCCGTGCTGAGAATATATGTATGCATAATGCAAATAAAAATCATGCATAAGGCTCAGGAACGTGGTCACCACTCCGACGCTGGTGCCACAACACAACATACTCCAGAAGGTTTCAAATCTCCGTACTACCCCGAACATAACATATCATCACGACATATCATATCATCAAAGCATATCATAAGCCATATCACAGCATAACTCCATAAATGGTACCCGGCCCTATGGCGAGGTCTCGGGAACCGTAAAACATCATACTGCCGAATTTGTCATAATACGCACGATCATAAAACTGGCCCGGGAACCGGCGAACGATATCATAGTAGTAGGCACGAGCAGAGTAGTGCGGAAACCATAAGCATATACACAATTAAATTCCAAGGCTCAACAAATAAATACATATATATATATATATATATATATATATATATATATATATATATATATATATCAGAAAGCTCAAAGTAGGTGTCGGGTCTGTCAGAATTAATATACAAAAGATGTGAGCCTTTTAAATTTACAAACTTTCGAAAAATACCTCATAGGTCATTTCCTGAAAATGTAGTGTTATTCATATTAGGGAGCTTTCAAATAACTTATGGAGCAAACCAAATGGAGCCTTAAATTCATAGGCAAAAGTTCCCTTTTTGATGTCATACAGAAATAGGTTAAACAAGACGGACAAAGAAAGTCTCGGTACTAGTGGGCCCACCTCGGGTAAAGTTGAGGCGGCGTACGAAATTTACAAACATTAGACCTTATGGAGTCATCCATGAAAGCTTAGGGGTGATTCGGTCATGTTTATGAAAGTTACGAACGTTTAAACATTCTTTCCAACAAAATGTCAAAGTTCTAATTCAATTATACTGAATGGAATAGTGCTAAAAGTAAACTCGAATTTCTATGAACAGAATATTCCCCGAAGCTCAAATTCAAACCTAGTACACCTAGGACATGCCAAAAGAAGGAAAGGTGGGGCTTTACATACCTTATTCGCATCCTACGCTCGTCTGAGCTCAACTCCCGTTTCCACCAAAATCTACAATTGGCCATAGTTGCCAAATATGAGTTATGCGCTTTTAGAATTTCAATCTAAAATTCATATTTGTCTACCGAAATTTCGGCAGCATTTCCCCTATAAATTCAACATCCCCGAGAATTTACTCGGCCATAATATCAACAACAACACCCACAATAATGCCAACAACATCAAGAATCATAACAAGACACACTCTAACATGATTATTCTTACTTTCTACATAATGTAACAATTCCGTTCCAACTTCACATTATCAAACTATTATCAACATTTTCCATATTCATTGACTAACTCAAGATTATTTACACATAACTCAATAGAGTTTCAAGCAATACTCAAGGATTCAAACAATCTCGACAATTCCATATTCTATCCAAAACTTCTACAAATGCGACAAAACAACAAAATCGCATTATTTTCTTCCAAATTCATTAACAACAACCATAATCCACATTTTAGATTTCTATTTCCACAGTTACATAAAAACTATATTAGAAGGACATAATTTCCCATAACAACATACAACCATTTTCAATGCTGACTCGATTCATTAAACCCTTATTTACGTTACAAATGCCACAACGACGCAACTAACGAGCTAAATAGAATTTAATCCATCTCTTTCCATCATCACCATGGCACATGGCCATGCACCTACTCACACACATACACGGCTATGCACACACACCACAATTCCATAATTCTCATCCAATTCCATTCATTATAACATATACACTTATTCCATAACACAAAAGAATGAAATTCTTACCTTTTTCTTCAAATTTCAACTTGCCGCAAACGTAGTTCTTTCGCTTAACTAATTGTATCACGTCGAAGAGCGTCTTGCACATATCAAGAATCCAAGAAGAAAGAGATTTTTAGAATCAAAGTGATGGAATATAATTTTTTTTTTTTTGTGTTGAGGTTCGGCCGAATGGCCTTCAACTCTCACTCTCTTTTGTTTGACTTTTCTTGAAGTTTCTTGATAAAATGATGAAGGCCCCTTTTATTTATTTAGTCTTTCATTAAATAAAAGTATGGGCTTGGGCTATTATTCTTGGACCATGGCCGGCCAAGCCCCTAAAATGGGCCTTAATTCTCTTATTCTTTTTCTAAGCCCAATAATGATGGATCTTATTTTATAATTCACGAGACCAATTTCCGAAATTCCAATTTTTGCCCTTAGCCTTCCCCGATGTTTCCGCATCAATATTTTTCATGAACAACATATACATATCAACTAAATCACAATATTGCCTTATTTCATACAAGTCACAATTATTTCAAAATTTCCGAATATGCAAAAATACGGGGCATAACAGTACATGTACGGGGACTTTTCCGAGGTGTAACACCTTTATTCTCCTTAATCTTCAATTCTTCATCTATCTTTTGTTGTTCTTTATTTTTGTTTAATTCTTAGAGTTTCCTTAGGTTGAATCTTATCATTGTATTCGGGAAATATCCATCCCTTGTTGCAAAGAAGCCGTTAGGCAATCTTTAAATAAATGCGGCCCTAAAGCACTCACAAATCTATGTACCTGATCTCCCATGTCGGCCACCATAGTCGGGGCATATCTAGCCAAAGAATTAAATTGAAGGCTATATTCCCGAGCACTCATGTTTCCTTGTTTCAAATTTAGAAACCTATCCGCTCTAGCTCGACGGACCTCGGGTGGAAAATAGTGACGAATGAAAGTGTCACGACCCAAACTCGTTGGCCATGACTAGTGCCCGAGCTGGACACTTGTATACGTACCTATTAGATATAGTCAGACTGAAACTAAGGACAATATGGAAACTTGCAAAAACACTAAAGGTTCATAACGTCATATATGTCAAGATAACCTGTCTCCTAAGGAGTCACAACTAATCAAAACGTAATACGATACGCAAGCCGACAAGGCTGCCACTACAGACGGTAATATCCATATCAAATCACATAGACACAGCTGAACAAAACTTATGCACAACCAACACATATGTCTACAGACCTCTAAGAGTATCAATAGTGAAATATGACGGGACAGGGCCCGCCGTACCCCTGGATAAACATAAGTCTACATCAAAAGTATCTGTACCAAAATAAGATAGGCTCCGGAACGATGGAGCTCTCCAAACAGCTGAGTAGAAATCCTAGGCTAGAGGATCACCAAATCGAGTAGCCGTACCTGTGGGCATGAAATGCAGCCCCCCCCCCCTCCCTCGAATAAAGGGGGTCAGTACGAGATATGTACTGAGTATACAAAAGCATGAAATACAATAAGAGGATCATGACTGAAATAGAGATTACAGGAGACAAGTATGAAAATCAAGAAATCACTGTACATGTGCCTTATGAAATGAAATCATGCATAGCTATATCATATACCATATCCGGCCCATTATGGACTCGGTGAATAAAGTCGTATACATGTATACCATGCCCGGCCCATCAGGGGTCTCGATGCCATCATCACATCATCATATCATATATATATATATATATATATACCGTACCTGGCCCTCTAGTGAGGGACTCGGTGAACAATGCAGTGAAACTGTGCACGAAAACATACCCGGCCCGGGACTCGGTGAAAGATATATTAACAGTATGCACGAGCAGAGTAGTAAGCAACTATATGCAAACTAAATCATCATCTGAGACTCAATAGAATAAGTAGAATAAACTAACACTTGAGTATCAAAGACCAAAGTTATGTTAAATGCCCCTCGAATGTCATTATGGATCATATCAAATAGAACTTCAAGAATCATAGACACGTATCAAAACATAATGAAATAGGTTCTGGAAATCAAAGACATTAGCCATCCTAGTGTCTCTAAGAATAGGAACTTCTTTGGAGTTATATGCTCGTCGTCTGTTTGTTTCATAAAGATCATGCCAAAAGAAGGAAGGGATAGCTTTACATACCTTTGGCGCTTAACCCGTGACTTGATATGTATACGCTTCCCAAAGTATCTCAACCTATATTAAGACGTCAAGACTACGGTTAAGCAACGGAAAGGCATAAAACGTACTTTAACATTAGTAGCTTATTTCTAGACAATTGGGCAACACCTCCCCTATATCACTCACTCTCCTCACATCCAAGCCAGCTATACAACAACCAAAATAGCATCAACAATCACACGTTCAAGTACTATATCAAGACTAGCCAAGACAAGATTCAAGAATACTTCGAACAACCCGCATAACATTCCAATCAGCCCACACATTACAACATTCAATAATCGTTAACATAACAGCTATGACATATTCAAGTTACTCTTAATAATCTATAGTCACAACACTTCAGCGAAACGACCTTATAATAGTCCAACAATTACAATAACACAATACATAATCTTAACTACACTTTGTCACGACCCAACCCCGTAGGCCGTGACTGGTGCCCGACCTGGACACCCATATACATACTCTTTAGCTATATGTTCATTTCACAACAAATTCAATATAGATCATATAACGACCAAACCATGGTCTCAGAACTGTCACATAAATATTCATATAAATGCAAGCCGACAAGGCTGCTACCACAACATGATAATATTTGCAAGCCGGCGAGGCTGATACCATGATAGAATAAGCATACTGATAACACACACACAACTGATCACGTCTGAATACGACCCACACACATGTCCACAGACCTCTAAGAGTTTCAACAGTAAAATATGACGGGACAGGGCCCCGTCGTACCCTTAGTCAATATATGCATATATTTAGATAAAAAAGGGTCTATACCAAATCTAGGCTCCGGAACAACGGAACTCTCCAAGATAGCAGAAGGGAAATCTTAAGCTGTCGGATCACCAAAGCGAGTATCTGCACCTGCGGGCATGAAACGCAGCCCCCCCGAAGAAAGGGGGTCAGTACGGAATATGTACCGAGCATGTAAAGCATGAAATACAGTAAACGGGATCATAACTGAAATAAGAGGTACATAAAATGAGTACAATAACTAGAATACCAAGTACTTGCTTTTGAGACATAACTCATGCACATCAATATCATATGTCAGATCCGGCCCCATTATGGGACTCGGTGAATATGGTCGCCACCCCGTCTCTGGAGCCATAACACAACATACTCCAGAATATAATATAACTCCGTAACACAGCATATCTCTGTAACACAGCATAACTCCGTAACATAGCATAACATCATAACACAGCATAACACCATAACACAGCATAACTCCAGAATATATATATATATATATATATATATATATATATATATATATATATATATATTGTAGAACAATGCAGTGGAAGTGTGCACGATAACATACCCGGCCCGAGACTAGGTGAAAGATATATTGAGGTATGCACGAGCAGAGTAGTGAGAAAATATATGCAATTCAAAACATTTTTAAGGACTCAATAGGATCGTCAACACGAACCATCGTTCGCAATTTCAAATAATAGTCATACCATATACCGTTGAAATCATGTGTACATATCATATATATAAAACAAAACATACGTTATGAGAATCAAGATCAATAGCCATCCTAGTGGTTCTAAGAATAGGAATTTCCTTTGGAATCGTATATATATATATATATATCGTATATTCATTTCACAACGATCATGACAAAAAAGAAGGAAGGGTTAGCTTCACATACCTTTAGCGCTTATTCGTCACAAAGTATGTATACGCTGCCCAATAATACTTCAACCTATATTAAGATTCCAACAACTACGTTTAAGTTACGGGGAGATTCAAAACGTATTCTAACGTTAGTAACTCCTATCTAGATGTTTAGACGACGTTTTCTCTTGTATCCAAACCAACCACATACAACCACTCCAACATCAATAATTATGTGTTCAATACCAATCCGGAAAGCCCACACAATATTCTAAACAACCCACATTCATAACATGCAATAACGATTCACATACGGCTACGACATTCTCAAGTTACTTCTAATAGTTTGTAGCCTTAACGTTTGCATGTAACAACTTATAACAGCCCATCCAACATACAACATGATGTATACTCTTAACTTATAATTAGTCTTTCCAAATTAATGAAAACACAAGTCCAAAACAGTCCCTAACCAACAACACATCCAAAACAGTCCCTAACCGACAACATAACAATGTTCGGAATTCTTGCAAATGTTTACGAACATACTAAGCCAACCACATACGATTTTTACACATCATTTCATGTCTTCTTTTCATATAATTTCAGTAAGTTATGACCAGCTATCCACACGACAAGTACAACATCAATTCATACGCAACTACTCTACATCGTCATTTCTATAATCCTTACAACAACTCACAAACGACTTTAGTTTCAACTCCAACAATTAAACACCTTCATTTCCATCATAAATTTCATGATAATAACAATCAAAATATGAAGTAAAAACAGTTCACTAACTTCCTCACAAAACAGTCCACACACGGTTTCAACATGCTTCAACATCACTCACATAAAATCATAGATTCACTTTATTTTCATACTAACACAACTTCACCTTTAACCTTCCAATTCTTTTCATTATTTTTACCATGAGATAAATGATAGTAACATCCATATTTATTAAAGAAAATTAGTTCATTAATTCCACCAAAACAGTCCCCTCGGTCACAACAACATTCCAACACCAACGTTCATGATTTTATGCATGTGATTCATGTTCATCAAGTTACAACCATACTTCAACATCAACACCTATAACCTCATGGTTATTATCATGTTCCAACATCAACACACCTTATTTCATGCATACAACTTATATTCACACATCTACATCACCCTTAATACATGAAAAAGAAAGTTAGATCTTACCATGACAACTTGACTTCTCTACTTGGCTAGAGTTGGCGACTTGAGATGAAAATGGTTCTTGTTGCTCCAAAGACTATCTTCACGTACTAGGGACCTTCTAAAGGGTTGAAACACCTTGGAAAATAATTTTTGGATCAAGACTCAAAGAGGTCAAAAATCAGCCAAGCTTGGCCGAATGCTCTCTCTCTCTAGGCTTAGGTTTTCTTTCTTTGTGTTGTGTAGTTGAAATGAATTGTGATGGATGATTTCTTGGTCATTATTTGGTTCAAATTTGATGCCTACAAGTTGGAACATGCTCCACTTATGGCATGAGTCATTCCATTAACTTTACACTTAAAATGTTCTAATTGTTTTCCTCAACTTTCGGCTAGCCTCCTTGGCCAAACACCCCCCTTTGTCTCCTTTCTTCTTTCTTTTCAATTGTTTACAAGACAATTGTAAGTGTTTTGAATGATTCATACACCACCCTTTGTCTTTTGTGATCATGCCAAGATGAATGATCAATTTTTAATGTGAAATGATCCCTCCACCATGTTATGTCTTCACAAAATAATGTATACTTTCATAAAGTAGTGGATGCTTCATTATTCAATTGCATGACTAACTTTTTCTCCTCCAAATTTCAGTCCTATGGCCGAATGTAGCATGTATATTTCTTCCAATTTAATTGTCCACAATATATTGAAAATGTAGTGGATGAATCAACATTTATTTGCACATTTGTATGTCTTCCATTAGCCTTATTTTAGATGACTTTGAGTCATCCTTTTACCTTGGACATTGATGCTCTTGTTGACTCATTATTGTCACAAATTTTTACTTAACACCACAATTAAGTAATTCCTAATCTCCAATAACATTTTTATACTAAGTAAAATTTATAACCGATTAGTTCTAGTTTAGAAATTAAAAATCTGAGGTTTCTATCTCACGTCGATTCCTCCGTGAATAACTCGACGTATAAAATATGGGGTCTAACACACTTAGTCCTCCAATTCAACAAGAACAGCAACACGCCCCAAACAGCCCTTAGTTACCACATAACTGTCACGACCTAACCCCATGGGCCATGATTAGTGCCCGAACTGGACACTCGTATATATACCTGCTAAATATAGTGAGACTGAAACTAAAGACAGTATGGAGACTTGTAAAAGCAACCGAAAGATTCATAACGCCATATATCATAATAACCTGTCTCCTGAGGAGTCACAGCTAACCAAAGCACGACATAATATGCAAGCCGACAAGGCTGCCACTACATACGGGAATATCCAGAACAAATTATATCGACATAGCTGACCATAACCCATACACAACCCACATATGTCTACAGAACTCTAAGAGTATCATAGTAAAATATTGTTATATCCCGTACTTTGTGCGTTCGGATGTTTTAAGATAATCGCGACGAGTTAAGGGCACGACTACATTTTGATCTTGTTTAATACATAAGTTGTTTATGGATATTAATTATGACTATTATTAGTATGGAAATATTAAGAAAGGCTAAGGGCAAAAAGAGAAATTCGTAAAATGGGTCGTGGTAATATTGTGGAAGACTAGGGGCAAAACGGGAATTTCATAAGTTTTCAAGAAAATTATTGAATGGACCAAAGTTTATATAACAAAACAAATGGTCATATTTATTTATTTATTTTAAGAAATTTCTAGAGAGGGCATGTGCCCCTCACATGCTTATGAGAATTATAAATATATGGGAATAAATGGAAGAAAAACCTAGATGATTTTCATCTTTCCCCTTAGAAAATTCATGAACCTTGGAGGGGAAAAGAAGAGGCCATTTCGGCCAAGATGAGCAAAAATTAGAGCCCTCAAATCTTGATCAAAAAAATTATTTCTTCTAGCTATTCAACCAATTAAAGGGTCCTCTTTAACATGGTGTAATTATTGGAGCAAGAAAACCGCTCTTTGTCGCAAAATCGCAACCTTAGCCAAGTAAGAACTCATCTACTTTTATGTGTTATGGAAGGTTTGGTTATGTTGTAGTATGTAGAAATGGATAAAATTCATGAAAATATGGAGGTTTGCATGGTGTGGCCGTGTATGTGCATGTGTTGAGAAGGCAAGATTAGTTAATTTTTATGTAGCATTCTAATTATGGTTGTTGTGGATTCTATATTGGCAATGAAAGTTTGATGAATTTAGTTGAAGTTGTGGGTGATGGAAGGTAGCCGTGTATGTGTGTATATGGTGTGAGAAGTATGAACCAAGTTTTATGTAATAAAATTAGTTGTTGTTGATATATATTCTATGATGCAAATGAGAATATGAAGATTCTAGTGAGGTTGAAATTGTTGGAAAGTTGTTGTAGAAGTTAATGTGAATTGAATGTAGACTTCTTGCATTGATGGAAGCTAATGTTGTTATTATGTGGATTGTTGATGTTGTTGGTATTGTTGTTGGTGTTGTTGTTGATGTTTTAGCCGAGTTAAAATTCTCGGGGATGTCGAATTTACAGGGGAGATGCTGCCGAAATTTCGGCAGATTATAAATAAGTTCATTTGAAAGAATAAGACAAGTGTCGATTTAAGATTTAATTCTTAAAGGCTTATAATCAATGTTTGGTATTTATGACCAATTGTAGATTTTGGGGCATTCGGGACTTGAAATTGGAGAAGCGTAAGAAGCGGAAAAGGTATGTAAAGCTTTACCTTTCTTTCTTTTGGCATGTCCTAGACATAATAGGTTATGATACAAGCCTCGGGGGAAACTCTATTCCTAGAAATCTGAGCCTAATTTTGACCCTTATTTATTCAATGTAATTGAATTAGGTACTTTATATTTTGATAGAAAATAGTTTAAACATCCGTAACTTCCACAAACGGGACTGGATTGCCCGAAACTTTCATGGATGACTTCATAAGGCCTGATGTTCGTAATTTATGTACGCCACCTCGACTTGACACGAGGTGGGCCCACAATTCCCGAGACCTTTTGTGTTGCTCCACTTGACTTATTTCTGTACGATAATTAAGGGAAACTTTTGGTTAACGTCCCTAGCTTCTGTAGACGGTCTCGAATTGCCTGAAGATGGTCGTAGAGGTTTTATAATGAATGATGTCCATAACGATACTTGAAAGGCATTTAGTTCCTCATTACTTTGCATGTGCATACGGTTGTTAACCCTTTTATGCTAACTCAGATTTACTTGAAATGTGTTGGTGGTTTATTAATGATTTCAAGAAAGTTTGTTTTGTATAAAAGGAAACATAATGCCAAGTTCCAAAACCACTCCGATGGGGGTGTGAGCCTTTAGTATTTAAACTATCCAAAACCACTCCGACGGGGGTGTGAGATTTTAATATTTAAACTTTCCAAAACCACTCCGACGGGGGTGTGAGATTTTAATATTTAGACTTTCCAAAACCACTCCGAAGGGGGTGCGATGGCCTCAGCTTATGTCTGAGTGTGCTATGGCCTCGGTTTATGTCTGAGCGAGCTATGGCCTCAGTTGAGCACTGAGTGTGCTATGGCCTCAGCTTACGTCTGAGCGCGCTATGGCCTCAGCTTATGTCTGAGTATGCTATTTTCAAAACCACTCCGAAAGGGGTGCGAGGTTTTACTATTTCATTTCATTTACTACTTATGTTTACTTTATCATTATTATTATGCCCGAAGGGGCCATGATTATTATGCCGGAAGCGGCATGCCCGAAGGGGCCATGATTATTATTATGCCGGAAGCGGCATGCCCGAAGGGGCCAACATTATTATTACGCCGGAAGCGGTCGTCCGATGGGACTATTATGATACTATATATATACGTTATATTCTAGAATTTGTGCATGCCGTATCTATACACAACGCCGGAAACGGCCGTCCGAAGGGACTGTTGGGTTAGTATGTCGGAAGCGACACGTACGTTAGATTGCGCCATTTGTTTAAAGAATGTGTGCTCGCTTGTATTGTTTAGTTAAGGATCGTTTTGAGACCTCGTGTATACATTTATGCTTCTTTCAGCGAAGGCTGCAGGTATTAAATTTAATTGTGATTTCTCTTCTCCTAAATTGAGTTGTGGTCATAATTTGTTATCGCTTTACATATTCAGTACATATTCCGTACTGACCCCCTTTTCTTCGGGGGCTGCGTTTCATGCCACGCAGGTACACCCAGATGAGTAGAAGACATTGCTAGAAGATGTTCCAGTGGGATTGGCGAGCTCCACTTCCTTCCGGAGTGTTGCCGAGTCTGAGTATTCATGATTATGGTATTTCGTCTATATTAGAGACTTTGCAGACAACGACCTGTGGATAGGGTATCGAGGAGTGTAAATCATGTATATATGTTAAAAGAGTATGGATTTTCATATAAATTCAGTTAGTAAGAAGTACATAATTGATTGAAAGTTTTCATGATCTGTATAAAAACAGTGATCTTTATTTTGAAAGGTTTTATGTTTTTAAAAGTTTTTGACATGACAGGTTTTGGTAAAGCGAATGTTTAAGGGTTCGCTCGACTCTGAAGAGTGTCGGGTGCTCATCATGCCCTACCAAGGTTAGGGTGTGACAATTATGACGGGACAGGACCCCGCCGTACCCCTGGATATGTCTAAGTCTACAGCAAAGATCTGTACCAAAATAATCTAGGCTCCGGAACAATGGAGTTGTCCAAACAGCTGAGCAGGTCCTAGGCTGGAGGATCACCAAACCGACTGTCTGCACCTGCGGGCATGAAACGCAGCCCCCCGAAGAAAGGGGGTCAGTACGAGATATGTACTGAGTATATAAAGCATGAAATACAATAAAGAGGATTATGACTGAAATAGAGATTACAAGAGACAAGTATGACAATCAAGAAATCACTGTACTTGTGCCTTATGAAATGAAAATCATGCATAGCTATATCATATACCATATCCGGCCCATTATGGACTCGGTGAATAAAGTCATATACATGTATACCATGCCCGGCCCATCAGGGGTCTCGGTGCCATCATCACATCATCATATCATCATATAATCATATATATATATATATATATATATACCGTACCCGGCCCTATAGTGAGGGACTCGGTGAACAATGCAGTGAAACTGTGCACGATAACATACCCGGCCCGGGACTCGGTGAAAGATATATTACGACATGCATGAGCAGAGTAGTGAGCAACCAAATGCAAACTAAATCCTCATCTGAGACTCAATAGAATAAGTAGAATGAACCAACACTTGAGTATTAAGACAACAGTCATGTCAAGTACCCCTCGAATGTCACTATGGATTATATCAAATAGCATTTCAGGAATCATAGACACGTATCAAGACATAATAAAATAGCTTCTGGAAATCAAGAACATTAGCCATCCTAGTGTCTCTAAGAGTAGGAGTTTCTTTGGAGTTTATACATTCGTCGTCTGTTGTCTCACATAGATCATGCCAAATAGAAAGAAGGGTTAGATTTACATACCTTGAAGCGTGTCTATTCGTCTAAAATCTATTGTCCAAGTTTGTAATCTATAACAAGGTAATAATTACGCCACAATTAGATGAAAGTCATTCTCTACTACTCATTGTAAGCTAACAAACAATCTAACGAAAATCCGGCAACATTTCCCTTATTTTTCTTACTCCGTCCCAACTCACCAACAACACAAAATAATCACAACAATATCAACAACACACACAGCCACGAATATCATACCAAACAGCCCCAAAATATCATCACAAAAGAGCCACAAAAATCATACCAAACAGCCCCAAAATATCATCACAAAACAGCCACGAAAATCATATAAAACAGCCCAAAAATATCATCAACAACATCAACAACAGCACCAACCATTAATATACATCATCACTCAGCTAATCCCATCCATTTAATTCAACTAAAACAGCCCCCGATCCATAAATCTCAACAAAGCAAGAAACGAGTTTATAACACTATTTTCTCCGTTCTAATCCGTTAAAACCCTAATTAAACTTATTAACAATGAAAAAGGGACCTTAATCTTACCTTAAGTATGCAGCAACCACGTCAACACTCCTCGTTTTGGCTGATTTTTAGCTCAAACTGAAGGCAACGCGACGCACAACGCTTTTCTCTTCATGAGCTTAGGGATTCGGGGCTCAGATTTTGATCAAAATGGCTCTCTTAGCCTAGATGCTCTCTCCCTCTCTCTCTAATATTATTGGAAGCTCCTAGTTGCAAATGACCATCCCTCAAATGAATTTTCCATATATATTAACGTTAATGGGCCTCATGGGCCGAAATGTAATTGCTTGGGTCGGGTCTCAACTTGCTGCCCCGCCATCCCAACTTGAATCATCCATATCTCCTTCTCCCGATATCAGTTTGACGAGCGGTTTGTTGCGTTGGAAACTAGACTCGATGAAATTCATTTTAGGCTTTTGAAACACCTTAAAACGCCTCATATACTAGGAGATATACCTCAAACAATATGGGCTAAAAATCTGGTCTGAGATTTTACTAAAGTTGTTCCGATTCATTTCGTTTAGATTCGTTTAACTTCTAATCCTCTTCCAACCCTCATGTAACCTCTTATACATACATCTGCATACTCATATACATACATAACAATCCATACATGTTTCGAAGGGTCCGGAGAATCACAATAACCTTAAACATAACTAGAGAACTTACGAAGATTCGACGAAACTCCAATCGCAAAAGTATATTCATATCTTTTGTCCATCTTCTATATCATTACTAATAATCTCAAATAATTTAAAAGGGCACTCACATTACCTCATATACGTACTCATAAAGCGATTTCAAATCCTTTAGGTTACCATGTCACCTCGGGATACTTAAGGCAACCATATTTATAACGATATTCTTACTAACTCAATTAACTTTCTTAACTCATTCATTCTTTTCTTAATTCAAGTAGTAAGGACTCTTACGGGGAGTAACATCCTTCCCCCCTTAGGAACATTCGTCCCCGAATGTTAAATTAGTCCTGCATAAGTATACTGGTTATGGTGATCTTATAACGAAACAATTGTAACTCGAACTCATCTATCATGCTGTGCCTTTCTTTACTTAGCCTAATGTCATTCTCCACCTGACATCTGTTAATATTGAATTTCCAAAGAAAGTAAACATAATTTAGCTACCTCCGTAATTGACTGCAACTTACTATATCCATCTATACTTGAAGCTTAAGTCGAGTTTTTCTTGTTTTTGGAGTTATCCTTTTAATCCTTTGACATGCACTATCTTAACATTCCTTTCGAGTAGTTGAAAACGAGTTTTCTTCTTAGCAATGAATCTCGGTTGCAATACCCCCTTGACACCTTAGGAATATCCTCTCAACAGATATAAGTGAGTCACTCTCCTAATATGATTCTCCTTGATACTTGAACTCGTCGATCCCCCTTTTTTTGCCTCAACTAGTCTAGAAACCTTTCGTCAATATCATTACTCCTTCCCATAATCTTAATCGCATAGTCATTACCTCTATACCCACATTATTAAGTCAACCATGTGAATCATCTGTTACATACTGATACCATTTCATCTCTTAATCTTTCGCGATTACTTAATAATCAGGAACCTTCTTCTTATCTTTAGAATCCTCTTCGGGTGTCTCTTCTCGCTTAACTTATATCTGAATAAAGGTTAAAATACATGATGATCTTAAGGGGTTTTAAATCTCATGTTAATCATGTCCTATAATGAATCTCTCGAGAGCACACTTTTCAGGTAAATACTCGTCTCACATCATGAGTGAACACTTGTATAGGTAGTTTTCCCTATAGCACCCCTATTATGACATTGAGGTAATACCTATCTTCTATCATATGCCCATTTTTCAAATCTATTTCACATTTTGCATTAATTTACGAAGTGCTATCTTGAACTTTCCGTCCCTCTTTTGTCCTTCGGTCCATACCTCTTACCATTTCATTCTTACATCTATGCTTGTCGTATCACCTCGTAATGTCGAAGGTCAATTTCCCTTCTTGTCTAATGTCAATAACTATCTCACCATAGGATAGATGCCTTTGTCATAGTGTTCTTCTCCACAAATTCATTGAGACCCATAGGTCATCTTACGCATTAGCCCTTTTTAGTAATATAGCTCATAACTAATCCTTTTGTTACAACCCAAACTTAAGGTGCCCGTCCTTTTGTTCGTTCTCTTTAAATTCACTGTCTTCTAGTAACCAGCTCGTTCTGATCATCTCGCTTAAACCATTTCACAATTTCCCTTAATCCATCTTATAACACTTTAGGCATATTATGTCATGTCGTTTATTGTCATACTCTTTTCCCTTCCTCTATTCACCCTTTGATTTTCTCATATCCTACTGTAGGAGATTTTTCTGTCCCTTCTCCTTTGCTACTTGTAAGTCACAATATCATTAGCAAAAACCTTTATTTCCAACATCTTAGCCTCTAATCCAATATAGGATTGCTATCCTTTATAATATCTCTTAAGTTACTCGTTACCATTCTCTTGTCGTATTCTTTCTTTTTATAAGCATCCACTTTCTAATGTCATATTATCCAAGATCTTTATAGATGATTCTCAGCATTGTCTCAAATACCATTCTGACAGAAATCCATTTATTACTGGCTTTGAGATCTTACTAACTTGTTTCAGCAAGGGATCTCACTTGAACTTTAAGCATCTATATCAAATATATTTCAGTGTCTATTGTTTCCATCTTGCACCTGCATTTCTCTCACTCACTTCCCCCCTTAAGGGTGTACTTATTATCTGTTTATATTCTGCTACATGTCCCCATTCCCAATCTCAAATTCATCTGATCCTTTTTTCAATTCACTTGGTATACTGTACCATATCCATATCTTTTCTTTATAATTTATAACTTTGATTATCCACGTACGAAACCTTAACAAAATCTCGAAGCGACGAGAACCTTTCTATGTATAGTACAAAATCTCATCTGATAATCCGTAATCGAGTAATCCAACCAATGTAGCAACTCATCCAAGGCCACATTCCACTCACTCCAATCAATAATTATTTAGTACTTGTAGTCGTCCTAAATTCTCAATTAGGTAGCACTTATTTTCTGATGATAAGTGTCCCAAGATTTCTTGTAACATTATCTTTATCCCAACCTGTATCATATGTTTCCTCTAATAAATTTACAATACATCGTTTGTTCTTCAAACCTACAGTCCTTGTCCTTTAAGGATTTCACTGTTTTCAAGGTGAAGTCATACACACACAGTACTCCTTTATGCCTTATGCTCTTTTACACTTGTTGTGTACACAGTACCGGCTTCTAACTTACTCAAAATCATATCGAGTTAATCTTAATGACAGTCTTATCTTATCACCTTGTCGTCGTACTACAGCTTTAAGTTCATAGCTATATATTTCCCTTTTGTTCTATACTCGTACTCAATTAATCACGTCTATCTTAGGTGTTTCCTTTAGAATTCCCTAACCATTTCTCCAGTCTGTGTCCATCTTTTATTTTGTACACGAGGAATCTTATGCTACCTCTGTATCCTTCGGAAAACACTACTTATACATAACCCCTTTCTCATTTTCAAAACGTATTCTGTTCATCCCTATTTGTTCTTATCATACCAGTCATTTTCTGGCACTCATTCTGCTTCGTTGCTCATCTTTCTGTAGTTTGGTCTTTCACAACTCTGTCACTTATATTACTCGTGTTCTCGGCTATACATGTCATAACCTATTACTGCACTGTTATCTCTCTCGCTTCCTTCTTATTTCCTTCTTTCAATTAACTCGTTCTTTTCTTGTGCTCGCTTTCATTTCCGTTATCGCATAATCTTTATTCTGAACTTTCCCTATAGAACTTTATAAATCTATCTTATTCGTTCTATACCTTGCCTTTCCATTTCACATTTGCCTTTATACTTTAGTCACATATATCACGTCATATCGTTTAGTCACTTCCTCACTAGGCTTTACTCATTTTCATAACAATCCTCATTATATTCACATTATATCCTATTCGTAATCAATCCTATAATGTAATACTTTTTTTAGCCTTATTCACGATTCTTACTATGGTTTAATTACACTCTGTGGAGTAGGCGTACTTAACCTTTTATCCTTTCTGGTCAATCTTAACCTCAATACTTTACAAGTTGTCTTATCAATACATTCATATTTGTCGCAATTCTTCTTCCTCTGTACTCTTATTTCAATCATACTATTACTTCTTTTAACTATAAACTTGTTGTAATTCATCCCGCTTATCAATTCAGTCGATACCTCAATATCACTCTATGAAGATTTGTCAACCATTTCTAAATCATCTCTTAGTATCACAAGCCCTTCCAAATTATCCTAGCATTCCTTTTTACCATATTAATATCAATCTCATAATTACTATTACCATCAATTCAACAACATTTTACTCATCTCTTATAGTTGTCAATGATACCCCTAACTTAATCCCGTCCTGCCATTACTTTTTACACAATATCTTTTCCTGTTAGGACATATTACAAGCTTATATCTTATCTCCTTTAAATTCTAGGAAAATTTCACCAGAGTTTCCTCTGTATTTCTTACTATCCTAAACCCTGCACGCAGGAAATACCAACAATGTCTCACAGGGCCAACATTTATTTATGACATATCTTAGCCACACAGGGCTCCCAATTTTAAATAAAAGTGCAAAGATGTTGAAACTTACCTCATATATCACACCTCGAGATGTACCTGATCCTTTAGTGATTTGCCCTATTATACCTACCTATTTATGATGTGATTCTTCGAGTTAACAAAGAACCAATTGACCAGGATCTTGTTCTTGAAGCGGTTTGATGGGCAGATTCAAGAAACGGATGTATCTCAAGTTGTAGGCGTAGGATTAAAGTGATTCAAAAACTATGTGAAAGATGACGATTTGAACTATAAAAATAACTATTGAATGGTTTAAATCAAGTAAGTATTGAGGGCACATCGATGGAAAGAAAATTAAGGTTCTGGGTATGAACTAGAACGAATTTTAATCAAGAAACGCGTTCTTGAATGATCAAGAACAAATAAAGTTCCTAAGTCACCACTTGAAATCAATTAACGTGATAAAGAAACACCACACGCAACTGAAAACAAGGTAAAGACTATCACCACTATTATGTCCCGTGTTTTCGTATAATTGGAAATCGAGAAATAATTACGACTTGTGTGTTATAAGGACATAATTTGATTTTAGTGAATATGACTATGTTGGTTATGGAATCTTTAATGTTAAGACATCGGGAAAGGCCGAGGGTAAATTTGGAATTTCGGAAATTAGTTTTGGGAATTACAAAACGGGACGTTTGATGATTGGGCCAAGAAAAATACAACATAAAAATTAAGGCCCAATGTTTAGAGGTGGCCGGCCATATCCATGGCCGAAGCCCCTTTGTTATTGATCATATGTTATGCACATGATCAAATATATGGATATATATCATGTTATACTTGGTAATTATCTAGAACAAAGAACAAAAATTCAAGAACACCAAGAAATAAGAGCTCTCGGCCGAGTGAGAAAGAGAAGAGAAAACAAATTATCCAAGCTTTGTTGTTGATCCAAAAATCTGAATTTCTACATAGTTGGGAAGTACTCAAGGCCCTCTTCAACGGGGTATAATTAGTTTGGCACAAGAACCTCATTTGCGACAAGTCGGAAATTCAAGAAAAGGTAAGAATTTTGCCCCTCTAATGTTATAGAATTGATATGAATGTGTTAAGGATTGGGAATAGACGAGAATCCCGTAACTTTGATGCTTATAGGAAGTCGTGGGTGTGTGTGTGTTGGTGTTGTAGCCGTGAGTTTCATGAAGCGCAAAGGCATGGGAATTTGATCTTGTTTAGTTTGTATAATGTGTTGTTGTGATCTTTATGTCGTAAATGATTGATTGATGAATTAAATTGGCGTTGGAAAATGATTTCGGACGTTATCGGAAAGTGTATACCTTTGGTATAATTGTGTATATCATTGTATATTTAGGGTGCTAAAGACTTGAAATATGAACTTATAATGATGTTAATGAATTCGGAATGAAACGACGCAAGTTAGAATGTTCGTCGTGAATTTTCGATGTTTTGAAGAATTATGGAAAGTAATGGATTTTGGGCAATTTCGTGTATGGCTTGGAATGTATTTTGGATGTGATGGCATAATCTTGAATGAGTGAATGAATATAATAATATGGATATAGATTTGGAATTTTGAAGTTTGAATGAAAGATTTCCAACTTGTGTAGTAAGGTAGGCTTTTGAAGTTTGAATATGGTGTATATTGTTGAATGATGTTTGGGTTGTTGTTGCTGATGTATTCTGAGCCGAGCTAAGCCTCGGGGATGTTAGATTTATAGGGGAAATGCTGCCGAAATTTCGGTAGACAAAAAATAAAGTTAAAGGCATTTTTAAGCCTAAGAATCTCAATTGGTAACTTTGACCATTTGCAGATTTCGGACGAAACGGGACTTGACTTTTGGGAGAGCATACGATGTCTGTAAGGTATGTAAAGCTTCCCACTTCTTCGTTTGGCATGTCTTAGTATGTTAGGTGAATATTGGAACCTCCGGAGCATTTCTGCTCCTCGAAACCCGATCCACAGAAAAATCACTATTCATTCAATTCAATTGAAGCCTAAAGGCTCCACTTTGGCTAGAATGCAACCCAATGTCCGAAACCTATTGAAATGTGATCGGGTCATTTTGAAACCATTAGGTATGACCATTTTGCCTCTAAATGTTCGTAAATTATGTTCGCCACCTCGATTTGACCCGAGGTGGGCCCGCTAACCCCGAGACGCCCTATTTGTCCTATTGGGCTCTCTTTTCGAATAAAGTTTGATATGAAACCTTCGGTTTTGGAACTTCCTCCTAAGAGACATGTTTTGAATATTATGATATGCTAAGTTACGGTTTGAGCCATACGTACCATTTTGGAAACATTTTGTGAAATGAAACTTCGTATCGACTAAGTATTCGATTATTTTGTACTATGAAATGACTTATGAAATCATTATGTTTTGAAAGACCCTATTATGACTTCGTTCACCGGTTCCCGGGCCGGTTATGATTCGTGCGCCTTATAATAATTCGGCCGTATGCTGTGTTACGGTTCCCGAGGCTTCGCCATAGGGCCGGGTTCCGTTTGGAGTTATGCTGTGATATGGCTCGTGATGCGATACGCTCACCTATGATTATGTTTGTGTTCGGGGATGTACGGAGATTTGAAACCTTCTGGTGTTATGCTGTGTGTGGCGCCAGCGTCGGAGTGGCGACCACGTTCCTAAGCGTTTGTATGATTTCGTTTGCATTATGTATATGTATATGATTTCGATACGGATTTTGACATACCAATTTGTGCTCCACTTTGACATCTGACTTGCTTTCAGTTTTGATCCATATTTCTGTACTCCGTGCTTTACATGCTCAGTACATATTTCGTACTGACCCCCTCTCTTCGGGGGCTGCGTTTTATGCCCGCAGGTGCAGACATTGGTGATCCTCCACAGTAGGCTGCACTCTTTGCTATTCCGGAGTACTCCTCTTTGACCCGGAGTCCACTTTTGGTACAGACTCCTTTTGCTTTGTATATATTCGGTATATTTGACTATTTGGGTACGGCGGGGCCCTGTCTCGCCATATGTCTTTGTTTTGAATTCGTAGAGGCCTGTAGTCATATATGTGGGGTAAGGGTCCTGTGTATGTTGGTTTGATTTCAATTCTGGTCTTAAAGCGGTCTGTTTGTTATGATGGCCCCAAATGGCCCTTATGCTTATGTTTACACTTTTGACCGGCGATGTCTATTCCGCCGCTCAGTTTGTATTTGATATGGCATTTTGATTTGGTGCGACCGCTTAAGACATATTTTGATATAAATTACGTTTGATATGATTTCGTAAAATTCGGAAATAAGTTTGGATTTGATAATGAATATGTGATTCGGTCTGGTTACCCAGGTAGGGTGCCAGTCGCGGCCCACGGGGCTGGGTCGTGACAACCACCTTGCTTGGAACCAAAAACAAGGATAAAGAACAAGAAATAGAGAGAATAACCCTATTGCAAAATTTAGGTTTATGCTAAAAACGTGAATAGTACTTAACAAAGAATAAGAACCCTTTATATAGGCCTAGGGTCTCTTATTTGATGACTACAACTCCCTATTCTACTCTAGAAAGGAAATAGCTAAAAACAAGGAAAATAAAATCCCTATTCTTCAAGGAAAGGGGAAAGTAAAACCTACTAGAGCAAGGAAAAACAACTAATCCTAATTTAAGAAGGAAATAATTTTAACTTGGCTTCTTGGGCTTGAAATCATCCTTGGGCTTTTTGAATTTGAAGACAAGTCCACATACCAATTCTTGGGTTCACAAGAGCTTGTTGTTGACGCCTTAAATAACAAAAGCCCAATATAGTTTCTTGATTTTCATCATTCTCCCCTGGTTGAGAAAGACTCGTCCTTGAGTGTGAAGGCTCAATAAATGGTGCAAGATCAGCTACATTAAATATCGAGGATATCCCATACTCTTCTGGTAGCTCCACTCTATAAGCATTATTACCCAACTTTTGAACAACACGAAAGGGACCATCAGCTCTTGCTTGCAACTTTGGATACTTTTGTTTAGGAAACCTTTCCTTCCTCAAGTATACCCACACTAAGTCTCCTACTTTAAAGAGTTGTTTCTTTCTCTTCTTATCAGCTTGTTTTTTGTATGTTTTTGTTTGCCTCTCAATCTCTTGTAAAACTTTCTCATGAATTTTCTTCAACTCTTTAACTCTCTCATCAGCATCTCCACTAAAAGAATGATTTTGAATGAGAGGAGATAATTCTAAGGGACCAAGAGGATTCTTACCATATACCACTTCAAAAGGACTCTTTTTGGTTGTTCGATTCAAGGACTTGTTGAAAGCAAATTCATCCTGTGGCAGCAATGACTCCCACTCTCTTATGTTCTTCTTAACCAGACTTCTTAATAGGGAACCCAAACTCCGATTGACTACCTCTATTTTTCCATCCGTCTGAGGGTGATAAGACGAACTATACTTCAACTCTGTACCAAGCTTAGCCCATAAAGTACGCCAAATATGACTTAGAAACTTAGTGTCACGATCTGAAACAATGCTTCTAGGAATACCATGCAACTTGACAATATGGTTAAAGAACAAAACAGTCACATGTGTTGCATCACTTGTCTTTTTGCATGAGATAAAGTGGGCCATCTTAGAGAACCTGTGTACCACGACAAAGATAGAATCCTTACCTTCTTGAGTTCTTGGTAATCCAAGCACGAAATCCATGCTGATATGTTCCCAAGGTGTTGTGGGAATTGGCAAAGGTTCGTATAACCCCTTATTGCTACCATGCATCTTTGCCCTTTTACAAGTTTCACAACGTTCAATCAACCTCAAAACATCTCGATTCAACTTGGGCCAATAGTAGTTTTCTTGAATTATCTTTGATGTCTTAGAATGGCCAAAGTGACCAGCTAATCCACCCTCATGTGCTTCTCTAACAATGGACTCTCTTAAAGAGCCTTGTGGTATGCAACGTTGCTTGCCATAGTAAAGAAAACCATCTCTTATCAAGAACATTCTTTGTGGACCTTCCAAGCATCTCGTCCAAATGACTCCAAAGTCAGGATTAGCCTCATAAAGTTCCTTAATATGGTCGAATCCGAATACATTAGTTTGCATGATGGAAAGCACACATAGTCTTCTACAAAGAGCATCAACAACTTAATTTAGTTTTCCAGCCTTGTGCTTGATCACAAATTGAAAATTCTGAAGGAACTCTACCCATTTTACATACCTCGCGTTGAGTTTTTGTTGATGATTAAGATACTTTAGCGCCTCATGATCAGAATATAGAACAAACTCTCTGGGCAGCAGGTAATGACTCCAATGTTGGAAAACTCGAATAATAGCATAAAATTCTTTCTCATAGGTGGAATACCTAAGCTTAGGTCCACCCAACTTCTCACTAAAGTATGCAATGGGTTTACCTTCTTGACTAAGGACTCCTCCAATGCCAACACCTGAAGCATCACATTCTACTTCAAATATATCATTAAAGTTTGGTAACTGAAGGATAGGAGCTTGTGTCATCTTATTCTTGATCAATTCAAAACTCTTTTGGGCAGCTTCATTCCACTTGAATATGCCTCCCTTCAAACACTCAGTTATAGGAGCAATCAATGTGCTGAAATCTTTAATAAACCGTCTATAGAAGGACACCATTCCATGAAAGCTCCTTATGTCTGAAATTGACCTAGGAGTTGGCCAACTT
This sequence comes from Lycium barbarum, assembly GCF_019175385.1. Classification (NCBI taxonomy): domain Eukaryota; kingdom Viridiplantae; phylum Streptophyta; class Magnoliopsida; order Solanales; family Solanaceae; genus Lycium; species Lycium barbarum. The sequence continues at coordinate 64,350,281 of NC_083338.1, read as the reverse complement.
AAGATTGCCTCTATCTTGCTTGGATCAGCTTGAATGCAAGCACTAGTTACTATGTAACCAAGGAAGCAAACGCTATCAGCATAAAAGATGCACTTCTTGAGTTGTGCATACAACTTCTCCCTTCTTAAGGTTTCAAAAACCTTCTCCAAATGTTTCTCATGTTCGACTTCCTCCTAGCTAAAAACTAAGATATCATCAAAGTAAACAACAACAAACTTCCCCATGAATGGTCTAAACATATGATTCATAAGTCTCATGAATGTGCTCGGAGCATTAGACAAACCAAAAGGCATTGCCAACCATTCGTACAAGCCTTAGGTAGTCTTGAAGGCAGTCTTCCATTCATCACCTTCTCTTATACGAATCTGGTGATATCCACTCTTCAAATCAATCTTGGAAAAGATTTTAGCACCATGAATTGATCAAATAGATCGTCTAACCTAGGGATTGGAAAGAGATACTTGATGGTGATTTTGTTGATTGCCCGGCTATCAACACACATCCTCCAGGTGCCATTTTTCTTAGGAACAAGCAAAGCGGGTACACCATAAGGGCTAAGGCTCTCTCTTATTAAGCCCCTCTCTAGTAACTCTTCAACGTGCCTTTAGAGTTCAGCTTGTTGTGTAGGATTCATCCTATAAGCAGCTTTGTTCGGCAAAGAAGCCCCAGGTACAAGGTCAATTTGATGTTGAATATCACGCATAGGTGGAAGTTCTAATGGGACATCCTCAGAGATCACATCATCAAACTTAGTAAGTAGCTTTTTAGCTCGTACATCTAACTCTTTCTCCTCCTCTTTTGAGTCTTCTATAGCTACTGCAATATACAATGGCTCTCCTTTATTAATGTGGCCAGCAATTTGTGATCTGGTCAATAGGGCATCACCCATGGGTTTGGTCTTCTTATTAAGCTCTCTTGGGTGCAATGGCTTCAAAGTTATCTTACGTCCATCAACAACAAATGAATAGGTGTTAAGGTATCCATCATGATGAGCATGCCTATCATATTTCCATGGTCTACCAAGTAATAAGTGGCAATCATCCATACTCATTACATCACACCAAATCAGGTCTTTATAGATTTTACCGATTGAAAAAAAGACCAAACATCTTTTTGTGACCTTCATACCTCCACCATCTTCTAACCACTTAATGTTGCAAGGCTTGGGATGTTTTTTGGTCTTCAAACCCAATTTAGTCACCATCTCTTCCGAAACAGCATTAGTGCAACTTCCACCATCAATAATCACAGAACATACCTTGCCATATGAAGTACACCTAGTGTGGAAAAGTGTTTCTCTTTGACATGGCTCTTCATCTTTATGTCCAGCATGTAAGTGTCACGACCCAACCTAGCGCCATGACGAGTGACCGAGCTTAACCTGTCCGACAACCCAACATAAGTTACCTGTTCTCAAATATGGCATTCAATAGGGTTTTTTTTTTTTACTAAGTCCAAAAGATGTAAATAGAATACCGAAGTTGACCTGTAACTCAAACATCCCAAAGCATACTTATATATATACATAACATATGACAAGACAAGCCAACGAGGCTACCAACACTTTTGTACAACAAGACAGTGGCTGACAAAGCCGAACAGAAATCATGACACCCACGCTGTTCGCAGACTACTAAAAGAGTTTGACTGTGCATAGGTAATGGGACAGGGCCCCGTCGTGCCCGCAATATATACACAAAATTATACCATAACAGAAACAGTCTCCGAAGCAAGTGGAGCTGTCTGACTCTCAGTGCTGACTCCTCCTAGGTGGCTGGATTGCTGAACCGCGTCCCTTAACCTGCGGGCATGAAACGCATCCCCCGAAGAACGGGGGTCAGTACGGAATATGTACTGAATATGTAAAGCATTACTGAATCATAAACAAGGAAAAGAGTAACAGTAAACCAGTTTAAAAGCAACCCGGGAGTAACCTGGAACAGCATTTTACTCTGTGCCATGTAGTACCTTACACAAATTCTAGCATACACAATGTGAATATAGTATAACAATAGTCCCTTCGGACGGCCGCTCCCGGCTAATAACACAATAGTCCCTTCGGACAGCCGCTTCCGGCATAGTAACAATGATGGCCCCTTCGGGCAGCCGCTTCTGGCTTAATAATAATGATGGCCCTTTCGGGCAGCCGCTTCCGGCTTAATAATAATGATGGCCCTTTCGGGCATTCCGCTTCCGGCATAATAATAATGATGGCCCCTTCGGGCATGCCGCTTCCGGCATAATAATAATGATGAGGGTGTCAACACAACTTAATCCACAAATATCAATACAATGAAATAATGCTATGGAGTGTAAACATAAATCGTAAATGAAATGAAATTGTAAAATCTCGCACCCCCCTTCGGAGTGGTTTTGAAGATCAACTTTATGTTTCCTTTAGTACAAAACAAATTTTCTCGAAATCATTAGTAAACCATAAACACGTTTCAAGTCAATCCGAGTTAGTATAAGCAAGTTATGGACATTATTCATTATAGAAACCTCTACGAACAGTTCCAAGACAATCCGAGACCATCTACGAAAGTTAGGGACATTACTACTTACAAAACTCTTAAAAAAAACAAGAACTCTTTATGCTTTGCTTGTTATTCAATCGTACAATAAGCTAACCTATACTAGGTATACTTATATCAAGAAGTGAATAAGAATCATTAACAAGCTCGGAATCAAGAATAGAGTTACCCCAAGATACGTATCATAACTTACTTAGCTCTAGTACATGCCAAAAGAAAGAAAGAGTAAGCCTTACATACCTTGCCCGCTTCCTAAGCTAATTCGAACTTACGTCTCGGCTTTCGCAAGATCTACAACAACGTCAAAAGATCTCAAACATTAGCTATAGATACTTAAGAGTCCAATCCTAGACTAACACTTCATTTACAGAAATTTCGGCAGCATTTCCCCTGTAATTACAACCAACCCCGAGAATTCAATCGGCTAAGTCATCAACAACAATCCCAACAATCATGCCAACAACATCAATAATCAATTCAAAACGCATTCTAACGTTAGTAACTCTTTTCTACGTAATTTCAACATCCCATTTACATTCAACTCGACCATATACAGTCAAGCTAACACCAATGATTTCACTTTGAAGTGTTAATCCAAAATCATTGTAACATGATTCAAGAACACTTCAAACAATTATCACAACATTCAAGACAACCCAACCAACATACCACTTCATCCGAAACCTTCCAAATTCGATAAGAACAATAACAACACATTTCCTTCTTTCAAATTCATGAACCACACCAACAATCTACACATTAGCACTTCATTCTCATAATTACAAGAAATCATACTAAAATCACATTAACTTCTACAACAACCCACAAACAATTTCAATGTCAACTTAAACCATTAAATCTTCATTTGCATCATAGAATCCATAAAAAAAAAATTAAAAATACTAGATAAAATTAGTTCATTCCTTGCCATACCAAACAACCCATATTCGGGCACCACCCCCACACACCCAATTTTATGGTTTTCATCCATTTCCACACACTACAACATGTACAAAACATTCACAACATATGAGAAAGAGATTAAACCTTACCTTTTTCACTACACTTCTTAGCTTGGATAAGGTTGTAGATTACAACAAGATAAATGGTTTTCTTGTTCCAACAACCACTACACGTTAATAAGGGCCCTCCAATTAGTTGAATTGCTAGAAGGAAATATTTTTTTGATCAAGATTTTTGGACCTTAATTTTTGGTCACCATGGCCGAAGGGTCTCTTTTGTTCTTCTCCAAGTTTCTTCAACTTTGTAAGTGATAAGGGTGATGAAAATTGTGATCAATTATCATCTTTTATTTACATATATTATGCTTCCATGTTGGCCAAGGCCCACACACACCTTGGACAGCCCACTTGGCCCTTTTTCTTCATGACTTATAACTTTTCATAATTCACTTTCAACCCCAAATTTTCCTTAATAGTCCATACTAATAATACTTACAAGCAACTTGTGCATTAAATCCAAGCCAAAAAATAACCTTGCCCTTAACTTATAGCGGTTAGCTCGGAATGTCCCAATGTACAAAATACGGGATATAACATCCTCCCCCCCCCCCCCCCCCTTTAAAACATTCGTCCTCGAATGTTGAATTGGTCCCGTAAGGTTCTATCAAAGGTAGTCTTTTATTTTCTTACCCTAGTTCGGATTTATAGCTATGGCCTTGCTATGCTGTGGGCACTTCCCCCCTTAAGGTTTCAACTAAGTGTCTCACGAAGTCTCTTGTCTCAATTTACCCTGTTAACCGCTATGCTCGTATTCTAACTTATGTTGTGATACATCATGTTATAGTGATAAGGAACGGTTCGGATATAGTTTAAATCCACTAATAAATTATCTGAAGAAGGGTATACCTGATGGTGCATCCTGCGGTGTCTCTAGACCCAGTCTCCCACCTAGAGCGTAGATACGATGCGGCCCAGTACTGGAACTAGATGCTCTACCTCTGCCCCTACCTCGGCCGGAAGAAGTCTGGAGTCCTATCTCGGGGTCTCTCAATGAGGGTGACGACGCTGCCACCGAATTCTCAGGGACAATACTACCCACTCTTTATGGGCAATCTCTATCATAGTGCCACGGGTCACCACAAGTATAGCATACACCCTGACGACACCGTCCTACATGACGTCTCCCGCAAGTCGCACATCGGGGAGGGGGCATCACCTCCTGCCCTGGCCCTACCTGCTGCTGAGGACCCGATGCATAAGAAGAACTCTGTCTGCCTAGGTGAAGTCTCCCTACCCCGCTGAGATCCTCGGAACTGCAAAGGTTCACTATACTGGGGTCTGCCCTCTCTAGTGGGACCCCTATTTTGACCCTCTGACCTGGCCCTCTTGGGCTGACTACTACTCTGCTCCGAGATAGCCTCTCGTTGGCGCCTACGATGCTCTGTCCCTTGAGCATAAGCTTGAATACGAGCTATATCCATTCCCGGCTGCATTGCTACTGCCATACAAGCCTCCTGCAACCCTGGCTCTAATCCCATCACATATCGGTGAACTCTATCTTCCATTTCCTGCACAATAGAAGGGGCATATCTGGCTAAAGAATCAAATTCCACACTATACTCTCCAACAGACATGCTACCCTGTCGCAGGTTAAGGAACCTGCCAACCCTTGCCCGCCTCAATTCGGGTGGCATATAGTGGCGCAAGAAGGCATCCGAGAATTCCTGCCAAGTCGGCAGAAGAGCGTCCCTACCCCTCGATAATTTCCATGACTGAAACCAATTAATTGCTATACCCTGCAACCTATAAGCAGCTAAGTCAACAGATTCTGTGGCTGACGCCTTCATCACATTTAAGGTGCGCTGCATACCATCTATGAACTCCTAAGGATCAACATTAGGGTCCGTGCCCTTAAATTCTGGGGGATTTAATGTAAGAAAATATCGAGCCCTGGCACTAGCCGCCCTATCTGGATATTCATGACCCCTATCCTGTCGTCCAGCCTGGGTAGCAAGTATCTGAGTCAACAAATGTATAGCATCTTTCATCTCTTTTATCTCCTGACTCTGAGCATCTGGCTGAAGGACTGGAGGTACTGGTACTGGTGCTGGAGCTGGGGATAGATCAGGTGCCCCTATGAGCTCCTCCGAAGATGGGGAAGTAGGAGACTGGGACTGAATGTGTATTCCAGCGTAAGTCTGAGCTCTGGTAGACCTAGGGGCTTGGCTAACTGCCTCATCCACAACTGGTTTGCCCTTCTGGGCTGCTGTCGCTTTACTCTTCTTAGTCATTACTGAAATCATACAAGGTTATTAGATTAAGGACTTCACTTACGACACAGCTCTATCCGCACGATCTTCACCATGAAGGAAGGAATGACACCCTATTAATATCTCGTAGCCTCCTGTTTATAGATGTGGTGCACAACACACCGATAAACAAGACTCTACTAGACACCGTCTGCAAACATGCCGAGGACCGAATTGCTCTGATACCACTTTTGTCACGACCCAACCTAAGGCCATGACAAGTGACCGAGCTTAACCTGTCTGATAACCTAACTTAAGTTACCTGTTCTGAAATATGGCATTCAATAGGGTTTGTTTTTTTTTACTAAGTCCGAAAGTTGTAAATAGAATACCGAAGTCGACCTGTAACTCAAGCATCCCAAAGCATACATATATATATACATAACATATGACAAGACAAGACAACGAGGCTACCAACACTTTTGTACAACAAGACAATGGCTGACAAAGCCGAACAGAAATCATGACACCCACGCTGTTCGCAGACTACTAAAAGAGTTTGACTTTGCATAGGTGATGGGACAGGGCCCCGTCGTGCCCGTAATATATACACAAAATTATACCATAACAGAAACAGTCTCCGAAGCAAGTGGAGCTGTCTGACTATCAGTGCTGACTCCTCCTAGGAGGCTGGATTGCTGAACCGCGTCCCTGAACCTGCGGGCATGAAACGCAGCCCCCGAAGAAAGGGGGTCAGTACGGAATATGTAAAGCATTACTGAATCCTAAACAAGGAAAGGCGTAACAGTAAATCAGTTTAAAAGCAACCCGGGAGTAACCTGGAACAGCATTTTAATCCGTGCCATGTAGTACCTTACACAAATTCTAGCATACACAATGTGAAGATAGTATCACAATAGTCCCTTCGGACGACCGCACCCGGCTAATAACATAATAGTCCCTTCGGACAGCCGCTTCCGGCATAGTAACAATGATGGCCCCTTCGGGCAGCTGCTTCCGGCATAATAATAATGATGGCCCCTTCGGGCATGCCGCTTCCGGCATAATAATAATGATTGCCCCTTCGGGCATGCCGCTTCCGGCATAATAATAATGATGAGGGTGTCAACAAAACTTAATCCACAAATATCAATACAAAGAAATAATGCTATGGAGTGTAAACATAAATCGTAAATGAAACGAAATAGTAAAATCTCGCACCCCCCTTCGGAGTGATTTTGAAAATCTACTTTATTATTCCTTTAGTACAAAGAAAATTTTCTCGAAATCATTAGTAAACCATAAACACGTTTCAAGTCAATCCGAATTAGTATAAGAAAGTTATGGACATTATTTATTATAGAAACCTCTACGAACATTTCCAAGACAATCCGAGACCATCTACGAAAGTTTGGGACATTACTACTTACAGAACTCTTAAATAAAACAAGAACTCTTTATGCTTTGCTTGTTATTCAATCGTACAATAAGCTCACCTATACTAGGTATACTTATATCAAGAAGTGAATAAGAATCATTAACAAGCTCGGAATCAAGAATAGAGTTACCCCAAGATACGTATCATAACTTACTTAGCTCTAGTACATGCCAAAAGAAAGAAAGAGTAAGCCTTACATACCTTGCCCGCTTCCTAAGCTAATTCGAACTTACGTCTCGGCTTTCGCAAGATCTACAACAACGTCAAAAGATCTCAAACATTAGCTATAGATACTTAAGAGTCCAATCCTAGACTAACACTTCATTTACAGAAATTTCGGCAGCATTTCCCCTGTAATTACAACCAACCCCGAGAATTCAATCGGCTAAGTCATCAACAACAATCCCAACAATCATGCCAACAACATCAATAATCAATTCAAAACGCATTCTAACGTTAGTAACTCTTTTCTACGTAATTTGACAACATCCCATTTACATTCAACTCGACCATATACAGTCAAGCTAACACCAATGATTTCACTTTGAAGTGTTAATCCAAAATCATTGTAACATGATTCAAGAACACTTCAAACAATTATCACAACATTCAAGACAACCCAACCAACATACCACTTCATCCGAAACCTTCCAAATTCGATAAGAACAATAACAACACATTTCCTTCTTTCAAATTCATGAACTACACCAACAATCTACACATTAGTACTTCATTCTCATAATTACAAGAAATCATACTAAAATCACATTAACTTCTACAACAACCCACAAACAATTTCAATGCCAACTTAAACCATTAAATCTTCATTTGCATCATAGAATCCATAACAACAACATTTAAAAATACTAGATAAAATTAGTTCATTCCTTGCCATACCAAACAACCCATATTCGGCCACCACCCCACACACCCAATTTCATGGTTTCATCCATTTCCACACACTACAACATGTACAAAACATTCACAACATATGAAAAAGAGATTAAACCTTACCTTTTTCACTACACTTCTTAGCTTGGCTAAGGTTGTAGATTACAACAAGATGAATGGTTTGCTTGTTCCAACAGCCACTCCACGTTAATAAGGGCCCTCCAATTAGTTGAATTGCTAGAAGAAAATATTTTTTTGATCAAGAATTTTGGACCTTAATTTTTGGTCACCATGGCCGAAGGGTCTCTTTTGTTCTTCTCCAAGTTTCTTCAACTTTCTAAGTGATAAGGGTGATGAAAAATGTGATCAATTATCATCTTTTATTTACATATATTATGCTTCCATGTGGGCCAAGGCCCACACCACCTTGGATGGCCCACTTGGCCCTTTTTCTTCATGACTTATAACTTTCCATAATTCACTTTCAACCCCAAATTTTCCTTAATAGTCCATACTAATAATACTTACAAGCAACTTGTGCATTAAATCCAAGCCGGAAAATAACCTTGCCCTGAACTTATAGCTGTTAGCTCGGAATGTCCCAATGTACAAAATACGGGATATAACAGTAAGCTTCTCTGAATAACTAAACAAGCACCTTCATCGGCTTCTATTTCGGCATCCTCACGTTCGTAATCAACTTGATCAGATTCTTGGTTGTCTTCATGATCAGCCCCATCTTCTTCCTCAACTATCATAATAGGCTTTCGATTGGGACAATCAGCTTATAGATGGCCAAAACCGTGGCACTTAAATCACTTTCTCCTAGTTGAATCCCCTTCAGGTTTCTTCTCATCACTCTTAGCATTAGTTGAATTAGAAGAATTACCTCTATGAATTGCCTTGGAATTCCCAGCACCAATACTATTACTCCCCTGGTTAGAATAGTTCTTCTTGGGGTAAGATCTTTTCGGCTCTTTTGTTGCTGTTCAACATTGATAGTAAGTTTTCTCACATCATTGAATGTCCAATAAGGTTGCAGTCGAATAGCATCTGCGATGGAATGCCGCAACCCACCAATGTACCTTGCTATAGTTTGCTCCTCATGTTCTCAAGTATCACACTTAATCATGAGATATTCAAACTCCCGAGTATAGTTTTCCACGGTCATGTCTCCTTGACGAAGATTATGAAACTTCAGATAGTTTTCTTGCTTGTATGTACCAGGAATAAAACGTCTACGTAGTTCTCTTTTCATCTTCTCCCATGTTCGAATCTTTCCACGACCTTCTCTTTCTCTTTCTCGTTTAAGATTCTCCCACCAAAGTTGTCACGACCCAACCCCGTAGGCCGTGACTAAGTACCCGAACTAGGCACTCGTATACACACTCTTTGGCTATATGTTCAGTAAACAACAAACACAATATGGAACTTATAATGACCAAACCATGGTCACGGAACTGTCGCATAAATATACATATAACTTCAAGCCAATAAGGCTGCTACCACAACATGATAATATCCGCAAGCCGGCGAGGCTGCTACAAAGATAGAATACGCATATTGATAATACACACACAACTGATCACATCTGAATACGACCCACACACATGTCCACAGACCTCTAAGAGTTTCAATAGTGAAATATGACGGGACACGGCCCCGTCGTACCCTTAAACAACATATGCATATTTTTAGATAAAAAAGGATCTATACCAAAGTCTGGGCTCCGGAACAACGGAACTCTCCAAGATAGCAGAAGGGAAGTCTTAAGCTGGCGGTTAACCAAAACGCGTATCCGTACCTGCAGGCATGAAACGCAGCCCCCCGAAGAAAGGGGGTCAGTACGGAATATGTACCGAGCATGTAAAGTGTGAAATACAGTAAATGGATCATAACTGAAATATGGAGTACAGTAAATGTGTACAATATCCATAATACCAAAACACTTGCCTTTGTAACATAATCATACTTGTCAATATCATATATCGTATGCATATATATATATCGTACCCGGCCCTTTGATGAGGGACTCGGTGAATAAGATCATCATATGCCTTCCTGGCCGCCATGACATGTCATTATATCATTATATCATCATATCGTCATATCGTCATATCATCATATCATCATATACATATATATCGTACCCGGCCCTTTAGTGAGGGACTCGGTGAACAATGCAGTGAAATTGTGCACGATAACATACCCGGCCCGGGACTCGGTGAAAGTCATATTGAGGTATGCACGAGCAGAGTAGTGAGAAACTATATGCAATTCAAAACATTTTTAAGGACTTAACAGAATAGTCAACACGAACCATCATTCGCAAATTCAATAATAGTCATATCATTTACCTTTCGGATGTCCCTGCGGATTATATCAAAATGGAACTTTGAAATCATATGTACATATCAAAATATATATATAATGTAAGTTATGAGAATCAAGATCATTAGCCATCCTAGTGGTTCTAGGAATAGGAATTCCTTTGGAATCGTATATATATATCGTATATTCATTTCACAACGATCATGCCAAAAAGAAAGAAGGGTTAGCTGCACATACCTTTAGCGCTTATTTGTCACACAATATGTATACGCTGCCCAATAATACTTCAACCTATATTAAGACGCCAACAACTACGGTTAAGCTACGGGGAGATTCAAAACGTATTCTAACGTTAGTAACTCCTTTCTAGATGTTTAGACGATGTTTTCTCTTGTAGCCAAAACAACTACATACAACCAATCCCACATCAATAATTATACATTCAATACCAATCCGGACAGCCCACACAACATTCCAAACAACCCAGATTCACAACATTCAATAACGATTCACATACGGCTACTACATTCTCAAGTTATTCCTAATAGTTCGTAGCCTTAATGTTTGCATGTAACAACTTTATAACAGCCCATCCAAAATACAACACAATGCATAATATTAATTATAATTAATCTTCCAAGCTCAATAAGAACAACAACAACGTGTTGAAACAATCCCTAACCAACGACATAAAGATTCTCGGAATTCTTGCAAACGTTTACGAACATATCAAGCAAACCACATACGATTCTTACACATTATTTCATGTCTTCTTTTCATATAATTTCAGTGAATTATGACCAGCAACCACACGACATGGACATCATCAATTCATACGCAACTAAGTTACATTGTCATCACTATAATCCTTACAACAACCCACAAACGATTTTAGTTCCAACTCCAACCATCAAACACCTTCATTTCCATCATAAAATTCATGACAACAACAATCAAAATATCAAGTAAAATCAGTTCATTATCTTCCACACAAAACAGTCCCTACATGGTTTCAACATGCTTCAACATCACACACGAAATCTCATGGATTCAATTTATATTCATACTAACACAACTTCACCTTTAACCTTCCAATTCTTTTCATTCTTTTTACCATGAAATCTATGATAGCATCAACCATAATTACTAAAGAAAATCAGTCCACCATTTCCACTAAAACAGTCCCTACGGCCACATTAACATTCCAACACCAACATTCATGACTTTATGCATGCAATTCATGTTCATCAAGTTACAACCATACTTCAACATCAACATATATAACTCCATGGCTACTATCATGTTCCAACATCAACACACATCATTTCATGCATACAACTTATATTTACACATCTACATCACCCTTAACACATGTAAAAGAAAGTTAGATCTTATCTTGACAATTCGACTTCTCAACTTGGCTAGAGTTTGTGAATTGGAATGATAATGGTTCTTGTTGCTCCAATGACTATCTTCACGTTTCTAGGGACCTTCTAAAGAGTTGAAATTCTTGAAGAAATTATTTTTTGATCAACACTCAAAGAGCTCAAAATCAGCCCTCTTGGCCGAGAGCTTCTTCTCTCCCTCTCTAGGTTTTCTATTTTTGTGTTGTGAAGTTGAAATGAGAAGATGAGCTCTCTTAGTCATCCATTTGATTAAAATAAGATGCCTACAAGTTGGACACATGCTCCACTCATGACATTGAGCCACTCAATTAACTTTGCACTTAAATTAATTTTCTTCTCCCTCTACTTTCGGCTAGCCTTGGCCTAGCACCCCCCTTCTCTCCTTTCCTTTTAATTGTTTACAATGTAATTGCATGTGTAGTGGATGATTCATACACTAACCTTTGTCCATTGCAATCATAAAAGGATGAATTGTCAATATTTAATGTGCAATGATTCTTCCTAACATGTATGCCTTCATATAATAATGCATGCCTTTATAAAATAATGGATTCTTTCAATATTTAAATGCATGCCTCACCTTTTTCTCTCCATAATTTCGGTCACTTGGCCGACCCTCACATTAGTTTTCTGTCAACTTAGTTGTCCACAATACAATGTAAGTGTAGTGGATGAATTAATGTTTAAATGCATATTTGTTTGTCTTCCATAATAGCCTTATTTTAGATGACTTTGAGTCATCTTTTGGACATGGCACGTTATTGTGCATTTTGGCTCATTGTTGCCACAAATTTTTACTTAACACCACAATTAAGTAGTTCCCAATCTCCAATAACATTTTTATACTAAGTAAAATTTATAACCGATTAGTTCTAGTTTAGAAATTAAAAATCCGAGGTTTCTATCTCACGTTGATTCCTTCGCGAACAATTCGACGTATAAAATACGGGGTCTAACAAAAGTGATGCATATCCTTTAAGCTTGATGGCAGCAATATTAACCTTTTTCTCCTCAGAATAGTCCTTGAACTAAAAGATTCGTTCAACAGTGAGTAACCAATCCATGAATGCATCCCCTTGGGCTTTTCCATCAAAATCAGGAACATCAACCTTCACATCATCTCTTTTCTCCCTTATATGATTCCTCCTTCTTCTTGGATGATCAAATTCATCATTTTGTCGCCTCCTAGTAAAATCAGAATTATCGCTAGAGTCATCTTCATCAACATCATGAAAGGGATTAATATCAGACCCTTCGTCATCATCCTTAGGAATCCTTCGCCGTTCTTGAATTTGGTAACGTCGAAGTTGTGTTTGTAATTGTTGTATGGTCCTTCTCATCTCTTCCATCTCCATGTCACGATCCGCTGCTCTTCCGTCATCTTCTTGAACCCAACGTCCTCTTCTTGCTTGTATATTATTAGCCATGGTACTCCTCAACTGAGCTCTGATACCAAATTGATGTGATTCTTCGAGTTAACAAAGAGCCAATCAACCAGGATCTTGTTCTTGAAGCGGTTTGATGGGTAGATTCAAGAAACTGATGTATCTCAAGTTGTAGGCGTAGGATTGAAGTGATTCAAAAACTATGTGAAAGATGACTATTTGAACTATAAAAATAACTATGGAATGGTTTAAATCAAGTAAGTATTGAAGGCACAACGATAGAAAGAAAATTAAGGTTCTGGGTATGAACTAGAACGAATTTTAATCAAGAAACGCGTTCTTGAATGATCAAGAACAAATAAAGTTCCTAAGTCACCACCTGAAATCAATTAAGGTGATAAAGAAACACCACACGCAACTGAAAACAAGGTAAAGACTATCACCAACTTGCTTGGAACCAAAAACAAGGATAAAGAACAAGAAATAGAGAGAATAACTCTATTGCAAAATTTAGGTTTATGCTAAAAACGTGAATAGTATTTAACAAAGAATAAGAACCCTTTATATAGGCCTAGGGTCTCTTATTTGATGACTACAACTCCCTATTCTACTCTAGAAAGAAAATAGTTTAAAAAAAGGAAAATAAAATCCCTATTCTACAAGGAAAGGGGAAAGTAAAACCTACTAGAACAAGGAAAAACAACTAATCCTAATTTAAGAAGGAAATAATTTTAACTTGGCTTCTTGGGCTTGAAATCATCCTTGGGCTTCTTGAATTTGAAGACAAGTCCACATACCAATTCTTGGGTTCACAAGAGCTTGTTGTTGACGCCCTAAATAACAAAAGCCCAATATAGCTTCTTGATTTTCATCAATTTACTTTCCCTTTCATTCTTCAGCTTTACATTTCAATCATACCCCAATATTCTTACCTTATCGGACATACATCTTTCGTACCGTTGCTTGCCTTTATACTGATTCATTCAATTTGTTTAGTTCACATATGTTACACCTTGGAAATTTCCCTGTGAACGTACAGTGAAAAGTTGCAGATTTGCATTTCGACCCAGTGGTCGTAAAACAAAATACGGCCCGTAAAGTGATTTACGGACCGTAAAGTGCCATCATCTTCCAACTATCAAAACTTCAACTTTCTGTCAAATGTTGAAATGGTAAAATACGACCCAGAATGCGGACCGTAAATTGAAATACGACCCGTAAACTGTGACCCTAAACCACCATGACTTACAACAAACCTTTCTGTTCCTGATATGCTTAAATACGGCCATGAAGGACGGACCGTAAACAAGAATACGGCCCGTAAATATGGTTTACTGCCACTGTACACCCCGACCACTGTTCACAAAAATCAGCTTTTAAGTTTAAGTGTAAGGGACCTTTTTCACTCATTTTTCATTTCATATCCCCTCTCCTCTCTTCAAGAAAACTCTAGAATATTCCTTATCACTCATCCACTAAGATTCAAAGAGAATCCATGATCAACAACACCTAGTTCATGAAAAAAAGAGTGTGAAACCCAAGTAAAGTTCATCTTCATCAAAGAAAACCAAAGGAGGTGAGATAGGGTTTTGGTGCTAGGGGAGAAACTCCACTCAAGACTTGTTCAACCATTATCCAAGGTAAGTTTCATGACCATTTCATGCTGTTTAAGGTATTGGAAGGTTAAGATACTCGGATGGTAGAAAAGCATAGCAAATGGGTCATTCATGGTGAATAGTGCCATGAGTGAATGGTAGTTGAATTGAATCATAAATGTTAGTGTGTTGTGAGTATGAATACGTTATAAATGTCATGTAGACCATGAGATAAGTGTGATACATGAGGAAATATGATAGTGAACCCAAAACCATAAATGTGGGGAAACGAAGAGAATTGGTGGATCCTGGTCATTGTATATGAATGATGATTGTTAATTGCTACATTGTGATTGTTGTTGTGAGTGTTGGGAGTTGATATGGAATATGGGAGGCTTAACTCTTCTTTCAAAGGCATGAATCTCTCAAGTTTTCCATAATCCCTCTATCAGATGAAGCTTATGAGTCCTTCCATATATTAAATCACCTATGAGCATGATAATGATGACAATGAGCTAGAGTATAGAGATTCAAGAAATTGTGGTACGATACTCTTACAATGCCAATGATGTTATTATTGTTAACGCTCGCCTTATGTTTTATTCCCTTCAAGGCAAGGCATGATACTCATGAATGTCCATAATACAATCGGGGGTTCACGACCTTACGTCACCCCGATATAGCGTGGTTGCCTTAGAGCCTAATGTATGCTCTTATTGCTAATATATGCTATGACAATAAGATGATGAATAATGCTAACCTGTAATACGACTATGGGATACATGGAATACTAAGAAATGATAACATGATGCTATGGCATGAGATGTAAAATAGTGATGTGTTATGATTGATGTTGTGATGATATGATTCCACCGCGCATAAATGGCCGGGCATGTCACCGCTAATGCGGGCTGCGTATGATTCCACCGCGCCTATATGGCTGGGCATGTCACCGCTAATGCAGAATGCTATGTTTCCACCAAGCCTAGAGGGCCGAGCATGATCACCACTAGTGGGCGGCATATGAGGGTTACCCGGACGCGGGGAACGATACAGACTATGATGTGAGGATGTATATAATGACGTACGCAATGATGTATGAGATGTGATGACGTGTATATTATGATTACGTAAAATGTGATATATGTAAGTAATATGATTGTCTATGACACTTGTACAGTTTATATCTTTGTCTCATGATTCCTGACCTTTCTATTATGTTTATCTATTTCATTCCTGCCTTACATACTCAGTACAATATTCGTACTAACGTCCGTTTTCTTTGGACGCTGTGTTCATGCCCACAGGTAGACAGGGAGGAGATCTTGCTCCGGATTCATAGAGGCTGTTAGCTGACTGAGAGCCCTCCATTGTCCCGAAGGTGCCTATGATGATTCTTTTGTGTACAATTGTAGATGTCATCTCATAGAGGCTCATAGATACTCAATGTGGGTCATGTGGTTTCACAGAGTGGTCATTGTGTAAATATATGCATATATATATTATTTTGCTAGCCTAAGGTGATAACAACGAGGTTAGGGAGATCTGAAACTTATAATTAAAATATAAGAAGTGCGGAAGCAAATATAGAAAAGAATCTAAAAACTAGAAAATAAAAGATATGGGAAATTCAAAGGAACAATCCACGAATTTCCAAGAACGTAAGTTCTAAAGTCTTGACAAGATCCAAGTAACAACATATAGATTTATAGGAAGAAATCTAACGCCTTTACTTGAGATAACAAATCAAAAATAGTAGATTCGGATCCCGACCGCTTTATGAGTAACTTAAGACAACAATTAGTATTTAGAACTAATCGCCCTCGAAAGAATACCAAAAAGAAATCAAAGATATCAAAGAAGAAATTATCTTACTACCTTGAACTAAGAACTAGTTAGGTTGAAAGATAAATCCTAAAGTAATGCCACAAAGGTTCAAAAGAACTCTCAATATAATATATTCTTCAAAATCTGATTTACAATGAATGACAATCACCCCTTTATATAGTTGTAAAGAAGGAGCTAGTAAAAATAGAAATAAATGAGAATTATCTTCCCTAAAAGAATAGAAGACATTCCACACTTGGACCAAGGCAGTCAACATTGATTAAAACAACCTAGAAGACTACCCACACTTGGACCAATGCAAGTCAACATAGATTAAAACAACAATTAAATATTTATTCTAGAAAATAATATTTGGGCTAATTTTGGGCCGCTGGAAACTTCTTCTTTTGGGGCTTATTTGGGTCTCATTTCATCTCACTTTGGACTTTAATTTGGGCCTCCAAATAGGTGTAAGACTTGAGGAAAAAATCTGAATAGGGCTAGAGGTCTTCTGCCATCACAAGACAATTTTTTTTATTGCTAATTGAAGCCCGTTAATCTTGACATAACATTTCCTTGTCCTTCAATGGAGTTGAGCTTCCATGGCTGCTATCATTCTCCCCCTCTTAAAGAAGATTCGTCTCGAATCTTGGTGGTGACCTTATTTTCTATTTAATGCATTTGAGCCTTCATGGTTGCTTTCATTCTTGCTCTCTTAAAGATCTTTCTCGTCCTTGAATCTTGATATTTTCCTGCAACCAACACGACAATCACAATAAGTAGTAAAACACAACAACCACGCGGTATGAGTAACACAAGGTTGTGACCATGCAACCATTTTATCCACTTGTTATTTTTATGCACAAACACTCTTTTTAAATGTCCAAGTATAACATCAGCTAACAGGAAAATGTAATCACCAACACAAGCATTAAAAACACAATTCATAAGCTCTTTAAACTGCAGAGGGTTATTAGCTAGACCAAAAGCGTATGAATACAAGGAAAACATACCATATTTGCTCTTGCTAAATAATTTAACCTCAACATTAGATATACCATAATCAAGATATGGATCAAAAGTAATTTCCTCAAGAAGTGGCTTGGAATAAACCTGCAAAAAAGGATCGACGAAACAAGATATTGTGAAATTAGCAATATGTGAGCACTTATCCTTTTCCACACTTGAGCTACTATATCCTGCATTTAGCTCAACTTCCTTAATATCTAAGGCACCAAAAGCTTCATGTGTCTCATTATCTTCATTGGGAATTTCACCATCTTTTCTTCCTTCATTGGTATCCCAAAGTGGACAAAAATAAACTACAAACTCATCTTTATTATCATCCCACAATGGGTTATCACGCAATTTAAAACCTTGACTAATGAGATTAGTCATATCCCCTTCCATTGCTACAACTAAAAGACTACTAGCATAGTGCACATTAGACATGAATGAGTTCTCATCAACAACTGTATCACTAGAGTCAAATAAAGAATGACCTAAACAAGGAGCATAACTCTCATCCATAGGTGATGAAACAACTAATTCAAAAATTGAATTATCATAACTCTTACCTACAATTCCTGTACATTCAATGGCTTTTAAAGGACATAAAGTATTAGGTTTATCCTGTTTACCACAAGTTGCTTCCTTAAAGGATCCTCTACCTTGGTCTACATGTGATGTAGCACTTGAAAATTTTGCGGAATCTTCTTGGCAACATAAGATCTTTATCTCTTTTCTTTGTTGTTCTAAAGACCGCATGGGCGCTTGTTCCGAAACCTGCAATGTAGATTCAAAAACACTAGAAAGACAAAGAGTAAGGAGGTTAGAAGATAGACAAGAACCATTCTCACTTAAGCTCTCTTTTGATTCTCTCAATTCTTGTAACAAAACACTTTTTGTTCTAACATCTCTGCCTTCACTCTCATTCTTTTCACTCTTGCTTTTGTTTTTATCTCCATTATTTTCTTGTGACAACTCACTCGCTTTTCTCAACTGAAACTTTCCTTTTTCCTCTCTTGAGTTGCCATTTTGCACTCCCTTACTCCTCCCAATTTTGTATCTCTCTTCCTTATCATTTTACTTTTCACTCAGTTCTTTTATTCTCTCATCTTCTCTTTTTTCCGGAGGTTTAGGAACTTCTGTTAGTGTAAGAGAAGTTACACATGATGAAGAGTCACTCTTTTGTTCACAACTTGACTCCTCCTCTTGGAAGATTACATACTTAATTACCATTGTATTGGAACGAATAGGACTTTTGGAGTTAGCTTCATCTTGGGACAGTGTTATAGAATGAATGCGTCTCAATTCCTCCTTTAAATCGCTCCACGTCAAAAGTAGCCGATTAAATTTCACCCAATGAGGGTTACGATAATCATCGACTAACTTCCGTAATTTCAAGGACAATGCCCTTGTGGCAAACTCCAATTTTTCCATCTCCCAAAAATTGTTACAGGCAAATATATGCTCCATATAGTATTCCCATCGTAGGTAAGTTTCTTTACTAGCACAGATGCACAATCTTGGTAGTACCACATGATTACTACCGGACTTGGCCAATCCTTCATAATCATAGATTCTTGCAATTGTGAAATACATAGTTATTTTAAAGAAAATGTATCACTCAGTTTATTTATTTTTTTGGATTTTTCCCTCAATTATTCTCACCCACTCTTGCCTTTTTCCCCTCAAATAAACTTTAGGAAAACACTTTGTGGATTTATAATTAAACCCCACTAGAATCAAGCCCTTAGTAGTAAAATAAAGAATTTTAGGGCACTTAGAAAGTGAAGAACCAATCCTAGAAAAAATTAGAATTTAGTTGAAACAAGACTCGAACAAAAAAGGATTTTTTTTTAATAAGATAAAAAGACTAAGAAAAAAAATTTGATTGCTTCTAATCTTTAAAGATCTAGGATCCCTTCTTCTTGTTTTCTATCTTAATCTTTAGAAAACAAATAGATGGAAAAAATTTCTTGGAGAGCAAACACCCAACTTTTTTTTTTCCTTTTTTTTTTCTCGTCACTGTTCACTACTACAGTACTTTTTTTTTCAAGAAATCCCCAAGATTATCAAGAACGGAATCTTGATAGAACCGCTTTGATACCACTTGATAACAACGAGGTTAGGGAGATCCGAAACTTATAATTAAAATATAAGAAGTGCGGAAGCAAATATAGAAAAGAATCTAAAAACTAGAAAATAAAACATATGGGAAATTCGAAGGAACAATCCACGAATTTCCAAGAACGTAAGTTCTAAAGTCTTTACAAGATCCAAGTAACAACATATAGATTTATAGGAAGAAATCTAACGCCTTTACTTGAGATAACAAATCAAAAACAGTAGATTCGGATCCCGACCGCTTTATGAGTAACTTAAGACAACAATTAGTATTTAGAACTAATCGCCTTCGAAAGAATACCAAAAAGAAATCAAAGATATCAAAGAAGAAATTATCTTACTACCTTGAACTAAGAACTAGTTAGGTTGAAAGATAAATCCTAAAGTAATGCCACTAAGGTTCAAAAGAACTCTCAATATAATATATTCTTCAAAATCTGATTTACAATGAATGACAATCACCCCTTTATATAGTTGTAAAGAAGGAGCTAGTCAAAATAGAAATAAATGGGAATTATCTTCCCTAGAAGCATAGAAGACTTCCCACACTTGGACCAAGGCAGTCAACATAGATTAAAACAACCTAGAAGACTAACCACACTTGGACCAATGCAAGTCAACATAGATTAAAACAACAATTAAATATTTATTCTAGAAAATAATATTTGGGCTAATTTTGGGCCGCTGGAAACTTCTTCTTTTGGGGCTGATTTGGGCCTCATTTGATCTCACTTTGGACTTTAATTTGGGCCTCCAAATAGGTGTAAGACTTGAGGAAAAAATGTGAATAGGGCTGGAGGTCTTCTGCCATCACAGGACAATTTTTTAATTGCTAATTGAAGCCCGTTAATCTTGACATAACATTTCCTTGTCCTTCAATGGAGTTGAGCTTCCATGGCTGCTATCATAAGGGCTCATGTGTATAAAATCATTATGTTTTAAAGGAAAACGAGTTTTCTTATAAATCGAGCATGAATTGGATAAATGGTTGTTAAATAAGCCTAAGAAGTAATAGTACGAGCGGTGCTCGGCGGTTAGCCCCGGGTACCCGTCACGGCCCCTAACCGGGTCGTGACAACATACTTATAACTGAACTTATCATCAAGAGATACATTTAATCAACACTTGAGTATTAATAAAACAATCATGTCAAGTACCCCTCGAATGTCACTATGGATTATATCAAATAGAATTTCAGGAATCATAGACACGTATCAAGACATAATAAAATAGCTTCTGGAAATTAAGAACATTAGCCATCCTAGTGTCTCTAAGAGTAGGAGTTTCTTTGGAGTTTATACATTCGTCGTCTGTTTTCTCACATAGATCATGCCAAAAAGAAAGAAGGGTTAGCTTTACATACCTTGAAGCGCGTCTATTCGTCTAAAATCTACTGTCCAAGTTTGTAATCTATAACAAGGAAATAATTACGCCACAATTAGATGAAAGTCATTCTCTACTACTCATTGTAAGCTAACAAACAATCTAACGAAAATCCGGCAACATTTCCCTTATTTTTCTTACTCCGTCCCAACTCACCAACAACCCAAAATAATCACAACAATATGAACAACACACACAGCCACGAAAATCATACCAAACAGCCCCAAAATATCATCACAAAACTGCCACAAAAATCATACCAAACAGCCCCAAAATATCATCACAAAACAGCCACGAAAATCATACAAAACTGCCCAAAAATATCATCAACAACATCAACAACAGTACCAACCATTAATATACATCATAACTCAGTTGATCCCATCCATTTAATTCAACTAAAACAGCCCCCGATCCATAAATCTCAACAAAGCAACAAACGAGTTTATAACGCTATTTTCTCCGTTCTAATCCATTAAAATCCTAATTAAACTTATTAACAATGAAAAAGGGACCTTAATCTTACCTTAAGTATGCAGAAACCACGTCAACACTCCTCGTTTTAGCTGATTTTTAGCTCAAACTAAAGGCAATGCGACGCACAACACTTTTCTCTCCATGAGCTTCGGGATTCGAGACTCCGATTTTGATCAAAATGGCTCTCTTAGCCTAGAAGCTCTCTCCCTCTCTCTCTAATATTCTTGGAAGCTCCTAGTTGCAAATGACCAGCCCTAAAATGAATTTTCCATATATATTAACGTTAATGGGCCTCATGGGCCGAAATGTAATTGCTTGGGTCGGATCTCAACTTGCTGCCACGCGCAGGCAACTTGCATCGTCCATATCTCCTTATTACAATATCATTTTGACAAACGGTTAGTTGAGTTGGAAACTAGACTCGATGAAATTCATTTTAGGCTTTTGAAACACCTTAACACTCCTCATATACTAGGAGATATGCCTCCAACAATATGGGCTAAAAATCTGGTTCGAGATTTTACTGAAGTTGTTCCGATTCATTTCGTTTAGATTCGTTTAACTTCTAATCCTCTTCCAACCCTCATGTAACCTCTTATACATACATATACATACTTATATACATACTCATATACATACATAACAATCCATACATGTCTCGAAGGGTCCGGAGAATCACAATAACCTTAAACATAACTAGAGAACTTACGAAGCTTCGACGAAACTCCAATCGCAAAAGTATATTCATATCTTTTGTCCATCTTCTATATCATTACTAATAATCTCAAATACTTTAAAAGGGCACTCACATTACCTCATAAACGTACTCATAACGCGATTTCAAATCCTTTAGGTTACCATGTCACCTCGGGATACTTAAGGCAATCATATATATAACGATATTCTTCCTTACTCAATGAAATTTCCTTGAACTTTCTTAACTCATTCATTCTTGTCTTAATTCAAGTAGTACGGACTCTTATGGGGCGTAACAATAACAATGCCCGATAATCTCACGAACATCTAAGAATATGCCAAGCAGACCACATACACTTCGCATACGATATTTTATACGCTTCTTTCTTCCAAGTTTGGCGATTCATATCAGCAACAACACAACAACGACATCAACTACTATATACAAGGGAACTATCCTAATATCACAACAAGTTCTAAAACAGTCCATGCAATCAATAGAAATCTTGGCATGATTTAAGCTTTCCTTTCACTTTTAACACATAATCCATAACATTAATAACAACAACAACAATCAATCCCAATGTAATTGGAACAACTCCAATTCTGCCCACTTGCACGCCAACATTAACCATACAATTTTCTTACTTCCAATTTCACTTAATACAAATTAATCTCTCCATTAGAACATCATTAACTCCAATTTCATGACAAAATAAGAAATCTTACCTCAAATTTAATTAGGACAGACCTACAATTACTTGCACAATTCGCACCACTTCTTCTTCTTCAACTTAAACTCTAACCTTGCTGCTCCTCTAAATGCTTAGAACACCTTAGGAATTAAATTTTTCTTGCAACACTTGAGGTTGATCAAGGGTTGCCATGGCCGTGAGCTTGGCAGCCACGGCTGTTCATACTTCCTTCTTCAATTCAAGATGAGATTTAGCAATTTATTGGTGTTAAAAAGAGCTGGCCATGAGCTTCAAGGAGCTGCTGCCGTAGCCATGGCCGTGTAGTTCTCTCTCTAGTTCAACTAGTGAAGATGAATATGACTTGTATGACTAATGAATTAGTCATCAAACATGGTTTTATATGCTGCCCATAAGGTGGACACGTGCCCCACTATGGCATGGACCAATCAGATTTGGCCATGTGGTAGTGGGGTCCATTTAGCACTACTTAATCTTAATTAGGCTAATTAATCCTTAATTAATCACTAATCCCCAATTAATAATCTAATCATGGTTAACTAATCCCTAATCTCCACTAATATTTCTACACTAATTGTAATTAATTATCAGATCGTGCACTTATTAAAATCGGGGATTAAAAGTCCTTGTCTCATATCCCAAAAATAATTTATCCTTGAATTTATATCGATTAGCTCACGAATAATCCAATGTACAAAAATATGGGATATAACATCCTTCCCCACTTTAGAACATTCGTCCTCAAATGTTAAACTGGTCTTATAAAAATTTCGGGGGAGTTTCCTGTCACGACCCAACCCCTTAGGCCGTGACTGGTGCCTGACCTGGACACCCGTATACACACCCATCAGATATAGTCAAACTGAAACTATGAACAATAGGGAACTTTACAAAAGAACTCTGAAGGTTCATAGCGTCATCATATATGTATATTCAGATACACTGTCTCCTGAGGAGTCACAACTGATCATATCATGAAATAATACGCAAGCCGACAATGCTTCCATCATATATCAATATCATATGCAAGCCGACAAGGCTGCCACTACAGACGAACATCACACCACAACACATCGTATAGACACAGCTGAACAGAACCCATACACAACCCACGCATATGTCTACAGACCTCTAAGAGTACCAACAGTAACATATGACGGGACAGGGCCCCGTCGTACCCCTGGACAAAACATATATACATATCAAGAAGTCTGTACTAAAATCTAGGCTCCGGAACGACGGAGCTGTCCAAGACAGCAGAAAGGGAATCCTAAGCTGGCAGATCACCAAAGCGAGTATCTGCACCTGCGGGCATGAAACGCAGCCGCCCGAAGAAATGGGGTCAGTACGGAATATGTACTGAGCATGTAAAGCATGAAATGCAGTAAAAGGATCATAACTGAAATAAGGAGTACAGGAACAAGTACAATGTTCAGAATACCAAAACACTTGCCTTTGAAACATAAATCATGCATGTCGATATCATATATCATATACATATATACCGTACCCGGCCCTCTAGTGAGGGACTCGGTGAATAAAGTCATCATATGCCCTCCTGGACACCATAACATGTCATCATATCATCATATCATCATATATATATATACCGTACCCGACCCTCTAGTAAGGGACTCAGTGAACAATGCAGTGAAACTGTGCACGATAACATACCCGGCCCGGGACTCGGTGAAAGATATATTGAGGCATGCACGAGCAGAGTAGTGAGAAACCATATGCAATTTTAAGCATTATCAAAGACTCAATGGAATAATCAAAACGAACTATCATTTGCAAATTCACATAATAATCATATCAAGTACCTTCGGATGTCCCTGTGGATTATATCAAAACGAAACTTTGAAAGCATATGTACATATCAAAACAATGATAAATAAAATTCTGAGAATCAAGAACATTATCCATCCTAGTGGCTCTAAGAATAGGAACTTCTTTGGAACCATATACATATCGTCTATTCGTTTTGTAAGGATCATGCCAAAAAAAGAAAGAAGTGTTAACTTTACATACCTTTGGCGTTTATTTGTAACACAACACGTATACGCTGCCCAAAGTTTCAACCTATATTAAGACGTCAAGAATTATGGTTAAGCTACGGGGAGACTCAAAACGTTTCCCCACGTTAGCAACTCCTTTCTAGACAATTTAGACGACGGTTTCCTTACATCCCAAACTAATTACATACAAGTCAAGCTAACACCAATAATTATACGTTTAAGTACTATATCGCGGCTATTCAAGACAAGATGCAAGAATCACTCTGAACAGTCCGCACAACATTCCAAACAGTCCACGCAATATTCCAAACAACCCACATTCACAACATTCAATAACGATCCACATACGACTACTACGTCTTCAAGCTATTCCTAATAGTCCGTAGCCTTAACGTTTTCATGTAAAAAAATTTATAACAGCCCAACCAACATACAATACAATGCATAATCTTAATTATCATTAATCTTCCAAGCGCAACAAGATCAACAACAACATATCCAAAAGAGCCCCTAACTTTAACACAAAGGATTCCCGGAATTCTTACAAATGTTTACGAACATACCAAGCAAACCACATACGATTCTTACACATTATTTCATATCTTATTTTCATATAATTTCAGTAAGTTACGACCAGCAGTCACACGACAACTACATCATCAATTCATACGCCAATAAGCTACATTATTATCACTTCAATCCTTACAACAACCCACAAACAATTTTAGCTCCAACTCTAACCATTAAATACCTTCATTTCCATCATAAAATTCATGACAACAACAATCAAAATACTAAGTAAAATCAGTTCATTACTTTCCACACAAAAACAGTCCACTACACGGCCTCAATTCAACAAAATAACAACATGTTCATATCAACACAACTTCACCTTTTACCTTCCAATTCTTTTCATTCTTTTTACCATGCAATTTATGATAGCAACAACCATAATTACTAAATAAAATCAGTCCCTTATTCCACACCAAACAGCCCCCTACGGCTACCACAATGTCTCAACATCAACACACACAATTTCATACATGCAATTCACATTTACACATTCATAACACATCCAAATCACCCTTAAAACAGCCCCTACGACTTCAACAACATTCCAACACCAACATTCATAATTTCATACATGCAACTTATATTATCTACCACACGTTTTGAACCACCCTTAATACATGCAAAAGAAAGTTAAACCTTACCTTAACAATCTAACTTCTCAACTTGGTTAGAATTTGATGACTTGAACTAATACTTGTTCTTGTTGCTCCAATGGCTACTCCACATTGCTATGCACCTTCCTAAGGGTTGAAACACTTGAAGAAAATAATTTTTTTGAATCAACTTAGAGAGTCAAGTTCTGGCCGTGAGCTTCAAGAGCATGCATGGCATGTTTATGGTTTCTTCTTCACTTGAAACATAATGGTGAATGTGTAGAACAATTAAGGGGTTTAATGGTGAGAAAGAAATGGAAGGGCTGGCCGTGTTTGGTGGTGGAGCTGCTATGGCAGCCGTGTCTCTCTCTCTCTTCTTCACTTGGTGAAAATGAGAGCTTCTCTCTCTATGTTCACTTTGTGGGGTTGGGAAGTGAGTTGTGGCTGCAACTTTGGTCAACAAGGAGACCATTTTTCTTCCCAAGAGGGTCTTACACGTCCCCCAACTCAAGCATGGGCTAAATGTCACGACCCAACTCCGTAGGCCGCGACTAGTGTCCGTGCTGGACACCCAGACGTACCCGATAACCCAAATTAGCAAAATGACAGAATATTTCAAATATAAAAGTCACTTGACGTTAGTAATTAGCATAAAAGAACCGACACAGTACATGGAGGCCGATGAGGCTGTCACAGATCGTATCATACCCGAACATATACAGAACCCACACAAGTATGTCTACAGACCTCTATAGATCATAACATAATCATAAGACGGGACAGGGCCCCGTCATACCCCTGAATAGCATACATATATATAATAGCGGTAAACTGTACCAATATACAGGCTCTGAACAAAAGAGCGCTCCCAATATAGCAGAATAGATGTCCTAGGCAGGCGGTCAGCAAATCTGTCTTCTGTACCTGCGCGGCATGAAAACGCAGCCCCCGAAGAAAGGGGGTCAGTACGAAATATGTACTGAGTATGTAAAGCACAGAACGTAGTAAACAAAGTCATAATCAGAACATAAGGTACAGAAAATGGACAGAATATCCAGATTAGCAAAATATTGATCATAAAGCATAAATAGTATTTGTTGAAAACATATGTCGTACCTGGTCCCAATACGGAACAAGATCATAACCGAAACAGGACTTACAGAGAAGTGAGTGTGACATCTGAAGTATCAAATGCATATTTTCAAAACATGAGGAGTGTGTTCAGAAACATACAGCATATCATATCCGGCCCCTGTCAAGGGCTCAACAAACAGAACGTGGCCACCCCCCGACGCTGGTGCCACCATACATACAGAACAGAGTAGGGGATAACCCCGTAACATAACGTATCATATCAGATGGCCATATCAAATCATAGCATATCAGAATGTGTGTACATGGCACAGCATACTCCAAAACCCATGTACATATATACCTGCCCCCTCACATCGAGGCACGGCGAACAATGCAGTGGAATACGCTTGACAACATATCCTGGCCCGGGCTCAGTGTGGGAAACATTGAGGCATCCACGAATGGAGTAGTGAGAAACTAAATGCAATAAAAATATCATAGATTTCCAGAGACTCAATGAGGCATATCGAATGACAAATCAAATCGATGAAGTCGGACGGAATCATAGCAAGTGTATGTCATATGTCATAATGAGTTACGGAAGAATAATCCTCCTGAAATCTTTTTCATATTCCAAAATAGCTTACCAAACTCGAGGGAGTCAGCAAACGATTTTCCTTAGTAGTTGAAAGGATAGTTAAAACATTTTATTTTATATTATTCGAAAATAAGGCAATAGTACAATAAGAGGGCAAAACGGGAATAGTGGAGCTAAACGTAATACAAAATATCGTACCTTTACAGAGACTCGATATAGTATCCAGAATAAGTATCATTAGTAGTCGGAAAAGTAGTTAAGACGTTTCCTTAAAAATTGCTTGAAATCAAGTTACAAAGGACCATAAGGGTAAAATCGGAAATAGTGGGCCCGCCTCGGGACAAACAAGGCGGCGGGCTCAAATTACGTATATTAAGCTTATGGGGTCACCTACAGAGGTCTTAGGGGTATTCCATAACTTTCTAGGCAGTTTGGAGAAGTTTGCATAATTTTTCAGTAAGCCTGCTTAGAGGGTTCAATTCTATTGAACGAAAAAGGAGCATTTTCAATTGCGGATTCCAATGGGCAGAATGTCTTCCGAAGTTCAAATCCAATCCTAGTACACCTAGGACATGCCAAGAGAAGAATCGGGATAGCTTTACATACCTTTTACGCACTTTACGCCTTTCCAAGTTCACTTCCCGTTTCGTCCAAAATCTGCAAATGGTCACATTTACCAAATGTTAACCATAAGGCTTTAGGCTTAAATCTCAAGTCAACACTTTTCTACAAAAATTTGGGCAGCATCTCTCCTATACACATAGCATCCCCGAGAATTTAACTCGGCCAAAACAATCAACAACAACCCAACAACAACATCAACAACAACAACAATCACTATAACCACAATATAACTTAACTAGCTATCTTTTCAACATAATGTCATAACCTTCATTTCAACTTCAATTTCCAAACTAATCTCAATGGTTTCACATTCAGCATTAATCTAGATCATCACAATATTATTTGGAAATATTTCATATCATTTCTACGAAATATTCACAAGATATACAAAATATACAAACTTTCCACCAAAACATAATTCACCCAAAACTTCAAATCTTCAACCTACATATTCATAACATTTTTCCATCTTCCAATTTCATCAACCATAATCATAATTTACATCTTAACAACTTCATTTCCATAATATCACAAAATTATTCTAAGGTGACATAATCTTCTACATTCCAACTTCAACCAAATTTCATTCAACTTTCATTCCCAATATAATTTCCATCATAACCACAACTAGAATACAACATAAAATTCAACTCATATCATATATACAACAATATACACACACGGCTACATACACTATATTTCATACCCACTTTGAAATCTTCCATTTTTCCATACAATCAACTCATTCCCACATACTACAACACAAACAAGACTTCATAACACAAATAAAAGGGATGAATTCTTACCCTTTTTCCTAATCTTCTTCACTTGAATATATGGTCAAATTGAGGAACCAAGTGCTCCTTCTTCCAAAACAACTACACCAAGTTGTAGAGGGACCTTGAATTAGTAGGAATTCAACAAGAAAATAATTTTAGAGGCAAGATTTTGGGGGTTGATTTTTCTATGGCCAAACCCGAAATTGGCTTGAGTTGTTGTTCTTGTCTTCTCCTTATGTTGTTTTCTTGAACCCTCTATAGGATAATGACTACTATATATTATTAGCACATGGAAAATTTAATTAGGACCATGGGTTTGGGCCATTGTTGGCCGGCCACCCCTTTGAGTTGGGCCCAAATTTTTCTTTTCATTTTTTTGGGCCAACTCGGTTGGTCCCGAGTTGGGCCTAGCCCACTGACCTTTCGACCTTAAAACGTTCATATCTCCTTGTATCGACGTCACCTTGGAACCCACGACCTATGGATGGAAAGCTAATTCAATTATCTACAACTTCTATTTCTTGCTATTTTCCAAATTCGAAACTTATAATACCGTTTTTGCCCCCTAAAGTCAGGTCACCCGAAAACGTTTTCTTAAAAATATTCGTTTGGAGGACTTCCACTTTGATTTGGCCCAAGGGTCCTTCTTGAGTTGTGTTTAACTTCACATATGTGATTCATATAATTTGTCACATGTCCCAAAAAAAAATCTTGACGTGTGGGCCCCACCTCAACTTACAATTAATCCGACGTTCAAAAATACGGGATGTAACACTAAAAATCTGATTTTGTCATGTGTTAGTGGGGCCCACACGGCCACTAGTGCAAAATTTGTGAATATTTAAGTCTTAATCCCCACTTAATAATCCAATCATGGTTAATTAATCCCTAATCTCCATTAATAAGTTTACTCTATGTAAAATTTATAAACAAATTTCTGTTCTAATAAAATTTGAAAAATTAAGGATTTCTATTCCGTGTTCGGGAAGGGTTCTGTCTTTAACTCGCGTCGATTCTTTTATGAATGAATCGACGTATAAAATACGGGGTATAACATTCTTTCCCCCTTTATAACATTCGTACTCGAATATTGAATTGGTCCCGTAAGGTTCTATAAGAAATTTTGGAAAGGTTTCCCTTATCGTCATAACATATAGTCTTATCAGACAATCAATATAATCAAGTGAGGAGTTTAAGTTACCTGTAGGCGTAGGGAACAAGTAAGGATACTTGTTCTTCATCTCCTCCTCAGCTTCCCAGGTCATCTCTTCCCTATTGTTGTTTCGCCATAATAATTTGACGGAAGCCACGTCCTTAGTTCGCAACCTCCTAACCTGTCGATCAAGTATGGCTATAGGCTCTCCTCGTAGGATAACTCCTTTGTCACCTGGACATCATCTACGGGAAATACTCTGGAAGGATCGCCTATACATTTGCGAAGCATTGACACGTGGAAGACTGGATGCACTGCTTCCAATTCAGCTGGTAGGTCTAACTCGTAGGCAACCTGGCCCACTCTACGGTCATCCTGATAAGGCCCAATGTATCTCGGGCTTAGCTTCCCTTTCCTGCCAAATCTCATAACACCCTTCATGGGCGACACCTTCAGGAACACCCAGTCGCCAACCTGATATTCTAAGTGTCGACGTCGATTATCTGCATATGATTTCTGTCGACTCTGGGCTACTAATAACCTTTCCTGAATAAGCTTTACTTTATCAACATCTTATTGAATCGTATCTGGCTAATTAACTTAGTTTCACCAACGTCGAGCCAAACAATAGGTTACCTGCACTTCCTGCCATACAAGGCCTTATACGGTGCCATCTGAATACTCGAATGGTAGCTGTTATTATAGGTGAACTCAATATGTGGTAAATGATCATCCCAACTACCCCTGAAATCAATAACACCGGCTCGTAACATATCTTGTAGTGTCTGAATGGTACGTTCGGCCTGTCCGTCAGTCTGAGGGTGAAATGATGTGATGAGACTAACTTTTGTCCCCAATCCCTCCTCGAAGGATCTCCTGAAGTTAGTTGTAAGCTGGTCTCCTCTATCAGAGATAATAGCTGTGGGAACCCCGTGAAGTCTCACTATCTCCTTGATATATAACTTCGTATAGTTCTCAACTGAATGGGTGGTCCTGACTGGAGGAAAGTGGGCTGATTTTGTCAGCCTATCCACAATTATCCATATAGAGTTATACTCCCGTGAAGTGCAAGGTAAGCCTGTAATGAAGTCTACATTCTGGAATCTTCAACCTCATGTATTATCTTTAAAAAGCTTTTAACTGGTACTCTACCTTTTGGCTTTTAATCTCAATCCTTAGAGTTGGCTACCGAGTAGCGCTGGAGTTCCCTCATATAATAACTTACATAGCCGCTCTGTGCTCTGTCTATCATTAACTGGTATAATTCTGAAATAATTTGACATATGAATTCACCATCTTTTAGTAATCAGCTAATTTTGATCGTCTTGCTTAAATCATCTTATAATTCCATTAATCCAACTTGTAACACTCTAGGCACATTATATCGTGTCACTCATTTATCTTTAATTCAAACTTCTTCTACTGCCTCTTTACTTAGATTTTTGCTCTTGGTTCTCCGCTCACACGCCTTATTTCAATCTTTACACGAATAGGCATAGGTACTCAAATTAGCCCAAGAAATACCTTAGCGTCGTCTCACCAGTCTTTGTGCTTTACCTTGTCTTCTTCTCTCTTAGCTTACAATCGATGTCGGGATAATTCTTTGTCTCAACCATGGCCATGTCCCATTTGCTCTCAGCACTAATTCTATTTCGGTAATTTAGCTTAAATCATCTTTACATCTTTCTGTAATGTACCCAACATACCACAACTGCATTTTTATTACTGAACCCTTACTCCTCTTATCAAGTACTCACTCACTTGGTCTTACGCTTAACATACAAATATTCGTAGGTTGCATAACTATTCTTGTACAATTTGTATAAGGTATATTCAATCTTAGACATAGTTTCTCCGTCTCCTGGTTCATTCTGCTTTACATATCTCATTCATACTAACACTCGTTCGTCCTATTTTGTCATATTACTTTCCCTTCCTTTATTCACTTGTTGGTTTTCTCATTTTCTACCATGGAGATTTTCTATTCCTTATCCTTTGTTACTTATAAGTCGCAACGTCATTAGCGAACAACTCTATAGCCAACATCTTAACCTTTAATTCAGTATAGCATTGCTATCCTTTATAATATCTCTTAAGTTACTCGTTACCATTCTCTTGTCGTATTCTTCCTTTTTATACGCATCCACCTTCTGATGTCATTTTATCCAAGATCTTTAACAATAATTCTCAGCACTGTCTCAAACACCATCCTGACTTCTATCCGTTTATCGCAGGCTTTCAAATCTTACTAACCTATTTCAGCAAGGGATCTAACTTGAAATTTAAGCATCCATACCAAATATATTGCAGGATCAATTGCTCCCATCTCATACTTGCATCTCTCTCACCCGCTTCCGCCCTTAAGGGTGTACTTATACCGTTATCTGTTTATATTCTATTCTATGTCCCCATTTCCAAACTCAAATTCATATGACCCCCCCCCCCCCCCCTTTTTCCAATTCGCTTGGTATACTGTACAGTATCTATGTCTTTTCTTTATAATTTATAACTTTGATTACCCGGGTACGGAACCTTAACAAAATCACGAAGCGACGAGAACCTCTCTATCTCTAGTACAAAATTTTATCTGACCATCTGTACTCGAGTAATGCAACCCATGTAGCAACTCATCCAAGGCCACATTCCACTTACTCCAATCAGTAATTAATCAGTACTTATAGTCGTTCCGAATTCTCAATTAGGTAAGACTTATTTTCCGACGATAAGTGTCCAAAGTTTTCTTGAAATATTATCTTTATTCCAACCTATATCATCTGTTTCCTTTGATGAATTCATAATACACCATTTGTTCTTCAAGCCTACCGTCTTTGTCCCTTAAGGATTTCCGCTATTTTAGAGGTGAAGTCGTGTACAAGCAGTACCCCTTTATGCCTTATGCCCTTTTTTTTTCCTTGTCGTGTGCTCAGTACCGACTTCCAACTTACTTAAAATCATATCAAATTCATTTTAATGATAGCCTTATCTTATCACTTGGTCGTCGTACTACACCTTTATGTTCATAACTATATATTCCCCTTTCGTTCCCTGCTCGTACTCAATTAATTACGTCTATCTTGGATGCTTACTTTAGAATCCCCTTATCATTTCTCCCGTTTATGGCTATATTTTATTCTGTACACGAGGAATCTTATGCTACCTCTGTATCCTTCGGAACACATTACTTTCGCATAATCTTTTTCTCATTTTCAGAGCGTATTTTGTTCCTCCACGTCTATTCTTATCATATCAGTCATTTTCTAGCACTCATTCTACCCCGTTACTCCTCTTTCTATAACTTGGCCTTTCACAGTTCCGTCACTTATAATACTCGTGTTCTCGGCTGTACATGTCATAACCTATTGCTACACTGTCATCTCGCTTTCTTCTTATTTCCTCCCATTCAATTACTCTGTCTTTTCTCATACTCGTTATCATTTTCGTTATCGTGTACCCTTTATTTTAAACTTTCCCTACAAAACTTGATAAGTCTTTCTTATTTGTACTACAACTCGCTTTTCCGTTTTACACTTACCTTTATATTCTAGTCACATGGATCACGTCATGTCTTTGGCCACTTCCTCTCTAGGCTTTACTTATTTTCATAACAATCCTCCATATTTTCATTATATCCTGTTCATATTCTATCCTATAGCGCAACACTTTTTAATCTTATTCACAGTTCTTATTATGGGTTAATTACACCTTGTGGAGTAAGCATACTTAACCTTTTACCCTTCCTAGTCAATCTTATCCTTCACTACCTCACAACCTGTCTAACCAATACATTCGCAGCCGTCTCAATTCATTTTCCTCTTTACTCTCATCTTAATCATACTACTACTTCTTTTACTATAAACTCGTCATAATTTACCCCTGCTTATCAATTCAGTCGGTACCTTACTATAACATTTTACCAAGATTTGCCAGCCTTTTCCAAATCATCTCTTAGTATCATAAACCCTTTCCAAATTCTTCTTTTTACCATATCGATATCGACTTCCTAATTACTATTACCATCGATTCGGTAGTCGACTTATTTCTCGAGGTCAGCCGTATTCAACTTAGTCAAATCCTATCCTTACTATTGACACAACCTTTCAAAACATATTACAAACCTATATCTCATTCTTTTTTTTTTCTATTTCTGGGAAAATTTGGGCAGAGTTTCCTCTATACTTCTTACTATCCCAAAACCTGCAGGCAGGAATTACCAACAATGCCTCACAGGGCAAACATATATACGTATATATCATATCGTATCATAGCCACACAGGGCTCCCAATATCAACAACAATATGAAAATGATGAACATACCTCGTATGCCCAACTCAAACTGCACCTGTTATACTTTCCTGTTTAATTTCTCTTTCAATCTTCAACTTTACATTTCAATCGTACTTCCATACCTTACTCGACATATATCTTTCGTACCTTTGCTTACCTGCGTACTTTGTAACTTCCAGTATCATCAGTCACTTTCTTCTGTCGATGCCGTTCTTCAGCTGAAATCAAGGGTTAGTATAAGGAATTTCATTTCCTATGGATTGGGCTCTATCGCACGATCTCAGATATTAAAGAAATGTAACATCCTAAATGCCATCACATATCAATATCTTATGCAAGCCGACAAGGATGCCATCACATATCAATATCTTATGCAAGCCGACAAGGCTGCCACTATAGACGAACATCATACCACAGCACATCGTATAGACACAGCTGAACAGAACCCATACACAACCCACACATATGTCTACAGACCTCTAAGAGTACCAACAGTAACATATGACGGGACAGGGCCCCGTCGTACCCCTGGACAAAACATATATACATATATATACATATCAAGAAGTCTGTACTAAAATCTAGGCTCCGGAACGACGGAGCTCTCCAAGACAGCAGAAAGGGAATCCTAAGCTGGCGGATCACCAAAGCGAGTATCTGCACCTGCGGGCATGAAACGCAGCCGCCCGAAGAAAGGGGGTCAGTACGGAATATGTACTGAGCATGTAAAGCATGAAATGCAGTAAAAGGATCATAACTGAAATAAGGAGTACAGGAACAAGTACAACGCTCAGAATACCAAAATACTTGCCTTTGAAACATAAATCATGCATGTCGATATCATATATCATATACATATATACCGTACCCGGCCCTCTAGTGAGGGACTCGGTGAATAAAGTCATCATATGCCCTCCTGGCCACCATAACATGTCATCATATCATCATATCATCATATATATATATATATACCGTACCCGGCCCTCTAGTGAGGGACTCGGTGAATAATGCAGTGAAACTGTGCACGATAACATACCCGGCCCGGGACTCGGTGAAAGATATATTGAGGCATACACGAGCAGAGTAGTGAGAAACCATATGCAATTTTAAACATTATCAAAGACTCAATGGAATAATCAAAACGAACTATCATTTGCAAATTCACATAATAATCATATCAAATACCTTCGGATGTCCCTGTGGATTATATCAAAACGGAACTTTGAAATCATATGTACATATCAAAACAATGATAAATCAAATTCTGAGAATCAAGAACATTAGTCATCCTAGTGCCTCTAAGAATAGGAACTTCTTTGGAACCATATACATATCGTCTATTCGTTTTGTAAGGATCATGCCAAAAAAAGAAAGAAGTGTTAACTTTACATACCTTTGGTGTTTATTCGTAACACAACACGTATACGCTGCCCAAAGTTTCAACCTATATTAAGACGTCAAGAATTATGGCTAAGCTACGGGGAGACTCAAAACGTTTCCCCACGTTAGCAACTCCTTTCTAGACAATTTAGACGACGGTTTCCTTACATCCCAAAATAATTACATACTAGTCAAGCTAACGCCAATAATTATACGTTTAAGTACTATATCGAGGCTATTCAAGACAAGATGCAAGAATCACTCCGAACAGTCCGCACAACATTCCAAACAGTCCACGCAATATTCCAAACAGCCCACATTCACAACATTCAATAACGATCCACATACGACTACTACGTCTTCAAGTTATTCCTAATAGTCCGTAGCCTTAACGTTTTCATGTAAACAACTTTATAATAGCCCAACCAACATACAATACAATGAATAATCTTAATAATCATTAATATTCCAAGCGCAACAAGATCAACAACAACATATCTAAAACAACCCCTAACTTTCACACAAAGGATGCCTGAAATTCTTACAAATGTTTACGAACACACCAAGGAAACCACATACGATTCTTACACATTATTTCATATCTTCTTTTCATATACTTTCAGTAAGTTACGACCAGCAGTCACACGACAACTACATCATAAATTCATACGCCAATAAGCTACATTATTATCACTACAATCCTTACAACAACCCACAAACAATTTCAGCTCCAACTCTAACCATTAAATACCTTCATATCCATCATAAAATTCATGACAACAACAATCAAAATACTAAGTAAAATCAGTTCACTACTTTCCACACAAAACAGTCCACTACACGGCCTCAATTCAACAAAATAACAACATGTTCATATCAACACAACTTCACCTTTTACCTTCCAATTCTTTTCATTCTTTTTACCATGCAATTTATGATAGCAACAACCATAATTACTAAATAAAATCAGTCCCTTATTCCACACCAAACAGCCCCCTACGGCTACCACAATGTCTCAACATCAACACACACAATTTCATACATGCAATTCACATTTACACATTCATAACACATCCAAATCACCCTTAAAACAGCCCCTACGGCTTCAACAACATTCCAACACCAACATTCATAATTTCATACATGCAACTTATATTTACACATCTACCACACGTTTTGAACCACCCTTAATACATGCAAAAGAAAGTTAAACCTTACCTTAACAATCTAACTTCTCAACTTGGCTAGAATTTGATGACTTGAACTAATACTTGTTCTTGTTGCTCCAATGGCTACTCCACGTTGCTATGCACCTTCCTAAGGGTTGAAACACTTGAAGAAAATAATTTTTTTGAATCAACTTGGAGAGCAAAGTTCTGGCCGTGAGCTTCAAGAGCATGCATGACATGTTTATGGTTTCTTCTTCACTTGAAACATAATGGTGAATGTGTTGAACACTTTAGGGGTTTAATGGTGAGACATAAATGGAAGGGCTGGCCGTGTTTGGTGGTGGAGCTTCCATGGCAGCCGTGTCTCTCTCTCTCTTCTTCACTTGGTGAAAATGAGAGCTTCTCTCTCTATGTTCACTTTGTGGGGTTGGAAAGTGAGTTGTGGTTGCAACTTTGGTCAACAAGGAGACCATTTTTCTGCCCAAGAGGGTCTTACACGTCCCCCAACCCAAGCATGGGCTAAAAATCTGATTTTGTCATGTGTTAGTAGGGCCCACACGGCCACTAGTGCAAAATTTGTGAATATTTAAATTTTAATCCCCACTTAATAATCGGATCATGGTTAATTAATCCCTAATCTCCATTAATATGTTTACTCTAAGTAAAATTTATAAACATATTTATGTTCTAATAAAATTTGAAAAATTAAGGATTTCTATTCCGTGTCCGGGAAGGGTTCTGTCTTTAGCTCGCGTCGATTCTTTTATGAATAACTCGACGTATAAAATACGGGGTATAAAATTTCCTTTATTGCTATAACATGTAGTCTCGTCTACCAATCAATATAATCAAGTGAGGAATTTAAATTACCTGCAGGCGTAGGGAACAAGTAAGGATACTTATTCTTCATCTCATCTTCGGCTTCCCAGGTCATCTCTTCTCTATTATTATTTCGCCATAATACTTTGACGGAAGCCACATCCTTAGTACGCAATCTTCTAACTTGCCGATCAAGTATAGCCATAGGGTTCTCCTAGTAGGACAGCTCCTCCGTCACCTGGACATCATCGACGGGGAATACTCTAGAAGGGTCACCAATACATTTGCGAAGCATTGACACATGAAAGACTGGATGTACTGCTTCCAAATCAGATGTCACGACCTAAACCCGTAAGCCGTGACTAAGTACCCGAACTGGGCACTCGTATACACTCCCGTTAGCTACATGTTCAGTCCACAATAGACACCACATGGAATTCATAACGACCAAATCATGGTCTCAGATTTGTCGCATAATTATACATATAAAAGCAAGCCGACAAGGCTGCCATCACATATCAATATCATGTGCAAGCCAACAAGGCTGCCACTATAGACGAACATCATACCACAGCACATCATATAGACACAGCTGAACAGAACCCATACACAACTCACACATATGTCCACAGACCTCTAAGAGTATCAATAGTAACGTAACATATGACGGGACAGGGCCCCGTCGTACCCTTAAACAACATATGCATCTATTTAGATCAAACAGGATCTATACCAAAGTCTGGGCTCCGGAACAACGGAACTCTCCAAGATAGCAGAAGGGAAGTCTTAAACTGGCGGTTCACCAAAGCGCGTATCTGTACCTGCGAGCATGAAATGCAGCCCCCCGAAGAAAGGGGGTCAGTATAGAATATGTACTGAGCATATAAAGAGTGAAATATAGTAAAAGGATCATAACTGAAATACGGAGTACAATATCCAGAATACCAAGATGCTTGCCTTTGAAACATAAATCATGCATGTCCGTATCATATATCATACTCAACCCATTTTGAGACGTAGTAACATAATTAGATAATCATCTTGTACGTATATATATAGAACATGTCTCGGCCCTATAGTGAGGGACTCGGTAAATAAAATCATATCATCATCATGCATATATATATATAATGTGTCCCGGCCCTCTAGTGAGGGGCTCGGTGGATAAAGTCATCATATGCCATCCTGGCCGCTATCACCGTATCATCATATCATCATATCATCATGTCATCATATCATCATATACATATACATATAACGTGTCCCGACCCTCTAGTGAGGGACTCGGTGAACAATGCAGTGAAGCTGTGCACGAAAACATACCCGGCCCGGGACTCGGTGAAAGATATATTGAGGTATGCACGAGCAGAGTAGTGAGAAACTATATGCAATTCAAAAAGTTTTTAAGGACTCAATAGAATAGTCAACACGAACCATCGTTCGCAAATTCAATAATATTCATATCATTTACCTTTCGGATGTCCCTGCGGATTATATCAAAATGGAACTTTGAAATCATATGTACATATCAAAATATATATATAAAATGTAAATTATGAGAATCAAGATCATTAGCCATCCTAGTGGTTCTAGGAATAGGAAGTCCTTTGGAATCATATATATATCACAACGATCATATGTACATATCGTATATTCATTTCACAACAATCATGCCAAAAAGAAAGAAGGGTTAGCTTCACATACCTTTAGCGCTTATTTATCACACAATATGTATACGCTGCCCAATAATACTTCAACCTATATTAAGACGCCAACAACTACGGTTAAGCTACGGGGAGATTCAAAACGTATTCTAACGTTAGTAACTCCTTTCTAGATGTTTAGATGACGTTTTCTCTTGTAGCCAAACCAACTACATACAACCAATCCCACATCAATAATTATACGTTCAATACCAATCTAGACAGCCCACACAACATTCCAAATAGTCCGCATTCACAACATTCAATAGTGATTCACATACGGCTACTACATTCTCAAGTTATTCGTAATAGTTTGTAGCCTTAACGTTTGCATGTAACAACTTTATAACAGCCCATTCAACATACCACACAATGCATAATCTTAATTATCATTAATCTTCCAAGTTCAATAAGAACAACAACACCGTGTCAAAACAGTCCGTATGCGATTTCAAATCAATCCATACCTTACAACATTCGATAATAGTTTACATGCGGTTATGACACCTCTATTTTATTCTCATTACTCTATAGTCGTAATACTTCATCAAAATGATTCTATAACAGCCCAATTACTATGACAACATGATGTATACTCTTAATTATAATTAGTTTTTCCAACTTAACAAAAACAACAACACGTCCAAAACAATCCTTAACGAACAACATAAAGATGCTCAGAATTCTTGCAAACGTTTACGAACATATTAAGCGGACTACAAACGATTCTTACACCTTATTTCATGTCTTATTTTCATATAATTTCAGTAAGTTACGGCCAGCAACCACACAACATGTACATCATCACTTCTTACGCAACTAAGCTACCTTGTCATCACTATAATCCTTACAACAACCCACAAACGATTTTAGTTCTAACTCCAACCATTAAACACCTTCGTTTCCATCATAAAATTAATGACTAAAACAATCAAAATATCAAGTAATATCAGTTCATTATCTTCCACACAAAACAGTCCCTACACGGTTTCAACATGCTTCAACATCACACACAAGATTTCATGGATTCAATTTATATTCATACTAACACAACTTCACCTTTAACCTTCCAATTCTTTTCATTCTTTTTACCATGCAATATATGATAGCATCATCCATAATTACTAAATAAAATCAGTCCACCATGGCCACTAAAACAGTCCCTACGGCCACATTAACATTCCAACACCAACATTCATGATCTTATGCATGCAATTCATGTTCATCAAGTTACAACCATACTTCAACATCAACATATATAATTTCATGTCTACTATCATGTTCCAACATCAACACACATCATTTCATGTATGAAACTTATATTCACATATCTACATCACCCTTAACACATGTAAAAGAAAGTTAGATCTTACCTTGACAATCCGACTTCTCAACTTGGCTAGAGTTTGTGAATTGAAATGATAATGGTTCTTGTTGCTCCAATGACTATATTCACGTTTCTAGGGACCTTCTAAAGGGTTGAAATGCTTGAAGAAATATTTTTTTGATCAACACATAAAGAGCTCCAAATTTAGCCACTTGGCCGAGAGTTTTTCTCTCCTTCACTAGTCTTTCTATTTTTGTGTTGTGAAGTTGAAATGAGAAGATGAGCTCTCTTAGTTATCCATTTGATTAAACGAAGATGACTACAAGTTGGACACAACACATTCTCCACTCTTGACATTGAGCACTGAATTAACTTTACACTAAAATTCAATTCTTTTCTCTAAACTTTCGGCTGAACCTCCCTCTTTGTTTCCTTTCTTCTTCTTTCCATTTAATTGTTTACAATACAATTGCATGTGTAGTGGATGATTCATACACTAACCTTGTCCATTGCAATCATACAAAGATGAATGGTCAATATTTAAATGTGCAATGACTTATCCAACTTGTATACCTTCATAAAATAATGCATGCTTTCATAAAGTAATAGATGCCTTCAATATTCAAATGCATGCCTCACATGGGTGCCTTATTTTCAGCCACCTTGGCCGAAATTCATACCTTTATTCCTTTCAATTTTGTTGTCCAAAATATAATGAAAGTATATAGGATGAATCAACATTTAAATGCATATTTGTTTGTCTTCCATAATAGCCTTATTTTAGATGACTTTGAGTCATCTTTTGGACATGGCATGTTAATGTTCATATTGGCTCATTGTTGCCACTAATTTTCACTTAACACCACAATTAAGTAGTTCCTAATTTCCAACAACATTCTTATACTAAGTAAAATTTATAACCGATTAGTTCTAGTTTAGAAATTAAAAATCCGAGGTTTCTATCTCACGTCGATTCCTTCGCGAATAACTCGACGTATAAAATACGGGGTCTAACATCAGATGGTAGGTCCAACTCATAGGAAACCTTGCCTATCCAACGAATAATCTGATAAGGCCCAATGTACTTCGGGCTAAGCTTCCCCTTCTTGCCGAATCTCATTACACCCTTCATGGGTGAAACCTTCAAGAACACCCAATCACCAACCTGAAACTCTAAGTGTCGACGTCGATTATCTGCATATGACTTCTGTCGACTCTTGGCTGCCAATAACCTCTCCTAAATAAGCTTCACCTTATCAACAGCTTGCTGAATCATGTCTGGGCCTATTAATTTAGTCTCACCAACATCAAACCAACCAATAGGTGACCTGCACTTCCTCCCATATAAGGCCTCATACGGTGCCATCTGGATACTAGAATGGTAGCTATTATTATAAGTAAACTCGATAAGTGGCAAATGATCGTTCCAGCTTCCCCTGAAATAAATAATACAGGCCCGTTACATATCTTGTAGCATCTGAATAGTACGTTCGGCCTGTCCGTCAGTCTGAGGGTGGAATGCTGTGCTAAGACTCACCTGTGTCCCCAATCCCTCCTGGAATGATCTCCAGAAGTTAGCTGTAAACTGAGCTCCTCTGTCTGAAATAATAGATGTGGGAATCCCATGAAGTCTCACTATCTCCTTGATGTATAAACTCGCATAGTCCTCCGCTGAATAAGTAGTCCTGACTGGAAGAAAATGGGCTGATTTTGTCAGCCTATCCACAATAACTGATATAGAGTCATACTTCCGCGGAGTGCGAGGTAAACGTGTAATGAAGTCCATATTAATTACTTCCCATTTCCAAGTCGGGATCTCTATCTCCTGTAATATTCCACCAGGCTTCTGATGCTCGATCTTAACCTGTTGATAATTCGGGCACCGAGC
Organism: Lycium barbarum; assembly: GCF_019175385.1. Classification (NCBI taxonomy): domain Eukaryota; kingdom Viridiplantae; phylum Streptophyta; class Magnoliopsida; order Solanales; family Solanaceae; genus Lycium; species Lycium barbarum. Next base: position 64,307,283 of record NC_083338.1, on the reverse strand, counting down.
GACAAACGCCGCTATGTCCCTCTTCATGCCATCCCACCAATATAAACATCTGAGGTCATGATACATCTTTGTTGACCCTGGATAAACAGAATAACGGGCATAGTGTGCCTCTCCCATATCCTGTTGTCGTAGCCCTGCAACCTCAGGTACACATAATCTGCCTCCATATTATAGCACTCCGTCAGGTGTAACCTCGAATGGGGTCTTCTCCTTTTTAAGAGTTGTATCTCTATATTGTGCCAGAACAGGGTCCTCGTACTGGCGTCTCTTTACCTCTTCTATGATAGAGGATTCAACAACTTCTCGAACCGAAACTCCACCATCTCCAGAATCAGCCAAACGGACTCCAAGATTAGCTAGCCGATAAATCTTACAAACTATCTCCTTCCTTTCTGGTTGCACGTCCGTCAAACTACCCATAGATTTACGGCTAAGGCATGTGAAGCTACCTATTTCGTTTTAGGATCAAATTATCAATTGATATACACGATGTACGAAAGCCATCTAAAGTCGTACATGTATTTCCTTGTTATAGGATTAGCATCAACATTAAGACGAGTTCGTTTTGGGTTTATATTGGCGACTTAAGGCATGTGAAGCTAACCCTTCTTTCTTTTTGGCATGATCTTTATGAAACAAACAGACGACGTGTATATGACTCCAAAGAAGCTCCTATTCTTAGAGACACTAGGATGGCTAATGTTCTTGATTCCCAGAACTTATTTTATTATGTCTTGATAGGTGTCTATGATTTCAGATGTCCTATTTTGATATAATCCATAGTGACATTCGAAGGGTACTTGACATGCCTATTGTCTTGATTTTCAAATGATAGTTCACTTTGATTATTCTATTGAGTCTCAGATATGATTTAGTTTGCAAATGCTTGCTCACTACTCTGCTCGTGCATGCTGTAACATATCTTTCACCGAGTCCCGGGCCAGGTATGTTTTCGTGCATAGTTTCACTGCATTATACACCGAGTCCCTCACTAGAGGGCCGGGTACGGTATATATTTATATATATATGATATGATTATATGATGATGTGATTATGGCGCCGAGGATGGTATATGATGACTTTATTCATCGAGTCCCATAATGGGCCGGGTATGATATATGATATTGATATGCATGATTTTCGTTTCATAACGCACAAGTACATTGGTATCTTGATTGTTATACTTGTCTCCTGTAATCTTTATTTCAGTCATGATCTTCTTTATTGTATTTCATGCTTTATATACTCAGTACATATCTCGTACTGACCCCCCATTCTTCGGGGGGTTGGGGGGGCTGCGTTTCCTGCCCGCAGGTACATATACTCGATTTGGTGATCCTCCATCTTAGAACTTCTACTCAGCTGTTTGGAGAGCTCCATTGTTTCGGAGCCTAGATATTTTGGTACAGATCTTTCGAAATAGACTAATGTATATGTCCAGGGGTACGGCGGGGCCCTGTCCCGTTATATTTCACTCTTATACTCTTAGAGGTCTGTAGACATATGTGGGTTGTGTATGGGTTATGGTCAGCTGTGTCGATATGATTTGTTCTGGATATTCCCGTATGTAGTGGCAGCCTTGTCGGCTTGCATATTATGTCGTGCTTTGGTTAGCTGTGACTCCTCAAGAGACAGGTTATTATGATATATGGCGTTATGAATCTTTCGGTTGCTTTTACAAGTCTCCATACTGTCCTTAGTTTCAGTCTGACTATATTTAGCAGGTACATATACGAGTGTCCAGTTCGGGCTCTAGTCATGGCCCATGGGGTTGGGTCGTGACAATATTTCACTTTTATACTCTTAGAGGTTTGTAGACATATGTGGGTTTTATATAGGTTATGCTCAGCTGTGTCTATATGTTTTACCTTGGATATCCTCGTATATAGTGGCATCGTTGTCGGCTTGCATATCGTGCAATGTGTGGATTAGTTGTGACTCCTCAGGAGACAGGTCTATTATGATATATGGCGTTTTGAGTCTATAGATTTTCCTTGCAGATTTCCATATTGCCTTAGTTACCACTTGACTATACTAGAAAGGTTCGTATATGAGTGTCCAGCTCGGGCACTAGTCATGGCCCATGGGGTTGGGTCGTGACAGACATGCCCGGCCATTTTAGCACGGTGGAATCGTATCGTCATATAATCAATCTAACCCATCATTATTACGCATCTCATGAACATATCATAATTTTATCATAGCTTGACATTTTCATACATAACATAGGCATATTATAAGCTAGCATTATTGATCATCTTGTAGACATGTCATGACTTAGCATCATTTCACATATATCATTAGGAGCATACATTAGACTCTGAAGGCAACTATGGCTATGTCGGGGTGACGTAAGGTCGTGAACCCCCGATTATATTATGAACATTTATGAGTATTCTGCCTCACCTTGAAGGAAATAGTATATAAGGTGAGTGTTAACAACAATGACATCATTAACGTTATAGGAGCATTGTATCATGAACTCTAGAATCTCTATACTTTAACTCATCATCATCATGCTCGTATGTAGTTTGGTATATTTACGGACTCATAAGCTCCATCATATATGAGGATCATGGAAAGCTTGAAGGATTCATGCCTTTGAAGGAAGGGATTAGCCTTACATACCTTTTTCATTTAACTAATTTATGGCTTTCTTGTTCTCCTTTAATGCCCATGTTCTACCTTTAAGATAATTCGTATCGACATTAGCTAATAATTATAAGAACGGACTTACTAACGCAAGAGAAAATTGGGCAGAATTTCCTTTGTTTATACTACTTTTCCCATGTTCTATATCAGCTCCCAAACGTTCATATCAACATTCACAATATCGCACACGACAATCATCATTTATCTACATTTACCACAATTCACCATTTCCCTTCAATTTCTCCACAATTATGGTTATGACTCCCTATTGCGTTTTCTCACATATAATACCTATTCCATGGTATAAATGTCATTTATAACGTATTCACGATCACAACATACCAACATTCATCATTTATTCCACCCATTATTCAACAAGGACATTATTCACTCATTTATGACCCATTTTCTATGTCTTTCTACAATTCAAGTGTCTTAGACTTCCAATACCTTAATCAACATGGTATGGTCGTTAAACTTACCTTAGATGATGGCTGAACAAGCCTTGAATGAAAATACTCTCCTAGCACCAAAACCCTATTTCTCTCTCCTTGAGTTTTCTTGTTGTAGATGAACTTTGGCTAGGTTTCATACCCTTATTTTCATGGATTTGGTGTTGTTGATCTTGGTTTTCCCTTGAATTCTTGTGGATGAATGATGGAGAATATTCTAGAGGTTTCTTGACTTGTGGAGTGAAAATGAAATGAAAATGAAATGAGAAAGGGTCCCTTATATTAAATTGAAAGCTGTCCCAACCAACTTATACAGACCAACATACGGTCCGTACATTTTATACGGACCGTATGTGTGTCCGTATGTTTGGTCCAGAATATGATGTCCCTCTTGGCTAATTATACGGCCTAACATACGGCCAGTATAATTTATACGGTCCGTATGTTGGGCCACATAGTGCCAGTGGTTCCGTTTTCGTTCTCGTCGACTCGTTTGATCTCTGATCCTTTTGGAACCTTCTTGACACTTGTTTAACACCTCAATACCAATCAAAGGGATGTTATCACCCTTCTCTAAGACATCATTATGCCATCATTAACTCGTCGTCCATAATTCCTACCAGACACATAACATATCCTTTACTTTCTTTACCAAACTTCTTCCTTTTGGTCAAATGTCTTTGAATCTCGATTAAGATCATCAAATTCTATTTCTTACTTATCCAAATCATCGTATACGTCTTACTCTTCGCTATTCTATTCACTGTACGCTAACAGGGAAATTCAAAGTGCTAGAAAAGATCAATGACAATGCCTGCAAGATCGACTTGCCAAGTAAGTATAACGTTCATAATGCTTTCAATGTGAGTGATCTTTCCTCTTGTGTTGTAGGTATGCCCGTGGATTCGAGGACGAATCTTCTCCAAGATGGGGAGGATGATATGAACCCAACAAGCACAAGGCCTTTCACTAGAAGTCAAGCAAAAGAACTTCAAGAGTTACAAGCCTTGTTCATGAAGAAGGATGCCTTGGAGGAGATTAGAGAGAATACTTCGCGGATTTACAACGTTTGGGAGTTGGCATTGGAAGAGTTGCAAAGTGGCTAGAAGCGCAAAATGGCTAAATGAACAACTATGGGGCTAATATTGCAATTGCAGGTCATACTTGGAAGTTATGGGGTTAGAATGGCAATTGGAGGTCATAATTGCAAGTTATGAGGCTTTGGATGCAATTGAAGACCCATGTGGGTATTTTTGCAAAAGAGCCACTTTAGGGCCTTTTGGTGTAAAAGACATTAGTATAAATAGTTCTTTCCATTCATTTGGAAGACTGAGCTTGGATATTGTGTGAACTTATATTTTGAGAGATTTAGTTAATATATAGTTTGTTTGGTTGATTATTGACTAAGTGTAATTTCTAAGTTGTGCATTTAATTGCAAATTCCATTGAATTCATAGTAGGTTGCTCATTTGTGGAATCATTTGGGTCCTTCTTTGAGTTCAAATTGCATAGTTTCTTAGGGTTGAATCAAATTGGGAGGGATTGGGTTTGATATACCCAATTTTGCCCATAGATTTACTATCCTTTGGGTATAGTATCTGTCACGACCTAGCCCCGTGAGCCACGACGAGTGTCGTAGCTGGACACTCGTATACGTAGTAGTTACATACAGACAAACTGATTCTTAAGAACAATATGGGAACTTTCTAGTCAAAACACAATAGGATACGCACGCCGGCAAGGCTGCCACTACATGTAATATCATACACAAGCCGACAAGGCTGCCACAACATATCAACAACAAACGCAAGCCGACAAGGCTGCCATTACAAGCGGTAATATCCATAGCAAACCATGTAGACACACCTGAGCAAAACTTATACACAACCCACACATATGTCTACAGACCTCTAAGAGTATCAACAGTGAAATATGACGGGACAGGGCCCCGCCGTACCCCTGGATAAACATATATATATATATATATATATATATATATATATATATATATATACACATCAAAATATTTGTATCAAAAGTCTAGGCTCCGGAACAATGGAGCTCTCCAAGACAGCTGAGTGGAAATCCTAAGCCGGAGGATCACCAAATCGAATATCTGTACCTGTGGGCATGAAACGTAGCCCCCCGAAGAAAGGGGATCAGTACGAGATATGTACTGAGTATATAAAGCATGAAATACAATAAAGAGGATCATAACTGAAATAGAAATTACAGGAGACAAGTATGACTTTAAAAATACCAATACACTTGCCTTATAAAATGTAAAACATGCATATCAATATCATATATCATACCCGGCCCATTATGGGACTCGGTGAATAAAGTCATCACATGCCATCCTTGGCGCCATAATCACATCATCATATCATCATAATCACATAATCATATCATCATATCACATATATATATATATATACCGTATCCCGACCCTCTAGTGAGGGACTCGGTGAACAATGCAGAGAAACTGTGCACGAAAACGTATCCTGGCCCGGGACTCAGTGAAAGATATATTGAGGCATGCACGAGCAGAGTAGTGAGCAACCATATGCAAACTAAATTATATCTGAGACTCAATAGAACAATCAAAATAAAACATCATTTGAAAATCAAGACCATAGTCATATCAAGTGTCCTTCGAGTGCCACTATGGAACATATCAAATAGAACTTCAGAAATCATAGATACGTATCAAGACATAATGAAGAAAGCTCTGGGAATGAAGAACATTAGCCAACCTAGTGGCTCTAAGAATAGGAGCTTCTTTGGAGTCATATATACGTCGTCTGTGTGTTTCACAAAGATCATGCCAAAAAGGAAGAAGGGTTAGCTTTACATACCTGTTATAGGTTAACCGTAACCAAGTTCGCTTCGTCGCCCCCTTAGTCTATTCAACATGAAAGTAACGCTATCGTTAGTAAACTATATTTTCTAGCTTATAAATCCACAACCAATCACTTATAGGAATCATTCCTTAGTTCATACTTTCTTGATTAGGATTTATGTTAGTTAAGAACTTAACGGAAATCGGGCAGCATTTCCTCTATATAACTCGCCTAACCCGAACATCCAATTAGTCTCCTGTTATCACAGCAATACCAACAACAGCAATAATAGAAATATTCATATCAAATCCTTAAAATCCAGCCCATAAACAACTCAAACAACCCAATAACCTCTCTTAATCCTTTTCCAAACCAAATCATTAACATCTAAGGTTATATACCAAACAGACCAACATACGCTTTGTATACGATATGTTATACACTTCTCTCTTCCAAATTTAGGAGCCATATCAATAACAACACGACAACAAAAAGAATAACAACACATAAACGTAAAACCACACTTTTAATCTTTCAACTCAACAAAAACAGCCCACAACTTTATGAACATTTAATCCAATTCATATCTCAACAATTCCATATAACAACTACAACCTTAATTATCATAATTCCTTCACTTTTATCACACAATCAACGACACCAACAACAATTAAACTCGATTAAATCGAAACAACTCCAATTCAACCCAACTCCTAATACCAACGAATTCATGCAATTTTCTTACTTCCAATTTCGTCTAATACAATTTTAATCTTTCCATTACAACATAATTAATCCAATCATACCATAAAAAGACAAGGTCTTACCTTAATTTAATTGGGAAAGATCCTATAATCACTTGCAGTAATTACACCGCTTCTTCTTCCTAAATTCAATTTCCTTACTTTGCCGCCACCTTGCACACGTAAAGCACCCTTATTATTTTTTTTTGCTATCAAAATCTAAGTAAATTGTGGGCTGCCAAGCCATGGCCGTGAGCTGCCATGGCTTGTGCTATAATTTTTTTGCTTCAAGAATTGGATATTTGTGAAGAAGATGACTAAAATTGGTCATTACTCACATATATATATATATATGGCCTGCCCTAGTTACACGTGTCCCACTAGCATGAATCATCCATGCTATTTTTTTAATTAATTCTGGTGGGGCCCACTTAGGTCTAATTAACTTAATTAATCTTAATCAATCACTAATCACCACTTAATAATCTAATCATGGTTAATTAATTTCCCACTTCGCTAATGTTCCCACACTAATTTCAATTAATTAGTAAACCGAGCAATAATAAAATCGGGATTAAAAATTCTCTTCTCATATCTCAAAATTAATCTTGTCCTTAAAATTATTTACGAATAATCCAATCGTACAAAAATACAAGATATAACTTCTATCACTAGTCCATAGTCCCTTTTGGTACACACAAAATATTATTCTCAATCACCGTGGTCACACTTGTTATGACCTAAATTATTTCGGGACCTCAAACTCTTTGTACACCGAGCTCTAGATTTTTATCCTTGAATATGATCGAATTCTCCGGGCTCGGGTAATTTTGTTCATATTGGACGATTCAATTTCCTTGTCCAAAAATACGGGATGTAACATCCTTCCCCCCTTTGGAACATTCGTCCTCGAATGTTAAACTAGTCCTTCGCGCCCAATAATTCGTTAAATGTTCTTTTATTGAATCATGCCCTTCACATGCCTCTTTCGTTGGTCGATTCCCTTCAATTTATTTTAATGCATCCCAGATCTCTATGTAACCATTCCCGTAATATTTCCTCTTTCTGTTGCTTCTAAAGGTAATAATTCCATGTCGTTGTCCTTACTCTCCTTCTTATTTCGCAGTCGGCTATCAGTTGTATTGCGAGCTCTTCTACTGAAATGTTATTCTCTCTCTTGTCTGCATACTGTTCAGTTGTACTATCACTGATTGATTCAAACTTTTATTCATGGTGCACTTAGTCATAACTCGACTCTTTCTTCTCCTATAGTTACTCCCTTAAGCTGTATCGTTCACTTCGATTTACCTTTTAATCTTTAAATAAGATCTTATAACGCGCAGACATCCCTCGTCAGTTTATTAGACTTTACAATCCTTGGAGTATTTCATATCTCTGGTAACTTGTAGGCCTTTCGCAGACCTTACGAATAAAACGACATTTCCCAAGGTGCGACATTATTTTACTCCAATAATCTTGCATTTCTCTGCTGTTACAGTCCGTATTCTGGAATCTTCAGCATCATATGTCACTTCTCGACTATCTTTTTAAAAGTTTTTAACTGTCACTTTGCTTTTAGCTCTTAATCTTGATCTTTAGGGTTGGCTATCAAGTAGCGCTGGAGTTCCCGCATATAACAACTTTACATAGCCGTTGTGTAATCTTGCTATATAATTCTAAAAGAATTTTTGATTTGACATATAAATTCACTGTTTTCTAGTAATCATCTCGCTTAAACCACTTCGCAATTTCCCTTGATCCAACTTGTAACACTTTAGGCATATCATCACGTGTCGTTTCTTTATCTTTAATTCAAACTCTTCTATTGCCTCTTCATTCAGATTTTGCTCTTAGTTTTCCTATCACGCATCATGTTGCAATCTTATAAGAATATACGTGGGTTCTCAAATTAGCCCAAGAAATACCTTAGTGTCGTCTTACTAGTCTTCATGCTTAACCTTGCCTTCTCCTCTCGTACCTTTCAATCAGTATCGGGGCTCAACCCCATGCCCTATTTTCCCTCAGTACTAATTCTATATTGGTAATTTAGCTTAAACCATATTTACATCCTTCCTTAATGTACCCAAAATATCACAACCGCATTGTTATTACTGAATCCTTACTCTTCTTATCAAGTACTCACTTGGTCTCATTCTTAGCATATAAACATCCGTAAGTTGTATAACTATTCTTGTACAACTTGCATAAAGTATATCCAATCTTAGTCATAGCCTTTCCTTCTCCTGGTTCATTATGCCCTACATAATTCGCCCGTACTAAAACGCGCTCGTAGCCTGTCTTGTCATACTTCTTTCCTTTCCTTTATTCACCCTTTGATCTTCTCGTATCCTACTATAAGAGATTCTCTATCCCTTCTCCTTACTACTTATAAGTCACAATATCATTAGCAAACAACTCTATTGCCAACATCTTAGCCTTTAACCGAGTATAGCGTAGCTATCCTTTATAGTATCTCTTAAGTTACTCGTTACCATTCTCTTGTCGTACTCCTTCTTTTTACAAGCACCCACTTCCTAATGTCATATTATACAAGATCTTTATAAATGATCCTCGGTCTTGTCTCAAATACCATCCTGACTTCTATCCGTTTATTGCTGGCCTTCAGATCTTACTAACTTGTTTGAAGCAAGGGATCCCACTTGAAGTTTAAGCATCCATATCAAATATATTGCAGCGTCAATCGTTTCCATCTTACACTTGCACTTCTCTCACCTGCTTCCCCCCTTAAGGGCATACTTATACCATTATCTATTTATATTCCGCTCTATGTCCCTATTTCCAATCTCAAATTCACCTGATCTTTTTTTCTCTAACTCACTTGGTATACACCATATCCATGTCTTTCCTTTATAATCATAATTTTGATTATCTACATGCGAAACCTTAACACAATCATGAAGTGACGAGAACCTTTCTATATATAGTACAAAATCTCATCTGACCATCTGTACTCGAGTAATGTAACCCATGTAGCAACTCATCCAAGGCCACATTCCACTTACACCAATCAATGATTAATTAGCACTTGTAGTCATTCCAAATTCTTAATTAGGTAGCATTATATTTTGATGATAAGTGTCCAAAGTTCACTTGTAACATTATCTTTATCCCAACCTACATCTTTTGTTTCCTTTAATAAATTTACAATACACCAATTGTTCCTCAGGCATACAGTCCTTGTCCTTTAAGGATTTCACTATTTCCGAGGTGAAGTCATATACGCGCAGTACTCCTTTATGCCTTATGCTCTTTTACTCTTGTTGTGTACCCAACACTAACTTCTAACTTACTCAATATCATATCAAGTTCGTCTTAATGATAGTCTTATCTTATCACCTTGTCGTCGTATTACACCTTTAAGTTCGTGGCTATGTATTTCCCTTTTATTTTACACTCGTACTCAATTAATTACGTCTATCTTGGGTGCTTTCTTTAGTATTCCTTTCCATTTCTCCATTCTCTGTCCATCTTTTATTCTGTGCACGAGGAATCTCATGCTACCCCTGTATCCTTCGGAAAACACTACTCGTGCATAATCCCTTTCTCTTTTTCAAAGCGTATTCTGTTCATCCCTATTTATTCTTACCATGCTAGTCATTTCTAGCACTCATTCAACCTCGTGGCTCATTTTTCTATAGTTTGGTCTTTCACAGTTCCGTCACTTATATTACTCGTTTTCTTGACTATACATGTCATAACCTATTACTACACTGTTATCCCACTCGCTTTCTTCTTATTTCCTTCTTTCAATTAACTCATTCTTTTCTTGTGCTCGCTTTCATTTTCGTTATCACATAATCTCTATTCTGAACTTTCCCTATAGGACTTTATAAGTATTTCTTATTCGTTATATAGCTCGCCTTTATACTTTAATCACATAGATCATGTCACATCTTTTAGTCACTTCCTCACTAGGATTTACTCATTTTAATGACAATTCTTATTGTATTCACATAATATCCTGTTCGTAATTAATCCTATGGTGTAACACTTCTTAACCTTAAGGATTCACGATTCTTACTATGGTTTAATTACACTCTATGGAGTAGATGTACTTAACCCTTTTACCCTTTCTGATTAATCTTAGCCTTAATACCTCACAAGTTGTCTTATCAATACATTCGTATTCGTCTTCTTCCTCTGTACTCTTGTCTCAATCATACTGTTACTTCTTCTAACTATAAACTCGTCGTAATTTATCCCTGCTTGTCAATTCAGTGATACTTCAATATACCACCTTATTAAGATTTGCCAGCCTTTTCTAAATCATCTCTTATTATCACAAACCCTTCCAAATTGTCCTAGCATTCCCTTTTTACCATATTGATCTTGACCTCATAATTACTATTACCATCCATGCAACTGTTAACTTATTTCTCAAAGTCAGACTTGCAACTTGGTCAAATCCTATCATTACTGTTGACACAACCTTTCAAGACATATTACGAACTTATATCTCATTCCCTTTTTATTTCTAAGAAAATTTTGGCAGAGTTTCCACTGTATTTCTTACTATCCCCAAAACCTACACGCAGGAAATACCAAAAATGCCTCACAGTACCTGTTATACTTTTCTGTTTACTTTCCCTCTTAATTTTTAGCTGCATTTCAATCATACTTCAATATTCGTACATTATCTGACATGCATCTTTCGCACCGTTGTTTACCTGTGTACTTTGTAGCTTCCAATATCATCAGTCACTTTCTTCTGGAAATGCCGTTCTTCAGCTGAAATGAAGGGTTAGTATAAGGAATTTCATTTCCTATGACTGGGCTCTATCACACGATCTTAGATATGAAAGAAAGGTAACATCCTAAATGTCCTGTAGCTTGCTGTTTATGGATGTGGTGTACAACACACCGATAAACAAGACTCTACTAGACACGGTCTGTAGACACTCCGAGGATGAACAACTCTCATACCACTTCTGTCACGACCCAGCCCTGTGGGCCACGACTAGTGCCGTAGCTGGACACGCGTATACGTACTTGTTACATATAGACAAACTGATTCTTACGAAAAATATGGGAACTTGATAGTCAAGACACAATAGTATACGCAAGCCAGCAACGCTGCCACTACATGTAATATCATACACAAGCCGACAAGGCTGCCACAACATATCAACAGCAAACTCAAGCCGACAAGGCTGCCATTACAAGCGGGAATATCCATAGGAAACCATATAGACTGTCACGACCCGACTAGGGGCCGTGACGAGTACCCGATACATGTACCGAGCTCCCTTATCTATCATATTACCTTTACCTCTTAGCAAGCCGTGTAAACAGAGCCATTTCTTTTTTTGAACATTAACACTAGCAGCGTCATTCTGAACATAAACTAGTAAACTTCGTTGTTACTTTATACAACAATCATGCCGAGACACCATACATATATATGTACCTGAATGACTATGCATATCTGTCTACGAGCCTCTAGACATAGTACACTTATACATAGAAAGGGCCGAATACTGTCGTGCCCGAATATACATACACACAAAATAGTACCGCGGGAGTGAGGCTCCGGAACAACTGGAGCACTGTAGAGTACCGCTGGTAGAGCTCCTAAGAATACCGTCCACCTGTTTGCTGACCTGCGCGGCATGAAACGCAGCGTCCACAAGAAGGGACGTCAGTACGAATAGTGTACCGAGTATGTAAGGCATAAAAGATAATATAAACAGTAATCTAGAGTACGATTAACAATATCATGGAGTCATAGGACATATAACGAGGCAGGAAGGTAACCTGTACGTGGGAAGGCCCTTTTTTCAGGTCAGTTGTCATGTAGGCTTGTCTTTTCACCTTTGAAACGTTTCTTTTCATAGGCACAGGAATTAACATTTATATATTACTTATTCTCGTGTACAGAAAACAGTACATTTGAGTAAACAGTATCTTTTATTCACATTTACAGACGCCGAATACATCGGCTCTCCCAACCCCCTCCCAAACGGTGTCCCAACACATTACATCATATATATATCATACATTAGATATATACAGATGCCGTGTACGGCTCTCCTATATCCCGCGTCCGGGCATCCCGCGTCCAGGATGAAATCCAACTGAATCAGGTGGTCATATAACAGTGGCCCTTCCCCTTTCCCCATATACATATACATGTACATTTACTTCTCTCTTATACATACACATGTCCTATATTCAAGTACTTACCTTATATATATACAAACCCATACACATCTACATGTAGCACCTAACTAGCATGCACGGGAGTCCAAGGAAAGTTACGCCCATCGGAGTGACGTAAAGTCGGTAGCCTCCGATTACATTATGGAGTACTTGTGATCGCTTTGTCTCACCTTGAAGGGACGAGTATTTTAAGGCGAGACTATCAACGGAGAGTAGTATTACAGTAAACCGTAGAATGAAATCGTGGGCATCATAGATGACAGTCATAGGCTTTGGAGTCTTAGAAAATGAAGTTATAGCTAGGGAATATAAATACGATTCACAAATTAGTTTATCAATTTCATATTCACATTGGACCCTTAGCTTAAAAATCTTAGTCGTAGAATCGTTCCGGTCGTACTTGTCATAGGTACATTCTCTTGTCTAACATTGTCATTATCATTATCCCCATAGAAACATTCTCGTTAGAGTAGTTATAGTACTTATCATTCGGTAATGAGGTCGGGATCAAAAGTCCCCCTTTGATTTACTTCAAGTAAGTCAACCAAGGCTATAGGAAAATCCGAGAGTAACGGGCCCACCACATTGAATATCTGTACCTCCGGGCATGAAACGCAGCCCCCTGAAGAAAGGGGGTCAGTACGAGAAATGTACTGAGTAAAGAAAGCATGAAATACAATAAAGAGGATCATAACTGAAATAGAAATTACAGGAGACAAGTATGACTTTCCAAATACCAATACACTTGCCTTATAAAATGTAAAACATGCATATCAATATCATATATCATACCCGGCCCATTATGGGACTTGGTGAATAAAGTCATCACATGTCATCCTTGGCGCCACAATCACATCATCATATCATCATAATCACATCATCATATCATCATATCATCATATATATATATATACCATATCCCGGCCCTCTAGTGAGGGACTCGGTGAACAATGTAGACAAACTGTGCACGAAAACGTATCCTGGCCCGGGACTCAGTGAAAGATATATTGAGGCATGCACGAGCAGAGTAGTGAGCAACCATATGAAAACTAAATCATATCTGATACTCAATAGAATAATCAAAATGAACCATCATTTGAAAATCTAGACAATAGTCATATCAAGTATCCTTCGAGTGCCACTATGGAACATATCAAATAGAACTTCAGAAATCATAGATACGTATTAAGACATAATGAAGAAAGCTCTGGGAATCAAGAACATTAGCCAACCTAGTAGCTCTAAGAATAGGAGCTTCTTTGGAGTCATATATATATCGTCTGTTTGTTTCATAAAGATCATGCCAAGAAGGAAGAAGGGTTAGCTTTACATACCTGTTATAGGTTAACCGTAACAAAGTTCGCTTCGTCGCCCCCTTAGTCTATTCAATATGAAAGTAACGCTATCGTTAGTAAACTATACTTTCTAGCTTATAAATCCACAACCAATCACTTATAGGAATCATTCTTTAGTTCATACTTTCTTGATTAGGATTTTGGTTAGTTATGAACTTAACGAAAATTGGGCATCATTTCCTCTATATAACTCGCCTAACCTGAACTTCCAATTAGTCTCCTGTTATCACAGCAATACCAACAACAGCAATAATAGAAATATTCATATCAAATCCTTAAAATCCAACCCATAAACAACTCAAACAACCCAATAACCTCTCTTTATCCTTGTCCAATCCAAATCATTAACATCTAAGGTTATATACCAAACAGACCAACATACTCTTTGTATACGATACGTTATACACTTCTCTCTTCCAAATTTAGGAGCAATATCAACAACAACACGACAACAACAAGAATAACAACACATAAACGTAAAACCATTTTAATCTTTCAACTCAACAAAAATAGCCCACAACTTTATGAACATTTAATCCAATTCATATCTCAACAATTCCATATAACAACTACAACCTTAATTATCATAATTCCTTCACTTTTATCACACAATCAACGACACCAACAACAATTAAACTTGATTAAATCGAAACAACTCCAATTCAACCCAACTCCTAATACCAACGAATTCATGCAATTTTCTTACTTCCAATTTCGTCTAATACAATTTTAATCTTTCCATTACAACATCATTAATCCAATCATACCATAAAAATACAAGGTCTTACCTTAATTTAATTGGGACATATCCTATAATCACTTGCACTAATTACACCGCTTCTTCTTCCTCAATTCAATTTCTTTATTTTGCCGCCTCCTTGCACACGTAAAGCACCCTTATTATTATTTTTTTGCTATCAAAATCTAAGTTGATTGTGCGCTGCCAAGCCATGGCCGTGAGCTGCCATCGCTTGTGCTATATTTTTTTGCTTCAAGAATTGGATATTTGTGAAGAAGATGACTAAAATTAGTCATTACTCACACACACACACACACACACACACACACACACACACATATATATATGTCCTGCCCTAGTTACACGCGTCCCACTAGCATGAATCATCCATGCTATTATTTTTTTAATTAATTCAGGTGGGGCCCACTTAGGTCTAATTAACTTAATTAATCTTAATCAATCACTAATCACCACTTAATAATCTAATCATGGTTAATAATTTCCCACTTCGCTAATGTTCCCACACTAATTGCAATTAATTAGTAAACCGAGCAATAATAAAATCGGGATTAAAAATTCTCGTCTCATATCTCAAAATTAATCTTGTCCTTAAAATTATTTACGAATAATCCAATCGTACCAAAATACAAGATATAACATCTAGCACTAGTCCATAGTCCCTTTTGGTACACACAAAATATTATTCTCAATCACCGCGGTCACACTTGTTAAGACCTAAATTATTTCAGGACCTCAAACTCTTTGTACACCGAGCTCTCGATTTTTATCCTTGAATATGATCGAATTCTCCGGGCTCGGGTAATTTTGCTCATATTGGACGATTAAATTTCCTCGTCCAAAAATACGGGATGTAACAATATCTATCCTTTTTATCTTCTCATTTTCAATTTCCCCAAGTTCCTTTTTATTTTCTTTTGTTGTTTTTGAATTCTTAGAGTTTCCTTAGGTTGAATCTTATCACAGGCAAAGGGACGTCAGTACGAATAATGTACCGAATATGTAAGGCAGAACTGAAACAATATATCTCGACTCGGATGATAAAAGAGTAACAGACTCAATCGGTACCTGTAACTAACTCTGATAAACATATATGTGCATATGAACTTTTGATGCAGCGTGAGTATGTATATATATATATATATATATATATATATATATACATATACATATACATACATATATAATGCATGCCTTCTCCCTGCTCACAGCCGCTTCGGGCATAATAGCATAATGGCCCCTTCGGGCATCATAATCATCGAATACCAGCTGATCAAGTGGTTTACGTATATAACGCCTTAGCCATGTTCCCCTTCCCTGTGAAATGATGTCGTGCAAGTATGTAAATATGCAAATGCATGAAAATCTTAGGAAACCATCAAAAGACTCCCTTCGAAGCAGCTTTAACGTAAAACGGGAACTTCTTCCCCTTTTCTTAAAAATGGGAACTTCTTCCCCTTTTCATTTGTCTCCTTCGAGACTCAAAAATCAAATGTAAAATGCATATGAAAGAGAAAATCTTACGAACGTCCCCTTCGGGAATTAGACAACATTATAAAATCATACAATTGTGGGTGCCCCTTCAGGATTTAGGAGGTCAAGGATACGGATATCCTACATTGTCTAGGAATAGAGTCTTTGGAGTTTATTTATTTGCTGGGTTCGTTCTGATAATAAGGATCTTCATCACTGCCATAATCATCACCGCTATCATGTCTCACTTTGAATGATCCATAACATAAGCTGAGGCCACATATCCTAAATACGTAGCACGCTCAGACATAAGCTGAGGCCACATGTTATGTAGCACGCTCAGACATAAACTGAGGCCACATGGTATGTAGCAAGCTCAGACATAATGTTATATCCCGTATTCTTACACGTTGGATTATTCGTAAGCTAATCGACATAAGTTCAAGGACAAGGTTATTTTTGAGATATGAGACAAGGACTTTTTAATCCCGTTTTTAATAAATGCATGATCTGCTAATCAATTGCAATTAGTGTAGAATATTTGTGGAGATTAGGGATTAATTAACCATGATTAGATTATTAAGTGGTGATTAGTGGTTAATTAAATTAATTAGTGGGCTGAATGGACCCCACTAAAACATGGCCAAATCTGATTGGTCCATGCTATAGTGGGGCACGTGTAAAATTTGTGGGCTGCCTATATAAGGCATAAGATGACTCATTAATCACAACTTCTTCATCAGAAATTCTTGAAAGCAAATTCATCACAAGCCATGGCAGCTCACGGCCATGGCAGTTCATGACCAAGGTTAAGATTTTGATGGCAAAAAATTAAATTCCTAAGGTGTTCTACACATTCAAGGGTGAGCAGCAACGTGAATTTAATCCTTGGGGCAGCAAGAACACTTATAATTTTAATTCATAATTTCAGCAACGTTGAGAGGCCAAGCTTGCTAAGGTAAGGTTCAATTCCCTCCTACATGTTTTAGAGATGGTTTGGTCTTTTTATAATTTAGTGGATGTGGAATTTGTGAAAGGAAAGCTTAAATCATGCTAGAATTTGTATTGATTCCATGGGATGTTTTAGGACTTGTTGTAATATTAGGATAGTTTTCTTGCATATAGTAGTTGATGTCGTTGTGGTGTTGTTGCTGATATGAATCACCAACTTGGAAGAAATAAATGTATAAGATATCGTATACGAAGCGTATGTGGCTTGTTTGGTGTATATTGTTAGATGTTCGAGGTGTATCGGGCATTGTTATGTTGTAATTAGGGGTTGTTAGGGGCATGTTGTTATTAAGTTATTGATGGGATTTTCTTGTATATGGATAATAGTCACTGACTGTTGTGTTGCTCGATTCAAAAGAAAAGATAAGTTTAAAACGTACTTCTAGTAGTCCGAAAGATTGATTTTGGGCAATTGTAATTGTTGGACTATTATAAGGTCGTTTCGATGAAGTGTTGTGGTTATAGATTATTAAAGGTAACTTGAATATGTCGTAATCGTTATGTTGACTATTATTGAATATTGTAATGTGTGGACTGATTTGGAATGTTATGCGGGCTGTTTCGGGGTATTCTTGAATTTTATTTTGGCTAGTTCTTGATATAGTTACTTGGACGTGTGGTTGTTGATATTGATCTGGTCGTTTCATAATTAGTTTGAATGTGAGGGAAATGAACAATATAGGAGAAATGCCGCCCAATTTTCTAGGAATAGGCTACTAACATGGAAATACGTTTTAAACCTTTCCGTAGCTTAACCCTAGTTCTTAACGTCTTAATATAGGTTGAGATACTTCGGGCAGCGTATACGTATTGCCTCGCGTATAAGGGTTAAAGGTATGTAAAGCTAACCTGTTATATCTCGTATTTTTATACGTCGAGTTATTCGCAAGAGAATCGACTCAAGTTAAAGACGGGATCATTTTCGGATACGAAATAGGAACTTTTAATTTTAAATTTTAATTAGAACATAAATTTTTTATAAATTTTATTTAGTGTAGAAATATTATTTGAGATTAGGGATTAATTAATTGTGATTAGATTATTAATTAAGAATTAGTGATTAATTAAAATTAATTGGTCCTAATTACTAATAGTGGGCCCCACCCATTTTAATATATATTAAAAAAATGAAAAATGACAATTCAAGAGTTGATTAGTGTGTCACAAGGGGGGGGGGGGGGGGGGGGGAACGTGTCTATCTATAAGCAACCATATATATAGGAAATGAAGTGAACAAATTTACAATTTACTTTCATTTTCAAGAAAATTTAGTTAAGAAAAATTACAAAACCTCCATGGCTGCTCTCGGCCAGCCATGGTGTTGAAGAAAAATTTGTGTTCTTGAATGTTTTGATCAAATTTCAAGTGCATTACAAGTTCAAGGAGGTGATAGCAACAGTGGATATTGAGTTGAGGAAGAAGAAATTGTAAAATTGGAGCAATTGAGTGTAGAAATTCCTCCGAGAAAATTTAGGTAAGATTTTCTTATTTTGTGGTATAATTGTGTTAATAGTGTTGAAATGGAATTATAAAAATTGGATTGGACGAAATTGGAAGTAAGAAAATGCATGAAATTGTTGTTATATGAAATTGTGGGTTGAAAAGGATTCAGAAGGGTTGTTGGATTTTTAGAATTGTTTATGGGCTGAATTGTAAGAATTTTGTATGTATATCTCTATTGCTGTTATTATTGGTATTTCTGTGATAACAGGAGGATAATTGAAAATTCGGGTTAGGCGAATACATAGGGGAAATGCTGCCCGATTTCCGTTAAGTCCGTAACTAATGAAAAACCTTAATCGAGAAAGTATAAGTTAAAGAATGAGTTCTATAAGCGATGGGCTACAAATTTACGAAATAGAAAGTATAGTTACTAATGATAGCGTTACTTTTATATTAAATAGGATAAAGGGGCGACGAAGCGAACGAGATTACGATTAATCTTTAACAGGTATGTAAAGTTGTCTCTTCTTTCTTTTGGCATGTCTTAGATATAAGTGACGAATGATATGAGCTTTGGGGTAGTTCCATTCATATGTTTCGAGTGTGATTCATGATTCCTATTAACTTCTTGATGTTAGAATACTTAAAATGATTGAGCTTCCCTCTCAAATTTTCTATCGTTGGATAGTAGTCGATATATATAAGCTTCTATTCTTGGAAGACTCTATGATAACTCATGTCCTTGACTTCTATAAGCTATTTTATATTATATTGATACATGTGTATGATTCCTAAGGCCCTTTTGATATAATTTATAATGACATTCGAGGGATATTTGATATGATTGTCACTATTGATACTCAGGTGTTAATCCCTTCTTCTTATTCTGTTTGAGTCTTGATAATGTTTTAAATTGCATATGATTGCTCACTACTCTGCTCGTGCATGCCTCAATATGTCCTTCACCGAGTCTCGGGCCGGGTATGTTATCGTGCACTGTCTCACTGCATTGTTCACCGAGTCCCTCACTAGAGGGCCGGAATATGATATATATATATATATATATATATATATATATATATATATATATGATGGTGTTATGCTGTGTTGGCGTGATGGTGTGATGATGTGATGGTGTTATGCTGTGTTATGGCATTATGATGTGTTTATGGTGTTATGTTGTATTATGGCGCCAAGGATGGGGTGGCGACCATGTTCACCGAGTCCCATAATGGGCCGGGTATGATATATGATATTGACATGCATGATTTATGTTTCAAAAGGGCAAGTGTTTTGGTATTCTGGACATTGTACTTGTTTTCTGTACTCCCTATTTCAGTTATGATCCTTTTTACTGTATTTCATGCTTTATATACTCAGTACATATTCCGTACTGACCCCCTTTCTTCGGGGGGCTGCGTTTCATGCCCGCAGGTACAAACGCTCGATTTGGAGGTCCCCCAGCTTAGGATTACCTTTCAGCTATCTTGGAGAGCTCCGTTGTTCCAGAGCCTAGATTTTGGTACAGACCTTCTGATATATATATATATATATGTTTGTCCAAGGGTACGACGGGGCCCTGTCCCGTCATATTTCACTGTTGATACTCTTAGAGGTCTGTAGACATGTGCGTGGGTTGTATACAGATTATGATCAGCTATGTCTATATAGTTATTGTGGAAGTTCTGTTGTTGTAGCAGCCTTGCCGGATTACATATGTTATCGTTTCGTAGTGGCAGCCTTGTCGGCTTGCGTATCATAATGATATATATATATATATATATAGTGGCAGCCTCGTTGGCTTGCGTATGTTACATCGTTTTGATTGATTGAGGACCTATAGTATTAGTCTAACTATGTTTAACAGGTACATATAGGTGTCCAGCTCCGGCACTAGTCATGGCCCACGGGGCTGGGTTGTGACAAAAGTGGTATCAGAGTAGTTCATCCTCGGAGTGTCTACAGACTGTGTCTAGTAGAGTATTCTTTATCTGTTATATCCCGCATTTTTGTGCATTCGGATAATTCAAGATAATTGCGGGAAGCTAAGAGCAAGGCAATATTTTTGATCTTGTTTAACATATATGTTGTTTATGAAAATTTTGATGTGGAAATATTAAGGAAGGCTAGGGGTAAAAAGGAAAATTCGCAAGATGACTCATGGAAATAGGGAGGGAGGCTAAGGGCAAATTCGGAATTTGGAAAAATTCTTTTTATGAATTAGAAGACTAGATAGCAAAAAAAAAGATGGGCTTGAAATTATGGGCCAAGTGTGGCCGGCCAAAGAGATATGGGCCAAGGCCCATATGAAGGCTAAAAATAAGTAATAAAAAGAGGACCAATTCATCATTTTATCATCTTAATCACATAAGAAAGATCAAGAAGCTTGGAGAGAAAAAAAAAAGACCACCATATATTCGGCCAAGGCAAGGCAAAAATTGAAGCCTTCAATATTGATCCAAAAAAATATTTTCTTTTAGTATTCCTACTAATTCAAAGGTCCTCTTTAACGTGATATAAGTGTTGAAGCAAGAATCCCTCTCCTTGTTGCAAGTTCACAATCCTAGCCAAGTGAGAAGTAGAAGGAAAAAGGTAAGATTTAATCTTCTTTTATATGTTATGGATGTTTGTGTATGTTGTAGTATGTAGAAATGGATAAAATTCACGAAAATATGGATTTTGTGTTGTGGCCGTGTGGTTGTGACCAGGTACGGAAGAGAATGAATTAATTTTCTTAAGTATTTTGGTTGTTGTTGTAGTGGAATCTATGATGGGAATGAAAGTTTAATAATTCTAGTTGAAGTTGTAAGTGTTGGAGAGTTGTTTTAGAAGCTAATGTGATTTTAATGTCACTTTTGTAGTTATGGAAGGTAATGTTGTTAATGTGTGAATTGCTAGTATAATTCATGAATTAGAAAGGAGAAAATGTGTTGTTGTTGTTGTTATTGCATTTGGGAAGTTCGAGTGGAATGGCATATTGGTTGGGATTGTTTTGAATATAGTTCGGATTGTTTGAAGTATTCTTGAATATTGCTTGAATGGCTTCGAATTAGTACTTAAATATGTAAGCAATTATGAATTGAACGTAAATGGAAAATCGTCAAAGTTTGTAGAAAGAAGTTGTTAACGTTGGAATGTGTTTTGAAGTGTTTGTCGATATTGTTGGAATAACTGTTGGCATTGTTGTTGCTAAGTTGGCCGAGTTAAATTCTCGGATTTGTTGTTGTGTGTTTGGCCGAGTTGAATTCTCGAGGATGTTGCATTTACAGGGGAAATGCTGCCGAAATTTCTGTAGATTAAGTGTTGGTTTTGAATTGGACTCTTAAATGATTAGCTAATGTTTGGTGCATATGAATATTGTTGTAGATTTTGCGAAGCGAAAGACTTAAGTTCGGTTAGCATAGAGAGCGGCAAGGTATGTAAGGCCTAACCTTTTCTTCTTTGGCATGATCCTTATGAAATAAGTATATGACGTATTTGAATGACTTCAGAAAGATTCTTATCCTTAGCGCCTTTAGGATGGCTACCGTCCTTGAATTTCCATAAGATGTTCCGTATGGTTTTGCTATGTATCTATGATGTCCGATGATGTGTAATTATGATGTCCGAAGTTCGGCCAATATGTTTGCGAATGGCATTTGAGAAACAAATGATAGGACTATAGTTTTGACCTTCCAAATATTAACACATTCGATTATTCCCTCGAGCCTCTGATATGTTTTGATACGTACATACAGTTCCAAAAGCTCTATTTGATTCGATTCGTAACGATTTCCGAAGGCACTTGACATGATTATGGCTCCAATTCCCAAAAAATGGCTCCTGAAATGGTTATAGAGCGTTTTGTACTTCAAACGCTCATAACTTTCCTGTACTAACTCTGATTGATCCGAAACTTGTTTCTGAGCCTTCAGGGGTCGGTGAGTATACTTGTCCATCGAGCCTTAGGATTGATATATATACATATGGTTCTCACTACTCCGCTCGTGCGTGCTACAATTATATCATCCGCCGAGCCTCGGGTTGGTTATATCATTATGTGCACTATGTTATACTCGCCACTAACATATTATGATGTATATGGATCGGAGCCGACGCCTCGACAACATGATATGTTCTGTTTTCTGTATATATATGAACATGATATGTTTTTCAGATGAAGTATTACTATGGATATGTATATGTTATAAGTATGGATCGGGCTGCATGTTCCGTATAAGTATAATATAAGTATGGATCGGGCTGCACGTTCCGCAGCAGTATAATATAAGTACGGATCGGGCTGCACGTTCCGCAGCAGTATAATATATGTATGGATCGGGCTGCACGTTCCGCAGCAGTATGATATATGTATATGGTATTTCGGTTAAATAAGAGAATGTAGCTAGCAAGGAGATAGATATGTCGGGCCCGCGCTGTAGGAACTTTCATTTTGAGAAGGTAGCAGATAATTATTAAGGCGACGGTTACTTAAAGATCATAAGTGTATACGGACCCCCTTTAAAAGGGGGGGAGAACATACTAGATTTGAAACGAACTATAACGATTCAAGCCCCATAAAAGAACTCTTATTAGCTCGGGGCCAGAGTTCAGGGTATGTTGGCATATCGTGAAGATTATGAAAGGACGTAGAAATAAAATGACAAACGTGTGCCATGAGGAAAATATAGGGAGACTCTGTATGGCCGGAAGTGCAAGTCAGCGATGGGTTGGTTCGATATTGACGGAACTAAGTTAATCGGCTCAAATACGATTCAACAGGCAGTCGACAAAGTAAAACCCATACGGGAACGGTATGTGATGGAAAGGAAACTCCCCCGAAGTATTTCAAAAACCTTATGAATCTAGTTTAACATTCGAGGACGAATGTTCTAAAGAGGGGGAGGATGTTATATCCCGCATTTTTGTGCATTCGGATAATTCAAGATAATTGCGGGAAGCTAAGAGGAAGGAAATATTTTTAATCTTGTTTAACATATATGTTGTTTATGAAAATTTTGATGTGGAAATATTAAGGAAGGCTAGGGGTAAAAAGGAAAATTCGCAAGATGACTCATGGAAATAGGGAGGGAGGCTAAGGGCAAATTCAGAATTTGGAAAAATTATTTTTATGAATTAGAAGACTAGATAGCAAAAGAAAAAAAAGATGGGCTTGATATTATGGGCCAACTGTGGCCGGCCAAAGAGATATGGGCCAAGGCCCATGTGAAGGCTAAAAATAAGTAATAAAAAGAGGACCAATTCATCATTTTATCATCTTCATCACATAAGAAAGATCAAGAAGCTTGGAGAGAAAAAAAAAGACCACCATATATTCGGCCAAGGCAAGGCAAAAATTGAAGCCTTCAATATTGATCCAAAAAAAATATTTTATTTTACTATTCCTACTAATTCAAAGGTCCCCTTTAACGTGGTATAAGTGTTGAAGCAAGAATCCCTCTCCTTGTTGCAAGTTCACAATCCTAGCCAAGTGAGATATTGAAGGAAAAATGTAAGATTTAATCTTCTTTTATATGTTATGGATGTTTGTGTATGTTGCAGTATGTAGAAATGGGTGAAATTCACGAAAATAAGGATTTTGTGTTGTGGCCGTGTGGTTATGACATCGTATGGAAGAGAATGAATTAATTTTCTTAAGTATTTTGGTTGTTGTTGTAGTGGAATCTATGATGGGAATGAAAGTTTAATAATTCTAGTTGAAGTTGTAAGTGTTGGAGAGTTGTTTTAGAAGCTAATGTTATTTTAATGTCACTTTTGTAGTTATGGAAGGTAATGTTGTTAATGTGTGAATTGCTAGTATAATTCATGAATTAGAAAGGAGAAAATGTGTTGTTGTTGTTGTTATTGCATTTGGGAAGTTCGAGTGGAATGGCATATTGGTTGGGATTGTTTTGAATATAGTTCGGATTGTTTGAAGTATTCTTGAATATTGCTTGAATGGCTTCGAATTAGTACTTAAATATGTAAGCAATTATGAATTGAATGTAAATGGAAAATCGTCAAAGTTTGTAGAAAGAAGTTGTTAACGTTGGAATGTGTTTTGAAGTGTTTGTCGATATTGTTGGAATAACTGTTGGCATTGTTGTTGCTAAGTTGGCCGAGTTAAATTCTCGGATTTGTTGTTGTGTGTTTGGCCGAGTTGAATTCTCGAGGATGTTGCATTTACAGGGGAAATGCTGCCGAAATTTCTGTAGATTAAGTGTTGGTTTTGAATTGGACTCTTAAATGATTAGCTAATGTTTGGTGCATATGAATATTGTTGTAGATTTTGCGAAGCGAAAGACTTAAGTTCGGTTAGCATAGAGAGCGGCAAGGTATGTAAGGCCTAACCTTTTCTTCTTTGGCATGATCCTTATGAAATAAGTATATGACGTATTTGTATGACTTCAGAAAGATTCTTATCCTTAGCGCCTTTAGGATGGCTACCGTCCTTGAATTTCCATAAGATGTTCCGTATGGTTTTGCTATGTATCTATGATGTCCGATGATGTGTAATTATGATGTCCGAAGTTCGGCCAATATGTTTGCGAATGGCATTTGAGAAACAAATGATAGGACTATAGTTTTGACCTTCCAAATGTTAACACATTCGATTATTCCCTCGAGCCTCTGATATGTTTTGATACGTACATACAGTTCCAAAAGCTCTATTTGATTCGATTCGTAACGATATCCGAAGGCACTTGACATGATTATGGCTCCAATTCCCAAAAAATGGCTCCTGAAATGGTTATAGAGCGTTTTGTACTTCAAACGCTCATAACTTTCCTGTACTAACTCTGATTGATCCGAAACTTGTTTCTGAGCCGTCAGGGGTCGGTGAGTATACTTCTCCATCGAGGCTTAGGATTGATGTATATACATATGGTTCTCACTACTCCGCTCGTGCGTGCTACAATTATATCATCCGCCGAGCCTCGGGTTGGTTATATCATTATGTGCACTATGTTATACTCGCCACTAACATATTATGATGTATATGGATCGGAGCCGACGCCTCGACAACATGATATGTTCTGTTTTCTGTATATATATGAACATGATATGTTTTTCAGATGAAGTATTACTATGGATATGTATATGTTATAAGTATGGATCGGGCTGCATGTTCCGCATAAGTATAATATAAGTATGGATCGGGCTGCACGTTCCGCAGCAGTATAATATAAGTACGGATCGGGCTGCACGTTCCGCAGCAGTATAATATATGTATGGATCGGGCTGCACGTTCCGCAGCAGTATGATATATGTATATGGATCGGGCTGCACGTTCCGCAGCAATATAATATATTTATGGATCGGGCCGAACGTTCCTCGACAATATATGCTATGTATATGGTATATATATGGATCGGGCCGAACGTTCCTCGGCAGTATATGTTATATATATGGATCGGGCCGAACGTTCCTCGGCGGTATATGTTATATAAATGGGTATATATGTGTGTGGATCGGGCCGTACGTTCCTCGGCTCTAACATGTTATATGCGGATCGGGCCGTACGTTACTCGGCGCTGTCATACTATATATATATATATGGATCGGTTATGTGTATATGTATATGATGACATATGATAACGGCACGCATGATCTGTATTTGAAAAGTAAGTATTCTGGTGCTCTGGATGATTTACTCATTTTCGGTACTTTTCTGACATATGGCATCTGTATGCATGGTTTACGTTCAGAAGATAACCACCTTAGTATTCTGACTAATGTACTTCTTTTTTGTACCGTTGTTCCGGTTATGTTTCTGCTTTCTGTATTCCATGCCTTACATACTCAGTACATATTCCGTACTGACCTCCTTTCTTCGGGGGCTGTGTTTCATGCCCGCAGGTACAGACGTTCGTGTGAGTGGCCCGACAGCTTAGGCTATCTGTTCTGCTGCTTTGGAGTGGTCCCTCGTTCTGGAGCCCACATTTTTGTACAGACTCTTCCGTTATATATATGTATGCGTATATTCAGGGGTACGGCGGGGCCCAGTCCCGCCATACGATTCTGTTGTGTTTGTTAGATACCTGTAGACATACATCTGGGTCATGGGTCGTTATTGTCCGGTTATGTGTGTGATTTGCGTCTAAGCGGTCCTATTTACTACGACAGCCTTAGCGGTTTCTGTATGATATGTGTGTGTATGTGACCGCTTCAGATTAATATCTATATAAATTAATATATGTTGGACATGAATAAGATGTGGATATGTCGATTTGGCAAGTAGGTGTGTATGGGTGTCCAGCTCGGGCGCCAGTCACGGCCCACGGGGTTGGGTCGTGACAAAAGTGGTATCAGAGCGGTTTGTCCTCGGAATGCCTAAAGGCCGTGTCTAGTAGAGTCTTGTTTATCGGTGTGTGGTGCACCACATCTATAAACAGGAAGCTACAGTACATTTAGGATGTTACCCTTCCTTTTTATCTTAGATCGTGCGATAGAGCTGTAATATTAGGATGGGTCCCTTCCAATGAACTGTTGTGTCTACAGCAAGGCTCCAAAAAGAGCGATAGCGTCAGTATTTTGGGGAAATTGTTTCTGATCCACTTCCTACAGGTGATTGTGGATTGACAAAAGATGAAGAGGACAGCTTCTGATAGTGGGGGTGCTAAGAAGGCCCCTAGGGTATCTCCAGGACCAAGTAAGAGGAGCCTCAGCTATTCGATTGAGACTGACCCTTCGGGGGACCCCGCAACAATTCCTCCAGAGTTTTTGGCCCCCAGAGCAGAGGACCCTGCGGAGGGCAGTTATGATACAGATCCCTCGGAGGACCCCGCAACGATACCTCCAGAGTTTCTTACCTCTAGGGAGGAGGATAGTTATGATACAGATCCATCAGAGTATTTCTCTGGGTCACCGGAGGAGGAGACTTCTGGGGCCACGCCAGCTGCTCCTGTGGTGCAGCACTATGTTAGACTAGCCTCCCCGGTGAGTGTTATGGACTATTCCAGTCCCTTGTCCTGGCCGTCAGTAAACCAGGAATTGCCTGGTTATCTATACTCCTCCGATTCAGACGCGAGTAATGACGGAAGTGGGACGAGCGGATGGCAGACAGATGATGATGAGGTGCACACTTCACGTGGCTGCTCCCTAGATCAAACCCGAGACTGATCGGCTACAGGTTTATGAGTTTTCTTGAAACTTTCTATGTATATGTAACTTCTTCAGAGTATCATTTGTTGACGACGAATGGAAAAAAAATTAAAAGGGCCGATGACCCAGTGGTTATAAGTTACGACGACTGAGATGTCTCCGTCACCAGTGGGAATCTAGAAACCCCGAATGAATGGTAATCATATGTACATATGGAAGTGAATATTGAGGATTTAAAAAGGGCAACACGGTAATCATATAGTCAGAAAAGTAAAAGAATCCTCTCTAAATCGTGGTGGGACCCGCTAAGGGAACGTTTTGGAAGTTGCTAAGACCCCGACTTGCCTTAAATTGCGTGATAAAGGTCGTGCGGGGTAGTGGATGCAATTATACCGGCATTAACGCATCGAAATGCACTGAAGTTTCAAGGTTAAGCGTGCTAGGGTCAGAGCAATTTTGGGATGGGTTACCCCCCTGGGAAATGTACTAAAATTCTCATAAATATAGATATAAGAGACAAATAAGGAATTTGGGGTAACCTAAAGGAAATTAGAATATGTGGAGTGATTAGAAACCTTAAAGGGGTCGCGTAGGCTAAGGCAGACCAGATTGGTGAAGAGAAGAAAGCACAACGCAGCTTTGGAATCAGGGTAAGTTTAATTAGTGTTTGGGAAATGTTTTGTAAGCGAAATGATAATAAATGTATATGTATGCATATGGCATTCCACTAGTGACTTCATTGATTGATAGGTGAGTTCCAGCAACTAGTGTCACGATGTACGAAAGGCATTAATTTGACGGAATTCAAGAGACAAAGCGAAGGGTATGGTACAGAGGTTATGAAATAGACTGATACTGATTTCCCTACAGGTAGGATTGGAGAATTCTAGTACAACCATATTTGGAAAAGAAAAAGAGTGAGCAATGGAAGATAACTGGAAACGGATACGCATAAAAAAGGGTAATGACACCGTTAGACATGAAGGGCAGAGGTATGTCAAAATGGAAAGTAAATGTCGGAAATGGATTCCCTTATAAGTATTTCGGTTAAATAAGAGAATGTAGCTAGCAAGGAGATAGATATGTCGGGCCCGCGCTGTAGGAACTTTCATTTTGAGAAGGTAGCAGATAATTATTAAGGCGACGGTTACTTAAAGATCATAAGTGTATACGGACCCCCTTTAAAAGGGGGGGGGGGGGGGGGAGAACATACTAGATTTGAAACGAACTATGACGATTCAAGCCCCATAAAAGAACTCTTATTAGCTCGGGGCCAGAGTTCAGGGTATGTTGGTATATCGTGAAGATTATGAAAGGACGTAGAAATAAAATGACAAACGTGTGCCATGAGGAAAATATAGGGAGACTCTGTATGGCCGGAAGTGCAAGTCAGCGATGGGTTGGTTCGATATTGACGGAACTAAGTTAATCGGCTCAAATACGATTCAACAGGCAGTCGACAAAGTAAAACCCATACGGGAACGGTATGTGATGGAAAGGAAACTCCCCCGAAGTATTTCAAAAACCTTATGAATCTAGTTTAACATTCGAGGACGAATGTTCTAAAGAGGGGGAGGATGTTATATCCCGCATTTTTGTGCATTCGGATAATTCAAGATAATTGCGGGAAGCTAAGAGGAAGGCAATATTTTTAATCTTGTTTAACATATATGTTGTTTATGAAAATTTTGATGTGGAAATATTAAGGAAGGCTAGGGGTAAAAAGGAAAATTCGCAAGATGACTCATGGAAATAGGGAGGGAGGCTAAGGGCAAATTCAGAATTTGGAAAAATTATTTTTATGAATTAGAAGACTAGATAGCAAAAAAACAAAAGATGGGCTTGAAATTATGGGCCAACTGTGGCCGGCCAAAGAGATATGGGCCAAGGCCCATATGAAGGCTAAAAATAAGTAATAAAAAGAGGACCAATTCATCATTTTATCATCTTCATCACATAAGAAAGATCAAGAAGCTTGGAGAGAAAAAAAAAGACCACCATATATTCGGCCAAGGCAAGGCAAAAATTGAAGCCTTCAATATTGATCCAAAAAAAATATTTTATTTTACTATTCCTACTAATTCAAAGGTCCCCTTTAACGTGGTATAAGTGTTGAAGGAAGAATCCCTCTCCTTGTTGCAAGTTCACAATCCTAGCCAAGTGAGATATTGAAGGAAAAAGGTAAGATTTAATCTTCTTTTATATGTTATGGATGTTTGTGTATGTTGCAGTATGTAGAAATGGGTGAAATTCACGAAAATAAGGATTTTGTGTTGTGGCCGTGTGGTTATAACATCGTATGGAAGAGAATGAATTAATTTTCTTAAGTATTTTGGTTGTTGTTGTAGTGGAATCTATGATGGGAATGAAAGTTTAATAATTCTAGTTGAAGTTGTAAGTGTTGGAGAGTTGTTTTAGAAGCTAATGTTATTTTAATGTCACTTTTGTAGTTATGGAAGGTAAT
The DNA here is from genome assembly GCF_019175385.1 of Lycium barbarum. Lineage (NCBI taxonomy): Eukaryota > Viridiplantae > Streptophyta > Magnoliopsida > Solanales > Solanaceae > Lycium > Lycium barbarum. The sequence continues at coordinate 64,276,826 of NC_083338.1, read as the reverse complement.
GTTGTTAATGTGTGAATTGCTAGTATAATTGATGAATTAGAAAGGAGAAAATGTGTTGTTGTTATTGTTGTTAGTGCATTTGGGAAGTTCGAGTGGAATGGCATATTGGTTGGGATTGTTTTGAATATAGTTCAGATTGTTTGAAGTATTCTTGAATATTGCTTGAATGGCTTCGGATTAGTACTTAAACGTGTAAGCAATTATGAATTGAACGTAAATGGAAAGTCGTCAAAGTTTGTAGAAAGAAGTTGTTAACGCTGGAATGTGTTTTGAAGTGATTGTCGATATTGTTGGAATAACTGTTGGCATTGTTGTTGCTAAGTTGGCCGAGTTAAATTCTCGGATTTATTGTTGTGTGTTTGGCCGAGTTGAATTCTCGGGGATGTTGCATTTAGAGGGGAAATGCTGCCGAAATTTCTGTAGATTAAGTGTTGGTTTTGAATTGGACTCTTAAATGATTGACTAATGTTGTAGATCTTGCGAAGCGAAAGACTTATGTTCGGGTTAGCATAGAGAGCGGCAAGGTATGTAAGGCCTAACCTTTTTTTCTTTGGCATGATCCTTATGACGTATTTGTATGACTTCAGAAAGATTCTTATTCTTAGAGCCTTTTGGATGGCTACCGTCCGTGAATTTCCATAAGCTGTTTCGTATGGTTTTGCTATGTATCTATGATGTCCGATGATGTGTAATTATGATGTCCAAAGTTCGGCCAATATGTTTCCGAATGGAATTTAAGAAACAAATGATATGACTATAGTTTTGACCTTCCAAATGTTAACACATTCGATTATTCCCTCGAGCCTCTTATATGTTTTGATACGTACATACAGTTCCAAAAGCTCTATTTGATTCGATTCATAACGATATCCGAAGGCACTTGACATGATTATGGCTCCAATTTCCCAAAAATGGCTCCTGAAATGCTTATAGAGCCTTCTGTACTTCAAACGCTCATAACTTTCCTGTACTAACTCCAATTGATCCGAAACTTGTTTCTGAGCCTTCAGGGGTCGGTGAGTATACTTGTCCATCGAGCCTTAGGATTGATGTATATACATATGGTTCTCACTACTCCGCTCGTGCGTGCTACTATTATATCATCCGCCGAGCCTTGGGTTGGTTATATCATTGTGTGCACTATGTTATACTCGCCACTAACATATTATGATGTATATGGATCGGAGCCGACGCCTCGACAACATGATATGTTCTGTTTTCTGTATATATATAAACAAGATATTTTTTTTCAGATGAAGTATTACTATGGATATGTATATGTTATAAGTATGGATCAGGCTGCACGTTCCGCATCAGTATAATATAAGTATGGATCGGGCTGCACGTTCCGCAGCAGTATAATATAAGTATGGATCGGGCTGCACGTTCCGCAGCAGTATAATATATGTATGGATCGGGCTGCACGTTCCGCAGTAGTATGATATATGTATATGGATTGGGCTGCACGTTCCGCAGCAATATAATATATTTATGGATCGGGTCGAACGTTCCTCGGCAATATATGCTATGTATATGTTATATATATGGATCGGGCCGAACGTTCCTCGGCAGTATATGTTATATATATGGATCGGGCCGAACGTTCCTCGGCAGTATATGTTATATATATGGATATATATGTGTGTGGATCGGGCCGTACGTTCCTCGGCACTAACATGTTATATGCGGATCGGGCCGTACGTTACTCGGCGCTGTCATACTATATATATATATATATATGGATCGGTTATGTGTATATGTATATGATGACATATGATAACGGCACGCATGATCTGTATTTGAAAAGTAAGTATTCTGGTGCTCTGGATGATTTACTCATTTTCGGTACTTTTCTGACATATGGCATCTGTATGCATGGTTTACGTTCGGAAGATAAGAACCTTAGTATTCTGACTAATGTACTTCTTTTTTGTACCGTTGTTCCGGTTATGTTTTTGCTTTCTGTATTCCATGCCTTACATACTCAGTACATATTCCGTACTGATCCCCTTTCTTCGGGGGCTGCGTTTCATGCCTGCAGGTACAGACGTTCGTGTGAGTGGCCCGACAGCTTAGGCTATCTGTTCTGCTGCTTTGGAGTGCTCCCTCGTTCTGGAGCCCACATTTTGGTACAAACTCTTCTGTTATATATATGTATGTGTATATTCAGGGGGTACGGCGGGGCCCTGTCTCGCCATATGATTCTGTTGTGTTTGTTAGAGGCTTGTAGACATACATCTGGGTCATGGGTCGTTATTGTCCGGTTATGTGTGTGATTTGCGTCTAAGCTGTTATATCCCGTGTTTTCACTCGTTTGGAAAAAAATTTGATAATATTGGATTTTTGAGATATAAGGTCAAATTTGATATTTTGTTGAACATAGGAGTTATGCGTGAAAGAATAGAATCATGAAAGCGTGGGTCGAGGCTAAGGGTAATTTTGGAATTTTGAAATTAGTTTCAGGAATTACAAAATACGATCCACACCTTGTTGGGCTTGAAAAATGTGAAGCAAAAATGAGGCCCATTTTCTTAAGGTGTGGCCGGCCAAAGTGAGGCCCAAGCCCACCAAGTGTATTAAATTTCCATGTGCTAAATTATTATAAGGGGGTATTATTATATATAGTCATCTTTATCTATTAGATGACTTAGAATAGCAAGCAAGAACAAGAGCAAGAGATAGGGGTGCTCTCGGCTTGGAGGAAAAATTTGACCATCCAAAATCTTGTTCCTAAATTTTTCTTTTGGTGAATTTCTACTAAGTTTAGTACCCTTATTAACTTGGTGTAGTTGGGTTGGAGAAAGAAGGTCTTATTTCATCAAAGTGAACACAAGTCCAAGTGAAGAAAACTTGAAGAAAAGGTAAGAATTTCTACCTTTAATTTGTGTTATGAAGTTTTGATTGTGTTGTAGTTTATGGAAATGTGTTGATTGTATGAAGAAATAGAAGTTTGCAAAGTGGGTGTGTGTGTGAGTGTGTGGCCGTGGGTATATACTACTTATATAGCCTCTATGTGTTGAATTTATGTTATAATCTAGTCATGATTGTAATGAAATGCATATGGGAATTGAAAGTTGGATGAATTTAGTTGATGTTGCAAAATGAGCATATGGCCGTGTGGTGTAATGGTCTTGGAATAAATATGAATCAAGTTGTGTAATGTGTTGGAGTGTTGGTATTGTGATGTTTCTAATGTGAATGAAGCTAGAATGATATAAGTTTGTGTTGAATTGGAATGTGAACACTTATGTCGTTTTAGTATGATTTTCCGACATTAACCAAATGAAGTGTTTGGTTGTGAATTATGATGATCATTGATGATTTTGGAAGTTGGAAACTTGTTATGAAATTATATGCCAAAGATTTGATGTTTTGCATAAGTTATGCTTTTGGCGGAAAAGTGTATATCATGTATATCAAGTGTATATCCTAAGGGAAATGGTATGAGATGTCTTTAGATTTATGTGGTGATGATCTTGAATGATAATGGATGTGAGATCATGATGTTAATTCGAAAATTTGGGTTGAATTGATGATTATGTTAACTTGTGAGAAAAATTGCTAGTTGGAGGATATTTGTGCTTTTAATGTTCATTGATGATATTGATGTTGTTGTTTGGGTTGTTGTTGATGAATTATAGCCGAGTTGAATTCTCGGGGTGCTATATGTATAGGGGAAGTGCTGCCAAAATTTCGGTAGCCAAATTTGCATTAGATTGAGACTTTGGTAATTATGGCTTACAAATGCTAAACTTGACCATTTGCAGTTTTTCGACGAAACGGGAGGTGACTTTGGGAAGGCGTTAGGAGCGTGAAAGGTATGTAAAGCAACCCTATTACTTCCCTTGGCATGCCCTTAGTGAGTTATGGTCGGATCCGGGCCTCGAAGGACCTCGTGGCCCTCGGAATCCGCAAGACAAAATTTCAGTTTTTCCTTCAGTAGAATTGAACCATTTTGATACGCTTTTTCTGAAATTATGCAATTGTGCTCTAAGTTACTCAGAAAGTCATAGAATGTCTGTATAACCTTCGTAGATGATATTATATGTTTAGAGGGCACAATTTGAGCCCGCCACCTTATTTGTTCTGAGGCGAGCCCACTATTTACGTTTTTGCCCCTAATGTGTTAAAGCTTCCTTTTTAAGCGATTTTTGAAAGAAATGTTTTAATTACCCTACTAATCGGTTAACGAATATTATTTTAAATATTCTGTTAAATATTATAAATTATTTTGACACTCGGAATGACTTCGGGAAAGTTATACTTCTGTAATTTATTATGATATCCGAAATACATTTATTATGATTCCGTCCGACCCCATTGGATTTGTTTGTCTTTGATACGCTTCATCGAGTCTTTGAAAACATTTATTATATTTTTAAATTGCATTAGTCTCTCACTACTCCATTCGTGGATGTCCCAATGTTTCCCACACTGAGCCCGGGCCAGGATATGTTGTCAAGCGTAATTCTCTGCATTGTTCGCCGCGTCCCGATGTGAGGGGGCAGGTATACGCGTACATGGGTCTGTGGAGTATGATGTGCCATGTCCGCCTATTCTGATCTGATCTGTTATGGCCATTTTGATATGACATTATATGATACGGGGCCACGCCCCTTTTTCTGATTCCTCTGTATAGTGGCACCAGCGTCGGGAGGGTGGCCACATTCTGTCTGCCGAGTTCCGTGTCAGGGACCGGATATGATATGATATGACATATGTTTCTGTACGCATTCTGTCTGTTTTGGAAATATGCATTTGACACTCTGGATTCTGTACTCATTTTCTGTAACCATTATGATTTGACTTCTGTGATTCCGCTTTACATATTCAGTACATATTTCGTACTGACCCCCTTTCTTCGGGGGCTGCGTTTTCATGCCGCGCAGGTACTGACGACAGGTTCGCTGATCCACACGTTTAGGATCCTATTTCTGCTATTTGGGGCGCTCTCTTCTACAGAGCCCATCTTTTGGTACACTCTGTCACTGATATCTGGATATGTACTTTGTTCAGGGTATGACGGGGCCCTGTCCCGTCTTATGATTATGATATGTTCTGTAGAGGTCTGTGGATACATCTGTGTGGGTTCTGTACATATGTTTGGGATATTCTGTTCTGTGATGGCCTTATCGGCCTATGTGTGCCAAGTCTGCTTTTCTGCTAAATTCTGTAGCGACCACTAATATTATTATTATATTATTATTCTGTTAATATGCTAATTTGGGGTATCGGGTACGTATAGGTGCCCAGCTCGGGCACTGGTCGCGGCCCACGGGGTTGGGTCGTGACAAAAGTGGTATCAGAGCGGTTCGTCCTCGGAATGTCCACAGACCGTGTCTAGTAGAGTCTTGTTTATCGGTGTGTTGTGCACCACACCTATAAACAGGAGGCTACAGGGCATTTAGGATACTACCCTTCTTTCTGTCTTAGATCGTGCGATAGAGCTGTGTTATCAGGATGACCCCTTCCTAACGAGTGGCTATGTTTGCAGATATGCCTCCAAAAAAGGCAACAGCGGCCCAAAAGGCCAAGTCAGCAGCCTTGGGAGAGACTAGCCGGGTCCAGAGGATTACCAGGGCCCAGGCACATATTGCTCCGGGGACTTTGCCCCAGACAGAGGGTTTGTCTACACCGCCACTCGTGGAGGAGATTGGGGCGGCCGCAGCCGCAGATCGGGGGGCGGCTCCACCGCCAGCTCCCGCAGTTCCAGTACCTGAGCCTCCAGCTCCACGGCCAGGCACTGAGGATCAGTCTATGAGGGAGGCAGTCCAGTTGCTGACGAGACTTGTGGCAGGGCAGGTTCAAGGGTATGGACTGGGAGGTGACCGGGCAGTCAGGCGTGATAGTTCGAGAGCCCGTGAGTTTTTGACTTGTAACCCCCAGAGTTCTTCGGGACAAAGCCCGAGGAGGATCCTGAGGAGTTTATCAGGAAGATGCGACGCACTCTAGATTTGATTAATGCTTCCGAGACAGAGTCAGTCGCGTTAGCTTCGTACCGGTTATATGATGTGGCGGCAAACTGGTACGAGTCATGGGGGCTATCCAGCGGGGACGGCGCTCCTCCAGCAGTTTGGGGCGATTTTTCTCAGGCATTTCTTGGACATTTGCTACCCCAGAGTTGCGACGAGCCAGATCTGATAGATTCTTATTATTGAGGCAGAAGGGTCGCAGTATCCGGGACTACAGTTTGGAGTTTGATTCCTTGGCCCGATATGCACCTACTGGGGTGGCTACTATGGCGGACCGGATGCACAGATATATTATGGGGCTGGATCGGTATTTTGTTGATAGCTGCTTAGTGTTGGCTGCTCAGCCCGGTATGGACATTGCCCGTATCCAGGCCCATGCCCAGGGTATGGAGGATCGGGGCAGACGAGGACACCAGCCTGACAGGGGCCAGGATCGGAGACAGCCCAAGAGGGCCAGGTCATCTGGAGATTTTCGGGGCAGACAGCCCCAACAGCCACAGCAGCCTAGCAGATTTTCATCTCAGCCAGCGCAGAGCGCGCCTCCCCAGCCTACAGGTCGCAGGTTCGATAGCCCAGGGTATTCAGGAGTAGGCCAGAGCTCCAGGGCTTCAGGTTCGCGGACAGATAGGGGTTCTAGTCAGATGAGGCCACCCAGGGTTCAGTGTTCTTTTTGCGGCAGATACCATACGGGAGAGTGCTACAGAGCCACCGGTGCATGCTTTTCTTGTGGCCGTCAGGGCCATTCTGTGAGAGATTGCCCGTATAAGGGTAGTTCGGGTGGTGCAGCGCAGCCTACCGGATCAGCCGCTGGGTCTTCATCGTCGTCAGTGGCTATGCGCCCTACGGGGCAGGGTTTTCCAGCACCAGCAGGTCGCGGCAGAGGTCGTGGTGGAGCTTCTGGTATTAGCGGTCCTTCGAACCGCATTTATGCTTTGGCCAGCCGCCAGGATCAGGAGGCATCTCCTAATGTCGTTACAGGTACTTTATTGGTCTTCTCTCGGTCTGTGTATGCATTAATTGATCCAGGTTGGACTTTATCATATATTTCACCTGTTGTTGCAGGTAAAATTGGTATTATGTCTGAACCTATAGAGCCATTTGAGGTAGCCACACCGATAGGGGACTTTATTGTAGCGAAACAGGTTTATAAAGACTGTTCTGTGATCGTTTGTGACCGTGACACTAAGGCAGATCTGGTAGAGTTAGATATGACTGAATTTGATGTTATTATGGGTATGGACTGGCTAGCTTCCTGTTATGCTAATGTTGACTGCCAGAATAAGGTGGTTCGCTTCCAGTTTCCCGGGGAGCCAGTTATAAATTGGGCTGGTAATACAGCATCGCCGAAAGGTAAGTTTATTTCATACCTTAAGGCAAAGAAAATGATCAGAAAGGGTTATATCTATCATCTGGTTCGGGTGCAAGACTTGGACGCCGAGACGCCGACACTTCAGTCAGTCCCCGTGATTAATGAGTTTCCAGATGTTTTTCCCGACGAGCTTCCAGGTCTTCCTCCAGAGCGGGAGATAGACTTCTCTATTGACTTACTCCCAGACACTCAGCCTATCTCTATTCCTCCGTATAGAATGGCGCCTGCAGAGTTAAAGGAGTTGAAGGAGCAGCTGAAAGATTTGTTGGATAAGGGCTTCATCAGACCCAGTACTTCGCCTTAGGGAGCCCCGGTATTATTTGTGCGTAAGAAAGACGGGTCGCTGCGTATGTGTATTGATTATCGGCAGCTGAATAAGGTAACTATAAAGAATAAATACCCCCTCCCCAGGATTGATGATTTGTTTGATCAGCTGCAGGGCGCTAAGTGTTTTTCGAAGATAGATCTTCGATCCGGTTACCACCAGGTGCGAGTACGAGAGGCCGATATCCCTAAGATAGCTTTCCGGACCCGATATGGGCATTATGAGTTTAGGGTTATGTCTTTTGGGCTTACTAATGCCCCCGCAGTATTCATGGATTTGATGAACCGGGTATTCAGGCCATTCTTGGATATGTTTGTAATTGTATTCATTGATGACATCCTGGTTTATTCTCGGTCTGAGGCGGAGCACGCAGATCATCTGAGATCGGTATTAGGGGTACTCCGACATCAGAAATTATATGCGAAATTTTCTAAGTGTGAATTCTGGCTGTCTTCAGTGGCTTTCTTGGGGCATGTTATTGCAGCTGATGGTGTCCGGGTGGACACACAGAAGATTGAGGCCGTGAAGAATTGGCCCAGACCTATGACGCCCACAGAGGTACGCAGTTTCCTGGGGTTAGCAGGCTATTACAGGAGATTTGTGGAGAAGTTTGCTTCGATTTCAGCGCCTTTGACAAGGCTGACTCAGAAGGGAGCTAAGTTCCTGTGGTCTGACGCTTGTGAACGGAGCTTCCAGTTGCTGAAGGAGAAGCTGACTACAGCCCCAGTTCTGACTCTTCCAGAGGGACCGGACGGGTATGTTATTTATTGTGACGCTTCTGTCATGGGGTTGGGCTGTGTATTGATGCAGCATGGCAGAGTTATAGCGTATGCTTCCCGGCAGCTCAAAAAGCATGAGAAGAATTATCCTACCCACGATCTGGAGCTCGCAGCGGTAATTCATGCTCTGAAGATATGGAGACACTATTTATATGGCGTTCATGTGGATATCTATACTGATCATAAGAGTCTCCAGTATATTTTCAGGCAAAGAGAGCTTAATTTGCGACAGCGGAGGTGGCTGGAGCTTCTGAAAGATGACGTGGATATTCTGTATCATCCTGGTAAGGCTAATGTTGTTGCCGATGCGCTCAGTCGGAAGTCTATGGGCAGTTTGGCCGATTTACAGCCAGACAGGAGAGAGATAGCCCGTGATATTCAGCAGTTGGCTAGTCTCGGGGTTCGTCTGGCCGATTCTGGAGATACACGGATTTCTGTTCGAGGGGTTTCTGAGTCATCCCTCAGGGACGATATTAAGCGGCATCAGTTCGAGGATCCTATCTTAGTTCGGTACAGGGACACAGCCTATGATAAGGAGAGGACTCCGTTCGAGTTTTCACCGGACGGCACTATGTTATACAAAGGCAGGTTGTGTGTACCGGATATTGCAGGCCTTCGGCAGCAGGTTATGAGCGAGGCACATTATGCTCGCTATTCGTTCCATCCTGGGTCTACGAAGATGTACCATGATCTCCGATGCTTATACTGGTGGGACGGCATGAAGCGGGATATTGCAGAGTTCGTCGCCCAATGCCCTAATTGTCAGCAGGTCAAGATTGAGCATCAGAAGCCGGGTGGACTGTTGCAGGAGATGGAAATCCCGACTTGGAAGTGGGAGGTTATTAATATGGACTTCATTACAGGTTTGCCTCGCACTCCACGGAAGTATGATTCCATCTGGGTCGTTGTTGATAGGCTGACGAAATCAGCCCATTTTCTTCCCGTCAGGACTACCTATTCCGCCGAGGATTATGCCAGGCTCTATATTAAGGAGATTGTGAAGCTTCACGGAGTTCCTATATCTATTATTTTAGACAGAGGCGCCCAGTTTACGGCGCATTTCTGGAGATCCTTTCAGGAGGGACTAGGGACTCAGGTGAGTCTGAGCACCGCATTTCATCCTCAGAGCGACGGGCAGGCCGAGCGCACTATACAGACGCTGGGGGATATGTTGCGGGCCTGCGTTATTGATTTCAGAGGCAGCTGGGATGATCACTTGCCATTGATTGAGTTTGCATATAATAACAGTTACCATTCCAGCATCCAGATGGCTCCGTACGAGGCTCTATATGGCAGGAAATGCAGATCGCCGATTGGCTGGTTTGATATTGGCGAGTCAGAGTTGATTGGCCCAGATATGGTCCAGCAGGCCGTGGACAAGGTAAAATTTATTCGGGAGCGACTGTTGGCAGCCCAGAGTCGACAGAAGTCATACGCGGATAAACGGCGTCGACCGTTGGAGTTTCAGGTAGGCGATTGGGTATTCCTGAAGGTATCGCCTATGAAAGGCGTGATGCGGTTCGGCAGAAAGGGTAAGCTCAGTCCGCGTTATATTGGGCCTTATCAGATTGTTCGAAAAACTGGAAATGTCGCCTATGAGCTAGATTTGCCATCTGATTTGGAAGCGGTACACCCGGTATTTCATGTCTCTATGCTTCGTAAATGCGTCGGTGACCCTTCCAGAGTATTCCCTGCTGATGATATTCAGGTGACGGAGCAGTTATCGTACGAGGAGCAGCCCGTATCTATTTTGGATCGTCAGGTCAGGAGGCTCCGGAACAAAGATGTGGCCTCCGTTAAGGTACTGTGGCGGAATGATAACCGGGAGGAGATGACCTGGGAAGAAATGAGGAAGAAATACCCTCATCTGTTCCCTATGGCCACAGGTAACCTCAAATCCCTGCTTAATTTCATTTCAATATCAATCGCATGTTGTATATGTTGTGTATAAACATAAACTCCCCCAAAGAGTTTTCAAACCCCATAAGGTTAATTTTACATTCGAGGACGAATGTTCTAAAGGGGGGGAGGATGTTATATCCCGTGTTTTCACACGTTTGGAAAAAAATTTGATAATATTGGATTTTTGAGATATAAGGTCAAATTTGATATTTTGTTGAACATAGGAGTTATGCATGAAAGCATAGAATCATGAAAGCGTGGGACAAGGCTAAGGGTAATTTTGGAATTTTGGAAATTAGTTTCGGGAATTACAAAATACGATCCACACCTTGTTGGGCTTGAAAAATGTGAAGCAAAAATGAGGCCCATTTTATTAAGGTGTGGCCGGCCAAAGTGAGGCCCAAGCCCACCAAGTGTATTAAATTTCCATGTGCTAAATTATTATAAGGGGGTATTATTATATATAGTCATCTTTATCTATTAGATGACTTAGAATAGCAAGCAAGAACAAGAGCAAGAGATAGGGGTGCTCTCGGCTTGGAGGAAAAAATTTGACCATCCAAAATCTTGTTCCTAAATTTTTTATTTTGGTGAATTTCTACTAAGTTTAGTACCCTTATTAACTTGGTGTAGTTGGGTTGGAGAAAGAAGGTCTTATTTCATCAAAGTGAACACAAGTCCAAGTGAAGAAAACTTGAAGAAAAGGTAAGAATTTCTACCTTTTATTTGTGTTATGAAGTTTTGATTGTGTTGTAGTTTATGGAAATGTGTTGATTGTATGAAGAAATAGAAGTTTGCAAAGTGGGTGTGTGTGTGAGTGTGTGGCCGTGGGTATATACTACTTATATAGCCTCTATGTGTTGAATTTATGTTATAATCTAGTCATGATTGTAATGAAATGCATATGGGAATTGAAAGTTGGATGAATTTAGTTGATGTTGCAAAATGAGCATATGGTCGTGTGGTGTAATGGTCTTGGAATAAATATGAATCAAGTTGTGTAATGTGTTGGAGTGTTGGTATTGTGATGTTTCTAATGTGAATGAAGCTAGAATGATATAAGTTTGTGTTGAATTGGAATGTGAACACTTATGTCGTTTTAGTATGATTTTCCGACATTAAGAAAATGAAGTGTTTGGTTGTGAATTATGATGATCATTGATGAATTTGGAAGTTGGAAACTTGTTATGAAATTATATGCCAAAGATTTGATGTTTTGCATAAGTTATGCTTTTGGCGGAAAAGTGTATATCATGTATATCAAGTGTATATCCTAAGGGAAATGGTATGAGATGTCTTTAGATTTATGTGGTGATGATCTTGAATGATAATGGATGTGAGATCATGATGTTAATTCGAAAATTTGGGTTGAATTGATGATTATGTTAACTTGTGAGAAAAATTGCTAGTTGGAAGATATTTGTGCTTTTAATGTTCATTGATGATATTGATGTTGTTGTTTGGGTTATTGTTGATGAATTATAGCCGAGTTGAATTCTCGGGGTGCTATATGTATAGTGGAAGTGCTGCCGAAATTTCGGTAGCCAAATTTGCATTAGATTGAGACTTTGGTAATTATGGCTTACAAATGGTAAACTTGACCATTTGCAGTTTTTTGACGAAACGGGAGGTGACTTTGGGAAGGCGTTAGGAGCGTGAAAGGTATGTAAAGCAAACCTATTACTTCCCTTGGCATGCCCTTAGTGAGTTAGGGTTGGATCCGGGCCTCGAAGGACCTCGTGGCCCTCGGAATCCGCAAGACAAAATTTCAGTTTTTCCTTCAGTAGAATTGAACCATTTTGATACGCTTTTTCTGAAATTATGCAATTGTGCTCTAAGTTACTCAGAAAGTCATAGAATGTCTGTATAACCTTCGTAGATGATATTATAGGTTTAGAGGGCACAATTTGAGCCCGCCACCTTATTTGTTTTGAGGCGGGCCCACTATTTACGTTTTTGCCCCTAATGTGTTAAAGCTTCCTTTTTAAGCAATTTTTGAAAGAAATGTTTTAATTACCCTACTAATAGGTTAACGAATATTATTTTAAATATTCTGTTAAATATTATAAATTATTTTGACACTCGGAATGACTTCGGGAAAGTTATACTTCTGTAATTTATTATGATATCCGAAATACATTTATTATGATTCCGTCCGACCCCATTGGATTTGTTTGTCTTTGATACGCTTCATCGAGTCTTTGAAAACATTTATTATATTTTTAAATTGCATTAGTCTCTCACTACTCCATTCGTGGATGTCCCAATGTTTCCCACACTGAGCCCGGGCCAGGATATGTTGTCAAGCGTAATTCTCTGCATTGTTCGCCGCGTCCCGATGTGAGGGGGAAGGTATACGCGTACATGGGTCTGTGGAGTATGATGTGCCATTTCCGCCTATTCTGATCTGATCTGTTATGGCCATTTTGATATGACATTATATGATACGGGGCCACGCCCCTTTTTCTGATTCCTCTGTATAGTGGCACCAGCGTCGGGAGGGTGGCCACATTCTGTCTGCCGAGTTCCGTGTCAGGGACCGGATATGATATGATATGACATATGTTTCTGTACGCATTCTGTCTATTTTGGAAATATGCATTTGACACTCTGGATTCTGTACTCATTTTCTGTAACCATTATGATTTGACTTCTGTGATTCCGCATTACATATTCAGTACATATTTCGTACTGACCCCCTTTCTTCGGGGGCTGCGTTTTCATGCCGCGCAGGTACTGACGACAGGTTCGCTGATCCACACGTTTAGGATCCTATTTCTGCTATTTGGGGCGCTCTCTTTTACAGAGCCCATCTTTTGGTACAGTCTGTCACTGCTATTTGGATATGTACTTTGTTCAGGGTATGACGGGGCCCTGTCCCGTCTTATGATTATGATATGTTCTGTAGAGGTCTGTGGATACATCTGTGTGGGTTCTGTACATATGTTTGGGATATTCTGTTCTGTGATGGCCTTATCGGCCTATGTGTGCCAAGTCTGCTTTTCTGCTAAATTCTGTAGCGACCACTAATATTATTATTATATTATTATTCTGTTAATATGCTAATTTGGGGTATCGGGTACGTATAGGTGCCCAGCTCGGGCACTGGTCGCGGCCCACGGGGTTGGGTCGTGACATAAGCGGTCCTATTTGCTACAACAGCCTTAACGGCTTCTGTATGATATGTATGTGTATGTGACCGCTTCAGATTAATATCTTTATAAATTAATATATGTTGGATATAAATAAGATGTGGTTATGTCGATTTGGCAAGTAGGTGTGTATGGGTGTCCAGGTCGGGCGCCAGTCACGGCCCACGGGGTTGGGTCGTGACAAAAGTGGTATCAGAGCGGTTTGTCCTCGGAATGTCTACAGGCTGTGTCTAGTAGAGTCTTGTTTATCGGTGTGTGGTGCACCACATCTATAAACAGGAAGCTACAGGACATTTAGGATGTTACCCTTCCTTTTTATCTTAGATCGTGCGATAGAGCTGTAATATTAGGATGGGTCCCTTCCAATGAACTGCTGTGTCTACAACAAGGCTCCAAAAAGCGCGATAGCGTCAGTATTTTGGGGAAATTGTTTCTGATCCTCTTCCTGCAGGTGATTGTGGATTGACAAAAGATGAAGAGGACAGCTTCTGATAGTGGGGGTGCTAAGAAGGCCCCTAGGGTATCTCTAGGACCAAGTAAGAGGAGCCTCAGCTATTCGATTGAGACTGACCCTTCGGGGGACCCCGCAACAATTCCTCCAGAGTTTTTGGTCCCCAGAGCAGAGGACCCGGCGGAGGGCAGTTATGATACAGATCCCTCGGAGGACCCGACAACGATACCTACAGAGTTTCTTACCTCTATGGAGGAGGATAGTTATGATACAGATCCATCAGAGTATTCTTCTAGGTCACCGGAGGAGGAGACTTCTCGGGCCATGCCAGCTGCTCCTATGGTGCAGCACTATGTTAGACAGGCCTCCCCGGTGAGTGTTACGGACAATTCCAGTCCCTTGTCCTGGCCGTCAGTAAACCAGGAATTGCCTGGTTATCTATACTTCTCCGATTCAGACGCGAGTAATGACGAAAGTCGGATGAGCGGATGGCAGACAGATGATGACGAGGTGCACACTTCACGTGGCAGCTCCCCAGATCAGACCCGAGACTGATCGGCTACAGGTTTATGAGTTTTCTTGAAACTTTCTATGTATATGTAACTTCTTCAGAGTATCATGTGTTGACGACGAATGGAAAAAAAAACTTAAAAGGGACGATGACCCAGTGGTTATAAGTAACGACGACTGAGATGTCTCCATCACCAGTGGGAATCTAGAAACCCCAGATGAAAGGTAATCATATGTACATATGGAAGTGAATATTGAGGATTTAAAAAGGGCAACACGGTAATCGTATAGTCAGAAAAGTAAAAGAATCCTCTCTAGATCGGGGTAGGACCCGCTAAGGGAACGTTTTGGAAGTTTCTAAGACCCCGACTTGCCTTAAATTGCGTGATAAAGGTTGTGCGGGGTAGTGGATGCAATTATACCGGCATTAACGCATCGAAATGCACTGAAGTTTTAAGGTTAAGCGTGCTAGGGTCAGAGCAATTTTAGGATGGGTTACCCCCCTGGGAAATGTACTAAAATTTTCATAAATATAGATATAAGAGACAAATAAGGAATTTAGGGTAACCTAAAGGAAATTAGAATATGTGGAGTGATTAGAAACCTTAAAGGGGTCGCGTAGGCTAAGGCAGACCAGATTGGTGAAGAGAAGAAAGCACAACGCAGCTTTGGAATCAGGGTAAGTTTAATTAGTGTTTGGGAAATGTTTTGTAAGCGAAATGATAATAAATGTATATGTATGCATATGGCATTCCACTGGTGACTGCATTGATCGATAGGTGAGTTCCAGCAACTAGTGTCACGGTGTATGAAAGGCATTAATTGGACGGAATTCAAGAGACAAAGCGAAGGGTATGGTACAGAGGTTATGAAATAGACTGATACTGATTTCCGTACAGGTAGGATTGGAGAATTCTAGTACAACGATATTTGGAAAAGAAAAAGAGTGAGTAATGGAAGATAACTGGAAACGGATACGCATAAAAAAGGGTATTGACACCGTTAGACATGAAGGGCAGAGGTATGTCAAAATGAAAAGTAAGTGTCGAAAATGGATTCCCTTATAAGTATTTCGATTAAATACGAGAACGTAGCTAGTAAGGAGATAGATATGTCGGGCCCGCGATGTAGGAACTTTCATTTTGAGAAGGTAGCAGATAATTATTAAGGCGACGATTACTTAAAGATCATAAGTGTATACGGACCCCCTTTAAAAGGGGGGGAGAACATACTAGATTTGAAACGAACTATGACGATTCAAGCCCCATAAAAGAAGATTTATTAGCTCGGGGCCAGAGTTCAGGGTATGTTGGCATATCGTGAAGAATACGAAAGGACGTAGAAATAAAATGACAAACGTGTGCCATGAGGAAAATATAGGGAGAAAATATGGAAGACGCCTGGAGAGGCCGACAAGTATAAGAGGATAACCCGAAATGATACCATACGAGACTCTGTATGGCCGGAAGTGCAAGTCAGCGATGGGTTGGTTCGATATTGACGGAACTAAGTTAATCGGCTCAAATACGATTCAACAGGCAGTCGACAAAGTAAAACCCATACGGGAACGGTATGTGATGGAAAGGAAACTCCCCCGAAGTATTTCAAAAACCTTATGAATCTAGTTTAACATTCAAGGATGAATGTTCTAAAGGGGTGGAGGATGTTATATCCCGCATTTTTGTGCATTCGGATAATTCAAGATAATTGCGGGAAGCTAAGAGCAAGGCAATATTTTTGATCTTGTTTAACATATATGTTGTTTATGAAAATTTTGATGTGGAAATATTAAGGAAGGCTAGGGGTAAAAAGGAAAATTCGCAAGATGACTCATGGAAATAGGGAGGGAGGCTAAGGGCAAATTCAGAATTTGGAAAAATTATTTTTATGAATTAGAAGACTAGATAGCAAAAAAAAAAGATGGGCTTGAAATTATGGGCCAAGTGTGGCCGGCCAAAGAGATATGGGCCAAGGCCCACATGAAGGCTAAAAATAAGTAATAAAAAGAGGACCAATTCATCATTTTATCATCTTCATCACATAAGAAAGATCAAGAAGCTTGGAGAGAAAAAAAAAGACCACCATATATTCGGCCAAGGAAAGGCAAAAATTGAATTGGACTCTTAAATGATTGGCTAATGTTTGGTGCATATGAATATTGTTGTAGATCTTGCGAAGCGAAAGACTTAAGTTCGGGTTAGCATAGAGAGCGGCAAGGTATGTAAGGCCTAACCTTTTCTTCTTTGGCATGATCCTTATGAAATAAGTATATGACGTATTTGTATGACTTCAGAAAGATTCTTATTCTTACAGCCTTTAGGATGGCTACCGTCCTTGAATTTCCATAAGCTGTTCCGGATGGTTTTGATATGTATCTATGATGTCCGATGATGTGTAATTATGATGTCCGAAGTTCGGCCAATATGTTTCCGAATGGCATTTAAGAAACAAATGATATGACTATAGTTTTGACCTTCCAAATGTTAACACATTCGATTATTCTCTCGAGCCTCTGATATGTTTTGATACGTACATACAGTTCCAAAAGCTCTATTTGATTCGATTCATAACGATATCCGAAGGCACTTGACATGATTATGACTCCAATTTCCCAAAAATGGCTCCTGAAATGCTTATAGAGCTTTCTGTACTTCAAACGCTCATAACTTTCCTGTACTAACTTCGATTGATCCGAAACTTGTTTCTGGGCCTTCAGGGGTCGGTGAGTATACTTGTCCATGGAGCCTTAGGATTGATGTATATACATATGGTTCTCACTACTCCGTTCGTGCGTGCTACTATTATATCATCCGCCGAGCCTCGGGTTGGTTATATCATTGTGTGCACTATGTTATACTCACCACTAACATATTATGATATATATGGATCGGAGCCGACGCCTCGACAACATGATATGTTCTGTTTTCTGTATATATATGAACATGATATGTTTTTCAGATGAAGTATTACTATTGATATGTATATGTTATAAGTATGGATCGGGCTGCACATTCCGCAACAGTATAATATAAGTATGGATCGGGCTGCACGTTCTGCAGCAGTATAATATAAGTATGGATCGGGCTGCACTTTCCGCAGCAGTATAATATAAGTATGGATCGGGCTGCACGTTCCGCAGCAGTATAATATAAGTATGGATCGGGCTGCACTTTCCGCAGCAGTATAATATAAGTATGGATCGGGCTGCACGTTCCGCAGCAGTATAATATATATATGGATCGGGCTGCACGTTCCGCAATAGTATGATATATGTATATGGATCGGGCTGCACGTTCCGCAGCAGTATAATATAAGTATGGATCGGGCTGCACTTTCCGCAGCAGTATAATATAAGTATGGATCGGGCTGCACGTTCCGCAGCAGTATAATATATATATGGATCGGGCTGCACGTTCCGCAATAGTATGATATATGTATATGGATCGGGCTGCACGTTCCGCAGCAATATAATATATTTATGGATCGGGCCGAACGTTTCTCGGCAATATATGCTATGTATATGTTATATATATGGAGCGGGCCGAACGTTCCTCGGCAGTATATGTTATATATATGGATCGGGCCGAACGTTCCTCGGCAGTATATGTTATATATATGGATATATATGTGTATGGATCGGGCCGTACGTTCCTCGGCACTAACATGTTATATGCGGATCGGGCCGTACGTTCCTCGGCGCTGTCGTACTATATATATATGGATCGGTTATGTGTATATGTATATGATGACATATGATGACGGCACGCATGATCTGTATTTGAAAAGTAAATATTCTGGTGCTCTGGATGATTTACTCATTTTCGGTACTTTTCTGACATATGGCATCTGTATGCATGGTTTACGTTCGGAAGATAAGCACCTTAGTATTCTGACTAATGTACTTCTTTTTTGTACCGTTGTTCCGGTTATGTTTCTGCTTTATGTATTCCATGCCTTACATACTCTGTACATATTCCGTACTGACCCCTTTCTTCGGGGGCTGCGTTTCATGCCCGCAGGTACAGACGTTCGTGTGAGTGGCCCGACAGCTTAGGCTATCTGTTCTGCTACTTTGGAGTGCTCCCTCGTTCTGGAGCCCACATTTTGTTACAAACTCTTCCGTTATATATATGTATGTGTATATTCAGGGGTACGGCGGGGCCCTGTCCCACCATATGATTCTGTTGTGTTTGTTAGAGGCCTGCAGACATACATGCGGGTCATGGGTCGTTATTGTCCGGTTATGTGTGTGATTTGCGTCTAAGCGGTCCTATTTGCTACGACAGCCTTAGCGGCTTCTGTATGATATGTATGTGTTTGTGACCGCTTCAGATTAATATCTGTATAAATTAATATATGTTGGATATGAATAAGATGTGGATATGTCGATTTGGAAAGTAGGTGTGTATGGGTGTCCAGCTCGGGCGCCAGTAACGGCCCACGAGGTTGGGTCGTGACGTTATCGGTGTGTTGTGCACCACATCTATAAACAGGAGGCTACAGGACATTTAGGATATTATCTTTCCTTCTGTCTTAGATCGTGCGATAGAGCCAGAGTCTAGGAAATATTGTTTCTGACCTCTTTTCCTGTAGGTAGGTGCAGAATTGCGAAAGATAAAGAGGCCACCTTCAGATAGTGGGGGTGCTAAGAAGGCCCCTAGGGTAAATTCAGGACCCCAGGCTCCAGGACCGAGCAGGAGGTGCCTCAGTTATTGTATCAAGACTGACCCATCGGAGGACCCCGCGACAATTCCTCCATAGTTTTTGATATCTAGGGAGGCGGTCCCCGAGGCCGTACCAGTTGCTCCTATGGCAGGACACCACGTTAGACCGGCTACCCCGGTAAGCGTTTCAGATTACTCTAGCCCCCTATCCTGGTCGTCGGTAAACCAGGAGTTGCCTGGTTACCTACATTTCCCGGACTCCGATAAGGAAGATAATGAAGGCCAGACGAGTAGATGGCGGGCAGATGATGACAAGGAGCACACTTCGCCCTATAGATCACCAGATCGGACTAGAGACTGATCGACTACAGGTATAAGAGACCTTATCGAAATTTCCTATGTATATGCATTTGTTATAGATTGTTACTTAATAGCGCTGAGCGGAAATCAAAGGGGTCGACAACCAAGTATTTACGAGTAATAGTGACCAAGGTGTTCCCATCACCGTGGGAATTTTGAAATCTAGGATGGAAAATAGTTGTACATACAGGTGAAAGTTGGATATCAAGGTTACATAATGAGAATTTGTATATACGGAATGGCAAACTGGCCATCATTATGGTGAGTTATGGTAAGTATAGTAAGGAAATGGGTTGAATGTATATATATTGCACATAAGTTCAGTTAGAAAGTGTGCACAGAAGAAGCTAAAGGAATCAGTAACTGTAAGCAGAATATATGTTAGACATAGTATGAATACTGCAGGTATGTTTGATTCCTGCAGTTAAAGATTGAAAGGGAAAATAAACAGGAAAGTGTGACAGGTACAGTTTGAGTTGGATACACGAGGCAAGTTCGTCATTTTCATCTTGTGACTGATATAGGAAGCCCTGTACGGCTACGATATGGTATAATATATATGTGTATGTTGGCCCTGTGAGTTGTTGGTATTTCCTACGTGTAGGTTTGGAGATAGTAAGAAATACAGAGGAAACTCTGCCAAAATTTTCTTAGAAATAAAGATTAACCGTTGAATTGATGGTAATAGTAATTATGAGGTCGATATCAATATGGTAAAAAGAAATGCTAGGATAATTTGGAAGGGCAGGGTATAGAACGAATGAGAAAGACTTATAAAGTTCCATAGGGAAAGTTCAGAATAAAGAATATGCGGTAACAGAAATAAAATCGAGCACATGAAAAGAAGGAGGTAATTATAGGAGGGAGATAAGAAGGCAACGAGGGTGCAGTAATAGGTTATGACATGTGTAGCTGAGAGCACGAGTAATATAAGTGACGGAATTGTGAAACTAGAGGAAGATGAGCAACGAGGCAAAATGAGTGCCAGAAATGACTGGAATGACAAGAACAAACAGGGATGAACAGGATACGTTTGGAGGATAATAAAAAGGGGGGGGGGGGGTATGTAGAAATAGTATTTTCCAAAGGATACAGGAGTTGCATGAGATTCCTCGTACACAAAATAAAAGATGGACATAGACTAGAAAAAAAAGGATGAAAGGAACACTAAAGAAAGCACCCAAGATAGACATAATTAATTGAGTACGAGAATAAAATAAAAGGGAATAATATAGCTACAAACTTAATGGTGTAGTGCGAAGACAAGGTGATAAGACAAGACCACTATTAAGACGAACTTGATATGGCTTTAAGTAAGTCAGAAGTCAGTGTTGGGTACACAACAAGAGTAAAAGAGCATAAGGCATAAATGAGTGCTGCATATATATGACTTTACCTCGGAAATAGTAAAATCCGTAAAGAACAAGGACTGTAGGCTGGAGGGACAAATAATGCAAGGTAAATTTATCGCAGGAAATAGACGATACAGGTTGGGATAAAAAATAATTTTACAAGAGAGCCTTGGATACTTATCATCAGAATATAAATGTTACCTAATTGAGAATTTGGAATGACTACAAGTACTAGTTAAATTATGGATTGTAGTAAGTGGAATGTGACCTTGGGTGAATGGCTACATTGATTACATTACTTGAGTACAAATTATCAAATAAGATTTTGTACTATATATCGAAAGGTTCTCGTCGCTTCCTAACTTTGATTAAGGTTTCGAACGTGGATAATCAAGTTATAAGTTATAGAGAAAGACATGGGTATGGTACAGTATACCAAGTGAGTTGGGAGAAGTATCGAGTGAATTTGAGATTAGAAATAGGGACATAGAGCGGAATATAAACAGATAATGGAATAAGTACACCCTTAAGGGGGGAAGCGGGCAAAAAGAAATGCAAGTATAAGATGGCAACAATTGACACTATAATATATTTGATATGGATATTTAAACTTTAGGTGAGATCTCTTGTCGAAACAAGTTAATAAGATCTGAAAGCCAACAATCAATGGATAGAATTCAGGATGGTATTTGAGACAGTACTGAGAATTATTGGGACATTAGAAAGTGGATGCTTATAAAAAGGAAGAATACGACAAGAAAATGATAACGAGTAACTTAGGAGATATTATAAAGGATAGCAATGCAATACTGGGTTAGAGGTTAAAACGTTGGCAATGGGGTTACTTGCTAATGATACTGTAACTTATAAGTAGAAAAGGAGAAAGGATAGGAAACCTCCTATAGTAGGATATGAGAAAATCAAATGGCGAATAAAGGAAGGGAAAGGAGCGTGACAAGATAGACCACAACTGAGTTTTAGTACAAATAAGATATGCAAAACGGGATGAACCAGGAGAAGGAAGGGCTATGACTAAGATTGGATATACTTTATACAAGTTGTACAAGAATAGTTATGCAATCTACAAGTATGTGTATGCTAAGAATGAGACCCAGCGTGTACTTGATAAGAAGGGTAAGAATTCAGTAACAACAATGTGGGTGTGTCAAGGAAAGGTGAAAAATGGATTGAACCAAATTACCGGGACAGAATTAGTACTGAGGACTATGCTAGGTTACACCTCAAGGAGATAGTGAGACTTCACGGGGTCCCCACAGCTATTATCTCCGACAGAGGATCGCAGTTTACAGCTAACTTCTGGAGATCATTTCAGGAAGGATTAGGGACCCAGGTGAGTCTCAGCACAACATTCCACCCTCAGACCGACGGACAGGCCGAACGCACTATTCAGGCGCTACAAGATATGTTACGGGCCTGTATTATTGATTTCAGAGGTAGCTGGGATAATAATTTTCCCCTTATCGAGTTTGCTTATAATAATAGCTACCATTCGAGTATTCAGATGGCACCATATGAGGCCTTGCATGGGAGGAAGTGCAGGTCACCTATTGGCTGGTTTGATGTTGGTGAGACTAAATTAATAGGCCCAGACATGGTTCAACATGCTGTTGATAAAGTAAAGCTTATTCAGGAGAGGTTACTGGCAGCCAGAGTCGACAGAAATCATATGCAGATAATCGACGTCGAAAATTAGAATTTCAGGTTAGTGATTGGGTGTTCTTGAAGGTGTCACCCATGAAGGGTGTCAAGAGATTTGGCAAGAAAGGGAAGCTAATCCCGAGGTACATTGGGCCTTATCAGATTATCCGTAGGGTAGGTAGGGTTGCCTACGAGTTGGACCTACCGTCTGATTTGGAAGCAGTACATCCAGTCTTTCACGTGTCAATGCTTTGCAAATGTATAGGCGATCCATCCAGAGTATTTCCCGTGGATGATGTCCAGGTGACAGAGGAGTTGACCTACGAGGAGCAACCTATAACCATACTTGATCGGCAGGTTAGGAGATTGCGTACGAAGGACGTGGCTTCCGTCAAGGTATTATGGCGAAACAACAATAGAGAAGAGATGACCTGGGAAGCCGAGGAAGAGATGAAGAATAAGTACCCTTACTTGTTCCCTACGCCTACAGGTAACTTGAACTCCTCACTTGATTATATTGATTGACCGATGAAACTATATGTTATAACGATAAGGGAGACTTCCCCAAAATTCTTATAAGACCTTACAGGACCAATTCTGTCACACCCTAATCTCGTTAGGACTCTTAATCAAATAAAAATGAAATACATAGTAAAGACTTTCATAATCATTCTTTTCATCGTTCGTACGCCAAGTAAAATCTGTTATCATATGGAATCTGTAACATAATGCATGATGGTGCATCGGCTTACAGAACCGCTTACAAGACTAACAACCCACATACGTGACTTTGTCTGCAAAGTCTCTATCATCAATTAGAAATCATAACATATATACTCTGACTCGGCAACACTCCGGAAGGAAGTGGAGCTCGCCAATCCCGCTGGAACACCTTCTAGCAAAGTCTTCTACTCATCTGGGTGCATCTGCGTGGCATGAAACGCAGCCCCCAAAGAAAGGGGATCAGTACGGAATATGTACTGAGTATGTAAGGCATGAAATACAGTAAAGCGGATCACAACTGAAACAGAGATTTACCAAAAACAAGTATGACTTTTAAAAATATCAATGCACTTGCCTTTTGAACTGAAGATCATGTATGTCATCATCATATATCATATATACATATAACGTGCCCGGCCCCCTAGTGAAGGACGCGGTGAATAAAATCATGTATGTCAATATCATGTATCATATATGCATGTAACGTGCCCCGGCCCTCTAGTGAGGAACGCAGTGAATAGAATCATCATATGCCATCCTGACCGCCACCCCATCATCATATCCTCATGTCATCATATCATATACATATATATATATATATATAACGTGCCCTGGCCCTCTAGTGAGGGGCGCGGTGAACAATGCTGCGGAATACGCACGAGAACGTGTCCTGGCCCGGGACTCAGTGAAGGACATATTGAGGCATGCACGAGCAGAGTAGTGAGAAACTATATGCACACAAATCAATTTTCTTTCAAGACTCGAAAGATAAATACACAAACCGACACTCGAGGATCGTAAGCACGTTTCAAGTCAATCCGGTTTAGTATGAGAAAGTTATGGACACTTTTACCACAGAACCTCTACGAACGTTTCCAAAGCAATCCAAGACTGTATACAAAAGTTAGAGACATTAATACTTACAGAACCCTTTTAGACACATGAACTCTTTATGCTTTACTCGTTATTCAACCATACAATAAGCTCAACTATACCGAGCGTACTCATGTCAAGAAGTGAATAAGAATCATAGGCAAACTCTGAAACATATCAAATAGAGCTTCGGAAATCATAGATACGTATCAAAACCATATGAATTAGCTTATAGAAACCAAGAATATTATCAATCCTAGTGGCTCTAAGAATAGAAATTTCTTTGAAATCATACATATACTTGGTATGTTCGTTTAACAAGGATCATGCCAAAAGAAAGAAAAGGTAAGTCTTACATACCTGTTCCACGTCCTATTAGCTACGCTTAATTGTCCAAGCTCGCTATCGCTAGTCTACATTCAAGAGAATTTACACAATCATTAGACTCATCGTTATACGCTCGTCTTAGTCATTCAAATAAATTCACTTATGATCTGCCAAAATTTTGGCAGCATTTCCCTTGTAAATACAACCATCCCCGAGAATCTAACTCGGCCAAATTATCAACAACCAACCCGAGAATTCAACTCGGCCAAATTATCAACAATAATCCGAAATCATTCTAACATGATTCAAGAACACTTCAAACAATTCACACAATATTCAAACAACCCAACCAACATACCACTTCACCCGAAACCTTCTAAATTCAACAAGAACGATAACAATACATTTCCTTTCTTCCAAATTCATGAACTACGCCAATAATCTACACATTAACAACTTCATTCTCACAATTATATGAAACCACACTAATATCACATTAACTTCTTCAACAATCCACAAACGATTTCCACTTCATTTCAAGCCACTAAATCCTCAGTTTAGTACAACAACAATTAAAATGTCACGACCCAACCCCGTAGGCCGTGACTGGTGCCCGACCTGGACACCCGTATACTTACTCTTTAGTTATATGTTCATTTCACAACAAACTCAATATGGATCTTATAACGACCAAACCATGGTCTCGGAATTATCACAAAATATTCCTAAAAATGCAAGCCGACAAGGCTGCTACCACAACATGATAATATCTGCAAGACGGCGAGGCTGCTACCATGATAGAATAAGCATACTGATAACACACACACAACTGATCACGTCTGAATACGACCCACACACATGTCCACAGACCTCTAAGAGTTTCAATAGTGAAATATGACGGGACAGGGCCCCGTCGTACGCTTAGTCAACATATGCATATATTTAGATCAGAAAGGATCTATACCAAATCTGGGCTCCGGAACAACGAAACTCTCCAAAATAGCAGAAGGGAAATCTTAAGCTAACGGATCACCAAAGCGAGTATCTGCACCTGCGGGCATGAAACGAAGCCCCTCGAAGAAAGGGGGTCAGTACGGAATATGTACTGAGCATGTAAAGTATGAAATACAGTAAACAGGATTATAACGGAAATAAGAGTACAGAAAATGAGTATCATAATCAGAATACCAAATACTTGCTTTCGAAACATAAATCATGCACATTAATATCATATATCATATCCGGCCCCATTATGGGACTCGGTGAACATGGTCGCCACCAGGTCTCTGGCGCCATAACACAACATACTCCAGAATATAATATAACTCCGTAACACAGCATAACTCCGTAACACAGTATATCTTCGTAACACAGCATAACTCCATAACACAGCATAACACCATAACACAGCATAACACCATAATATATATGTACCGTTCCCGCCCCTTTACGGAGGGATGCGGTGAACAATGCAGAGAAACTGTGCACGATAACATACCCGGCCCGGGACTCGGTGAAAGATATTGTCACACCCTAACCTTATTAGGGTGTGATGGGCACCCGACCCCACATACGGAGCCGAGCGAACCCACAGACTCTTATTACACACCTAATTCCTTAGGATCCAGAAAATCAAATACGAGTAAAATACATATTAAGCAGTCAAATTTTTTTCCTCTTACCGTTCACGATTAAACAAATATCTGTAATCATATGGAATTTACTACATGACACAAAATGACGTATCGGCTGATGGAGCCGCTTACAGACTGACAACCATTACCCACAACGCTGTCTGCAAAGTCTCTAATACTGATCAGACATCACAGCATACATACTCTGACTCGGCAGCACTCCTGGAGGAAATGGAGCCGCCAGTCCACTGGATCATCTTCAGCTAACCTCGTCTATTCATCTGTGGGTACCTGCACGGCATGAAACGCAGCCCCCGAAGAACAGGGGGTCAGTACGGAGTATGTACTGAGTATGTAAGGCATGAGTACAGAAAACGGAACCATGACTGAAACAAATAAAACAACGTACAAATACCTTATCCAGAATATCAGACACTTATTATCCTTTTCCTTCCAGACACAAACCATACTTACTTATGTCGCATGTCAGACGGATCACGGAATGTACAGAGTGCTCAGATGATGTCCTATAGCAGACGGAATACAGAACATACGGACTGTCGGAATGCCTACTTTCCAAACACAAGTCATGCATATCAGAATCGGATATCATATCATATACGCGGTAACCCCGGGGACATGTACCACGCCGGGAAACCGGACACATCACATCATGCATACGGTAACCTCGGGGACAAATAACACGCCGAGGAATCGGTGAACGATGCCAAGGAATGCACACGATAACATAGGAACGTGGTTGCCACTCCTGCCTTTGGCGCCACAACACATCATACTCCAGAAGATTTTCTCCGATCTCCGTCACACATCATAACATAACCACGGTACCCGGGGGCGGACAGATAACACAGCACCCCGAGCCCGGACACATCATACTTCGTAATATATTCTTGGTAACCGGGGACGGACATGTAACACAGTACCCCGGCACCGGACACATCATACTTCGGAATTCATATATGGAACCCGATCCTGAACAAAGGACTCGACGAACCATCCGCACGATACATACCGGCCCGGGACTCGGTGAAGGGAGTGATAACATATGCACGAGCAGAATAGTGAGAAACCAAATGCACATAACTCAGACTCCATAGATTAATCAAACGTATTCTCAGAATGTTCATAACAGATTACTTATTACAGAATACTTATGTCAAATTACTTTTATCAGAATATTTCTATCAAAGTACTTAAATCGCTTTTACTCAATCAGAATACATGTTTCAAATTACTTGTAGCATAATCTCTCATATCAGAACACTTATACCAAATACTCTCATCAGGATAGTTATGTCAAAATGTTCAGACCAACATACTTATATCAGGATACGGCTGTCAGATTGCTTAAGTCAGGATTCACCTATCCAGATTATTAGTTACCTACCTTAGGGAGGACATACAGATCACAAACAGACTCAGAATCACAGAATGGAATAACCCAAGGTACACATCAGTATCATACCCTACATGGCTCTAAGACATGCCAAAAGAATAAAAGGGTAAGCCTTACATACCTGTGCCGCGACCAACTGGCTACGCTCATTTGTGCAACTTGTTAGTCTTCATTCAAATGAACTCATCCATTCGCTAGATTCATTATCACATACTTGCCTTAACCTTTCAAACACATTCACTTATATTCTACCGGAATTTCGGCAGCACCTCCCCTGTAATTGCACCATCACCGAGAATACGGCTCGGCCCCAAATCAACAACAACAACCCGGGAATTTGACCCGGCCACAATATCAACAACATTGACAGCAAACATTCTAACAACATCGACCATTAATGTAAACGCACTTTAATATCAACAACCTTCTTTCGCAATATGCGACGACATTCCAATTACGTTCAAATCAAGATATATAATCAATCCAAAACCTTTCAAACATGATTACATAACATTTCCAACAATCCACAAAATTGTCCAACACAACCCGACTCGAAACATAAGGCAACCCGAAACCTTCCAAGTCCAAGGAACTATCAACAACACATGTTTTTTCGTCCAAATTCATAAACCGTACCAACAACCTATACATTAGCAACATTATTTTCATCAACACAAAGGACCATATTAAAATCACATTAGCCTCCAAATCAGCCAACACGATTACAACTTCAATTTTGAGTCCTTAAACCTTCACTTTACATAATAAAGTCCACAACAACATCAACCAAACACTAGATAAGGTTAATTCATTTCCTAACATACAAAGCAACCCATATTTCGGCCAACATCACAACACACCCATCCCATGATTTCATTCATTTTCTGTACATTACAACACCACATAATCATGCTAAACACATTTAATTCATTATTCCTACACATTATATAAAACACACGGCCAAGCAACACTTCACACGGCTCAACTTGAACATGCAGTATTTCATGAATTCCCATCATTTCTACATTCAATAACATACATAAACCATTCATAACACATAAAAGAGAAGGTTAAACCTCACCTCCTTCTTCACCCTTTTCCTCTCGGCTAGCTTGATAAAACGCGACAACGAGCGATTTTCTTGTTCTAACAACTACTTCACGTTGACGAGAACCTTCCGATCACTCTAAATGCAAGAAGAAAAATATTTTTCTCCATCAACTTCCCATGGCTAATTTTTGAGAGCCCTGGCCGAACCCTTATGCTCTCTTCTCTCTATATTTTTTTTTTCTTTCCTCCACTCTTTTCTCTTAAGAATATGACTACACACACACACATATATATATATATATATATAGTTATTCAAGTCATGTGAGGGGCACATGCCCCCCCCCCTTCTCTAGATTTTCTTTTCTTTTCTCCTTTCTTTTTCTAGAATTTTCTTTTTCTTTATTCTTTTCTCCTTTTTTTTCTGCCACATGGCCATTTTAGGGAATTTTCAAGACTTCTATAAAATTCCCATTTCGCCCCTCGGCTTTCTTCAAAATTTCCATTTTTCCCCTAGCGTTCCACATTACCTCCGCGACCCATTTTGCGAATTTCTCTTTTTTCCCTTAACCTCTCACAATACTTCCATACTAATAATAGTCATAAATAATATTTTCAACAACTCGTATATAAAAATTTTTTGAAACATAGTCTTGTTCTTAACTTCTCCCCATTATCTTGGATTTTCCGAACGTACGAAATACGGGCTATAACATCCTCCCCCACTTTAGAACATTCGTCCTCGAATGTTCAACTGACCTTATGGGGCCTCGTAGTACTTCGGGAGGGGGTTTCTTTTATAGTTGCCCGTTTCTCCATGCCCATTCCATATAATCGAGTCTCTCCGTCCTTATATGGGTCCTTATTCTGTGCCATGGGTTTTCTAATCCGCTGGGCCGACATATTTTCCTTGTCTTTCTCAGGTCATCTCTTTTCTGTTACTGTTTCGTGACCATAGCTTAACAAAAGTCACACTCTTAGATTCTTACCACAACTCTTCTTTAGTCCTTTCTCTCATATCCTTCGATACAGATATACTTGTTTTTGACTTCATGTGTTGGTGCTCATTTCGTTCATCATTATTCCTTATGAGCCTAATATGGCCTCCCCCCCTTTAGGGGTTCCTTGTACGTCACGATCTTCGAGTGCCCTTACCTTTAATTATTTTTCATCCCTCGTCTCTCTTTCTAGCTCTATGCATAACGTATCGAAACCTTTCAACTTAAGTTTTTCCCTTTCACTTCGCACTTATATCGTCGTCTTGCCAACCTTTTCATTCCCTTTCATCTCTGCTTATGTAAATTAATCCTCGAATCTCACACACTCCTACTTTGTTTCATATTATCGTACTTTATTCTCGCCCCATGCCTGTATTTAAACCCTTATCTGATAATCTCGTACCTCGCCGGAAATTTCCTCTCAGGGGTTCCATCCACCGAGGTTTTCTTATCTCTTACCTTTTTCCG
This sequence comes from Lycium barbarum, assembly GCF_019175385.1. NCBI lineage: Eukaryota > Viridiplantae > Streptophyta > Magnoliopsida > Solanales > Solanaceae > Lycium > Lycium barbarum. The sequence continues at coordinate 64,246,844 of NC_083338.1, read as the reverse complement.
ATATCTTGATTTCCTTACTCCTCATTTACTCACTCACTTCTTTTTCAGATACCGAACTGTTAAGACCTTTTGTCCTTGACCTATAGTGAATATAGCGTCTTATCTTATAACATTTACACCATTTGTTTTCTCACTACCGCCCAGGTCTCGGTATCCTTTATTTAATTGAGGCCCCTTTTACCGTAGCATAGGTTGTTGGGGCACACGTGCTCGCTGATACCATCACAAATAAGCCATCATACATGTTCATATACATATACATAATTACCATCAACTATCCCACAAAATGGTCCCAAACGTTATTCAAGCCTATCCTAATTCTCGAGCTGTGACACACCATTTGTCCCTTCACCGACTAATCTATCTTGTCCTATGCGTCTTCTTATGGTCCCCGGTCATCCCATATATCATAGTCTCACTAAGGTTACTCTAGTTTTCCATTTGTTCCCTTAAATTTTAATTTTGCAAAATTTTCCCAATTACTTCCCAGGGGGGTCACCCATCCTGAAATTGCTCCTACCTGAGCACGCTTAACCTCGAATCTTTAGTGCAATCCGATGCCTTAATACTGATATTTTCGGGTCCACTTTCTCGCATGACCTTTACTACATAATTCGGGGCTAATCGAGGTTTTACAGATCTCGGGACACCCTCGTGGCACGTCTTTTCTTCCATAATTACCATTTTACCCTTTTCGGTCGTCGGTGCTCACCTTTCACTTCCGTGTGTAACTACTTTTCATCCTAGGTTCCCAGGCCCCTGATGATCATAGATACACCTCCATTGCAATTATTTTATGGATGCCCCGATATCAGTCCGTTCGAACTTCTTACTTACCGCTTTTACATAGTAACCATGTGGCAAAATTAATTGTCAACTTTCTGAATCCTCCATCCGACCTTGTTTTTCTTATACCATGCTCATGTACACAGCAAATACCAATAACACCTTACAGAACATACAACTATACCACATTCTGGCCATCCGGAGCTGCTCATTCCAGATAACAGATCAAATACGTCAATACTTATCCTTGTGACTTTCCGTATCGCTACTTACCTTTTCCGTCGTATGTAAGGCTCACATATGAAATCTCATTTCCTATAGTTTGGCTCTATCGCACGATCTATGACAGAAAGAAGGTCAACAACCCCTAAATGCCCTGTAGCCTCCTGTTTATAAATGTGGCCGGCTTCACACCATAAACAAGACTCTACTGGACACGACTTTGCAGACATCCCCACGGACAGACCTCGCTCTGATACCACTTTGTCACACCCTAACCTTATTAGGGTATGATGGGCACCCGACCCCACATACGGAGCCGAGCGAACCCGCAGACTCTGATTACACACCTAATTCCTTAGGATCCAGAAAATCAAATACGAGTAAAATACATATTAAACAGTCAAATTTTTTTCCTCTTACCGTTCACGATTAAACAAAAATCTGTAATCATATGGAATTTACTACATGACACAAAATGACGTATCGGCTGATGGAGCCGCTTATAGACTGACAACCATTACCCACAACGCTGTCTGCAAAGTCTCTAATACTAATCAGACATCACAGCATATATACTCTGACTCGGCAGCACTCCTGGAGGAAATGGAGTCGCCAGTCCACTGGATCATCTTCAGCTAACCTCATCTATTCATCTGTGGGTACCTGCGCGGCATGAAACGCAGCCCCCGAAGAACAGGGGGTCAGTACGGAGTATGTACTGAGTATGTAAGGCATGAGTACAGAAAACGGAACCATGACTGAACCAAATAAAACAACGTACAAATACCTTATCCAGAATATCAGAAACTTATTATCCTTTTTCTTCTAGACACAAACCATACTTACTTATGTCGCATGTCAGACGGATCACGGAATGTACAGAGTGCTCAGATGATGTCCTATAGCAGACGGAATACAGAACATACGGAATGTCGGAATGCCTACTTTCCAAACACAAGTCATGCATATCAGAATCGGATATCATATCATATACGCGGTAACCCCGGGGACATGTACCACGCCGGGAAACCGAACACATCACATCATGCATACGGTAACCTCGGGGACAAATAACACGCCGAGGAATCGGTGAACGATGCCAAGGAATGCGCACGATAACATAGGAACGTGGTTGCCACTCCTGCCTTTGGCGCCACAACACATCATACTCCAGAAGATTTCTCCGATCTCCGTCACACATCATAACATAACCACGGTACCCGGGGGCGGACAGATAACACAGCACCCCGAGCCCGGACACATCATACTTCGTAATATATTCTTGGTAACCGGGGACGGACATGTAACACAGTACCCCGGCACCGGACACATCATACTTCGGAATTCATATATGGAACCCGATCCTCAACAAAGGACTCGACGAACCATCCGCACGATACATACCGGCCCGGGACTCGGTGAAGGGTGTGATAACATATGCACGAGCAGAATAGTGAGAAACCAAATGCACATAACTCAGACTCCATAGATTAATCAAACGTATTCTCAGAATGTTCATAACAGATTACTTATTACAGAATACTTATGTCAAATTACATTTATCAGAATATTTCTATCAAAGTACTTAAATCGCTTTTACTCAATCAGAATACATGTTTCAAATTACTTGTAGCATAATCTCTCATATCAGAACACTTATACCAAATACTCTCATCAGGATAGTTATGTCAAAATGTTCAGACCAACATACTTATATCAGGATACGGCTGTCAGATTGCTTAAGTCAGGATTCACCTATCCAGATTATTAGTTACCTACCTTAGGGAGGACATACAGATCACAAACAAACTCAGAATCACAGAATGGAATAACCCAAGGTACACATCAGTATCATACCCTACATGGCTCTAAGACATGCCAAAAGAATAAAAGGGTAAGCCTTACATACCTGTGCCGCGACCAACTGGCTACGCTCATTTGTGCAACTTGTTAGTCTTCATTCAAATGAACTCATCCATTCGCTAGATTCATTATCACATACTTGTCTTAACCTTTCAAACACATTCACTTATATTCTGCCGGAATTTCGGCAGCACCTCCCCTGTAATTGCACCATCCCCGAGAATACGGCTCGGCCCCAAATCAACAACAACATCCCGGGAATTTGACCTGGCCACAATATCAACAACATTGACAGCAAACATTCTAACAAAATCGACCATTAATGTAAACTCACTTTAATATCAACAACCTTCTTTCGCAATATGCGACGACATTCCAATTACGTTCAAATCAAGATATATAATCAATCCAAAACCTTTCAAACATGATTCCATAACATTTCCAACAATCCACAAAATTGTCCAACACAACCCGACTCGAAACATAAGGCAACCCGAAACCTTCCAAGTCCAAGGAACTATCAACAACACATGTCTTTTCCTCCAAATTCATAAACCGTACCAACAATCTATACATTAGCAACATTATTTTCATCAACACAAAGGACCATATTAAAATCACATTAGCCTCCAAATTGTCCCACACGATTACAACTTCAATTTTGAGTCCTTAAACCTTCACTTTACATCATAAAGTCCACAACAACATCAACCAAACACTAGATAAGGTTAATTCATTTCCTAACATACAAATCAACCCATATTTCGGCCAACATCACAACACACCCATCCCATGATTTCATTCATTTTCTGTACATTACAACACCACATAATCATGCTAAACACATTTAATTCATTATTCCTACACATTATATACAACACACGGCCAAGCAACACTTCACACGGCTCAACTTGAACATGCAGTATTTCATTAATTCCCATCATTTCTACATTCAATAACATACATAAACCATTCATAACACATAAAAGAGAAGGTTAAACCTCACCTCCTTCTTCACCCTTTTCCTCTCGGCTAGCTTGATAAAACGCGACAATGAGCGGTTTTCTTGTTCTAACAACTACTTCACGTTGACGAGGACCTTCCGATCACTCTAAATGCAAGAAGAAAAATATTTTTCTCCATCAACTTCCCATGGCTCATTTTTGAGAGCCATGGCCGAACCCTTATGCTCTCTTCTCTCTATATTTTTTTTTTCTTTCCTCCACTCTTTTCTCTTAAGAATATGACTACACACACACATATATATATATAGTTATTCAAGTCATGTGAGGGGCACATGCCCCCCCCCCCCCCCCCCCTTTCTCTAGATTTTTCTTTTCTTTTCCCTTTTCTTTTTCTAGAATTTTCTTTTTCTTTATTCTTTTCTCCTTTTTTTTTCCGGCCACATGGCCATTTTAGGGAATTTTCAAGACTTGTATAAAATTCCCATTTCGCCCCTCGGCTTTCTTCAAAATTTCCATTTTGCCCCTAGCCCTCCACATTACCTCCGCGACCCATTTTGCGAATTTCTCTTTTTCCCCTTAACCTCTCACAATACTTCCATACTAATAATAGTCATAAATAATATTTTCAACAACTCGTATATAAAAAAAAATTGAAACATAGTCTTGTTCTTAACTTCTCCCCATTATCTTGGATTTTTCGAACGTACGAAATACGGGCTATAACAGATATATTGAGATATGCACGAGCAGAGTAGTGAGGAATTATATGCAATTTAAAACATTTTTAAGGACTCAATAGGATAGTCAACATGAACCATCGTTCACAATTTCAGATAATAGTCATATCATATACCTTTCGGATGTCCCTGTGGATTATATCAAAATGGAACTTTAAAATCATGTGTAAATATCAATATATATGAAGCAAAACATAAGTTATGTGAATCAAGATCAATAGCCATCCTAGTGGCTCTAGGAATAGGAATTTCCTTTGGAATCGTATATATATATCGTATATTCATTTCACAACGATCATGCCAAAAAGAAAGAAGGATTAGCTTCACATACCTTTAGCGCTTATTCGCCACGCAATATGTATACGCTGCCCAATAATTCTTCAACGTATATTAAGACGCCAACAACTACGATTAAGATACGGGGAGATTAAAAACGTATTCTAGCGTTAGTAACTCCTTTCTAGATGTTTAGTTGACGTTTTCTCTTGTATCCAAACAAACTACATACAACCAATCCAACATCAATAATTATATGTTCAATACCAATCCGGGCAGCCCACACAATATTCCAAACAGCCCAAATTCACAACATGCAATAACGATTCACATACGGCTACTACATTCTCAAGTTACTTCTAATAGTTCGTAGCCTTAACGTTTGCATGTAACAACTTATAACAGCCCATCCAACATACAACACAATGCATAATCTTAATTATCATTAATCTTCCAAGCTAAATAAGAACAACAACAACGTGGAAAAACAGCCCGTACTTTACAACACTCGATAATAGTTTACATGCGATTATGACGTACCCAATTTATTCTTGTTAGCCTATAGTCATAATACTTCGTCGAAGCGATTCTATAACAGCCCAACCACTATGACAACATGATGTATACTCTTAACTATAATTAGTTTTTCCAACTTAATGAAAACACAAGTCCAAAACAGCCCCTAACCAACAACACATCCAAAACAGTCCCTAACTGACAACCTAACAATGTTCGGAATTCTTGCAAACGTTTACGGACATATTAAGCAAACCACATACGATTCTTACACATTATTACATATCTTATTTTCATATAATTTCAGTAGGTTATGACCAGCAATCCACACGACAAGTACAACATCAATTCATACGCAACTAAGCTACATCGTCATCTCTATAATCCTTACAGCAACTCACAAACGACTTTAGTTTCAACTCAAACCATTAAACACCTTCATTTCCATCGTAAAATTCATGACAATAACAATCAAAATATCAAGTAAAATCAGTTCACTAACTTCTTCCAAAAACAGTCCACTACACGGCTACACCATGCTTCAACATCACTCACATAAAATCATAGGTTCAATTATTTTCATACTAACACAACTACACCTTTAACCTTCCAATTCTTTTTATGCTTTTTACCATGCAATCTATGATAGTAACAACCATAATTACTAAAGAAAATCAGTCCAACCATTTCACCCAAAACAGTCCCCACGGCCACAACATCATTCCAACACCAACATTCATGATTTTATGCATATAATTCATGTTCACCAAGTTACTACCATACTTTAACATCAACATATATAACTCCATGGTTACTATCATGTTCCAAAATCAGCACACATCATTTCATGCATACAACTTATATTTACACATCTACATCACCCTTAATACATGAAAAGAAAGTTAGATCTTACCTTGACAACTTGACTTCTCAACTTGGCTAGAGTTTGTGAATTGAAATGAAAATGGTCCTTGTTGATCCAATGACTATCTTCACGTTTCCAGGGACCTTCTAAAGGGTTGAAACACCTTGGAAAATAATTTTTGGATCAAGACTCAAGGAACTAATTTTCAGCCCTCTTGGCCGAATGCTTTCTCTCTCCCTCTCTTCTAGTTTTCTTTCTTTGTGTAGTGAAGTTGAAATGAATGTAATGGCTGATTTCTTAGTCATTATTTGGTTAACTATGATTCCTACAAGTTGGGCACATGCTCCACTCATGACCTTGAGTCACTCCATTAACATTACACTTAAATTTCCATTTCTTTTCTTCACACGTTCGGCTAGTGTGTTGGCCGAGCACCACCCTTTGTTTCCTTTCTTCTTTCTTTTCAATTGTTTACAAGACAATTTCATGTGTGGTGGATGATTCATACACTAACCTTTGTCCATTGTAATCATACAAGATGAATGGCCAATATTTAAATATGAAATGATTCCTCCAACATGTTATGTCTTCATAAAATAATGCATGCCTTCATTATTCAATTGCATGCTTCAACTTTTTCTCCTACAATTTTCAGCCATCTTGGCCGAGTATTACATGTATATTTCTTCCAATTAAATTTTTCACAATTTAATGAAAGTGTAGTGGATGAATCAACATTAAATGCATACGTGTATGGCTTCCATAATAGCCTTGTTTTAGATGACTTTGAGTCATCTTTTGTGTATTGCACGTTGGTGTTCCTTCTTGGTTCATGGTTGTCACAAAGTTTTAATTAACACCACAATTAAGTAGTTCTTAATATCCAATAACATTTTTATACTAAGTGAAATATTTTAACCAATTAGTTCTAGTTTAGAAATTAAAAATCTGAGGTTTCTATCTCACGTCGAGTCCTTCGCGAATAACTCGACGTATAAAATACGGGGTCTAACATTCTCCCCCCCCCCCCCCCCCACCTTTAGAACATTCGTCCTCGAATGTTGAATTGGTCTCGTAAGGTCCTATAAGAATTTTGGAAAGGTTTCCCTTATCATCATAACATATAGTCTTATCCGACAATCAATTTAATCAAGTGAGGAGTTGAAGTTACCTGTAGGCGTAGAGAACAAGTAAGGATACTTGTCTTTCATCTCCTCCTCGGCTTCCCAGGTCATCTCTTCCCTATTGTTGTTTCGCCATAGTACTTTGACGGAAGCCACGTCCTTAGTTCGTAACCTCCTAATCTGCCGATCAAGTATGGCTATAGGCTGCTCCTCGTAGGATAATTCCTCTGTCACCTGGAAATCATCTACGAGAAATATTCTAGAAGGATCGCATATACATTTGCAAAGCATTGACACGTGAAAGACTGGATGCACTGCTTCCAAATCTGCTGGTAGGTCTAACTCGTAGGCAACCTGGCCTACTCTTCGGGCAATTTGATAAGGTCCAATATATCTCAGGCTTAGCTTCCCTTTCTTGCCAAACCTCATAACACCTTTCATGGGCGACACCTTCAGGAACACCCAGTCACCAACCTGAAATTCTAAGTGTCGACGTCGATTATCTGCGTATGATTTCTGCCGACTATGGGCTGCCAGTAATCTCTCCTGAATGAGCTTCACTTTATCAACAGCTTGCTGAATCATAATTGGGCCTATCCGCTTGGTCTCACAAACATCAAACAACCCAATAGGTGATCTGCACTTCCTTCCATACAAGGCCTCATACGGTGCCATCTGAATACTCGAATGGTAGCTGCTATTATAGTCGAACTCGATAAGTGGCAAATGATCATCCCAGCTACCCCGGAAATCCATAACACAGGCCTGTAACATATCTTGTAGTGTCTGAATGGTACGCTCGGCCTGTCCGTCAGTCTGAGGGTGAAATGCCGTACTGAGACTCACTTGTGTCCCCAATCCCTCCTGGAAGGATCTCCAAAAGTTAGCTATGAACTGGGCTCCTCTATCAGAGATAATAGTTGTGGGAACCCCGTGAAGTCTCACTATCTCCTTAAGGTACAACCTGGCATAATCCTCAGCTGAATATGTAGTCCTGACTGGAAGAAAATGGGCTGACTTTGTCAACCTATCAACGATGACCCAAATAGAGTCATATTTTCGCAGAGTGCGAGGTAAACCTATGACGAAGTCCATATTTATCACCTCCCACTTCCAGGTCAGAATCTCCATCTCCTGTAATAGTCCCCCAGGCTTCTGGTGCTCGACCTTAACCTGTTGACAATTCGAACAATGAGCAACAAACTCTGCTATATCCCTCTTCATGCCATCCCACCAATACAAGCATCTGAGGTCATGATACATTTTCGTTGACCCTGGATGAATAGAATAACGGGCACAGTGTGCCTCTCCCATCACCTGTTGTCGTAACCCTGCAACTTCAGGTACACATAGTCTACCTTTGTATCGTAGCACTCCGTCAGGTGTAACTTCAAATGGGGTCTCTTCCTTTTGAAGAGATGCGTCCCTATGATGTACAAGGATGGGGTCCTCGTACTGGTGTCTCTTTATATCTTCTATGATAGAGGACTCAGCAACTCCCCGAATAGAAACCCTGCCATTATCAGAATCGGCCAAACGGACTCCCAAATTAGCTAACTGGCGAACCTCACGGACTATCTCCTTCTGCTCTGGTTGCACGTCTGCCAGACTACCCATAGATCTACGGCTGAGTGCATCTGCTACAACGTTTGCCTTTCCTGGGTGGTATAGAATATCAACATCATAGTCTTTCAGCAACTCTAGCCACCGCCTCTGCCGCAAGTTTAGCTCCTTCTGCTTAAAGATGTACTGGAGACTCTTATGAGCTGTATAAATGTCAACATGCACGCCATATAAATAATGTCTCCATATTTTTAAAGCATGAATCACCGCTGCTAACTCCAGATCATGGGTGGGATAATTTCTTTCGTGCTTTTTGAGCTGTCGGGAGGCATAGGCTATGACCTTGCCCTGCTGCATCAACACACCACCTATCCCAACACCGGAAGCATCACAATAAATGACATAGCCGTCCAGTCCCTCGGGAAGAGGTATAACTGGGGTCGTAGTCAATTTATCTTACAGCAACTGGAAACTCCGCTCACAAGCGTCGGTCCATTGGAACTTAGCTGCCTTCTGGGTTAGCCTTGTTAAAGGCGCTGAAATTGAGGCAAAGTTCTCTACGAACCTTCTGTAATACCCTGCTAGCCCCAGAAAGCTGCGTACTTCAGTAGGTGTCGTAGGTCTAGGCCAAGTCTTCACCGCCTCAATCTTCTGCGTATCTACCCGAACTCCACCAGCTCCAATAATATGCCCCAAGAATGCTACTGAAGTCAACCAGAATTCACATTTAGAGAACTTAGCATACAATCTCTAGTGCTGGAGCACCTTGAGTACCGTTCTCAAGTGATCTGCATGCTCCTCTTCTGATCGTGAATAGACCAGAATATCATCAATGAATACAATCACGAACAGGTCAAGAAATGGCTTGAACACTCTAGTCCTTAAATCCATAAATACAGCTGGAGCATTGATTAACCCAAAGGACATCACTCTATACTCGTAATTCCCGTATCGGGTCTTGAATGCAGTTTTCGGAATGTCTGCCTCATTTACCCGCACCTGGTGATATCCTGATCGCAAGTCTATCTTTGAGAAATACTTAGCACCTTGCAACTGGTCAAATAAATCATCGATCCTGGGGAGGGGATACCTGTTCTTTATTGTTACTTTATTCAGCTGCCTATAATCAATACACATCCACAGCGACCCATACTTCTTCTTTACAAATAACACCGGCGCTCCCCAAGGTGATGTACTGGGCCTTACGAAGCCCTTTTCTAATAAATCTTTCAATTGCTCTTTCAGTTCCTTCAGTTCTGCAGGTTCCATTCTGTAAGGAGGAATAGATATGGGCTGAGTGTCTGGTAATACTTCTATAGCGAACTCTATCTCCCTCTCAGGAGGAAGGCCTGGGAGTTTATCCGGGAATACATCGAGAAACTCGCTAACTACCGGCACTGACTGAAAAGTCAGCGCCTCTGCCTTCAGGTCGTGTACCCGTACCAGATGATAAATATAGCCCTTTCTGACCATCTTCCTTGCCATGAGGTATGAAATAAACTTACCTCTCAGCGATGCTGTATTTCCCATCCACTCTATAATTTGCTCTCCTGGGAATTGGAATCGGACTATCTTGCCTCGACAGTCAACGTTAGCATAACAAGAAGCTAACCAATCCATACCCATAATAACATCAAACTCAGTCATATCTAGCTCTATCAAATCTGCCTTGGTGCAAAGACTATATATGTTCACCGAACAGTCTCTAAATACTTGTATTGCTATAACAGAATCTCCTACGGGTGTAGCTACCTCAAATGGTTCTATCGATTCAGGTTTTATCCTAATTCTACTAGCAACAAGCGGGGAAATATATGATTATGTGGAGCCTGGGTCTATCAATGTATACACATCTCGAGAGAAAATCGATAGCATACCTGTAACCACATTAGGTGACGCCTCCTGATCCTGTCTAGTAGCCAAAGTATATATGCTGTTCGAAGGACCGCTAGAACTAGAAGCTCCGCCACGACCTCTAAGTAACCATTCCCTTAATCTAACTTACAACACTTTAGGCGTATTATCTCGTCTCGTTTCTCTATCTTTAATTCAAACTCTTCTATTACCTCTTTACCCATATTTTGCTCTAAATTTCCCTATCACGCGTCTAAATATGCGATGCGTAAGTGCTTAAATGAGTCCAAGAGATATCTTAGCGTCGTATCAGTAGTTCTCATGTTTTACCTTGCCTTCTCCTTTCTTATCTTACAATCGGTATCGGGATCATTCTTCGGCTCGGCCGTATTGGCAACTTAATCAAATCCTATCCTTACTATTGACCCAACCTTTCAAAACATATTACAAACCTATATCTCATTCTCTCTGGGAAAATTTGGGCAGAGTTTCCTCTGTACTTCTTACTATCCCAAAACCTGCACGCAGGAAATACCAACAATGCCTCTCAGGGCCAACATTTTTATACGTATATATCATATCATATCACAGCCACACAGGGCTCCCAATATCATCAACAATAAGAAAATGATGAACATACCTCGTATGCCCAACTCAAACTGCACCTGTTATACTTTCCTGTTTACTTTCTCTTTCAATCTTCAACTTTACATTTCAATCGTACTTCCATACCTTACTCGACATATATCTTTCGTACCTTTGCTTACCTGCGTACTTTGTAACTTCCAATATAATCAGTCACTTTCTTCTGTCGATGCCGTTCTTCAGCTGAAATCAAGGGTTAGTATAAGGAATTTCATTTCCTATGGATTGGGCTCTATCGCACGATCTCAGATATGAAAGAAAGGTAACATCCTAAATGTCCTGTAGCTTCCTGTTTATAGATGTGGTGCCCAACACACCGATAAACAAGACTCTACTAGACACGGTCTGTAGACACTCCGAGGATAAACCCCGCTCTGATACCACTTTTGTCACGACCCAACCCCGTAGGCCGTGATTGGTGCCCGACCTGGACACCCGTATACATACTCTTTAGTTATATGTTCATTTCACAACAAACTCAATATGGATCTTATAATGACCAAACCATGGTCTCGGAATTTTCACAAAATATACATAAAAATGCAAGCCGACAAGGCTGCTACCACAACATGATAATATCTGCAAGCCGGCGAGGCTGCTACCATGATAGAATAAGCATACTGATAACACACACACAACTGATCACGTCTGAATACGACCCACAGACATGTCCACAGACCTCTAAGAGTTTCAATAGTGAAATATGATGGGACAGGGCCCCGTCGTACCCTTAGTCAATATATGTATATATTTAGATCAGAAAGGATCTATACCAAATCTGGGCTCCGGAACAACGGAACTCTCCAAAATAGCAGAAGGGAAATCTTAAGCTGACGGATCACCAAAGCGAGTATCTGCACCTGCGGGCATGAAACGCAGCCCCCCGAAGAAAGGGGGTCAGTACGGAATATGTACTGAGCATGTAAAGTATGAAATACAGTAAACAGTATTATAACGGAAATAAGTGTACAGAAAATGAGTATCATAATCAGAATACCAAATACTTGCTTTCGAAACATAAATCATGCACATTAATATCATATATCATATCCGGCCCCATTATGGGACTCGGTGAACATGGTCGCCACCCCGTCTCTGGCGCCATAACACAGCATACTCCAGAATATAATATAACTCCGTAACACAGCATAACTCCATAACACAGCATATCTTCGTAACACAGCATAACTCCGTAACACAGCATAACACCATAATATATATATACCGTTCCCGCCCCTTTACGGAGGGACGCGGTGAACAATGCAGTGAAATAGTGCATGATAACATACCCGTCCCGGGACTCGGTGAAAGATATATTGAGATATGCACGAGCAGAGTAGTGAGGAATTATATGCAATTTAAAACATTTTTAAGGACTCAATAGGATAGTCAACACGAACCATCGTTCGCAATTTCAGATAATAGTCATATCATATACCTTTCGGATGTCCCTGTGGATTATATCAAAATGGAACTTTGAAATCATGTGTACATATCAATATATATGAAGCAAAGCATAAGTTATGTGAATCAAGATCAATAGCCATCCTAGTGGCTCTAGGAATAGCAATTTCCTTTGGAAACGTATATATATATATATATATATATATATATATATATCGTATATTCATTTCACAACGATCATGCCAAAAAGAAAGAAGGATTAGCTTCACATACCTTTAGCGCTTATTCGCCACACAATATGTATACGCTGCCCAATAATACTTCAACCTATATTAAGACGCCAACAACTACGATTAAGCTACGGGGAGATTCAAAACGTATTCTAGCGTTAGTAACTCCTTTCTAGATGTTTAGTTGATGTTTTCTCTTGTATCCAAACCAAATACATACAACCAATCCAACATCAATAATTATATGTTCAATACCAATCTGGGCAGCCCACACAATATTCCAAACAGCCCACATTCACAACATGCAATAACGATTCACATACGGCTACTACATTCTCAAGTTACTTCTAATAGTTCGTAGCCTTAACGTTTGCATGTAACAACTTATAACAGCCCATCCTACATACAACACCATGCATAATCTTAATTATCATTAATCTTCCAAGCTCAATAAGAACAACAACAACGTGTCAAAACAGCCCGTACTTTACAACACTCGATAATAGTTTACATGCGATTATGACGTACCCAATTTATTCTTGTCAGCCTATAGTCATAATACTTCGTCGAAGCGATTCTATAACAGCACAACCACTATGAAAACATGATGTATACTCTTAACTATAACTATTTTTTCCAACTTAATGAAAACACAAGTCCAAAACAGTCCCTAACCAACAACACATCCAAAACAGTCCCTAACCGACAACATAACAATGTTAGGAATTCTTGCAAACGTTTACGAACATATTAAGCAAACCACATACGATTCTTACACATTATTTCATGTCTTCTTTTGATATAATTTCTGTAGGTTATGACCAGCAATCCACACGACAAGTACAACATCAATTCATACGCAACTAAGCTACATCGTCATCTCTATAATCCTTACAACAACTCACAAATGACTTTAGTTTCAACTCCAATGTTGGACCCCATATTTTATACGTCGAGTTATGCGCGAAAGAATCGACGCGAGATAGAAACCTCTGATTTTTAATTTCTAAACTAGAACTAATCGGTTATACATTTTACTTAGTATAAGAATGTTGTTGGAAATTAGGAACTACTTAATTGTGGTGTTAAGTAAAAATTAGTGGCAACAATGAGCCAATATGAACATTAACATGCCATGTCCAAAAGATGACTCAAAGTCATCTTAAATAAGACTATAATGGAAGACATACAAATATGCATTTAAATGTTGATTCATCCACTACATTTTCATCATATTGTGGATAATTAAATTGTAAGAAAAATACATGTAAATTTCGGCCAAGGTGGCTAAAAAAATAAGACATCCATGTGAGGCATGCATTTGAATATTGAGGGAATCTATCACTTTATGAAAGCATGCATTATTTTATGAAGACACACATGTTAGGAAGAATCCTTGCACACTTAAATATTGACATTCATCCTTGTATGATTGCAATGGACAAAGGTTAGTGTATGACTCATTCACTACACATGCAATTGTCTTGTAAACAATTAAATGGAAAGAAGAAGAATGGGAACAAAGGGGGAAGTTCAGCCGAAAATTAGAGAAAAGAATTGAAATTTTGTGTAAAGTTAATTGAGTGCTCAATGTCATGAGTGGAGCATGTGTTGTGTCCAAATTGTAGGCATCATAATTTAACCAAATAATTACTAAGGAATCATCCATTACATTCATTTTCAACTTCACAACAAAGAAAGAAAACCTAGAGGGAGAGAGGGGAGAGCTCACGACCAAAGGGCTGATTTTGGAGCTCTTTGTGTGTTGATCAAAAAAATATTTCTTCAAGAATTTCAACCCTTTAGAAGGTCCCTAGAAACGTGAAGATAGTCATTGGATAAAATAGAACCATTATCATTTCAATTCACAAACTCTAGCCAAGTTGAGAAGTCGGATTGACAAGGTAAGATCTAACTTTCTTTTACATGTGTTAAGGGTGATGTAGATGTATGAATATAAGTTTCATGCATGAAATGATGTGTGTTGATGTTGGAACATGATAGTAGGCATGGGGTTATGTATATTGATATTGAAGTATGATTGTAACTTGGTGAACATGAATTGCATGCATGAAATCATGAATGTTGGTGTTGGAATGTTAATGTGGCCGTAGGGACTGTTTTAGTGGAAATGGTGGACTGATTTTCTGTAGTAATTATGGTTGTTTCTATCATAGAGTGCATGGTAAAAAGAATGAAAAGAATTGGAAGGTTAAAGGTGAAGTTGTGTTAGTATGAAAATAATTGAATCCATGATTTTATGTGTGTGATGTTGAAGCGTGGTTAAGCCATGTAGTGGACTGTTTTGTGGGGAAGTTAGTGAACTGATTTTACTTGATATTTTGATTGTTATTGTAACGAATATTATGATGGAAATAAAGGTGTTTAATGGTTGGAGTTGGAACTAAAGTCGTTTGTGAGTTGTTGTAAGGATTATAGAGATGACGATGTAGCTTAGTTGCGTATGAATTGATGATATAGTTGTCATGTGATTGATGGTCATAACTTACTGAAATTATATGAAAAGAAGACATGAAATAATGTGTAAGAATCATATGTGGTTTGCTTATTATGTTCGTAAACATTTGCAAGAATTCCGAACATTGTTATGTTGTCGGTTAGGGACTGTTTTGGACGTGTTGTTGGTTAGGGACTGTTTTGGACGTGTTGTTGGTTAGGGACTGTTTTGGACGTGTTGTTTTGGCTAAGTTGGAAAAACTAATTATAGTTAATAATATACATAATGTTGTCATAGTGGTTGGGATGTTATAGAATCGTTTCGACGAAATGTTATGACTATAGACTAACAAGAATAAATTGGACGTGTCATAATCGCATGTAGACTATTATTGGGTGTTGTAATGTGCGGACTGTTTTGACACATTGTTGTTGTTCTTATTGAACTTGGAAGATTAATGATAATTAAGGTTATGCATTGTGTTGTATGTTGGATGGGCTGTTATAAAGTTGTTACATGAAAACGTTAAGGCTACGGACAATTAGGAGTAACTTGAGAATGTAGTAGCCGTATGTGAATCGTTATTGCATGTTGTGAATGTGGGCTGTTTGTAATATTGTGTGGGCTGCCCGGATTGGTATTGAACATATAATTATTGATGTTGGATTGGTTGTATGTAGTTGGTTTGGATACAAGAGAAAACATCGACTAAACATCTAGAAAGGAGTTACTAACGCTAGAATACGTTTTGAATCTCCCCATAGCTTAACCATAATTCTTGACGTCTTAATATAGGTTGATACTTTGTGCAGCGTATACGTGTTGTGTTACGAATAAACGCCAAAGGTATGTAAAGCTGTCCCTTCCTTCTTTTGGCATGTCTTAGATATAAGTGACATATGATATGAGCTTTGGGGTAATTCTATTCATAATTTTAGAGTGTGATTCAAGATTCTTATTCACTTCTTGATGTTAGAATGCTTAAGGAAATTAAGCTATTGCCTCTCAAGTCTTTTGTACGTTGGATAATAGTCGATATATATCAGCTTCTATTTGTAGGAACTCTGTTATATCCCGTAATTTATACGTTTGGATATTTCATGGTGGTCGCGGTGAGTTAAGGGAACGATCATCTTCCAAATGCATTTTAATGTACAAGTTGGTTATAAATATTATTTATGAACATCGGTTGTATGGAAATATTGGGAAAGGTTAAGGGTAAAAAGAGAAATTCAAGAAAATGGAAGAATTCTCTAGGAAAAATAAAGAAAGGAGCATGTGGCCATTTCATAAGTGAAAGGGGGATAATTATAAATAATGAAAGAGTGTATGGACCAAGCTTTCTTAAGAAGACTTTTAGTCTTCTTTGACCATTTTTAGAAATTTCAAAAAAAAAAAAAAAAAAAAGAAACAAAAAGAAAGAAACCTCTAGAGAGGGGCATGTGCCCCTCACATGCTTGGAAGCGTATATATATATATGACTAAGTCTTGAAAGGAAGACTAATTCATCAATTGCCAAGTCTAGAAAAATCAAGAAAGATTAAGAAAGAAAGAGAGGAGGAGAAAAGGGAAGGCCATTTGGGCCAAGACCTTGGAAAACTAGGCCCTTGATATCTTGTTCCAAAAATTAGTCTCTTCATGTATTCCTACTAATTCAAGGGTCCTCTTCAACGTGGTGCAATTGTTGAGGCAAGAAAACTATCCTTTGTGGCAAGTCCAAGATTCTAGTCAAGTGGAAAGTTAAGGAAGAAGGTAAGGATTCATGCTCTTTTATGTGTTATGGATGGTGTGTGAATATTGTTGTGTGTAAGAATGAATGAAAACCATAGAAATAATGTGTGTTGTAGGTGTGGCCGTGAGTGTATATTGTGTGTATGGCCGTGTATATTTGATTTATTGTGATAGGATGGTGAGCAAATTTTATGTAGTATATTAGTTGTTGAAATGTATGGACATGGATGAAGAATTCATGAAAATATATATGTAGTTGTGTTAGCCGAAAATAGTCGCATTTGTGGAGAAATGATGAATCAATTTTACTAAGTATTTTCATTGTTGTGTTATGAATTCCATGATGTTAAATGAAGATTTTATAGTTGGAAATGAAGTTGTGATTATTTGTGGATCATGGAAGGTAGTGTGATGTTATTAGTATGATGTTGTAGTATGTAGTTCATTAATTTGAAGGGGAAAGGGAGTGTGTTGTTATTGTTCTTATTGGAATTGGAAGGCATCGGGTGAAGTAGTATGTCGGTAGAATCATTTGAATGTTATGCAATGTGAATTGAATATGAATGAAATGCCATTAGATTATGTGACAAAGGTTGCCAAGGTTACAATGTATCTTGGATTAAATTGTTGACATTGTTGGCATGATTGTTGGTAATATTGTCGATAGTTTGGCCGGGTTGAATTCCCGGATTATTGTTGATTCAAATTTGGCCGAGTTAGAACCTCGGGGATGGTATATTTACAGGGGAAATGCTGCCGAAATTTCGGCAGACAAAGTGTTACTTTAAGGAATCAACTTCTAAAGGCCCTAATTAAGTTTTGGTAAACATGACCAATTGGTAGATTTTGGCGGATTTGGAACGTGAATTTGGAGTATCAAAAGGAGCGGAAAAAGGTATGTAAGGCTTCACCCTTCTTTCTATGGCATGTCTTAGACGTAATAAGTCGGATACGAGCCGCGGGGACAATTCTATCCTCCGGAATCCGCACCTAAAGTTTTCTCCTTTTCAATCAGTAGAATTGGACTAAAAAGTGTGCAAAAAGTTGGAAGAATTTCCTAAACCTCTAGAACTCGCATAAATAGGACCCGACTACCCTAAAACTCTCACAAGTAACGCCATGACATGTAACATATGTAAATTTGGTACGCCGCCTCATTTGACCCGAGGTGGGCCCATGGTTCCTGAATTTTCCTTATTGTTCCGTTTGACCTATTTTGAAGAAGAATCTAAAGGAAACTTTTGATCCTTATGCTGCTTATCAAACGACAAATAATGTAGCTATTCTAATGAGAATATTTCTATGATGATAATGATAATGATGAAGTAAGGAAGAGAATATGTCTATGACAAGTATGACGGGAATAATTGTATGACTAAAAGTCTTAAAGGAAGGATTCAATATGAATACAAGAATAATGGACTAGTACTTGAGTCCAACCCTATTCCTTTGTCATGACTTTATTTTCTAAAAACTCTAAGGTACATGAAGTAATGTTTTATGATCTTTACGATTTTGTCCCATGTTTCCTTTCAACGCTATTCTTCGTTGGTAGTCTCGCCTTAAAATACTCGTTCCTTCAAGGTGAGACAAAACGATCATGGTTATTCCATAATGTAATCGGAGGCTACCGACCTTACGTCACTCCGACGTGGACATGGTTTTCTTGGGCTCTCGAGCGTGTTGTATGCATGTTATAAGTATATGTATATGATAAAAGATCCAGAGTGCTATAGACGCTGATATATGTACATGATGCACGTATATGTATATGATAAAAGGGCCAGAGCGCTATAGACGCTGATATATGTACATGATACACGTCTATGTATATTATAAAAGAGCCAGAGCGCTATAGACGCTGATATATATATGATGTACGCATGTGTATACGGGGAAGATGGGAATGAGCGCAGAGCGTTATATACGCATATCCACCTGATCAGTTGGCATTACTTGACATGATATCGTCCCGGACGCGGGATGCCCGGACGCGGGATGTACATATTTCTGGTTAAATGGATCGGCTGCCGACGCCTCGGCAATATGACATGTTCTATTTTATATATATATGAGCAAGAAATGTTTTTTTTCAAAGGAAAGCTAAGCATGCATGGTATCCGCCCTCAGCGGCCCTCATATGTACAGGTTACGCTTTTATCCTATGACATGTTCTATGTTTCCATGCAGTTGTTGTTCATACGCATATTTCTTGCTAAGTTACTAATCTTGCCTTACATACTCAGTACATTGCTCGTACTTACCCCTCTTCTTCGGGGGCTGCGTTTCATGCCGCGCAGGTACTCCCAGATGATTAGAAGACCTTACTGAAGATGTTCCAGTGGAGATGGCGAACTCCATTTGTCCCGGAGGATTGCCAAGTCCAAGTATATGCTATGATGTTTTGTTCTATGTTAGAGACTTTGCAGACAGAGCAATGGGTATTGGGTTGTCAGTCTGTAAGCGGCTCCAGCAGCCGATATGTTATTATGTTTCATGTCACGAGTCTTACATGTGTCAGAGTTTACTGATGGAAAAAAAAAAATATTGGAGAGCTTACTATGTATTTCTTTCTTTACTGATTCAAGAGTTTCTATATGTAACAAGAGTCAGTGGGTTCGCTCGGCTCCTGATATGGGGTCGGGTGCCCATCACACCCTAGTATAGTTGGGGTGTGACAGACTCTATGATGACTCATGTCTTGACTTCACTACATATTCATACTGTATATCATATATATTGTTATTGTTCCACCTGATCAGCTGGATTATGATATTCTTAAGCCGGAAGCGGCTGCCCGAAGGGGCCATTATTATTAAGCCGGAAGCGGCTGCCCGAAGGGACCATCATTATTTTGCCGGAAGCGGCCGTCCGAAGGGACTATTGTGTTATTAGCCGGAAGCGGCCGTCCGAAGGGACTATTGTATTATTAGCCGGAAGCGGCTACGAGTAGGATATTCTATATTTATATTGTGTATGCTAGAATTTGTGTAAGGGACCATATGACATGGTTCAAAATGTTGTTCCAGGTTACTTCCGGGTTGCTTTCTAAACTTGTTTACTGTTACGCTTTACATGCTCGGTACATATTCCGTACTGACCCCCCTTTCTTCGGGGGGCTGCGTGTCACACCCTAACTCCACTAGGGTGTGATGGGCACCCGGCCCCACATCCGGAGCCGAGCGAACCCACATACCTTTAGGGCACACATAATCTTATTAGACTTTTAAATCAAATAAAGATAAATTACATAATAAACTCTCAAAATATTCTTTTTCGATGCTTTCCAAATCAAACAGAATCTGTGATCATATAGAATTTAACACATAATACAGAATGACATATCGGCTGATGAAGCCGCTTACATAACTGGCATACTGTACCCACGACTCTGTCTGCAAAGTCTCTAACATCAATCCAGAAAAAGCATAACATACAAACTCTGACTCGGCAGCACTCCAGGAGCAAATGGAGCTTGCCAACTCTGCTGGGACATCCTCTATAATAACTTCACATCATCTGGGTGTACCTGCGTGGCATGAAACGCAGCCCCCGAAGAAAGGGGGTCAGTACGGAATATGTACTGAGTATGTAAAGCATGAGATACAATAAACAAAATCATAATCTGAACAGGGAGTGCAGAAAATAAGTGCAATAGCCGGAGTATCAAAAATGCTTACTCATAAAACATAGATAATGCATGTCAGAACATATGCCATATCTGGCCCCATTATAGGACTCGGTGAACAGAACGTGGTCGCCACCCCATCACTGGCGCCACAACACATCATACTCCAGAGTAGGGAATAGCTCCGTAACATATCATAACATATCAGATGGTCATATCATATCATATCATCAAATATCAGAATATATGTACATGGCACAGCATACTCCACAACCCATGTACATGTCATACCTGCCCCCTCACATCGAGGCACGGCGAACAATGCAGTGGAATACGCGTGATAACATATCCTGGCCCGGGCTCAGTGAAGGAGGCATTGAGGCATCCACGAGTGGAGTAGTGAGAAACTATATGCATCATAAAATATTTAGAAAGACTCGATAGAATAGTCCGAACGACAGGTCATTTAGAAAATAAATCAGATGATAGTCATAGTACATACCTTTCGGATGTTACGACGGATTATGTCAAAGAAAAATTTCTAAGATCGTTCGTACATATCAAAATATATCATAGGATTCAATGGAATAGTTAAAACAATTATCGTTTGGTAGTCGGAACAATAACCAAAGGTTTCTTTTAATTATAGTACGGAAATAGGTCAAATAGAATAATACAAGAAGGTTTCGGAAATTGTGGGCCCACCTCGGGTCAAGTCGAGGTGGCGTACATAAATTACGAACATTAGGCCTTATGAAGTCATCTACAAACGTTTCAAGGTAATCCGATTCTATTTGTAAAAGTTACGGACGTTTTATAGCACAAGACTCTTTTAGAAGTAAAAAGTGTTTAAGCTATTTTTCATCAAGCATATCAAAGCATAAAGTTCATAATTCAATTACATTGAAATGAATAAGGGTCGTAACTATGCTCGGATTTCTAAGAATAGAGTTTTCCCCAAGCCTCGTATCATAGCCTATTAGGACTAGGACATGCCAAAAGAAAGAAAGGTAGAGCTTTACATACCTTATTCGCTTTTTACGCTAATCCAAACTCAAGTCCCGATCTTCCCAAAATCTACAATTGGTCACAAATACCAAACATTAACCATAAGCCCTTAGGAGTTAGATCTTAAAGTAACACTTTTCTGCAGAAATTTGGGCAGCATCTCCCCTATAAATTCAATATCCCCGAGACTTCAACTCGGCCAAAACATCAACAACAATACCAACAACCATACTAATAACATCAACAATCAATCCAATTTGCATTCTAACATTAGTAATCCTCTTCTCTACATGGTTCATCAACATTCAATTCGACTATGTACATTCAAGCTTATATTAACGCTCACACATTCGTTACTAATCCAAGATCATTCAAACACAATTCAAGAACACATTCAAATAACCTACACAATATTCAACAATTCTACCAACATACCATACTTCACCCGAAAACTCCCTAACTTCCCTAGGAGCAATTTCAATGCATTTCTTGCTCCCAAATTCATGAATTATCCCAACAACACACATTTTAACAACATTATTCTCACAATTAAAGAAACGGCACCAAAGTTATGTTGGCTTCCAAATCAGCCCGTAACAATTCCAATATCAATTTGAATCATCAAATTCTCATCTTCATCATAGAATACATATCTACAACAATCAAATTACTACATAGAAATTTGTTCATCTTTCCTACACAACATATACACCTCACGGCCAAACCCCAACATGCATGATTTCATGGTTTCCATCTATTTCTACATACTACAACATAAACAAACCCTCCATAACATATAAAAGAGGATTAAATCTTACCTTTTCTTCTCAACTTCTCCACTTAGCTAGAGTTGTGATTTTGCAACAAAGAGCAGTTTTCTTGTTTCAACACTTATACCACGTTGAAGAGGACCCTTGAATTAGTAGGAATACTAGAAGAAATAAATTTTTTGAACAAGATTTCAAGGGACTAAATTTTGTCCTCCATGGCCGAAACCCTCTACTCTCCCTCCTTCTTCTTTTCCTTTCTCTTAAGTTGTGGGGAAACATGAATTATCTAGAGTTTTCTTCCATTTCATATATATAATTCCCATAAGCATGTGAGGGGCACATGCCCTCTCTAGAAATTTCTTAAAATAAATAAATATGACCATTTGTTTTGTTATATAAACTTTGGTCCATGCAAGAATTTTCTTGAATGCTTGTGAAATTCCCGTTTTGCCCCTAGTCTTTTACAATATTACCACGGCCCATTTTGCGAATTTCTCTTTTTGCCCTTAGCCTTTCTCAATATTTCCATACTAATAATAGTCATAAATAATATTCATAACAACTTGTACATTAAAATAATTTTTGAAAATGGTCTCGCCCTTAACTTTCCACGACGACTTTGAAATATCTAAACGTACAAAATACGGGCTATTTTTACACCTCGGAAAAGTCCCCGTACATGTACAAGGAATAGACCAACGAAGGATATGGGCGAGGGGTGTTTTACTAAGCAAGGGGTGATGATTCGTGAATTTTTGGAAATGAAAAAGTTGTGGAATTTTATTCAGCACAGTGGTCGTGAAGTGGTATACGGCCCGTAAAGTGATTTACGGACCGTAAACCACTATCGTCCTCCAGCTTTCCAACTTCAACTTTCTGTTAATGTTGAAATGGTTAAATACGACTTGGAGGATGGCCCGTAAACTGATTTACGGATCGTAAACCTCAGTCGTAAACTGCCATATTTCCAGCCAAACCTTTCTGTTTCTGGGATGATTAAAAACGATCATGGAGGACGGACCGTAAACCACAATACGGTCCGTAAATTGTGGTTTATGACCACTGTTCACCCGACGGTTGTTCATTAAAAATCAAGTTATGTGATTATTAAAAAGGGACCAAAGCCTCACTTTATTTCATTACTCATCTATACAACTCAAGAAAGCTCTAGAACTCTCTCAATACTTAATCCATAGAAATTCAAGGGAATCAAGGGAACAAACTAGGATCATCAACACTAAACTTATGAAACAAGTGAATGAAACCTAGTTGGAAGTCATCTTCTCCAAGAAATCACAAAAGAGGTAAAAGAGGGTTTTGGTGCACAAGGAAGGATTCTACTCTAAGCTTGTTCCACCACCATCCAAGGTGAGTTTTATGACTTTAGCATGTGGTTTAATGTATTAGAAGACTAAGACACTTGAATTGTAGTAAGACATAGGAAGTGCACCATTATTTAGTGAATAGTGTCACTGTGGAGTGATGGTTGAATGGAATCATGGAAGTTGATATGCTATGATTATAAATACGTTATAAATGATGTTTTGACCATGGAATAAGTGCGACGCATGAGTAAAAGTGACAATTAGCTAAAACCACTAAATGTGGAGAAATTGGAGGAAATTGGTGGATTTTGCTAAACGTATATAAATGATGATTGCTGATTTCTATATTGTGGATATTGTCGCGAATGTTTGGGAGCTAAAATAGAATATGGGAAACGCAGTATAAACAAAGGTAGTGCTGCCCAATGTTTCCTAGAAATAGTAGTCCGTCCTTATAATTTCTTAGCTAACGACGACATGAATTCTCTTGAAGGTATATGCACACGCAATAAAGGAAGTACGAACAAGCGATAAGAATAGTAAACGTCAAAGGTATGTTAAGGCTAGTCCCTTTATTTCTAAAGGCATTATCCTTCCGTTATAAATCTTTGCGTCGTGCTCATAATGTGATTGAATCCATAAATGTTCGAAGCTCACGAATTTCATGATCCTTATAATGTTATTGAGTTTCTGAAGGCATGATTCTGATGCTATGGCTTCATAAATGTTTTCATACTTTTCCTCGGTTTCAAAGGATGAATATTTACGACTCCAAGAAATAAGTCTTTTTCCTAGTAGCTCATAGTTGTTTTTCCCAAAATGTTGTATTTTCCAAAACCAGAGGTTTATGATTCTGTGATCTCTTACGATAATAGTGATGAGCATGTTTTTATGATGATGACGATTTTATGACTAAAAGTCTTAAGTTATGAGATCAATGCTTTTATGAGGTGATTGAGCTTACTTGAAATTTCCTAAGTTTCCTTCATTGTTGGTATTCTCACCTTACGACCCTTGTTCCTTCAAGGTGAGACAAAGCGACGATGATTATTCCATAAAATAATCAGAGGTTACCGACCTTACGTCATTCCGATAGAGCTTAGCTTTTCCTTGGGCTCTCATGCATGCTATGTATATTATATACAACAACAACAACAACAACAGCCCAGTGAAATCTCACATCTTGGGGTCTGGGGAGGGTATAATGTACGCAGACCTTACTCCTACCAAGGTAGGATGGCTGTTTCCGAGAGACCCTCGGCTCAATAGAAGCATAAAAAGGGGGTCAGATAAGGTTAAAATATTTAAAACGATATTGCAATGCAATAATGCAAGCGACACAGTAAAACAGGATAATCAAGGAATTATATATGCTATGTATATTATATATATATATATATAAGTATATGATGTGAAAATGTTTTCAGGGGAAGTGGGGAAAGGTGAGGCGCTATAGACGCATAGCCACCTGGTCAGCTGGCATATCATGTTCTCATCCCGGACGCGGGATATATGGGTTATGGATCGGGCCGTATGTTCCTCGGCACTAACTTATTATATTTATGGATCGGGCCGTACGTTCCTCGGCACTAACATATGATAACATATGGATCGGGCTGCGCGTTCCGCAGCAATTTACTATATGATGCTTTATGAGTATGCATGCATGGATCCGCCTTAAGAGGCAAGCAGTTATCGATTATCTCCTTGTACTTACTTTACTTTCTTATTCTTACTTTATTTCTTGATGTATGCCTTACATACTCAGTACAATGCTCGTACTGACATCTTTTTCTTTGGATGCTGTGTTCATGACCACAGGTAGACGGGAAAGCGGTCCAGACTGATAGGAGTCACTAGCCGAGCTGAAGAGCACTCCATCTTCCGGAGGTGCTAATTGGTTGTTCCTTTTGTGTATATATTTGTATATCACTCAATAGAGGCCCGTAGATGCTCGATGTGGGTTGTGTGGTTCCACAACGTGGGTAGTACACATGTGTATAAGTATATTGAAATATGTTTTTGTATCAACGCGTTATATTTTTGTAATGAAAAGAAAATCCTCTTTTTAAAGTTAACCGGAAATAGATGAATGATTGTTAAATGGGTTAGGTAAATGATAGCACGAGCGGTGCTCGGTGGTTAACCTCGGGT
This sequence comes from Lycium barbarum, assembly GCF_019175385.1. Classification (NCBI taxonomy): domain Eukaryota; kingdom Viridiplantae; phylum Streptophyta; class Magnoliopsida; order Solanales; family Solanaceae; genus Lycium; species Lycium barbarum. The sequence continues at coordinate 64,220,720 of NC_083338.1, read as the reverse complement.
ACCCGTCGCCCTAGTCGGGTCATGACAGCTATAACACTGCGTTTCATGCCCGCAGGTACAGATACGCGTTTTGGTGAACCGCCAGTTTAAGACTTCCCTTCTGCTATCTTCGAAAGTTCTATTGTTCCGGAGCCCAGACTTTGGTATAGATCCTTCCTGATCTAAATATATGCATATGTTGTTTAGGGGTACGACGGGGCCCTGTCCCATCATATTTTACTGCTGAAACTCTTAGAGGTCTGTGGACATGTGTGTGGGTCGTATTCAGACGTGATCAGTTGTGTGTGTATTATCAGTATGTGTATTCTATCGTTGTAGCAGCCTCGCCGGCTTGCGAATATTATTATGTTGTGGCAGCAGGCTTGTCGGCTTGCCTTTTTATGAATATTTATGCGACAGTTCTGAGACCAAGGTATGGTCGTTATAAGTTCCACACGGTGTTTATTGTGGATTGGACATATAGTTAAAGAGGGTGTAGACGAGTGCCCAAGTCGGGCACCAGTCACGGCCTACGGGGTTGGGTCGTGACATCCAACCATTAAACACCTTCATTTCCATCATAAAATTCATGACAATAACAATCAAAATATCAAGTAAAATCACTTCACTAACTTCTTCCAAAAACAGTCCACTACACGGCTACACCATGCTTCAACATCACTCACATAAAATCATAGATTAAATTATTTTCATACTAACACAACTTCACCTTTAACCTTCCAATTCTTTTCATTCTTTTTACCATGCAATCTATGATAGTAACAACCATAATTACTAAAGAAAATCAGTCCAACCATTTCACCCAAAACAGTCCCCACGGCCACAACATCATTCCAACACCAACATTCATGATTTTATGCATATAATTCATGTTCACCAAGTCACTACCATACTTCAACATCAACATATATAACTCCATGGTTACTATCATGTTCTAACATCAACACACATCATTTCATGCATACAACTTATATTTACACATCTACATCACCCTTTATACATGAAAAGAAAGTTAGATCTTACCTTGACAACTTGACTTCTCAACTTGGCTAGAGTTTGTGATTTGAAATGAAAATGGTCCTTGTTGCTCCAATGACTATCTTCACATTTCTAGGGACCTTCTAACGGGTTGAAACACCTTGGAAAATAATTTTTGGATCAAGACTCAAGGAGCTAATTTTCAGCCCTCTTGGCCGAATGCTTTCTCTCTCCCTCTCTAGGGTCCTCTAGTTTTCTTTCTTTGTGTAGTGAAGTTGAAATGAATGTAATGGCTGATTTACTAGTCATTATTTGGTTAACTATGATGCCTACAAGTTTGGCACATGCTCCACTCATGACCTTGAGTCACTCCATTAACTTTACACTTAAATTTCCATTTCTTTTCTGCACACTTTCGGCTAGTGTGTTGGCCGAGCACCTCCCTTTGTTTCCTTTCTTATTTCTTTTCAATTGTTTACAAGACAATTGCATGTGTGGTGGATGATTCATACACTAACCTTTGTCCATTGTAATCATACAAGATGAATGGCCAATATTTAAATATGAAATGATTCCTCCAACATGTTATGTCTTCATAAAATAATGCATGCCTTCATTATTCAATTGCATGCTTCATCTTTTTCTCCTCCAATTTTCAGCCATCTTGGCCGAGTATTACCTGTATATTTCTTCCAATTTAATTTTCCACAATATAATGAAAGTGTAGTGGATGAATCAACATTAAATGCATATGTGTATGTCTTCTATAATAGCCTTGTTTTAGATGACTTTGAGTCATATTTGTGTATTGCACGTTGGTGTTCCTTCTTGGTTCATGGTTGTCACAAAATTTTAATTAACACCACAATTAAGTAGTTCCTAATCTCCAATAACATTTTTATACTAAGTGAAATATTTTAACCGATTAGTTCTAGTTTAGAAATTAAAAATCCGAGGTTTCTATCTCACGTCGATTCCTTCGCGAATAACTCAACGTATAAAATACGGGGTCTAACATAAAATACTAAGTAAAACTAGTTCATCACTTCTACACAATACACACACCTACACGGCCTCACTTCAACACACATAGTTCCATGAATTTCATCCATTTCTACATACTACAACACTCACAAATCATCCATACCACATGTAAAAGAAGATTGAACACATACCTTTTTCCAACTCATCTTCTTACTCGGCTAGATTTACAACTTGCACAACAAATGCTTTGATTACTCCAACAATCACTCCATGTTGTTAGGGACGTTCCACTTCGTTGAATTACTAGAAGAAAATATATTTTTTGATCAATTTCTCTAGGTTCTTGCTCGGCCAAGCATGGCCGAATATGGCTTCTCTTGTTTTCTCTTTCTTTCTTCAAGTTTCTAGAATTAGAAAAGATGACTAATAAGTCTTGCTTGGTCATCACCCACACATATATATATAGTTCCTACAAAAATAAGGGGGGACACATGTCCCCACTATTGGCTTGGAGCAATTGGCCAAGCTTTGAGGTGGGGACCACACCCACTCCACACGTCCACAAGTGGTCCCTTCAAGAACTTTCTTGAATTTTTGTGAAATTCCCGTTTTTCCCCTAGCCTTCCACAATATTACCATGAACCACCTTGTGAATTTCCCTTTTTACCCTTAGCCTTTCTCAAATTTTCCATACTAATAAACAACTTGTATACTAAAATAACTTTGGAAAATAGTCTTGCCCTTAACTTACCACGACTTTCTTGGAATATACGAATGTACAAAACACGTGATATAACAAATTCAAAATTCGAGGACGAATGTTCTAAAGGGGTGAAGGATGTTATATCCTGTATTTTTATACGTCGAGTTATTCACAAGAGAATCGACTCAAGTTAAAGACGGGATCATTTTCGGATACGAAATAGGAACTTTTAATTTTTCAATTTTAATTAGAACATAAATTGTTTATAAATTTTATTTAGTGTAGAAATATTATTAGAGATTAGGGATTAATTAATTGTGATTAGATTATTAAGTAAGTATTAGTGATTAATTTAAATTAGTTGGTCCTAATTACTAATGGTGGGCCCCACCCGTTTTAATATATATAAAAAAAATGAAAAATGACAATTCAAGAATTGATTAGTGAGTCACAAGGGGGGGGGGGGGGGGGCACGTGTCTATCTATAAGCAACCATATATATAGGAAATGAAGTGAACAAATTTACAATTTACTTTCATTTTCAAGAAAATTTAGTTAAGAAAAATTACAAAACCTCCATGGCTGCCATGGTGTTGAAGAAAAATTTGTGTTCTTGAATGTTTTGATCAAATTTCAAGTGCATTACAAGTTCAAGGAGGTGATAGAAACATTGGATATTAAGTTGAGGAAGAAGAAATTGTAAAATTGGAGCAATTGAGTGTAGAAATTCCTCCGAGAAAATTTAGGTAAGATTTTCTTATTTTGTGGTATAATTGTGTTAATAGTGTTGAAATGGAATTATAAAAATTGGATTGGACGAAATTGGAAGTAAGAAAATGCATGAAATCGTTGTTATATGAAATTGTGGGTTGAAAAGGATTCAGAAGGGTTGTTGGATTGTTAGAATTGTTTATGAGCTGAATTGTAAGAATTTTGTATGTATATCTCTATTGCTGTTATTATTGGTATTTCTGTGATAACAGGAGGATAATTGAAAATTCGGGTTAGGCGAATACATAGGGGAACTGCTGCCCGATTTCCATTAAGTCCTTAACTAATGAAAAACCTTAATCAAGAAAGTATAAGTTAAAGAATGAGTTCTATAAGCGATGGGCTACCGATTTACGAACTAGAAAGTATAGTTACTAACGATAGCGTTACTTTTATATTAAATAGGCTAAAGGGGCGACGAAGCGAACGAGATTACGATTAATCTTTAACAGGTATGTAAAGCTATCCCTTTTTCTTTTGGCATGTCTTAGATATAAGTGACGAATGATATGAGCTTTGAGGTAATTCCATTCATAAGTTTCGAGTGTGATTCATGATTCCTATTCACTTCTTGATGTTAGAACTCTTAAAATGATTGAGCTTCCCTCTCAAGTTTTCTATCGCTGGATAGTAGTCGATATATATAAGCTCCTATTCTTGGAAGACTCTATGATAACTCATGTCCTTGAATTCTATAAGCGATTTCATATTATATTGATACATGTCTATGATTCCTAAGGCTCTTTTGATATAATTTATAATGACATTCGAGGGATACTTGATATGATTGTCGCTATTGATACTCAGGTGTTAATCCCTTCTTCTTATTCTGTTTGAGTCTTGAAAATGTTTTAAATTGCATATGGTTGCTCACTACTCTGCCCATGCATGCCTCAATATGTCCTTCACCGAGTCCCGGGCCGGGTATGTTATCGTGCACAGTCTCACTGCATTGTTCACCGAGTCCTTCACTAGAGGGCCGGAATATGATATATATATATATATATATATGATGGTGTTATGCTGTGTTGGCGTGATGGTGTGATGATGTGATGGTGTTATGCTGTGTTATGGCGTTATGATGTGTTTATGGTGTTATGCTGTGTTATGGCGTTATGATGTGTTTATGGTGTTATGCTGTGTTATGGCGCCAAGGATGGGGTGACGACCATGTTCACCGAGTCCCATAATGGGCCGGGTATGATATATGATATTGACATGCATGATTTATGTTTCAAAAGGGCAAGTGTTTTGGTATTCTGGACATTGTACTTTTTTTCTGTACTCCCTATTTCAGTTATGATTCTTTTTACTGTATTTCATGCTTTATATAGTCAGTACATATTCCGTACTGACCCCCTTTCTTCGGGGGGCTGCGTTTCATGCCCGCAGGTACAGACGCTCGATTTGGTGGTCCCGCAGCTTAGGATTCTCTTTCAGTTGTCTTGGAGAGCTCCGTTGTTCCGGAGCCTAGATTTTGGTACAGACCTTCTGATATATATATATATATATATATATATATATATATATATATATATATGTTTGTCAGGGGTACGACGGGGCCCTGTCCCGTCATATTTCACTGTTGATACTCTTAGAGGTTTGTAGACATGTGTGTTATAGCCCGCATATTGTACGTTTTGAAATTTCAAAGTCGACGTGGAAAATAAAGGGCAAGATTATTTCTTAAGAAATCATTTTCATGTACGGGTTGTTATGAGTATTATTTATGACTATTATTAGTATGAAAATTGTGTAGAAAGCTAAGGGCAAAAATGGTAATATTGAGAAAAGTCGAGGGACAAAAGGTAATTTCACGAAAATGTCATGAAAGTTCTTGAAAGGGGGCCATTTGGCCGTTTGTCACATGTGTGTGGCATAAGTCCACATTTTTATTTAATGGGGGGGCTAAAGTTGCAAAGAAGAAAAATTTAGTCTTCTTAATTTCAAGAAAACTCTAGAGATTTGAGGAAAGTTGGAGAAAGAAAATAAGGGCATGTGACACCATGTGCCCCTTGTATATATAAATATAACCAAGTCTTGAAAATAAAGACAAAACCACCACATTATAACTCTAGAAATTTCAAGAGAAAGGGAGGAAGTGAGAGAAGCAACCATTCGGCCATAGGGGCTGGCCGAATTGGTCCTTGGGGATGCAATGGAGAAAATTTCTTTCTCCTTGTCTCTCTACTAATTATAAGGTCCTCTTCGACGTGGAGTAGTTGTTAGAGCAAGAAAAACATCCGTTTGCGTAATTGGGGAGCTAGCCGTGGGAGAAGTTGCTTAGAAAAGGTAAGACTCAATCTTGATTTTTATATGATGTGTGTGGCTTGTGGATGATTGTGGAATGTGGAAGTGAATGAAGTTCTTGAAAATATGGTGTTATGTGTGTTGGCCGAATGCATGGGTGTGTGTAGAAAGATGAAATGATTTTTTTTACTTAGTAGTTGGATTATTGTTGTGTGCAAAGTAGAGAAATGGATGAAGTATATGGAAGTATGTGTGTTTGATGTGTGGCCGTGAAATATATATATATATATATAATGTATGGCCGTGTATATTGTGTATTATGTTGAAATGATGAACGAATTTTATTTAATGTTATGGTTGTTATAGTATGTGGAGATGAATAAAAGTCATGAAAATATGGAGATTGTAAGTGGCCGTGTATGGTATGTGTGATGTTGTGAGGAAAGATTGAATTAATGTAGCATGTTGTTGTTGTTGTAATGTGTAGGGATGGATGAAATTGTAGGGAAATATGTAAGAAGTTGTTGTGGCCGAGAATGGCATTGTTTGGTAAGTTATGGTAAATGGATGTAATTTGATATTATGGTTGTCGTCGTTATGGATTATGCGATATAGAATGAATGGTGTGGTTGAAGTTAAATGTCTCGGATGAAATAGTATGTCGAATAAGTTGATTGGAACATTATGTGAATTGAATTGAATTAAATTAAATTGGATTGGATTGAATCGACTATTGAATTGTTGCTGGAATAATTGCTAGTATTGTTGTTGGTTTGGCCGGGTCAAATTCCCGGATTGTTGTAATCGATTTGGGGCCGAGCCGTATTCTCGGGGTAGGTACATTTACAGGGGAAATGCTGCCGAAATTTCGGCAGACAAAGTGTTACCTTAAAGAATCAACTTCTAAAGGATCTAATCAAGTTTTGGTAAACATGACCAATTTGTAGATTTTGGCGGATTTGGAGCGCGAATCTGGAGTAGCATAAGGAGCGGAAAAAGGTATGTAAGGCTTCACCCTTCCTTCTATGGCATGTCTTAGACGTAATATGTTGGATAAGAACCTCGGGGACTCTTCTACCCTGCAGAATCCGCACATAAAGTTTCCCCTTTTTCCTTCAGTAGGATTGAATTGAAAATGTTACCAACTGTTTGAAAACTCCCTAACAGCTAGAAATTGCACCAATGAGACCCGACTACCATAAAACCCTCACAAGTAACGCCATGACATGTAATATATGTAAATTTGGTACGCCGCCTCATTTGATCCGAGGTGGGCCCACGGTTTCCCGGATTTACCTTTTTACTCCGCTTGACTTACTTTGATGCTGAAACCAAAAGAAACTTTCGATCCTTATTCCATTACCAAATGACAAGTACTGTACCTATCCCAACGAGACTACTTCCATGATATGACAATGATAATGATGATGTTAAGAAAGGGAATATGCCTATGATAAGTATGACAAAGATGATTCCATGACTAAGATGATGAATATGATCTTATAATGATAACGATGTAGTCCAAGATGAGAAAATGCCTACGGTAGACGTGTTGGCAAAATGTTCTGCTATGGAAAGGAAAATATGGAAACGTTAAACTAATTCTTGATATCTCAACTCTATTACAGGTAATGACTACTCTAAAGGTCCTAGGTATATGAAACTGTACCCTATGACCCTATTTGATGTTTTCCTCATAATGACACTTTTTATTGGTAGTCTCGCCTCATAATACTCGTTCCTTCAAGGTGAGACAAAACGACTATGGTTGTTCCATAATGTAATCGGAAGCTACCGACCTTCCGTCACTCCGATGGACACACGACTTTCTTTGGGCTCTCATGCATGCCAATTGTATGATATATGAATATGAATGTTAATATGTATATGTATATGCATATGTATATGGGGAAGGGGAAGGGCCACTGTTATATCACCACCTGATTCAGCTGGATTTCATCCCGGGCGTGGGATGCCCGGACGCGGGATTATGGGAGAGCCGGATACGGCGTCTGTATTTGTGATATATATATAATATGTTGGGACACTGTTGGGGAGGGGGGGTGAGAGAGCCGATGTACTCGGCGTCTGTGAATGTAAATGAAGGACACCGTTTTTTGAAATGTTCTGTTTTCTGTATATGTAAATAAGAAACACCATTTTCTGAAAACGAAACTAAGCATGCATGACATCTGCAGAAAGGCACTCATATGTACAGGTTACATCTGTCCCAGGATAAGCTCCTTATGTCTATTCTGTTACTGTTCATACTGTATATTCCTTATTATGGTACTATTCATGCTTTACATACTCAGTACATTACTCGTACTGACCCCTCTTCTTCGGGGGCTGCGTTCATGCCGCGCAGGTACACCAGATGAGTCACAGCTATCATAGAAGATGTTCCAGCGGAGTTGGCAGGCTCCACTTGTTCTGGAGTGCTGCCGAGTCAGAGTATCCGAGCCATGATGTTTGTTTGATGTCAGAGACTTTGCAGACAGAGTCGTGGGTATAGAGTGTCGATAATATGTTGTATCATAAAGTCCATGTGATTGCAGATTCTGTTTGACTTGAGTACGATGAAAAAAAGAATCTCTTGAAAGTTTTACTATGTTTTCCATTTTTATTGATATAAGAGTCTAAGGAAGTTAAGTATGTAACAAGAGTCAGCGGGTTCGCTCGGCTCCAGATATGGGGTCGGGTTCCCATCACACCCTAGTAAAGTCGGGGTGTGACAAAGTGGTATCAAAGCAGGTCGGTCTAAGGGGTTGTCTGCAAAGTCGTGTCCAGTAGAGTCCTGTTTATGGGTGTGAAGCCGGCCACATTTATAAACAGTAGGCTGCGGGGCATCTAGGAAATATTGACCTTCTTTTTGTCTTAGATCGTGCGATAGAGCCAAGTCATAAGGAATAAGATTTCCCTATATGAGCTATATGTATGACGAGAGAAAACGAGCAAGGCTGCGGAAGCTTATAAAGGTAAGTCCCGACGTAAATGTTCTGTTACCTGAACTGGAAGTATTGGATGGAGAGGATGTGCCATATAGTCGTACGTTCGGTGAGGCCTTGATGACATTGGCCGCATACAGGTTTTGAATACCAGGAACAGTAAAGAAGGTTCTGCCAGAACAAGTACGCCCCACAGGAAGAAGTATGGGAAAGAAATACTGTGAATAGGTAATAAGTGAAATGCGTTGGTTCAGAAAGGTTACGGATTTGGGCGTGGCAACAAAGGTAAGGTCGCTACTATCGGGAATCTGGAAGCCCAAGACAGGAGGTAGTCATACACACAGGCGGGAGGTGAACATCGGGAACCAAAAGGGTAAAACGGTAATTACAAAGGAAGGGACGTGTTACGAAAATGTTTTGGGAACTGTAAGACTTTGACTTGCTCCAGAGCATGCAATAAAGGTCATGTGAGGAAGATGACGCGAAAATATCGGCATTAAGGCACCGAATTTCAGTGAAGCTTTTGGGTTAAGCGTGCTCAGGTAGGAGCAATTCCATGATGGGTGACCCCCTGGGAAGTTTATAAGGAATTTTACATATTCTGACATAAAAGACAAATGGAAAACTAGAATAGCCTTAGTGAAACTACGGTATATAAGACGACGGGAGACCATAAGAAGACGCGTGAAACAAGACAGACCAGCTCGGTAAAGAGACAGAAATGCATCGTAGCCCTGGAATTAGGATAGGCTTGAACAGCGCTTGGAAGTATTTTGTGAACTAGTTGATAGTAAATGTGTATGTATATAGGCATGTGAGACGAGATAGAGTGAGGTAAAAGGAGACAAGGAGAAATGTGGAGAGGTTGAGAGTTGATTTCAACAAGTAGGTCTAAGAGAATGGTGACCAGGGTAGAGGAATGTAAAGTAAGAGAAGGAATGCTCAGGATGGTGATGGTGTTAAGGTGAAAGATCTGTAAAAGGACAAGTATGTAGCTATAGTAATATGCTTAGAAGTTTAAGAAAGTAACGGGACGCTTAAGAAATACAGACGCACAGCTACAACACGAACATGTAGTTAAGAAAGAATTACGAGCAAGAGAGCTAAGCAAGTGAAAGGACGAATAAAGGATAGAAAGGTATGGAAATGTGGACAAATGAGGACCTAGACAGGAAGTAAAAGAAAAGCTTAAGATAAGAAGTTTTCGATATGTTAGGCACAAAGCTGGAAAACAAGGTGAGGGATAAAGGTATAAGCGAAGACTTCATAAAGGACTATGAGCATATAAGGAACCCCTTAAAGGGGGGGAGGCCATATTAGGTTTACAAGAAATAACGATGAACTAAATGAGTACCAACACATGAGGTCAAAGACAAGTATGCCTGTATCGAGAGGTACGAGAGGAAAGATTAAAGAGAAGTGTGGTAAGGATCTAAAGATGTGCCTTTTGGTCATGAAACAGTAACAGAAAAGAGATGATCTGAGAAAGACAAGGACAAAATGTCGGCCCAGTAGATTAGGAAACCCATGACACAGAATAAGGACCCATACGAGGACGGAAAGGCTCGACTATATGGAATGGGCATGGAGAAACGGGTAACTATAAAAGAAACCCCATCCCGAAGTGTTACAAGACCCTATAAGGTCAGTTGAACATTCGAGGACGAATGTTCTAAAGGGGGGGAGGATGTTATAGCCCGCATATTGTACGTTTGGAAATTTCAAAGTCGACGTGGAAAATAAAGGGCAACATTATTTCTTAAGAAATCATTTTCATGTACGGGTTGTTATGAGTATTATTTATGACTATTATTAGTATGAAAATTGTGTAGAATAAGGGCAAAAATGGTAATATTGAGAAAATTCGAGGGACAAAACGGTAATTTCACGAAAATGTCATGAAAGTTCTTGAAAGGGGGCCATTTGGCCGTGTGTCACATGTGTGTGGCATAAGTCCACATTTTTATTTAATGGGGGGCTAAAATTGCAAAGAAGAAAAATTTAGTCTTCTTAATTTCAAGAAAACTCTAGAGAATTGAGGAAAGTTGGAGAAAGAAAATAAGGGCATGTGACACCATGTGCCCCTTTTATATATAAATATAACCAAGTCTTGAAAATAAAGACAAAACCACCACATTATAACTCTAGAAATTTCAAGAGAAAGAGAGGAAGTGAGAGAAGCAACCATTCGGCCATAGGGGCTGGCCGAATTGGTCCTTGGGGATGCAATGGAGAAAATTTCTTTCTCCTTGTCTCTATACTAATTATAAGGTCCTCTTCGACGTGGAGTAGTTGTTAGAGCAAGAAAAACATCCGTTTGCGTAATTGGGGAGCTAGCCGTGGGAGAAGTTGCTTGGAAGAGGTAAGACTCAATCTTGATTTTTATATGATGTGTGTGGCTTGTGGATGATTGTGGAATGTGGAAGTGAATGAAGTTCTTGAAAATATGGTGTTATGTGTGTTGGCCGAATGCATGGGTGTGTGTAGAAAGATGAAATGATTTTTTTTACTTAGTAGTTGGATTATTGTTGTGTGCAAAGTAGAGAAATGGATGAAGTATATGGAAGTATGTGTGTTTGATGTGTGGCCGTGAAATGTATATATATATATATAATGTATGGCCGTGTATATTGTGTATTATGTTGAAATGATGAACGAATTTTATTTAATGTTATGGTTGTTATAGTATGTGGAGATGAATAAAAGTCATGAAAATATGGAGATTGTAAGTGGCCGTGTATGGTATGTGTGATGTTGTGAGGAAAGATTGAATTAATGTAGCATGTTGTTGTTGTTGTAATGTGTAGGGATGGATGAAGTTGTAGGGAAATATGTAAGAAGTTGTTGTGGCCGAGAATGGCATTGTTTGGTAAGTTATGGTAAATGGATGTAATTTGATATTATGGTTGTCGTCGTTATGGATTATGCGATATAGAATGAATGGTGTGGTTGAAGTTAAAGGTCTCGGATGAAATAGTTATGTGAATTGAATTGAATTAAATTAAATTGGATTGGATTGAATCGACTATTGAATTGTTGCTGGAATAATTGCTAGTATTGTTGTTGGTTTGGCCGGGTCAAATTCCCGGATTGTTGTAATCGATTTGGGGTCGAGCCGTATTCTCGGGGTAGGTACATTTACAGGGGAAATGCTGCCGAAATTTCGGCAGACAAAGTGTTACCTTAAAGAATCAACTTCTAAAGGCTCTAATCAAGTTTTGGTAAACATGACCAATTTGTAGATTTTGGCTGATTTGGAGCGCCAATCTGGAGTAGCATAAGGAGCGGAAAAAGGTATGTAAGGCTTCACCCTTCCTTCTATGACATGTCTTAGACGTAATATGTTGGATAAGAACCTCGGGGACTCTTTCCCTCACATTCAAACTAATTATGAAACGACCAGATCAATATCAACAACCATAAGTCCAGGTTACTATATCAAGAACTAGCCAAAACAAGATTCAAGAATACCCCGAAACAGCCTGCACAACATTCCAAATCAGCCCCTAATCAAAACATAATAATGTCCGATAATCTCACGAACATCTAAGAATATACCAAACAAACCACATACGCTCGTATACGATATTTTATACGTTTCTTTCTTACAAGTTTGGTGATTCATATCAGCAACAACACAACAACGACATCAACTTCTATATGCAAGAAAACTATCTTAACATTACAACAAGTCCTAAAACAGCCCATCAATTATAACAACACAAGACAAATCTTAACTATACTTAGTTTTGCAATTCCACAAAATAGCCCATGAACTCAATATAAATTCTAGTATGGTTTAAGCTTTCCTCTCACCTTTAACACCTAATCCATAACATTAATAACAATAACAATCAAACAAAATCTAATTGGAACAACTCCAATTCTGCCGAATTATACGCCAACATTAATCATGCAATTTTCTTACTTCCAATTCCACATAATACAAATTAATCTCTCCACTACAACATCCTTAACTCCAATTTCATAACAAAATAAGAAATCTTACCTCAAATTTAATTGGGACAGATCTACAATAACTTGGACCATTTGCATCATTTCATCTTCTTTAACTTAAATTCTAACCTTGCTACTCCTTGAACGTGTAGAACATCTTAGGTAATTAAAAAAAAATTCCACCATTGAAGCTGGCCGTGAGCTTGTGTAGCAGCCATGGCTATTCAGGATTCTTTCTCCATATTAAGATGAAGATTAACAATTTAATGGTGTGGAAGAGGGCTGGACGTGAGCTTACAAGGTGCTGCCATGGCTGTTGGTAATTTTTCTCCCAACCTTGAAGTTGGCCGTGAGCTAGCCATGGCTGGTTGTGAGCCTCTCTCTCAATTCAACTTGGTGAAGATGAAAATGAAATGTGATTCATGGATTAGTCATAAAATATGTATATATATATATATATATATATATATATATATATATGTAAGTTGTCCACTTGACACATGTCCCACTTATTAGACATGTGTCCCACTATGGCATGTCATCATTCATGCCCAATCACAATTGTCCACATCTTTTTGTGGGGCCCACCTAATAATTCTGATCATGGTTAATTCTAACCATGGTTAATTCTGGTCATGGGGCCCACTTGGTACACTATTTAGGCTGATTAATCATTAATCCCCACTTAATAATCTAATCATGGTTAGTTGATCCCTAATCTCCACTAATATTTCCATACTAATAGTAATTAGCTAGCAAACCGTGCAATATTGAAATCAGGATCAAAAGGTCCTTGTCTCATATCCCAAAATAATCTTGTCCTTGAACTTATGTCGATTAGCTTACGAATATTCCAACGTACAAAATATGGGATATAACAAATTTTCTTTCAAGAAAATGAGAGGATGAAGTGTGATTCATTAGTCATCAAATGCAGTATATATGCAGCCCCTCAATTGGACACGTGTCCACCCTTATGACATGTGTCCCACTCAACTAAACACCAATCAGATTCAGCCATGTTTTGTGGGGCCCACTTAGTGGTCTAATTATCTTAATTAATCATTAATCCCCACTTAATAATTTGATCATGGTTATTTAATCCCTAATCTTCACTAATATCTCCACCAATTGTAATTAATAAGCAAACCGTGTATTATTAAAATCGGGATTAAAAAGTCCTTAACTCATATCTCAAAAATAATCTTGTCCTTGAACTTATGTCGATTAGCTTACGAATAATCCAATGTACAAAAATACGGGATATAACATCCTTCCCCCCTTTGGAACATTCGTCCTCGAATGTTAAACTAGTCCTGCACTCCCAGTACTTCCTTAAATGTTCTTTTACTGAATTATGCTCTTCACACGACTCTTTCGTTGGTCGATTCCCTTCAATCTATTATAATGCATTTCATATCTCTAAGTAACCATTCCCGTAATATTTCCTCTTTCTGTTGCTTCTTGAGGTAATAATTTCACGTCGTTGTCTTTACCCTCCTCCTTATCTCGTAGTTGGTTGACAGTTGTATTGCGAGCTCTTCTATTGAAATCTTACTCTTTCCCTGGTGCACTTAGTCATAATTCGACTCTTTCTTCTTCTATAGTTACTCCCTCAAGATGTATCGTTCACTTCATCTTACCTCTTACGCGTAGACGTCCCTCATCGATTTATTAGACTTTACAATCCTTGGAGTATTTCATGCCTCTGGCAACCATTAGACCCTTCGCAGACTCTACGAATAAAATGAAATTTTCCAAGGTGTTACACTATTTTACTTCAATAACCTCACATTACTCTACTGTTCCAATCCATATTCTGGAATCTTCGGCCTCATGTATCACTCTTTGACTTCTTTAAAAGACTTTAACTGTCACTCTATTTTTTAGCTCTCAATCTCAATCCTTAGAGTTGGAGTTTCCTCATATAATAACTTTACACAGCTGCTCTGTGATCAGACTATCATTAACTTGTATAATCCTGAAAGAATTTTTTATTTGACATATAAATTCACTGTCTTAACCAGCTCGTTCTGGTTGTCTCGCTTAAACCATTTCACAATTTCCCTTAATCCAACCTATAACACTTTAGGCATATCATTTCGTGTCGTTTCTTTATCTTTAATTCAAACTCTTTTGTTGCCTCTTTACTCAGATTTTGCTCTTAGTTCTCCCATCACGCATCAGAATATGCATAAGTGCTCAAATGAGCCCAAGAGATATCTTAGCATCGTCTCAGTAGTCTTCATGCTTACCTCGCATTCTCCTCTCATATCTTACAATAGGTATCGGGATAAATCTTCGGCTCAGCCATGGCCATGTCCTATTTGCCCTTAGTATTAATTTTATCTCTGTAATTTGGCTTAAACCATCTTTACATCTTTCCTTAATGTATCCAAAACATCATAACCGCATTGTTATTACTGAATCCTTACTCTTCTTATCAAGCACTCACTTGGTCTCATTCTTAGCATACAAATATTCGTAGGTTGAATAGCTATTCTTGTATAACTTGTATAAAGTATATCCAATCTTAGTTATAGTCTTTCCTTCTCCTGGTTCATTCTGTTTTACATATCTCATCCGTACTAAAACTCTCTCGTACCCTTATCTTGTCATACTCTTTTCCATTCCTTTATTCACCTCTTTGATTTTCTCATATCTTACTATAGGAGATTTTCTATCCCTTTCCTTCGTTACTTATAAGTCGCAATATCATTAGCGCAGAACTCTATTGCCAAATCTTAGCCTCTAATCTAGTATAACATTTTTATCCTTTATAATATCTCTTAAGTTACTCGTTACCTGTTACATCTCGTGTTTCCCTGCATTGGAAAGCATGCTAGGTAAACGACAGTAGTAATGGGAATGAGGTTATCCCCCAAGAAATAGGTGGTTAGGGTGATGGTACAGATGTATTGTAAGGGTTTGAAGTTAAATCAATCAAAGAAAATAAGTTTCGTTGAGATTTGAAATTTATATAAATGAAATACGGTCTAAGCTATAATACCCCGTATTTTTGGACTAGGAAATTGGACCGTCCAACCTAAGAAAATTTACTCGAGGTTGGAAGATTTAGTCATATCAAAACATAAAAATTAAGAGGTCGGTGTATCCAAGGATGAGATCCTGAAATAATTTAGGACTTAACAAGTGTGACGACGGTTATCGGAAATGATATCTGGTGAATGTATAAACAGGTTATGGAATAAAATCCTACCACATGATTATGATAATAAGTATATGAGGTATGTTAAAAGTGGTTCGTGTTCGTGTTAAAAGTGGTTCGTGTTATGTGGGTAATTGGTTAATAGTGGAATAAAGTGGGAGAGTATGGAATTAATTGCGATGTTAATAATAAAAAAAAATTAGTGAGTTAATATTGGCAATGGGCTGCCACGTGACACCAAGTAGGCTTCCACGTGGCATTAATTGGTCTAAATAAGAACATTAACGTGTCAAGTAAATTGGTGACTCAAGGTCACCTAAAGGGAGGATCTTACACGTTGAAAAGCCCACCTTCCACATTTAAATGTTAACATTCATTGTTGCAAAAATTAGTGACAGCAATTAGTGAGGTTCTTACACGTTGAAAAGCCCACTTTCCACATTTGAATGTTAACATTCATTGTTCAATTATGTATTAACATAAGAGATCAATTCGGTCAATTTGTGCTTGGAGGAAAACGTTCACAAGGGCATGTGTACATTCAGGAACGTGTTCATTGATATATATGTACATTCTCAGCAACACCATTCAATCGTGTTACAGGTTTTGCTCACCGCATTGGTCTCGTTGTACCACTTTATCGTGTTGTTAGAACCGGACTTTCTTCAAAGTGAAGTAAAGAGGAAGGAGAGGAGTTTTTGGCAAATAAGGTAAGAATTCTCCTCTACTAGATATATTTAAATTCGTCCAGGTCATAGTTAAATTGAGTGACGGGAAATTACGGAATTAATTGCGGGAAATGGGATAAATTGTTATTGTCATCATGCGGAATGTTTGGTGGTTGTTATAAATTGTTTGGTGTGCTGGAATATCGTGAGATTGGCTGTAGTGGTTGTTGTTATGTTTGTTGTTATACTATGTATATACGGAAATAAGGAAGTGTATACGAGCATTGGTGTAGGAATTTGTATTGAGCTGTTTTGGAAGTCATTTAGGAATGGAATTAATTCTATTTGAATATGGATTTGTTAATATTGTTCTTAGTATTGGGATTGATATTTTGGCTAAATTGTGGGAATTGATGAAATAAACCCGAACTTGAGAATAAAATCGTCACATGGAAAGAATTGAGTTTGTGGGCTGTTTTCTCGTTATAATCATATGATATAAGGCTATAATTTGTAGTAAATGACTTCCTTATCTTATTGAGAATGTTGTTAAGTTAAGAAAGAAGGAAGAAAAAGGTGACATGGGTTGTACAGATCCTACTTCAAGCTTGACGATCATTATAAAGTATTATGAGGTCATTATGGATATATATATGTTGTGTTGTGGAGATCTATTTTTGACATTTTGGTTGTTATTGTGATATATGGAATTGGGGAAAAGCTACCTGTTTCGTTTTAGGATCAAATTATCAATTGATATACACGATATACGAAAGCCATCTAAAGTCGTACATGAATTTCCTTGTTATAGGATTAGCATCAGCATTAAGACGAGTTCGTTTTGGGTTTATATTGGCGACCTAAGGTATGTAAAGCAACCCTTTCTTTCTTTTGGCATGATCTTTATGAAACAAACAGACGACGTGTATATGACTCCAAAGAAGCTCCTATTCTTAGAGACACTAGGATGGCTAATGTTCTTGATTCCAAGAACTTATTTTATTATGTCTTGATGCGTGTCTATGATTTCGGGCGTCCTATTTTGATATAATCCATAGTGACATTCGAAGAGCACATGGTATGACTATTGTCTTGATTTTCAAATGATAGTTCATTTTGATTATCCTATTGAGTCTCATATATGATTTAGTTTGCATATGGTTGCTCACTACTCTGCTCGTGCATGCCTCAATATATCTTTCACTGAGTCCCGGGACAAGGTACGTTTTCGTGCACAGTTTCACTGCATTGTTCACCGAGTCCCTCACTAGAGGGCCGGGATACGGTATACATATATATATATATGATGCTACGATAATATGATGATGTGATTATGACGCCAAGGATGGTATGTGATGACTTTATTCACCGAGTCCCATAATGGGCCGGGTATGATATATGATATTGATATGCATGATTTACATTTCATAAGGCAAGTGTATTGATATTTTGAATGTCATGCTTGTCTCCTATAATATCTATTTCTCTCATGATCCTCTTTATTGTATTTCATGCTTTATATACTCAGTACATATTCCGTACTGATCCCCTTTTCGTCGGGGGGTTGCGTTTCATGCCCGCAGGTACAGATACTTGATTTGGTGATCCTCCAGCTTAGGACTTCTACTCGGCTGTCTTGGAAGAGCTCCAGTGTTCCGGAGCCTAGACTTTTGGTACAGATCTTTTGATGTATATATATATATATACATATATGTTTACCCAGGGGTACGGCGGGGCCCTGTCCCGTCATATTTCACTATTGATACTCTTAGAGGTCTATAGACATATGTGTGGGTTGCGTAAAAGTTTTGTTCAGCTGTGTCTATACGATGTGCTATGGATATGTTCGTCTATAGTGGCAGCCTTGTCGGCTTGCTATCATATTGACATGTAGTGACAGCCTTGTCGTCTTGCGCATCATATTATGTTTTGACTAGTCGTGACTCCTCAGGAGACATGTTATTGGGATATAAATATATATGAAGACGTTATGAATCTTTGGAGTTATTTTGCATGTTCCCATATTGTCCTTAGGTCTAGTTTTACTATATCTAACAGGTGCGTATACGAGTGTCCAGCTCGGGCACTGGTCATGGCCCACGGAGTTTGGGACGTGACAAAAGTGGTATCAGAGCAGTTCATCCTCGGAGTGTCTACAGACCGTGTCTAGTAGAGTCTTGTTTATCGGTGTGTTGTGCACCACATCTATAAACAGGAAGCTACAGGACATTTAGGATGTCATCTTTCCTTCTGTCTTAGATCGTGCGATAGAGCCAGAACCTAGGAAAGATTGTTTCTGACCTCTTTTCTTATAGGTAGGTGCAGATTGGCAAGAGATGAAGCGGTCAGCTTCAGATAGTGGGGGTGCTAAGAAGGCCCCTAGAGTAAATTCAGGATCCCAGGCTCCAGGACCGAGCAGGAGGAGCCTCAGTTATTCTATCGAGACTGACCCCTCGGAGGACCCAGCGATAATTCCTCCAGAGTTTCTGATATCCCGGGAGGCGGTCCCCGAGGCTGTACCAGTTGCCCCTTTGGCGGAGCACCATGTTAGAACGGCTACCCCGGTAAGTGTTACGGATTACTCCAGCCCCTATCCTGGTTGTCGGTAAACCAGGAGTTGCCCGGTTATCTACATTCCTCGAACTCAGAGGAGGAAGATGATGAAGGCCAAACGAGTAGATGAGGACATATGATGACGAGGAGCACACTTCACCTTATAGATCACCAGATCAGACTAGAGACTGATCGACTACAGGTATATGAGACTTTATTGAAATTTCCTATGTATGTACAATTGCCATAGATTAGTACTTAATAGAGGCTAGCGGAAATTGATACGTACTACGATTGTACTGCTCTCCTCATTTGACGAGTAAACCTATAATATAGACGTAACGATAATGATGCTAAAGGTGCCTACGGACTGTTATATGTATGTGTGCCTATGAAGGGCTATACTGAAACCCCGAGCTTCTAGTGCCGGGTAGAATATGTTTATATGTATGTGTGCCTATGAAGGGCTATAATGAAACCCCGAGCTTATAATGCCGGGTAGATTATGTGTATATGTATGTATATGGTTAGGTAACGCGCGCACACATCTGCAGATGGTACGGGTAACCCTGAAGCCTTGGTAGGGCCAGGTCGATATAACCTTGAGCCTTGGTTGGCTAAGTATGTATGAAACACCGAACCTTCATGGTCGAGTACGCTATATATATCTGTATATATGTGTATATGCTATGTATATGACATCATTAAGAGTTCTAATATGTTATGTAAACTATTATGAGGGTAATTAAGTACAGATATGGATGTATGTACGCGGATACGCGCTAGAAACGGAATGTCCCTATGGAAAGCAAGTAAGTGCCATGATGATGATATTATTGTCTCCCCTCCTATGCTATTCATATGTTGTTTATTATGCTTCTTTATCGATGTTGATCATGCTTTACATACTCAGTACATTCTTCGTACTGATGTCCTTTTATTTGTGGACGCTGCGTCATGCCCGCAGGTGCACAGGGAGACAGACTTGATCCATAGCTGCTTATCCAGAGATTTCACAGCAGAGCTCCATTTCCTTCGGAGCCATAGCTTTTGGGTACTTATTCTTTTGTGTATATAATTATGGGCATAACGGGGTCCTGTCCCGCTCATTTGATATGTTATACTCTTCTTAGAGGCTCGTAGTCACGTGTATGTGGTTAGATATGTCTGGCCTTGTTGGCCCATGTTTTGTATATCATTTTGTCGGCCTTGTCGGCCCATGTACATTGATGTGGCATAAATGTCTATAATGATATAAAGGTGTTGTTGTCCAAATGGGACTAGTTTGATGAATGAAAGGAACGTATGTTAAATTGTGTGGCTCACCTAAATGTAAGCATAGGTGTAAGTTAAGGGGGGTGCCCGGGTGGGCTAGCACCGGGTGCTCGTCGCGGCCCCCTAGGCGGGTCGTGACAACATATCAATACCATACGCAAGCCGACAAGGCTGCCACTACATATCATTACCATACGCAAGTCGACAAGGCTGCCACTACCAACGAACATATCCATAGCACATCATATAGACACAGCTGAACAAAACTTATACACAACCCACACATTTGTCTACAGACCTCTAAGAGTATCAACAGTGAAATATGACAGGACAGGGCCCCGCTGTACCCCTGGATAAACATATCTATACATCAAAGGATCTGTACCAAAAGTCTAGGCTCCGGAACAATGGAGCTCTCCAAGACAGCTGGGTAGAAGTCCTAAGCTGGAGGATCACCAAATCGAGTATCTGTACCTGCGGGCATGAAATGCAGCCCCCCGAAGAAAGGGGGTCAGTACGAGATATGTACTAAGTATATAACGCATGAAATACAATAAAGAGGATCATAACTGAAGTAGAGATTATAGGAGACAAATATGACTTTCAAAATTCTAATACACTTGCCTTATGAAATGTAAAACATGCATATCAATATCATATATCATACCCGGCCCATTATGGGACTCGGTGAATAAAGTCATCATATACCATCCTTGGTGCCATACTCACATCATCATATCATCATATCATCATATATATATATATATATATACCGTATCCCGGCCCTCTAGTGAGGGACTCGGTTAACAATGCAGTGAAACTGTGCACGAGAACGTACCCCGGCCCGGGACTCTGTGAAAGACATATTGAGGCATGCACGAGCAGAGTAGTGAGAAACCATATGCAAACTAAGTCATATCTGAGACTCAATAGAATAATCAAAATGTACCATCATTTGGTAATCAAGACAGTAGTCATATCAAGTATCCTTCGAATGTCACTATGGATTATATCAAAATAGACTTCAGGAATCATAGACACGTATCAAGACATAATAAAATAAGTCCTGGGAATCAAGTACATTAGCCATCCTAGTGTCTCTAAGAATAGGAGCTTTTTGAAATCAGACATACGTCGTCTATTTGTTTCATAAAGATCATGCCAAAAGAAGGAAGGGTTAGATTTACATACCTTTAACGCTTATCCGTGGTACAATACGTATACGCTGCCCGAAGTGTCTCAACCTATATTAAGACGTTGCGACTATGGTTAAGCTATGAAAGGCATAAAACGTACTTCAACGTTAGTAGCTTATTTCTAGGCGATTGGGCAGCACTTCCCCTATATCGCTTAATTTACTCATATTTAAGCCAACTATACAACAACCAACATAGCATCAACCAAGGCACATCAAAGTTATCGCATCAAGAACTAGTTACAACAAGACCCAAGGACATTCCATACAGCCCACACCATTCCAATATTCGATAATCGTCAACATAATGACTACGACATATTCAAGTTATCTTAATAACCTATAGCCCTAACACTTCATAGAAACGATCTTATAACAACCCAACGATTACAACAACACAATGCATAATCTTAACCACACTTAATCCTCCAATTCAACAAGAACAACAACAACACACCCAAAATAGCCTCTAATTACAACAAGTTCTTAAAACAGCCCACTAAAATATACTTCAACTTTAACCATCAATTTCCTTACTTTCATCATTTAATCCATGACAACAACAACAACAACAACAACAACAACAACAACAATACCAATTAAAATTAACTCACCATTACTAGCTTAAAACAGCCCCATATACGGCCCAAACAAAGTTTCAACATCAACATACACAATTCTTGCATTCAATTCCACATCCACCAATTCATACAAAGACCAAATAATTTCTAAAACATGTAAAATAGAATTAAATATTACCTTGGAAACAAAGCTCTTATTATCAAGAATGTGGACTCCCTCAAGAACAGCCATGGTCGTGAGTTGCCATGGCTGTTGTAATCTCTATCTTTTTTTCCTCCAATTGGATTGTAAATCACCAATTAATTGTGTCGCGGGGGGGGGGGGGGGGGGGGGAGAGAGAGAGGAGCTGACTGTGAGCTTATGTTGCTGCCATGGCCATGGCCGTGACTCTCTCTCTCTCTCTAGAGTTTAGGAACACTTCTCTCTTAAATCACTGGTTGAAGATGGAAATGGTTTGCATGACTATTGAATTAGTCATCAACATATGGCTTTATATGCATCCCCAATGATGGACACGTGCCCCACTATGGCATGGCCAATCAGAATTGGCCATGTTGTAGTGGGGCCCACTCAGCCCACTAATGACTTAATTAATCTTAATTAGGCTAATTAATCACTAATCCCCACTTATTAATCTAATCATGGTTAATTAATCCCTAATCTCTACTAATATTTCTACACTAATTGTAGTTAATTAGCAGACCGTGCACTTATTAAAATCGGGGATTAAAAGTCCTTGCCTTATATCCCAAAAATAATCTTATCCTCAAATTTATGTCGATTAGCTCACAAATAATATAATGTATAAAAATACGGGGTATAACATAAGGTCTAATACTCTCCTATATGTTTTAGAGATGATTTGGTCTTTGTATGAATTGGTGGATGTGGAATTGGATGCAAAGAATTGTGTATGTTGATGTTGAGATTCTGTTTGGGCCGTATGGGGGCTGTTTTAATCTAATAATGGTGAATTAATTTTAATTAGTGTTGTTGTTATTGTTGTCATTGATTATATGATGAAAGTAAAGGAATTTGGTATTTTATGTTATGGTTATATTGTGTCGAAAATGATCGGGTTCTGGTTGTGTTGTTGTTCTCATTGAATTGGAGGGCTAAGTATAGTAGGATTTTACATTGCGTTGTTGTAATTGTTGGACTATTATAAGGTCATTTCGATGAAGTATGGCGGCTATAGATTAATAGGAGTAATTTGAAAATGTCGTAGTCGTTATGTTGACGATTATTGAATATTGTAATGTGTGGGCTGATTTGGAATGATGTGGACTGTTTGGGGTATCCTTGGGTCTTGTTTTAACTAGTTCTTGATGCGATAACTTAGACGTGCCTTGGTTGATGCTATGTTGGTTGTTGTATGGTTGGCTTAAATGTGAGGAAAGTGAGCGTTATAGGGGAAGTGCTGCCCAATTTTCTAGAAATAAGCTACTAATGTTGGAATACGTTTTGAACCTTTCTGTAGCTTAACCATAGTTCTTAACATCTTAATATAGGTTGAGATACTTTGGGTAGCATATACATATCAAGTCACGAATTAAGCGCCGAAGGTATGTAAAGCTAACCCTTCCTTCTTTTTGGCATGATCTTTGTGAAACAAACAGACAACGTGTATATGACTCCAAAGAAGCTCCTATTCTTAGAGACACTAGGATGGCTAATGTTCTTGATTCCAAGAACTTATTTCATTATGTCTTGATACGTGTCTATGATTTCAGGCGTCCTATTTTGATATAATCCATAGTGACATTCGAAGGGTACTTGATATGACTATTGTCTTGATTTTCAAATGATAGTTCATTTTGATTATTCTATTGAATCTCATATATGACTTAGTTTGCATATGGTTGCTCACTACTCTGCTCGTGCATGCCTCAATATATCTTTCACCGAGTCCCGGGCTGGGTATGTTTTCGTGCACAGTTTCACTGCATTGTTCACCGAGTACCTCACTAGAGGGCCGGGTACGGTATATATATATATATATATATATATATATATATATATATATGATATGATATGATGATATGATGAGGTGATTATGGCGCCGAGGATGGTATATGATGACTTATTCACCGAGACCCATAATGGGCCGGATATGGTATATGATATAGACATGCATGATTTTCATATCGTAAGGCACAGGTGCATTGGTATCTTTGATTATCATACTTGTCTCCTGTAATCGTTTATGCAGCTGTGATTTTCCTTATTGTATTACATGCTTTATATACTCAGTACATATTCTGTACTGACCCCCTTTCTTCGGGAGGCTGCATTTCATGCCCGCATGTACAGATACTCGATTTGGTGATCCTCCAGCTTAGGACTTCTGCTCAGCTGTTTTGGAGAGCTCCCTTGTTCCGGAGCCTAGACTATTTAGATACAGATCTCTTGATATAGACTTATATATATGTTCAGGGGTACGGCGGGGCCCTGTCCCGTAATATTTCACTATTGATACTCTTAGAGGTCTGTAGACATATGTGTGGGTTGTGTATAAGTTTTGCTCAGCTGTGTCTACGTGAATTGCTATGGATATGGTCGTCTGTAGTGGCAGCCTTGTCGGCTTGCATATCTTATTGGTATGTAGTGGCAGCCTTGTCGGCTTGCGTATCGTATTAGGTTTTGATTAGCTGTGACTCCTCAGGAGATAGGTTATCTTGATATATATGTGGTGACGTTATGAACCTTTAGAGTTTTTGAAGGTTTCCATATTGTTCTTAGACTCAGTCTGACTATATCTAACAGGTACGTAGACGAGTGTCTAGCTCGGGCACTAGTCATGGCCCGCGGGGTTGGGTCGTGACAAAAGTGGTATCAGAGCAGTTCATCCTCGGAGTGTCTACAGACCGTGTCTAGTAGAGTCTTGTTTATCGGTGTGCTGTGCACCACATCTATAACCAGGAAGCTACAGGACATTTAGGATGTTATCTTTCCTTCTTATTCTATATCGTGCGATAGAGCCTAGAGATAGGAAATGATATCCTTTATATACTAACCTTTAATTTCAGCAAGAGAGTGGTGTCGACAAGAGAAGGTAAATGATGCTACTGGGAGTCACAGAGGCAAGATATTTCATCGAGGTTACGTTATCAAAATTTGTATATACAATATGGCAAACTGGCCATCATCATGGTAAGTTATTGTAAATATAGTAAGAAAATGGATTGAATGTATATATGTTGTTCATAAGTTCAGTTATAAGGTGCGCACAGAAGGTGCTGAAGGAATGTCACGACCCAACCCCGTGGGCCGCGACTGGTGCCCTACATAGGCACCCCAAACAAACTCACAACCAGATCGTCGTATTCAGACTCGTTCAAACTCAACATACGTTATCCAAACTGAAAATGAACAACAGACGCCAGACACAAACATTTATCGAAAACTTGTCTTAAGCGGTCGCCCGTTCAGATTAGTCAAATCAAAATCAGAAAGGTGGCAGAATATACGTCGCCCAAATGCACAAACACACATACAAACTCAGAGGCCGACTTGGCCATAGTAGCGTACGGGTCGTTTAAGAACGCAAAACAGGCTCACATACAAACACACCGGACCCACGACCCACAAATCTGACTACAGGCCTCTAAACAAAACAGAACGTAGGAACATATGACGGGACAGGGCCCCGCCGTACCCACACATCCACAAATGTACCGAACATACACATACAACAGAAGGTATGTACCAAAAGTAGGCTCCGGATCAAGGGGAGCTCTCCAACATAGCAGAATGAGTAGCCTAAACTGGAGGACCACCCAAACGAGCTTCTGTACCTGCGGGCATGAAACACAGCCCCCGAAGAAACGGGGGTCAGTACGGGAGAAGTACTGAGTATGTAAAGCAGAAGGTACAGAAATCACAAACACAACTGGAGTCAGAAGAAACAAACACGAACGTCAACGTAACAAAGCAAACCTGTGCGGAAGGCAAACGTACAAATGCAAATCAAATCATGTATAGGGTTTAGGAACGTGGTCACCCCCGACGCTGGTGCCACAACACATCATAACTCCAGAAGTTTTCAAATCTCCGTACAGTCTCCAGACACATCATATCACACACACATCACATCATCAGAACATATCAAATGCCATATCACATCATAACTCCATAAATGGTAACCAGCCCTATGGCGAGGCCTAGGAAACCGTAACACATCATAACTCCCGAATATGTTATAGCGCGCATGATCACAAAGTCGGCCCGGGTACCGACGAACGAAATCATAGCAGACAGCACGAACGGAGTAGTGCAGAAACCATATGCATATCAAAAGTAAATTAACGGACTCAACATATAGTTACAGATGAGCACATACCGACGCCAGAGGGCTCGGAGTAGGAATCAGATTGATCAAAATTTGTGTATAAAAGTTATGAAGTTCCAGACTGCCAGATTTTTTTTTGAAAGCCGTTCATAGGTCATTTTCCGAAAATTTCACATTACTCGAAGTGCAAAACGTTCACTAACGGCATAGGAAGTTTCAAACGCACCATTGAGTCATAAACAAACGATCGCTGATCATAGCGGACACAAGCGAACCAAACAAACCGAATAAGGGAAGCCTCAGGGCTTGCGGGCCCACCTCGGGTCAAATTGAGGCGGCGGACACGAATCACAGACTTTAGGCTCCCTAGAGCCATCTACGAAAGTTTCGGAGGGTTTCGGACACAACAGCAAAAGTTATGGAGGTTCGAACACTCTTCTAACCAAATACAACAAAAAGGGTTCAATTGCGCTGAATGAATGGTACTCCAACTTGAACCTAGACTTCCAAGAGCAGAATCATCCCCGAGGGTCCGATCTTAACCTAGTATGACTAGGACATGCCAAAAGAAGGATAGGTAGGCTTTACATACCTGGTTGGCGCCTTACGCTCCTTAAATCGCAATTCCCGTTTCGTCCGAAAACTGCAAATGGTCACTTTTACCAGTTATTATTCATGAGAGTTAACATTTCGACAGCACCTCCTCTATAAATCTAACACCCCCGAGACTTGGCTCGGCTCAAAATACAACAACAACAACAACAATCCCCAAACATCATTACACAATACAAACCACAATCAAACCGTACTAGCTTCAAAATTTCACCCTATTACATAAGTTAGTAATCCTATATTCAAACTTCACAATTCCAACTCATATCCACATTATTGTATTCATTCATTCAAGATTATTCCACTACACAACAAACAAGTTCCAAACCATATACAAAGTTTCCCAAAATCCATTACTTTCCCTATTTCATTCAAAACACCAAAAGTTACGACGAACATTCTAACTTGCGTCGTTTCATCCCGAATTCATTAATATCAACTATAAGTCATATTTAAAGTCCTTAATATCATAAATATACTATGATATACACAAATATACCAAAGGTATACACTTTCCGATAACGTCCGAAATCATTTTCTAACGCCAACTCAATTCTTTAATCAATCATTTACAACATAAAGATCACAACGACACAACTAACAAGCTTGAACGAAATCAATCCACATGTCCTTCCACCCCATATAGCTCACGGCCAAACACACCCTTTCTATACACACACGCCATGCACAAACACAACACCATTCCAAAATCTTCATGCTAATCCAATCACTAACACATATATATCCATTTCATAACATAAAAACATAGAAATCTTACCTTGATCTTAAGATTCCGATTCGCCGCAAACATCGCCCTTTCGTCAAACTAATTGCACCACAACGAAGAGCACCTCGAACTCATCAATCATTCCAAAAGAAACTAGGTGTTTGGATTAGAAACAAAGCCAAGAATTTTTGTTTTCTTTCCAATGGTTCTCGGCCGAGAGCCTTATGTTGATGCCCCTTCTCTTTTTTTTTTGTTTTGTTCTTCATAGCTAGCAAGACCACTTGATATATATCCACAATTAAGAGTCATGTGCATAGCACATGACATTAAAAATGGGTTGGGCCATTCACTATGGCCAGCCACCTCAAGATTTTGGGCCTAAATTCTTATCAAATTTTTCTTGGCCCAATTCATTAAAAGACCCGTTTTGTAATTCCCGAAACTAATTTCCGAAATTCCAAATTTACCCTCGGCCTTCCCCGATGTCTTAACATTAATGATTTCATAACCAACATAGTCATAACCACTCGAATCAAAATATTTCCTCAACTCACACAAGTCTTCTTTATTTCTCGATTTCCCGTTATATGAAAATACGGGACATAACATTCTCCCCCCCTTAAGAACATTCGTCCTCGAATGTTGAATCGACCTCATGGGTGTCGTAATACTCCGGGAGGGTTCTCTTGATAGTTGTCCTTTATTGATTTTTCCGACATGGCTCCTTTACCAACATTAGGGGCAAATTTTCACGTCACTGACTCAAATGCCTTCATAATACACTTTCTCATACCCCACGTAATTACCGGACCACACGCTATATTCTTGTAATGGACGAACGCTTTCCAGACATCATAGCCAATATCATTTTTCGTTACACTTCTGAATTTCTTACCACATCGTCGTACTCCCCCTTTACTTCATACCAGACACTTCATGCTGAACAGATTCAAAGCTAAAGCCGGACGCGCATAAGCATATCAGACGGATTCATAGTCAACATCAAAGGTACGGAAGTATATCAGACAGACTGAAATGTATCAAACACACGCGCAGTCAAAATCAAACGCACAGAAGCATATCAGACGGATTTATATCCAGAGTCAGACATACAGAGGTGTGCCAGACAGAAACGTATTCAAGATCAAACACACAAAGATTCATCAGACGGGAACATAATCGAGCTCAGAAATACAGAGGCGTACTAGGCAGAGTCCCATCGGAATCGGAAGTACAGAAGCACCACAGATAGAATGTCAATTTAGAATCGAATCGTTCATATTAAGGCTCCAATGCTTCATGGGAATTTCTCTTTATTGGTAAACTTATTCGCCAAGTTGTCACACAAATTACCTTGCGTCTCGCGTATCGATTCTTTCAAAGATTCTATTTATTCACACTGCTTACCTTCGATCTGTCACAACATTAGTTGTCGAGGCTCGGCTCTTAACCCACATGGCACCGAATGAAAATCATACACACACATACACATACACGTACACATACACACACTTATTCAGACCTTACTGGCGAACATCTCTGGCTATTATTCAAGTTCGTTCAATTTCCCAAGCGGTGCTATACCCTTTTTCTTTTTGCCCGTTTAGTCCGCCTCGTTCCGCGCGACTCCCGAAAGGGCACTAATTACTCCACACACATTCTATTTGCCTTTTGGTTACCCCAAATTTCCATTTACATTAATCATACTTACACTTGTGCAAAATTTTGCATTACTTCCCAGGGGGTCACCCATCCCAGAATTACTCTGGCTTGAGCACGCTTAACCCCGAATCTTTCATGCATTTTGACGCGTTAGGGCTGATATAATTTCGTCCATTGCCCCGCACGACCTTTGTCACGTAATTTTAGGGCCAAACGATGTCTTAGCAAATTTTTCGGAGATTTTTCGTAGCGGGTCGCACCCCGACCCAAAGAGGTCGTTTGCTTTCCTGGCTGTGTGGTTTATCGTTCTAGCCTTCCAAATTCCATATATTTTCCTCCCACATGTACAGATAACAGCCTCGGATATTTTCATTAAGTCGAATTCTTACCCTACTTTTACTGACACACAAAAAGAGAATATCGCATAATACTGAAGTACAGACCTATCATTGCACATATTCATTCAGAAAAAAGGTTAGTAATATACCTGGGTCTGTGTCGGGGGTGCCTCTGGGTCCCGCCGACCAGTCAAAGCATAGATGCGGTTCGAGGGACCGCTAGAATCTGAACCCCCACCACGGCCTCTACCGCGGCCCGCCGGTGCTGGCATACCTCGCCCCGTGGAGCGCGTGGCCGAAGGGGTAGATGACGAACCAGCAACGGATCTCATCGGCGGTGCTGCGCTACCGGAACCGCCTGCCCACGGACAATCCCGCATGATATGGCCCTGGCGGCCGCAAGCAAAACAGGCCCCTGTGGCCCTGAAGCACTCACCTGGGTGCGATCTTCCACAATACGAACACGGGGGCATAGGTGTACTAGTCTGACTGGGACCCCTGCTCGCCTGAGGACCTGGGGCTCTGGAACTCTGGTCTGCCCTGGACGGTCCTGCGCCATCAAATCTCTTACTAACAGACTGTGTGTCCCGGCCTGCCGGAGGAAAGTACCCACTGGACTGATACTGAGGCTGCCCGCCCCGAGAATCTCCAAAATGCCCCGCTGATCTGGCCCTCTTGGGCCGTCTCCCATCATACTCTCTGCTGGGCCGATCTGCTCGGTGCCGGTTCTCCATCCCCTGGGCGTAGGCCTGTAGACGGGCAATATCCATATCTGTCTGCAATGACGCCGCCATACAGCCGTCAATCAGGTAACGATCCAACCCCATAACATATCTATGCATCCGATCTGTCATATCTGCCACCACGGCAGGGGCATACCGGGCCAGGGAATCAAACTCCAAATTATATTCACGAACGCTTCGACCCCTCTGCTGCAGATGTAAAAACCGATCAGCTCGCTCCCGTCGTAACTCTGGGGGCAGAAAGTGGCGGATGAAAGCAGTCACAAACTGATTCCACATAGCTGGAGGAGCACCCTCACCCCTAGATAGCTCCCAAGTCTCATACCAATGCGCGGCAACATCCCGAAGTCTATGTGAAGCCAGCTCAACCGACTCGGTCTCTGAAGCCCTGACCAAGTCTAATGCACGCCGCATCCCCCGAATGAAGTCATGGGGGTCCTCGACGGGCTTAGACCCGAAAAACTCTGGAGGGCCGCATAACAAGAACTCCCGAACTCTCAGGCTGTCCCGCCTGTCCTCATCATCATCGTCCCTCCGCCCGCGCCTGCGAGCCTGCCCCGCTACTATCGTGGTCAACAACTATACAGCCTCCCTCAGGGTCCTATCCTCCGCCCCTGGCTGAGGAGCTGGAGTCTCAGGAGCGGGTACACGGACCTCTGGAGCTGCTGAAGGTCCTGCTCCAGGCTGTACTAATGGGGGTGTAGCAGACCCCTCAGAATGAGGTGCAACCTCAGGCAAATCATAGACACGTGCTCGAGTGGCTCGCTGTGCCTGAATGGTATCTACCACCTTCGCCTTGCCCTTCTGGGCCGCCGTTGCCTTCTTCGGAGGCATTACTGCAAACACAACAACGGGTCAGATCAGAATGACCCTAATAGCACAGTTCTATCGCACGATCTAAGATTCCAAAGAAAGTAACATCCTAAATGCCCTGTAGCCTCCTGTTTATAGATGTGGTGCACAACACATCGATAAACAAGACTCTACTAGACACGGCCTGTAGACATTCCGAGGACAAACCGCTCTGATACCACTTTTGTCACGACCCAACCCCGTGGGCCGCGACTGGTGCCCTACTTAGGCACCCCAAACAAACTCACAACCAGATCGTCGTATTCAGACTCGTTCAAACTCAACATACGTTATCCAAACTGAAAATGAACAACAGACGCCAGACACAAACATTTATCGAACACTTATCTTAAGCGGTCGCCCGTTCAGATTAGTCAAATCAAAATCAGAAAGGTGGCGGAATATACGTCACCCAAATGCACAAACACACATACAAACTCAGAGGCCGACTTGGCCATAGTAGCGTACGGGCCGCTTAAGAACGTAAAACAGGCTCACATACAAACACACCGGACCCACGACCCACAAATCTGACTACAGGCCTCTAAACAAAACAGAACGTAGGAACATATGACGGGACAGGGCCCCGCCGTACCCACACATCCACAAATGTACCGAACACACACATACAACAGAAGGTATGTACCAAAAGTAGGCTCCGGATCAAGGGGAGCTCTCCAACACAGCAGAATGAGTAGCCTAAACTGGAGGACCACCCAAACGAGCTTCTGTACCTGCGGGCATGAAACACAGCCCCCGAAGAAACGGGGGTCAGTACGGGAGAAGTACTGAATATGTAAAGCAGAAGGTACAGAAATCACAAACACAACTGGAGTCAGAAGAAACAAACACGAACGTCAACATAACAAAGCAAACCTGTGCGGAAGGCAAACGTACAAATGCAAATCAAATCATGTATAGGGTTTAGGAACGTGGTCACCCCCGACGCTGGTGCCACAACACATCATAACTCCAGAAGTTTTCAAATCTCTGTACAGTCTCCAGACACATCATATCACACACACATCACATCATCAGAACATATCAAATGCCATATCACATCATAACTCCATAAACGGTAACCGGCCCTATGGCGAGGCCTCGGAAACCGTAACACATCATAACACCCGAATATGTTATAGTGCGCACGATCACAAAGTCGGCCCGGGTACCGACGAACGAAATCATAGCAGACAGCACGAACGGAGTAGTGCAGAAACTATATGCATATCAAAAGTAAATTAACGGACTCAACGTATAGTTACAGATGAGCACATACCGACGCCAGAGGGCTCGGAGTAGGAATCAAATTGATCAAAATTTGTGTATAAAAGTTACGAAGTTCCAGACTGCCAGATTTTATTTTGAAAGCCGTTCATAGGTCATTTTCCGAAAATTTCACATTACTCGAAGTGCAAAATGTTCACTAACGGCATAGGAAGTTTCAAACGCACCATTGAGTCATAAACAAACGATCGCTGATCATAGCGGACACAAGCGAACCAAACAAACCGAATAAGGGAAGCCTCAGGGCTTGCGGGCCCACCTCGGGTCAAATTGAGGCGGCGTACACGAATCACAGACTTTAGGCTCCCTAGAGCCATCTACGAAAGTTTCGGAGGGTTTCGGACACAACAACAAAAGTTATGGAGGTTCGAACACTCTTCTAACCAAATACAACAAAAAGGGTTCAATTGCGCTGAATGAATGGTACTCCAACTTGAACCTAGACTTCCAAGAGCAGAATCATCCCCGAGGGTCCGATCTTAACCTAGTATGACTAGGACATGCCAAAAGAAGGATAGGTAGGCTTTACATACCTGGTTGGCGCCTTACGCTCCTCAAATCGCAATTCCCGTTTCGTCCGAAAACTGCAAATGGTCACTTTTACCAGTTACTATTCATGAGAGTTAACATTTTCATCCTTGGGGCTATACTTGGCTACCGAAATTTCGGCAGCACCTCCCCTATAAATCTAACACCCCCGAGACTTGGCTCGGCTCAAAATACAACAACAACAACAACAATCCCCAAACATCATTACACAATACAAACCACAATCAAACCGTACTAGCTTCAAAATTTCACCCTATTACATAAGTTGGTAATCCTATATTCAAACTTCACAATTCCAACTCATATCCACATTATTGTATTCATTCATTCAAGATTATTCCACTACATAACAAACAAGTTCCAAACCATATACAAAGTTTCCCAAAATCCATTACTTTCCCTATTTCATTCAAAACACCAAAAGTTACGACGAACATTCTAACTTGCGTCGTTTCATCCCGAATTCATTAATATCAACTATAAGTCATATTTAAAGTCCTTAATATCATAAATATACTATGATATACACAAATATACCAAAGGTATACACTTTCCGATAACGTCCGAAATCATTTTCTAACGCCAACTCAATTCTTTAATCAATCATTTACAACATAAAGATCACAACGACACAACTAACAAGCTTGAACGAAATCAATCCACATGTCCTTCCACCCCATATAGCTCACGGCCAAACACACCCTTTCTACACACACACGCCATGCACAAACACAACACCATTCCAAAATCTTCATGCTAATCCAATCACTAACACATATATCCATTTCATAACATAAAAACATAGAAATCTTACCTTGATCTTAAGATTCCGATTCGCCGCAAACGTCGCCCTTTCGTCAAACTAATTGTACCACAACGAAGAGCACCTCAAACTCATCAATCATTCCAAAAGAAACTAGGTGTTTGGATTAGAAACAAAGCCAAGAAATTTTTTTTTCTTTCCAATGGTTCTCGGCCGAGAGCCTTATGTTGATGCCCCTTCTCTTTTTTTTTGTATTGTTCTTCATAGCTAGCAAGACCACTTGATATATATCCACAATTAAGAGTCATGTGCATAGCACATGACATTAAAAATGGTTGGGCCATTCACTATGGCCGGCCACCTCAAGATTTTGGGCCTAAATTCTTATCAAATTTTTCTTGGCCCAATTCATTAAAAGACCCGTTTTGTAATTCCTGAAACTAATTTCCGAAATTCCAAATTTACCCTCGGCCTTCCCCGATGTCTTAACATTAATGATTTCATAACCAACATAGTCATAACCACTCGAATCAAAACATTTCCTCAACTCACACAAGTCTTCTTTATTTCTCGATTTCCCGTTATACGAAAATACGGGACATAACATTCTCCCCCCCTTAAGAACATTCGTCCTCGAATGTTGAATCGACCTCATGGGTGTCGTACTACTCCGGGAGGGTTCTCTTGATAGTTGTCCTTTATTGATTTTTCCGACATGGCTCCTTTACCAACATTAGGGGCAAATTTTCACGTCACTGACTCAAATGCCTTCATAATACACTTTCTCATACCCCACGTAATTACCGGACCACACGCTATATTCTTGTAATGGACGAACGCTTTCCAGACATCATAGCCAATATCATTTTTCGTTACACTTCTGAATTTCTTACCACATCGTCGTACTCCCCCTTTACTTCATACCAGACACTTCATGCTGAACAGATTCAAAGCTAAAGCCGGACGCGCATAAGCATATCGAACGGATTCATAGTCAACATCAAAGGTACGGAAGTATATCAGACAGACTGAAATGTATCAAACACACGCGCGGTCAAAATCAAACGCACAGAAGCATATCAGACGGATTTATATCCAGAGTCAGACATACAGAGGTGTGCCAGACCGAAACGTATTCAGGATCAAACACACAAAGATTCATCAGACGGGAACATAATCGAGCTCAGAAATACAGAGGCGTACTAGGCAGAGTCCCATCGGAATCGGAAGTACATAAGCACCACAGATAGAATGTCAATTTAGAATCGAATCGTTCATATTAAGGCTCCAATGCTTCATGGGAATTTCTCTTTATTGGTAAACTTATTCGCCAAGTTGTCACACAAATTACCTTGCGTCTCGCGTATCGATTCTTTCAAAGATTCTATTTATTCACACTGCTTACCTTCGATCTGTCACAACATTAGTTGCCGGGGCTCGGCTCTTAACCCACATGGCACCGAATGAAAATCATACACACACATACACATACACGTACACATACACACACTTATTCAGACCTTACTGGCGAACATCTCTGGCTATTATTCAAGTTCGTTCAATTTCCCAAGCGGTGCTATACCCTTTTTCTTTTTGCCCGTTTAGTCCGCCTCGTTCCGCGCGACTCCCGAAAGGGCACTAATTACTCCACACACATTCTATTTGCCTTTTGGTTACCCCAAATTTCCATTTACATTAATCATACTTACACTTGTGCAAAATTTTGCATTACTTCCCAGGGGGTCACCCATCCCAGAATTACTCTGGCTTGAGCACGCTTAACCCCGAAACTTTCATGCATTTTGACGCGTTAGGGCTGATATAATTTCGTCCATTGCCCCGCACGACCTTTGTCACGTAATTTTAGGGCCAAACGATGTCTTAGCAAATTTTTCGGAGATTTTTCGTAGCGGGTCCCACCCCGACCCAAAGAGGTCGTTTGCTTTCCTGGCTGTGTGGTTTATCGTTCTAGCCTTCCAAATTCCATATATTTTCCTCCCACATGTACAGATAACAGCCTCGGATATTTTCATTAAGTCGAATTCTTACCCTACTTTTACTGACACACAAAAAGAGAATATCGCATAATACTGAAGTACAGACCTATCATTGCACATATTCATTCAGAAAAAGGTTAGTAATATACCTGGGTCTGTGTCGGGGGGTGCCTCTGGGTCCCGCCAACCAGTCAAAGCATAGATGCGGTTCGAGGGACCGCTAGAATCTGAACCCCCACCACGGCCTCTACCGCGGCCCGCCGGTGCTGGCATACCTCGCCCCGTGGAGCGCGTGGCCGAAGGGGTAGATGACGAACTAGCAACGGATCTCATCGGCGGTGCTGCGCTACCGGAACCGCCTGCCCACGGACAATCCCGCATGATATGGCCCTGGCGGCCGCAAGCAAAACAGGCCCCTGTGGCCCTGAAGCACTCACCTGGGTGCGATCTTCCACAATACGAACACGGGGGCATAGGTGGACTAGTCTGACTGGGACCCCTGCTCGCCTGAGGACCTGGGGCTCTGGAACTCTGGTCTGCCCTGGACGGTCCTGCGCCATCAAATCTCTTACTAACAGACTGTGTGTCCCGGCCTGCCGGAGGAAAGTACCCACTGGACTGATACTGAGGCTGCCCGCCCCGAGAATCTCCAAAATGCCCCGCTGATCTGGCCCTCTTGGGCCGTCTCCCATCATACTCTCTGCTGGGCCGATCTGCTCGGTGCTGGTTCTCCATCCCCTGGGCGTAGGCCTGTAGACGGGCAATATCCATATCTGTCTGCAATGACACCGCCATACAGCCGTCAATCAGGTAACGATCCAACCCCATAACATATCTATGCATCCGATCTGTCATATCTGCCACCACGGCAGGGGCATACCGGGCCAGGGAATCAAACTCCAAATTATATTCACGAACGCTTCGACCCCTCTGCTGCAGATGTAAAAACCGATCAGCTCGCTCCCGTCGTAACTCTGGGGGCAGAAAGTGGCGGGTGAAAGCAGTCACAAACTGATTCCACATAGCTGGAGGAGCACCCTCACCCCTAGATAGCTCCCAAGTCTCATACCAATGCGCGGCAACATCCCGAAGTCTATGTGAAGCCAGCTCAACCGACTCGGTCTCTGAAGCCCTGACCAAGTCTAATGCACGCCGCATCCCCCGAATGAAGTCATGGGGGTCCTCGTCGGGCTTAGACCCGAAAAACTCTGGAGGGCCGCATAACAAGAACTCCCGAACTCTCAGGCTGTCTCGCCTGTCCTCATCATCATCGTCCCTCCGCCCGCGCCTGCGAGCCTGCCCCGCTACTATCGTGGTCAACAACTGTACAACCTCCCTCAGGGTCCTATCCTCCGCCCCTAGCTGAGGAGCTGGAGTCTCAGGAGCGGGTACACGGACCTCTGGAGCTGCTGAAGGTCCTGCTCCAGGCTGTACTAATGGGGGTGTAGCAGACCCCTCAGAATGAGGTGCAACCTCAGGCAAATCATAGACACGTGCTCGAGTGGCTCGCTGTGCCTGACTGGTCTCTACCACCTTCGCCTTGCCCTTCTGGGCCGCCGTTGCCTTCTTCGGAGGCATTACTGGAAACATAACAACGGGTCAGATCAGAATGACCCTAATAGCACAGTTCTATCGCACGATCTAAGATTCCAAAGAAAGTAACATCCTAAATGCCCTGTAGCCTCCTGTTTATAGATGTGGTGCACAACACATTGATAAACAAGACTCTACTAGACACGGCCTGTAGACATTCCGAGGACAAACCGCTCTGATACCACTTTTGACACGACCCAACCCCGTGGGCCGCGACTGGTGCCCTACTTAGGCACCCCAAACAAACACACAACCAGATCGTCGTATTCAGACTCGTTCAAACTCAACATACGTTATCCAAACTGAAAATGAACAACAGACGCCAGACACAAACATTTATCGAACACTTATCTTAAGCGGTCGCCCGTTCAGATTAGTCAAATCAAAATCAGAAAGGTGGCGGAATATACGTCGCCCAAATGCACAAACACACATACAAACTCAGAGGCCGACTTGGCCATAGTAGCGTACGGGCCGCTTAAGAACGCAAAACAGGCTCACATACAAACACACCGGACCCACGACCCACAAATCTGACTACAGGCCTCTAAACAAAACAAAACGTAGGAACATATGACGGGACAGGGCCCCGCCGTACCCACACATCCACAAATGTACCGAACACACACATACAATAGAAGGTATGTACCAAAAGTAGGCTCCGGATCAAGGGGAGCTCTCCAACACAGCAGAATGAGTAGCCTAAACTGGAGGACCACCCAAACGAGCTTCTGTACCTGCGGGCATGAAACACAGCCCCCGAAGAAACGGGGGTCAGTACGGGAGAAGTACTGAGTATGTAAAGCAGAAGGTACAGAAATCACAAACACAACTGGAGTCAGAAGAAACAAACACGAACGTCAACGTAACAAAGCAAACCTGTGCGGAAGGCAAACGTACAAATGCAAATCAAATCATGTATAGGGTTTAGGAACGTGGTCACCCCCGACACTGGTGCCACAACACATCATAACTCCAGAAGTTTTCAAATCTCCGTACAGTCTCCAGACACATCATATCACACACACATCACATCATCAGAACATATCAAATGCCATATCACATCATAACTCCATAAACGGTAACCGGCCCTATGGCGAGGCCTCGGAAACCGTAACACATCATAACTCCCGAATATGTTATAGCGCGCACGATCACAAAGTCGGCCCGGGTACCGACGAACGAAATCATAGCAGACAGCACGAACGGAGTAGTGCAGAAACCATATGCATATCAAAAGTAAATTAACGGACTCAACATATAGTTACAGATGAGCACATACCGACGCCAGAGGGCTCGGAGTAGGAATTAGATTGATCAAAATTTGTGTATAAAAGTTACGAAGTTCCAGACTGCCAGATTTTTTTTTGAAAGCCGTTCATAGGTCATTTTCCGAAAATTTCACATTACTCGAAGTGCAAAACGTTCACTAACGGCATAGGAAGTTTCAAACGCACCATTGAGTCATAAACAAACGATCGCTGATCATAGCGGACACAAGCGAACCAAACAAACCGAATAAGGGAAGCCTCAGGGCTTGCGGGCCCACCTCGGGTCAAACTTCACAATTCCAACTCATATCCACATTATTGTATTCATTCATTCAAGATTATTGCACTACATAACAAACAAGTTCCAAACCATATACAAAGTTTCCCAAAATCCATTACTTTCCCTATTTCATTCAAAACACCAAAAGTTACGACGAACATTCTAACTTGCGTCGTTTCATCCCGAATTCATTAATATCAACTATAAGTCATATTTAAAGTCCTTAATATCATAAATATACTATGATATACACAAATATACCAAAGGTATACACTTTCCGATAACGTCCGAAATCATTTTCTAACGCCAACTGAATTCTTTAATCAATCATTTACAACATAAAGATCACAACGACACAACTAACAAGCTTGAACGAAATCAATCCACATGTCCTTCCACCCCATATAGCTCACGGCCAAACACACCCTTTCTACACACACGCCATGCACAAACACAACACCATTCCAAAATCTTCATGCTAATCCAATCACTAACACATATATATCCATTTCATAACATAAAAACATAGAAATCTTACCTTGATCTTAAGATTCCGATTCGCCACAAACGTCGCCCTTTCGTCAAACTAATTGTACCACAACGAAGAGCACCTCGAACTCATCAATCATTCCAAAAGAAACTAGGTGTTTGGATTAGAAACAAAGCCAAGATTTTTTTTTTCTTTCCAATGGTTCTCGGCCGAGAGCCTTATGTTGATGCCCCTTCTCTTTTTTTTTGTTTTGTTCTTCATAGCTAGCAAGACCACTTGATATATATCCACAATTAAGAGTCATGTGCTTAGCACATGACATTAAAAATGGGTTGGGCCATTCACTATGGCCGGCCACCTCAAGATTTTGGGCCTAAATTCTTATCAAATTTTTCTTGGCCCAATTCATTAAAAGACCCGTTTTGTAATTCCCGAAACTAATTTCCGAAATTCCAAATTTACCCTCGGCCTTCCCCAATGTCTTAACATTAATGATTTCATAACCAACATAGTCATAACCACTCGAATCAAAATATTTCCTCAACTCACACAAGTCTTCTTTATTTCTCGATTTCCCGTTAAGTAACGGTAAGCAGAATATATGTCAGGTATAGTGTGAATGTTGCAGATATGATTGAAATGCAGTTAAAGATTGAAAGGGAAAATAAACAGGAAAGTGTAACAGGTACAGTTTGAGTTGGACATATGAGGTAAGTCCATCATTTTCATATTGTTATTGATATGGGGAGCCCTGTGCGGCTATGATACGAGATAATATATATGTATATATGTTGGCCTTGTGAGGCATTGTTGGTATTTCCTGCGTGCAGGTTATGGGGTAGTAAGAAATACAGAGGAAACTCTGCCAAAATTTTCCTAGAAATAAAAAGGGAATGAGATATAAGTTCATAATATGTATTGGAAGGGCTTGTGATACTAAGAGATGATTTATAAAAGGGTGGCAAATCTTAATAGAGCGTTATATTGGGGTACCGACTGAATTGATAAGCAGGGATAAATTATGACGAGTTTATAGTTAAAAGGAGTAATGGTATGACTGAGACACGAGTACGGAAGAGGAAGAATTGTGACGAATATGAATGTATTGATAAGACAGCTTGTGAGGTATTAAGGATAAGATTGGTCAGAAAGGGTAAAAGGTTAAGTACGCCTACTCCACAGATTGTAGTTAAACCATAGTGAGAATCGGGAATAAGGTTAAGAAGTGCTACACTATAAGATGCATTGCAAGCAAGATATAATGTGAATATAATAAGAATTGTTATGAAAATGAGTAAATCCTAGCGAGGAAGTGACTAAAGGATATGACGTGATCTATGTGATGAAAGTATTAAGGCGAGCTATAGAACGAATAAGAAATACTTATGGAGTTCTTCTATAGGGAAAGTGCAGAATAAAGATTATGTGATAACGGAAATGATAGTGAGCCCAATTGAAGAAGGAGTTAATTGAAAGAAGGAAATAAGAAGAAAGAGAGATAACAGTGCAGTAATAGGTTATGATATGTATAGCCGAGAACACGAGTAATATAAGTGACGGAACTGTGAAAGACCAAACTATAGCAAGATGAGCAATGAGATAAAATGAGTGCCAGAAAAAGGATTGGGATGATAGGAACAAATAGGGATGAGCAGAATACGTTTTGGAAATGAGAAAAGGGGTTATGTAGAAGTAGTGTTTTCCGAAGGATATAGAGGTAGCATAAGATTCCTCGTGTACAGAATAAAAGATGGACATAGACTGGAGACATGGTAAGGGAATTCTAAAGGAAACACCTAAGATAGACGTGATTAATTGAGTACGAGTATAGAAAAAAAGGGAAATAAATAGCTATGAACTTAAAGGTGTAGTTATAACTAAGTGATTTTATTGTTGTAGTTGATGGACTATGGTGTATTCGTGTTGAATTAGTTATATTGCTAAGAAATTATTACCACAGGGGTTAATCAAGGTGACGATCATGACAAAGGATTTATAACAATAGTGCAAGAAAAGTCTAAGATAAAGGAATTATCAAGTTGGAAACAATAAAGCCGGCACCAAGGATAAGGCTTGAAATTGACTATAAGAAAAGGATGAGAGTAGAAACACTTGGTATAAGGTAAACTCATATGACCACAGTACTTCTATACCCTGGGGCAAACTGCGATGGACTATGATAGACGGGCATTGTAGCACAATACTGAAGTCCAAGAGCGGTGTCCAGGAGTTCATGTACCCTGTACATCTTCAGAACTAGCTTCATGACTGGATGGTTAAGAGGGATATATGAATTAAGCAATTAAAGAAGGTGGCTATTGCTAGTAAAGGGTTCTAAGTTTTACAAGGAGAGGAAAAAGTCCACTACCATCTAACGACTTGGGGGCACAATAACTATTCAGGAGGAGCATAAAATCATGGGACAGTATGGAGTGAAAGGAAATGTATCGAGGGACATGGAAAAGCTATGTGTATAGTGTGCTTTCTGATTATGTATAGGTTGGGGTAAAGATAATATAACAAGAGAACATAGGACACTTATCATCGGAATATAAGTGCTACTGAATTGAGAATTTGGAACGACTATAAGTACTAATTAATTACTGGTTGGAGTAAGTCGAATGTGGCCTTGGATGAGTTGCTACATGGGATGCATTACTCGAATACAGATGGTCAGATGAGATTTTATACTATATATGGGAAGGTTCTTGTCGCCTCACGATTTTGTTAAGGTTTCGTACATGGATAATCAAAGTTATAAATTATAAAGAAAGGACATGGATATGGTACAGTATACCAAGTGAATTGGAAAAGAGTCAGATAAATTTGAGATTGAAAATGGGGACATAGAGCAGAATATACATAGATAATGATATAAGTACACCCTAAAGGGGGGAAGCGGGTGAGAGAAATGCAGGTGTAAGATGGAAACAATTGACACTGCCATATATTTGATATAGGTGCTTAAATTTCATTTGAGACCCCTTGCTGAAACAAGTTAGTAAGATCTGAAAGCCAACAATAAATGGATAGAAGCCAGGGTGGTATTTGAGGCGGAGCTAAGAATCATTTGTAAAGGTCTTGAATTAAAGGACATTAAAAGTGGGTACTTAGCAAGAGAATGGTAACAAGTAACTTAAGATATATTGTAAAGGATAGAAATGTTGTACTAGATTAGAGGTTAAGATTTTGCAATAGAGTTGTGTGCTAATGATATTGCGACTTATAAGTAGCAAAGAGAAGGGATAGAAAATCTCCTATAGTATGATATGAGAAAATCAAAGGGGTGAATAAAGGAAGGGAAGGGAGTATGACAAGATAGACTACGAGCGCGTTCTAGTACGGATGAATTATGTAAAGCATAATGAACCAGGAGAAGGAAAGGCTGTGACTGAGATTGGATATGTTTTATATAAGTTGCTCAAGAATAGTTATGCAACCTACGAATATTTGTATGCTAAGAATAAAACCAAGTGAGTACTTGATAAGAAGAGTGAGGATTCAGTAATAACAATCTGGTTACAATATTTCAGGCGCATTAAGGAAAGATGTAAAGATGGTTTGAGTCAGATTACCGAGATAGAAATAATACTAAGGGCAAATAGGCCATGGCCATGGCTGAGCCGAAGAATTATCCCGATACCGATTGTAAGATAAGAAATGAGAAGGCAAGGTAAAACATGAAGACTACTGAGACGACGCTAAGATATCTATTGGACTTATTTGAGCACTTACGCATATTCTAATGCGTGATAGGAGAACTAAGAGCAAAATCTGGGTAAAGAGGCAATAGAAGAGTTTGAATTAAAGATAAAGGAACGACACGAGATAATATGCCGAAAGTGTTATAAGTTGGATTAAGGGAAATGGTTGAAGCGAGACTATCAGAACAAGTGGGTTACTGGATGACAGTGAATTTATATGTCAAATCAAAAATTCCTTCAGAATTATACCAGTTAATGATAGTCAGATCACAAAGCAGCTATGTGAAGTTATTATATGAGGGAACTCTAGCGCTACTTGATAGCCAACTCTAAGGATTGAGATTAAGAGCTAAAAAGTAGAGTGACGGTTAAAATCTTTTAAAAAGAAAATCGAGAAGTGATACATGAGGCCGAAGATTCCAGTATATGGATTGAAACAGCAAAGCAATGTAAGGTTATTGAAGTAAAATAATGTAACATTTCGTTTTATTCGTAGAGTCTGCGAAGGGTCTACAGGTTGAGAGCATGAAATACTCCAGGGATAGCAATGTCAAATAAATCGACGAGGGACGTCTACGCGTAAGAGGTAAGATGAAGTGAACGATACATCTCAAGGGAGTAACTATAGAAGAAGAAAGAGTAGAGTTATGACTAAGTGTACCAGAGAGAAAAGTAAGATTTCAGCAGAAGAGCTCGCAATACAACTGTCAACCAACAGCGAAATAAAAAGGAGAGTAAAGCCAATAATGTGGAAGTATTACCTCGAGAGGCGAGATCAAGAGGGAATATTATGGGAATGGTTACTTAGAGATCTGGAATGTGTTATAATAAATTGAAGGGAATCGACCAACGAAAAAGGCATGTGAAGGACATAATTCAATAAAAGAACATTTAAGGAAATATTGGGAGTGCAAGACTAGTTTAACATTCGAGGACGAATGTTCCAAAGGGGGGAAGGATGTTATACCCCGTATTTTTGTACGTTGGATTATTCGTAAGTTAATCGACATAAGTTTAAGGACAAGAGTATTTTTGAGATATGAGACAAGGACTTTTAATCCCGATTTTATTGTTGCTCGGTTTACTAATTAATTACAAGTAGTGTGGAAATATTAGTGGAGATTAGGGATTAATTAACCATGATTAGATTGTTAAGTGGGGATTAGTGATTAATTAATATTAATTAAGTGTACCAAATGGACCCCACTACAACATGGCCAAATCTGATTGGTCCATGCCATGGTGGGGCATGTGTCAACATGGTGGGACACATGTCAAGTGGGCAGCTTGCATATATATATACATAATTGATGACTAATTCATTTAATCACATTTCATTTTCATCTTCACCAAAGTGAATTGAAGAGAGAGAAACTTCTTCAAGCTCACGACCAACCCCTTTTCAACACCATTAGATTGCTAATTTTCATCTTGATTTGTAGAAG
The DNA here is from genome assembly GCF_019175385.1 of Lycium barbarum. NCBI lineage: Eukaryota > Viridiplantae > Streptophyta > Magnoliopsida > Solanales > Solanaceae > Lycium > Lycium barbarum. The sequence continues at coordinate 64,176,083 of NC_083338.1, read as the reverse complement.
GAATTGTGAACAACCATGGCTGCCAAGTTCTTAGCCAAGCTTCATATTTTGATAGCAATAAAATTAAATGCCTAAGGTGTTCTAAGCATTCAAAAGAGCAGCAAGGTTAGAGTTTAAGTTGAAGAAGATGAAGTGATGCAAATGGAGCAAGTTATTGTAGATCTGTCCTAATTAAATTTGAGGTAAGGCCTAATACTCTCCTAGACGTGTTTTGGTTGATGTTATGTTGGTTGTTGTATGGTTGGCTTAAATGTGACGAAAGTGAGCGTTATAGGGGAAGTGCTGCCCAATTTTCTAGAAATAAGCTACTAACGTTGGAATACGTTTTGAACCTTTCTATAGCTTAACCATAGTTCTTAACATCTTAATATAGGTTGAGATACTTTGGGTAGCATATACATATCAAGTCACGGATTAAGCGCTGAAGGTATGTAAAGCTAACCCTTCCTTCTTTTTGGCATGATCTTTATGAAACAAACAGACGATGTGTATATGACTCCAAAGAAGCTCCTATTCTTAGAGACACTAGGATGGCTAATGTTCTTGATTCCCAGAACTTATTTAATTATGTCTTGATATGTGTCTATGATTTCAGGCGTCCTATTTTGATATAATCCATAGTCACATTCGAAAGGTACTTGATATGACTATTGTCTTGATTTTCAAATGATAGTTCATTTTGGTTATTCTATTGCGTCTCAGATATGACTTAGTTTGCATATGGTTGCTCACTACTATGCTCGTGCATGCCTCAATATATCTTTCACAGAGTACCGGGCCGGGTATGTTTTCGTGCACAGTTTCACTGCATTGTTCACCGAGTCCCTCACTAGAGGGCCGGGTACGGTATATATATATATATATATATATATATATATATGATATGATGATGTGATTATGGCGCCGAGAATGGTATATGATGACTTATTCACCGAGACCCATAATGGGCCGGATATGGTATATGATATAGACATGCATGATTTTCATATCGTAAGGCACAGGTGCATTGGTATCTTTGATTATCATACTTGTCTCCTGTAATCGTTTATGCAGCTGTGATTTTCCTTATTGTATTACATGCTTTATATACTCAGTACATATTCCGTGCTGACCCCCTTTCTTCGGGCGGCTGCGTTTCATGCCCGCAGGTACAGATACTCGATTTGGTGATCCTCCAGCTTAGGACTTCTGCTCAGTTGTTTTAGAGAGCCCCCATGTTCCGGATCCTAGACTATTTAAACACAGATCTCTTGATATAGACTTATATATATGTTCAGGGGTACGATGGTGTCACGACCCAACCCCGTGGGCCATGACTAGTGCCCGAACTAGACACTCGTATGCATACCTGTTAAATATGATCACATTGAGACTACGACAGTATGGGAATTTGCAAAAGTAAGCTATAGACTCAAAATGCAGCATATCATAAACCTGTCCCCTGAGGAGTCACAGCTAACCAATACATAATATGATACGTAAGCCGACAAGGCTGCCGCTACATGTCAATATGATACGCAAGCAAACAAGGCTGCCGCAACATATCAATACCATAGCAGACCATATAGATACAGCTGAAAAAAACTTATACACAACCCACACATATGTCTATAGACCTCTAAGAGTATCAATAGTGAAATATGATGGGACAGGGCCCTGCCGTACCCCTGGATATACATAAGTTTATACCAAAAGATCTGTACCAAAGTAAGATAGGCTCCGGAACAATGGAGCTCTCCAAACAGCTGAGTGGAAATCCTAGGCTGGAGGATCACCAAGTCTACTATCCGTACCTGCGGGCATGAAACGCAGCCCCCCGAGGAAAGGGGGTCAGTACGAGATATGTACTGAGTATATAAAGCATGAAATACAATAAAGAGGATCATGACTGAAATAGAGATTACAGGAGACAAGTATGACATTCAAATACCAAAACACTTGCCTTATGAAATGTAAATCATGCATATCAATATCATATATCATACCCGGCCCATTATGGGACTCGGTAAATAAAGTCATCATATACCATCCTTGGCGCCATAATCACATCATCATATCATCATATCATATATATATATATATATATATATATATATATATACATACCATATCTCGGCCCTCTAGTGAGGGACTCGGTGAACAATGCATTGAAACTGTGCACGAAAACGTACCCCACCTCGGGACTCGGTGAAAGATATATTGAGGCATGCACGAGCAGAGTAGTGAGCAACCATATGCAAACTAAATCATATCTGAGACTCAATAGAATAATAAGTAGAATGAACTAACACCTGAATATCAAAGACAATAGTCATGTCAAGTACCCTTCGAATGTCACTATAGATTATATCAAATAGAACTTCAAGAATCATAGACACGTATCAAGACATAATGAAATAGCTTCCGAATCAAGCATATTAGCCATCCTAGTGTCTCTAAGAATAGGAGTTATTTTGGAGTCAGATACACGTCGTCTGTTCGTTTCATACAGATCATGCCAAAAAGAAAGAAGGGTTAGCTTTACATACCTTAAGTTGCCAATATAAACCCAAAACGAACAAGTCTTAATGTTGATGCTAATCCTATAACAATGACAAGTGAGGGATGGATCAGTGGTTAAGCACCTCCACCCACGACCGGTAGGTCCTGGGTTCGAGTCACACTGGAGGGGAAGTGTGGAAACACTATAAATCCTCCTAAAATGGGAGGGAAAAAAAATCCTATAACAAGGAAATACATGTACGACTTTAGATGGCTTTCATATATCGTGTATATCAATTGATAATTTGACCCTAAAATGAAACAGGTAGCATTTTCCCCAATTCCATTTATCACAATAACAGCCAAAATGACAAAAATAGATCTCAACAACACAACATATATATCCATAATGACCTCATAATACTTTATAATGATCGTCAAGCTTGAAATAGGATCTGTACAACCCATATCACCATCTGTATGCTTCTTTCTTAACTTAATAACATTCTGAATAAGATAAGGAAGTCATTTACTACAAATTCTATCCTTATATCATATGATTGTAACGAGAAAACAGCCCACAAATTCAACTCTTTCCGAGTGACGATTTTATTCTCAAGTTCGGATTCATTTCAGCAGTTCCCACAATTTAGCCAGAATATCAATCACAATACAAATAACAATATTAACAAATACATATTCAAATAGAATCAAATCTATTCCTAAATCACCTCCAAAATAGCCCAATATAAATTCCCATACCGATGCTTGTATACACTTCTTTATTTCCGTATATGCATAGTATAACAACAAACATAACAACAACAACTATAGCCAATCCCACGATATTCCAGCACTCCAAACAATTTATAACAACCACCAAATAGTCCACATGATGACAATACCAATTTATCTGATTTCCCGTAATTAATTTCGTAGTTCCCGTCTCTCAATTTAACTATGACCTGGACGAATTTAAATATATCTAATAGAGGAGAATTCTTACCTTATTGCAAAAACTCCTCTCCTTCCTCTTTAATTTACCTTGAAGAAATTCCGGGTCTAACAACACGACAAAGTGGTACAAGGAGATCAAAGGGTGAGCAAAACCCGTAACATGATTGAATGGCGTTGCTGAGAGTGTACATATATATTCAATGAAACATACCCTTGTGAACGTTTTCCTCCAAGTACAAATTAACCGAATTGGTCTCTTATGTTAATACATAGTTGAACTAAGTCAAATTCATTTTTGCAACGATGAATGACTTATGACCGAATTGGTCTTTTATGTTAATCAATTAGGCTGCCACGTTCAGATATGAAAAGTGCCTTTCAACGTGTCATTACCTCCCTTTAGGTGACTTGAGTCATCATTTTATTTAACAAGTTAATGTTACCTCTTAGTCCAATTGATGCCACGTGGCAGAATTTAATGCCATTATTGGCTTATATAATGCCATGTAGCAGCCCACCTGTCACGACCCGGCTAGGGGCCGCGACGGGTACCCGGGGCTAACCACCAAGCACCGCTCGTGCTATCATTTTCTTAATCTATTCCACAGTCACTTATCGATTTCCTGTTAACTTTAAGGGGAAGATCTGCTTTCCATTACAAAATATAATACCCTAATATACAATCATATTTATATATACTTATACACATGCATACTACCCACGTCGTGGAACCACACAACCCACATCGAGCACCTACAAGCCTCTATTGAGTGACATACACAATATATACACAAAAGAATCAACCAATTAGCACCTCCGGAAGATGGAATGCTTCTCAGCTCAGCTGCTAACTTCTATTAGTCTGGATCACTTTCCTGTCTACCTGTGGGCATAAACACAGCATCCAAAGAAAAGGATGTCAGTACGAGCATAGTACTGAGTATGTAAGGCATACATCTAAGAAATAAGGTAAGAATAAGAAAGTAAAGTAAAACAAGAAGATAACTGATAACTGTTTGCCTCTTAAGGCGGATCCATGCATGCATAATAGTGCTTTCCTGCGGAACGTGCAGTCCGATCCATATATCGATACAATTTTAGTGCCGAGGAACGTATGACCCGATCCATAACCCATATATACTGCGTCCGGGCACCCGGCGTCCGGGATGAAATCATGATATGCCAGCTGTCCAGGTGGCTATGCGTCTATAGCGCCTCACCTTCCCCATGTCCCCTGAATACAAATATATATATATATATATATATATATATATATACTTATATAGTATACATAGCATGCATGAGAGCCCAAGGAAAGGCTGTAGCTCTATCGGAGTGACGTAAGGTCGGTAACCTACGATTATATTATGGAATAATCATCGTCGCTTTGTCTCACCCTGAAGGAACAGGGGTCATAAGTTGAGAATACCAAATGAAGGAAATTAAGAAATTTCAAATAAGCTCAATCATCTCATAACAAATAATAAGCTCATGTACATGGAAATCTCTATGAATAAAATCGTCTCATAAAAGCATTGATCTCATAACTTAAGACTTTTAGTCATAAAATCGTCATCATCGTAATCATCATAAAAACATGCTCATCGCTGTTATCATAAAAGATCACAGAATCATAAACCTCTGGTTTGGAAAATACGGCATTTTGGGAAAACAACTATGAGTTATTAGGAAAGGAATTATGCCTTGGAGTCGTAAATATTTAACATTTGAAAATGAGGAAAATATGGAAACCTTTATGAAGCCATAGCATCGGAATCATGCCTTTAGAAGATCAATAAGATAATAAGGATCACCAAATTCGTGGACTTCTAGTATTTGTGGAACCAATGATATTATGAGTACGACACAAAGATTTATAACGAAAGGATCATGCCTTTAGAAAGAAGGGAACTAGACGTAACATACCTTTGATGTTTACTACTCTTATCGCTTGCTCGTTCTGCCTTTATTGCACGTGTATATACCTTCAAGAGAATTCATGTCGTCGTTAGCTAAGCAATTATAAGAACGGACTACTATTTCTAGGGAAAATTGGGTAGCATTACCTTTGTTTATACTACGTTTCCCATATTCTATTTCAGCTCCCAAACATTCGCAACAATATCCACAATATAGAAATCAGCAATCATCATTTATATATGTTTAGCAAAATCCACCAATTTCCTCCAATTTCTCCCCATTTAGTGGTTTTAGCTAATTGCCACTTTTACTCATACGTCACACTTATTCCATGGTCAAAACGCCATTTATAATGTATTCATAATCACAACATATCAACATTCATAATTTCCATCAAACTACCACTCAATTGTGACACTACACACTCTTTCAAAACCCATTTTCCATGTTTTTCTATATTTCAAGCATCGTAGCCTTCCAATACCTTAAACAACATAATGAGATAATGAAACATACCTTAGATGATGGTGGAACAAGTCTTGAGCAACAATACTCTTTTATGCCAAAACGCTATTTCAACCCCTCTGAGAGTTCTTGAAGAAGATGACTTCCAGTAGGGTTTCATGCACTTGATTTCATGAATTAATATTGATGATCTTGGTTTTCCCTTAGTTCTCTTGGATGAAGTGTTTTGGAGAATTCTCTTGAGGGTTCTTAAGTTACATGGATGAGAAATGAATTCAAATGAAGCCTAGGTCCCTTTTTAATACTCAAAATCTGATTTTTAATGAATAACAGTCGGTGTGTACAGTGGTCGTAAACCACAGTTTACGGACCGTATAGTGGTTTACGGGCCGTATAGTATGATCGTATTTAAGCATGTAAAAACAGAAAGGTTTGCTGTATAACAGGGTGATTTACGACCGAGGTTTACGGGCCGTATTTCAGTTTACGGTCCGTAAACTGGGTCGTATTTTACCGTTCCAACAATTAACAGAAATTTGAGATTTTTTAGATGTTGTAGGACGATCGTTTTTTACGGTCCGTAAATCACTTTACGGGCCGTAAACCACTTTACGACCACTGGCTGAAAATAAATTCCACAATTTTCTTATTTCCAGAAATTCATAAATCATCATTCCCGACTTAGTAAAACATCGGACCCTCATACCCTTCGTTGATCTATTCATTTTACATGCACGGGGACTTTTCCAATGTATAACATTCTTCCCCCCTTTTGGAACATTCGTCCTCGAATGTTCAACACTCGGGAATTCTAGAAAATTTTTGCCAGAGTTTCCCCTGTAATATGGCACTACCAACCTGTCACAACAACCCATTATGACACTGCCTCACAGGGCTATAACACAATACCAACATATCCATGGTCACACACGTCCCAAAAGTAAAAAGTAAGCATACATACCTTGAAGGCCTCGTAACACAATACCTTAAGCATACATATCATCATGAACTTCTCCTGGAGATTCGACTAGATGCGGATACTTGGCTTCCACATTCCCTTTGGCTTCCCTAGTATTTATTCCTGATTATTGTTTCACTACCAACCTTTGGCCTAAGCTGCCTCCCTACTTAGGTAAGCCCTCACGCTTACTTATCAAACATGGCAATGGGTACCTTTTCATGGATCCACTTCCCTGTCGTTAGACCCCTATCTATTGACATGATTCTAATAGGATTTCCAATATTTCTTTTTGGAAGTATCGGGTTATAGATGATAGGTCTAGTTCATAAGCTACCTAGCTCATTACATAGGATCCCCTAAGGCCTAATGTACCGGAACCTAACTCCCCCTTTATTCAGTGATTCTATCGCTCTCGCAGGTTGTCATATCCCTAGGCTTCTATAGTAAGTATGTAGCCTGTACTTATACCATGTCCCAAGCAATTATTCTATTTGTCTCTCACAATAATTCCAACTCGACATTTCAGTTCCGTTTACCATATACCCTCCTTCAACTTACCCCGGGCATCATGACTCCCTCATCCTTATTTTACCTCTTATTCCTCTCCTAAGTGCTCACTTGGTCTCATTGGCGACGCGTAAATATCTATGAATTACATACTCTTTTTGCGCGATTCGCATTCATACACATCTATCTGTACACCTGTATCCATGTCTGTCTTCGTATTCATAGTCATATTCATCTGTATACCGTATCCATGGTCATATTCATATAAGTATCAATATCCTTCTCAATGACCTTTTCGCTAATGCCCTTACCTCGAGAACGGGGTAACCTTACAATAAAACCCATGTTAATCTCATGAATTCTTCTGTCTCTTAGGCCTGCATGCCTTCTTTTGTGACTACCATCACCCACTATATTCAAAACATTCTCCGGGGTCATATTTTCATTTGGGCTAGAAGAGTATTAAATCCCGGAATTCATTAAATCAATATGAGGACAGAGAAACGAGAGTTTCCATTCTGCTGGAAGAGTAATAGTAACTAATCAGTACTCCCTAAACTGATTCCAACTCTTCTTCGGCCATGTCACACAATCCGAGTTTTGTAATTTTTCTCCCCATCTTGCACCACTTGGAACCTTAAGGAACACAACATCTAAATGATCGGCCTCATACTTCACTAAAATTCATCTGGGATTCGTAATTTAGAGGGATGAGGAGATAGTATAATCTTAAGGAACTGTGGGTTCACCCCTACCTGTCATCGGTGTTTTACCATCTTTGCCGACTCACGGCTCTGCTCCCTCTCCTTCTTGCTTTTGGATGTCACCTCATCCTACCGTCTGTAGTCAACACACTCCTATAAGGCTCATCATCGTAATCTTCACGCTGGTATCCTCTCTATTCGCTTCCCCCCTTTTAAGGGTTTTACTCGTACCTGTAAATTTGATTTCACGTACTCCTAACTACATTGCGTCTTCTCATACCGTTCCCAGCAATCTATGACCGTAATAGTTCATGTATAACGTCTTAGCGCACACACTTTACAGTCCTCGTAACCAAACATTGCACCTGACATAGCAATCTGAGCAAAAATGTTTTTACTTAGCTCATCCAGTAATTATGGGTCTATATCTGAATCTACTCCAATTAACAACTTCCTGCCCCATAGGGATGCTTCCATGAGTGGTACCATCCACGCCACCCATCTAATGTAACTTGCCCTCTTCTTCGGCGCTTGAGATTTGCTTGTAACGCCATCTTCGTTTCTCCAGGGCTTAAGCCTCTTACGCCACTAATACGCCCCATACCTTCTATTCTTTTACTCCTAATTACCCTTGACACTAGTTTCATAATCACCTTGTACCACTATCGTTATTAATTGTAACTCTACTCCATCGCATCATCGTCATATAATAAATTCATAGATCATGGCTATCTTTTCCTCTTCAGCCCTTTATTTCATGTACTTCACTTGTGATAACTTGATATAGGACATTCGTAGGGACTACTTTCTCCTTTAATTACCACACAACTATTCCTTAGACACGCGTACTTCGTATATTTCCTTTTGCTATGCTCTCGCTCTTATTCCTTCTTGCTCGACTTATCTTAGTTCCTCCCATTTATAATCGACCCTTGACTCTTTATATGAGGGACTATATTCTTAATTTAGTACCGCTTTGTCCTTCAGGGTATACTACCTTTGTCAATCCATCCCTTGCTGCCGAAACTAATTTTGTTCGTTCTGATCATCCCCTCTCACTCCTATCATGTTGACCCTTCTCCTACTAATTATCCTACTTTCGTCAATTATTATTACTATAGTCTCGGTCTTTTACACCTACTAAAAGTATCATTCATACTCTTAATTATGCCATCCACGGCTACTGCTACTTCCCTATATCACTTTTCTCTAATTCTTTTCAGGTTGACTTCTCCCTTTTTGCTGGATATTGCCTAGGTCATTGAAGAATTCCCTGCACTGAGCGTTCCCCAACAAGGTCCTTCAAGCTTTTCTCATCTGCTGCTCGCTGGTTCACTCGCTGATTTCATCCTCGTATTCGTATAGGGCTTGGCACACCCTTAGGCATTTCCTCACTATACTTTACGTTACAATCCTTGTTATATGCTCATTATATCTAGATCATAATCTACCCTATGAAGTGACACTTCCTAATTCCGATCGCAAGCCTGCTTATAACATGGGATAGCCTCATGAAGCAGGCACACTCAGCCTATTATTCTCCTTAGTCAGTCACATTACACTTACCGTATAGATTATTTGCCCACGTATTCACATTAATCATAAAAGGGTGCTAACAATATACCTGGAGCAACATCAGGGAAAGACTCAAGATCCCGTCGTTCGGCTAACGCCTGGGTATGATACTGGGATCCGCTTGGACTAGGCATTCTTCGGTCTCTACCACTGCTTACTAGCCCCTGTGGCCCTGACCTTGGAGGGCGTGCCGATGATGAAGAGACCGTTACCATTCCCGTAGTTCGAACCTCACTTTTACCACGTAGCGATGGAAAATTTCATTTTAGATGACCTGGCCGAGCACAGGCATAACATACGTCCAAGCCCCGTCGACATGGTCCCCGATGCAACTTGCGACACTGAGTACATCGTGGTACTAGTGACCTCGCCTGACCGGAATCACTTTGAACCGGAGAACTGGCAACTCTGAGACTCTGGGATGAACTTGAATATGTAGGTACATCAAATCTGGGTCTGGGAAACTGCGGAGAAGCATCTCTAACCCCTGTCATCGTGACCCGCATTCTGCCGCTGAGCCTGAGCGGCTACCAATTGAGTCAGTAAAAGAATGGCCTTCCAGTAGGGTTTCATGCACTTGATTTCATGAATTAATATTGATGATCTTGGTTTTCCCTTAGTTCTCTTGGATGAAGTGTTTTGGAGAATTCTCTAGAGGGTTCTTAAGTTACATGGATGAGAAATGAAATAAAATGAAGCCTAGGTCCCTTTTTAATACTCAAAATCTGATTTTTAATGAACAACAGTCGGTGTGTACAGTGGTCATAAACCATAGTTTACGGACCGTATAGTGGTTTACGGGCCGTATAGTATGATCGTATTTAAGCATGTCAAAACAGAAAGGTTTGCTGTAGAACAGGGTGATTTACGACCGAGGTTTACGGGCCGTATTTCAGTTTACGGTCTGTAAACTGGGTCGTATTTTACCATTCCAATAATTAACAGAAAGTTGAGATTTTTGAGATGCTGTAGGACGATCGTAGTTTACGGTCCGTAAATCACTTTACGGGCCGTAAACCACTTTATGACCACTGGCTGAAATAAAATTCCGCAACTTTCTTATTTCCAGATATTCATAAATCATCATTCCCGACTTAGTAAAACATCGGATCCTTATACCCTTCGTTGATCTATTCATTGTACATGCACGGAGACTTTTCCGAGGTGTAACACCACCTTGGACATTTATCCATGCAATCCTATTTAATACCACAATTAATTTCTTGATCTCAATTCATTTTAATACCAATTATTTTTAATACACTTCATATACCCATTTCCATGATTATGTGATGTAGCACTAGCCCATAGCCCCTTTTGGTATACACAAAATATTATTTTGGGACTTCATTCCTTGTATACACCGAACTTTTGATTTTTATCCTTGGGTATGATCGAGTTCTCCGGGCTCGGGTAAATTTGCTCATGTTGGACGATTAAATTTTCTAGTCCAAAAATACGGGGTATTATAGCTTGGACCGTATTTCACTCAAATAAATGTTGAACCTTAATGAAAATTATTTTATCCAATTCACTTGGCTTCTAATCCTTTCAATACATCCGTACCATCACTATAACCACCTATGAGCTTGAGGGATAACCTCGCTTCCATTACTAATGTCATTTAACTCGTACGCTTTCCAACGCACAAAAATACAGGATGTAACATCCTTCCCCCCTTTAGAACATTCGTCCTCGAATGTTAAATTAGCCCTGTATAAGTATACTGATTATGGTGATCTTATGACGAATCAATTACTCTTCTATCACGTCGTGTCTCTCCTTTCTTAACTTAATATCATTCTCCACTTGACACCGATTAATATTGAATTTCCAAAGAATGTGGTCATAATTTATATACTTCCGTAACTGGCTGCAACTTACTATATCCATCTACGCTTGAAGCTTAAGTTGAGTTTTTCTTGTTGTGGAGTCATCTTCCCTTTTGGGTAGTTTTACCATTACATATCGGTTCCTCTTGTTCTTTCTTCTAATTCTTAAAGGTCTACCTGCACTCTCCATTTAGGTTGCATGGCCCGCAGCATACATCCGTCTTGGAGTCATCATTTTAATCCTGTGACATGCACTATCTATAACATTCTCTGTGAATAGTCGAAAATGAGTTTTCTTCTTAGTAATGAATCCTGGCTGTAATATTCCCTTGACACTTCAGGAATATCCTTTCAAGAGATATAAGTGAGTTACTCTCCTGATATAATTCTCCTGGATACTTAAACTCATCGATCCCCTTTCTTTTTGCCTGAACTAGTCTAGAACCCTTTCGTCCATCGTATAGTCATTACCTCCATACCCACATTATTAAATCAACCATATAAATTATTTGTTACATACTGATACCATGTCATCTTTTAACCTTTCACGATTACTAATAATCCGGAACCTTCTTCTCATCTTTAGAATCCTCTTCGGGTGTCTCTTCTCGTTTCACTTATATCTGGTCAAAGGTTAAAATACATGATGATCTCAAGGGATTTTAAATCCCTTGCTAATCATGTCCCATAACGAATTTCCCGAAGCACTCTTTTGAGGTAATTTTCCCTCAAATACTCGCATCACATCTTGAGTGAATACTTATATAGGTAATTTTCCCTATAGCACCCCTATCATCATATTGAGGTAATATCTCTCTTCTGTCATATGCCCATTTTTTTTTTCAAATTTGTTTCACATTTTGCATCACCTTACGAAGTGTTTATCTTGAACTTTCCGTCCCTCTTTTGTCCTTAGGTCCATACCTCTTACCTTCATTCTTACGTCTATGCTTGTCGTATCACCTCATAATGTCGAAGGTCAATCTCCCTTTGTTGTCCAATGTCTATAACTATCTCACCATAGGATAGATTCTTTTATCATAGTGTTCTTTGCCACCAATTCATTGAGACCCATAGGTCATTTTACGCATTAGCCCTTTTTAGTAATATAGTTCATAACTAATCCTTCTCTTACAACCCAAACTTAAGGTGCCCGTCTTTTTGTTCATTCTCTTTAAACCCACTGTCTTCTAGTAACCAATTCGTTTTGATCGTCTAGCTTAAATCACTTCACAATTTCCCTTAATCCAACTTATAACACTTTAGGCATATTATGTCATGTCGTTTCTTAGTAATACTCCTTTCTCTTCCTTTATTCACCCTTTGATTTTCTTATATCCTACTGTAGGAGATTTTTCTGTCCCTTCTCCTTTGCTACTTGTAAGTCATAATATCATTAGCAAACAACTCTATTGCCAACATCTTAGCCTCTAATCTAGTATAGCATTGCTATCCTTTGTAATATCTCTTAAGTTACTCGTTACCATTCTTTTATCGTACTATTTCTTTTCATAAGCACCCACCTTTTAATGTCATATCAAATATATTGCAGTGTTAATTGTTTTCATCTTAAACTTGCATTTCTCTCACCCGCTTCCCCCCTTAAGGGTGTGCTTATACCATTATCTGTTTATATTCTGCTCTATGTCGCCATCTCCAATCTCAAATTCATTTGATCCCCTTTTTTTTCCAACTCACTTGGTATACTGTACCATATCCATATCTTTTCTTTATAGTTTATAAATTTGAATGTCCACGTACGAAACCTTAACAAAATCATGAAACGACAAGAACCTTTCGATATATAGTACAAAATCTTATCTGATAATTTGTACTCGAGTAATGCAATCAATGTAGCAACTCATCCAAGGCCATATTCCACTTACTCCAATCGATGATTAGTACTTATAGTCATTCCAAATTCTCAATTAGGTAGCACTTATATTCCGATGATAAGTGTCCAAAGTTCTCTTGTAATATTATCTTTATCCCAACCTATATCATCTATTCCCTTTAATAGATTTACAATACATTATTTGTTCCTCCGGCCTAGTCCTTTTCCTTTAAGGATTCCACTATTTTCGAGGTGAAGTTATATACGCATAGCACTTCTTTATGCCTTACGCTCTTTTACCCTTGTTGTATGCCTAACACCGACTTCTAACTTACTCAAAAACATATCAAGTTCGTCTTAATAATAGTCTTATCTTATCACGCTGTCGTCGTACTACACCTTCAAGTTCGTAGCTATATATTTCCCTTTTATGTTACACTCGTACTCAATTAATTGCGTCTATCTTAGGTGCTTTATTTATTATTCCTTTTCATTTCTCCAGTCTATGTCCATCTTTTATTCTGTGCGTGAGGAATCTCATGCTACCTCTGTATCCTTCGGAAAACACTACTCCTGCATAATCCCTTTCTCTTTTTCAAAACGTATTCCATTCATCCCTATTTGTTCTTACCATCCTAGTCATTTTCTAGCACTCATTCTACCTCGTTGCTCATCTTTCTATAGTTTGGTCTTTCACAGTCCCGTCACTTGTATTACTCGTTTTCTTGGCTATACATGTCACAACTTATTACTACACTGTTATCTCGCTTTCTTCTTATTTCCTTCTTTCAATTACTCATCCTTTTCTTATGCTCGCTATCATTTCCGTTATCACATAATCTTTATTCTGAACGTTTCCGTACAGAACTTTATAAGTCTTCCTTATTCGTTCTACAGCTCGCTTTTCCGTTTCACACTTGCCTGTATACTCTAGTCACATAGGTCACGTCATATCTTTTAATCACTTCCTCGCTAGGCTTTACTAATTTTCATAACAATCCCTACTATATCCACATAATATCCTGTTCGTAATCAATCTTATAGTGTAACACTTCTCATCTTATTCACGATTCTTACTATGGTTTAATTACACTCTGTGGGGTAAGCTTACTTAACCTTTTACCCTTCCTGGTCAATCTTATCCTTGATACCTCACAAGCTATTTTATCAGTACATTCACATTCGTCGCAATTCTCCCTCCTCCGTACTCTTATCTCAATCATACTATTATTCCTTTTTTACTATAAACTCGTTGTAATTTATCCCTACTTATCAATTTAATCGATACCTCAATATAACGTTCTATTAAGATTTGCCTCCCTTTTCTAAATCATCCCTTAGTATCACAAGCCCTTCCAAATTATCCTAGCCTCTTCTCTTTTACCAGATCGATATCGACCTTATGATTACTATTACCATCAATCCAATAGTTAACTTATTTCTCGAATTCAGCTGTACTCACCACTTAGTCAAATCCAATCATTACTATTGACATGACCTTTCAATACTTTTTTACGAACCCATATCTCATTCTCTTTTTATTTCTAGGAAAATTTTGGCAGAGTTTCCTCTATATTTCTTACTATCTCAAAACCTGCACGCAGGAAATACCAACAATGCCTCACAGGGCCAACATATATACATATATATTATCTCGTATCATAGCCGCACAGGTCTCCCCATATCAATAACAATATGAAAATGATGAACTTACCTCGTATGTCAAACTCGAATTGTACCTGTTACACCTTCCTGTTTACCTTCCCTTTCAATTTTTAACTGCAGATTTCAATCATACCTGCAACATTCACACTATATCTGACATATATTCTGCTTACCATTGCTGATTCATTCAGCCTCTTCTGTGCGCACCTTATAACTGAACTTATCAACAACATATATACATTCAATCCATTTTCTTACTATACTTACAATAACTTACCTTGATGATAGACAGTTTGCCATTCTGTATATACAAATTTTTTGATAGCATAACCTCGATGAAATATCTTACCTCTGTAACCTCCAGTAGCATTATTTACCTTCTCTTGTCGACACCACTCTCCTGCTGAAATCAAGGTTAGTATATAAAGGATATAATTTCCTATCTCTAGGCTCTATCGCACGATATGGAATAAGAAGGAAAGATAACATCCTAAATGTCCTGTAGCTTCCTGTTTATAGATGTGGTGCACAATACACCGATAAACAAGATTCTACTACACACGGTCTGTAGACACTCCGAGGATGAATTGCTCTGATACCACTTTTGTCACGACCCAACCCCATGGGCCATGACTAGTACCCGAACTGGACACTCGTATGCATACCTGTTAAATATGATCACATTGAGACTACGACAGTATGGGAATTTGCAAGAGTAAGCTATAGACTCAAAACACCGCATATCATAAACTTGTCCCCTGAGGAGTCACAGCTAACCAATACATAATATGATACGCAAGCCGACAAGGCTGCCGCTACATGTCAATATGATACGCAAGCCGACAAGGCTGCCACAACATATCAATACCATAGCAGACCATATAGATACAGCTGAACAAAACCTATACACAACCCACACATATGTCTACAGACCTCTAAGAGTATCAATAGTGAAATATGATGGGACAGGGCCCCGCCATACCCTTGGATATACATAAGTTTATACCAAAAGATTTGTACCAAAGTAATATAGGCTCCGGAATAATGGAGCTCTCCAAACAGCTGAGTGGAAATCCTAGGCTGGAGGATCACCAAGTCGACTATTTGTACCTGCGGGCATGAAACGCAGCCCCCCGAGGAATGGGGGTCAGTACGAGATATGTACTGAGTGTATAAAGCATGAAATACAATAAAGAGGATCATGACTGAAATAGAGATTACAGGAGACAAGTATGAAATTAAAATACCAAAACACTTGCCTTATGAAATGTAAATCATGCATATCAATATCATATATCATACCCGACCCATTATGGGACTCGGTGAATAAAGTCATCACATACCATCCTTGGCGCCATAATCACATCATCATATCATCATATTATCACATCATCATATCATCATATCATATATATATACCGTATCCCGGCCCTCTAGTGAGGGACTCGGTGAACAATGCAGTGAAACTGTGCACGAAAACGTACCCCGGCCCGAAACTCGGTGAAAGATATATTGAGGCATGCACGAGCAGAGTAGTGAGCAACCATATGCCAACTAAATCATATTTGAGACTCAATAGAATAAGTAGAATGAACTAACACTTGAATATCAAAGACAACAGTCATGTCAAGTACCCTCGAATGTCACTATGGATTATATCAAATAGAACTTCAAGAATCATAGACACGTATCAAGAAATAATGAAATAGCTTCCGAATCAAGCATATTAGCCATCCTAGTGTCTCTAATAATAGGAGTTCTTTGGAGTCATATACACGTCGTCTGTTCGTTTCATACAGATCATGCCAAAAAGAAAGAAGGGTTAGCTTTACATACCTTAAGTCGCCAATATAAACCCAAAATGAACTCATCTTAATGTTGATGCTAATCCTATAACAAGGAAATACATGTACAACTTTAGATGGCTTTCGTATATCGTGTATATCAATTGATAATTTGATCCTAAAACGAAACAGGTAGCATTTTCCCCAATTCCATATATCACAATAACAGCAAAAATGTCAAAAATAGATCTCAACAACACAACATATATATCCATAATGACCTCATAATACTTTATAATGATAGTCAAGCTTGAAATAAGATCTGTACAACCCATATCACCTTTTGTATGCTTCTTTCTTAACTTAATAACATTCTCAATAAGATAAGGAAGTCATTTACTACAAATTCTATCTTTATATCATATGATTGTAACGAGAAAACAGCCCACAAATTTGTTAACTCCGGTATTTTGTACATTCCGATATTTCAAGATAATTATGAGAAGTTAAGGGCAAGGCTATATTTTAATCTTGTTTAACACACAAGTTGTTTGTGAAAATTATTGATGCGGAAATATTAAGAAAGGATAGGGAAAAAAGGGAAATTCACAAGATGGCTCATGGAAATATTAAGGAAAAATTTGGGGTTGAAAGTGAATTATGGAAATATTTAAATTCTTGCAACAAAAGGACAAGTGGGCCGTGCAACAAGGTGTGGGCTTTGGCCCACATGGATGTAAAATAAATAAGATAAAAGATGACAAAATTTTCATATTTATCATATTTTACTCTTAGAAGCTTAGAGAAGCTTGGAGAAGGAAAAGGAGAGGCCATTCGGCCATACACAACCAAACAAGAACCTTGGAAAAGATTTGATCAAAAATTATTTTCTTCTAGCATTTCTACTAATTGGAAGGTCCTCTTTAACATGGGATAGTTGTTGGAGCAAGCAAAACACTTATTGGTGCCAATTACAACTCTAGCCAAGTTGTGGAGTTAAGTGGAAGAGGTAAGATTTAATCTTCTTTTTCATATGTTATGAATGTTTTGCACATGTTGTAGTGTGTGGAAATGGATGGAAATCATGAATTTGGTGTGTTGGGGTGGTGGCCGTGTATGTGTTGTGTTGTGTAGGAATGGTGAACCAATTTTTATTTAGCATTTTGGTTGTTGTTGTCATGGATTCTATGATGAAAATGAGAGTTTAATGATTCAAGTTAAAGTTGAAATTGTTGTGGGATGTTTTAGAAGCCAATGTGATTTGAATGTAGTTTCTTGTATTTATGGAAAATAATGTTGTTAGTGTGTGAAATTTTGGTGTAGTTCATGAATTTGAAAGAAGGAAATGTGTTGTTATTGTTCTTGTTGAATTTGGAAGGTTTCGGGTGGAGTGGAGTATTGGTTGGATTGTTTTAAATATTATGCGGATTGCTTGAAGTGTTCTTGAATATTGTTTGAATAACTTTGGATTAGTATTTGAGTGTGCGAGCATTTGTGTTAGCTTGATTGTAGGTAGTTGAAGTGAATGTAAATGGAATGCCGTCAAATTATGGAAAAGGGAGTTGCTAATGTTAGAATGTGTTTTGAATTAATTGTTGATGTTGTTAATATGGTTGTTGGTATTATTGTTGGTGATTTGGGCCGAGTTGAATTCTCGGGGTTGTTGAATTTACAGGGGAAATGCTGCCGAAATTTCTTTAAATAAAGTGTTGGGTGAGGATTGGACTTCTAAGTATCTATAGCTAATGTTTGGTATATACTAATATTGTTGTAGATCTTGCGGAGCCAAAGACTTGAATTCGGATTAGCTTAGGAAGTGGGCAAAGGTATGTAAGGCTTACCCTTTCTTTCTTTTGGCATGATCCTTATGAAACGAACAGACGACGTATATGTGTGATTTCAAAGAAGCTCTTATTCTTAGAGCCACTAGGATGGATAATATTCTTGATTTATATAAGCTACTTCATATGGTTTTGATACGTATCTATGATTCCCGAAGCTCTATTTGATATGTTTCAGAGTTTGCCTATGATTCTTATTCACTTCTTGACATGAGTACGCTCGGTATAGTTGAGCTTATTGTATGGTTGAATAACGAGTAAAGCATAAAGAGTTCATGTCCCTAAAAAGGTTCTGTAAGTATTAATGTGTCTAACTTTTGTATACAGTCTTGGATTGCTTTGGAAATGTTCGTAGAGGTTTTGTGGTAAAAGTGTCCATAACTTTCTCATACTAAACCGGATTGACTTGAAACGTGTTTACGATCCTCAAGTGTCGGTTTATGTACTTATCTTTCGAGTCTTGAAAGAAAATTGATTTGTGTGCATACAGTCTCTTACTACTCTGCTCGTGCATGCCTCAATATGTCCTTCACTGAGTCCCGGGCCAGGATACGTTCTCGTGCGTACTCCACTGCATTGTTCACTGAGTCCCTCACTAGAGGGCCGAGACACGTTATATATATATATATATATATATATATATATATTTGATGACATGATGATACGGGGATGGTGGCCAGGATGGCATATGATGATTCCATTCACCGAGTCCCTCACTAGAGGGCCGGACACGTTATGCATATATGATAGATGATGTTGACATATATGATTTTATCCACCGAGTCCCTCACTGGAGGGCCGGGACACGTTATATGTATATATGGTATATGATGTTGACATGCATGATTTTCATTTCAAAAGGTTAGTGTATTGATGTTTTTAACAATCATACTTCTTTCTGGTAAGTCTCCGTTTTAGTTGTGATCCTCTTTACTGTACTTCATGCCTTACATACTCAGTACATATTCCGTACTGACCCCCTGTTCTTCGGGGGCTGCGTTTCATGCCCGCAGGTACAGACGCTCACGTGCATGACCCGACAGCTTAGGACATCTATCATGTTGCTTTGGAGTGCTCCCTTGTTCCGGAGCCCATTCTTTTGGTGCATATCCTTCCATTGTATATATATATATATATATATCTATATATATGACTATTTCAGAGTACGACGGGGCCCTGTCCCGCCATCTGATGTCGTTGTTACTCTTAGAGGCCTGTAGAAATGTATGTGGGTCGTGGGTCGTTATTGTCCAGTCATGTTAATATGGTTTATGTTTGGCATTTCCCTACACTACGATAGCCTGATCGGTTTGTGTGTTATATTATAAGTAATGATTTCAACGATATATTGTCTTGTATGAATGAAAGTCCCTAATATGCTAAACGCAAGTAGATTTTGGCTAGTAGGTATGTACGAGTGTCCATCTCGGGCACTAGTCACGGCCTACGGGGTTGGGCCGTGACAAAAATGGTATCAGAGCGGTCCATCCTCGGAATGTCTACAGGCCGTGTCTAATAGAGTCTTGTTTATCGGTGTGTGGTGCACTACATCTATAAGCAGGAAGCTACAGGACATCTAGGATGTTACCTTTCCTTCGATCTTAGATCGTGCGGTAGAGCTGTATTATTAGGATGGTTCCTCTCTAACGAATTGCTGTGTCTACAGCAAGGCCCCCAAAGGAGCGATAGCATTAGTATTTTGGGAAATCGTTTCTGATTCTTTTCCTGCAGGTGATTGTAGATTGACGAAAGATGAAGAGGACAGCTTCAGATAGTGGGGGTGCTAAGAAGGCCCCTAGGGTATCTCCAGGACCGAGTAAGAGGAGCCTCAGCTATTCTATTGAGACTGATCCTTCAGAGGACCCGGCACCAATTCCTCCAGAGTTTCTGACCCCCAGGGAAGAGGACCCCGCGGAGGGCAGTTACGATACAGATCCCTCGGAGGATCCAGCGATGATCCCTCCAGAGTTTCTTAACCCTAGGGAGGAGGATAGTTATGATACAGATCCATCCGAGTATTCTTCTGGGACACCGGAGGAGGAGATTTCCGGGGCCATGCCGGTTGCTCCTGTGGTGGAGCACTACATTAGAAAGGCCTCCCCGGTGAGTGTTACGGACTACTCCAGTCCCTTATCCTGGCCGTCAGTAAACCAGGTGTCACACCCTAACCTTGGTAGGGCATGATGGGCACCCGACTCTCTTCAGAGTCGAGCGAACCCTTAGTCATTCGCTCTTATCAAAACCTGTCATTTCAAAAACTTTTAAAAACATGAAACTTTTCTAAACAGAGGTCATTATCTTTATACAGATTATGAAAACTTTCAATCAATTACGTACTTTAACCCAATTGAAATCATCTAAAATACATGCTCTCTTAACATACACAAATGGTTCAGCTGACATCACTCTGTCGATATCTTGACAAACGTACCACAGGACGCTGTCTACAAAGTCTCTAATATAGACGAAATACCATAATCATGAATACTCAGACTCGGCAACACTCCAGAAGGAATGGAGCTCGCCAATCCCGCTGGAACACCTTTAGCAAAGTCTTCTATTCATCTGGGTGTACCTGCGTGGCATGAAACGCAGCCCCCGAAGAAAGGGGGTCAGTACGGAATATGTACTGATTATGTAAAGCATCACTGAATCATAAACAAGGAGTGGCATAACAGTAAACCAGTTTAGAGCAACCCGGGAGTAACCTGGAACAGCATTTTGATCCGTGCCACGTAGTGCCTTACACCACTTCCAGCATACCTAATATAATACAACATACACAAATTCTAGAATACTCAATCTAAATTTAGTATCACAATAGTCCCATCGGACGGCCGCTTCCGGCATAGTAACAAAGAAGGCCCCTTCGGGCATGCCGCCGGCATAATACTACCCTGGCCCCTTCGGGCATGCCGGTTCGACATAATAATAATGATGTCCCCTTCAGGCATGTCGCCGGCATAATACTACCTTGGCCCCTTCGGGCATGCCGGTTCGACATAATAATAATGATGGCCCCTTCGGGCATGTCGGTTCCGACATAATACTACCCTGGCCCCTTCGGGCATGCCGGTCCCGACATAATAATAATGATGATGGCCCCTTCGGGCATGCCGGTTCGACATAATAATAATGATGGCCCCTTCGGGCATGTCGGTTCCGACATAATACTACCCTGGCCCCTTCGGGCATGCCGGTCCCGACATAATAATAATGATGATGGCCCCTTCGGGCATGCCGCGTCCGGAATTATAATAATGATGGCCCCTTCGGGCATGCCGCGTCCGGCATTATAATAATGATGGCCCCTTCGGGCATGCCGCTTGCGACATTAACAATAATGATGGCCCCTTCGGGCATGCCGGTTCCGACATAATACTACCCTGGCCCCTTTGGTGCAAGACTATATTTTTTTTTGTATTTTTTCTTGCAATTCATGAAAAATTATTTCTCAAATTTCCAAATTTGCCCTTAGCCTTCCTCAATATTTTCTACGAGCCATCTTGCGAATTTCCCTTTTTGCCCCTATCCTTTCTTAATATCCACTTCAAAACTTTCATGAACAACTTGTGTACTAAACAAAATAAAAAATATAGCCTTGCCCTGAACTTCCCGCAATTATCTTGAATCATCCGAATACGCAAAATACGGGATATAACACCAGGAATTGCCCGGTTATCTATACTCCACCGATTCAGATGCGAGCAGTGACGGAGGTCAAACGAGTGGATGGCAGACAGACTATGATGAGGAGCACACTCCACACGGCAGCTCCCCAGATCAGACCCGAGACCGATCTGCTACAGGTATATGAGTTCTCTTTGAAACTTTCTATGTATGTGTAACTTCTGTAGAGTATCATTTAATGATGACAAATGGAAATCTAAAGGGGCCGATAGTCAAGTGGTTATATGTAACGGCGACTGAGATGTCTCCGCCACCAGTGGGAATCTAGAAACCACGGATGAAAGGTAGTCATACGTATAGATGAAAGTGAATATTGATGATTCAAAAGGCTAACACGGTAATTTTCGGGTAAGGTTGGGTGTTGGTTTGGAAGTTTTGAATTACTTGTCGATATTGCTATTATGATGGGTAATATTGTTGTTGATATTGTGGCCGGGTCAAATTCCCGGATTGTTGTTGTTGATTTGGGGCCGAGCCGTATTCTCGGGGATGGTGCATTTACAGGGGAAATGCTGCCGAAATTTTGGCACACAAAGTGTTACTTTAAAAAATCAACTTCTAAAGGCTCTAATCAAGTTTTGGTAAACATGACCAATTTGTAGATTTTGGCGGATTGGGAATGTGAATTTGGAGTCGCATAACAAGCAGAAAAGGTATGTAAGGCTTCACCCTTCTTTCTATGGCATGTCTTAGACGGAATATGTTGGATATGAGCCTCGGGAATAACTCTACCCTCCGGAATCTGCGCCTAAAGTTTTCTCTTTTTCAATCAGTAGAATTGAACTAAAAAGTGTGCAAAATGTTGGAAGAATTTCCTAAACCTCTAGAACCCGCATAAATAGGACCCTACTACCCTAAAACCCTCACAAGTAACGCCATGACATGTAACATATGTAAATTTGGTACGCCGCCTCATTTGACCCGAGGTGGGCCCATGGTCCCTGGATTTTCCTTATTGTTCCGTTTGATCTATTTTGAAGCAGAATCCAAAGAAAACTGTTGATCCTTATCCCATTCACCGAGTGACAAGTACTGTAACTATGCTAACGAGGATACTTCTATGATGACAATGATAATGATGATGTTAAGAAAGGGAATATGCCTATGATAAGTATGACAAAGATGATTCCATGACTAAGACGATGAATATGATCTTATAATGATTACGATGTAGTCCAAGACGAGAAAATGCCTACGGTAGATGTGTTGGCAAAATGTTCTGCTATGAAAAGGAAAATATGGAAACGTTAAATTAATTCTTGATATCTCAACTCTATTACAGGTAATGACTAGTCTAAATGTCCTAGGTATATGAAACTGTACCCTATGACCCTATTTGATGTTTTCCTCATAATGACACTTTTCATTGGTAGTCTCGCCTCACAATACTCGTTCCTTCAAGGTGAGACAAAGCGACTATGGTTGTTCCATAATGTAATCGGAGGCTACCGACCTTCCGTCACTTCGATGGACACATGACATTCTTTGAGCTCTCATGCATGCCAATGGTATGACATATGTATATGTATATGTATATGGGGAAAAAGGGGAAGGGCCACTGTTATATCACCACCTGATTCAGCTGGATTTCGTCCTGGACGCGGGATATGGGAGAGCCGGATACGGCGTCTGTATATGTGATATATATATAATATGTTGGGACACTGTTAGGGAGGGGGGTGGGAGAGCCGATGTACTCGGTGTCTGTGGATGTAAATAAAGGACACCGTTTTCTGAAATGTTCTGTTTCCTGTACATGTAAATAAGAAGTACTGTTTTTCTGAAAAAGGGACTAAGCATGCATGGCATCTGCCTGAACGTCATTCATATGTACAGGTTACTTTTGTCCCAAGATAAGCTCCATATGTCTATTCCGTTATTATTCATACTGTATATTCCTTTATTGTGTCACTATTCATGCCTTACATACTCAGTACATTACTCGTACTGACCCCTCTTATTCGGGGGCTGCGTTCATACCGCGCAGGTACACCCAGACGTATTAAAGCCGTTATAGAAGATGTTCCAGCGGAGTTGGCAGGCTCCACTTGTTCAGGAGTGCTGCCGAGTCAGAGTATCTGAGCCATGATGTTTGTTTGATCTTAGAGACTTTGCAGGCAGAGTCGTGGGTATAGAGTGTCGATAATATGCTATATCATAAATTCCATGTGATTGCAGATTCTGTTTGACTTGAGTACGATGGAAAAAACAATCTTGAAAGTTTTACTATGTTTTCCATTTTTTTATTGATATAAGAGTCTAAGGAAGTTAAGTATGTAACAAAAGTCAGCGGGTTCGCTTGGCTCCAGATATGGGGTCGGGTGCCCATCACACCCTAGTAAAGTCGGGGTGTGACAAAGTGGTATCAGAGCAGGTCGGTCTAATCGGTTGTCTGCAAAGTCGTGTCCGGTAGAGTCCTGTTTATGAGTGTGAAGCCGGCCATATTTATAAACAGGAGGCTGCGGGGCATCTAGGAAATATTGACCTTCTTTCTGTCTTAGATCGTGCGATAGAGCCAAGTCATAAGGAATAAGATTTCCCTATATGAGCTATATGTATGACGAAAGAAAACGAGCAAGGCTGCGGAAGCTTATAAAGGTAAGTCCCGACGTGATTGTTCTGTTACCTGAACTGGTAGTATTGGATGGCGGGGATGTGCCATATAGTTGTACGTTCTGTGAGGCCTTGATGACATTGGCCGCATACAGGTTTTGAATAATAGGAACAGTAAAGAAGGTTCGGCCAGAACGGGTACGCCCCACAGGAAGAAGTATGGGAAAGAAATACTATGAATAGGTAATAAGTGAAATGCGTTGGTTCAGAAAGGTTATGGATTTGGCCGTGGCAACAAAGGTAAGGTCGCTACCATCGGGAATCTGGAAGCCCAAGACAGGAGGTAGTCATACACACAGGCGGAAGGTGAACATCGGGAACCAAAAGGGTAAAACGGTAATTACAAAAGAAGGGATGTGTTACGAAAATGTTTTGGGAACTGTAAGACTTTGACTTGCTCCAGAGCATGCAAGAAAGGTCATGTGAGGAAGCTGACGCGAAAATATCGGCATTAAGGCACCGAATTTCAGTGAAGCTTTTGGGTTAAGCGTGCTCAGGTGGGAGCAGTTCCATGATGGGTGACCCCCTGGGAAGTTTATAAGGAATTTTACATATTCTGACATAAAAGACAAATGGAAAACTAGAATAGCCTAAGTGAAACTACGGTATATGAGATGACGGGAGACCATAAGAAGACGCGTGAAACAAGGCAAACTAGCTCGGTAAAGAGACAGAAAATGCATCATAGCCCTGGAATTAGGATAGGCTTGAACAGCGCTTGGAAGTATTTTGTGAACCAGTTAATAGTGAATATGTATGTATATATGAATGTGTAATATATCCCGCATATGATTGTATCGGTGGCGTGCGAGCCCCAGCAACCGAAACCACGGGGAGAAAGGTATTGATCACGCAAAGGTGCCGAAGTACGAGTGACAACAAGAATAAATGGTACAAGTGCGGCGAGTGAACTGTTATTATTTTACTATAGGTTGAGGTCGGAAATTCCAGTATAACGCTACTCGGAAAAGAAAGAGAGTGTGAGTAAATGGAAGATAGGAAGCTTAAATGTCGGAAAAGGGGAAAGTTAAGAAAACCTTAGTAAGTGAAACCCCCGCGAGAAATTAATGGTAAAATTACAAGACCACTAGGATTAAAATTCAAGTAGGCATATGAGACGAGATAGAGTGAGGTAAAAGGAAACAAGGAGAAATGTGGAGAGGTTGAGAGTTGATTTCAACAAGTAGGTCTAAGAGAATGGTGACCAGGGTAGAGGAATGTGAAGTAAGAGAAGGAATGCTCAGGATGGTGATGGTGTTAAGGAGAAAGATCTGTAATAGGACAAGTATGTAGCTATAGTAATATGCTTAGAGGTTTAAGAAAGTAACGGAACGCTAAAGAAATATGGACGCACAGCTACAATACGAACACGTAGTTAAGAAAGAATTACGAGCAAGAGAGCTGAGCAAGTGAAAGGACGAATAAAGGATAGAAAGGCATGAAAATGTGGACAAATGAGGACCTAGACAGGAAGTAAAAGAAGAGCTTAAGATAAGAAGTTTTCGATATGTAGGCACAAAGCTGGAAAAGAAGGTGAGGGATAAAGGTATAAGCGAAAACTTTATCAAGGACTATGAGCATATAAGGAACCCCTTTAAAAGGGGGGAGGCCATATTGGGCTTACAAGGAATGACGATAAACGAAACGAGCACAACACATGAAGTCAAAGACAAGTGTACCTGTATCGAGAGATACGAAAAGAGACTAAAGAATAGTTGTAGTATGAATCTGAAGGTGTGGATTTTGCTAAGATATGGTCACGAAACCGTAATAGAAAAGAGATGATCTGAGAAAGACAAGGATAATACGTGGGCCCAACAAATTAGAAAACCCATGAAACGGGAAGAAGATTTAGGTAAAAACTCAAAAGTTCGAGTATAAAAGAAATAAGGTAAAGGATAAAGAGTGAGCATGAAAGAAAGGACGACTACAAAAGGGATCCTCCCGAAGTATTATGACACCCCAAAAGATCAGTTGAACATTCGAGGACGAATGTTCTAAAGGGGGGGAGGATGTTATAGCCCGTATATTGTACGTTTGGAAATTCCAAAGTCGTCGTGGAAAGTTAAGGGCGAGACCATTTTCGAAAATTATTTTAATGCACAAGTTGGTTATAAATATTATTTATGAACATTGGTAGTATAGAAATATTGAGAAAGGTTAAGGGCAAAAAGGAGAAATTGCAAAATGGTAAATGGTAATATTGAGGAAAGTCGAGGGGCTTAAGTGTATATACATAGATAAATGGTGGACAAAATAAAAATAAGACATATGGATAAAGCTTATGAGATAAGCTAAGTGGTCATCCTTTTATTTAAGAAAATTTCAAAAAAATGGAGGAAAACTCTAGGAAAAGAAAGAAAGGGAGGCATGTGGTTATTTCATATTAAGTGGGGGCTAATTGTAAATAATAAAAACACATGGGGCCAAAGCTTTCATAAGAAGACAATTAGTCTTCTTTGACCAATATGGGAAAAATTCAAGAAAAAAGGAAGAAATTCCTAGAGAATTCTAGAGAAAGAGGGCATGTGCCCCTCACATGATATATATATATATATATATATATATGATCATTAGTCATATTCTCACCAGAAAAGAAGACTTGGAAAAAATGAATGAAGAAGGGATGAAGAGAGAGGGGATTTCGGCCAAGGGTGGCCAAATGGAGCCATGGAAATTGATAAAAATAAATTATTTTCTTCTAGTATTTCCCCCAAATGGAAGGTCCTCATCAACATGGAGTAATTGTTGAAGCAAGTAGAAGACCTTTTGATGTCATATACCAACCCTAAACCAAGTGGGAAGTTGAAGAAAAAAAAGGTAAGGTTTCATCTCTTTTATGTGTTATAAATGGTTTGTGCATGTTGTTGAATATGGAAATGATGGAAATTCATGAAGTATTGCATGTTCAAGTTTGGCCGTGTGTTGGGTGTAATGTGTAGGAATAGCGAATTTAATGTATTTAGCATGATTATGTGTTGTTGTAATGTGTTGTAATGTGTAGAAAAGAATGGAAATTCAGGAAAACCTATGGATTGTGTTGTGGCTGAATGGAATAAGGTTTGGAAAGTTATGGTAACTTGATGTTGTTTGACATTTTAGATGCCGTCGTTATGGATTCTATAACGAGAAGTGTAAGTTTTATGACTTAAAATAATGTTATGTTGGTTATGGGATGATTTGGAAATTTATGTGAATTTTATAAAAATTTTGTATTTAGGAGAATTGTATTGTTAAGGTGTGGGGTGATGGTGTAAGTTATGAATTTTGAGGAAAAGAATGTGTTTGGTGTAGCTCTCGGGTTGGGAGGCAATTTCGGGTGAGTTGGAGCCTTGTTTGAGTTGCTCGAAATATTGTGTGAATTGAATTTGATATCGAAGTATTGCTAGAATAATTGTTGGCATTGTTGTTGTATTCATTAAGTTGAAAGGTTTCGGGTAAGGTTGGGTGTTGGTTTGGACGTTTTGAATTACTTGTCGATATTGCTATTATGATGGGTAATATTGTTGTTGATATTGTGGCCGGGTCAAATTCCCGGATTGTTGTTGTTGATTTGGGGCCGAGCCGTATTCTCGGGGATGGTGCATTTGCAGGGGAAATGCTGCCGAAATTTCGGCACACAAAGTGTTACTTTAAAGAATCAACTTCTAAAGGCTCTAATCAAGTTTTGGTAAACATGACCAATTTGTAGATTTTGGCGGATTTGGAACGTGAATTTGGAGTCGCATAAGAAGCAGAAAAGGTATGTAAGGCTTCACCCTTCTTTCTATGGCATGTCTTAGACGGAATATGTTGGATATGTGCCTCGGGAATAACTCTACCCTCCGGAATCCGCGCATAAAGTTTTCTCCTTTTCAATCAGTAGAATTGAACTAAAAAGTGTGCAAAATGTTGGAAGAATTTCCTAAACCTCTAGAACCCGCATAAATAGGACCCGACTACCCTAAAACCCTCACAAGTAACGCCATGACATGTAACATATGTAAATTTGGTACGGCGCCTCATTTGACCCGAGGTGGGCCCATGGTCCCCGGATTTTCCTTATTGTTCCGTTTGATCTATTTTGAAGCAGAATCCAAAGAAAACTGTTGATCCTTATCCCGTTCACCGAGTGACAAGTACTGTAACTATGCTAACGAGGATACTTCTATGATGACAATGATAATGATGATGTTAAGAAAGGGAATATGCCTATGATAAGTATGACAAAGATGATTCCATGACTAAGACGATGAATATGATCTTATAATGATAACGATGTAGTCCAAGACGAGAAAATGCCTACGGTAGATGTGTTGGCAAAATGTTCTGCTATGAAAAGGAAAATATGGAAACGTTAAATTAATTCTTGATATCTCAACTCTATTACAGGTAATGACTACTCTAAAGTTCCTAGGTATATGAAACTGTACCCTATGGCCCTATTTGATGTTTTCCTCATAATGACACTTTTCATTGGTAGTCTCGCCTCACAATACTCGTTCCTTCAAGGTGAGACAAAGCGACTATGGTTGTTCCATAATGTAATCGGAGGCTACCGACCTTCCGTCACTCCGATGGACACATGACATTCTTTGAGCTCTCATGCATGCCAATGGTATGACATAGGTTTATGTATATGTATATGGGGAAAAAGGGGAAGGGCCACTGTTATATCACCACCTGATTCAGCTGGATTTCGTCCCGGACGCGGGATATGGGAGAGCCGGATACGGCGTCTGTATATGTGATATATATATAATATGTTGGGACACTGTTGGGGAGGGGGGTGGGAGAGCCGATGTACTCGGCGTCTGTGGATGTAAATAAAGGACACCGTTTTCGGAAATGTTCTGTTTCCTGTACATGTAAATAAGATGTACTGTTTTTCTGAAAAAGGGACTAAGCATGCATGGCATCTGCCTGAACGTCATTCATATGTACAGGTTACTTCTGTCCCAAGATAAGTTCCATATGTCTATTCCGTTATTATTCATACTGTATATTCCTTTATTGTGTCACTATTCATGCCTTACATACTCAGTACATTACTCGTACTGACCCCTCTTATTCGGGGGCTGCGTTCATGCCGCGCAGGTACACCCAGACGTATTAAAGCCGTTATAGAAGATGTTCCAGCGGAGTTGGCAGGCTCCACTTGTTCAGGAGTGCTGCCGAGTCAGAGTATCTGAGCCATGATGTTTGTTTGATGTTAGAGACTTTGCAGGCAGAGTCGTGGGTATAGAGTGTCGATAATATGCTATATCATAAAGTCCATGTGATTGCAGATTCTGTTTGACTTGAGTACGATGGAAAAAAAATCTCTTGAAAGTTTTACTATGTTTTCCATTTTTTTATTGATATAAAAGTCTAAGGAAGTTAAGTATGTAACAAAAGTCAGCGGGTTCGCTCAGCTCCAGATATGGGGTCGGGTGCCCATCACACCCTAGTAAAGTCGGGGTGTGACAGGGCATGTCGCCGGCATAATACTACCCTGGCCCCTTCGGGCATGCCGGTTCGACATAATAATAATGATGGCCCCTTCAGGCATGTCGGTTCCGACATAATACTACCCTGGCCCCTTCGGACATGCCGGTCCCGACATAATAATAATGATGATGGCCCCTTCGGGCATGCCGCTTGCAACATAATAATGCTAGTCCGGGTCCCTTCGGGCATGCTGCTTGCGACGTTAACAATAATGATGGCCCCTTCGGGCATGCCGGTTCTGACATAATACTACCCTGGCCCCTTTGGTGCAAGACTATATTTTTTTTTTGTATTTTGTCTTGCAATTCATGAAAAATTAATTCTCAAATTTTCAAATTTGCCCTTAGCCTTCCTCAATATTTTCTACGAGCCATCTTGCGAATTTCCCTTTTTGCCCCTAGCCTTTCTTAATATTTCCACTTCAAAACTTTCATGAACAACTTGTGTACTAAACAAAATAAAAAATATAGCCTTGCCCTTAACTTCCCGCAATTATCTTGAATCATCCGAATACGCAAAAAATACGGGATATAACATCCTCCCCCCCTTTAGAACATTCGTCCTCGAATGTTCAACTGTCCTTATGGGGGTGTTATAATACTTCGGGAGGGCCTCTCTTATAGTTGTCCTTCCCTTCATGTCCATTCCTTATCTTTCACCCTATTTTCTTTATAATCGAACTCCTCAATCTTCACATGAATCCTCATTCCATGTCATGGGTTTTCTAATCAACTGTGCCAACTCATCATCCTTGTCCTTCGTACTCTCACATGTTCTTCCTATTTGTCTCTTATATCTATATTTATAGAACTTTTTTTTTGTACATTTCCCAGGGGGTCACCCATCCCAAAATTTCTCTCACCCTAGCACGCTTAACCTTGAAACTTCGGTGAAATCCAGTGCATTAATGCCGATATAATCGCATCCACCTCCTCGCGTGACCTTCATTGCATGATCTAGAGTAAGTCGAAGTCTTACAGATTCCAAGACATTCTCGTAGCACGTCTTTCTCCTTAACAATTACTAAATTAGCCTTTTCAATCCCTAGTATTCACCTTCACTTTCATCCCCCAACTTTACATTTCAATCATGTTTCAATATTCTTACTGTATCCAACATGCCTCTTCCGCACCGTTACTTACCACTGTACTTTGTAACTGCGAATGTCATCGGTCACTTCCTTCTGTCGATGTCGTCGTTTAGCTGAAATCAAAGGTTAGTACGAGGGACTTCATTTCCTACGATTGGGCTCTATCGCACGATCTGAGATATGAAAGAAGGAATGACACCCTATTAATGTCTCGTAGCCTCCTGTTTATAGATGTGGTGCACAACACACCGATAAACAAGACTCTACTAGACACGACTTTGCAAACAACCCCTAGGACGACTTGCTCTGATACCACTTTGTCACACCCTAACCTTGGTAGGGCATGATGGACACCCGACTCTTTTCAGAGTCGAGCGAACCTGTCACGACCCAACCCCGTAGGCCGTGACTAGTGCCCGAGTTGGACACTCATATTATCTGTTAACTGTAGTCATTTGCAATTAGCATGTCATGATCTCTTTTGTACATAAAAAGGTAGGACATTATTTTTAAGCTGTCAAGTTTTGTATGTCTTAGGCACCTGTCTCCTGAGGAGTTGCACTTTTTAAACAACAACATATATAGATATATATATTCCTACGCAAGCCGACAAGGCTGCCACGATATACAAAATAACAAACATACATACATATGCAAGCCGACAAGGTTGCCATTACGAATGGGTACGCCCCAAACATAAGTCATAGACATAAAACGCATCAACAACTACAACCAGACCCACACCGATGTCCACAGACCTCTAAGAGTAATCACCGTATCATATGGCGGGACAGGGCCCCGCCGTACCCGAATAAACACTTATATATACAACAAAGGAAGTTATACCACAAGCTAGGCTCCGGAACAAAGGATCAGTCCAAAATAGCTGAATAGGTATCCTAAGCTGGCGGATCTCCAAAACGAGCGTCTATACCTGCGGGCATGAACGCAGCCCCCCGAAGAAAGGGGGGTCAGTACGGAATATGTACTGAGCATGTAAAGCATGAAACATAGTAATAGACTCATACTGAGGCAAGGTGTGTAGGACTTAGTGCAACAAACAGAATTTCATAAAAACTTGCCTTTGAACATATTTCATATGTATCGTTCTCATATCAATATCAACATAGTGTTTTGAAATCAAAGCTGCATAATCATTCTGTATATAACATGTATAACGTGTCCCGACCCTTTAATGAGGGACTCGGTAATTATAATCATAGCATCATAAACATAAACATATACGTGTCCCGGCCCTTTAGAGAGGGACTCGGTAATAAGGAACATATGCCCTCCTGGCCACCATCTCCATATCATCATATCATTACATTATCATATCATCATATATATATATAACGTGTCCCGGCCCTTTTATGAGGGACTCAGTGATAAATATAGTAAACATGCGCACGAAAACATGTCCTGGCCCGGGACTCAGTGAAGGATATAGCGGTAGGCACGAGCAGAATAATAGGCAACCACATATATGCAATTTATATTTTTGAGACTCAATGGATAAGAAACTAACCAGCTCTAAAGTGTCAAAATAATATTCATATTCAGTTCATTTTAAGTCTCACAACAAACTATTACAAGGAACGTTTCAGATTTCATGTGCGTATATCACTTTAACATGGTGTAGCTTTTGAAAGTCAAGTATGTCTCTAGTTGTGCAATTCTTTAAGAATAGGAACTTTCATGCATTATTCATTAGTCACTCATATTGTAGGCACATGACAACAGACTTAATGAAATATAGAATCATAAGTCATACATGGAACTAGAGAATAGAATTTACCCCAAGGTTCATATCGTTTCATACTTACGTCTAGGACATGCCAAAAGAAAGAAGGAATAGGCTTTACATACCTTTACCGTTTAGTCGTATTATAACTTGTACTTGCTGCCCAAAAACACTTATCCTATATCAAGATATCAAGAGCTACAATTAGTCTACGAGGGAATTCAATACGTACTTTAACGTTAACAATCCCTTTCAAACATTTAGACGACATTTCGTTCGCATTCAAACCAACTACATACAACCAACCCAACATCAATAATCATATGTTCAATACCAATCCGGACAGCCCACATAACATTCCAAATAGCCCACATTCACAACATTCCATAACGATTCACATACGACTACTACATTCTCAAGTTACTCCTAATAATCCGTAGCCTTAACGTTTTCATGTAACAACTTTACAACAACCCAAACAACGTAAATACAATATATATTCTTAACTATCATTAGTATTTCCAATTTAAAGAATACAATATGTCCAAAACAGTTCCTAACCACAACACGTCCAAAACAGTCCCTAATCAACAACACGCCCAAAACAGTCCCTAACCAACAACATAAAGGTGCCCGGAATTCTTGCAAACGTTTACGAACATACCAAGCAAACCACATATGATTCTTACACATTATTTCATCTCTTCATTACATATAATTTCAGTAAAATACGACCAGCAGTCACACGATAAATATATCACCAAATTCGTACGCAAATAGCTACATTGTCGACACTAAAACCTTACAACGACAACAACATGCTTAATGACATTACTTTCATGATTCTTGGAACTGTTTTAGCATCATTTCCATTCTTACAACAGCCCACAATTCATCTCAATTTCAACTTGAATCATTATGCTTCACTTCCACTAAACGTTCATAACAAGAATCAACACTCAACACATACAATTTCACCTCTAGCACTAAAACAGTCCACTGTTTTGGACTGCTTGTATGCTTCAACATAATTCATTTCTTTAGCACCTTAATTCACATATTCAACATGCATACAATACACCACAATGTCCATAACAACAACAATCAAAATGTGGCACAAAACAGTCCATAATCTCCCCTAAAACAGTCCCTTTACACGGCTTGAACACTATTCCAACAACTTCATGATTTTCATCCTTTTATCCAAACTACAACACATTCAATCCATTTCCAATACATGTACAAGAAGATTAGACATGATTTCATTAGAGTCTTCAACACACGGCTCATTTTAATTTTTAGAAAAACAGTCCAATATCCAACATGCCACATCACAAATAAACTTCTACAATCTTTGTTCATTTACCTATGTTGATACATATTCAATTCATCAACAATACAAGCAAAATAAAATCAACCATGACTTCACCAATACTCATGGCTAACTCTCTACTTCAACTACAACAACAATCCAACAACAACATGCATGAACTATACATTCAAATCGTCATGAAACACAAGAACAATAAGCATTCTTACCTTACAATCTTGTTCTTCACTTTGGCCGAATTTTCAACACTATTGAGGTGCTACACTTCTTTTTTTCGTTTCAACAACTACTACATATTCTTGTACACTAAATGAGGAGTTGATTTGAGGAAGAAAACTGATTTTTTGGAGCGAATTTGGACCTCACTTTCGGCTAGCTCTAGGTCAAGAGTTTCCTTTTCTCTCTCTATGTGTTCTTAACTTGTAAGTGTTGAAATGGTGTAGTGAGTTGTGGAGTGAATCAGATTTTTCACTATGTGTATTCCCTACAAGACTTGGACATGTGTACCACACTAATCTTGGGTCAATAACCTTTGACCATGGCACTAATCTACACGGCTACACATGGAAAACAAATATGGGCAGATTTTTTTGTTCCCAATCCCACTTATGGTTAGTTTAATCCCACCTTTCCATTAATATATCAATGCCAAACGAAATTGTAGTTAAATTATGACTTGAAACGAAACCGGAAGTTAAAATCTCTACTTCGTATCTTAAAATAGTCTTGTCTTTAACTTGTCACGTTTAGTTTAAAACGTCCCAATGTATGAAAATATGGGATTTAACATTCTTCCCCCCTTTAGAACATTCGTCCTCGAATGTGACATTAGTGTTGCCAAAGCATACTTAACCTTTCACCCTTCCTGGTCAATCTTATCCTTCACAACCTCACAGCCTGTCTTACCAATACATTTGCATCCGTCACAATTCATTTTCCTCTGTACTCTCATCTTAATCATACTACTACTCCTTTTTACTATAAACTCGTCATAATTTACAACAAAGGGAGAAATATATGACAGTGTGGAGCCTGTGCCTATCAATGCATATACATCTCGGGAGAAAATCGATAGTATACCTGTGACCACATTTGGCGACGCTTCCTGATCCTGTCTGCTAGCTAAAGCATATAAGCGTTTTGAAGGACCGCCAGAACTGGAAGCCCCTCCACGGCCTGCTGGCATCGGAATACCTTGTCCCATAGGACACATGGCAACTGAAGAAGAAGAACCAGCAACTGATCCCGTAGGCTGAGCTGCACCACCTGCACCACCCCCAAATCGACACTCCCTCATAGTATGGCCTTGACGGCCGCAAGAGAAACAAGCACCAGTAATGCGGCGGCATTCCCCTGGATGGCGCCTACCACACCGAGGGCACTGTGGTATAGATGGCCTCATCTGGCCTGAGTCCCTGTGCATCTGGAAACCGGAAGTCATGGAGCTTTGACCAGCTCCTGAATACCCTGTGCTATCAAACCCCCTACCAGTGAATCGTGGAGGTTCACTCCATGCCGGTTGAGAAGGATATCTATTATGCTGCGGTTGCGGCTGCCCGCCCCAAAACTCACCAGAATACCCCGCTGATCTAACTCTCTTATGCTGACCCCTATCCTGATCCCTATCAAATCGACACCCTCTCTGTCGACCCTCAACCCCCTGTGCATATGCCTGCACTCGAGCGATGTCCATACCGGGCTGAGAAGCCATTGCCATACAACCATCAATCAAGTAATTATCCAACCCCATTACGTAACGATGGACCCTGTCTGCCATGTCAGCTACAATAGCGGGCGCGTACCTAGCCAATGAATCAAATTCGAGACTATACTCTCGAACACTTCTGCCATCCTGTCTCAAGTGTAGGAATCTATCAACTCTGGCCCGCCTCATCTCCGGAGGCAGAAAATGACCCAAAAAGGCTTGCATGAACTCGTCCCATACTGCTGGAGGAGCATCCTCGGCCCTAGATGATACCCATAACTCGTACCAGTTAATAGCCACATCCCGCAACCGATAAGAAGCCACCTCAACGGACTCAGTCTCGGTAGCTCTAATTACCCTCAACGTATGCAACATCTGTCGGATAAAATCCTGTGGATCCTCTGTTGGCTTTGACCCATAGAACTCTGGGGGGGTTACAAGTCAAGAAATCACGGACCCTCAAACTATCGTGTCTGTCCGCATAATCACCTCCTAACCCGTGTCTGCGAGCCTGCCCCGACATCAACCTGGTCAATAACTGTACTGCGTCACGCATAGCCCTATCCTCCGCCCCAAGCTGGGGAGCTGGAGGCTCGGGTGCTGGAGCCTCATGAGCTGGTGGTAAATCTGTCTCCTGATCTGCAGCTACCGCTGCCCTAGGCTCCTCTGATAATGATGGTGTAGCGGCGCTCGCTGACTGAAGCCTAATCTCAGGCACATATTGGGAATAAGCTCTAGTGACCCTCCGGGTCCCACTGGTCTCTCCAACTACCGCTTTGCCCTTCCGGGCGGCTGTTGCCTTCTTTGGAGGCATCGCTGTAAACTTAACAATCTGTTAGGGAAAGATTATCCTGATAATACAGCTCTATCGCACGATCTAGAATGAAAGGAAAGATGAAATCCTAAATGTCCTGTAGCTTCCTGTTTATAAATGTGGTACACAACACATCGATAAACAAAACTCTACTCGACACAGTCTGTAGACACTCCGAGGATTGAACCGCTCTGATACCACTTCTGTCACGACACAACCCCGTAGGCCGTGACTAGTGCCCGAGTTGGACACTCATATTATCTGTTAACTGTAGTC
Organism: Lycium barbarum; assembly: GCF_019175385.1. NCBI lineage: Eukaryota > Viridiplantae > Streptophyta > Magnoliopsida > Solanales > Solanaceae > Lycium > Lycium barbarum. The sequence goes on along the minus strand of NC_083338.1, from coordinate 64,138,826 downwards.
ATTTGCAATTAGCATGTCATGATCTCTTTTGTACATAAAAAGGTAGGACATTATTTTAAAGCTATCAAGTTTTGTATGTCTTAGGCACCTGTCTCCTGAGGAGTTGCACTTTTTAAACAACAACATATATAGATATATATATTCCTACGCAAGCCGACAAGGCTGCCACGATATACAAAATAACAAACATACATACATATGCAAGCCGACAAGGCTGCCATTACGAATGGGTACGCCCCAAACATAAGTCATAGACATAAAACGCATCAACAACTACAACCAGACCCACACCGATGTCCACAGACCTCTAAGAGTAATGACCGTATCATATGGCGGGACAGGGCCCCGCCGTACCCGAATACACACTTATATATACAACAACGGAAGTTATACCACAAGCTAGGCTCCGGAACAAAGGATCAGTCCAAAATAGCTGAATAGGTATCCTAAGCTGGCGGATCTCCAAAACGAGCGTCTATACCTGCGGGCATGAACGCAGCCCCCCGAAGAAAGGGGGGTCAGTACGGAATATGTGCTGAGCATGTAAAGCATGAAACATAGTAATAGACTCATACTGAGGCAAGGTGTGTAGGACTCAGTGCAACAAACAGAATTTCATAAAAACTTGCCTTTGAACATATTTCATATGTATCGTTCTCATATCAATATCAACATAGTGTTTTGAAATCAAAGCTGCATAATCATTCTGTATATAACATGTATAACGTGTCCCGACCCTTTAATGAGGGACTCGGTAATTATAATCATAGCATCATAAACATAAACATATACGTGTCCCGGCCCTTTAGTGAGGGACTCGGTAATAAGGAACATATGCCCTCCTGGCCACCATCTCCATATCATCTTATCATTACATTATCATATCATCATATATATATATAACGTGTCCCGGCCCTTTTATGAGGGACTCAGTGATAAATATAGTAAACATGCGCACGAAAACGTGTCCTGGCCCGGGACTCAGTGAAGGATATAGCGGTAGGCACGAGCAGAATAATAGGCAACCACATATATGCAATTTATATTTTTGAGACTCAATGGATAAGCAACTAACCAGCTCTAAAGTGTCAAAATAATATTCAAATTCAGTTCATTTTAAGTCTCACAACAAACTATTACAAGGAACGTTTCAGATTTCATGTGCGTATATCACTTTAACATGGTGTAGCTTTTGAAAGTCAAGTATATCTCTAGTTGTGCAATTCTTTAAGAATAGGAACTTTCATGCATTATTCATTAGTCACTCATATTGTAGGCACATGACAACAGCCTTAATGAAATATAGAATCATAAGTCGTACATGGAACTAGAGAATAGAATTTACCCCATGGTTCATATCGTTTCATACTTACGTCTAGGACATGCCAAAAGAAAGAAGGAATAGGCTTTACATACCTTTACCGTTTAGTCGTATTATAACTTGTACTTGCTGCCCAAAAACACTTATCCTATATCAAGATATCAAGAGCTACAATTAGTCTACGAGGGAATTCAATACGTACTTTAACGTTAACAATCCCTTTCAAACATTTAGACGACATTTCGTTCGCATTCAAACCAACTACATACAACCAACCCAACATCAATAATCATATGTTCAATACCTATCCGGACATGTCACGACCCAACTCCGTGGGCCGCGACCAGTGCCCTAGCTGGGCACCTATACGTACCCGATACCCAATTTAGCATATTATCAAAATAATGTAATATAATAGTAACATTAGTGGATGCTACAGAATTTAGCAGAAAAAAAAAAAGCAGACTTGGCACACAGAAGCCGATAAGGCTGTCATAAAACCAAAACATCCCAAACATATGTACAGAACCCACACAGATGTATCCACAGACCTCTACAGAACATATCATAATCACTAGACGGGACAGGGCCCCGTCATACCCTGAACAAAGTACGTATCCAGATAGCGGTGACAGACTGTACCAAAAGATGGGCTCTGTAGAAGAGAGCGCCCCAAAATAGCAGAAATGGGATCCTAAACGTGCGGATCAGCAAACCTGTCGTCCGTACCTGCGCGGCATGAAAACGCAGCCCCTGAAGAAAGGGGGTCAGTACGAAATATGTACTGAATATGTAAAGCGGAATCACAGAAGTCAAATCATAATGATTACAGAAAATGGGTACAAAATCCAGAGTGTCAAATGCATATTTCCAAATCAGACAGAATGTGTACAGAAACATATGTCATATCATATCCGATCCCTGCCACGGGACTCGGCAGACAGAACGTGGTCACCCTCCCGACACTGGTGCCACAATACAGAGGAATCAGAATAGGGGGCGTGGCCCCGTATAATAAAATGTCATATCAGAATGGCCATAACAGATCAGATCAGAATAGGCGGACATGGCACATCATACTCCACAGACCCATGTACGCGTATACTTGCCCCCTCACATCGGGGCGCGGCGAACAATGCAGAGAATTACGCTTGACAACATATCCTGGCCCGGGCTCAGTGTGGGAAACATTGGGACATCCACGAATGGAGTAGTGAGAGACTAATGCAATTTAAAAATGTAATAAATGTTTTCAAAGACTCGATGAAGCGTATCAAAGATAAACAAATCCAATGGGGTCGGACGGAATCATAATAAATGTATTTCGGATATCATAATAAATTACAGAAGTATAACTTTCCCGAAGTCATTCCGAGTGTCAAAATAATTTATAATATTTAACAGAATATTTAAAATAATATTCGTTAAGCGATTAGTAGGGTAATTAAAACATTTCTTTCAAAAATCGCTTAAAAAGGAAGCTTTAACACATTAGGGGCAAAACCGTAAATAGCGGGCCCGCCTTGGGACAAACAAGGCGGCGGGCTCAAATTGTGCCCTCTAAGCATATAGTATCACCTAAAAAGGTTATACAAACATTCTATGACTTTCTGAATAATTTAGAGCAAAATTGCATAATTTCAGAAAAAGCGTATCAAAATGGTTCAATTCTACTGAAGGAAAAACTGAAATTTTGTCTTGCGGATTCCGAGGGCCAAGAGGTCCTTCGAGGCCCGGATCCGACCCTAACACACTAGGGGCATGCCAAGGGAAGAATTGGGGTTGCTTTACATACCTTTCACACTCCTTAAGCCTTTCCAAACTCACTTCCCGTTTCGTCGAAAAACTGCAATTGGTCAAGTTTACCAATTGTAAGCTATGAATACCAAAGTTTCCATTTAATGCATATTTGGCTACCGAAATTTCGGCAGCACTTCCCCTATATATATGGCACCCCGAGAATTCAACTCGGCTAGAAATCATCAACAACAACCCAAACGACAACATTAACATCAACAAAGAACATTAAGAACACAAATATCCTTCAACTAGACATTTTTCTCACAAGTTGACATAACCTTCATTTCAACCCAAACTTTCAACTAATATCAATAATTCCACATTCATCAACAATCAAGATCATCACCATATAGTTCTAGAAACAGTTAATATCGTTTGCCTTAAGATATACACTCGATATACATGATATACAACCTTCCGCCAAAATCATAACCTATGCAAAACATCAAATCTTTGGCATACAACTTCATAACATGTTTCCAACTTCCAAATTCATCAATGATCATCATAATTCTCAACCAAACAACTTCATTTCCTTAATGTCGGAAAAATCATACTAAAACGACATAAGTTTCTACATTCCAATTCAATACAAACTTATATCATTCTAACTTCATTTACATATCAAGCATCACAATAACACAACTAACACATTAAACAAACTTGATCGATTCCATTCCAAATCCAATATACCACACGGCCATAAGCCTCTTTTAACAACTTCAACTAAATCATTCAACTTTCAATCCCAATATTCATTTCATCACAATCACAACTAGAATATAACATGAATTCAATACATTTTGGCTATACAACATAGACACACTCACGGCTACACACCTACAACACACACCCACTTTGCAAACTTCCATTTCTTCATACAATCAACACATTTCTACATACTACAACACAAACAAAACTCAACAACACAATAAAAAGGTAGAAATTCTTACCTTTTCTTCAAGTCTTCTTCACTTGGAGGTATGATTACTTTGGTGATTCTAATGCTCCCCACTCCAATCCAACTACACCAAGTTACAAAGGAACCTTGACTTAGTAGGGAATCAACAAGAAATAATTTTTTGGAGCAATATTTTTGGTACCTAATTTTCTAGGCCAAACCCGAGAGCCTCCTTGCTCTTTCTCTCGTTCTTGATTTTTTTGATCTAGCTTCTAAAGTCTTGAACCTTCTAATCATATATTAAGAAGACTTGGTCACATGACCAAGCACATGACCAACTAATAAAATGGGCTTGGATCAAGGTCTTATGTTAATTAATTCACATGGAAATTTAATACAAATTTTGGGCTTGGGCCACACCATGGCCGGCCACTCCAATGCATTGGGCCTTAAATTCCATTCCATTATTTTTGGCCCAATGACTTATAGTCCATGTTTTGTAATTCCCGAAACTAATATCCAAAATTCCAAAATTGCCCTTAGCCTCGTCCCACACTTTCATGATTCTATTCTTTCATGCATAACTCCTATGTTCAAAAAAATATCAAATTTGACCTCATATCTCAAGAATCCATTATTTGTCGAATTTTTTCCAAACGTGTGAAAACACGGGTTATAACATCCTCCCCCCCTTTAGAACATTCGTCCTCGAATGTAAAATTAATCTTATAGGGTTTGAAAACACTTTGGGGGAGTTCATGGTTACAAACAACACATATGACATACGATTGGCATTGAAATGAAATTAAGCAAGGATTCAAGATTACCTGCGGGCATAGGGAACAATTGAGGATATTTCTTCTTCATTTCCTCTTCGGCCTCCCATGTCATTTCCTCCCTATTATCGTTCCGCCACAGTACCTTAATAGAGGCTACATCTTTATTCCGGAGCCTCCTTACCTGACGATCCAAAATAGATACGGGCTGCTCCTCGTACGATAGTTGCTCCATCACCTGAATATCATCAGCAGGAAATATTCTGGAAGGGTCACCAATGCATTTGCGGAGCATAGAGACATGAAATACCGGATGTACCGCTTCCAGATCGGATGGCAAATCTAACTCATAGGCGACATTTCCAACCTTCCGAACAATCTGATAAGGCCCAATATAACGTGGACTGAGCTTACCCTTTCTGCCGAACCACATCACGCCTTTCATAGGAGATACCTTCAAAAATACCCAATCGCCTACCTGAAACTCCAACGGTCGACGCCGTTTATCCGCGTATGACTTCTGTCGACTCTGGGCTGCCAACAGTCGCTCTCGAATAAGTTTTCATTTGTCCACGGCCTGCTGGACCATATCTGGGCCAACCAACTCTGTCTCGCCAATATCAAACCAGCCGATCGGCAATCTGCACTTCCTGCCATATAAAGCCTCGTACGGAGCCATCTGGATGCTGGAATGGTAACTATTATTATATGCGAACTCAATCAACGGCAAGTGATCATCCCAGCTTCCTCTGAAATCAATAACGCAGGCCCGCAACATATCCTCCAGCATCTGTATAGTGCGCTCGGCCTGTCCGTCGCTCTGAGGATGAAATGTTGTGCTCAGACTCACCTGAGTCCCTAGTCCCTCCTGAAAAGACCTCCAGAAATGCGCCGTAAACTGGGCGCCTCTGTCAGAAATAATAGATAGAGGAACTCCGTGAAGCTTCACAATCTCTCTAATATAGAGCCTGGCATAATCCTCGGCGGAATAAGTAGTCCTGACGGGAAGAAAATGGGCTGATTTCGTCAGCCTATCAACAACGACCCAGATGGAATCATACTTCTGTGGAGTGCGAGGCAAACCTGTAATGAAGTCCATATTAATAACCTCCCACTTCCAAGTCGGAATCTCCATTTCCTGCAATAGTCCACCCGGCTTCTGATGCTCAATCTTGACCTGCTGACAATTAGGACACTGGGCGACGAACTCTGCAATATCCCGCTTCATACCGTCCCACCAGTATAAGCATCGGAGGTCATGGTACATCTTCGTAGACCCAGGATGGACCGAATAGCGAGCATAATGTGCCTCGCTCATAACCTGCTGCCGAAGGCCTGCAATATCAGGTACACACAACCTGCCTCTGTATAACAAAGTGACGTCCGGTGAAAACTCGAACGGAGTCCTCTCCTTATCATAGGCTGTGTCCCTGTACCGAGCTAAGACGGGATCTTCGTATTGCCGCCGCTTAATATCGTCCCTGATGGATGACTCAGAAACCCCTCGAACAGAAATCCGTGTATCTCCAGAATCGGCCAGACGAACCCCGAGACTAGCCAACTGCTGAATATCACGGGCTATCTCTCTCCTGTCTGGCTGTAAATCGGCCAGACTGCCCATAGACTTCCGACTGAGCGCATCTGCAACAACATTAGCTTTACCCGGATGATACAGAATATCCACGTCATAATCTTTCAAAAGCTCCAGCCACCTCCGCTGCCGCAAATTAAGCTCTCTCTGTCTGAAAATATACTGGAGACTCTTATGATCAGTATAGATATCCACATGAACGCCATATAAATAGTGTCTCCATATCTTCAGAGCATGAATTACCGCTGCGAGCTCCAGATCGTGGGTAGGATAATTCTTTTCATGCTTTTTGAGCTGCCGGGAAGCATACGCTATAACTCTGCCGTGCTGCATCAATACACAGCCCAACCCCATTCCAGAAGCGTCACAATAAATAACATACCCGTCCGGTCCCTCTGGAAGAGTCAGGACTGGGGCTGAAGTCAGCTTCTCCTTCAGCAACTGGAAGCTCCGTTCACAAGCGTCAGACCACAGGAACTTAGCTCCCTTCTGAGTCAGCATTGTCAAAGGCGCTGAAATCGAAGCAAACTTCTCCACAAATCTCCTGTAATAGCCTGCTAACCCCAGGAAACTGCGTACCTCTGTGGGCGTCGTAGGTCTGGGCCAATTCTTCACGGCCTCAATCTTCTGTGTGTCCACCCGGACACCATCAGCTGCAATAACATGCCCCAAGAAAGCCACTGAAGACAGCCAGAATTCACACTTAGAAAATTTCGCATATAATTTCTGATGCCGGAGTACCCCTAATACCGATCTCAGATGATCTGTGTGCTCCGCCTCAGACCGAGAATAAACTAGGATATCATCAATGAATACAATTACAAACATATCCAAGAATGGCCTGAATACCCGGTTCATCAAATCCATGAATACTGCGGGGGCATTAGTAAGCCCAAAAGACATAACCCTGAACTCGTAATGCCCATATCGGGTCCGGAAAGCTGTCTTAGGGATATCGGCCTCTCGTACTCGCACCTGGTGGTAACCGGATCGAAGATCTATCTTCGAAAAACACTTAGCGCCCTGCAGCTGATCAAACAAATTATCAATCCTGGGGAGGGGGTATTTATTCTTTATAGTTACCTTATTCAGCTGCCGATAATCAATACACATACGCAGCGACCCGTCCTTCTTATGCACAAATAATACTGGGGCTCCCCAAGGCGAAGTACTGGGTCTGATGAAGCCCTTATCCAACAAATCTTTCAGCTACTCCTTCAACTCCTTTAATTCTGCAGGCGCCATTCTATACGGAGGAATAGAGATAGGCTGAGTGTCTGGGAGTAAATCAATAAAGAAGTCTATCTCCCGCTCTGGAGGAAGACCTGGAAGCTCGTCGGGGAAAACATCTGGAAACTCATTAATCACGGGAACTGACTGAAGTGTCGACGTCTCTGCGTCCAAGTCTTGCACCCGTACCAGATGATAAATATAACCCTTTCTGATCATTTTCTTCGCCTTAAGGTACGAAATAAACTTACCTTTCGGCGATGCTGTATTACCAGCCCATTCTATAACTGGCTCCCCGGAAAACTGGAAGCGAACCACCTTATTCTGGCAGTCAACATTAGCGTAACAGGAAGCTAGCCAATCCATACCGATAATAACATCAAATTCAGTCATATCTAACTCTACCAGATCTGCCTTAGTATCTCGGTTACATACAATCACAGAACAGTCTTTATAAACCTGTTTCGCTACAATAAAGTCCCCTATCAGTGTGGCTACCTCAAATGGCTCTATAGGTTCAGACATAATACCAATTTTACCAGCAACAAGGGGCGAAATATATGATAAAGTCGAACCTGGATCAATTAGTGCATACACAAACCGAGAGAAGACCAATAAAGTACCTGTAACGACATTAGGAGATGCATCCTGATCCTGGCGGCTGGCCAAAGCATAAATGCGGTTCGAAGGACCGCTAATACCAGAAGCTCCACCAAGGCCTCTGCCGCGACCCGCTGGTGCCAGAAAACCCTGCCCCGGAGGGCGCATAGCCACTGACGAAGATGAAGACCCAGCGGCTGATCCGGTAGGCTGCGCTGCACCACCCGAACTACCCTTATACGGGTAATCTCTCACAGAATGGCCCTGACGGCCACAAGAAAAGCACGCACCGGTGGCTCTGTAGCACTCTCCCGTATGGTATCTGCCGCAAAAAGAACACTGAACCCTGGGTTGCCTCATCTGACCAGAACCCCTATCTGTCCGCGAACCTGAAGCCCTGGAGCTCTGTCCTGCTCCTGAATACCCTGGGCTATCGAATCTACGTCCTGTAGACTGGGGAGGTGCGCTCTGCGCCGGCTGAGATGAAAATCTGCTAGGCTGCTGCGGCTGTTGGGGCTGTCTGCCCCGAAAATCTCCAGATGACCTGGCCCTCTTGGGCTGTCTCTGATCCTGGCCCCTGTCAGGCTGGTGTCCTCCTCTGCCCCGATCCTCCATGCCCTGGGCATGGGCCTGAATACGGGCAATGTCCATACCGGGCTGAGCAGCCAATACTAAACAACTATCAACAAAATACCGATCCAGCCCCATAATATATCTGTGCATCCGGTCCGCCATAGTAGCCACCACAGCAGGTGCATATCGGGCCAAGGAATCAAACTCCAAACTATAGTCCCGGACACTGCGGCCCTTCTGCCTCAATAATAAGAATCTATCAGCTCTGGCTCGTCGCAACTCTGGGGGCAGAAAATGTCCATGAAATGCCAGAGAAAAATCGCCCCAAACTGCTGGGGGAGCGCCGTCCCCCCTGGATAGCCCCCATGACTCGTACCAGTTTGCCGCCACATCATATAACCGGTACGAAGCTAACGCGATTGACTCTGTCTCGGAAGCATTAATCAAATCTAGAGTGCGTCGCATCTTCCTGATAAACTCCTCAGGATCCTCCTCGGGCTTTGTCCCGAAGAACTCTGGAGGGTTACTATTCAAAAACTCACGGGCTCTCGAACTATCACGCCTGACTGCCCGGTCACCTCCCAGTCCATGCCCCTGAACCTGCCCTGCCACAAGTCTCGTCAGCAACTGGACTGCCTCCCTCATAGACTGATCCTCAGTGCCTGGCCGTGGAGCTGGAGGCTCAGGTACTGGAACTGCGGGAGCTGGCGGTAGAGCCGCCCCCCGATCTGCGGCTGCGGCCGCCCCAATCTCCTCCACGAGTGGCGGTGTAGACGAACCCTCTGTCTGGGGCAAAGTCCCCGGAGCAATATGTGCCTGGTCCCTGGTAATCCTCTGGACCCGGCTAGTCTCTCCCAAGGCTGCTGACTTGGCCTTTTGGGCCGCTGTTGCCTTTTTTGGAGGCATATCTTCAAACATAGCCACTCGTTAGGGAGGGGTCATCCTGATAACACAGCTCTATCGCACGATCTAAGACAGAAAGAAGGGTAGTATCCTAAATGCCCTGTAGCCTCCTGTTTATAGGCGTGGTGCACAACACACCGATAAACACGACTCTACTAGACACGGTCTGTGGACATTCCGAGGACGAACTGCTCTGATACCACTTTTGTCACGACCCAACTCCGTGGGCCGCGACCAGTGCCCTAGCTGGGCACCTATACGTACCCGATACCCAATTTAGCATATTATCAAAATAATGTAATATAATAGTAACATTAGTGGATGCTACAGAATTTAGCAGAAAAAAAAAAAGCAGACTTGGCACACAGAAGCCGATAAGGCTGTCATAAAACCAAAACATCCCAAACATATGTACAGAACCCACACAGATGTATCCACAGACCTCTACAGAACATATCATAATCATAAGACGGGACAGGGCCCCGTCATACCCTGAACAAAGTACATATCCAGATAGCAGTGACAGACTGTACCAAAAGATGGGCTCTGTAGAAGAGAGCGCCCCAAAATAGCAGAAATGGGATCCTAAACGTGCGGATCAGCAAACCTGTCGTCCGTACCTGCGCGGCATGAAAACGCAGCCCCCGAAGAAAGGGGGTCAGTACGAAATATGTACTGAATATGTAAAGCGGAATCACAGAAGTCAAATCATAATGATTACAGAAAATGGGTACAAAATCCAGAGTGTCAAATGCATATTTCCAAATCAGACAGAATGTGTACAGAAACATATGTCATATCATATCCGATCCCTGCCACGGGACTCGGCAGACAGAACGTGGTCACCCTCCCGACACTGGTGCCACAATACAGAGGAATCAGAAAAGGAGGCGTGGCCCCGTATCATAAAATGTCATATCAGAATGGCCATAACAGATCAGATCAGAATAGGCGGACATGGCACATCATACTCCACAGACCCATGTACGCGTATACCTGCCCCCTCACATCGGGGCGCGGCGAACAATGCAGAGAATTACGCTTGACAACATATCCTGGCCCGGGCTCAGTGTGGGAAACATTGGGACATCCACGAATGGAGTAGTGAGAGACTAATGCAATTTAAAAATGTAATAAATGTTTTCAAAGACTCGATGAAGCGTATCAAAGACAAACAAATCCAATGGGGTCGGACGGAATCATAATAAATGTATTTCGGATATCATAATAAATTACAGAAGTATAACTTTCCCGAAGTCATTCCGAGTGTCAAAATAATTTATAATATTTAACAGAATATTTAAAATAATATTCGTTAAGCGATTAGTAGGGTAATTAAAACATTTCTTTCAAAAATCGCTTAAAAAGGAAGCTTTAACACATTAGGGGCAAAACCGTAAATAGCGGGCCCGCCTTGGGACAAACAAGGCGGCGGGCTCAAATTGTGCCCTCTAAGCATATAGTATCACCTAAAAAGGTTATACAAACATTCTATGACTTTCTGAATAATTTAGAGCAAAATTGCATAATTTCAGAAAAAGCGTATCAAAATGGTTCAATTCTACTGAAGGAAAAACTGAAATTTTGTCTTGCGGATTCCGAGGGCCAAGAGGTCCTTCGAGGCCCGGATCCGACCCTAACACACTAGGGGCATGCCAAGGGAAGAATTGGGGTTGCTTTACATACCTTTCACGCTCCTTAAGCCTTTCCAAACTCACTTCCCGTTTCGTCGAAAAACTGCAATTGGTCAAGTTTACCAATTGTAAGCTATGAATACCAAAGTTTCCATTTAATGCATATTTGGCTACCGAAATTTCGGCAGCACTTCCCCTATATATATGGCACCCCGAGAATTCAACTCGGCTAGAAATCATCAACAACAACCCAAACGACAACATTAACATCAACAAAGAACATTAAGAACACAAATATCCTTCAACTAGACATTTTTCTCACAAGTTGACATAACCTTCATTTCAACCCACACTTTCAACTAATATCAATAATTCCACATTCATCAACAATCAAGATCATCACCATATAGTTCTAGAAACATTTCATATCGTTTGCCTTAAGATATACACTAGATATACATGATATACAACCTTCCGCCAAAATCATAACCTATGCAAAACATCAAATCTTTGGCATACAACTTCATAACATGTTTCCAACTTCCAAATTCATCAATGATCATCATAATTCTCAACCAAACAACTTCATTTCCTTAATGTCGGAAAAATCATACTAAAACGATATAAGTTTCTACATTCCAATTCAATACAAACATATATCATTCTAACTTCATTTACATACCAAGCATCACAATAACACAACTAACACATTAAACAAACTTGATCCATTCCATTCCAAATCCAATATACCACACGGCCATAAGCCTCTTTTAACAACTTCAACTAAATCATTCAACTTTCAATCCCAATATTCATTTCATCACAATCACAACTAGAATATAACATGAATTCAATACATTTTGGCTATACAACATAGACACACTCACGGCTACACACCTACAACACACACCCACTTTGCAAACTTCCATTTCATCATACAATCAACACATTTCTACATACTACAACACAAACAAAACTCAACAACACAATAAAAAGGTAGAAATTCTTACCTTTTCTTCAAGTCTTCTTCACTTGGAGGTATGATTACTTTGGTGATTCTAATGCTCCCCACTCCAATCCAACTACACCAAGTTACAAAGGAACCTTGACTTAGTAGGGAATCAACAAGAAATAAATTTTTGGAGCAATATTTTTGGTACCTAATTTTCTAGGCCAAACCCGAGAGCCTCCTTGCTCTTTCTCTTGTTCTTGATTTTTTTGATCTAGCTTCTAAAGTCTTGAACCTTCTAATCATATATTAAGAAGACTTGGTCACATGACCAAGCACATGACCAACTAATAAAATGGGCTTGGATCAAGGTCTTATGTTAATTAATTCACATGGTAATTTAATACAAATTTTGGGCTTGGGCCACACCATGGCCGGTCACTCCAATGCATTGGGCCTTAAATTCCATTCCATTATTTTTGGCCCAATGACTTATAGTCCATGTTTTGTAATTCCCGAAACTAATTTCCAAAATTCCAAAATTGCCCTTAGCCTCGTCCCACACTTTCATGATTCTATTCTTTCATGCATAACTCCTATGTTCAACAAAATATCAAATTTGACCTCATATCTCAAGAATCCATTATTTGTCGAATTTTTTCCAAACGTGTGAAAACACGGGTTATAACAGGACAGCCCACATAACATTCCAAATAGCCCACATTCACAACATTCCATAACGATTCACATACGACTACTACATTCTCAAGTTATTCCTAATAATCCGTAGCCTTAACGTTTTCGTGTAACAACTTTACAACAACCCAAACAACGTAAATACAATATATATTCTTAACTATCATTAGTATTTCCAATTTAAAGAATACAATATGTCCAAAACAGTTCCTAACCACAACACGTCCAAAACAGTCCCTAATCAACAACACGCCCAAAACAGTCCCTAACCAACAACATAAAGGTGCCCGGAATTCTTGCAAACGTTTACGAACATACCAAGCAAACCACATATGATTCTTACACATTATTTCATGTCTTCATTACCTATAATTTCAGTAAAATACGACCAGCAGTCACACGATAAATATATCACCAAATTCGTACGCAAATAGCTACATTGTCGACACTAAAACCTTACAACGACAACAACATGCTTAATGACATTACTTTCATGATTCTTGGAACTGTTTTAGCATCATTTCCATTCTTACAACAGCCCACAATTCATCTCAATTTCAACTTGAATCATTATGCTTCACTTCCACTAAACGTTCATAACAAGAATCAACACTCAACACATACAATTTCACCTCTAGCACTAAAACAGTCCACTGTTTTGGACTGCTTGTATGCTTCAACATAATTCATTTCTTTAGCACCTTAATTCACATATTCAACATGCATACAATACACCACAATGTCCATAACAACAACAATCAAAATGTGGCACAAAACAGTCCATAATCTCCCCTAAAACAGTCCCTTTACACGGCTTGAACACTATTCCAACAACTTCATGATTTTCATCCTTTTATCCAAACTACAACACATTCAATCCATTTCCAATACATGTACAAGAAGATTAGACATGATTTCATTAGAGTCTTCAACACACGGCTCATTTTAATTTTTAGAAAAACAGTCCAATATCCAACATGCCACATCACAAATAAACTTCTACAATCTTTGTTCATTTACCTATGTTGATACATATTCAATTCATCAACAATACAAGCAAAATAAAATCAACCATGACTTCACCAATACTCATGGCTAACTCTCTACTTCAACTACAACAACAATCCAACAACAACATGCATGAACTATACATTCAAATCGTCATGAAACACAAGAACAATAAGCATTCTTACCTTACAATCTTGTTCTTCACTTTGGCCGAATTTTCAACACTATTGAGGTGCTACACTTCTTTTTTTCGTTTCAACAACTACTACATATTCTTGTACACTAAATGAGGAGTTGATTTGAGGAAGAAAACTGATTTTTTGGAGCGAATTTGGACCTCACTTTCGGCTAGCTCTAGGTCAAGAGTTTCCTTTTCTCTCTCTATGTGTTCTTAACTTGTAAGTGTTGAAATGGTGTAGTGAGTTGTGGAGTGAATCAGATTTTTCACTATGTGTATTCCCTACAAGACTTGGACATGTGTACCACACTAATCTTGGGTCAATAACCTTTGACCATGGCACTAATCTACACGGCTACACATGGAAAACAAATATGGGCAGATTTTTTTGTTCCCAATCCCACTTATGGTTAGTTTAATCCCACCTTTCCATTAATATATCAATGCCAAACGAAATTGTAGTTAAATTATGACTTGAAACGAAACCGGAAGTTAAAATCTCTACTTCGTATCTTAAAATAGTCTTGTCTTTAACTTGTCACGTTTAGTTTAAAACGTCCCAATGTATGAAAATATGGGATTTAACATTCTTCCCCCCTTTAGAACATTCGTCCTCGAATGTTACATTAGTGTTGCCAAAGCATACTTAACCTTTCACCCTTCCTGGTCAATCTTATCCTTCACAACCTCACAGCCTGTCTTACCAATACATTTGCATCCGTCACAATTCATTTTCCTCTGTACTCTCATCTTAATCATACTACTACTCCTTTTTACTATAAACCCGTCATAATTTACAACAAAGGGAGAAATATATGACAGTGTGGAGCCTGTGCCTATCAATGCATATACATCTCGGGAGAAAATCGATAGTATACCTGTGACCACATTTGGCGACGCTTCCTGATCCTGTCTGCTAGCTAAAGCATATAAGCGGTTTGAAGGACCGCCAGAACTGGAAGCCCCTCCACGGCCTGCTGGCGTCGGAATACCTTGTCCCATAGGACGCATGGTAACTGAAGAAGAAGAACCAGCAACTGATCCCGTAGGCTGAGCTGCACCACCTGCACCACCCCCAAATCGACACTCCCTCATAGTATGGCCTTGACGGCCGCAAGAGAAACAAGCACCAGTAATGCGGCGACATTCCCCTGGATGGCGCCTGCCACACCGAGGGCACTGTGGTATAGATGGCCTCATCTGGCCTGAGTCCCTGTGCATCTGGAAACCGGAAGTCATGGAGCTTTGACCAGCTCCTGAATACCCTGTGCTATCAAACCCCCTACCAGTGAATCGTGGAGGTTCACTCCATGCTGGTTGAGAAGGATATCTATTATGCTGCGGCTGCGGCTGCCTGCCCCAAAACTCACCAGAATACCCCGCTGATCTAACTCTCTTATGCTGACCCCTATCCTGATCCCTATCAAATCGACGCCCTCTCTATCGACCCTCAACCCCCTGTGCATATGCCTGCACTCGAGCGATGTCCATACCGGGCTGAGAAGCCATTGCCATACAGCCATCAATAAAGTAATTATCCAACCCCATTACGTAACGATGGACCCTGTCTGCCATGTCAGCTACAATAGCGGGCGCGTACCTAGCCAATGAATCAAATTTGAGACTATACTCTCGAACACTTCTGCCATCCTGTCTCAAGTGTAGGAATCTATCAACTCTGGCCCGCATCCACCTCCTCGCGTGACCTTCATTACATGATCTGGAGTAAGTCAAAGTCTTACAGATTCCAAGAAATTCTCGTAGCACGTCTTTCTCCTTAACAATTACTAAATTAGCCTTTTCAATCCCTAGTATTCACCTTCACTTTCATCCCCCAACTTTACATTTCAATCATGTTTCAATATTCTTACTGTATCCAACATGCCTCTTCCACACCGTTACTTACCACTGTACTGCGAATGTCATCGGTCACTTCCTTCTGTCGATGTCGTCCTTTAGCTGAAATCAAAGGTTAGTACGAGGGACTTCATTTCCTACGATTGGGCTCTATCACACGATCTTAGATATGAAAGAAGGAATGACACCCTATTAATGTCTCGTAGCCTCCTGTTTATAGATGTGGTGCACAACACACCGATAAACAAGACTCTACTAGACACGACTTTGCAGACAACCCCTAGGACGACTTGCTCTGATACCACTTTGTCACACCCTAACCTTGGTAGGGCATGATGGACACCCGACTCTTTTCAGAGTCGAGCGAACCCTTAGTCATTCGCTCTTATCAAAACCTGTCATTTCAAAAACTTTTAAAAACATAAAACTTTTCCAAATAGAGGTCATTATCTTTATACAGATTATGAAAACTTTCAATCAATTACGTACTTTAACCCAATTGAAATCATCTAAAATACATGCTCTCTTAACATACACAAATGGTTCAGCTGACATCACTCTATCGATATCTCGACAAACGTACCACAGGACGCTGTCTACAAAGTCTCTAATATAGACGAAATACCATAATCATGAATACTCAGACTCGGCAACACTCCGGAAGGAATGGAGCTCGCCAATACCGCTGGAACACCTTTAGCAAAGTCTTCTATTCGTCTGGGTGTACCTGCGTGGCATGAAACGCAGCCCCCGAAGAAAGGGGGTCAGTACGGAATATGTCAAGCATCACTGAATCAAAAACAAGGAGAGGCGTAACAGTAAACCAGTTTAGAGCAACCCGGGAGTATCCTGAAACAACATTTTGATCCGTGCCACGTAGTGCCTTACACCACTTCCAGCATACCTAATATAATACAGCATACACAAAGTCTAGAATACTCAATCTAAATTTAGTATCACAATAGTCCCATCGGACGGCCGCTTCCGGCATAGTAACAAAGAAGGCCCCTTCGGGCATGCCGGTTCGACATAATAATAATGATGGCCCCTTCGGGCATGTCGCTGGAATAATACTACCCTGGCCCCTTCGGGCATGCCGGTTCGACATAATAATAATGATGGCCCCTTCGGGCATGTCGGTTCCGACATAATACTACCCTGGCCCCTTCGGGCATGCCGGTCCCGACATAATAATAATGATGATGGCCCCTTCGGGCATGCCGTGTCCGGCATTATAATAATGATGGACCCTTCGGGCATGCCGCTTGAAACATAATAATACTAGTCCGGGCCCCTTCGGGCATGCTGCTTGCGACATTAACAATAATGATGGCCCCTTCGGGCATGCCGGTTCCGACATAATACTACCCTGGCCCCTTTGGTGCAAGACTATATTTCTTTTTTGTATTTTGTCTTGCAATTCATGAAAAATTATTTCTCAAATTTCCAAATTTGCCCTTAGCCTTCCTCAATATTTTCTACGAGCTATCTTGCGAATTTCCCTTTTTGCCCCTAGCCTTTCTTAATATTTCCACTTCAAAACTTTCATTAACAACATGTGTACTAAACAAAATCAAAAATATAGCCTTGCCCTGAACTTCCCGCAATTATCTTGAATCATCCGAATACGCAAAATACGGGATATAACACCAGGAATTGCCCGGTTATCTATACTCCTCCGATTCAGATGCGAGCAGTGACGGAGGTCAAACGAGTGGATGGCAGACAGACTATGATGAGGAGCACACTCCACACGGCAGCTCCCCAGATCAGACCCGAGACCGATCGGCTACAGGTATATGAGTTCTCTTTGAAACTTTCTATGTATGTGTAACTTCTGTAGAGTATCATTTAACGATGACAAATGGAAATCTAAAGGGGCCGATAGTCAAGTGGTTATAAGTAACGGCGACTGAGATGTCTCCGCCACCAGTGGGAATCTAGAAACCACTGATGAAAGGTAGTCATACGTACAGTTGAAAGTGAATATTGATGATTCAAAAGGCTAACACGGTAATTTTATAGTCGGAAGAGTAAAAGGACCCTCTCTAGATCGGAGTGGTACACGTTACGAGAGCCTTTTGGAAGTTGTTATGACCCCTACTTTCCTTAGATTACGTGATAAAGGTCGTGCAAGGAAGTGGATGCAATTATACCAGCATTAACGCACCAAAATTCATCAGAGTTTCGGGGTTAAGCGTGCTAGGGCAAGAGAAATTTTGGGATGGGTGACCCCCTGGGAAGTGTACTAAAAGTTCCACAAATGTAGGTACAAGAGACAAATGGTAAATTGGGGTAACCTAAAGGAAATTAGAAGGTGCGGAGTGGTTAGAAACCTTAAAGAGGTCGCGTAGGCTAAGGCGGACTAGGCCGGTGAAGAAGAAGGAAGCGCAACGCAGCTCTGGAATCAGAGTAAGTTTGAATAGCGTTTGGAAATATTCTGTAAGCGAAATGGTAATAAATATATGTGTATGCATATGATATCCCATTTATGACTGTATCGATCGATAGGTGAAACCCAGCAACCAGTGTTACGATGTATGGAAGACATTAACTAAACGGAATTCAAGAGACGAAGCGAAAGGTATGGTACAAATGTTATAAAGTTGACTGATACTGATTCCACCACTAGTCAAGGCTGGAAATGTGCTAATACAATGATATTCGGGAACAGAAAGAAAGCCAGTACGTGAAAGGTAAGGAACTTCGAAGTATCAGAAGTGTCAAAGGAAAGGAATATGGGTGAGTAAAGCCTTGGGAGAGCCGACGGGCAAAGCATGAAACTATTTGTGTAGAAATTTGAAGGACAGGCCTGAAAAAGAACTAGGGTGTGGTAGTATAGAACAAAAAGAGGAACAGACCTGAGGAAGGTTAACGGTGAAAATAGGACGAGCATATGGGAGTACGGAGGATACTTTAATGAGTTGGTGATAGGAAACCGATTACTTATCAAAGGAAGGACTAAGATAAAGAGTTGGTGATAGGAAACCGATTACTTATCAAAGGAAGGACTAAGATAAAGAGTTGATGCAGTTGACTAGAAAACCCA
Source organism: Lycium barbarum (assembly GCF_019175385.1). Classification (NCBI taxonomy): domain Eukaryota; kingdom Viridiplantae; phylum Streptophyta; class Magnoliopsida; order Solanales; family Solanaceae; genus Lycium; species Lycium barbarum. The sequence goes on along the minus strand of NC_083338.1, from coordinate 64,119,760 downwards.
TGATATGGAATGAGGATTCCTGTGAAGACCGAGGGGTTCGATTATACAAAGAAAACAGGATGAAAGATAAGGAACGGGTATGGAGGAAAGGAAAACTGGGCCGAATCCTCTATTATAGAAGGATATAATTACAAAAGGATAAATGCGTAGCCATATCGATATGGCTGCTTCGAACATAGAGAAGTCTTCCTGGAAGGTGACCTAAGAATGGAACTGATTCGCGCATATAAAAGAATATCGTACGAACTTCAGAGCCGATGCTACAAACAACAAGAGAAGAAAGCTACTCCCTAAGAAAGATTAAGGATATTGATGGCTTGATTGAAGGGAAAAGAGAGTGGTTAGGAAGAAAGTAACTGGAAACGGTTACGCATCAAAAGGTTAATAACATAAAGGACCGGGGTATGTCAAAATGGAAAAAGAAAAATAAGCGTCGGAAATGGATGCCCTTATAAGTATCCCGATTAAATACGAGAACGTAGTTAGCAAGGAGATAGACATGACAGACTCCGCGATGAAGGAACTTCAATTGTAAGAAGATCGCGGAAGGCGAGGGTTACTTAAAGGAGCATAGGCATATACATAGACCCCCTTAATAAGGGGGGGGGGGGAGAACATACTAGACTTAAAACGAACTATGATGATTCAAGCTCCAGAAAAGGAGACTTATTAACTTGGGGCCAGAGTTCGGGGCATGTTGGCATATCGTGAAGGTTACGAAAGGACGTAGAAAGGAATTGAAAATAAGTGTACCATGAGGTAGATATAGGGAGAAAATATGGAAGACATCTGGAGAGGTCAACAATTATAAAAAGGACAGCCCAAAACGGCACCATATGAGGCTCTATATAGCAGGAAGTGCAAGTCACCAAATCGGTTGGTTCGATGTTGACGGAACTAAGTTAATCGGCCAGATATGGTTAAGCAGGCAGTCGGTAAAGTGGAACCCATACGAGAACGGTTGCCAGTAGCTCGGAGTCGACAGAAGTTATACGCAGATAATCGACGTCGACACCTCGAATTTCAAGTAGGTGATTGGGTATTTTTGAAAGTGTCACCCATGAGGGGCGTAATGAGATTTGGCAAGAAGGGGAAGCTCTGTCCGAAGTATATTGAACTTTATCAGATCGCCCGCAAGGTAGGCAAGGTCGCCTATGAATTAGACCTACCATCTTACCTAGATGCAGTGCATCCAGTCTCCCACGTGTTTATGCTTCGTAAATATATTTTGGTGGCCCTTCCAGAGTATTTCCTATAGATGATACCCAGGTGACAGAGGAATTATCCTGTGAAGAGCAGCCAATGGTCACACTGGATCGTCAGGTGAAAAGACTGCGTACCAAAGACGTGGCTCCGGTTAAGGTATTACGGCAAAACAATAATAGAGAGGAGACGACCTAGGAAGCCGAAAGAAGAGATGAAGAGGAAGTATCCCTAATTATTTCCTACGCCTACAGACAATCTAAACTTCTAAAACGGATACGTTAAATGACCGTATGTGACAACTACAAAGGAGACCTCCCCGAAGTACTATAATACCCCATGAGGCCATTTCAACATTCGAGGATGAATGTTCTAAATGGGGGGAGGATGTTATATCCCGTATTTTGTACATTCAGATATTTCAAGATAATTATGAGAAGTTAAGGGCAAGGCTATATTTTGATCTTGTTTAACACACAAGTTGTTTGTGAAAATTATTGATGCAGAAATATTAAGAAAGGCTAGGGGCAAAAAGGAAAATTCACAAGATGGGTCATGAAAATATTAAGGAAAAATTTGGGGTTGAAAGTGAATTATGGAAAAATTTAAATTCTCTCAACAAAAGGCCAAGTGGGCCGTGCAACAAGGTGTGGGCTTTGGCCCACATGGATGTAAAATAAATAAGATAAAAGATGACAAAATTTTCATATTTATCATCTTTTACACTTAGAAGCTTAGAGAAGCTTGGAGAAGGAAAAGGAGAGGCCATTCGGCCATACACAACCAAACAAGAACCTTGAAAAAGATTTGATCAAAAATTATTTTCTTCTAGCATTTCTACTAATTGGAAGGTCCTCTTTAACGTGGGATAGTTGTTGGAGCAAGCAAAACACTTATTGGTGCCAATTACAACTCTAGCCAAGTTGTGGAGTTAAGTGGAAGAGGTAAGCTTTAATCTTCTTTTTCACATGTTATGAATGTTTTGCACATGTTGTAGTGTGTGGAAATGGATGGAAACTATGAATTTGGTGTGTTGGGGTGGTGGCCGTGTATGTGTTGTGTTGTGTAGGAATGGTGAACAAATTTTTATTTAGCATTTTGGTTGTTGTTGTCATGGATTCTATGATGAAAATGACAGTTTAATGATTCAAGTTGAAGTTGAAATTGTTGTGGGCTGTTTTAGAAGCCAATGTGATTTGAATGTAGTTTCTTGTATTTATGGACAATAATGTTGTTAGTGTGTAAATTGTTGGTGTAGTTCATGAATTTGAAAGAAGGAAATGTGTTGTTATTGTTCTTGTTGAATTTGGAAGGTTTCGTGTGGATTGGAGTATTGGTTGGATTGTTTTGAATATTATGCGGATTGCTTGAAGTGTTCTTGAATATTGATTGAATAGCTTTGGATTAGTATTTGAGTGTGCGAGCATTTGTGTTAGCTTGATTGTAGGTAGTTGAAGTGAATGTAAATGGAATGCCGTCAAATTATGTAAAAGGGAGTTGCTAATGTTAGAATATGTTTTGAATTAATTGTTGATGTTGTTAATATAGTTGTTGTGTCACGACCTAACCCCGTAGGCCGCGACTGGTGTCCGAGCTGGACACCCGTACGCACCCAATAACCTAAACCAGCATATAAACAAGTTATACAAATATAAGGGGCAAATGGCGTTTTTAACCGTCGCATATGCATGGATATAGCTTACGGAAGCCGGTAAGGATGTCACAAAATACATAATCCCAGAAGGTATACACAACCCACATGTAACAGACCTCTACGAGTAACAATAGAATCATAAGACGGGACAGGGCCCCGTCATACCCCTGAATAAACATATACATATACAACAGAAAAGTTTGTACAAAAATGTGGGCTCCGGACAAAAGAGCACTCCAAAACAGGTGAGCAGATGTCCTAAGCGGGTGGATCAGCAAATCGAGCGTCTGTACCTGCGGGCATGAAACGCAGCCCCCGAAGAAAGGGGGTCAGTATGGAATATGTACTTAATATGTAAAGCGTGAAGTACAATAGACAAAATCATGACCGGAACAGAAAGTACAGAAAATGAGTGCAATGTCCAGAATATCAAAATGCATATTTACAAAACATAAATAATGCATGCCAAACATATGCCAAATCCTGCCACAATATGGGACTCGGTGAACAGAACATGGTCGCCACCCCGTCACTGGCGCCATAATACATCATACTCCAGAATAGAGAATGGCTCCATAACATATCATAGCATAATAGATGGCCACATCATATCATATCATCCAAACATCAGAATATATGCACATGGCACATCATACTCCAGAACCCATGTACATGTCATACCTGCCCCCTCACATCGAGGCACGACGAACAATGCAGTGGATTACGCGTGATAACATATCCTGGGCCGGGCTCAGTGAAGGAAGCATTGAGGCATCCACGAGTAGAGTAGTGAGAAACTATATGCATCATAGAATATTTACAAAGACTCGATAGAATAATCCGAACGATAGGTCATTTAGAAAAGAATTCGGACGATAGTCATAGTACGTACCTTTCGGAAGTTACGACGGATTATGTCAAAGCAAAACTTCTGAGATCGTTTGTACATATCAAAATATATCACAAGAGTCAATGGACTAGTTAAAACAACTATCGTTTAGTAACCGGAACAATAGACGAACGTTTCCTTTAAGTGTCGTACGGAAATAAGTCAAATATAACAATACAAGAAGGTCTCGGGAATTGTGGGCCCACCTCGGGTCGAATCGAAGTGGCGTACACAAATTACGAACATTAGGCCTTATGGGGTCACCCACGAAGGTTTCAGAGCAATCCGGTTCCGTTCATGAAAGTTACAAATGTTTTACGATACAAAACTCTTTTAGGAGGAAAAAGGTGTTTAAGCTATTTTTCATTCAAGCATATCAAAGTACAAAGTTCATAATTCAATTGCATTGAAATGAATAAGGGTCATACTCACACTCGAATTTTTAGGAATAGAGTTTTCCCCGAGACTCGTATCATAGCCTAGTATGATTAAGACATGCCAAAAGAAAGAAAGGTGAAGCTTTACATACCTTATTCACTTCTTAAGCTGCTCCAAACTCAAGTTCCGGATTTTCCAAAATCTACAATATGTCCATAGATACCAACATTAGCTATAGGCACTTTGGAATTTAATCTTAAGTTAGCATTTGTCTACAGAAATTTGGGCAGCATCTCCCCTATAAATTCAACATCCCCGAGACTTCCACTCGGCCAAAACATCAACAACAATACCAACAACCATACTAATAACATCAACAATCAATCCAATTTGCATTCTAACATTAGTAACCCTCTTCTCTACATAGTTCATCAGCATTCAATTCAACTATGTACATTCAAGCCGATATCAACCCTCACATATTCATTACTAATCCAAGATCATTCAAACACAATTCAAGAACACATTCAAATAACCTACACAATATTCCACAATTCCACCAACATACCATATTTCACCCGAAAACTCCCCAACTTCCCTAGGAACAATTTCAATGCATTTCTTGCTTCCAAATTCATGAACTATCCCAACAACACACATATTAACAACATTATTCTCACAATTAAAGAAACGACACCAAAGTCATGTTGGCTTCCAAATCAGCCCGTAAAAATTCCAACATCAATTTGAATCATCAAATTCTCATTTTCATCATAGAATACATATCAACAACAACCAAATTATTACATAAAAATTAGTTCATCTTCCTACACCATACACACATGTACGACCAACCCTCTAACATGCATAATTCCATGATTTTCATCCATTTCTACATACTACAACATACACAACCCATTTATAACATATAAAAGAGGATTAAATCTTACCTTTTCTTCTCAACTCCTCAACTTGGCTAGAGTTGTGATTTTGCAACAAAGAGCGGTTTTCTTGTTTCAACACTTATACCACGTTGGAGAGGACCCTTGAATTAGTAGGAATGCTAGGAGAAAATATTTTTTGGGATCAAAATTGAAGACTTCAATTTTCTATGGTCAAGGTCGAACCCCTCTACTCTTTCTCCGTTTTCTTTCTTTTTCTTGAATGTTCTTGAAAATATGATGAAAAATAATATTAGTCATCCTTTTTATTCACATGGGTTAAATTCCACTTGGGCCTTGGCCCATGGCCTATGGCCGGCCACCCCCTTGGGCTTCTTTTTTTTTATTTTTCCAAGCCCAATTACTTCATGCCTATTTCTTGTAATTCATGGAACTATATTTCCAAATTTCCAATTTTGCCCTTAGCCTTCCTCAATATTTCCGCATCCATAACTCGTATAAATAACTTGTGTGCTAAACAAGGTTTAAAAATATAGGCTTGCTCTCAACCTCCCGCAATTGTCTTGAATTATCCGAATGCACGAAATACGGGATATAACATCCTCCCCCCCTTTAAAACATTCGTCCTCGAATGTTGAACCGGTCTCATGGTGTATTATAGTACTTCGGGGAGGTCTCCTCTATACTTGTCACATATGATCATTTAACATTTCCGTTTAGAAGCTTAGGTTGCCTGTGGCGCAGAAAACGATTAGGGATACTTCATCTTCATTTTTCCTTTCGGCCTCCCAAATCGTCTTTTCTTTATTATTGTTTGGCTACAGTACTTTAACCAAAACTACGTTTTTGACATATAACTTCCTCGCCTAACCGTCCGTTATAGACACAGACTATTCCTTATATGGTAGCTTCTCTGTCACTTAAATATCATTTTTATGAAACACTTGGGCAAGGGTCACCAACACATTTGCGAGGCGTAGGCACGTGGAAGACTGGATGTACCACTCCTAATCTGGTGATAACTCTGGTTCATGGGTGACTTTACTAACACTTACGAACAATCTGATAAAGTCTACTATATCTCAAATTGGGCTTTCCCTTCCTGCCAAGTCTTATTATACTTCCCATAGGTGACGTCCTCAGGAATAGCCTTTCGCCAACTTGGAACTTTAAGCGTCGACGTCGATTTTCGACGTATGATTCCCGTCGACTCTGGGCTGCCAGCAACCATTTCTAAATAAATCCTTCTTTATCGACTACCTTCTAGATTGTATCTGGGTCAATTAACTTAGTTTCGTCGACATCGAACGAACTGATCGGTAATTTGCACTTCTTGCCATACCAAATCTCACATAGTGTTGTTTCGGGTTGTCCCTTTTTATGTTTGTTGACCTCTCCAAGTGCCTTCCAGATTCTTCCTATATTTATCTCATGGCACACTTTGTTGTCAATTTGTTCTCACGTCTTTTCGTAATCTTCACGATATGCCAACATATCCTGAACTCTGGTCCCGAGCTAATAAGTTTCCCTTTCTGGGGCTTGATTTGTCATAGTTCATTTTACGCCTAGTATGCTCTCTCCCCCCCCCCCCCCCCCCCCCTTTATTAAGAGGGTCTCTATATGTCTATGCCCTTTAAGCCACCATCGTCTTCCGCGATCTTCTTACATTTGTAACTCCTCTATTGCGAAGTCTATCATGCCTATCTCCTTGCTAATTACATTCTTGTATTTAGTTTGATTGATGTACTTATAAGGACATCCATTTTCGACGCTTATTCATTATACGTTCATTTATTTCATTTTTTCACCGGTCACCTTCCTCAGGTTTGTTTTTCTTTTGTCCTATACCATCACAGTCTCGCTCGTTTACAGACTTGTTCTTCAAATTTCTACGCAAATAATTTCATGCTTCGTCTGTCGGCTCTTCTGAAGGCTTTACTTAATCATGTTTCTTACTTTTCACCTTTACCGACACTTTAATTTCCTTGCCTCCCTTTTACTCACTCACTCTCCTTTCCAAATATCATCGTGTTAGCGTTTTCCGACCTTAATTTGTAGTAGAATCAGCGTTCGTTTATTTCATAACATCTGTACCCTACTTTTCACTGTCTCTTGAATTTCGTTCGATTAATGTCTTCCGTGTATCGCAATACTAGTTGCTGGAACTCACCTCTAAATTAATACAGTCACCAGTGAAAGGTCATACGCATACATATGCATTTACTACCATTTCGCTAACGAACATTTCCAACCGCTATTCAAATTTACTCGGATTCCCGAGCTATGTTGTGCTTTCTTCCTTTTCACCAATCTAGTCCGCCTCAACCTACGCGACCTCTATAAGTGTTTCTAGCCACTATGAATATTCTAATTTCCTTTAGGTTACCCCAAATTCCCATTTGTCTCTTATACCTACACTAGTGAAATTTTTTAGTTTACTTCCCAGGGGGTCACCCATCCCAAATTTGCTCTAAACCTAGCACGCTTAACCTCGAAACTTTAGTGCATTTCGACACGTTAATGTTGATATAATTGCACCCCCTTCCTCACACGACCTTTTTAACACAGTCTAGGGCAAGCCCGGGTCTTAACAATTTCCGGAAAGTTCTCGTAGCGGGTCCCACTCCGATCTGGAGAGGGTCTTTCATTTTTCTGATTATGCATTTACCGTATTAGTCTTCTAAATCTTCAATACTCACCTTTCATTATATGTATGACCACTTCAACGTTTTTATAAATTCGGGTTTGTCCCAATTCTATTAATAACTAAGAGGGGAAAATATACCACAAAATAGAGCCTAGACCTGTCAATGCACATATATTTTAAAAAAAAAACAATAATATACCTGTATCCGCGTTTGGTGGCGCCTCCGGGTCCTGTCGACTAGTCAAGGCATAGATGCGGTTCGAAGGACCGCCAGAACTGGAAGCTCCACCACGGCCTCTACCGCGGCCTGCTGGTGTCGGCATACCCTGCCCCGTAGGGCGCATAGCTACGGAAGAAGACGATGAACCAATAGCTGACCCAGTAGGCTGAGCCGCACCACCTGGACTGCCCCCTGTATGGACACTCTCTCATAGTATGGCCTTGACGGCCGCAAGAAAAACAGACACCTGTAGCACGATAGCACTCTCCAGGGTGGTGCCTCCCACAATAAGAACACTGAGGTCTTGGTGGCCTCATCTGGCCGGAACCTCTGTCCAACTGTGAACCCGAGGGCCTGGAGCTCGGGCCTGCTCCTGAATATCCTGCATTATCTGATCTCCGACCAGAGAACTGTGGGGGTGTACTCCGTACTGGCTGGGAAGAATACCTGCTACCCTGCTGCTGAGACGACCTACTCCCCAGAATACCCAACTGATCTGGCCCTCTTCGGCTGGCTCCTGCCGCGATCTCCGTCGGGCTGATGCCCCTTATGTCGGTCCTCCATACCCTGGCGTATGCCTGTACCCGGGAAATATCCATCCCTGGCTAGGAAGCCATCGCCAGGCAGCTATCAATCAAATAACTGTCTAGCCCCATCACATACCGGTGCATCCTGTCATCCACATCAGCTACTATAGCGGGTGCATATCTAGCCAGTGAGTCGAACTCTAGACTGTACTCTCGGACGCTCCTGCCCCCCTGTCTCAGCTGTAAGAATCTGTCAACCCTAGCCCGCCGCAGCTCCGGAGGCAGAAAGTGGCCAAGAAAGGCCTCAGTAAACTCGTCCCACACTGCTGGGGGAGCGCCGTCACCCCTGGACATCTCCCAGGACTCATACCAATTAGCAGCTACCTCGTGCAACAGATACGAAGCTAACTCGACGGACTCAGTCGCAGAAGCCTTAATCAATCGTAACGTACGCCGCATCTGTCTGATAAACTCCTGGGGATCCTCCTCGGGCTTTGTCCCGAAGAACTCTGGAGGATTACATGTCAAGAATTCACGGGCCCTCAAACTATCAATTTTGTGCGCCTGCTCCACCACCAGTCTGGTCAGTAACTGGACCGCCTCTCGCATAGCCCTATCCTCTGCTCCTAGCTGTGGAGCTAGAGGCTCGGGTACTGGAGCTCTGGGGGCTGGCGGTGAATCCGCCCTCTAGTCTGTAGCTGGTGCTGCTCTAAACCCCTCTGATGCTGGTGGCGTAGCAAAACTAGCTGTCGGGGGCACAACCTCCGGCTCGTGCTGAGCACGGGCCCTGGTAACTCTCTGGGCCTGGCTAGTCTCTCCTGCCACTGCTTTGCCCTTCTGGGAAACCGTCGCCTTCTTCGGAGGCATCACTGTAAACATAACAATCGGTCAGAAGGAAATCATCCTAATAGCACAGCTCTATCGCACGATCTAAGATAAGAAAGAAAGGTAACATCCTAAATGTCCTATAGCCTCCTGTTTATAGATATGGTGCACAACACACCGATAAACAGGACTCTACCAGACACGGTCTGTAGACACTCCGAGGATGAACCATTCTGATAAAACTTTTGTCACGACCTAACCCCGTAGGCCGCGACTGGTGTCCGAGCTGGACACCCGTACGCACCCAATAACCCAAACCAGTATATAAACAAGTTATACAGATACAAGGGGCAACTGGCATTTCTAACTGTCGCATATGCATGGATATAGCGCACGGAAGCCGGTGCTGTCACAAAATACATAATCCCAGAACATATACACAACCTACATGTAACAGACCTCTACGAGTAACAATAGAATCATAAGACGGGAAAGGGCCCGTCATACACCTGAATAAACATATACATATACAACAGAAAAGTCTGTACCAAAATGTGGGCTCCGGACAAAGGAGCACTCCAAAACAGCAGAGCAGATGTCCTAAGCGGGTGGATCAGCAAATCGAGCGTCTGTACCTGCGGGCATGAAACGCAGCAGTCACGACCCAACCCCGTAGGCCGTGACTAGTGCCCGATCTGGGCACCCAAACCCATCTATCAAACGTATTCAAATAAATAGCGGAAGCCGACAAGGCTATATTCCAAATACAGATAATTTCCAGAAAAATTTCGGCAGAGTTTCCTTTGTTTTTTCGGACTAACCAGAATAACCCTGTACACAGCAAACACCAACAGAGGCCACACAGGGCTAATCAAAGCAATGCACAAACATATGCGGACCGGCCGCCTGGGCATATGGAATCGCCCAAACAGCATATACACATAAGCATACAGACAAACCATAACCCACAAACATGTCCACAGACCACTAAACTAACCGACAGAATCATATGACGAGACAGGGCCCCGCCGTACCCTAATAGTCAGATATGCAGAAATATATACATGGCGAAAGATATATATACCAAAAGTGGACTCTGAATCAAGGGAGTACTCCGAAATAGCAGAAGTGAAGCCTACAGTGGTGGATTACCGGCGTCTGCACCTGCGGGCATGAAACGCAGCCCCCCCCGAAGGAAGGGGGTCAGTACGAAAGATGTACTGAGCAGGTAAAGCATGGAGTACAAAAATATAGGCCGCAACTGAAAGCGAACAGAATACCAAAGAGAGAAATGCCGAACAGTATATCAAAATGTTTATCAAAATCATATATACATAATGCAAACAAAATCATGCAAAGCTCAGGAACGTGGTCACCACTCTGACGCTGGTGCCACACACAGCATAACACCAGAAGGTTCAAATCTCCGTACATCCCCGAACACACACATATGAGCGTATCACATCACAGCCATATCACAGCATAACTCCAAACGGAACCCGGCCCTATGGCGAGGCCTCGGGGAACCGTAACACAGCATACGGACGAATCATCATAGAGCGCACGAATCATAACCGGCCCGGGAACCGGTGAACGAAGTCATAATAAGGCACGAGCGGAGTCGTGAGCAAACAATGCAATTTGTATATCAAAATAGCCTTTCAAAACTTGATTACTTCATAAGTCAATTCATTAACCAAAATAGTCAAATAATTAATTAGTACGAAAGTCTATTTCACAAAATATTTCCAAAGTGGTACATATGGCTCAAAACATAACTTAGTATCTCATGGTGTTCAAAACATTATTTCATAAAAGATAAATTCCAAATTCGAAGATTCTTTATCGAAGCTTATCAAAAAAAAGAGAGCCTAGTAGGACAAATAAGGCATCTCGGGGTTAGCGGGCCCACCTCGGGTCAAGTCGAGGTGGCAAACATAATCTATGAGCATTTCGGGTCTATAGGATCATACATAAAGATTTCAAAGCAATCCGATTGCATTTTCATAAGTTTCGGACGTTTGATTGCTTTCTAGCCAAAATAGGAACATTAGGCTTCAATTGAATTGAATGAATAGTAGCCATTCTATAGATCGGATTTTGAGGAGCGGAAATGCTCCCGGGGTTCCGATATCAACCTAACATACTAAGACATGCCAAAAGAAGAAGTGGGAAGCTTTACATACCTTATAAACGTCTTATGCTCACCCCAAACTCAAATCCCGATTCGTCCAGAATCTGCAAATGGTCAAAGTTACCTATTAGAGATTCTTAAGCTTAAAAATCCCATTAACTTCATTTTTTGCCTACCGAAATTTCGGCAGCATTTCCCCTATATATCTAACACCCCCGAGACTTAGCTCGGCTCAGAATACATCAACAACAACCCAAACATCACAAACAACACAAACCACAACTAAAGCACTTTAACTTCAATATTCTTCCTTACTATATAAGTTGACAACTTTCATTCAAACTTCACAATACCAAACTAATGTTCACCTTATTGTATTCATTCACCCATTCAAGGTCATTCAAACACATCCCAATTATATTCCACACACTATACATAATTTCAAGAAGTTCCTTACTTTCCATATTTCATCCAAAACATCAACACTTACGACGAACGTACTAACTCGCATTGTTTCATTCCAAATTCATTAACAACAACCATAAATCACATTAAAAGCCTTAATATCATAATTATACAACGATATACCGTAAATATACCGAAATTATATACTTTCCCATAATAATCCGCAATCATTTTCAACACCAACTCAATTCGTTAAACATTCATTTACGTTATAAAGGTCACAACGACGCAACTAACGAACTAAATAGAATTCGATTCGCCTTCCTTTCCAAACCATATAAGTCACGACCACAACAACATATATACACACACCCACGGTTTTATTCACACATCAATACTACGGAATTCTCGTCTATTCTCAATCCTTAACACATTCATACCAATTCAATAACATTAAAATAGAAAAATTCTTACCTTTTCTTGAATTTCCGACTTGCCGCGAACGTGCTCCTTTCACCAAACTAATTGTACCCCGTTGAAGAGCGTCTTGAGTACTCTACAATTATGGAAAGAACAAAACTTTTGGATCAAAATCAAGGCTTGGAGAATTTTTTTTTGGTTGGCAAAGTGAGGTTCGACCGTGTGAGCTTTTGAGCTCAAAGTTGAGTTATGATTTTTTTTCTTGATAATTCCAAATGAATTCATTGATATATATCCACATAAAGGTCATGTGCATAACACATGACTTTTAAAAGTGGGCTTGGACCAAGCCTAGTGGCCGGCCACCCCACCTCTTTGGGCCTAAATTTTTGTTCAATTTTCCTTGGCCCAATTCATTATAATCCCGTTTTGTAATTCCCGAAACTAATTTCCGAAATTCCAAATTTACCCTCGGCCTTCCCCAATGTATTTACACCAATAATTTCGCAACCAACATAGTCATATTATCTAGAATCAAAATATTTCCTTATAACACACAAGTCTTATTCATTTTTCTCGATTTCCAAATATGCGAAAACACGGGACATAACATTCTCCCTCCCCTTAAGAACATTCGTCCCCGAATGTTAAATTAGTCTTATAATATAACGGGGGAGTCTCCCTTTATAGTTAGCACATACAATTCATTCGTCAATCAATACAACAAATTTGAAGGGTTTAGATTACCTGTGGACGTCGGGAACAAATGGGAGTATTTCTCCTTCATCTCGTCCTCCGCTTCCCAAGTCATCTCCTCCCGATTGTTGTTGCGCCACAAGACTTTAACGGAGGGCACTTCTTTAGTGCGTAGTCTCCTCACCTGTCGATCCAGAATAGATACAGGCTGCTCGTCATAAGACAACTTCTCCGTTACCTGAATGTCATCCACTGGAAATATCCTGGAAGGATCACCAATACATTTTCGCAACATAGACACATGAAACACCGGGTGTACGGCCTCCGAGTCGAATGGTAAATCTAGCTCGTAGGCGACCTGGCCTATCTTTCGAACGATCTGATACGGCCCAATGTACCGGGGGCTCAACTTACCCTTTCTACCGAATCTCATGACACCCTTCATAGGCGACACCTTCAGAAATACCAAGTCGCCAATCTGGAACTCTAGTGGTCGACGTCGTCTGTCTGCATATGCTTTCTGCCGACTCTGTGCAGCCAATAATTGCTCCCGAATAAGCTTTACCTTATCTACTGCTTCCTGGATCACATCTGGCCCGATTAACTTAGTCTCGCCCACGTCGAACCAACCAATAGGAGATCTGCATCTTCTGCCATAAAGGGCTTCATACGGTGCCATCTGAATACTGAAGTGATAACTATTATTATAGGTAAACTCAATAAGCGGCAAATGATCATCCCTGTTGCCCCTGAAATCAATAACGCAGGCCCGTAACATATCTTCCAGCGTCTGAATAGTGCGCTCGGCCTGCCCGTCGGACTGAGGATGAAAGGCTGTACTGAGGCTCACCTGAGTCCCTAATCCCTCCTGAAATGACCTCCAGAAATTTGCCGGGAACTGCGCACCTCGGTCAGTAATAATGGATACAGGGACTCCGTGAAGTCTGACTATCTCTCTGATATACAGTCTAGCATAGTCCTCAGCCGAATAAGTAGTCCGGACTGGAAGAAAATGGGCTGATTTCGTCAATCTGTCAACAATAACCCAAATAGAATCATACCTGCGTGGAGTACGCGGTAACCCAACGACGAAATCCATATTAATCATCTCCCATTTCCAGGCTGGAATTTCCATCTCCTGTAATAACCCACCGGGCTTCTGGTGTTCAATTTTAACCTGCTGGCAATTCGGGCACTGACTAACGTACTCTGCAATATCTTTCTTCATACCGTCCCACCAATACAAACTTCTGAGATCATGATACATTTTAGTGGAACCAGGATGAACAGAATACCGTGCATTATGCGCCTCGCCCATAATCTGTCGCCATAGGCCTGCAACATCTGGTACACAGAATCTGCCTTCATATAATAATACCCCTTCAGGCGAGATTTCAAACGGAGTCTTTGCTTTATTAAGGGCCACATCTCTGTACTGAATCAGAATAGGATCTTCGAACTGACGCTGCTTTACCTCTGCTATAATAGATGATTCAGCAACTGCACGAACAGAAATCCCAGAATCTCCAGAATCCGCCAAACGAACTCCAAGGCTGGCCAACTGATGAATTTCACGAACCAAGTCTTTCTTATCAGATGGTACATCAGCTAAACTGCCCATGGACTTGCGGCTAAGTGCATCCGCTACCACATTGGCTTTTCCAGGATGATACAGAATATCAACGTCATAATCTTTCAATAATTCAAGCCATCTTCTCTGCCGCAAATTAAATTCTTTCTGCTTAAAAATATACTGGAGACTTTTATGGTCCGTATAAATATCAACGTGGACCCCATACAAATAATGCCGCCAAATCAAGATCATGAGTGGGATAATTCTTCTCGTGCGGTCTGAGCTGCCGGGAAGCATAGGCTATGACTCGACCGTGCTGCATCAACACACAACCTATCCCAATACCAGAGGCGTCACAATAGACAACATACCCATCTGATCCCTCTGGAAGAGTCAAAACTGGTGCTGAAACTAACTTTTCTTTCAACATCTAGAAGCTGCGCTCGCAGGCATCGGTCCACAGAAATTTCGCTGCTTTCTGAGTAAGCTTCGTCAGTGGTGCTGCAATAGAAGAAAAATTCTCCACTAACCTGCGATAATACCCGGCTAATCCCATAAAACTGCGCACCTCTGTCGGTGTAGTAGGCCTGGGCCAATTCTGCACAGCCTCAATCTTCTGCGTATCGACCCGAATACCGTCTGCGCCGACAATATGGCCCAAGAATGCCACAGAAGTTAACCAAAATTCACATTTGGAGAATTTAGCATATAATTTCTGCTGACGGAGAATACCAAGTACCGTCCTCAAATGATCCGAATGCTCCTCGGCTGATCGCGAGTAAATAAGAATATCGTCAATGAACACAGAAAACAAACATATCCAAGAAAGGCCGAAATACCCGATTCACGAGATCCATAAATACCGCTGGAGCATTAGTCAACCCGAAAGACATAACTCTGAATTCATAATGCCCATACCGGGTCCTGAAAGCAGTCTTCGGGATATCTGATTCTCGCACTCGCACCTGATGATAACCTGAGCGCAGATCTACCTTCGAAAAATATTTAGCACCCTGCAACTGATCAAACAAATCATCAATCCGGGGGAGGGGATATTTATTCTTTATAGTCACCTTATTCAGTTGCCGATAATCAATACACATCCGCAGTGACCCATCTTTCTTTCTCACAAATAATACCGGCGCTCCCCAGGGTGATGTACTGGGTCTGATAAAACCCTTATCCAACAAATCTTTCAGCTGCTCTTTCAATTCCTTCAATTCAGTCGGTGCCATTCTGTATGGAGGAATAGATATAGGTTGCGTATCCGGCAACAGCTCTATGGTAAAATCTATCTCCCGCTCGGGCGGAAGACCCGGAAGCTCATCAGGAAATACATCTGGGAATTCATTAACGACCGGAACAGACTGAATAGTAGGTGTCTCATCTGTAGTGTCATGCACACGAACCAAGTGATAGAAATAGCCTTTCTGAATCATCTTCTTAGCCTTGAGGTACGAAATAAACTAACCCCTCGGCGATGCTGTAGACCCGAACCACTCTATAACTGGTTCCCTAGGAAACTGAAAACGGACTACCTTTTTCTGGCAGTCAACATTAGCATAACAGGAAGCTAACCGGTCCATACCCATAATGACGTCGAATTCCAGCATATCTAATTCTATTAAATCAGCTTTAGTGCAGCGATCACATATAGTCACAGAACAATCCCTATATACCTGCCTCGCTATAATACAATCCCCGACCGGTGTAGCGACCTCAAATGGCTCTATAGGCTTAGACACTATCCCAATTTTACTAGCAACAAGCGGGAAATATACGATAAAGTAGAACCAGGGTCAATCAATGCATATACAGATCTGGAGAAAACCAGTAATGTACCTGTGACGACATTCGGCGAAGCCTCCTGATCCTGGCGGCTGGCCAATGCGTATATGCGGTTCGAGGGACCGCTAGAACCTGAAACACCACCGCGGCCTCGACCGCGGCCCGCCGGTGTCGGCGCACCTCGCCCTGCAGGGCGTGCAACAGATGGAGCAGATGATGAACCGGCGGCTGACCCTGTCGGCTGAGCCACACTACCAGAACCGCTAGCCAACGGACAATCTCGCATAAAATGGCCCTGACCACCGCACGAAAAACAAGATCCAGTAGCTCGATAGCACTCCCCAGGATGAGACATCCCGCAATGAGAACAACGGGGCCTGGGTGGTCTGGCCTGGCTGGGGCCTCTAGATACCTGTGAACCTGCCGCCCTGGAGCCCTGACCGGCCCCAGACGGTCCTGCACTATCAAACCTCCTGCCGCCAGACTGAGTACTCCGGCCGGACGGAGGAAGCTGTCTGCCTGTCTGCTGCTGCTGAGGCTGCCCGCCTCGAGAATCTCCAGAATATCCCGCGGACCTAGCCCTCTTGGGCGGCCTCCTGTCCCGATCCCTGCTAGAATAATCAGACCTGTGACGGTCCTCCATACCCAGCGCGTAAGCCTGAAGTCGGGCAATATCCATATCTGTCTGCAATGACACTGCCATACAGCCGTCGATCAAATAACGATCCAACGCCATAACATATCTGTGCATCCGATCGGACAAATCTGCTACTACGGCAGGTGCATACCGGGCCAGGGAATCAAACTCCAGATTATACTCGCGAAAGCTCCGACCCCTCTGCTGCAGATGTAAAAATCGATCAGCCCGCGCCCGCCGCAACTCTGGGGGCAGAAAGTGGTGGGTAAAAGCAGTCACAAACTCGTCCCAAGTAGCTGGAGGAGCACCCTCACCCCTGGATAGCTCCCAGGACTCATACCAGTGAGCAGCAACATCCCGTAGTCTATGCGAGGCCAACTCGACCGACTCGGTCTCTGAAGCCCTGACCAAGTCTAGTGAGCGCCGCATCCCCCGAATAAAGTCATGGGGGTCCTCATCGGGCTTAGACCCGAAAAACCCTGGAGGGCTACACAATAAGAACTCTCGAACCCGCAGGCTGTCACGCCTGTCATCATCATCATCGTCCCTCCGCCCGCGTCTGCGAGCCTGCCCCGCTACCAATGTGGTCAGCAACTGTACAGCCTCCCTCAGGGTCCTGTCCTCCGCCCCTGGCTGAGGAGCTGGAGTCTTGGGAGCGGGTACTCGGGCCCCTGGAGCTGCTGATGGACCTGCTCCAGGCTCCGCCTGTGGTGGTGTAGCGGATCCCTCTGAATGGGGCACAACCTCGGGCAAATCATAAACACGAGCCCGGGTAACTCGCTGTGCCTGACTAGTCCCTGCTATCCCTGCCTTGCCCTTCTGGGCTGCCGTTGCCTTCTTCGGAGGCATCACTGCAAACACAATAACGAATCAGATCAAAATCATCCTAATAGCACAGCTCTAACGCACGATCTAAGATTCCAAAGAAAAGTAACACCCTAAATGCCCTGTAGCCTCATGTTTATAGATGTGGTGCACAACACACCGATAAACAAGACTCTACGAGACACGGCCTATGGACATTCCGAGGACAAACTGCTCTGATACCACTTTTGTCACGACCCAACCCCGTAGGCCGTGACTAGTGCCCGATCTGGGCACCCAAACCCATCTATCAAACGTATTCAAATAAATAGCGGAAGCCGACAAGGCTATATTCCAAATACAGATAATTTCCAGAAAAATTTCGGCAGAGTTTCCTTTGTTTTTTCGGACTAACCAGAATAACCCTGTACACAGCAAACACCAACAGAGGCCACACTGGGCTAATCAAAGCAATGCACAAACATATGCGGACCGGCCGCCTCGGCGTATGGAATCGCCCAAACAGCATATACACATAAGCATACAGACAGACCATAACCCACAAACATGTCCACAGACCTCTAAACTAACCTACAGAATCATATGACGGGACAGGGCCCCGCCGTACCCAAATAGTCAGATATGCAGAATTATATACATGGCGAAAGATATATATACAAAAAGTGGACTCCGAATCAAGGGAGTACTCCGAAACTGCAGAAGTGAAGCCTATAGTGGTGGATCACCGGCGTCTTCACCTGCGGGCATGAAACGCAGCCCCCCCGAAGGAAGGGAGTCAGTACGAAAGATGTACTGAGCAGGTAAAGCATGGAGTACAAAAATATAGGCCGCAACTGAAAGCGAACAGAATACCAAAGAGAGAAATGCCGAACAGTATATCAAAATGTTTATCAAAATCATATATACATAATGCAAACAAAATAATGCAAAGCTCAGGAACGTGGTCACCACTCCGACGCTGGTGCCACACACAGCATAACACCAGAAGGTTCAAATCTCCGTAC
Source organism: Lycium barbarum (assembly GCF_019175385.1). Lineage (NCBI taxonomy): Eukaryota > Viridiplantae > Streptophyta > Magnoliopsida > Solanales > Solanaceae > Lycium > Lycium barbarum. The sequence continues at coordinate 64,101,033 of NC_083338.1, read as the reverse complement.
ATCCCCGAACACACACATATGAGCGTATCACATCACAGCCATATCACAGCATAACTCCAAACGGAACCCGGCCCTATGGCGAGGCCTCGGGGAACCGTAACACAGCATACGGCCGAATCATCATAGAGCGCACGAATCACAACCGGCCCGGGAACCGGTGAACGAAGTCATAATAAGGCACGAGCGGAGTCGTGAGCAAACAATGCAATTTGTATATCAAAATAACCTTTCAAAACTTGATTACTTCATAAGTCAATTCATTAACCAAAATAGTCAAATAATTAATTAGTACGAAAGTCTATTTCACAAAATATTTCCAAAGTGGTACATATGGCTCAAAACATAACTTAGTATCTCATGGTGTTCAAAACATTATTTCATAAAAGATAAATTCCAAATTCGAAGATTCTTTATCGAAGCTTATCAAAAAAAAAAGAGCCTAGTAGGACAAATAAGGCATCTCGGGGTTAGCGGGCCCACCTAGGGTCAAGTCGAGGTGGCAAACATAATTTATGAGCATTTCGGGTCTATAGGATCATACATAAAGATTTCAAAGCAATCCGATTGCATTTTCATAAGTTTCGGACGTTTGATTGCTTTCTAGCCAAAATAGGAACATTAGGCTTCAATTGAATTGAATGAATAGTAGCCATTCTATAGATCGGATTTTGAGGAGCGGAAATGCTCCCGGGGTTCCGATATCAACCTAACATACTAAGACATGCCAAAAGAAGAAGTGGGAAGCTTTACATACCTTATAAACGTCTTATGCTCACCCCAAACTCAAATCCCGATTCGTCCAGAATCTGCAAATGGTCAAAGTTACCTATTAGAGATTCTTAAGCTTAAAAATCCCATTAACTTCATTTTTGCCTACCGAAATTTCGGCAGCATTTCCCTATATATCTAACACCCCCGAGACTTAGCTCGGCTCAGAATACATCAACAACAACCCAAACATCACAAACAACACAAACCACAACTAAAGCACTTTAACTTCAATATTCTTCCTTACTATATAAGTTGACAACTTTCATTCAAACTTCACAATACCAAACTAATGTTCACCTTATTGTATTCATTCACCCATTCAAGGTCATTCAAACACATCCCAATTATATTCCACACACTATACATAATTTCAAGAAGTTCCTTACTTTCCATATTTCATCCAAAACATCAACACTTACGACGAACGTACTAACTCGCATTGTTTCATTCCAAATTCATTAACAACAACCATAAATCACATTAAAAGCCTTAATATCATAATTATACAACGATATACACAAATATACCGAAATTATATACTTTCCCATAATAATCCGCAATCATTTTCAACACCAACTCAATTCGTTAAACATTCATTTACGTTATAAAGGTCACAACGACGCAACTAACGAACTAAATAGAATTCGATTCGCCTTCCTTTCCAAACCATATAAGTCACGGCCACAACAACATATATACACACACCCACGGTTTTATTCACACATCAATACTACGGAATTCTCGTCTATTCTCAATCCTTAACACATTCATACCAATTCAATAACATTAAAATAGAAAAATTCTTACCTTTTCTTGAATTTCCGACTTGCCGCGAACGTGCTCCTTTCACCAAACTAATTGTACCCCGTTGAAGAGCGTCTTGAGTACTCTACAATTATGGAAAGAACAAAACTTTTGGATCAAAATCAAGGCTTGGAGAATTTTTTTTTTGGTTGGCAAAGTGAGGTTCGACCGAGTGAGCTTTTGAGCTCAAAGTTGAGTTATGATTTTTTTTCTTGATAAGTCCAAATGAATTCATTGATATATATCCACATAAAGGTCATGTGCATAACACATGACTTTTAAAAGTGGGCTTGGACCAAGCCTAGTGGCCGGCCACCCCACCTCTTTGGGCCTAAATTTTTGTTCAATTTTCCTTGGCCCAATTCATTATAATCCCGTTTTGTAATTCCCGAAACTAATTTCCGAAATTCCAAATTTACCCTCGGCCTTCCCCAATGTATTTACACCAATAATTTCGCAACCAACATAGTCATATTATCTAGAATCAAAATATTTCCTTATAACACACAAGTCTTATTCATTTTTCTCGATTTCCAAATATGCGAAAACACGGGCCATAACATTCTCCCCCCCTTAAGAACATTCGTCCCCGAATGTTAAATTAGTCTTATAATATAACGGGGGAGTCTCCCTTTATAGTCAGCACACACAATTCATTCGTCAATCAATACAACAAATTTGAAGGGTTTAGATTACCTGTGGACGTCGGGAACAAATGGGGGTATTTCTCCTTCATCTCGTCCTCCGCTTCCCAAGTCATCTCCTCCCGATTGTTGTTGCGCCACAGGACTTTAACGGAGGGCACTTCTTTAGTGCGTAGTCTCCTCACCTGTCGATCCAGAATTGATACAGGCTGCTCGTCATAAGACAACTGCTCCGTTACCTGAATGTCATCCACTGGAAATATCCTGGAAGGATCACCAATACATTTACGCAACATAGACACATGAAACACCGGGTGTACGGCCTCCGAGTCGGATGGTAAATCTAGCTCGTAGGCGACCTGGCCTATCTTTCGAACGTTCTGATACGGCCCATTGTACCGGGGGCTCAACTTACCCTTTCTACCGAATCTCATGACACCCTTCATAGGCGACACCTTCAGAAATACCCAGTCGCCAATCTGGAACTCTAGTGGTCGACGTCATCTGTCTGCATATGCTTTCTGCCGACTCTGTGCAGCCAATAATTGCTCCCGAATAAGCTTTACCTTATCCACTACTTCCTGGATCACATCTGGCCCGATTAACTTAGTCTCGCCCACGTCGAACAAACCAATAGGAGATCTGCATCTTCTGTCATAAAGGGCTTCATACGGTGCCATCTGAATGCTGGAGTGATAACTATTATTATAGGCAAACTCAATAAGCGGCAAATGATCATCCCCGCTGCCCCTGAAATCAATAACGCAGGCCCGTAACATATCTTCCAGCGTCTGAATAGTGCGCTCGGCCTGCCCGTCGGACTAAGGATGAAAGGCTGTACTGAGGCTCACCTGAGTCCCTAATCCCTCCTGAAATGACCTCCAGAAATTTGCCGTGAACTGGGCACCTCGGTCAGTAATAATGGATACAAGGACTCCGTGAAGTCTGACTATCTCTCTGATATACAGTCTGGCATAGTCCTCAGCCGAATAAGTAGTCCGGACTGGAAGAAAATGGGCTGATTTCGTCAATCTGTCAACAATAACCCAAATAGAATCATACCTGCGTGGAGTACGCGGTAACCCAACGACGAAATCCATATTAATCATCTCCCATTTCCAGGCTGGAATTCCATCTCCTGTAATAACCCACCGGGCTTCTGGTGTTCAATTTTAACCTGCTGGCAATTCGGGCACTGACTAACGTACTCTGCAATATCTTTCTTCATACCGTCCCACCAATACAAACTTCTGAGATCATGATACATTTTAGTGGAACCAGGATGAACAAAATACCGTGCATTATGCGCCTCGCCCATAATCTTGAGTACTCTACAATTATGGAAAGAACAAAACTTTTGGATCAAAATCAAGGCTTGGAGATTTTTTTTTTTGGTTGGCAAAGTGAGGTTCGACCGAGTGAGCTTTTGAGCTCAAAGTTGAGTTATGATTTTTTTTCTTGATAATTCCAAATGAATTCATTGATATATATCCACATAAAGGTCATGTGCATAACACATGACTTTTAAAATTGGGCTTGGACCAAGCCTAGTGGCCGGCCACCCCACCTCTTTGGGCCTAAATTTTTGTTCAATTTTCCTTGGCCCAATTCATTATAATCCCGTTTTGTAATTCCCGAAACTAATTTCCGAAATTCCAAATTTACCCTCGGCCTTCCCCAATGTATTTACACCAATAATTTCGCAACCAACATAGTCATATTATCTAGAATCAAAATATTTCCTTATAACACACAAGTCTTATTCATTTTTCTCGATTTCCAAATATGCGAAAACACGGGACATAACAGCAGCCCCCGAAGAAAGGGGGTCAGTACGAAATATGTACTGAATATGTAAAGCGTGAAGTACAATAGACAAAATCATGACCGGAACAGAAAGTACAGAAAATGAGTGCAATGTCCAGAATATCAAAATGCATATTTACGAAACATAAATAATGCATGCCAAACATAAGCCAAATCCTGCCCCAATATGGGACTCGATGAACAGAACATGGTCGCCACCCCGTCACTGGCGCCATAACACATCTTACTCCAGAATAGAGAATGGCTCCATAACATATCATAGCATATATGATGGCCACATCATATCATATCATTCAAACATCAGAATATATGCACATGGCACATCATACTCCAGAACCCATGTACATGTCATACCTGCCCCCTCACATCGAGGCACGATGAACAATGCAGTGGATTACGCGTGATAACATATCCTGGCCCGGGCTCAGTGAAGGAAGCATTGAGGCATCCACAAGTAGAGTAGTGGGAAACTATATGCATCATAGAATATTTACAAAGACTCGATAGAATAATCCGAATGATAGGTCATTTAGAAAAGAATTCGGACGATAGTCATAGTACATACCTTTCGGATGTTACGACGGATTATGTCAAAGAAAAACTTCTGAGATCGTTTGTACATATCAAAATATATCACAGGACTCAATGGACTAGTTAAAACAACTATCGTTCAGTAACCAGAACAATAGCCGATAGTTTCCTTTAAGTGTCGTACGAAAATAAGTCAATTAGAACAATACAAGAAGGTCTTGGGAATTGTGGGCCCACCTCGGGTCGAATCGAGGTGGCGTACACAAATTACGAACATTAGGCCTTATGGGGTCACCCACGAAGGTTTCAGAGCAATCCGGTTCCGTTCATGAAAGTTATAGATGTTTTACGATACAAAACTCTTTTAGGAGAAAAAAGGTGTTTAAGCTATTTTTCATTCAAGCATATCAAAGTACAAAGTTCATAATTCAATTGCATTGAAATGGATAAGGGTTATACTCACGCTCGAATTTTTAGGAATAGAGTTTTCCCCGAGACTCGTATCATAGCCTAGTATGATTAAGACATGCCAAAAGAAAGAAAGGTGAAGCTTTACATACCTTATTCACTTCTTAAGCTGCTCCAAACTCAAGTTCCGAATTTTCCAAAATCTACAATATGTCCATAGATACAAACATTAGCTATAGGCACTTTGGAATTTAATCTTAAGTTAGCATTTGTCTACAGAAATTTGGGTAGCATCACCCCTATAAATTCAACATCCCCGAGACTTCCACTTGGCCAAAACATCAACAACAATACCAACAACCAGACTAATAACATCAACAATCAATCCAATTTTCATTCTAACATTAGTAACCCTCTTCTCTACATAGTTCATCAACATTCAATTCAAATATGTACATTCAAGCCGATATCAACGCTCACATATTCGTTACTAATCCAAGATCATTCAAACACAATTCAAGAACACATTCAAATAACCTACACAATATTCCAGTATTCCACGAACATACCTGTCACGACCCAGCCTGGGGCCGCGATGGGTACCCGGGGCTAACCACCGAGCACCGCTTGCTCTATTACTCCCTTTACTCGGTCAATGCCCTGATTATCACATTTCGCTTAAAGCGTGGAAAAGATCATAATTTATTTGAAAACATAAATACTTTTGTAAATTGAAAGGTTTAGTACATCAAAATAGTGAGTGCACATATACATGAGGGCTGTGAGACCATGCTACCCACACTACGTATCTACGAGCCTCTAATGACATACCATACAATGGATGGAACAAGACTCCGTCATGCCCAATATATATATATATATATATATATATATATATATATATATATATATATATATATATATATATATATATATACATATACACCCAAAAGAGAAATCATAAGCACCTCCGAACAATGGAGTGCTCTCAACAGCTGGCAGCTCCTAAGTATCTGGATCAAGCTCGCCTCCCTGTCTACCTGTGGGCATGAACACAGCGTCCAAGATAAAGGACGTCAGTACGAATGTTGTACTGAGTATGTGAGGCATAATCAATGAAGAAGGATAACAATAATATAGTGAGAGTATCAATAGGAACATCTGAATCTGATTAATAATCATAATTGAGAAGAAATGCATGCTATCTTACTCATACTTATCATAATATCATGAATGCATGACATGCAAGCTGCCCGTCCATGTCGGAACGGTGTGATCATCAATAATATAAGCCCGCGTCCAGGCCTCCCGCGTCCGGGGTACCATCTCATGCCGCCCATTAGTGGTGTCTGCCCATGCCCGAAGGTTATGGTGTATCCGTATAGTTGCCCGCCTTGGCGGTGACTGCCCGGCCAACTAGGCATGGCGTGAAATTCTCATGACATGCTCCATGAAAAATACTCATAATAATATGCTCATCATGAAATACTTATCTTATCATAATATATGTATAAGGCTCAAGGTCAACTTTACTCTATCGGGGTGACGTAAGGTCGTGATCCCCCGATTACATTATGGAGCCCTTATGGACATTCTGCCTCACCTTGAAAGGACTAGTACATAAGGTGAGTGTAGGCAAGGATTAACATCCTCACATCGTATAACTTATATCATGTAGACATTCATAGGCATAAGCTTTTAACTTCTTAGAATGTGAGAGCGCATGAAAGGAATGGGGATTCAAGCTGAGAGACTCATGCCATTGGAAAGAAGGACTAGCCTCACATACCTTGGTCGTTCCACTAGTCTATCGTTCACTTGCTCTCCTTCAATACCACGTCATTACCTTCATGAAAAAAATTCATACTAACATTAGTTAATCGTCTACAAACGCATCGTTAGGTCTAGGAAGAATTGGGCAGCACTTCTCTTGTTTATACTATTTTTCCCATGTTTTATATTAACTCCCTACATTCACCATACTACTCACAATATCACAATCAACAATCATCATTCATGCACAATTAGTAAAATCCATCATTTTCCTCCAATTTTCCTATATTAAAACTTCTTGCTCATCTTTGTGTTTCCATGCATTTAACACTTGTTTCATGATATAGACATCATTCATAACGTATTCGTAATGACAACTCTTCAACTTTCATGATTCAATTCCACTATCACACACTTATGTCACTATTTACTCAATAATGACCCATTTCTATATTCTTCTATATTTCAAGTATGTGAACCTTTCAATACCTTAAACAACATGAATTTGTCGTGGAACTTACCTTGAATGATGGTTGAAAAATATTGAGTTGAAATGCTTCACTTAGACAAAACCCTAGTTCCACCTTCTTTGGAATTTCTTCACTTAGATGATCCTTTATTGTGTTCTTACACTTGATTCCATGAAATTAGTGTTGTTGGTCTTGATATCCCCTTTAATTCTCTTGAATTCTTGTGGAGGAAATATTTGGAGAGTTCTAGAAGTCTCTTGATTTGTCTTGATGAAAAATGAAATGAAATGAGCTTAAGTCCCTTTTAAAAATTACAAAATCTGATCTTTAATGAATTCTTGTCGGGATGAACAGTGGTCGTAAACCACCATTTACGGACCGTATTTTGATTTACGGTCCGTCCACTGTGGTCGTTTTTAAGCATATGAAAAACAAAAAGTTTTGGCTGAAGAACATGGTAGTTTACGACCTGGTTTACGGTCCATAAACCAGTTTACGGGCCGTATTCTGGGTCGTATTTAACCATATTAACACTGGATAGAAAGTTGATTCTTTTGGAACGATGGAATACGATTGCACTATACGGTCCGTAAATGACTTTACGGGCCGTATAGTGCAATATACGACCACTGGACTGAAATTTTTTCCGCAACTTCCTTATTTCCAAAAATGCATAATTAGCCATTCCCGACTTAGTAAAACATTATACACTCAAGCCCTTCATCGTTCTCCTCATCACACAAGCACGGAAAGATTTTCGAGGTGTAGCATTCTTCCCTCCTTTTGGAACATTGGTCCTCGAATGTTCGACACTTGGGAATTCTATAAAAAAAAATCCAGAGTCTCCTTTGTAATTTGACTCTACCAACCTGTCACAGCAACCCACAATATCATTGCCTTAGAGGGCTATATCACACTATCCACATATCCATGGCCACACATGACTAGAATCATAATACTAGGGTGTACATATCTTACATCGTCGACGCTTCACCTTGAATCTCCTCCGGGGACTGGAACAAATGCGGCTACATGGATTTCATCTTCTCCTCCGCTTCCCAAGTCATTTCTTCTCGATTGTTGTTTCGCCATAGGATTTTCACTGAAGCTATTTCTTTGTTCCGGAGCCTTCGCACTTGTCTATCTAAAATGGCTATAGGTACTTCTTCATATGTTAGCTTCTCTGTCACCTGCACATCGTCAACCGGGACTATTGTTGTAGGATCCCCGATACACTTGCGGAGCATCGAAACATGGAATACTGGATGGACTGATTCAAGCTCCGAAGGTAGGTCCAATTCATATGCTACCTGTCCCACCTTACGAACAATTTTATAAGGTCCGATGTATCTTAGACTCAATTTCCCCTTTTTGCCAAATCTCATCACCCCTTTCATTGGCGATACCTTCAGAAATACCCAGTCATTTTCCTGAAATTCTAAATCCCGTCGGCGGTTGTCTGCATAAGACTTTTGGCGACTTTGAGCTGTTAACAGTCGGTCTCGAATCACTTTAACCTTTTCAACTGCTTGTTGGATCAAGTCGGGGCCTATCAATTGTACTTCTCCGGTTTCATACCATCCAATTGGAGATCTGCATTTTCTTCCATATAAGGTTTCATACGGGGCCATTTGAATACCGGAATGGTAGCTATTGTTATAAGAAAATTCGATAAGGGGTAAATGCTCATCCCAACTACCCCCAAAATCCAACACACACGCTCGGAGCATATCCTCCAAGGTCTGAATGGTGCGATCGTCTTGTCCGTCCGTTTGTGGATGAAATGTTGTGCTGAATTTGACTTGGGTACCTAACCCTTCTTGAAAAGATTTCCAAAACTTTGCTGTAAACTGGGCCCCTCTGTCTGTAATAATGGCCAAAGGGATCCCATGAAGGCGCGCAATTTCCTTTAAATATAACCTGGCATAGTCTTCTGCCGAATACGTGGTTCTAACTGGGAGGAAATGAGCTGCTTTCGTGAGTCTGTCCACGATCACCCATATAGAGTCATATTTGCCTCGGGAGCGGGGTAACCCCACAATAAAATCCATATTAATCTCCTCCCATTTCCAGGTAGGAATTTCCATTGCTTACAATAAGCCCCCTGGCTTTTGATGTTCTGCTTTCACCTGTTGGCATTTCGGACACTTCGCCACAAATGCCGCTATGTCTCGTTTCATGCCATCCCACCAATATAGTAATTTAAGATCGTGATACATTTTGGTCGTACCTGGATGAATGGAATACCGAGAATGATGCGCTTCTTCTAAAATTTACTGGCGTAATTTTGCCACATCCGGGACACACAGTCTGTCTCGGTATCTAAGAACCCCATCTATGGAAACTGCAAATGGAGACTTCTCTTTCCCACGGGATACATCCCTGTGATGACACATCTGTGGATCTTCGTACTGGCGTTCTTTTATCTCCGCATTCAAGGGCGAGACCGCAGGATCATTAACACTAATTCCTGCCTTACCCGAATCAATTACACTTACCCCAAGATTTGCTAGTTGATAGAGCTCACAAACCATTTCTTTCTTTTCTGAAGGGACTTCACTTAAACTGCCCATTGATCGACGGCTAGGCGCGTCTGCTACCATATTCGCTTTACCGGGGTGATATAAAATATTCACGTCATAGTCCTTCAACAATTCCAACCACCGCCTCTGCCGTAGGTTCAACTCCTTCTGCTTAAAAATATGTTGAAGACTCTTGTGATCTGTATAGATATCGACGTGCACACCGTACAGATAATGCCTCCATATCTTTAAAGCATGAATAACCGTAGCCAATTCGAGATCATGAGTCGGATAATTCTGTTCATGTTTCCGCAACTGTCTCGAAGCATAAGCAATAACCTTTTGATGCTGCATTAGCACACATCCTAGTCCCACACCGGAAGCGTCATAATACACGATATAACCATCCGGCCCTTCTGGAAGTGTTAACACTGGAGCCGAGGTCAATCTATCTTTTAGCTCTTTGAAACTATGCTCACAAGCATCATTCCACTGAAATTTTGCTGACTTCTGGGTTAGCTTCGTTAATGGGGCTGAAATAGATGAAAAGCCCTCTACGAATCTTCGATAATAACGTGCCGAACCCAGAAAACTACGAACTTCTGTAGGCGTCGTAGGCCTTAGCCAAGTCTTCACAACTTCTATTTTCTGAGTGTCGACTCGGATGCCATCATTTGAAATAACATGGCCTAGAAACGCCACAGAATTCAGCCAAAACTTGCACTTTGAGAACTTCGCATATAATTCTCGGGCTCGGAGAACGCCAAGAACAATTCTTAGGTGGTCTGCATGTTCTGACTCTGTGCGGGAATATACCAGAATATCGTCGATAAATACTATCACGAAGAGATCCAAAAATGGCCTAAACACATTATTCATTAAATTCATGAACACCGCCGGGGCATTTGTCAATCCAAACGACATCACTCGGAACTCGTAGTGACCATATCTTGTCCTGAAGGTAGTCTTAGGAATATCTGCTTCTCTAATTCTCACCTGATGATAACCCGATCTCAGATCTATCTTGGAAAACCACTTAGCGCCCTGTAACTGATCAAACAAATCATCGATTCTGGGAAGAGGATATTTATTCTTTATTGTTACCTTGTTCAACTGTCTGTAGTAGATACACATTCGTAGAGATCCGTCCTTCTTCTTTACGAACAGGACTGGTGCTCCCCACGGCGAAGAACTGGGTCTTATAAACCCCTTCTCAAGTAAATCTTTTAGCTGTGCTTTTAGCTCTTTCAGTTCTGACGGAGCCATTCGATAAGGGGGGAATAGAAATAGGCTCGGCGTCTGGTAATACATCAATAGCAAAGTCGATTTCCCTTTCTGGAGGAAGACCTGGAAGTTCATCCGGGAATATATCTAGAAATTCATTTACTACCGAGACAGATTGGAAAACTGGTGGCCTTGCCTCCGTATCATGAACCCGAACTAGGTGATAAATATAGCCCTTGGCTATCATCTTTCTCGCCTTGATGTAGGAAATAAACCTACCCTTAGGGGATGCTGTGTTACCCTTCCATTCAAGTACGGGCTCTCCCGAAAACTGGAATCGAACCATTTTCATCCGGCAATCAACATTAGCATAGCACGAGGCCAACCAATCCATTCCCATAATCGCGTCGAAGTCTATCATTTCCAGCTCGATCAAATTGGCTTGGGTCTGGCGGTCACATATCACCACGACACAATTTTTATATACCTTCCTCGCTATCACGGGATCACCAACCGGAGTGAACACCTCGAAAGGTTTAATTGGCTCAGGCTTCACCCCAATACAATCAGCAACATATGGGGTAACATAGGAGAAAGTAGAACCCGGATCAATCAAAGCATATACATCACGGGAAAATATAGTCAAGGTACCTGTGACAACATCGGGGGAGGATTCAAGATCCTGTTGCCCTGCTAAAGCATATACGCGGGGCTGAACAGCGCCGGAAGTAGATGCTCCCCCTCTGCCTCTGCCTCTACCTGCTGTAGTCTGGGAAGTCTGTGTTGTCGGACGCACCGAAGAAGAACCCGCTGTTGAACCTATGGGCTGAGTCCCTGCTCTATCTCTCACCGAAGGGCAATCCCTCATCATGTGACCAACTTGCCCGCATGCATAACAAGCATCGGTACCCTGATGACACTGTCCGGAATATAATTTGCCGCACTGACTACACCGCAGTACTGGGGTCTCCTCTGGCTAAAATCTCCCTTAAACTGAAAATCTGAGGCCCTCGAGCTCTGGCCCTGCCCTGATTGAAAAGAACGGTCAACCCTCCTATCTGAGAACCGGGGAGGCGCACTGGTCGCTGACTGACCTGAGTGCCTTGAATGCATCTGTCTCAATCCCCCTCTATACTCACTGCTTGCCCCCGTAGATCTAGCTCTCTTACCTTGCCTTCGGTCATTATCCCGATCACTTCTTTGCTGCTGTTGTCGTTCCTCCAGGTTCTGAGCATGTGCCTGTATTCGGGAAATATCCATCACGTCTTGCAAGGAGGTTGTCAAGCAATCTCTAAATAGGTGTGGCCCCAAACCACTCACAAATCTATGAACCCAATCGCCCATATCAGCTACCATAGTCGGGGAATACCTGGCCAGAGAATTAAACTGCATACTATACTCTCGGGCACTCATACTTCCTTGCTTTAAATTCAAGAACCTGTCCGCTTTAGCTCGGCGGACCTCAGGCGGCAAGTAATGACGAATAAAGGCATCCACAAATTCTTGCCAAACGGGAGGCGGTGCATTCTCTCCCTTTGATATCATCCAATTTTTGTACCATAACACCGTCACATCGCGGAGTTTGTAAGAGGCCAACTCTACCGATTCGGTCTCAGAAGCATGCATAAGTTTCTGCGTCCTCGACATCACATCAAAAAAGGCTTGGGGTCCTCATCCGGCTTCGACCCGAAAAATTCCGGAGGATTTAAAGTCAAGAAATCACGGGCTCTCGTACTGGCCGATCGATCACTTGGGCCCGCATTCTATCGTTGTGCCTGAGCGGCGACCAACTGTGTAAATAAATGTATGGCCTCGGATACCTGTTGACCCGAAGCAACTGGCGGAGGAATTGGGACTGAGGCTCCTCCCTGCTCTCCTTCATTAGGCGAGGCCTCATTCTGTGATTCACCTACCTCTACATTTGCCGGAGGCTCCCTTTCTGCCCGCTTCTTCGTCGTAGCTTTGCCTTTCTGGGCAGCTGTAGCTTTTCCTTTCGGCGGCATTCTGAAATCACAACGCACTTTTAGGGGAGGATAAAATCCTATGCATGGCTCTATCGCACGATCTAGTAAAAAGAAAGATGGTCATTTTCCTAAATGCCCGGTAGCCTCTTGTTTATTGGCGTGGCACGCAACACACCATAAACAAGACTCTACTAGACACGGCTCGTAGACACTTCCTAGGACGAACTTCTATGATACCACTTTTGTCACGACCTAGCTAGGGGCCGCGACGGGTACCCGGGGCTAACCACCGAGCACCGCTCGCTCTATTACTCCCTTTACTCGGTCAATGCCCTGATTATAACATTTCGCTTAAAGCATGGAAAAGATCATAATTTATTTGAAAACATAAATACTTTTGTATATAGAAAGGTTTAGTACATCAAAATAGTGAGTGCACATATACATGAGGGCTGTGAGACCATGCTTCCCGCACTACGCATCTACGATCCTCTACTGACATACCATACAATGGACGGAACAAGACTCCGTCATGCCCAATATATATATATATATATATATATATATATATATACATATGCACCCAAAAGAGAAATCATAAGCACCTCCGAACAATGTAGTGCTCTCAACAGCTGGCAGCTCCTAAGTATCTGGATCAAGCTCGCCTCCCTGTCTACCTGTGGGCATGAACACAACGTCCAAGAGAAAGGACGTCAGTACGAATGTTGTACTGAGTATGTGAGGCATAAACAATGAAGAAGGATAACAATAATATAGTGAGAGTATCAATAGGAACATCTGAATCTCATTAATAATCATAAGAGAGAAGAAATGCATGTTGTCTTACTCATACTTATCATGATATCATGAATGCATCACATGTAAGCTGCCCATCCATGTCGGAACGGTGTGATCATCAATAATATAAGTCCGCGTCCAGGCCTCCCGCGTACGGGGTACCATCCCATGCCGCCCACTAGTGGTGTCTGCCCATGCCCGAAGGTCATGGTGTATCCGTATAGCTGCCCGCCTTGGCGGTGACTGCCCGTCCAACTAGGTACGGTGTGAAATGCTCATGACATGCTCCATGCAAAATACTCATAATAATATGCTCATCATGAAATACTTATCTTATCATAATATATGTATAAGGCTCAAGGTCAACTTTACTCTATCGGGGTGACGTAAGGTCGTGATCCCCCGATTACATTATGGAGCCCTTATGGACATTCTGCCTCACCTTGAAAGGACTAGTACATAAGGTGAGTGTAGGAAAGGAATAACATCCTCACATCGTATAACTTATCTCATGTAGACATTCATAGGCATAAGCTTTTAACTTCTTAGAATGTGAGAGCGCATGAAAGGAATAGGGATTCAAGCTGAGAGACTCATGCCATTGGAAAGAAGGACTAGCCACACATACCTTGGTCGTTCCGCTAGTCTATCGCTCACTTGCTCTCCTTCAATACCACGTCGTTACCATCATGAGAGAATTCGTACTAACATTAGTTAATCGTCTACAAACGCATCGTTAGGTCTAGGAAGAATTGGGCAGCACTTCTCTTGTTTATACTATTTTTCCCATGTTTTATATTAACTCCCTACATTCACCATACTACTCACAATATCACAATCAACAATCATCATTCATGCACAATTAGTAAAATCCATCATTTTCCTCCAATTTTTTCCTATATTTCTACTTCTAGCTCATCTTTGTGTTTCCACGCATTTAACACTTGTTTCATGATATAAACATCATTCATAACGTATTCGTAATGACAACTCTTCAACTTTCATGATTCAATTCCACTATCACACACTTATGTCACTATTTACTCAATAATGACCCATTTCTATATTCTTCTATATTTCAAGTATGTGAACCTTTCAATACCTCAAACAACATGAATTTGTCGTGGAACTTACCTTGAATGATGGTTGAACAAGCTTGAGTTGAAATGCTTCACTTAGACAAAACCCTAGTTCCACCTTCTTTGGAATTTCTTCACTTAGATGTTCCTTTATTGTGTTCTTACACTTGATTCCATGAAATTAGTGTTGTTGGTCTTGATATGCCCTCTAATTCTCTTGAATTCTTGTGGAGGAAATATTTGGAGAGTTCTAGAAGTCTGTTGAGTTGTCTTGATGAAAAATGAAATGATATAAGCTTAAGTCCCTTTTAAAAATCACAAAATCTGATCTTTATGAATTCTTGTCGGGATGAACAGTGGTCGTAAACCCCCATTTACGGACCGTATTTTGATTTACGGTTCGTCCACTGTGGTCGTTTTTAAGCATATGAAAAACAGAAAGTTTTGGCTGAAGAACATGGTAGTTTAAGACCTGGTTTACGGTCCGTAAACCAGTTTACGGGGCCGTATTCTGGGTCGTATTTAACCATATTAACGCTGGACAGAAAGTTGATTCTTTTGGAACGATGGAATACGATTGCACTATACGGTCCCTAAATCACTTTACGGGCCGTATAGTGCCATATATGACCACTGGGCTAAAAACATTTCCGCAACTTCCTTATTTCCAAAAATGCATAATTAGCCATTCCCGACTTAGTAAAACATCATACACTCAAGCCCTTCATCGTTCTACTCATCACACAAGCACGGAAAGATTTCCGAGGTGTAACAATACCATACTTCACTCGAAAACTCCCCAACTTCCCTAGGAACAATTTCAATGCATTTCTTGCTTCCAAATTCATGAACTATCCCAACAACACACATATTAAAAACATTATTCTCACAATTAAAGAAACGACACGAAAGTAATGTTGGCTTCCAAATCAGCCCGTAACAATTCCAACATCAATTTGAATCATCAAATTCTCATTTTCATCATAGAATACATATCAACAACAACCAAATTATTACATAAAAATTAGTTCATCTTCCTACACCATACACACATGTACGGCAAACCCTCCAACATGCATAATTCCATGATTTTCATCCATCCATTTCTACATACTACAACATACACAAACCATTTATAACATATAAAAGAGGATTAAATCTTACCTTTTCTTCTCAACTCCTCAACTTGGCTAGAGTTGTGATTTTGCAACAAAGAGCGGTTTTCTTGTTTCAACACTTATACCACGTTGGAGAGGACCCTTGAATTAGTAGGAATGCTAGGAGAAAATATTTTTTGGGATCAAAATTGACGACTTCAATTTTCCATGGTCAAGGCCGAACCCCTCTACTCTTTCTCCTTCTTTCTTTTTCTTGAATGTTCTTGAAAATATGATGACAAATAATATTAGTCATCCTTTTTATTCACATGGGTTAAATTCCACTTGGGCCTTGGCCCATGGCCTATGGCCGGCCACCCCCTTGGGCTTTTTTTTTTTTATTATTATTTTTTTATTTTTCCAAGCCCAATTACTTCATGCCTATTTCTTGTAATTCATGGAACTATATTTCCAAATTTCCAATTTTGCCCTTAGCTGTTATATCCCACATTTTTTCGCATTCGGATAATTTAAGATAATTGCGGAAGATTAAGAACAAGACTATAATTTTGATCTTGTTTGGTGTACAAGTTGTTTATGAAAATTTGTAAGTGGGAATATTAAGAAAGGTCAAGGGCATGAAGCGAAATTCGCAATACGACTCGTGGAAATATGGAGGAAGACGAAGGAAAAATTTGGAAAATAATTTTTCATAAATTGTAGGACAAAAAAAAAGGTGGGCTTGCAATTAAAGAGGCCATTTGGGCCATTCAAAGGGGGTGGGATTAGGCCCAATTAGAAGCTTAATGAATAAGCTTAAAAGATGACTAAGTCATCTTTATTTCATAACATTTCCTAGAAATTTCTAGAATTTTAAAGAACAAAGAAGAAAGAAAGGGGAAGGGCCATTTCGGCCAAGACCCCAAAAATTCATGCCATGGAAATTGATCACAAAAAAAATATTTTCTCCTAGCAATCCCACCAATTGGAAGGCCCTTTACAACATGGAAGAGTTGTTGGAACAAGAAAATCATCCATTTGCACAAATTCATAATCTTAACCAAGAGGAAAGTTGAAGGAAAAAAGGGTAAGAACAAATCTTCTTTATATGTTATGGATGCTTGTGTATATTGTAGGATGTGTAAATGAATGAGAAACATGAAAACATGAATGTTGAAGTGTGGCCGTGTGAGTATGGTGTTGGCCGAATTTAGTTGCATTTGTGGAGAAATGATGAATTAATTTTACTAAGTATCATGATTGTTGTGGTATGTTGAAGTGAATGAAACTAATGAAAATATGTAGTGTGCATGTGTGGACGTGTGGTGCTAGAAGAGTGAGCAAATTTTATCTTGTATGTTGGTTGTTGTTGTAGTGAAATCTATGATGGAAACTGGAAGCTTAATAATTTTAGTTTAGGTGGTAATTGTTGGAAACTTGTTCTAGAAGTTTATGAAGATTGAATATGATGTTCTTGCATGTATGGCATATAAGGTTGTTAGTATGGTGTTGTTGGAATATAAATTATAAGGTTGTTATTGTTTTTGTTGGAGTTGGAAGGTCTTGAAGGAAGTAGTATGTTAATTGAAATTGTTATTATGATTGTTGGCATTGTTGTTGATAATTTGGCCGGGTTGAATTCCCGGATTGTTGTTGATTAAATTGGCTAAGTTGAAGTTTTGGAGATGGTGTATTTATAGGGGAAGTGCTGCCGAAATTTCGGTAGACAAATGCTACCTTAAGATTCAACTTCTAGATGCGCTAATTAAGGTTTGGTAAATATGACCAATTTGTAGATTTTGGCGGATTTGCAACTTGAATTTGGAGTAGCATAAGGAGCGGAGAAAGGTATGTAAGGTTTTATCCTTTCTTGCTTGGCATGTCTTAGGCATACTAGGTTGGATACGATCCTCGGGGACAACTCTATTTGTCACGACCCAACCCCGTAGGCCGTGACTAGTGCCCGATCTGGGCACTAAAACGCATTCTAGTATATGGCAGAAGACAACAAGGCTTTATTCTAAATTTAGATAATTTCCAGAAAAATTTCGGCAGAGTTCCCTTTGTTTTACGGACTATCCCAAATACCCTGCACGCAGAAAATACCAACAAAGGCCTCACAGGGCCAACAAAGCAACATCTAGATATATGCGGACCGGCCGCCGCGACGAAGGGGATCGCCCAAACACAACACATACACATATCTGTACAGAAAGATCCCAACCCACAAACATGTCTACAGACCTCTAAATGGACCAACAGAATCATATGGCGGGACAGGGCCCCGCCGTACCCATGAACGAGAATATACACATATAGAAGTGACAGACTGTACCAAAAGATGGCTCTGAATAAAAGAGCGCTCCAAATGGCGGAAAAGATATCCTAGACAGACGGATCGGCAAACCTGTCGTCAGTACCTGCGCGGCATGAAAACGCAGCCCCCGAGGAAAGGGGGTCAGTACGAAATATGTACTGAATATGTAAAGCCTGAGTTGCAGAAACAAAATCATAACTGGTATATAATGTACAGAAAGTAAACAGAAAATACAAGGTATCAAATATATATTTTCAAAACATGCGGAGTGTGTACAGAAACATATGTCATATCAAATCCGGCCCCTGCCAAGGGACTCAGCAGACAGAACGTGGTCACCCTCCCGACGCTGGTGCCACAACACAGAAGAATCAGAATAGGGGCATAACCCCATAACACAATATGTCATATCAGATGGCCATAGTAAATCATATCAGAACAAACGTACATGGCACAACATACTCCACAAACCCATGTACGCGTATACCTGCCCCCTCACATCGAGGCACGGCGAACAATGCAGGGGATTACGCTTGACAACATATCCTGGCCCGGGCTCAGTGTGGGAATCATTGGGGCATCCACGAATAGAGTAGTGAGAAACTAAATGCAGTTAAAATATCATAAATATTTTCAGAGACTCGATGAGGCATATTAATGACAAACACATCCAATGAAGTCGGACGGGATCATAATAAAAGCATTTCGGACATCATAATAAATTACAGAAGCATAACCTTCCTGAAGTCGTTCCGAGTGTCAAAATAATTTATCAGACTTAATAGAATATTTAAAACCATATTCGTTAGGTAATAAAAAGGGTAGTCGAAACGTTTCTTTCAAAAATCGTTCGAAAAGGAGACTTTAGTACATTAAGGGCAAAACCGGGAATAGCGGGCCCACCTCGGAACAAGCAAGGCGGTGGGCTCAAATTACGCCCTTTAAGCTTATGGGGTCACCTATAAAGGTTCTACGGACATTCTATAGCTTTTCAAGGAGTTTAGAGAAAGTTTGCATAATTTCAGGAAAGCATATCAAAATGGTTCAATTCTACTGAAGGAAAAACTGAGATTTTCTCTTGCGGATTCCGATGGCCAAGAAGGTCTTTTGAGGCCCGAATCCGATCCTAAAACACTTAGACATGCCAAAAGAAGGATCGGGGTAGCTTTACATACCTTTTGAGCTTTTTAAGCCTATCCAAGCTCACTCTCCGTTTCGTCGAAAATCTGCAAATGGTCACATTTACCAATTGTAGGTTATAGATGCTACAAGTTCAATTCAACTCTTATTTGTCTACCGAAATTTCGGCAGCACTTCCCCTATACATATAGCACCCCCGAGAATTTAACTCGGCCAAATCAATCAACAACAACCCAAACAACAACATCAACATCAACAAAGAACATTAAAAACACAATTATCCTTCAACTAGTCATTTTTCTCACAAGTTGACATAACCTTCATTCTAACCCAAACTTTCAAACTAACATCATTGATTTCACATCCGTTATCACTCAAGATCATCACAATATAGATTTAGAGACATTTCATATCAGTTTCCTTAAGTTATACACTCGATATACATAATATACAACTTTCCGCCATAGTCATAATTTATCCAAAACTCCTAATCTTTGGCATACGTATTCATAACATGTTTCCTTCTTCCAAGTTCATCAATACTTGTCATAATTAGCAACCTAATTACTTCATTTTCATAATGTCATAAAATCGTACTAAAACGACATAAGCTTCCATATTTCATTTCGATACAAACTTTTATCATTCTAACTTCATTTACATTACAAGAATCTCAATAACACAACTAACATACTAAACAAACTTAATCCATTCCATTCCAACTTCAACATAGTACACGGCCATATGCCCTTCTATCAACATCAACTAAATTCATGCAACTTTCAATTCCTATATGCATTTCACACAACCACAACTAAGATATAACATGAATTCTATACATTGTGGCTATACAACATATACATACTCACGGCCATATAGCTATAACACACACCCACTTTGCAAACTTCCATTTCTTCACACAATCAACTCATTTCTACATACTACAACACAAACAAGACTTCATAACACAATAATAAGGGATAAATTCTCACCTTTTTACTCAATCTTCTTCACTTGAATATAAGGTCAACTTGAAGGAACAAGACCTCTTTCTTCCAAACCAACTACACCAAGTTGAGAAGGGACCTAGAATTAGTAGGATTCCAACAAGAAAATAATTTTGTAGGCAAGATTTGGAGGGGGTAATTTTTCTATGCCAAACCCGAAATGGTCTCTAGTGTTGCTCTTGTTCTTGTTTTTCTTTCCTTGTCTTATTTTTCTCTTGAACCTTCTTAAGAGTTAAAGACTAATATTCACTAATTAGCACATGGGAAATATCTTAAAGGCATGGGTTTGGGCCATATCAAGAAATGGGCCTCATTGTGCTTCTTATTTTTGCAAGCCCAAATGGCTACAAATTTTATTTTTGCAATTCCCGAAACCAATTTCCGAAATTCCACGTTTTGCCCTTAGCCTTATCCCACACTTCCACGATAATATTCTTTCATACATAAGTCTTATGTTCAACAAACTATCAAATTTAACCTTATATCTCAAGAATCCAATATTTATCGAATTTTTCCAAACGTGTGAAAACATGGGATATAACATCCTCCCCCCCTTTAGAACATTCGTCCTCGAATGTAAAATTAATCTTATAGGGTTGGAAAATAACTTGGGGGAGTTTCTAATTATAGACAACACATATGACATACGATTGGTATTAAAATGAAATTAAGTAGGGATTCAAGGTTACCTGTGGGCATAGGGAACAGATGAGGGTATTTCTTCTTCATTTTCTCTTCGGCCTCCCATGTCATTTCCTCCCTATTCTCGTTCCGCCACAGTACCTTAACAGAGGCTACATCCTTATTACGGAGCCTCCGTACCTGACGATCCAAAATAGATACAGGCTGCTCCTCGTACGATAGTTGCTCCGTCACTTGAATATCATCTGCAGGGAATATTCTGGAAGGGTCACCGATGCACTTACGAAGCATAGAGACGTGAAATACCGGATGTACCGCTTCCAAGTCAGATGGCAAATCTAACTCATAGGCGACATTTCCAATTTTTCGCACGATCAGATAAGGCCCAATATAACGCGGACTAAGCTTACCCTTTCTGCCGAACCGCATTACGCCTTTCATAGGCGATACCTTCAGAAATACCCAATCACCAACCTGGAATTCCAAAGGACGACGCCGTTTGTCAGCGTATGATTTTTGTCGACTCTGGGCTGCCAATAGTCGTTCCCGAATAAGTTTCACCTTATCAACGGCCTGCTGGATCATATCTGGGCCGATTAATTCTGTCTCGCCAATATCAAACCAGCCGATAGGTGACCTGCATTTCCTACCATATAAAGCCTCGTACGGAGCCATCTGGATGCTAGAATGGTAGCTGTTATTATAAGAAAATTCAATCAATGGCAAGTGATCCTCCCAGCTACCTCTGAAATCAATAACGCAGGCCCGCAACATATCTTCAAGCGTCTGGATAGTGCGCTCGGCCTGTCCGTCACTCTGAGGATGGAAAGCTGTGCTCAGGCTCAGCTGAGTCCCTAATCCTTCCTGAAAAGATCTCCAGAAGTTCGCTGTGAACTGAGCACCTCTGTCAGTGATAATAGATATAGGAACTCCATGAAGCTTCACTATTTCTTTAATATAAAGCCTGGCATAATCCTCGGCGGAATAAGTAGTTCTGACGGGGAGAAAATGGGCTGATTTTGTCAGCCTATCAACAATAACCCAGATGGAATCATACTTTCGTGGAGTGCGAGGCAACCCTGTAATGAAGTCCATATTAATGATCTCCCACTTCCACGTCGGAATTTCCATTTCCTGCAACAGTCCACCCGGTTTCTGATGTTCAATTTTGACCTGTTGACAATTGGGACACTGGGCGACGAACTCTGCGATATCCCGTTTCATGCCATCCCACCAGTATAAGCATCGGAGATCATGGTACATCTTTGTAGACCCAGGATGGACCGAATAGCGAGCATAATGTGCCTCGCTCATAACCTGCTGCCGAAGACCTGCAATATCAGGTACACACAACCTGCCCCTGAATAATAAAGTCCCGTCCGGAGTGAACTCGAACGGAGTCTTCCCCTTATCATAGGTCGTGTCTCTGTATCGTGCCAAAACAGGATCTTCATATTGATGCCGCTTGATATCTTCCTTAATAGATGACTCAGAAACCCCTCGGACAGAAATCCGTGTACCTCCAGAATCGGCCAGACGAACCCCAAGATTAGCCAACTGATGAATGTCACGTACTATCTCTCTCCTATCTGGCTGTAAATCTACCAGGCTGCCCATAGATTTCCGGCTAAGCGCATCTGCAACAACATTAGCCTTGCCCGGATGATACAGAATATCCACATCATAGTCTTTCAGGAGCTCCAGCCACCTCCGCTGCCGCAAATTAAGCTCTTTCTGTCTGAAAATATACTGGAGACTCTTATGATCTGTATAGATATCAACATGAACGCCATATAAATAATGTCTCCATATCTTCAGGGCATGGATCACCGCTGCAAGCTCCAGATCGTGAGTAGGATAATTCTTTTCATGCTTTTTCAATTGCCGAGAAGCATAAGCTATAACTCTACCGTGCTGCATCAATACACAGCGCAATCCCACACCAGAAGCGTCACAATAAATAACATATCCATCGGGTCCCTCTGGAAGAGTCAAAACTGGGGCTGTAGTCAGCTTCTCTTTCAGCAACTGGAAGCTTCGTTCACAAGCATCAGTCCACTGGAACTTGGCTCCCTTCTGAGTTAGCCTTGTCAAAGGCGCTGAAATCGAAGCAAACTTTTCCACAAATCTTCTGTAATAGCCAGCTAACCCCAGGAAACTACGTACCTCTGTGGGCGTCGTGGGTCTGGGCCAATTTTTCACGGCCTCAATCTTCTGTGTATCCACCCGGACACCATCAGCTGCAATAATATGCCCCAGAAATGCCACTGAAGCCAGCCAGAATTCACATTTAGAAAATTTTGCATATAATTCCTGATGCCGAAGTACCCCCAATACCGCTCTCAGATGATCTGCGTGCTCTGCCTCGGACCGAGAATAAACCAGGATATCATCGATAAATACAATTACGAACATGTCTAAGAATGGCCTGAATACCCGGTTCATTAAATCCATGAATACCGCAGGAGCATTAGTCAGCCCAAAAGACATAACTCTGAATTCATAATGCCCATATCTGGTCCGGAATGCTGTCTTAGGAATATCGGCCTCCCGTACCCGTACTTGATGATAGCCAGACCGAAGATCTATCTTCGAAAAATACTTGGCGCCCTGCAACTGATCAAACAAATCTTCAATTCTGGGGAGGGGGTATTTATTCTTTATGGTTACCTTATTCAGCTGTCGATAATCAATACACATACGCAACGACCCGTCTTTCTTACGCACAAATAATACCGGGGCTCCCCAAGGCGAAGTACTGGGTCTAATAAAGCCTTTTTCTAACAGATCCTTCAACTGCTCTTTCAGTTCTTTCAATTCTGCCGGTGCCATTCTGTACGGGGGAATAGATATCGGCTGAGTATCTGAAAGCAAATCAATAGTAAAATCTATCTCCCGCTCTGGAGGAAGGCCTGGAAGCTCTTCTGGGAACACATCTGGAAATTCATTAACCACGGGAACTGACTGAAGAGTCGGCGTTTCTGCTGTCAAGTCTTGTACCCTAACCAGATGATAAAAATAACCCTTTCTGATCATTTTCTTTGCCTTAAGGTATGAAATAAACTTACCTTTCGGCGATGCTGTATTACCGGCCCATTCTATAACTGGCTCCCCAGGAAACTGGAAACGAACTACCTTATTTTGGCAGTCAACATTAGCATAACAGGAGGCTAGCCAGTCCATTCCCATAATAACATCGAACTCGACCATACCTAACTCCACCAGATCTGCCTTGGTGTCACGGCCACATACAATTACGGAACAATTTTTATATACCTGCTTTGCTACAATAAAGTCCCCAATCGGTGTGGCTACCTTAAGCGGCTCTATAGGTTCAGATATTATACCAATTTTACAAGCAACCAGAGGCGAAATATATGACAAAGTCGAACCTGGATCAATCAATGCATACACAGACCGAGAGAAAACCAATAATGTACCTGTAACGACATTAGGCGATGCCTCCTGATCCTGGCGGCTGGACAGAGCATAGATGCGGTTCGAAGGACCGCTAGTACTAGAAGCTCCACCACGGCCTCTGCCGCGACCCGCTGGTGCTGAAGTACCTGGCCCCGTAGGGCGCATATCCACTGATGAAGATGAAGACCTGGCGGCTGATCCGGTAGGCTGCGCTGCACCACCCGAACTACCCTTATACGGGCAATCTCTCACAGAATGGCCCTGACGGCCACAAGAAAAACATGCACCGGTGGCTCTGTAGCACTCCCCAGGATGGTATCTGCCACAATAAGAACACTGAGGCCTAGGTGGCCTCGTCTGACCAGAACCCCTGTCTGTCCGCGAACCTGAAGCCCTGGAGCTCTGACCTGCTCCTGAATAACCTGGGCTATCAAATCTGCGACCTGTAGGCTGTGGAGGTGCGCTCTGAGCCGGCTGGGATAGATGTCTGCTAGGCTGCTGCGGCTGCTGAGGCTGCCTGCCCTGAGAATCTCCAGAATACCCATATGATCTGGCCCTCTTGGGCTGTCTCCGATCCTGGCTCCTATCAGGCTGACGCTCCCTATGCCGGTCCTCCATGCCCTGGGCGTGGGCCTGAATCCGGGCAATATCCATGCCGGGCTGAGCAGCCAATACTAAACAGCTGTCGACAAAATAACGGTCCAGCCCCATAATATACCTGTGCATCCTGTCAGCCATAGTAGCTACCACAGCAGGTGCGTATCGGGCCAATGAGTCGAACTCCATACTATACTCTCGAACACTGCGACCCCTCTGTCTCAGCAATAAGAATCTGTCAGCCTTGGCTCGCCGTAGCTCCGGAGGCAGAAAGTGGCTAAGAAAAGCCTCAGAAAAATCATCCCAAACTGCTGGGGGAGCGTCGTCGCCTCTGGATAACTCCCATGACTCGTACCAATTTGCCGCTATATCATACAACCGGTAAGAAGCCAATGTGACTGACTCTGTCGCGGAAGCATTAATAAACTGTAAGGTGCGCCGCATCTTCCTGATGAACTCCTCGGGATCCTCCTCGGGCTTTGTCCCGAAAAACTCTGGAGGGCCACAAGTCAAGAACTCACGGGCTCTCGAACTGTCACGCCTGTAAGCCCGGTCACCTCCCAGTCCGTGCCCCTGAACCTGTCCTGCCACAAGTCTAGTCAATAGCTGGACTGCCTCTCTCATAGTCTGATCCTCAGTCCCTGGCCGTGGAGCTGGAGGCTCAGGTACTGGAATATCGGGAGCTGGCGGTGGAGCCGCCCCTCGACCTGCAGCTGCTGCTGCTCCAATCTCCTCTACATGTGGCAGTGTGGAAGAGCCCTCTGCCGGGGGCAAAACATCAGGAGCAATATGAGCATGGGCCCTGGTAACCCTCTGGGCCCGACTAGTCTCTCCCGTAGCCGTTGCGTTGGCCTTTTGGGCCGCTGTCGCCTTTTTTGGAGGCATAACTGCAAATGTAACAATTTGTTAGGGAGGAATCATCCTGATAACACAGTTCTATCGCACGATCTAAGACAGAAAGAAGGGTAGTATCCTAAATGCCCTGTAGCCTCCCGTCTATAGGTGTGGTGCACAACACACCGATAAACAAGACTCTACTAGACACGGTCTGTAGACATTCCGAGGACGAACCGCTCTGATACCACTTTTGTCACGACCCAACCCCGTAGGCCGTGACTAGTGCCCGATCTGGGCACTAAAACGCATTCTAGTATATGGCAGAAGCCAACAAGGCTTTATTCTAAATTTAGATAATTTCCAGAAAAATTTCGGCAGAGTTCCCTTTGTTTTACGGACTATCCCAAATACCCTGCACGCAGAAAATACCAACAAAGGCCTCACAGGGCCAACAAAGCAACATCTAGATATATGCGGACCGGCCGCCGCGACGAAGGGGATCGCCCAAACACAACACATACACATATCTGTACAGAAAGATCCCAACCCACAAACATGTCTACAGACCTCTAAATGGACTAACAGAATCATATGGCGGGACAGGGCCCCGCCGTACCCATGAACGAGAATATACACATATAGAAGTGACAGACTGTACCAAAAGATGGCTCTGAATAAAAGAGCGCTCCAAATGGCGGAAAAGATATCCTAGACAGACGGATCGGCAAACCTGTCGTCAGTACCTGCGCGGCATGAAAACGCAGCCCCCGAGGAAAGGGGGTCAGTACGAAATATGTACTGAATATGTAAAGCCTGAGTTGCAGAAACAAAATCATAACTGGTATATAATGTACAGAAAGTAAACAGAAAATACAAGGTATCAAATATATATTTTCAAAACACGCGGAGTGTGTACAGAAACATATGTCATATCAAATCCGGCCCCTGCCAAGGGACTCAGCAGACAGAACGTGGTCACCCTCCCGACGCTGGTGCCACAACATAGAAGAATCAGAATAGGGGCATAACCCCATAACACAATATGTCATATCAGATGGCCATAGTAAATCATATCAGAACAAACGTACATGGCACAACATACTCCACAAACCCATGTACGCGTATACCTGCCCCCTCACATCGAGGCACGGCGAACAATGCAGGGGATTACGCTTGACAACATATCCTGGCCCGGGCTCAGTGTGGGAATCATTGGGGCATCCACGAATAGAGTAGTGAGAAACTAAATGCAGTTAAAATATCATAAATATTTTCAGAGACTCGATGAGGCATATTAATGACAAACACATCCAATGAAGTCGGGCGGGATCATAATAAAAGCATTTCGGACATCATAATAAATTACAGAAGCATAACCTTCCTGAAGTCGTTCCGAGTGTCAAAATAATTTATCAGACTTAATAGAATATTTAAAACCATATTCGTTAGGTAATAAAAAGGGTAGTCGAAACGTTTCTTTCAAAAATCGTTCGAAAAGGAGACTTTAGTACATTAAGGGCAAAACCGGGAATAGCGGGCCCACCTCGGAACAAGCAAGGCGGTGGGCTCAAATTACGCCCTTTAAGCTTATGGGGTCACCTATAAAGGTTCTACGGACATTCTATAGCTTTTCAAGGAGTTTAGAGAAAGTTTGCATAATTTCAGGAAAGCATATCAAAATGGTTCAATTCTACTGAAGGAAAAACTGAGATTTTCTCTTGCGGATTCCGATGGCCAAGAAGGTCTTTTGAGGCCCGAATCCGATCCTAAAACACTTAGACATGCCAAAAGAAGGATCGGGGTAGCTTTACATACCTTTTGAGCTTTTTAAGCCTATCCAAGCTCACTCTCCGTTTCGTCGAAAATCTGCAAATGGTCACATTTACCAATGGTAGGTTATAGATGCTACAAGTTCAATTCAACTCTTATTTGTCTACCGAAATTTCGGCAGCACTTCCCTTATACATATAGCACCCCCGAGAATTCAACTCGGCCAAATCAATCAACAACAACCCAAACAACAACATCAACATCAACAAAGAACATTAAAAACACAATTATCCTTCAACTAGTCATTTTTCTCACAAGTTGACATAACCTTCATTCTAACCCAAACTTTCAAACTAACATCATTGATTTCACATCCATTATCACTCAAGATCATCACAATATAAATTTAGAGACATTTCATATCAGTTTCCTTAAGTTATACACTCGATATACATAATATACAACTTTCCGCCATAGTCATAATTTATCCAAAACTCTTAATCTTTGGCATACGTATTCATAACATGTTTCCTTCTTCCAAGTTCATCAATACTTGTCATAATTAGCAACCTAATTACTTCATTTTCATAATGTCATAAAATCGTACTAAAACGACATAAGCTTCCATATTTCATTTCGATACAAACTTTTATCATTCTAACTTCATTTACATTACAAGAATCTCAATAACACAACTAACATACTAAACAAACTTAATCCATTCCATTCCAACTTCAACATAGTACACGTCCATATGCCCTTCTATCAACATCAACTAAATTCATGCAACTTTCAATTCCTATATGCATTTCACACAACCACAACTAAGATATAACATGAATTCTATACATTGTGGCTATACAACATATACATACTCACGGCCATATAGCTATAACACACACCCACTTTGCAAACTTCCATTTCTTCACACAATCAACTCATTTCTACATACTACAACACAAACAAGACTTCATAACACAATAATAAGGGATAAATTCTTACCTTTTTACTCAATCTTCTTCACTTGAATATAAGGTCAACTTGAAGGAACAAGACCTCTTTCTTCCAAACCAACTACACCAAGTTGAGAAGGGACCTAGAATTAGTAGGATTCCAACAAGAAAATAATTTTGGAGGCAAGATTTGGAGGGGGTAATTTTTCTATGCCAAACCCGAAATGGTCTCTAGTGTTGCTCTTGTTCTTGTTTTTCTTTCCTTGTCTTATTTTTCTCTTGAACCTTCTTAAGAGTTAAAGACTAATATTCACTAATTAGCACATGGGAAATATCTTAAAGGCATGGGTTTGGGCCATATCAAGAAATGGGCCTCATTGTGCTTCTTATTTTTGCAAGCCCAAATGGCTACAAATTTTATTTTTGCAATTCCCGAAACCAATTTCCGAAATTCCACGTTTTGCCCTTAGCCTTATCCCACACTTCCACGATAATATTCTTTCATACATAAGTCTTATGTTCAACAAACTATCAAATTTAACCTTATATCTCAAGAATCCAATATTTATCGAATTTTTCCAAACGTGTGAAAACACGGGATATAACACTATTCTCCGGAATCCGCACCTAAAGTTTCTCCTTTTTCATTCAATAGAATTGAATTAGAAAGTGTGCGAAATGTTGGAAAAACCTCCGAAGCATCTAGAACTTCCATAAATATGACCTGACTACCTTAAAACCCCCACGAGTGACGTCATGAAATGTAATGTATGTAAATTTGGTACGCCGCCTCATTTGACCCGAGGTGGGCCCATTGTTCCCGGATTTTCCTTATTGTTCCGTTTATCAAGTGACAAGTACGTAACTATTCCAATGAGAATATTTCTATGATAATAATGATAATGATGATGTAAGGAAGAGAATATGTCCATGATAAGTATGACAAGAATGATTCCATGACCAAGTGTCTTAAGTCAAGAATTCAATGTGAGTATGAAAGTGCCCAACTAGTTCATGATCTTTAATTCTATTCCTTGGTCATGACGTTATTCTCTAAAGATTTCAAAGCACATGAATTGATGTCTATGATGCCCATGATTTCATACTATGTTTTCTTCTAATGCCATTCTCCGTTGATAGTCTCGCCTTAAAATACTCGTTCCTTCCAGGTGAGACAAAGCGATCACGGTTATTCCATAATGTAATCGGAGGTCACCGACCTTACGTCACTCCGATGGATACATGATTTTCTTTGGGCTCTCCTGCATGCTTATATGACATATGTATATGAGATATGAATATGTACATGGGGTCGGGGGACAGGATACATGGGGATTGGAAGGGAAACATGTTTCATTGCCACCTGGTCAGCTGGCTTACTATCCCGGACGCGGGATATATGGGCGAGCCGATGTATTTCGGTGCTATGTGGCCGAGCCGACATTGTTCAGTCCTATGCTATGACCCGACATGATATGACATGATATGTTATGACATGATATGATGTGACACGCTATGATATGACATGATATGATATAATATGACATGACATGATATGATATGATACGACATGATATGACATGACCAGATAAAGCATGCATGGCATTCGCCCCCAGGGCACTCATATGTTCAGGTTACTCTTTTGTTCCATGATATGCTCAGACAGAAGTACCCCATACCTATATGATTGGGCAGTTTACATGTAAATGTGTATATGTCGTTGCAAAAAGGGAAAGTTAGCTTACTTGATATCTGCCCTAAGAGGCAAGCAGAGGTACAAGTTATGTTCTTACTATATACTATTCTCTATGTCTTCTACCATGATCCTATGTTATTACTCTTGCCTTACATACTCAGTACATTGTTCGTACTGACCCCTCTTCTTCGGGGGCTGCGTTCATGCCGCGCAGGTACACCCAGATGAGTGAAGCTAGCAGAGAAGACGTTCCAGCGGGGTCGGTAGACTCCACTTGTTCTGGAGTGCTGCCGAGTCAGTGTATATGAGCCATGATGTTTTGTTCGATGTTAGAGACTTTGCAGACAGAGTCGTAGGTATAGAGTGTCAGCTTTGTAGACGGCTTCGCCAGTCAATATGTTATTATGTTCATGTCACGGGTCCTATATGATGATAGACTTTACTTATGAAAAAAAATATTGGAGAGCTTACTATGTATTTTATTCTTAAGTGATTCAAGAGTTTATGTATGTAATAAGAGTCAGTGGGTTCGCTCGGCTCCAGATATGGGGTCGGGTGCCCATCACACCCTGTCGGGATTGGGGTGTGACATTAGCCTTCCTCAATATTTCCACATCCATAACTCTTATAAACAACTTGTGTGCTAAACAAGGTTTAAAAATATAGGCTTGCTCTCAACCTCCCGCAATTGTCTTGAATTATCCGAATGCACGAAATGCAGGATATAACATGTTGGTATTGTTGTTGGTGATTTAGGCCGAGTTGAATTCCCGGGGTTGTTGAATTTACTGGGGAAATGCTGTCGAAATTTCTGTAAATAAAGTGTTGGGTGAGGATTGGACTTCTAAGTATCTATAGCTAATGTTTGGTATATACTAATATTGTTGTAGATCTTGCGGAGCCAAAGACTTGAATTCGGATTAGCTTAGGAAGCGGGCAAAGGTATGTAAGGCTTACCCTTTCTTTCTTTTGGCATGATCCTTATGAAACGAACAGACGACGTATATTTGTGATTTCAAAGAAGCTCCTATTCTTAGAGCCACTAGGATGGCTAATATTCTTGATTTCTATAAGCTACTTCATATGGTTTTGATACACATCTATGATTCCCGAAGCTCTATTTGATATGTTTCAGAGTTTTCCTATGATTCTTATTCACTTCATGACATGAGTACGCTCGGTATAGTTGAGCTTATTGTATGGTTGAATAACGAGTAAAGCATAAAGAGTTCATGTCCCTAAAAGGGTTCTGTAAGTATTAATGTCTCTAAATTTTGTATACAGTCTTGGATTGCTTTGGAAATGTTCGTAGAGGTTTTGTGATAAAAGTGTCCATAACTTTCTCATACTAAACCGGATTGACTTGAAACGTGTTTACGATCCTCAAGTGTCGGTTTGTGTACTTATCTTTCGAGTCTTGAAAGAAAATTAATTTGTGTGCATACAGTCTCTCACTACTCTGCTCGTGCATGCCTCAATATGTCCTTCACTGAGTCCCAGGCTAGGATACGTTCTCGTGCGTACTCCACTGCATTGTTCACCGAGTCCCTCACTAGAGGGTCGGGACACGTTATATATATATTTGATGATATGATGATACGGGGATGGTGGCCAGGATGGCAGATGATGATTCCATTCACCGAGTCCCTCACTAGAGGGCCGGGACACGTTATGCATATATGATATATGATGTTGACATATATGATTTTATCCACCGAGTCCCTCACTAGAGGGCCGGGACACGTTATATGTATATATGGTATATGATGTTGACATGCATGATTTTCATTTCAAAAGGTTAGTGTAATGATGTTTTTAACAGTCATACTTGTTTCTGATAAGTCTCCGTTTTAGTTGTGATCCTCTTTACTGTACTTCATGCCTTACATACTCAGTACATATTCCATACTGACCCTCTGTTCTTCGAGGGCTGCGTTTCATGCCCGCAGGTACAGACGCTCACGTGCGTGACCCGACAACTTAGGACATCTATCATGTTGCTTTGGAGTGCCCCCTTGTTCTAGAGCCCATACTTTTGGTACATATCCTTCCATTGTATATATATATATCTATATATAAGACTATTTCAGGGTACGTGTCACGACCCGACAAGGGGACCGCGACGAGCACCCGGTGCTAGCCCACCCGGGCACCCCATAGCTTACACTTATGCTTGCATCTAGGTGAGCCACATCATTAATCATACATCTCTAAGCATAAATCATACTAGTCCCATTGGACGACAACATCTTTAATCATCATAGGCGTCTGTGCCACAACAATGTACATGGGCCGACGAGGCCATCAAAAGGACATACAAAATATAGGCCTTCAAGGCCAGACATATCTAACCTTATACACGTGACTACGAGCCTCTAAGAGTATAACATATCACATGAGCGGGACAGGACCCCGCTATGCCCATAATTATGTACACAAAAGAATAAGTACCCAAAAGCCACGGCTCCGAAAGAAATGGAGCTCTACTATGCAATCTCTGAATAAGCAGCTATGGATCAAGTCTATCTCCCCACGCACCTGCGGGCATGACACAGCAACCACAAAAAAAAGGACGTCAGTACGAAGAATATACTGAGTATGTAAAGCATGATAAACACCAATGTAGAAGCATCATAGAAAATATATGAAGTGGCATAGGGGGGGGGGGGGTGGAGACAATTACATCATCATCATGGCACTTACTTGCCTTTCATAGGAACATTCCATTTCTCATGCTTATTTCATAGTAGTGCTCGTACCATACTTATGCTCGTATTCGTATACATGTCCTTATTCGTATTCATATACATAGTCTTATCACATTCATATTCATATTTCATACATAGTCATTTCATATACATATAGCATTTACATAGCATACCCGACCTCATAGGATCGGTGTTTCATACATATTTGGCCAACAACGGCTCAAGGTCACTCATACCTGGCCCTACCAAGGCTTCAGGGTTATCCGTACCATCTGCAGAGGTGTGCGCGCGTTTCGTAATCATATACATACTTTTTACATATTCACGTACATATATCCTACCCGGCGTTATAAGCTCGGGGTGTCATTATAGCCCTTCATAGGCACATGTAAGTATAATAGCCCATAGGCACATTCATCATTATTATCATCGACATTTTCGCTACATCTATATCTTATGCTTACTCGTCATATGGGGTGCGTAGTACGATCGTAGTACATATCGAGGATCGTGAGCATATGAGCTCGGAGTGTCAATCATTTGAATACAACATACTCATATAGAGGATTTAAGAGTTTGGCCAAGGAACCGTGCCTTATGAAAGAAGGGTTAGCCTTACATACCTTTTCGTCGGACTATTCTACACTTGCACGTTTCCTTCCAATGCTAGCATCTATACCTTCATTAATATCATAACAATGGCCATTAGTCATTCACATTATCCATATTATCTAGATTCCTTAATTTTCCTCTAATTCACCCATATTTATGGTCATAACATCCAACTTCTTCCATTCGTCTAAAGTGTCTAGTTCATGATCTTAGTACCATTTATAATACATTCATATCACAACACGACAACATCCATGATTCGATTCAAACTATTCCTCAAAATGTCACTATTCATCATTCATGACCTACTTGACCATATTTTCTACAATCCATGTATTTCTACTCTTCAATACCTTAAACATCATGTAAAAATCATGAATCTTACCTTAGAAGTTGTTGGAACAAGCTTTGGTTAATAATACTCCACTTTGAGCAAAACCCTAGTTTTTCTCCATTTTGGATTTCTTGACTTAGATGATCTTTGGTGATTCCCTTACTCTTGATTCACTTATTTAAGGTTGTTGATCCTCAAATATCCTTGAAAACTTGTGTAATAAATGTAGAGAGAAGTTTTAGGGAGAAGTGGTGTAATGTTGTAATGAAATAAAACAAGTGTTGGTTCCCTTATTTAATGAATTGCAAAATCTGTGCTGAGGTGAACAGTGGTCGTCCATCATGGTTTACGGCCCGTATTGCAGTTTACGGACCGTCCCTCGCGATCATCTTTAACCATTCCCAAAACCAGAAGCTTTGGCTGCTTGCATGGTGATTTACGACCATGGTTTACGAGCCGTAAATCACTTTACGGTCCGTCCTCCAGGTCATATTTTACCATTTCTCGACTGGTAGAAAGTTGAAGCCTTGCATGGCAGTTTACAACCTGCTAGTTTACGGACTGTATACCAGTTTACGGTCCATCCTAGCACTTTACGACCACTGGGCAGTTGCAATTCTGCAACTTCCCATATTTCTTTGACTTCTCATTTTAATCACCCACGTCCATGCACATGCATTGCTTACCTTATATCTCATCTTAACTTAGCCAACTTTCTCCTCTCACATCGGATACCTTCGAAATCTCGCCTAAGGTCATCAAACGTCGTTTCTTGCTCATGGATATCATGCACTTATACTTATCACTAGTTCGTTCACTTACGTACCAACGGAAATTTTTTCCGAAGTGTAACAGTACGGTGGGGCCCTGTCCCGCCATCTGATGTCGTTGTTACTCTTAGAGGCCTGTAGACATGTATGTGGGTCGTGGGTCGTTATTGTTCAAACATGTTAATATGGGTTATGTTTGGCATTTCCCTACACTACGATAGCTTGATCGGTTTGTGTGTTATATTATAAGTAACGATTTCAACGATATATTGTCTTGTATGAATTAAAGTGCTCGGGAATTCTACAGAAATTTTTCCAGAGTTGCCCTTATAATATGGCGCTACCATCCTGCCACAACAACCCATAATATCGATGTCACACAGGGCCACAACATAACAACATAAAATTTTGGCCACACATGACCGAAAAGCAAAAAGGAAAATATACATACCTTATGATCTTGACGTCTCATCTTGGGCTTCTTCCAAGGGATGAAATAAATGTGGGTATTTGGATCGCATACTCTCTTCTGCTTCCCATGTCATCTCCTCTCGTACTTGCCTCCGTACTTGCCTGAGGCCACTTCTTTGTTTCTAAGCCTCCGTACTTGCCTGTCTAATATGTCAATGGGTACCTCTTCATAAGTCAATTTCTCTGTCACTTGCACATCATTTACTGGGACGATCCTAGTAGGATCTCCAATGCATTTTCGAAGCATCGAGATGTGGAACACTGGATGGATTGACTCCAACTCAGGAGGTAGATCTAACTCATAGGCCACTTTGCCTATTTTGCGCACAATCTCATATGGCCCAATATACAGGGGACTAAGCTTCCCCTTTTTCCCAGATCTCATAAAGCCCTTCATTGGCGACACTTTCAAGAACACCCAATCTTTCACTTCGAACTCTAAGTCTCTTCGACGATTATCCGCATAAGACTTTTGATGACTTTGGGCTGCTAACAACCGATCTTGTATGAGCTTGACTTTCTCTATAGCTTGCTGGACCAAGTCTGGCCCTATCAATTTAGTCTCTCCTGTTTTAAACCACTCAATTGGGGATCTACAATTTCTCCCATATAGAGCTTCATGCGGTGCCATTTGAATGCTGGAATGATAGCTATTATTGTAAGAAAATTCAATGAGTGGTAAATGATCATCCCAATTTCCTCCAAAATCTACCATACATGCTCGTAACATATCCTCAAGAGTCTGAATAGTACGTTCAGCTTGTCCATCGGTCTGGGGATGAAATGTCGTGCTAAGGATAACTCGGGTCCCTAAACCCTCTTGGAAAGACCTCCAAAACTTAACTGTAAACTGAGTCCCTCTATCGGAGATAATAGATATCGGGACGCCATGGATTTTTACTATCTCTTTAAGATAAAGCTTCGCATAATCTTCTGCCTCATAGGTCGTCCTGACCGGTAAGAAATGAGCTGACTTGGTGAGTCTATCCACAATCACCCATATGAAATCATACTTACGTCGACAACGGGTTAAGCCTGAAATGAAGTCCATGTTAATCACTTCCCACTTCCACGTTGGGATTTCTATAGCTTGCAATAATCCACCCGGCTTTTGGTGCTCGATTTTCACTTGTTGAAAATTAGGACACTGAGCTACGAATTCCGCTATATCTTTCTTCATCCCGTTCCACCAATATATAGACTTAAGATCATGATACATCTTCGTCGCTGCGGGGTGAACGGAGTAACGAGAACCATGAGTTCTCTCAAAATCTGGTGGCGTAGACTTGCCGCATCAGGGACACATAATCTGCCTCGGCATCGGAGAACTCCGTCTCCTGAAATATCAAATGCTGA
This sequence comes from Lycium barbarum, assembly GCF_019175385.1. Taxonomy (NCBI): domain Eukaryota; kingdom Viridiplantae; phylum Streptophyta; class Magnoliopsida; order Solanales; family Solanaceae; genus Lycium; species Lycium barbarum. The sequence goes on along the minus strand of NC_083338.1, from coordinate 64,064,491 downwards.
CTCCTCTTTCTGAGGGAGTGTATCTCTGAGCTGCATTAGCATGGGATCCTCATATTGTCGCTCTTTTACTTTCGCTACTAGTGATGAAACTGCTGAATTCTGAATAGTAGCTCCGCTGCTACCTGAGTCCACTACTCGGACTCCTAGGCTAGCTAACTGTTGAAGCTCACTGGCCATCTCTTTCTTTTCTGGTCGTACATCACTTAGACTTCCCATCGTCCTACGGCTAAGAGCATCAGCCACAACATTTGCCTTTCTAGGGTGGTATAGGATCTCAACATCATAGTCTTTTAGCAACTCTAGCCATCGTCGTTGCCGCAAATTCAACTCTTTCTGCTTGAAGATGTATTGAAGACTCTTACGATCTGTGTAAATATCCACGTGGACACCATATAAGTAATGTCTCCATATCATTAATGCATGGACGACCGCGGCCAATTCTAAGTCATGGGTAGGATAATTCTGCTCATGTTTCCGCAATTGCCTTGAAGCATACGCAATCACTTTGCCATGTTGCATCAACACACATCCTAGCCCAACACCTGAAGCATCGCAATAAACAACATATCCTTCCAATCCCTCTGGAAGTGTCAGAATTGGGGCAGAAGTCAATCGACCCTTTAACTCTTGGAAACTACGTTCACAAGCATCTGTCCATTGAAACTTGGCTGATTTCTGTGTCAACTTTGTGAGTGGTGCAGAAATAGAGGAAAAACCTTCAACGAATCTCCTGTAATAACCTGCTAAGCCCAGAAAGCTACGAACCTCTGTAGGAGTTGTGGGTCTTGGCCAAGTTTTCACGGCCTCAATCTTTTGACTATCCACTCGGATACCATCAGCTGCAACAATATGCCCTAAAAATGCCACTGAGTTCAACCAAAACTCGCATTTGGAAAACTTCGTGAATAACTCCCGAGTTCGAAGAACTCCAAGGACAATACGCAAATGATCCACGTGTTCTACCTCGGATCTAGACTACACCAAGATGTCATCGATAAATACTATCACAAATAAATCCAGAAAGGGCCTGAACACATTATTCATCAAATCCATAAATACCGTCGGCACGTTCGTTAGCCCAAATGACATTACCCGGAATTCAAAATGACCATATCTCGTTCTGAAGGCTATCATAGGGATATCTTTCTCCCTAACTCTCACTTGGTGATACCCTGACCTCAAATCAATCTTTGAAAACCATTTGGCACCTTTCAATTAATCAAATAAATCGTCAATCCTCGGGAGAGGATATTTATTCTTAATCGTCACCTTATTCAATTGCCGGTAATCGATGCACATTCTCAAAGAGCCATCTTTCTTTCAGACAAACAATACGGGCGCTCCCCACGGGGATGAACTAGGCCTAATGAAGCCTTTATCAAGTAAGTCCTTCAGTTGCTCCTTCAACTCTTTCAATTCTGCGGGTGCCATTCTATAAGGAGGAATAGATATAGGTTTAGTGCCTGGCAACACATCAATGGCAAAATCAATCTCCCGCTCGGGAGGAAGGCCTGGAAGCTCTTCCAGGAACACATCCGGAAATTCGTTCACTACGGGAACTGACTGAAGAGTTGGCGACTCAGCTTCTACATCTTGAACTCGTACTAGATGATAAATGCACCCTTTTGTGATCATTTTCCTTGTCTTTAGATAGGAAATAAACCTACCTTTTGGTGATGCCATATTTCCTTTACATTCTAACACTGGTTCTCCCGGAAATTGGAAACGAACCATTTTCATTCTACAATTAACATTGGCGTAACAAGAAGCCAACCAATCCATGCCCATAATAACATCAAAGTCTACCATTTCTAGCTCATGTAAATCAATCATGGTAGGACGGTCACAAATCATAACTACACAATCTCTATATACTCGGCTAGTTATCACCGATTCACCCACGGGTGTAGACACCTCAAAAGGTTTGATCGACTCCGGCTCAGCTATAAATTGACCCGCAATATAAGGAGTAACATATGATAATATGGAGCTCGGATCAATCAAAGAATAGACATCATGAGAGAATACCGATAATATACCTGTGACCACGTCAGGAGAAGACTCAAGATCTTGGCGTCCAGCCAAAGCATAGATACGGTGCTGAGGACTGCTAGTACTGGGAGCTCTCCCTCTGCCTCTACCATGGTCAACCGGCGCATGTGAACCTGGCCCCGTAGGGCGTACGGATGCCGAAGATCCGGCTACCGACCCTGATGGCTGGGTCCTACCTCTACTATGGCCTGTTCGACCACATGAATAGCAAACATCTGAACCCAATCGGCATTGACCCCAATGCGACTTCCCACACTGGGAACATCGTGGCATAGGTGGCCTTGACTGGCCTGAATCACCTCTAAAATGGGACCCCGAATAACTCTGACTCGGCCCGGGATGAGTAGATCTATCAAGGCTCTGACCTGAAAACCGTAGAGGTGCACTGGTCATAGAATAGCCCGAATGTCTAGGGAACTGTTGCCTGTGTCCACCTCTGGACTCACTCATTGGGCCCGAAGATCTGGCCCTCTTGCTATGTCCCCTATCCTGCTCACGTTCACTTCTCCACTGTTGTAGGCTTTCCTCTAAGTTCTGAGCATGTGCCTGACTGCTTGCAATGTCCATACCGTCCTGAAGGGACGCAGTCAAGCATATATCCATCAGATGGGGCCCTAGGCCCTTTACGAATCGGTATGCCCTGTCGCCCATATCTGCTACCATGGCCGAAGCATACCTAGCCAAGGAGTTAAAACGGAGGCTATACTCTAGGGCACTCTTGCTTCCTTGCCCAAGTTCAAGAATTTATCGGCCCTTGCTCGCCGAACTTCTGGAGGCATGTAATGACGGAGAAAAGCATCAACAAAATCTTGCCATACCGGGGGAGGTGCATTGGCTCCCCGTGAAGCCATCCATACTGTATACCACTGGATTGAGACATCTCTCAATCTATATGAAGCTAGCTCTACCGACTCGGTGTCTGAAGCATGTATCAATCGGAGCGTCCTTAGCATACCATCGATGAAATCCTGAGGATCCTCCTCCGGCTTTGACCCAAAGAATTTCGGAGGTTTCAAAGTAATAAAGTCACGGGCCCTTGAACTTTGCCTCTGAGCCTGGGCCGCAACCAACTGAGTTAACAAATTAATGGCCTCTTTCACATCCTGGCCTGAAGCATTTGGTGGAGGAGCTGGAGGTGTTGGAGCTGGGGCTGAGGCTCCCTCACGCTCCTCAGAAATAGGCACTGTCTGGGAGGACTGAGATCGAGCCGCACTTTGGGACTCACTTTCTTCTACCACCAGTGGCGGTGCTTTCTTAGCCAGCATCTCTGCCACCGTCTTGCCCTTTTGGGCTGTCGTAGTCTTTCCCTTTTTAGGCATCTCTGAAATACACAATACACGATTAAGGAACAAGAATTTCTTACATCATAGCTCTATCGCACGATTCTTATGAAGAAAGGTCATTTATTCCTAAAATGTCCGTAGCTTCTTGTTTATAAGTGTGGCGCGCAACACACCCATAATCAAGACTCTACTAGACATGGCTCGTAGACACACTCTAGGACTGAACCGCTCTGATACTACTTTTTGTCACGACCCGACAAGGGGGCCGCGACGAGCACCCGGTGCTAGCCCACCCGGGAACCCCATAGCTTACACTTATGCTTGCATCTAGGTGAGCCACATCATTAATCATACATCTCTAAGCATAAATCATTCTAGTCCCATTGGACAACAACATCTTTAATCATCATAGGCGTCTGTGCCACAACAATGTACATGGGCCAACGAGGCCAACAAAAGGACATACAAAATATAGGCCGACAAGGCCGGACATATCTAACCATATACACGTGACTACGAGCCTCTAAGAGTATAACATATCACATGGGCGAAATAGGACCCCGCTATGCCCATAATTATGTACACAAAAGAATAAGTACCCAAAGGCCACGACTCCGAAAGAAATAAAGCTCTACTATGCAATCTCTGAATAATCAGCTATGGATCAAGTCTGCCTCCCTGCGCACCTGCGGGCATGACGTAGCGTCCACAAAAAAACGACGTCAGTACGAAGAATGTACTGAGTATGTAAAGCATGATCAACATCAATGTAGAAGCATCATAGACAAAATATGAAGTGGCATAGGGGGGGGGGGGGGGGGGGGGGAGACAATTACATCATCATCATGGCACTTACCTGCCTTTCATAGGAACTTTCCATTTCTCATGCGTATTTCATAGTAGTGCTCGTACCATACTTGTGCTCGTATTCGTATACATGTCCTTATTCGTATTCATATACATAGTCTTATCACATTCATATTCATATTTCATACATAATCATTTCATATACATATAGCATTTACATAGCATACCCGACCTCATAGGATCGGTGTTTCATACATACTTGGCCAACCACGGCTCAAGGTCACTCATACCTGGCCCTACCAAGGCTTCAGGGTTATCCGTACAATCTGCAGAGGTGTGTGCGCGTTTCGTAATCGTATACATACTTTATACATATTTATGTACATATATCCTACCCGGCGTTATAAGCTCGTGGTGTCATTATAGCCCTTCATAGGCACATATAAGTATAATAGCCCGTAGGCACCTTTAGCGTCATTATATTATCATCGACATTTTCGCTACATCTATATCTTATGCTAACTCGTCATATGGGGTGCGTAGTACGATCGTAGTACATATTGAGGATCGTGAGCTTATGAGCTCGGAGTGTCAATCATTTGAATACAACATACTCACATAGAGGATTTAAGAGTTTGGCCAAGGAACCATGCCTTATGAAAGAAGGGTTAGCCTTACATACCTTTTCGTCGGACTATTCTACACTTGCACGTTTCCTTCCAATGCTAGCGTCTATACCTTCATTAATATCATAACAATGGTCATTAGTCATTCACATTGTCCACATTATCTAGATTCCTTAATTTGCCTCTAATTCACCAATATTTATGGTCATAACATCCAACTTCGTCCATTCGTCTAAAGTGTCTAGTTCATGATCTTAGTACCATTTATAATACATTCATATCACAACACGACAACATCCATGATTCAATTCAAACTATTCCTCAAAATGTCACTATTCATCATGCATGACCTACTTGACCATATTTTCTACAATCCATGTATTTCGACTCTTCAATACCTTAAACATCATGTAAAAATCATGAATCTTACCTTAGAAGTTGTAGGAACAAGCTTTGGTTAATAATACTCCACTTTGAGCAAAACCCTAGTTTTTCTCCATTTTGGATTTCTTGACTTGGATGATCTTTGGTGATTCCCTTACTCTTGATTCACTTATTTAAGGTTGTTGATCCTCAAATATCCTTGAAAACTTGTGTAATAAATGTAGAGAGAAGTTTTAGGGAGAAGTGGTGTAATGTTGTAATGAAATAAAACAAGTGTTGGTTCCCTTATTTAATGAATTGCAAAATCACATTACGGTCTGTCCTCCAGGTCGTATTTTACCATTTCTCGACTTGCAGAAAGTTGAAGCCTTGCATGGCAGTTTACGACCTGCTAGTTTACGGACCGTATACCAGTTTACGGTCCGTCCTAGCACTTTACAACCACTGGGTAGTTGCAATTCTGCAACTTTCCATATTTCTTAGACTTCTCATTTTAATCACCCACGTCCATGCACATGCATTGCTTACCTTATATCTCATCTTAACTTAGCCAACTTTCTCCTCTCACATCGGATACCTTCGAAATCTCGCCTAAGGTCATCAAACGTCGTTTCTTGCTCATGGACATCTTGCACTTATACTTATCACTAGTTCATTCACTTACGTACCAACGGAAAATTTTTCCGAGGTGTAACAGTACGGCGGGGCCCTGTCCCGCCATCTGATGTCGTTGTTACTCTTAGAGGCCTGTAGACATGTATGTGGGTCGTGGGTCGTTATTGTCCAGTCATGTTAATATGGTTTATGTTTTGCATTTCCCTACACTACGATAGCCTGATCGGTTTGTGTGTTATATTATAAGTAAAGATTTCAACGATATATTGTCTTGTATGAATGCAAGTCCCTAATATGCTAAACGCAAGTAGATTTTGGCTAGTAGGTATGTACGAGTGTCCATCTCGAGCACTAGTCACGGCCTACGGGGTTGGGTGGTGACAAAATTCAACTCTTTCCAAGTGACGATTTTATTCTCAAGTTCGGATTCATTTCATCAATTCCCACAATTTAGCCAGAATATCAATCACAATACCAATAACAATATTAACAAATACATATTCAAATAGAATCAAATCCATTCCTAAATCACCTCCAAAACAGCCCAATATAAATTCCTATACCGATACTTGTATACACTTCTTTATTTCCGTATATGCATAGTATAACAACAAACATAACAACAACAACTACAACTAATCCCACGATATTCCAGCACTCCAAACAATTTATAACAGTCCACATGATGACAATAACAATTTATCCGATTTCCCGCAATTAATTTCGTAGTTCCCGTCTCTCAATTTAACTATGACCTGGACGAATTTAAATATATCTAATAGAGGAGAATTCATACCTTTTTGCCAAAAATCCTCTCCTTCCTCTTTACTTTACCTTGAAGAAAGTCCGAGTCTAGCAACACGACAAAGTGGTACAACGAGATCAAAGCGGTGAGTAAAACCCGTAACACGATTGAATGGCGTTGCTGAGAGTGTACATATATATTCAATGAAACATACCCTTGTGAACGTTTTCCTCCAAGTACAAATTAACCGAATTGGTCTGTTATGTTAATACATAGTTGAACTAAGTCAAATTCATTTTTGCAACGATGAATGACTTATGACCAAATTGGTCTTTTATGTTAATCAATTAGGGTGCCACGTTCAGATATGAAAAGTGCCTTTCAACGTGTCATTACGTCCCTTTAGGTGACTTGAGTCATCATTTTATTTAACAAGTTAATGTTACCTCTTAGTCCAATTGATGCCACGTGGCAGAATTTAATGCCATTGTTGGCTTATATAATGCCAGTTGGCAGCTCACCATGGACATTTATCCATGCATTCCTATTTAATACCACAATTAATTTCTTGATCTCAATTCATTTTAATACCAATTATTTTTAATACACTTCATATACCTATTTCCATGATTATGTGACGTAGCACTAGCCCATAGCCCCTTTTGGTATACACAAAATATTGTTTTGGGACTTCATTCCTTGTATACACCGAGATTTTTTATTTTTATCCTTGGGTATGATCGAGTTCTCCGGGCTCGGGTAAATTTGCTCATGTCGGACGATTAAATTTTCTAGTCCAAAAATACGGGGTATTATAGTTTGGACCGTATTTCACTCAAATAAACGTTGAACCTTAATGAAAATTATTTTATCCAATTCACTTGGGTTCTAATCCTTTCAATACATCTGTACCATCACTCTAACCACCTATGAGCTTGAGGGATAACCTCGCTTCCATTACTAATGTCATTTAACTCGCACGCTTTCCAACTCACAAAAATACGGGATGTACCAGGCGGGGCCCTGTCCCGTCATATTTCACTATTGATACTCTTAGAGGTCTGTAGACATATTGTGGGTTGTATATAAGTTTTTCTCAGTTGTGTCTACGTGATTTGCTATGGATATGTTCGTCTGTAGTGGCAGCCTTGTCGGCTTGCGTATCGTATTACGTTTTGATTAGTTGTGACTCCTCAGGAGACAGGTTATCTTGATATATATGTGACGACGTTATGAACCTTTGGAGTTTTTGAAAGTTTCCATATTGTTCTTAGACTCAGTCTGACTATATGTAATAGGTACGTATACGAGTGTCCAGCTCGGGCACTAGTCATGGCCCACGGGGTTGCGTTATGACAAAAATTGTTTGGTGCACTGGAATATCGTGGGATTGGCTGTAGTTGTTGTTGTTGTGCTTGTTGTTATACTATATACATACGAAAATAAAGAAGTGTATACAAGTATCGGTATAGGAATATATATTGGCCTGATTTGGAGGTAATTTAAGAATGGATTTAATTTTAGTTTTAATGAGAAATTATTGGTATCGTTGTTATTGGTATAATGATTGATGTTTTGGCTAAGCTGGAATCACGAGGATTATTATGTTTTTAGGGAAGATGCTGCTCGAATATCGTTAGATTTCTAAGTAATTAAGGATTGGTTTGAAAGAGTATCCTAATTTAATTATTGGCATATTTGGTATTATTTGTAGATAGTATGAGATTAGTGAGACGTGGGCCGAAATCTATAGAGTTATGAAGTGAGTTATTGTTCTGTTTCCATAGAATTTATGTGATGACGTTGTTGAAGTCTTTGTTTGTGATATGGAAATGATATGAAGTTTGGTTAGAACGAATTATACAGGGGATTCATTAAATCATTTGTTAAGTTAATATGAGTTTAAAGCTAATCCCTACGGACTGATTTGAGCATATCGCTTTGGGATATAGACTTGCAGGTTCAAGAAATGAGACATCGGATGAGTAAGTATGCGACGAGGTATGTGAAGCTATCTCTTCCTTCTTTTTGGCCTGATCTTTATGAAACAAACAGACGATGAGCATATAACTCAAAATAAGCTCCTATTCTTGGAGACACTAGGATGGCTAATGTTCTTGATTCCCAGAACTTATTTTATTATGTCTTGATACGTGTCTATGATTCCAGCCGTCCTATTTGGATATAATCCATAGTGACATTCGAAGGGTACTTGATATGACTATTGTCTTGATTTTCAAATGATAAGTTCATTTTGATTATTCTATTGAGTCTCAGATATGACTTAGTTTGCATATGGTTGCTCACTACTCCGCTCGTGCATGCATTGTTCACCGAGTCCCTCACTAGAGGGCCGGGTACGGTATATATATATATGATGATATGATGATATGATGATGTGATGATGGCACCGAGACCCCTGATGGGCCGGGCATGGTATACATGTATACGACTTTATTCACCGAGTCCATAATGGGCCGGATATGGTATATGATATAACTATGCATGATTTTCATTTCATAAGGCACAAGTACAGCAGTATCTTGATTGTCATACTTGTCTCCTGTAATCTTTATTTCGGTCATGATCTTCTTTATTGTATTTCATGCTTTATATACTTAGTACATATCTCGTACTGACCCCCTTTCTTTGGGGGGGGGGGGGGGGGGGGGGGGCGAGGAGCGGCGTTTCATGCCCAAAGGTATAGATAGTCGGTTTGGTGATCCTCCAGCTTAGGACTTCTGCTCAGCTGTTTGGAGAGCTCCATTGTTCCGGAGCCTAAATTATTTTGGTATAGATCTTTTGATATAAACTTATATATATCCAGGGGTACGGCGGGGCCTTGTCCCGTCATATTTCACTTTTATACTCTTAGAGGTCTGTATACATATGTTGGTTGTATATGGGTTATGGTCAGCTGTATCGATATGTCTTGTTGTGGATATTCCCGTATGTAGTGGCAGCCTTGTCGGCTTGCGTATTGTGTTATACTTTGATCAGCTGTGATTCCTCAGGAGGCAGGTTTACGACATATGGCGTTATGAATCTTTCGGTTGCTTTTACAAGTTTCCATATTGTCCTTAGTTTTAGTTGATTATATTTAGCAGGTATGTATACGAGTGTCCAGCTCAGGCACTAGTCACGGCACATGGGTTTGGGTCGTGACAAAAGTGGTATCAGAGCGGTTCATCCTCGGAGTGTCTACAGACCGTGTCTAGTAGACTCTTGTTTATCGGTGTGTTGTGCACCACATCTATAAACAGGAAGCTACAGGACATTTAGGATGTTACCTTTCCTTCTTACTCTAGATCGTACGATAGAGCCAAGAGATAGAAAATGATATCCCTTATATACTGACCTTTGATTTCAGCAGATTCAGCAGGAGAGTGGTGTCGACAAGAGAAGGTAAATGATGCTACTGGGAGTTACAGAGGCAAGATATTTGTTACATCCTGTGTTCTCATACGATGGAAAGCGTGTGAGTTAAATGACATTAGTAACGGACACGAGGTTATCACCCAAGCTCATAGGTGGTTAGAGTGATGGTACAGATGTGTTATAAATATTGGAAGTTAAACAAATCAAAGAAAATAAGTTTCGTCGAGGTTTGAAATTTATTTGAATGAAATACGGTCCAAGCTATAATATCCCATATTTTTGGACTAAAAAAAATTAATCGTCCAACATGAGCAAATTTACCCGAGCCCAGAGAATTCGAGCATACTCAAGGATGAAAATCGAGAGCTCGGTGTACAAAGAGTTTGAGGTCCTGAAATAATTTAGGACTTAACAAGTGTGACCACGGTAATTGAGAATAATATTTTATGTGTACTAAAAGGGATTATGGACTAGTGATATATCACATAATCATAGCAATAAGTATATGAAGTGTATTAAAAATAATTGTTATTAAAGTGAACTGAGATCAAGAAATTTATTATGTGGGTAAGTGAGTATATGTCGGTTTAGTGTCAAAGAGTAATTACTTAAAAGGACAAGGTGGGCAAGTACTAAATTGAGGCAATTACGTGGCAGAAAATCAAGAGACAGTGGGTGACTAATCCTACGTATACCTACATTTTGCATGCAAGGAGGAGGTGTCATTAGCTATCAAAGAGATAAAAGAGATGGACCCCACTATGAAATAAATAAAGTGGTGGAATTCTTATTACATGAGGCTTTTCAAAGAGTGCAAAAATTCAGAACCAAGAAACAAAATAAGTAGTTCAAAACATCAACTAGTTAATCACGAAAGGAAATTTTCCAAGGATGTGGACATAATTTTAGTTGGGATAAAGACGGTGATAAGGAAATATTGGCAGCACCATAATATCATTCACGTCCAGATTTTTACTTCCAATATATATGCACACGTTCAGCAACCAACATTTGGGGGAATTGGATATTCACTTAAGCTTGGTATTAGCAATATCTATTTTCCCATACTATCAATTCATGGCAGCAATGTGAATATATATTCAAGGAATCAATATGTTAATGTTGGGGAGAAGATATATTTTTCCTTGAAGAAAGAAGAAGATGAAGTTCTATGATGGAAGCAAAACACGAAGAACGACATAAAGTCCATGCCCCGGTTTCCTCCGGGTAGAAAATCAGAGATTTGTATGTAGTGAAGTAATCTTGTGGGTGGTCTAATTTGAATGTTATAAGGTATGTTCTATGTCTTAATGTTTTTTTAGAGTAAGTTGATGGATTATTATAGCTCAAAAGTAAAGGACATGATAGTAGTTGAGGCCATAATTGACATTGTGAAGAAGTGAAGTTATGAGCTGATTTTCATGGTATTGTAAAGCGGATTATCGTGCTGTTTGTCATTAGTTTGATGTTGGTGATGTTGTTGATATTGTTGTTAATGTTTTGGGATTGAATTGGAGTTTGGATGGAGTAAGATATGTAGGGGAAATGCTGGCCGATTTTCGTTGAGTTCTTAACTAACCAAAATCCTAATAAAAAAAAAGGATGAACTAAAGGATGATTCCTATAAGTGATTGGCTGTAGATTTATAAGCTAGAAAGTATAGTTTACTAACGATAGAGTTACTTTTATATTAAATAGGCTAAAGGGGTGACGAAGCGAACGTGGTTACGGTTAACCTATAACAGGTATGTAAAGCCTATCCCTTCTTTCTTTTGGCATGTCCTAGATGTAAGTAAGATATAATATGAGCCTTGGGGTAATTCTACTAACTAGTGCCAAGCATGACTAATTACTTTTATTGTTCTTGATGTTAGAACTTTCAGGATAGTCGAGCTATTGTCTCGAGTCTATTATATGATTGACTAATATATGATGCATAGGAGTTTCTATTCTTAAAGAATTCAATAATTAGAGGTGTCCTTGACTTTCATAAGCTATCTCATGTTAATTGGATGCATGTATATGATCCCTGAAACGTTCTTTGTTATAGTTCGTAACGACAATTAAAAAGAACTTAATATGATTGTTATCCTGATACTTGAGAACTGGATAGTTTACTTATCTATTGAGTCTCAAAAGATGATATGTATGTATATGGTTGCTTATCACTCTGCTCGTGCTTACCGTTACATCCTTCACTGAGTCCTGGGCCAGGACATGTTTTCGTGCGCAGATCCACTACATTATTCACCGAGTCCCTCACTAGAGGGCCGGGACACGATATATATATATATATATATATGTATATGATGATATGATGACATGATAATATGGGGATGGCAGCCAGGATGGCATTTGATCATTTTATTCACCGAGTCCCTCACTAGAGGGCTGGGACACGTTATATGTACATATATATGATGATTTTATTTACCGAGCCCCTCACTAGAGGGTCGGGACACATTATATATATGCTTATGTACAATATAATTATCTAGTCATGTTATTAAGTCCTATAATGGTGTGAGTATGATGTTGACACATATGATTTATGTTCAAAGGCAAGTCTTATAGTTTTCTGGTTGTTGCACTTGGTCCTACACTCTTGTCTAAATATGATCCTATTTACTATATTTCATGCTTTACATGCTCAGTACATATTCCGTACTGACCCCCTTTCTTCGGGGGGATGCGTTTCATGCCCGCAGGTACAGATACTCGCTTTGGTGAGACGTCAGCTTAGGACTTCCTTTCTGCTATCTTGGAGAGCTTCGTTGTTCCGGAGCCCAGATTTTGGTATAGATCTTTTTTTTGATATATATCTATGTATATGTTGTCTAAGGGTACGACGGGGCCCTGTCCCGTCATATTTCACTGTTGAAACTCTTAGAGGTCTGTAGACATGTATGTGGGTCGTGTTCAGATGTGGTCAGTTGTGCCAATATGGTCATTATGGATGTTCTAGTGCTGTAGCAGCCTTGCCGGCTTACATATATTATCCTTTGGTTGTGGCAGCCTTGCCGGCTTGCATATATTATTGTTCTGTTGTAGCAGCCTTGCCGGCTTGCTTATATCATCGTTTCGTAGTGGCAGCCTTGTCGGCTTGCGTAATATTATGATATGTAGTGGCTGCCTTGTCGGCTTGCATAGAATAATAGTATATATGGTGGCAGCCTCGTCGGCTTGCATATGTCATTATGTTGTGATTGATTGAGGACCTATAGTATTGGTCCAATTATGTTGACAGGTACAAATGGGTGTCCAGCTCGGGCACTAGTCACGGCCTACGGGGTTGGGTCGTGACAAAAGTGGTATCAGAGCGGATCATCCTCGGAGTGTCTACAGACCGTGTCTAGTAGAGTCTTGTTTATCGGTGTGTTGTGCACCACATCTATAAACAAGAAGCTACAGGACATTTAGGATGTTACCTTTCTTTCATATCTAAGATCGTGCGATAGAGCCCAGCCATAGGAGATGAAATTCCTTTTATTAACCTTTGATTTCAGCTGAAGAACGACATCGACAGAAGAAAGCGACCAATGATATTGGAAGTTACAAAGTACACAGGTAAGTAACGGTGCGAAAGAGGCATGTTGGATAAGGTAAGAACATTGAAATATGATTGAAATGTAAAGTTGGAGGATGAAAGAGAAGGTGAATAGGAAAGTATAACAGAACAGATCGTTAAAGGATCAGGTACGTCTCGAGGTGCGATATGTGAGGTAAGTTCCGACACCTTTATACCTTTTACTCGAAGTTGGGAGCCCTGTGTGGCTATGATACGATATGATATACGCGTATATATGTTGGCCCTGTGAGGCATTGTAGGTATTTCCTGCGTGCAGGTTTTGAGATAGTAAGAAGTATAGGGGAAACTCTGCCCAAATTTTCCCAGAAATAGAAAAAGGAGAGAATGAGATATAAGTTCATAATATGTCTTGAAAGTCGATACCGAGAGGGAGAATTTATTATGTTGGATTAAAGCTTTAAGAGATACCCTCCATGTCATCCGTAAGAGGCACCATTGTTATTTGAAAATTTTTATTTTGAAGAAGCGTATATGAGCAGCAAATTCGCAGTTCATTTGGACGGACCAGAATATTTTCCAACCACATTTTGCCTTAGAAAAAGCTCATGTTGAAGGGAAAAAACGTCTAGCAATTAAGTTTCACTTTATTGGAAGAGTACAAAGCATACAACAAGTAGTTTGTGAACTAAATAGTTCGTTCATGACCCAAAAAAAAAATCTGAGGGAAAACTATGTGAGTTAAGCGATGGAAGTCTCGTGGTGCTTGTCGAATTCTAGTCCTTCTTGTGTGGTTTCGGAGAACGCTTCATGGTGACGTAACCTTGGAGTGACAGTGTTCTTGTGTTCTTTGAGTTTATTAGTTTTAATCAACTAATTGGAGATGGAATCCGTGAAAGGAAAACTCAAACTTGTGAGCTGTCATGGATCCTGTGTTCCATGTGTTATTGGTGAAATGCTAGGATGATTCGGAAGGGCTTGTGATACTAAGGGATGATTTAGAAAAAGGTGGCAACTCTTAACAAAACATTTTATTGAGGTATCGAGTGAACCGATAAGTAGGGATAAATTACGACGAGTTACAACTAAAAGGAGTAGTAGTATGATTGAGATAAAAATACGGACGACGAAGAGTTATGACAAATTATGAAGGTATTGATAAGACAGCTTATGAGATATAAGGATAAGATTGATCAGAAAGGGTGAAGGGTTAAGTACGCCTAGTCCACAGAGTGCAATTAAAATATAGTAAGAATCGTAAATAAGGTTAAGAAGTGATACGTTATAGGATGAACAACGAACAAGATGTGATGTGAATACCATAAGGATTGCTATAGAAATGAATGAGTAAAGCCTAGCAAGGAAGTAACTAAAGAATACGATGTGATTAGTGTGGAACGGGAAAGAAAATGTAGAACGAATAAGAAAGACTTACAAAGTTCTATAGGGAAAGTTCAGAATAAAAGTCAAGTGGTAACGAAAGTGAAAGCGAGCACAGGAAGAGAAGGAAGAAGATAAGAAGAAAGCGAGTGGGATTACAGTGTAGTGATGTGTTACGACGTGTATAGCTGAGAAAATGAGTAATATAAGCGACAGAATTGTGAAAAACCAACCCAAAGGAAGATGACCAACGAGACGGAATGAATGCCAGAAAGGACCGGTATGATAAGAACAAGTAGGGATGAACAGAATATGTTTTGAAAATGAGAAAGGGGTTATGTAGAAATAGTGTTTACCGAAGGATACAGGAGTAGCATGAAATTCCTCGTACGTAAAATAAAAGATGGACATAGACTGGAGAAATGAAAGGAATACCAAAGGAAGCACCCAAGACAGACGTAATTAATTGAGTATGAGTACATAATAAAAGGGAAATATATAGCTACGAACTTAAGGTGTAGTACGACGAGAAGGTGATAAGGCAAGACCACTATTAAGACAAATTTGACATGATTTTGAGTAAGTTAGAAGATAGCGTTGGGTATACAACAAGAATGAAAGAGCACGAGGCATAAAGGAGTACTACGTGTGTGTGACTTCACCTCAGAGATGGTGAAATCCTTAAAGGACAAGAATTGCGAATTTGTGAAACAACTGATGCATTGTGAGTTTACTAGAGGAAACAGATGATATCCATTGGGATAAAGATAGTATTATAAGAAAGCTTGGGACACTTATCATCAGAATATAAGTGCTACCGAATGGAGAATCGGAAACGACTATATGTACTAGCTAATTAATGATCGGGATAAATGGAATGTGGCTTCGGATAAATTGCTACACCGATTACATTACTCGAGTACCAACCATCAGATAAGATTTTGTGCTATATATCGAGAGTTCTCATCGCCTCGTAATTGTGTTAGGGTTTCATACATGGGTAATCTAAGTTATAGATGATATAGAGGAAGACATGGATATGGTGCAGCATACTAAATACGTTGGAAAAGAATCATATGAATTTGGAAATTGGGAACGGGGACATAGAGTAGAATATAAATAGATAATGATGTAGGTACATCCAAAAGGGGGGAAGCGGATGAGAGCAATGCAAGTGTAAGATGAAACCAACTGACACTGCAACACGTTTAGTGTGAATACTTAAACTTAAACTTCAAGTGAGATCCCATGCTGAAACAAGTTAGTAAGATCTAAAAGCCAGCAATGAATGGATAGAAGTTAGGATGATATTTGAGATGGTGCGGAGAAGCATCTGTAAAAATCTTGAATGACATGACATTACATGCCTGAAGTGTTAAAAGATGGATTAAGCAAAACGATCAGAACGAGCTGGTTACTAGAAGACAGTGAATTTAAGAAGAACGAACAACAGGACGGGCACCTTAAGTTTGGGTTGTGACAGAAGGATTAGTTATGAGCTACATTACAAAAGAGGGCTAAGGCGTAAGATGACCTATGGGTCTCAATGATGTTGTGGCGAAGAACACTATGACAAAAGTCAAGAAAAAGGGTGCTAATTTAAGTAATAGACGATTCACATGGTAGAGGTAACGACTAGGCGATTAAGACTAGGGGAAAAAGTAACAATAAGGGCAAAAGGTTTTTATCTTAGTGAGGCAAAGGATATTCAAGTATCAGGAGAATGACTCACTTATATTTCTTGAAAGGACATTTCTGGGGTGTCAAGGAAGTATTGCAACCGAGATTTATTACTATGGAGAAAACCCGTTTTCAACGATTCAAAGGGAATATTATAGATAATGCATGTCAGAGGATTAAAATGATGACTCCAAAACAAGAAAAACTCGACTTAAGATTCAAGCAAAGATGGATGTAGCAAGTTGCAGTCAATTATGGAAGTAGCTAAATTATGACCACTTTCTTTGGAAATTCAATATTAATTGATGTCAAGTGGAGAACAGTATTAAATTACGCAAGGAGAGGCACAACATGATAGACGAGTTCTAGCTAGAATTGATTCGATATAAGATCACCATAACCAGTATGCTTATGCAGGACTAGTTTAACATTCGAGGACGAATGTTCTAAAGGGGGGAAAGATGTTACATCCCATGTTCTCATACGATGGAAAGCGTGTGAGTTAAATGACATTAGTAACGGACATGAGGTTATCCCCCAAGCTCATAGGTGGTTAGAGTGATGGTACATATGTGTTGTAAATATTGGAAGTTAAACAAATCAAAGAAAATAAGTTTCGTCGAGGTTTGAAATTTATTTGAATGAAATATGGTCCAAGCTATAATATCCCATATTTTTGGACTAGAAAAATTTAATAGTCCAACATGAGCAAATTTACCCTAGCCTGGAGAATTCGAGCATACTCAAGGATGTAAATCGAGAGCTCGGTGTACAAAGAGTTTCAGGTCCTGAAATAATTTAGGACTTAACAAGTGTGACCACGGTGATTGAGAATAATATTTTATGTGTACCAAAAGGGACTATGGACTAGTGCTATGTCACATAATCATAGCAATAAGTATATGAAGTGTATTAAAAATAATTGTTATTAAAGTGAACTGAGATCAAGAAATTTATTATGCGGGTAAGTGATTATATGTTGGTTTAGTGTCAAAGAGTAATTACTTAAAAGGACAAGGTGGGCAAGTACTAAATTGAGGCAATTACGTGGCAGAAAATCAAGAGACAATGGGTGACTAATCCTACGTATACCTACATTTTGCATGCAAGGAGGAGGTGTCATTAGCTATCAAAGAGATAAAGGAGATGGACCCCACTATGAAATATATAAAGTGGTGGAATTCTTATTACATGAGGCTTTTCAAAGAGTGCAAAAATTCAGAACCAAGAAACAAAATAAGTAGTTCAAAACATCAACTAGTTAATCACGAAAGGAAATTTTCCAAGGATGTGGACATAATTTTAGTTGGGATAAAGATGGTGATAAGGAAATATTGGCAGCACCATAATCTCATTCACGTCCAGATTTTTACTTCAAATATATATGCACACGTTCAAAAACCTAACATTTGGGGGAATTGGATATTCACTTGAGCTTGGTATTAGCAATATCTATTTTCCCATACTATCAATTCATGGCAGCAATGTGAATATATATTCATGGAATCAATATGTTAATGTTGGGGAGAAGATATATTTTTCCTTGAAGAAAGAAGAAGATGAAGTTCTATGATGGAAGCAAAACACGAAGAACGACATAAAGTCCATGCCCACGTCGGTTTCCTCCGGGTAGAAACTCAGAGATTTGTATGTAGTGAAGTAATCTTGTGGGTGGTCTAATTTGAATGTTATAAGGTATGTTCTATGTCTTAATGTTGTTTTTGAGTAAGTTGATGGATTATTATAGCTCAAAAGTAAAGGACATGATAGTAGTTGAGGCCATAATTGACATTGTGAAGAAGTGAAGTTATGAGCTGATTTTCATGGTATTGTAAAGCGGATTATCGTGCTGTTTGCCATTAGTTTGATGTTGGTGATGTTGTTGATAATTTTGTTAATGTTTTGGGATTGAATTGGAGTTTGGATGGAGTAAGATATGTAGGGGAAATGCTGCCCGATTTCCGTTGAGTTCTTAACTAATCAAAATCCTAATAAAAAAAAAAAGGATGAACTAAAGGATGCTTCCTATAAGTGATTGGTTGTAGATTTATAAGCTAGAAAGTATAGTTTACTAACGATAGCGTTACTTTTATATTAAATAGGCTAAAGGGGCGACGAAGCGAACTTGGTTACGGTTAACCTATAACAGGTATGTAAAGCCTATCGCTTCTTTCTTTTGGCATGTCCTAGATGTAAGTAAGATATAATATGAGACTTGGGGTAATTCTACTAACTAGTTCCAAGCATGACTCATGACTTTTATTGTTCTTGATGTTAGAACTTTCAGGATAGTCGAGCTATTGTCTCGAGTCTATTATATGATTGACTAATATATGATGCATATGAGTTTCTATTCTTAAAGAATTCCATAACTAGAGGTGTCCTTGACTTTCAAAAGCTATCTCATGTTAATTGGATGCATGTATATGATCCCTGAAACGTTCTTTGTTATAGTTCTTAACGACAACTAAAAAGAACTTAATATGAGTGTTATCCTGATACTTGAGGACTGGATAGTTTACTTATCTATTGAGTCTCAAAAGATGATTTGTATGTATATGGTTGCTTATCACTCTGCTCGTGCTTACCGTTACATCCTTCATTGAGTCCTGGGCCAGGACATGTTTTCGTGCACAGATCCACTGCATTATTCACCGAGTCCCTCACAAGAGGGCCGGGACACGATATATATATATATATATATATATATATATATGTATGTATGTATATGATGATATGATGACATGATGATATGGGGATGGCAGCTAGGATGGCATTTGATCATTTTATTCACCGAGTCCCTCACTAGAGGGCTGGGACACGTTATATGTACATGTATATGATGATTTTATTTACCGAGCCCCTCACTAGAGAGCCGGGACACGTTATATATATGCTTATGTACAATATAATTATCTAGTCATGTTATTAAGTCCTATAATGGTGTGAGTATGATGTTGACACATATGATTTATGTTCAAAGGCAAGTCTTATGGTTTTCTGGTTGTTGCACTGGGTCCTACACTCTTTTCTCAGTATGATCCTATTTACTATATTTCATGTTTTACATACTCAGTACATATTCCGTACTGACCCCCTTTCTTCGGGGGGCTGCGTTTCATGCCCGCAGGTACAGATACTCGCTTTGGTGAGCCGCCAGCTTAGGACTTCCTTTCTGCTATCTTGGAGAGCTCCATTGTTCCGGAGCCCAGATTTTGGTATAGATTTTTTTTTATATAAATATCTATGTATATGTTGTCTAAGGGTACGACGGGGCCCTGTCCCGTCATATTTCACTGTTGAAACTCTTAGAGGTCTGTAGACATGTATGTGGGTTGTGTTCAGATGTGGTCAGTTGTGCCAATATAGTCATTATGGATGTTCTAGCGCTGTAGCAGCCTTGTCGGCTTACATATATTATCGTTTGGTTGTGGTAGCCTTGCCGGCTTGCATATATTATTGTTCTGTTGTAGCGGCCTTGCCGGCTTGTATATATCATCGTTTCGTAGTGGCAGCCTTGTCGGCTTGCGTAATATTCTGATATGTAGTGGCAGCATTGTCGGCTTGCGTAGAATAATAGTATATGTGGTGGCAGCCTCGTCGGCTTGCGTATGTCATTATGTTGTGATTGATTGAGGACCTATAGTATCGGTCCAATTATATTGATAGGTACAAATGGGTGTCCAGCTCGGGCACTAGTCACGACCTACGGGGTTGGGTAGTGACAATATTTCATCGAGGTTACGTTATCAAAAATTTGAATATACAGAATGGCAAACTGGCCATCATCAAGGTAAGTTATTGTAAGTATAGTAAGAAAATGGATTGAATGTATATATGTTGTTGATAAGTTCAGTTATAAGGTGCACACATAAGAAGTTGAAGGAATCAGTAACGGTAAGCAGAATATATGTCAGATATAGTGTGAATGTTGCAGGTATGATTGAAACCTGCAATTAAAGATTGAAAGGGAAAATAAACAGGAAAGTGTAATAGGTACAATTTGAGTTGGACATACGAGGTAAGTTCATCATTTATATACTGTTATTGATATGGGGAGCCCTGTGCGGCTATGATATGATATAATATATATGTATATGTTGGCCCTGTGAGACATTGTTGGTATTTCCTGCGTGCAGGTTTTGAGATAGTAAGAAATACAGAGGAAACTCTGCTAAAATTTTCCTAGAAATAAAAAGGAGAATGAGATATAAGTTCGTAATATTCTTGAAAGGTCGTGTCAATAGTAATGATAAGATTTGACTAAGCGGTGAGTACAGCTGACTTTGAGAAATAAAGTTAACTGTTGAATTGATAAGTAATAATAATTATGAGGTCGATATCGATATGGTAAAAAGAAATGCTAGGATAATTTGGAAGGGCTTGTGATACTAAGAGATGATTTAGAAAAGGCTGGAAAATCTTAATAGAGCGTTATATTGAGGTATCGACTGGATTGATAAGCAGGGATAAATTACGACGAGTTTATAGTTAAACGGAGTAATAGTATGATTGAGACAAGAGTACGGAGGAGGAAGAACTGTGATGAATATGAATGTATTGATAAGACAGCTTGTGAGGTATTAAGGATAAGATTGATCAAAAAGGGTAAAAGGTTAAGTACGTCTACTCCACAGAGTGTAATTAAGCCATAGTAAGAATCGTGAATAAGGTTAAGAAGTGTTACACCATAGGATTGATTACGAACAGGATATTATGTGAATACAATAAGGATTGTTATGAAAATGAGTAAAGCCTAGTGAGGAAGTGACTAAAAGATATGACGTGGTCTATGCGACTGAAGTATAAAGGCAAATGTGAAATGGAAAGGCAAGGTATAGAACGAATAAGAAAGACTTACAAAGTTCTATAGAGAAAGTTCAGAATAGAGATTATATGATAACGAAAATGAAAGCGAGCACAAGAAAAGAAGGAGTTAATTGAAAGAAGGAAATAAGAAGAAAGCGAGCGGGACAACAGTGTAGTGATGGGTTATGACATGTATAGCCATGTAAACGAGTAATATAAGTGACGGAACTGTGAAAGACCAAACTACAGAAAAATGGGCAACGAGGTAGAATGAGTGCTAGAAAATGACTGGGATGGTAAGAACAAATAGGGATGAACAGAATACACTTTGAAAAAAAGAAAGGGATTATGCAGGAGTAGTGTTTTCCGAAGGATACAGGGGTAGCATGAGATTCCTTGTGCACAGAATAAAAGATGGACATAGACTGGAGAAATGAAAGGAATACTAAAGAAAGCACCCAAGATAGACATAATTAATTGAGTACGAGTATTAAAAAAAAGGGAAATATATAGCTACGAACTTAAAGGTGTAGTACGACGACAAGGTGATAAGATAAGACCCTTATTAAGACGAACTTGATTATATTTTGAGTAAGTTAGAAGGCAGTGTTAGGTACACAACAAGGGTAAAAGAGCGTAAGGCATAACGAAGTGCTACGTGTATATAACTTCACCTCGGAAATAGTGGAATCCTTAAAGAACAAGGACTGTAGGCCTGAGGAACAAATAATGTATGGTAAATCTATTAAAAGGAAGCAGATGACATAGGTTGGGATAAAGATAATATTACAAGAGAACTTAGGACACTTATCATCGAAGTATAAGTGCTACCTAATTGAGAATTTGGAACTACTATAAGTACTAATTAATTATTGATTGGAGTAAGTGGAATGTGGCCTTGGATGAGTTGCTACCTGGGTTGCATTACTCGAGTACAGATGGTCAGATGAGATTTTATACTATATATAAAAAGGTTCTCGTCGCTTCGTGATTTCGTTAAGGTTTCGTACGTGGATAACCAAAGTCATAAATTATAAAGAGAAGACATGGATATGGTACAGCATACCAAGTGAGTTGGAAAAAAAGGGATCAAATGAATTTGAGATTGGAAATAGGGACATAGAGCAGAATATAAACAGATAATGGTATAACTACACCCTTAAGGGGGGAAGTAGGTGAGAGAAGTGCAAGTGTAAGATGGAAACGATTGACACTGCAATATATTTGATATCGATACTTAAACTTCGAGTGGAATCCCTTGCTGAAACAAGTTACTAAGATCTGAAAGCCAGCAATAAACGGTTAGAATTCAGGATGGTATTTAAGACAGTGCTGAGAATTATTTGTAAAGATCTTGAATGACATGACATTAAAAAGTGGGTGCTTATAAAAAGAAAGAGTACGATAAGAGAATGGTAACAAGTAACTTAAGAAATATTATAAAGGATAGCAATGCTATATTAGATTAGAGGCTAAGATTGGTAATAGAGTTGTGCGCTAATGATATTGCGACTTATAAGTAGCAAAGGGAAGGGATAGAAAATCTCCTATAGTAGGATATGAGAAAATCAAAGTGGTGAATAAAGAAAGGGAAAAGAGTACGACATGATAGGCTACGAGCGAGTTTTAGTGCGGATGAGTTATGTAAAGCATAATGAACCAGGAGAAGGAAAGGCTATGAATAAGATTGGATATGTTTTATATAAGTTGCACAAGAGTAGTTAGGCAACCTACGAATATTTGTATGCTAAGAATGAGACCAAGTGAGTACTTGATAAGAAGAGTAAGGGTTCAGTAATAACAATGCGGTTGTGATATTTTGGGTACATTAAGGAAAGGTGTAAGATGGTTTGAGCCAATTACCGAGATAGAATTAGTACTGAGGGTAAATAGGACATGGCCATAGTTGAGCCCCGATACCGATTGAAAGATACAAGAGGAGAATGCAAAGTAAAGCATAAAGACTAGTGATGTGACGCTAAGGTATTTGAGTACCTTCGCATATTCTTGTAATGATTGCAACATAACGTTTGACAGAAAAACTAAGAGCAAAATCTGAGTAAAGAGGCAATAGAAGAGTTTGAATTAAAAATAAGGAAACGACACGAGATAATATGCCTAAAGTGTACAAGTTGGGTTAAGGGAAATTATGAAACGGTTTAAGCGAGATGATCAGAACGAGCTGGTTACTAGAAGACAGTGAATTTATATGTCAAATCAAAAATTCTTTCAGAATTATATAGCAAGATTACAGAGCGGCTATGTAAAGTTGTTATCTGAGGGAAACTCCAGCGCTACTTGATAGCCAACCCTAAAGATCTAGATTAAGTGATAAAGCAAAGTGACAGTAAAAAACTTTTAAAAAGAAAGTCGAAAAGTGACACATGATGCTGAAGATTGCAGAATACGGACTGTAACAGCAAAGCAATGCAAGATTATGGGAGTAAAATAATGTTACACTTTGGGAAATGTCATTTTATTCATAGAGTCTGCGAAAGGTCTACAGGTTACCAGAGGCATGAAATACTCCAAGGATTTTAAAGTCTAATAAATTGACGAGGGACGTCTGCGCGTTATAAGATCTTATTTAAAGATTAAAAGGTAAAGTGAAGTGAGCGATACATCTTAAGGGAGTAACTATAGGAGAAGAAAGAGTTGTGTCATGACTAAGTGCACCATGAATACAAGTCCGAATCAATCAGTGATAGTACAACTGAACAGTATGCAGACAAGAGAGAGAGTAACATTTCAGCAGAAGAGCTCGCAATACAACTAACAACCGACTGCGAAATAAGGAGGAGAGTAAGGACAACAACGTGGAATTCTTACCTCGAGAAGCAACAGAAAGAGGAAATATTACGGGAACGGTTACTTAGAGATCTGGAATGCATTAAAATAAATTAAAGGGAATCGACCAACGAAAGAGGCATGTGAAGGGCATAATTCAATAAAAGAACATTTAAGGAAGTATTGGGCGCGCAGGACTAGTTTAACATTCGAGGACGAATGTTTCAAAAGGGGGAAGGATGTTATATCCGGTATTTTTGTACGTTGGTTTATTCGTAAGCTAATCGACATAAGTTCAAGGACAAGATTATTTTGAGATATGAGACAAGGACTTTTAATCTCGATTTTAATAATGCATGGTTTGCTTATTAATTACAATTAGTGGAGATATTAGTGAAGTGGGATTAATTGAACATGATTAGAATATTAAGTGGGGATTAATGATTAATTAATAGCTATTCGAATGAAATACGGTCAAAGCTATAGTAACCCGTATTTTTGGACTAGGAAATTGGACCGTCCAACATGTGTAAATTTACTCGAGCCCGGAGAATTTGATCATACTCAAGCATGAAAAGAATAACTTGGTGTATACAAGGGATGAACTCCAGAAATAATTTAAGATGGAAAAGTGTGACGACGATGTCTGGAAATAAGATTCTATGTGTGGCAAATGAGACTATGGACTAGAGCCAAGTCATATGAGCATAATAATGAGTATATGGAGTATGTTAAAAGTGGTTCACGTTTAAGTGAATTGAGATCAAGAAATTAATTATGTGTGTAATTGATTAAGTGGGGAAATTATAGTGGAAGTAAATAAATTGGTTGGGAATTAGTGGATTAATTAAATTATGGGACAGGTGGGTTGTGGACACAATCCATGTGACACTTAGCTAAATAACCACCTTGTGGTCTTATAAATATATAGGGATGACTAAGGTGCTTGGGTGGCAATTAATTAAGAGAAGTGGCTGAGATGGGCCAAATGAAGCCAAGTGTAAAGTGGATTCCATGATTAGCTCTATTCTCAAGCCTATAGATATAATGAGAGGAAAAGTGGCCAGCTTGTATTTTTTTTTTAAAAAAAAGCCACAACGTGTTGTTGTGTTTTGTTGGCAGAAAATATGTGAAATTATATTTCCTTGACAGAAACGTTTATTTCAAAGCATAATTTTGCTGAAGAATAATATATGGTTTCGCTCACCGCTTTGATCTCGTTGTTCCATTTTGTGGTGTTGTTGAATCCGGGTTTTCTTCGTAGGGAAGTAAGGTGGAAGAAGATTATTTCTTGGAATATAAGGTAAGAATTCTCCTCTACTAGATATATTTAAATTCGTCCAAGTCATAGTTAAATTGTGAGACGGGAACGACGAAATTAATTGCGGGAAATCGGATAAATTGTTATTGCTATCATGTGGACTGTTTGGTGGTTGTTATAAATTGTTTGGTGTGCTGGAATATCGTGGGATTGGTTGTAGTTGTTGTTGTTGTGCTTGTTATTATACTATATACATACGAAAATAAATAAGTGTATACAAGTATCGGTATAGGAATATATATTGGGCTGTTTTGGAGGTAATTTAAGAATGGATTTAATTTTAGTTTGATATGAAATTATTGGTATCGTTGTTATTGGTATAATGATTGATATTTTGGCTAAGCTGGAATCACGAGGATTATTATGTTTTTAGGGAAGATGCTGCCCGAATATCGTTAGATTTCTAAGTAATTAAGGATTGGTTTGAAAGAGTATCCTAATTTAATTATTGGCATATTTGGTATTATTTGTAGATGGTATGATATTAGTGAGACGTGGGCCGAATTCTATAGAGTTATGAAGTGAGTTATTGTTCTGTTTCCATAGAATTTATGTGATGACGTTGTTGAAGTCTTTGTTTGTGATATGGAAATGATATGAAGTTTGGTTAGAACGAATTATACAGGGGATTCATTAAATCATTTGTTAAGTTAATATGAGTTTAAAGCTAATCCCTACGGACTGATTTGAGCATATCGCTTTGGGATATAGACTTGCAGGTTCAAGAAATGAGACATAGGATGAGTAAGTAAGCGACGAGGTATGTGAAGCTATCCCTTCCTTCTTTTTGGCATGATCTTTATGAAACAGTACATATCTCGTACTGACCCCTTTCTTCGGGGAGGGGGGGGGGGGGGGCGGCGTTTCATGCCCGCAGGTACAGACAGTCGGTTTTGTGATCCTCCAGCTTAGGACTTCTGTCAGCTGTTTGGAGAGCTCCATTGTTCCGGAGCCTAGATTATTTTGGTGTAGATCTTTTGATATAAACTTATATATATCGAGGGGTACGGCGGGGCCCTGTCCCGTCATATTTCACTTTTATACTCTTAGAGGTCTGTAGACATATGTGGGTTGTATATGGGTTATGGTCAGTTGTGTCGATATGGTTTGTTGTGGATATTCCCGTATGTAGTGGCAGCCTTGTCGGCTTGCATATTGTGTTATTCTTTGATCCACTGTGATTCCTCAGGAGACAGCTTTACGACATATGGCGTTATGAATCTTTCGGTTGCTTTTACAAGTTTCCATACTGTCCTTAGTTTTAGTTTATTATATTTAGCAGGTATGTATACGAGTGTCCAGCTCGGGCACTAGTCACGGCCCATGGGTTTGGGTCGTGACAAAATGCACTATATATGCAGCCCCTCCATTGGACACGTGTCCACCCTTATGACATGTGTCCCACTCAACTAAACACCAATCAGATTCAACTATGTTTTGTTGGGCCCACTTAGTGGTCTAATTAGCTTAATTAATCATTAATCCCCACTTAATAATCTGATCATGATTAATTAATCCCTAATCTTCACTAATATCTCCACCAATTGTAATTAATAAGAAAACCGTGTATTATTAAAATCAGGATTAAAAAGTCCTTGCCTCATATCTGAAAAATAATCTTGTCCTTGAACTTATGTCGATTAGCTTACGAATAATCCAACGTACAAAAATACGGGATATAACACCATCCTGTCACTAGGTTTCCCATTTTCCTTACTTCTGCAATGTACAGATACTAACATGATTTTAGCTTTGAGAAATTTTTGACAGGGCTTCCCCTGTAATTCTTACTATCCCAAACCTGCACAGAGTTCAAAAAGCAAGTCCAACGCCTCATAGGGCAACCGCAGAAATACAAACGATCCATAGTTTAGCTATACCAAATTCTTCTCATATATCAATACCAATAGACGAAAAACATACCTTTCTGATACGAACATCATTCCTTACCAGTCATCTTAAAAGCAAGCAAGCAATCACTTATCAATAATCAAGATATCTGGGGTTAGGACCAGGGATTTCATAACCTATGACATAGCTCTACGGCAGGATCTAAAATAAGAAAGAAAGATAACCATCCTAGATGCCTCGTAGCCTCCTGTTTATAAATGTGGCATGCTTCACACCATAAACAAGAATCTACTGGACACAACTTTGCAGACAACCCCTAGGACGAACTGCTCAGATACCATTTCTGTCACGACCCAAATCGGAGGGCCGTGACTGACACCCTAGACCCTACTTGGCTGAGTGCCATACTACTATTCCATCCAGAAGTCACAACTTTTGTGAACCTTTAATTTATAAACTGACGCTCCCGTCAAGTAAAACATAACAAACTTTTCAATAAAACTCTTTCGTTAAATCAGGGACTTCTCCCTTATCATTAATTCAAAGAAATCCTTTAGTCACAATGAAATCTTTAAAAACAAAGCATAAAAAAACACATCGACCTACATAGTGGCTTTACACAACTGTCGACTTCTCGACGCACTATCCAAAGGACACTGTCTGCAAAAGTCTCTAACATACGCGAGATACCATAACATATGTACTTTGACTCGGCAACACTCCAAACTGAGATGGAGCTCACCAATCTAGCTGGTAGCCTGGGAACATATAGCCAATATCGTCTACTCATCTGTATCTGCTTGTATGGTATGAAACGCAGCGCCCCCAGGAAAAGGACGTTAGTACGAATAATGTACCGAATATGTAAGGCAGAACTGAAATAATATATCTCGACTCGGATGATAAAAGAGTAACAGACTCAATCGGTACCTGTAACCAACTCTGATAAACATATATGTGCATATGAACTTTTGATGCAGTGTGAGTATGTATGTATGTATATATGTATGTATAATGCATTCCTTCGCCCTGCTCGCAGCCCCTTCGGGCATAATAGCATAATGGCCCCTTTGGGAGCACCTTCGGGCATCATAATCATCGTATACCAGCTGATCATGTGGTTTGCTGTTACACCTCAGAAAATTTTTCGTTGATGCACAGTGAATAGACTAACGAAGATCACCAGTATACAGTATTTCAATAAGTAATAAATGACATTTGATGACCCTAATTAATATTTCAAAGATGTTCGAGATAGGGGGAGAAAGTTTGCCAAGAGAAGGCAAAACATGCGATAGGTATCGAAAGGGAATTGTGAGTAACGAGTTAACGAGGATTTAACAATGCCTTGGAGAAGAGTTATAACGTCCCTTAGATTGTTAATGAGGTGGTAAACAAGTACTAAGAAGGTTCCATAAGGATTGGAGATCAAACGAGTCGACGAGAACGAACTTCGGAACGCTGGGGATTATACGGGCAAACATACTGGCCGTATAAAAGATACGGACCGTATGTTGGACCGTAAAATCAGCCCAGATTGTCACCATTCTCTGGACCAAATCTACGGCCAGACATACGATCAGTATAATTTATACGGACCGTATGTTGGTCCGTAGAACTTCTCGGGAACAGATTTGGGGTATTAAATGATGGATCCAAGTTTCATTTCATTTCCCTATCACACCCCTTCTCTCTAAAACATCTCTCTACATTTATTCCACAAGATTTCAAGTGATATTAGTGATCAGCAACATAAACTAAGTGAATCAAGTGCAAGAAACCCATTAAAGATCATCCAAGTCAAGAAATCTCATTGGAGATGAACTAGGGTTTTGGCTCAAGTCAAGTATTTCCACCCAAATCTTGTTCTACAACATCTAAGGTAAGATTTATGGTATTTCCATGTTGTTTAAGGTATTTGAAAGTTGAAACACACTGTAGAAGGATATAGAAAAATGGGTCATGAATGTGGAATAGTGTCATTTTGAGTAATAGCTTGAATTGAGTCATGATTCTTAATGTGTTGTGATATTGATATGTTATAAATGATGTTAAGAACATTGGATAGACATTGTATACGAATGAATGTAAATGTGTGTTATGACTATGGATATGGATAATTGGAAGTAAATTGAGAAATATGGATAATGTGGATGAATAAGGACTATTGTTGTGATATTGTGAATGTATTATTGACGTTTGGGAGTTGATTTACGATATGGAGGAATGTCGTATAAATAAAGGAGATGCTGTCCGATTTTCTCTAGCTTTCGTCATGTATGCTAGCAATCGGTTTTCTAATGATAGTATAACTTTAATGAATGTAGAAACGTGAGCGTTGAATGAGAACGTGCAAGTGGTAAAATAGTTGAACGGAAATGTATGTAAGGCTAACCCTTCTTTCATAAGGCATGGTTCTTTGGCCAATCATCTACATCTTCTATAAGTCTACGATGCCCTTCAGATGATTCTATCTTCAGAGCTATGAAGCTCACGATTCTCGATATGTTACGATTGTACTAAGTTCCTCATATGACGAGTAAGCTATAAAGATAGATGTAATGAATGACGATAATAGTGATAATGATATTGACGACTATAATGGTAATGACGATGATGATAACGATGATAATAGTAATGATGCTAAAGATGCTTATGAGCTATTATGTATATGTGTATATGTATGACTATTATGGAACCCCGAGCTTATAAAGCCGGGTAGGATATGTATATATAATTATGTAACGCGCGCGCACCTCTACAGTTGGGTACGGATAACCCTGAAGCCTTGTGATATGATCCCACTTGGCACACCTCATTTCAAGACTTACATCCAAGGCCAAGATATGGAACTTCAAGCTCTACAAGCGGCATTGATGCAAGAAAAATAACAAAGATAGAAAGAAGACACAATTTGAATAACAATTTGACAATAACTAGAAGAACTAGTCCTAGTTACCTTCCAAAAGGATCAAAGGCACCTATCTTATGCAACAATCCTCAAGATAATAGAGATCTCTTGCAAATTGAATGATCAAACGGGGGTTGTATGTCACGACCCAACCCCGTGGGCCATGACTAGTGCCTGAGCTAGACAATCGTATACGTACCTGTTAGATATAGTCAACTGAAACTAAAGACAATATGGAAACTTGCAAAAACATTAAAGGTTTACAATGTCATATATATCAAGATAACCTGTCTCCTGAGGAGTCACAACTAATCAAAACGTAATACGATACGCAAGCCGACAAGGCTGCCACTATAAACCAATATGATACGCAAGCCGACAAGGCTGCCACTACATACGATACGATACGCAAGCCGGCAAGGCTACCACTACGGATAGGAATATCATTAACAAATCATATAGACACAGCTGAACAAACTTATACACAACCCACACATATGTCTACAGACCTCTAAGAGTATCAATAGTGAAATATGATGGGACAGGGCCCCGCCGTACCCCTGGATAAACATATATATACATCAAAGGATCTATACCAAAAGTCTAGGCTCCGGAACAATGGAGCTCTCCAAGACAGCTGAATAGAAGTCCTAAGCTGGAGGATCACCAAATCGGGTATCTGTACCTGCGGGCATGAAACGCAGCCCCCCGAAGAATGGGGGTCAGTACGGAATATGTACTGAGTATATAAAGCATGTAATACAATAAGAAAAATCACAACTGCATAAGCGATTACAGGAGGCAAGTATGATAATCAAAGATACCAATGCACTTCTGTCTTACGAAATGAAAATCATGCATGTCTATATCATATACCATATCCGGCCCATTATGGGACTCGGTGAATAAGTCATCAAATACCATCCTCGGCGCAATAATAACATCATCACCATCATATCATATATATATATATATATATATATATATATATATATATATATATATATACCGTACCCGGCCCTCTAGTGAGAGGTGTCACGACTCAACCTCGTGGGCCATGACTAGTGCCCGAACTGGACACTCGTATGCATACCTGTTAAATATGATCACATTGAGACTACGACAATATGGGAATTTGCAAGAGTAAGCTATAGACTCAAAATGCCCCATATCATAAACCTGTCCCCTGAGGAGTCACAGCTAACCAATACATAATATGATACGCAAGCCGACAAGGCTGCCACTACATGTCAATATGATACGCAAGCCGACAAGGCTGCCACAACATATCAATACCATAGCAAACCATATAGATACAGCTGAACAAAAGTTATACACAACCCACACATATGTCTACAGACCTCTAAGAGTATCAATAGTGAATTATGACGGGACAGGGCCCCGCCGTACCCCTGGATATACATAAGTTTATACCAAAAGATCTGTACCAAAGTAAGATAGGCTCCGGAACAGTGGACCTCTCCAAACAGCTGAGTGGAAATCTTAGGCTGGAGGATCACCAAGTCGACTATCCGTACCTGCGGGCATGAAACGCAGCCCCCCGAGGAAAGTGGGTCTGTACGAGATATGTACTGAGTATATAAAGCATGAAATACAATAAAGAGGATCATGACTGAAATAGATATTACAGGAGACAAGTATGACATTCAAATACCAAAACACTTGCCTTATGAAATGTAAATCATGCATAACAATATCATATATCATACCCGGCCCATTATGGGACTCGGTGAATAAAGTCATCACATACCATCCTTGGAGCCATAATCACATCATCATATCATCACATCATCATATATATATATATATATATATATATATATATATATATATATATATATATATATATATATATATACCGTATCCCAGCCCTCTAGTGAGGGACTCGGTGAACAATGCAGTGAAACTGTGCACGAAAACGTACCCCGGCCCGGAACTCGGTGAAAGATATATTGAGGCATACACGAGCAGAGTAGTGAGCAACCATATGCAAACTAAATCATATCCGAGACACAATAGAATAAGTAGAATGAACTAACACTTGAATATCAAAGACAACAGTCATGTCAAATACCCCTCGAATGTCACTATGGATTATATCAAATAGAACTTCAAGAATCATAGACACGTATCCAGATATAATGAAATAGCTTCCGAATCAAGCATATTATCCATCCTAGTGTCTCTAAGAATAGGAGTTCTTTGGAGTAAGATACACGTTGTATGTTTGTTTTATACAGATCATGCCAAAAAGAAAGAAGGGTTAGCTTTACATACCTTATCCGCTCCAAGCTAACCACAAATAAGATCCCGGGCTTCCCTGTCTACAACAACATTATTGATATCAAGTATCAACTATAGCGCGCTCAAAATCCAAATCCTAAGCTAGCATGTTACTTAGCAAAATTCGGGCAGCATTTCCCCTGAAAACTTAACAATCTTCGAGATTCCAATTTAGCCAAAACATCAATCAAAATACCAACAACAACAATACCAACAATTTCATATCAAACTAGAATTATATCCCTTCTTAAATCACTTCCAAAACAGCCCAATATACGTTTGTATACCAATGCTTGTATACACTTCTTTATTTTCGTATATACATAGTATAACGGCAATAAAAACAACAACAACTACAACTACAACCAATCCCCATGATATTCCAACCCACAAAATAACTCATAAAAATTACCAAATATCCCACACGATAACAATAACAATTTATCCGACATCCGATATAACTTTCGTATTTCTTATCCCACAATTTAGCCATGACCTGCACGAACTTTAAATATATCTAGTAGAGGAGAATTCTTACCTTATTTGCCAAATACTCCTCTCCTTACTCTTTACTTCACTTTGAAGAAAGTCCGGATCCAATAACACAACCAAACAGAACAACTAAATTGAAACGGTGAGCGAAACCCGCAACGAATTAAATAACGTTGATGTTCTGCTTTGTTGTTTTTTTTAATATGGAACGTTGATACTCCTCCTTGAAATAACAATGAATTTCTTCTTGCTAAATATGTACATATGCAGCGTACCTTTTTTTTTTCCTTTCAAGTAAAATTCACTTCAACCGTGTGCAAGCTTGTATCAAACAGAATGATGAATTATACACCAAAAGATGGATATGTATTCATCCACTTAGTGGACTGTGGGGACCACGTGCTAATTAATCTACAATGGCACCACCAACTCATACATTATTAGTCACACGTTGCTTTTCCCCTTGTGTTTACACGTAAGTTTTATTTGGCCCACACATATGACACTTATTATGGAATATTGCCACCCATTCTATAAATATGACACTTATCCATTGCTGCCACCTCGCCCCCACTCACGTTGACCATGCCAATCAAAGAATTAGCCCATAACCTTAATTAATTCCTAGACTTCCATTATAATTCCCCACGTAAAAATTACACCCATAATTAATTCCTTAATCTCGATTCACTTAAATAACAGTCATTTTTCAACACTTCATACCCTCATTATCATAATCATGTGGTATAGCTCTAGTCCATAGCCTTTTTATACATGCACCAAATATTATTCCAGTCATCGTCGTCACACTTTTCCATCTTAAATCATTTAGGGACTTCATTCCTTGTATACACTGAGTTCTTGATTTTTATGCTTGAATATCATCGAATTCTCCGGGCTCGGGTAAATTTGCTCATGTTGGATTATTAAATATTCTAGTCCAAAAATACGGGGTATTATTGCTTGGACCGTATTTCACTCAAATAAATGTTGAAACTCGACAAAATTTATTTTCTTCGATTGGTTTAACTTCAAATCCTTACGATACATGTGTACCATCACTTTCAACACCTATAAGCTTGGGGGATAACCTCGTGTCCATTACTAATATCATTTAATTCGCACATTGTCCAACGCATGAAAATACGGGATGTAACAAGGGGATCGGTGAACAATGCAGTGAAACTGTGCACGAAAACATACCCGGCCGGGGACTCGGTGAAAGATACATTACGGCATGCACGAGCAGAGTAGTGAGCAACTATATGCAAACTAAGTTATATCTGAGACTCAATAGAATACTCAAAACGAACTATTATTTGGAAATCAAGACAATAGTCATACTAAGTATCCTTCGAATGTCACTATGGACTATATCAAATAGGACTTCAGGAATCATAGACACGTATCAAACATGATGAAGTAAGTTCTGGGAATCAAGGACATTAGCCAATCCTAGTGTCTCTAAGAATATGAGTTTCTTTAAAATCACATGCTCGTCGTCTATTTGTTTCAGAAAGATCATGCCAAAAGAAAGAAGTGTTAGCTTCACGTACCTTTGGTGCTTAATCCGTGACTTGATACCTATACGCCGTCCAAAGTATCTCAACCTATATTAAGACGTCAAGACTATGGTTAAGCTACGGATAGGCATAAAACATATTTCAACGTTAGTAGCTTATTTCTAGACAATTGGGCAGTACTTCCCCTATATTGCTCAATTTCCTCACATTTAAGCCAACTATACAACAACCAACATAGCATCAACCAAAGCACGTCTAAGTTATCACATCAAGAACTAGTCGAAACAAGATCCGAGGATACTCCAAAACAGCCCACATAACATAATAATGCCTGATACACCTCAAATATCTAAAATATGCACCCAACAAGCCACATACGCTTCGCATACGATATCTTATACATTTCTTTCTTATCAAATTAGTGATTCACATTAGCAACAACACAACAACGGCCTCAACTTCCATATGCAAGAAAACTATCTTAACATTAATAAGTCCTAAAGAAGCCCATCAATTATAACAACACAATACAAGTCTTAACTACACTTAGTCTTCCAATTTCACAAGAACAACAACACAACCAGAACCCGATCATTACCAACACAACACAACCATAACTTTACATATCAAATTCCTTCACTTTCATCATATAATCAATAACAACAACACTAATTAAAATTAATTCACCATTGTTAGATTAAAACAGCCCCTATACGGCCCAAACAAAATCTCAACATCAACATACACAATTCTTGCATCCAATTCCACATCCACCAATTCATACAAAGACCAAACCATCTCTAAAACATGTAGGAGAGTATTAAACCTTACCTTTGCAAGCTTAGCCTTCTAATGTTGCTGAAATTTGCGGATTAAAATTGCAAGTGTTCTTTCTGCCCCAAAGATTAATATTCACGTTGCTAACCACTTGAATGTCTAGAACCTCTTCGAAATTTAATTTTTCTCCCAACAAAACCTTAAGCTCGGTCAAGGACAGCTATGGCCGTGAGTTGCCATGGCTTGTGATGAATTTTGCTTGTCAAGAATTATGAAGATGAAATGTGTTTAGTGAGTCATTTTAGGCCTTTTATATGCTGCCTACTAACCTTACACGTGCCCCACTATAGCATGGGCTAATCAGATTTGGCCATGTTATAGTGGGGTCCATTCAGCCCACTAATGACTTAATTAATCCTAATTAGGCTAATTAATCCTTAATTAATCACTAATCCCCACTTAATAATCTAATCATGGTTAATTAATCCTTAATCAATACTAATACTTCTACACTAATTGTAGTTAATTAGCAGACCGTGCAATTATTAAAATCGGGGATTAAAAGTCCTTGTCTCATATCCCAAAAATAATCTTATCCTCGAATTTATGTCGATTAGCTCACAAATAATCCAATGTATAAAAATACGGGGTGTAACATCCTTCCCCCCTTTAGAACATTCGTCCTCGAATGCTAAACTAGTCTTATAGTGTCTTATTAAAGTTTCGGGAAGGTCTCCTCTATGGCTATACCTACCAACCTGCACTTAGCAACTCACATATGCCTCACAGGGCCACAATAATATATAGTCTTATCTACCAATCAATGTAATCAAGTAAGGGATTAATGTTACCTCTAGGCATAGGGAACAAGTAGGGATACTTATTCTTCATCTCGTCCTCGGCTTCCCAGGTCATTCTTCTCTATTCTTGTTTCGCCACAATACTTTGACGGAAGCGACGTCCTTAGTACGTAACCTTCTGACTTGGCGATCAAGTATAGCTATAGGGTTCTCCTCGTAGGACAGCTCCTCCGTCACCTGGACATCATCCACTGGGAATACTCTAGAAGGGTCACCAATACATTTCCGAAGCATTGACACATGAAAGATTGGATGTACTTCTTCCAAATCAGATGGTAGGTCCAACTCATAGGCAACCTTGCCTACCCTATGAATAATCTGATAAAGCCCAATGTACCTCGGGCCAAGCTTCCCTTTCTTGCCGAATCTCATTACACCCTTCATGGGTGACACCTTCAAGAACACCCAATCACCAACCTGAAACTCTAAGTGTCGACATCGATTATCTGCATATGACTTTTGTCGACTCTGGGCTACCAATAACCTCTCCTGAATAAGCTTCACTTTATCAACAGCTTGCTGAATCATGTCTGGGCCTATTAATTTAGTCTCACCAATATCAAACCAACCAATAAGTGACCTACACTTCCTCCCATATAAGGCCTCATACGGTGCCATCTCAATACTAGAATGATAGCTATTGTTATAAGCGAACTCGATAAGTGGCAAATGATCATCCCATCTACCTCTGAAATCAATAACACAGGCCCGCAACATATCTCCTAGCGTCTGAATAGTACGCTCGGCCTGCCCGTCAGTTTGAGGGTGAAATGTTGTGCTAAGACTCACCTGTGTCCCCAATCCCTCATGGAATGATCTCCAGAAATTAGCTGTAAACTGAGCTTCTCTGTCTGAGATAATAGATATAGGAACCCCATGGAGTCTTACTATTTCTCTGATATATAACTTTGCATAGTCCTTAGCTGAATAAGTAGTCCTGACGGGAAGAAAATGGGATGATTTTGTCAGCCTATCCACAATAACCCATATAGAGTCATACTTCCGTGGAGTGCGAGGTAAACCTGTAATGAAGTCCATATTAATTACTTCCCATTTCCAGGTTAAGATCTCTATCTACTGTAATAACCCACCAGGCTTCTGATGCTCGACCGTAACCTGTTGACAATTCGGGCACTGAGCAACAAACTCCGCTATGTCCTTCTTCATGCCATCCCACCAATATAAACATCTAAGGTCATGATACATCTTTGTCGACCCTGGATGAACAGAATAACGGGCATAGTGTGCCTCTCCCATAACCTGTTGCCGTAACCCTGCAACCTCAAGTACACATAGTCTGCCTTCATATCGTAACACCCCATCAGGTGTAACATTGAACGGGGTCTCCTCTTTTTGAAGGGTTGTATCTCTATACTGTGTCAGAACAGGGTCCTTATACTGGCGTCTCTTGACCTCTCCCATGATAGATGATTCAACAACTTCTCGAATAGAAACTCCACCATCTCCAGAATCAGCCAAACGGACTCCAAGGTTAGCTAGTCGGTAAATCTCACGAACTATCTCCTTCTTTTCTGGTTGCAAATCTGTCAAACTACCCATAGATTTACGGCTAAGGGAATCTGCTACAACATTTGCTTTCCCTGGATGGTATAGAATATCAACATCATAATCTTTTAATAACTCTAACCACCATCTCTGTTGAACATTAAGCTCTTTCTGCTTAAAGATATATTGGAGACTCTTGTGATCCGTATAAACATCAACATGAACACCATATAAGTAATACCTCCATATCTTCAAAGCATGAATTACCGCTGCTAAGTCCAGATCGTGAGTAGGATAATTCCTTTCGTGTTTTCTGAGTTGTCGGGAAGCGTAGGATATAACCCTGCCATGCTGCATCAATACACAACCTAGTCCAACACCTGAAGCATCACAGTAAATAACATAGCCATCTAGTCCCTCTGGAAGAGTTAAGACTGGAGCCGTAGTCAGTTTGTCTTTCAACAACTGGAAGCTTTGCTCACATGCGTCAGTCCACTGGAACTTAGCTGCCTTCTGTGTTAGCCTTGTTAAAGGCGCTGAAATTGAGGCAAACTTCTCTACGAATCTCCTTTAATATCTTGCTAGCCCCAAAAAACTACGTACCTCAGTAGGTGTCATAGGTCTAGGCCAAGTCTTCACCGCCTCAATCTTCTGTGTATCTACCCAGATACCATCAGCTCCAACAATATGCCCCAACAATGCTACTGAAGTCAAGCAGAATTCACATTTAGAAAACTTAGCATACAACTTCTGGTGTTGGAGCACCCCAAGTACCGTCCTCAAATGATCTGCATGCTCCTATACTGAACGTGAATAGACCAGAATATCATCGATAAATACAATCACGAACATATCTAGGAATGATTTGAACGCTCGGTTCATTAAATCCATAAATACCGCTGGAGCATTGGTCAGCCCAAAAGACATCACTGTAAACTCGTAATGCCCGTATCAAGTCTTGAATGCAGTCTTCGGAATACTTGCCTCCTTCACCCGCACTTGATGATAGCCTGACCGCAAGTCTATCTTCGAAAAACATTTAGCACCCTGCAACTGATAAAATAGATCATCAATCCTGGGGAGGGGATATCTATTCTTTATTGTTATTTTATTCAGTTGCCTATAATCAATACACATCCGTAGTGACCCGTATTTCTTTCTCACAAATAATACCGGTGCTCCCCAAGGTGATGTGCTAGGCCTGATGAAGCCCTTTTCTAATAAGTCCCTCAGTGCTCTTTTAACTCCTTCAATTCTGCAGGTGCCATTCTATAAGGAGGAATAGATATGGGCTGAGTATTTGGCAATACATCTATAGTAAACTCTATCTCCCGCTCAGGAGGAAGACCTGGAAGTTCGTCTGGAAATACATCTAGAAATTCATTAACTATCGGGACTGACTGAAGAGTCGGTACCTCTGCTTTCAAGTCATGCACACGAACCAGATGATAAATATGCCCCTTTCTAACCATCTTCCTTGCCTCGAGGTATGAAATAAACTTACCCCTCGGCGATGCTGTGTTCCCCATCCACTCTATAACCGGCTCCCCTGGGAACTGAAATCGGACTATCTTTTCTCTACAATCAACGTTAGCATAACAAGAAGCTAACCATTCCATACCCATAATAACATCAAACTCCGTCATATCTAACTCTATCAGATCTTCCACGGTATGACGATTATATATAATCACCGAACAGTTTCTATATACTTGCTTTGCTATAACAGAATCTCCTACCGGTGTAGCTACCTCAAATGGTTCTATCAACTCAGGTTCTATTCCGATTCTATTAGAAACAAAAGGGGATATATATGATAAGGTGGAGCCTGGATCTATCTATGCATATACGTCCCGAGAGAAAATCGATAATATACCTATAACCATATTCGGTGACGCCTCCTGATCCTGTCTACTAGCCAAAGCATATATGCGGTTCGAAGGACCGCTAGAACTGGAAGCTTCGCCACGACCTCTGCCACGGCCTGCTGGTGTCTGAATTGTAACACCTCGTAGCTTCGGGCGAAGGTTTGACTCATAAGATGATAATATAATGGAACCAATATGAGGGTTATAGGAAGTGTTTTGAAAACTAATCAAGTCATAAGAATAATCTGTGGACAAAGCAAAGTCAGAAGCCTTTCTACGGGGGATGTTTTCAAGTAAGTTTGTAGAAGGTCTTACTTCCAACGATCATAACCCCTTTATTATTTGGGAATTTGGGAAAACGTCCTGGATGAAAGTTGTAGCCCTTTGAAATATATTTCCAACGGTATATTATGGGTCTTGAACAGAGCTATGTACAAGAAGTTATTCCTATTTTACAAAACACTGTGCAGAACCGACACACGTTGCTTGTGAGGGCGCGTGCGATGGCCCCGCGTCGCGGGCCGATCGCACAAAAACACCCTCTCTGACTATCGACCTGCAGGGGGTCGTGCGATGCACGTGCGTTGTGGACCCAACGCATTAAAAGGGTCGGGTTTCGGGTCAAAAGTCGGATTTACGCGTTTTAAGTTATATTTAAGATTTGGGGTTTATTTCCCCGACACCCCATTCACGAAAAATCACCCTAAATTCATAGAGAACAAGTCCCAAACCTCAAGAACCTTCCAAGGTAAATTTTATCATGATTCTAGGTTGAATTCAAGTCCCTAATCCCTTTCTAACTTGAGTAAACCTTTCCAACTCAATTCTAACATATACTCTAATAATCTAAGCAAGAAATTATTGTTCCTAATCTAGGGTTATCAAGAAAACCCATCTCAAGGTTAAAGAATCAAGATTTAGGAAATCTTCTCCAAAATTCAAGTCTTTAATTCAAGATTTTGGAGCAATTAAGGTATGTAGAACTTCCATCCAGATGTGGGAATCTCTACGTTCTTCCCCATGCTCCGTTTCTTGATATTCATGAAGTTCAAATCCTAGGGCATTAAACCCAACATATTGGTAGCCCGTATTTATGTATTTATGTACATGAATTTTGTATCTATATTCGTTATTGTATTCCTAATCTTCTATTACGGTTATTAGGAACCCTGGCTTAATCCATGAGTCATGAATTCTTCCTCAGGTGTTCTCATTATATTTATATGAAACTTTATGATTTTATCTAGCAAGTTACAAGCATGTTTTCAAGTCAATTATATATATAATTATGAACTATGGTTATTACTCATGAATCAAGAACATGTTGCAAGACTTTGACAACTTATCTCAAGAAACCATATTACAAGATATTTCATAAAACCATATTACAAGTTATTTCGTGAAATCATGATTACAAGTTATTTACAAGTTATTTCACGAAAATCATGGGCTTCTTAGCCAACTATATCATGTTCATGTTTTTGGGAATTGCTTAGTTAACCGAGAAGGCTCAGATAGCCTGAAACTACGTTGCCACCGTAGGATAAGGGTTGTCAGCAAGAAGGCAACACCTTCATTATGCAGTTTGGATCCTTACATGCTTATTATCACTTAAATCTCATATCCCTGGCAAGGTGTGAGTGTTATCCTGGTAGGACGCAAGTACCAAATCATGTTGTCAGTTATACTATAGCGTTCCCCACGTTACAAGTAGTTTTACATACATGTATTCCCATTGATTTACTGTTTTCAGACTTTACTCACGTTTCATGCTTATGTTCAAGTTACATTCAGTTTCAGTTCATGTCCTATACCTGTGTTGTGCCATGTTCTTCATTTTAGCTGGTTTTACATACTAGTACTATTCACCATGTACTAACGTCCCTTTTGCCCAGGGCCTGCACTTCAGGGTCCAAATACCGGTTTTCAGGAGCATACACCTGCGCAGTAGGATCACTTCAGTTATCAACTTATTGGTGAGCCCCACTCCTCTCGGGGTTAAACATGGAATTTGCATTAGTATTCAGTTTATGGTAGTCCAGGGACATGTCCTGGTAGTTAGTATTCAGACATGTTTTAGAGGTTTCATAGATCAGCTATGCTTTCATGTTTGCAAACTATTATGTTTTCATGATATTTCATGCTATGAGATAATTCCAAGACTTTATTCCGCAAATTACTTTTTCATGATTCATTTAAATTGCATCGTATAAATTGTATTGTTTTGATGCCCGTGTTGATAAGCAAGCCATGAGGTTCGCTCGGACACATGCAAGCAAGGCCCGAGTGCCGTGTTACGCCCAGGCCATGGTTCGGGGCGTGACATGAATACCCTGCCCCATAGGGCGCATAGCTACAGAAGAAGATGAACCAGCAACCGACCCAGTAGGCTGAGCCACACCACCTGGACCGCCTCCATACAGACTCTCTTTCATAATATGGCCTTGACGGTCGCAAGAAAAACAAACACCTGTAGTAAGACGGCATTCCCCAGAGTGGGGCCTACCACACCGAGAACACCGAAGCAAAGGTGGCCTCCACTGACTCGAACCCCTGTTCATCTGTGAACCTGAAGCCTTGGAGCTCTAACTGGCTCCTGAATACCCCGTGCTGTCAAATCTCCTACCTGTAAACTGTGGGGGAGCACTCCGTGCTGGCTGGGAAGAATATCTAATATACTGCTGAGGCTCCCTGCCTCGAAACTCACCAGCATAACCAGTCGATCTATGATAAGATTAACCCTAAGCAAAATCTAAGAATTAAATAAAAATAAAGGAAAACAAAAGATGGATGAAGAATTGGGGATTAAGGAGAATAGAGGATACAAACTTGACCCAATTAGTAATGAATCCTATAGGAAAATCTAAGTATATTAAACTTAAACCCTCCTATTGTGAATTCAACCAAAAGAATCAAAGTAATTTGAATCAAGTAGAAGACTCA
Source organism: Lycium barbarum (assembly GCF_019175385.1). Taxonomy (NCBI): domain Eukaryota; kingdom Viridiplantae; phylum Streptophyta; class Magnoliopsida; order Solanales; family Solanaceae; genus Lycium; species Lycium barbarum. The sequence continues at coordinate 64,022,063 of NC_083338.1, read as the reverse complement.
ATTGGAAACCACAAATGAGAAATCTAGATGAATTCAATGGATAAGCAAATTGACTTTGCAACAATGAAAACACACTTAGTGTAGTAACCTAACAATCTGTCTTTTAACTAAAATCTCTCAATATTTGAGTTCACACAATATCAAAGCTAAGTCTTCCAAATGGATGACAAAAACTATTTATACTAATGCCTATTACACCAAAAGGCCCTAAAGTTGGTCTTTTGCAAAAATACCCACATGGGTCTTCAATTGCATCCAAAGCCTCATAACTTGCAATTATGACTTCCAATTGCCATTCTAACCCCATAACTTGCAAGTATGACCTCCAATTGCAATCTTAGCCCCATAGTTGCACTTTTAGCCATTTTGCGCTTCTAGCCACTTTGCAACTCTTCAAATGCCTACTCCCAAACGTTGTAAATCCGCGAAGTCTTCTCTCCCATCTCCCCCAAGGCATCCCTTTTCATGAACAAGGCTTGCAACTCTTGAAGTTCTCTTGCTTGACTTCTTCTGAAAGGCCTTGTGCTTGTTGGGTTCATATCATCCTCCCCTTCTTGGAGAAGATTCGTCCTCGAATCTAATGTCATACCTATAACACAAGAGGAAACATCACTCACATTGAAAACATTATGAACATTATACTCACTTAGCAAGTCGATCTTGTAGGCATTATCATTGATCTTTTCAAGCACTTTGAATGGCCCATCTCCTCTTGGGCTCAATTTTCCTTATTGCATTTGCGGAAACCTTTCTTTTCGAAAGTGAACCCAAACCCAATCATCGGGCTGGAAGTCCACCTTTCTTCTCCCATGATTTTGTCTCTTGGCTATCTTGGTGTTGACCTTGTCAATGCTCTATTTTACCTTGGCATGGATTTTCATCATTTCGGCCGCCCTTTGCTTTGCATCTAAACTCACAACAACATCACTAGCCAAAGGGGTTAAGGTTAAAGGAATCAAAGGATTAAAGCCATAATATACTTCAAAGGGAGTCATGCCAATAGAGGAATGGAGGGACCGATTGTAAGCAAACTCAATCAAAGGTAAACGGTCCTCCCAAGAAGTGGGCTTTCCTCTAATGATACATCTGAGCATACTCCCTAGAGTCCTATTCACTACTTCGGTTTGACCATCCGTTTGAGGGTGGCAAGAAGTAGAGAACATGAGCTTGGTACCAAGTGTACCCTAAAGGATTTTCCAAAAGTGACTAAGAAACTTGGAATCCCTATCACTAACAATAGTGCGGGGAACTCCATATAACTTAAGAACATGATTCACAAACAAATATGCTACATGAGGTGCATCATCACATATATGACATGGTATAAAATGAGACATTTTTGAGAACCTATCTACCACAACAAAAATGCTATCATGACCCCTTTTGGTTCTTGGAAGACCCAACACAAAATCCATAGAAATATCTATCCAAGGACCAATAGGAGTAGGAAAGGGAGTATACATACCTTGGGGCCGAGTCTTGGACTTGGCTTGCTTGCATTCCAAACATTGACCACATAGCTTTTCAACATCATGTCGTATCTTGGGCCAATAGAATTGCTCACCCAAAATGTCAAGTTTCTTGGCCACTCTAAAATGGCCAATCATTCCACCACTATATGCTTCTTTGACGAACAATTCTCTCCATGAGCTCATTGGAAAACAAACTCTACCATCCTTGAATAGGAACCTATCAACAAGTTGGAACCTATCAACCCTTCTCCCTTGGGTCAACTCCTCACAAATCGCCCTAAAGTCGGGATCTTGAGAATAGAATCCCTTAAGGCTTTCAAATCCCATCATTCTAGAAGTCATAGTGTTTAGCAAGAGATACCTTCTAGATAATGCATCCGCCACCACATTGTCCTTCCCCTTTTTGTAATGGATCAGATAAGGGAAAGCTTCAATCAATTCTACCAATTTCGCATGTCTCTTGTTGAGCTTGGATTGGCTCTTCAAATGTTTCAAGGATTCGTGATCCGATTGTATCACAAACTCCTTATGCCACAAATAATGTTGCCAATGGGTCAAGACCCTCACAAGTGCATACAACTCCTTTTCATAAGTAGAATAGTTCAATGAAGCCCCTTTTAGCTTTTTACTAAAGTAAGCCAATGGCTTGCCTTCTTGCATTAATAATCCACCTATGCCAACCCCGGAAGCATCACACTCAACTTCAAAAGTTTTCTCAAAATTGGGTAATTGCAACAATGGTGATGAACTCAACATGGATTTCAATTCTTGAAATGCCTTCTCTTGCTCATTTCCCCAAACAAAAGGATCATCTTTCTTGATCAATTCGGTTAAGGGAGAGGCAATTGTACTAAACCCCTTTACAAACCTTCTATAGAAACTTGCCAACCCATGGAAACTCCTCACATCAGTTGCATTTTTAGGAGTTGGCCAAGTTCTAATAGACTCCACCTTTTCTTCGTCAACCTCCACACCATTTGTACTCACCACAAAACCCAAGAACACCACTTTATCAACACAAAAAGCACATTTCTTGACGTTAGCAAACAACCTCTCACGCAACAAGACATCAAATACTTGCCTCAAATGGCCTACATGCTCCTCGATTGATTTTCTATACACAAGGATATCATCAAAATAAACAACCACAAACTTATTGATAAAGTGTTTCAAGACATGGTTCATCAACCTCATAAATGTGCTAGGTGCATTGGTTAGTCCGAATGGCATGACAAGCCACTCATAGAGTCAAAAATTAGTTTTGAAGGCCGTTTTCCACTCAACACCGGGGCTCATTCGAATTTGGTGATAGCCACTTCTAAGATCAATCTTCGAAAATACACTTGAGCCACAAAGCTCATTCAACATATCATCAAGCCTCGGAATGGGATGGCGATACTTTACCGTGATTTTATTGACGACTCTACAATCAATGCACATCCTCCAAGTGCCATCTTTCTTTGGAACAAGAATCACCTGAACGACACACGGGCTAAGACTCTCCTTCACTAGCCCCTTTTTAAGAAGCTCATCCACTTGCCTTTGTAATTGTTTTGTTTCTTCCGGATTGCTCCTATAAGCCGGTTTGTTAGGAATTTGGGAACCCGGTACAAAGTCGATTTGGTGCTCAATACCTCTCAAAGGAGGTAAGCCAGCGGGCATTTCCTCCAAAAACAAGGCTTCATATTCCTGCAAAAGAGAAGACATACTACTAGGCAAAGTGCTAGCAGCTTGGTTAGCATTTAGGAGAAGATCTTTGTTGACAAGACACACCATGAAGTGTCTCTCGTCAACCCCTTTTAAGCAATTACTTGGTTTGGCCAACAAATATTTCTTGGAACCATCTTGAGATGTCCCCTCTCCACTCATGACCAACAAAGTCTCTTTCTCACCCTTCTCCTTTTCTTCCCTTTGATACTTCTCCCGAAGCTCCCTCATCACTCTATAATCCTCACTCACTTGGTAAGGGGTTAGTGGGTTAAGAATGTACTTCTTCCCCTTGACCACAAATGAATACTTGTTAGTTCTCCCACTATGTTGGGCATCAACATCAAATTTCCAAGGTCTTCCAAGCAATAGATGGTAAGCTTGCATGGGTACCACATCACACAAAATCTCATCTTGGTACCTGCCAATGCTAAATTTGATAATGGCTTGCTTGTTGACCCTCATTTCGCCACATTCATTAAACCATTGGAGTTTGTAGGGATTAGTGTGCTTGCGGGTGGGGAATTTCATACTTTCAAATAAAAATTGGCTAACGGCATTCGTACAACTTCCACCATCGATGATTAAGAAGCACACCTTATCCACAATTTTACAACATGCATGAAACAAGTTATCCCTTTGGTCGCTCTCTTCCCTAGCTAGAGCCCCCATGGCTCTTCTAGCCACAATAGCATGATTCAAGGCTTCTTCATACCTTATCTCAACCTCTTCATCGGAATCACCCTCACACTCACTTCTTTCTCCCTCCTCTTCATGACCATCCCCGCCCTCATGTTCATCATCGGTTCGATACCCATCCCTCACTATTGTGATAGTCCTCTGGTTGGGACACTCACTCACAATGTGCCCTCTCCCTTGGCACTTAAAGTATTGGATGGTAGAAGGTCGGTTATTGTTGGTGTTAGAATTGTTACCTCCTTTAGCCTTGTCATCACCTTTGACTTTATAATCGAATTTTGCTTGAGGTGCTTGAGTGTTGCTCTTGGGCTTATCCCAAGTGGGAGTTTACCACTCACTTTGCAATTTCCATTCAAGGAACTCTTCCGGATTGCTACCCCCTTGGAACGTAGAAAGGTTCACCTTGATGGTGTTCAAATTTCGCTCATTATCTTGCCATCTTCCCCGGTCTTCATAACCTTTGGCCCTCCCTCGGTCTACATGACCTTAGAATCTAGGGTCATGGCCCGGAAACCTCTCAAAACCTACTCCTCCTCCCCTCCCCCTGTTATTCATTCCTCCACGCCTCCCTCCTTGCCGGTTATCATCCCACCACCGACCTTGTGTATAGTCATCATACTCTTCTTCATTCATGGGGTATTGGTAGTGGCATTGGTATTGGTTTTGGTTAGGAAAGGGATCTTGTGTTTGGACTTGGGGTGGAGCTTGGGGTGTTTGTTGTAAGGTTACTTGAGGGATTGCCTCATTCGGGTTGTGTTGGTAAACGTGGGGATAGGTTTGTCGATTGGTGTTTTGGAAAGTGGAGTTTTGGAATGGAAGGTTGGTTGTTTGGGGTAGCGGAGCTCTTTGGGTGAAGGTGGTTGTGATGTTGGGATTTCACAAGGCATGGGCTTGTCTCGGGGTAATGGTTGGTGTAGCGTCTTGTGTTTTATCCCCATCACCTTCATTCCGAGAACGGGGAGTGCCCATTCTACTCGAACTCTCCATTTGAACTTTCTCAATACTCACCATCCGTTCATCCATACCCTTCAACTTCCCACTCACACCATTCATCTCTCCCCTCATCTCTTCCATACCCGCTTGCATGCCCGATATTTGATTCATGATCATAGCCAATGAACTTGCTATGGATGACATATCTACTACCTCTTGTGTCCTATCACCTTGGTTAGACATGATGACCTGCAAAACTAGCAAACAAGATTAGCAATAAAAGCCTCACCTCACTCGTATTGAACTCTCAACCTTACCACACGTCGTACTCTTTCGAAGTTGTTGATGAATCACTCGTCCAATCAAATTCACACGTTGGTTATCCTTTGTGGTAGAATGGATTCTTGTTTAGATGAATGACGGATGACTCAAAAGCAAAACGGACAAGAGCCAATAAAGTTTCAACGAAATAAAACGAAGAAAAGCTTGAAAGAAATTAGCACGAAAGAAATGCGGACACAAGAACTAGTAAACACAAGTAGGAACAACTACTATGTGGCTACTAGTTGAGAGACACAAGAAATTGAAATGCTAAAATCGAAAAATAAATGAAATTTCGGGTCCGGGTATATGATAATTTGAAAATGGGGTCTTGAAGCCTCAATTGATCCAATGCATCAATTTGAAATAACGAATTTTTTTAAAATTCTACATTTTTTTTTTGTTCCCTACTTAAGGAATAGGGAAACAATCACTTACAATCAAGGCTCAAGAAGTTTTTGAGAAATGAATTGAGATGAAATGAAAATTTGGAATTGAAAATGTACCCCAAATTTACGGATTGGGTTGTGGACTTTATACGGTCCGTATATAATTCACGGACCGTAAAAAGGTGTCCGTAGAATAGGGACAGAAACTCAAAAATTTGGTACTAAATTTACGGACCAAAATCTACGGGTCGTAAAAATTTTACGGTCCGTATTTTCCCACCGTAAATCACTTACAGAATGTAACTCTTGGGCCTCCAATTTTACGGGCCAAATTATACGGATCGTAAAATTTATACGGTCCATATATGGGACCGTATAGTGGCTTCAGTGATTTCGTATTGACTCGTGCTCCTCGAAATTTGGGCCGAATTTTCTTGGATATGATGACGTCTTGGGCCCCACACAACCTAGGACTTGCCCTTTTTGGCCCAACAAACAGCTTTCCACTTGTCCTAGGAAAAACCTTTGGATCAAACCTCTCATTTGGTCTTCTTCTCCAATATGAAGATATGAATGTTCTTAAGAACACCAAGAACACCCAAATGCAGTCTAGGACCAAATCAACTCGTTTTTGCTCCAATTTTCAGATCTAAGCTCCTTATCACTTAGAGAACAAAGCCTAATATTCAATTTGCCTCAATCGCTTCTCAATCACTAAACCCACTTTTGAGTTCTTCATGCTTTGATGAAGCTTTAATGGTGAAAACTTCAAAACCCACCCAAACAACTTCAAACTTCGGATTTAGATGTCTTCCACCTCAATAAACTCAAAACTAACTTTCAAAAACAACAAAATCAAACCACAAAACAATTTTCGATATTTTTTTTGATTTTCAGATTTTTTGATATTTTTTTTTTGGGATTTTCGAATTTTGAGCCTAGGATTAGAAATTGTAGGAACAATCTCTTAGCCTATGCTCTGATACCAAATGATAAGATTCACCCTAAGCAAACTCTAAGAGTTAAACAGAAATAAAGGAAAACAAAAGATGGATGAAGAATTGGGGATTAAGGAGAATAGAGGATAGATACTTGACCCAATTAGTAATGAATCCTATAGGCAAATCTAAGTATATTAAACTTAAACCCTCCTATTGTGAATTCAACCAAAAGAACCAAAGTAATTTGAATCAAGTAGAAGACTCAATTGGAAACCACAATTGAGCAATCTAGATGAATTCAATGGATAAGCAAATTCACTTTGCAACAATGAAATCACACTTAGTGTAGTAACCTAACAATCTGTCTTTTAACTAACATCTCTCAATATTCGAGTTCATACAATATCAAAGCTAAGTCTTCCAAATGGATGACAAAAACTATTTATACTAATGCCTATTACACCAAAAGGCACTAAAGTGACTCTTTTGCAAAAATACCCACATAGGTCTTCAATTGCATCCAAAGCCTCATAACTTGCAATTATGACCTCCAATTGTCATTCTAACCCCATAACTTGCAAGTATGACCTCCAATTGCAATCTTAGCCCCATAGTTGCACTTTTAGCCACTTTGCGCTCTTCCAATGCCAACTCCCAAACGTTGTAAATCCGCGAAGTCTTCTCTCCCATATCCCCCAAGGCATCCCTTTTCATGAACAAGGCTTGCAACTATTGAAGTTCTCTTGCTTGACTTCTTGTGAAAGGCCTGTGCTTGTTGGGTTCATATCAATCTTGCCCTCTTATGCTGGCCTCTATCGTAATCTCTATCTGGCTGACGTCCTCTGTGTCGATCCTCTACCCCCTGTGCATATGCCTGTACCCGAGTAATATCCATACCCGGCTGAAGAGCCACTGCCATACAGCCGTCAATCAATTAACGGTCCAGCCCCCATCATATAACGATGCACTCTATTAGCCATATCAGTTATAATAGTAGGCGCATACCTAGCCAACGAATCAAACTAAAGACTGTATTCTTGAACACTCCTGCCATTCTGTCTCAAATGTAAGAATCTATCAACTCTGGCTCGCCTCATCTCTGGAGGCAGGAAGTGATAATTCCCACGACTCATACCAGTTAACTGCTACATCACGCAACTGATACGAGGCCAACTCAAAAGACTCAGTCTCCGAAGCCTTGATTATCCTCAATGTACGCTGCATCTCCCGAATAAACACCTGCGGATCATCCTCGGGCTTTGACCCGAAAAACTCTGGAGGATTATAACTTAAAAAGTCACGAGCCCTCAAACTATCAGATCTATCCGCATGGTAAACTCCTAGTCCGTGCCTGCGAGCCTGCCCTGCTACTAATCTGGTCAGCAGCTGAACTGCATCTCTCATGGCCCTATCCTCCGCCCATAGCTGAGGAGCTGGAGGCTCAGGTACTGGGGCCTCAGGAGCCGGCTGTGGAGCCGCCCCCTGATCTGGAGCTGCTGCTGCTGCTCTAAGCTCCTCTGGAGGTGGCGGTGTAGCAGAACTCGCCGACTGAATTACAATCTCAGGCATAGATTAGGCACGGGCCCTGGTAACTCTCCGAGTCTGGCTAGCATCTCTTGCTACTGGTTTTCCCTTCTGGGCAGCTGTCGCTTTCTTTGGAGGCATAGCTGTAAACATAATAATCTGTTAGGGAGGGATTATCCTGATAATATAGCTCTATCGCACGATCTAGAGTAAGAAGGAAAAGAAACATCCTAAGTGTCCTATAGTTTCCTGTTTATAGATGTGGTGCACAACACACCGATAAACAAGACTCTACTAGACACGGTCTGTAGACACTCCGAGGATGAACTGCTCTGATACCACTTTTGTCATGACCCAACCCCGTGGGCCATGACTAGTGCCCGAGCTGGACACTCGTATACGTACCTGTTAGATATAGTAAACTGAAACTAAAGACAATATGGAAACTTGCAAAAACATTAAAGGTTCACAATGTCATATATATCAAGATAACCTGTCTCCTGAGGAGTAACAACTAATCAAAACGTAATATGATACGCAAGCCGACAAGGCTGCCACTATAAACCAATATGATACGCAAGCCGACAAGGCTGTCCCTACATACGATACGATACGCAAGCCGGCAAGGCTGCCACTACAGACGGGAATATCATTTACAAATCATATAGACACAGCTGAACCAACTTATACACAACCCACACATATGTCTACAGACCTCTAAGAGTATCAATAGTGAAATATGACGGGACAGGGCCCCGCCGTACCCCTGGATAAACATATATATACATCAAAGGATCTGTACCAAAAGTATAGGCTCCGGAACAATTGAGCTCTCCAAGACAGCTGAATAGAAGTCCTAAGTTGGAGGATCACCAAATCGGGTATGTGTACCTGCGGGCATGAAACGCAGCCCCCCGAAGAAAGGGGGTCAGCACGGAATATGTACTGAGTATATAAAGCATGTAATACAATAAGGAAAATCACAACTGCATAACCGATTACAGGAGGAAAGTATGATAATCAAAGATACCAATGCACCTGTGTCTTACGAAATGAAAATCATGCATATCCGGCCCATTATGGGACTCGGTGAATAAGTCATCATATACGATCCTCGGCGCCATAATCACATCATCACTATCATATCATATATATATATATATATATATATATATATATATATATATATATATACCGTACCCGGACCTCTAGTGAGGGGCTCGGTGAACAATGCAGTGAAATTGTGCACGAAAACATACCCGGCCCGGGACTCGGTGAAAGATACATTACGGCATGCACGAGCAGAGTAGTGAGCAACCATATGCAAACTAAGTTATATCTGATAATGAATAGAATACTCAAAACGAACTATCATTTGGAAATCAAGACAATAGTCATACTAAGTATCCTTCGAATGTCACTATGGACTATATCAAATAGGACTTCAGGAATCATAGACACGTATCAAACACGATGAAGTAAGTTCTGGGAATTAAGGACATTAGCCAATCCTAGTGTCTCTAAGAATAGGAGTTTCTTTTAAATCACATGCTCGTCGTCTATTTGTTTCACAAAGATCATGCCAAAAGAAAGAAGGGTTAGCTTTAGATACCTTTGGCGCTTAATCTGTGACTTGATCCGTATACGCCGTCTAGAGTATCTCAACCTATATTAAGACGTCAAGACTATGGTTAAGATACAGATAGGCATAAAACATATTTCAACGTTAGTAGCTTATTTCTAGACAATTGGGCAGCACTTCCCCTATATCGCTCAATTTCCTCACATTTAAGCCAACTATACAACAACCAACATAGCATCAACCAAAGCACGTCTAAGTCATCACATCAAGAACTAGTCGAAACAAGATCCGAGGATACTCCAAAACAGCCCACATAACATAATAATGCCCGATACACCTCAAATATCAAAAATATGCACCCAACAAGCCACATACGCTTCACATACGATATCTTATACATTTATTTCTTATCAAATTAGTGATTCACATTTGCAACAACACAACAACGGCCTCAACTTCCATATGCAAGAAAACTATCTTAACATTAATAAGTCCTAAAGCAGCCCATCAATTATAACAACACAATACAAGTCTTAACTACACTTAGTCTTCCAATTTCACAAGAACAACAACACAACCAGAACCCGATCATTACTAACACAACACAACCATAACTTTACATATCAAATTCCTTCACTTTCATCATATAATCAATAACAACAACACTAATTAAAATTAATTCACCATTGTTAGATTAAAACAGCCCCTATACGGCCCAAACAAAATCTCAACATCAACATACACAATTCTTGCATCCAATTCCACATCCACCAATTCATACAAAGACCAAACCATCTCTAAAACATGTAGGAGAGTATTAAACCTTACCTTTGCAAGCTTAGCCTTCTAATGTTGCTAAAATTTGTGGATTAAAATTGCAAGTGTTCTTGCTGCCCGAAAGATTAATATTCACGTTGCTAACCCCTTGAATGTCTAGAACCTCTTGGAAATTTAATTTTTCTCCCAACAAAACCTTAAGCTCGGTCAAGGACAGCCATGGCCGTGAGTTGCCATGGCTTGTGATGAATTTTGCTTGTCAAGAATTATGAAGATGAAATGTGTTTAGTGAGTCATTTTAGGCCTTTTACATGCTGCTTACTAACCTTAGACGTGCCCCACTATAGCATGGGACAATCCGATTTGGCCATGTTATAGTGGGGTCCATTCAGCCCACTAATGACTTAATTAATCCTAATTAGGCTAATTAATCCTAATTAGGCTAATTAATCCTTAATTAATCACCAATCCGCACTTATAATCTAATCATGGTTAATTAATCCCTAATCTTTACTAATACTTCTACACTAATTGTAGTTAATTAGCAGATCGTGCACTTATTAAAATCGGGGATTAAAAGTCCTTGTCTCATATCCCAAAAATAATTTTATCCTCGAATTTATGTTGATTAGTTCACAAATAAACCAATGTATAAAAATACGGGGTATAACATTGTGCAATTTGGAGTCCACCAAATCACAACAAGTCTCATCTAGAGAGAAAAGTTCAATATTCATATATTTCAAGATAGGTTCCCTTCAAATGATTTACAAGCACCTTTAAATAAGGTTCTTAAAATATACAAGCCAAAAGAAATAAATGGAAGTGTAATCTTCTAGGTGCATAGAAGACTACAAAATGCATACTCCTAGAAGCCTAGAAAGCCACTACACATTATGAAAGACAAAACAGCCTTTAATAAGCCTAGAAAATACAAAAAGGGAAGCTTCCTTCGTTCACATTAGACCAGCCCCTCATGTTCACACTAGAGCTTCCAGAAGTCCTAATTTGGGCTGCTAGACTTGTTCTTTCTGTGGGGCAGATCGTGGGCTTCAATCCACATCCTCTCGGGCTTCAATTTGGGTCTCCTCGGCTTGAACACTTGAGTCGTCACCATGGTAATTTGGATTGCATCATCCTCCCTTTCTTGGAAGAATTTCGTCCTCGAAATTACAACATTAATATCAACCTCGACAGCAGCATCAACCGCAACCACATCATTATGGCACAGTTGGATCATCATCATGGCTACATGGACTACATCATTCTCCCCCTCTTGAAAAGAATTTGTCCTCAAATTCGATCCCTGCAAAACATGGACGAGAATGAGTATGTGTAGCTTCCAAGTCTCAATCGGGTAACAGTTAAGTAGCAACATGAGTGAATAATCATGATATAAAACAAGAGTGCTAAAAAACTTCCCAAAGATAATAGAGATTACTGTCATGGATTTGGAAAGCCCAAGAAGAAGCATGAACCAAGAAAACCTACCATCTTCATGGAGTTTGCAAGTTGTGGTCGCATACCACAATGATTTCCAGGGAGGATCTTTCCAATGGCTCTCCACCTGATTCACCTTAAAATACACTAAATTCTTTCCAAGGCTAAGTACAAAACAAGTAGAATAACTCAACTGCCAATAACGAAGTAATGTACCAGCCCAACCCAAAGTCAACAATTCCAACAAATTATAAACCTTATGATCAATTCCGGGGTCAAAAACAAAAATGGTCAACACATCAAGCTTGGCATATGTCTTAAGAATATCTACTAGTAACTCGAATAGTAATAACAAAAAAGAGTGACAATGATGTATCCAATTACTACAAGAGTACTCTAGAGAAGCATGAATCATGAGGTAAGAATATGTGCCATCATTAATCTTAGAAACATCAAAGGGATTAAACCATGTGTAATGACCAGATTTCTCATACTTCTCTCGTCTTTTCGTTTGATAAGAACCCACAAAAAAGTCAAATAAGCAATCAAACTTATCAAAAGGAAGAATTTTACCTCTAAGATCGTGACTACTATCCCAGGATTAAAATGCATAACTTCCACATTTCAAGCTAAGGAATTTGGTATAGCCTATCTCAAGTGAGTGATCCATGTAAGGATCACAATAAGTAAAGTAGTAGACACTAGAACAAGCATCCACCATTCTACTTTCCTTTTCCGCTCAAGCTTATTCACACCTAGACATTTCAACTCAAATTCTGCTCCTAGTGAGAACTCATCCTCACATTCTTCTTCACTATTAAAGAATTCTGCACTACTTTCCCAATCCTCTTTAAGATCATTTCCTACATGTCTAGCACACTCAAAGTCACACTTTAAGTCCTCCACATCACAAAAGCTCCTAAAACAATCATGACCCTCATCATACGCAAACAAATAGTAAATAAAAGTGCTACTTAAGGCCACTTCACCATCAGTAAGTTCACTTTCACAATCACGAATACTACTAAGCACAAGATCACGATTTGGACCACACAAAGAAGATTTATTACTTAAGCAACTTCCCACACTTTCCTTTCCAAGACAATGTCCTTTATCAAGTGAACTATCCAACAAGGAGTTAAATCCATCACAAGAAAGAGTATTAAGAAACTCAAACTCATCATTAAACAAACAAGCATTTCCAAGTAAAAATAGTTTCACAAGAAAGGTCTCACCCAAGTTCACATCATCATTGAATTCCACATGTTCAAACTCATCATTGAAGTCAATTTCATTATCATGTGCAGATTCAACATTAGAAAGACTCAAAGATGAATTGCTTTCTTCCTTATCAAACATGGTTGGTGTGCCTAATTCCAAACAATCACATTTATGGCAAAAAATTCCATCATATCCAGAATAATCATCAACTAATAATGGAATATTACTCACACACACAAGGTTCAAGATTGCTTTCTAAAGACAAAACATTAAAATCAATCAACTTGTTTTTACTCCTTCCAACCACAGAAGTTGTGTCTTTTGCATTAAGACTCTCATCACAAGTGTCAACACTAGTTTTCATCACATCAAACTCACAAGTAGTTTCAGTTTCAGGATCACAACCGAGAACAACTAGTGTATCTCCACAAGATTCATTCAGTTTATCATCACAAAGACAAAGAAGATTTTAAGCCCAAATAAGATAATTCCTTAGTCATACTCACACAATCAAAATGCTTAACATTGGCATCTAAAGTAGTGAGTTTAGAAGTACCTTTAGGCTCACAAGATTGATCTTCTTTACCTTCAAGTCCCGCTTTTGGACAATTCTGCTCTTCCGAAATTGTTGCAGCCTTTTCATGAGTTTCCATTGTATGAGGCTCATTCTCAAGATTGTTTCCAATGGTACCTACAAAAGAATTCAAACAACTAGAGGAAAAAGAAACATTGTGAGTGTTAGAGTGAAGAACTTCATCTCCCTCATTATTTTTCTTTTCTCTCATGTTCTTTTCAATTCCATTCTCTTGTTTTTTTTTTTGTGTGGCAGCCCACTCATTCCAGTCAACCCGGACTTCCCATTTTGCATTGCATTACACTCCCCTATAGGAATAGAAGAGACATATGCACTATTGGGATTTTCTTTCGGAAGTGGGAATGGAAAGAAAGGCCATCCTTCCTCATCCATGACATACCTTATCCAATCTCGTACATTTGGTATGTCGTGTTTTTGAAACCAGGGCTGTCCAAAGCATAAGTGACTTATTTTTACGGGAAACACACCACATCGGACCATTTCAAGATAATCTACATGAGATATTACCACCATGACCATCCACTCAGCTTGATACCCATTATAGTCATATGGATATCTGTTTTTAACCCATGTCAAATTCAACCAATCAACCGCATAAGGAGAAATGAATGTGGAGTCCCACAAATTGTCAAGCTCTAGATCAATCCCATTATACCCACAAACATTCAGCTTCAATTTTTGAAACTTTGGCTTAGGCAATCTCTCTCCTTTTCTTGGAAATAGTGGTCCTCTCCTTTGTGTAGGCCATCTAGTTCTTACTTCTGATTGAACGGGTTTAGTACTCATTGCACCTTGGTCCATCATACCTGCATAACAAAGCTCAAAGAAAAGGTTATGAGTTAAAAATCACCTTACTCATTCCCTTACTTTATTTGGGTGGCGTTCGGTTCACTCAATGATATAATAGGTTTGGTTCACTCCGTCTTATATTGGCTTCCTCAGAATTGACCAACTCCTATTCAATCTCCCAAATTATACAAAAGATGCTACCTCTTCGGGATTAGAGTGAGATTATGGACTTTATAGTCGGACGACTCTTTTAATTGTGGCGCACTTGAGTCAAACAATTCACGATGAGTTAAAACGAGAAAAGCTTGAAAGAATTAGCACGGAAAAAGTTATAGCTCAAGAACTAGTAAACTTTGAGTAGGTAATTACTTAATGGATACTAGCTAGAAGTTATGTCACAAAGAAAGGATTAAGAAGCTTCCCAACCCCCCTTAAAATGTGTAAGGCAGCCCCCTAAGTCTTGCTAATTAATATCCTTTGACCAACTGGTCTTGGAATTTAATTACTACAAATTTCAATGTAGCTTCTCGTCTTCCCAAAAGATGACTAGGGACTTGCAAACTTGACTTCTCATTTTCCAAAGAGGTGATTAGGAACTTGGACACTCTTTTCTCAAGGTGACTGTTAGTCTTTCCAAGAATTGACTTGGGAACTTGTGTCAATTAATGGTTTGACTATTTGTTTGCCTCTACTCCCTTTCACACACCCCAAACTGCTTTTTCACTTCTCCTAATGAGTGCAGCCCCCTTCTCCATGTTTTGGAGGGGTTCAATGCACCAACTCCTTGGGAATCAACTCTTGACTAGTCCCTTTGACTTCCAAAACAGCTTTCACACTCCCTAACATCTTGAAAGCTTAACTTATCACCAAAATTAGATCAAACAAAGTTAGTATTTGAAATTATCAAGAACACACATGAACATTCACAAAATATTTATGAACACTCAAGAACACAAGTATTCAAAACATTTCAAATGATATACCAAAATGACCATCTTGATGTCTAGTTTCCAAATATCACCATGGATCACCCAAAACACCTAAACTAATGGCTCGATTGGAGACTTTAGAAATAATAGTTCATGAACTTTTTCTTGAACATCCAAGAACACAAGTCTTCAAACACCAAAAATCAGATTCACCAAAAAGATCAAGAACACCGAAATACTCCAAATCTTTCCAATTTTTGGATTCTTGTCCTTCTTAACTAGGAGAAATCAACCCAACAACTTTCAACCCTCAATTTCAACCTCTTCTATAAGACCCACTTTGAGTCTTCAAGTTTCAAGGTCTAACAATGGTGGAAATTGAAAATCTAACTTCAATTGACTCAAACCTTCAGACTTAGAACCTAAGAACTCTAAGGAACTCGAATCTAACACTAGAATCAACAACAAAACAAGGAATACAAACCAATTTTGGATTATTTTTTTCCAAATATTTTTCCATTTTTTTTTTTGTGAATACCAAACCCAAGACTAGATTTGTTAGAACAAATCTATACTAGGCTCTGATACCAAATGATGCAAGAAAAATAACAAAGATAGAAAGAAGACACAATTTGAATAACAATTGGACAATAACTAGAAGAACTAGTCCTCGTTACCTTCCAAAAGGATCAAAGGCATCTTATGCAACATTCCTCAAGAGAATAGAGATCTCTTGCAAATTGAATGATCAAACGGGGGTTGTACAATTTGGAGTCCACCAAATCACAACAAGTCTCAACTAGAGAGAAAAGTTCAATATTCATATATTTCAAGATAGGTTCCCTTCAAATGATTTACAAGCACCTTTAAATAAGGTTCTTAAAATATACTTGTCAAAAGAAATAAATGGAAGTGTAGTCTTCTAGGTGCATAGAAGACTACAAAATGCATACTCCTAGAAGCCTAGAAAGCCACTACAAATTATGAAAGTCAAAACAGCCTTTAATAAGCCTAGAACACACAAAAAGGGAAGCTTCCTTCGTTCACATTAGACCAGCCCCTCATGTTCACACTAGAGCTTCTAGAAGTCCAAATTTGGGCTGCTAGACTTGTTCTTTCTGTGGGGCAGACCGTGGGCTGCAATCCACATCCTCTCGGGCTTCAATTTGGGTCTCCTCGGCTTGAACACTTGAGTCGTCACCATGGTAATTTGGATTGCATCACGCATGGATGATAAGGATGGCATTGAAGGCCTTTGGAGGCCCGTACAAGCCCCATAATGAGGCCTATTGTTATGTCCCGTATTTTTGCACGTTGGATTATTCGTAGCTAATCAACATAAGTTCGAGGACAAGATTATTTTTGAGATATGAGACAAGGACTTTTTAACCCCGATTTTAATAATGCACGGCTTGCTAGCTAATTACTATTAGTATGGAAACATTAGTGAAGATTAGGGATTAATTAACCATGATTAGATTATTAAGTGGGGATTTTAATTAATTAAGTTAATTAAGGTGCTACATGGACCCCACTATAACATGGCCAAATCTGATTGGTCCATGCTATAGTGGGACACATGTCAATGGTGCTTGGTTGAGTGGACACGTGTAACAATCATGGGCAGCATATAAAGCCCTTAGTTGATGACGTATTCATCATTCATGCATTTCACTTTTAACTTAGACAAAGTTGAATTAGGAGAGAGGAGCTCCTAAGCTAGTGTTACACCTCGGAAAATTTTTCGTTGGTACGCAAGTGAATGAACTAGTGATGAGTACGAGTGCATGATGTTCCATGAGTAAGAAATGGCATTTGATGACCTTAGGCGAGATTTCAAATGAATCCCACGTAAGACAAGAAAGTTGGCTAAGTTAAGATGAGATATAAGGTGAGCAATGCATATGCATGGACGTGGGTGATTAAAAATGAGAAGTCTAAGAATTATGGTAACTTGCAGATTTGCAACTGCCTAGTGGTCGTAAAGTGCTAGGACGGACCGTAAATTGGTATACGGTCCGTAAACTAGCAGGTCGTAAACTGCCATGCAGAGCTTCAACTTTCTGCCAGTGGAGGAAATGGTAAAATACGACCAGGTTTACGGACCGTAAAGTGATTTACGGCCCGTAAACCATGGTCGTAAATCACCATGGTTGCAGTCTAGGCTTGTGGTTTTGGAAAGGTTAAAGACGATCGCAATGGACGGTACGTAAAGTGGAATACGTGGTCGTAAACTTAGTTTACGACCACTGTTCACCTCAGCACAGATTTTACAAGTCATTAAATAAAGGGACCAAGACTTATTTTATTTCATTTCTACATCACACCACTTCTCTCTAAAACTTCTCTCTACTATTATTATACAAGTTTTCAAGGATATTTGAGGATCAACCACATTAAATAAGGGAATCAAGAGTAAGGAAATCATCAAATATCATCCAAGTCAAGAAATTCAAATGGAGAAAAACTAGGGTTTTGCTCAAGGTGGAGTATTATCAACTAAAGCTTGCTCCTACAACATCTAAGGTAAGATTCATGATATTTACATGATGTTTAAGGTATTGGAGAATTAAAATACATGGATTGTAGAAAATATGGTCAACTAGGTCATGAAGGATGAATAGTGACATTTTGAGAAATAATTTGAATTGAATTATGAATGTTGTTGTGTTGTGATATGAATGTGTTATAAATGGTATTAAGATCATGAACTAGACACTTTAGACGAATGGACGAAGTTGGGTGTTATGACCATGAATGTGGGTGAATTAGAGGCAAATTGAGGAATCTAGATAATGTGGATAATGTGAATGACTAATGGCCATTGTTATGATATTAATGAAGGTATAAATGCTAGCATTGGAAAGGAACGTGCGAGTGTAGAATAGTTCGACGAAAAGATATGTAAGGCTAACCCTTCTTTCATAAGGCATGGTTCTTGGCAAATTTCTTAAATCCTCGATATGAGTATGTTGCCTTCAAATAATTGATATTCCGAGCTCATGAGCTCACGATCCTTGATATGTACTACGATTGTACTATGCACCTCATACGACGAGTAAGCCTATGATATAGAAGTAACGATAATGATGATGATGGTAATGATAATGATAATAATAATGATGCTAAAGGTGCCTACGGGCTATTATACTTATATGTGCCTATGAAGGGCTATAATGAAACCCCGAGCTTATACGCCGGGTAGAATATATGTATATGAATATGTATAAAGTATGTATACGATTACGAAACGCGCGCACACCTCTGCAGATGGCACGGATAACCCTGAAGCCTTGGTAGGGCAAGGTATGAGTAACCTTGAGCCTTGGTTGGCCAAGTATGTATATGAAACACCGATCCTATGAGGTCGGGTATGCTATGTAAATGCTATGCATGAAACACCGATCCTATGAGGTCGGGTATGCTATGTTTATAAAATGAATATGAATGTGATAAGACTATGTACAAAAATACGAATAAGGACATGTATACGAATACGGGCACAAGTATGGTACGAGTACTATTATGGAACACGGATGAGGATGTATGTATACAAATACGTATGAGAAATGGAAAGTTCCTATGAAAGGAAAGTAAGTGTCATGATGATGATATTATTGTCTCCCCCTCCTATGCTATTTCATATGTTGTTCATTATGCTTATATATCGATGTTGATCATGCTTTACATACTCAGTACATTCTTCGTACTGACGTCCTTTTGTTTGTGGACGCTGTGTCATGCCCGCAGGTGCACAGGGAGACAGACTTGATCCATAGCTGCTTATTCAGAGATTACATAGCAGAGCTCCACTTCCTTCGGAGCCATAGCTCTTGGGTACTCATTCTTTTGTGTACATATTTATGGGCATAGCGAGGTCCTGTCCCGCTCATGTGATATGTCATGCTCTCTTAGAGGCTTGTAGGCACGTGTATATATGTATAGATATGTCTGGGCTTGTCAGCCTATATGTTGTATTTCATTTTGTCGGCCACGTTGGCCCATGTACATTGATGTGGCATAGATGCCAATTATGATATAATAGTAATGTCGTCCAATGGGACTCGTATGACGAATGAATGGAAATGTATGTATAATTATGTGGCTCACCTAGAAGTAAGAATAAGAGTAAGCTAAGAGGGTGCCCGGGTGGGCTATCACCGGGTGCTCGTCGCGGCCCCCTAGTCGGGTCGTGACAAAAGTGGTATCAGAGTAGTTCAGTCCAAGGGTGTGTCTACGAGCCGTGTCTTGTAGAGTCTTGGTTATGGGTGTGTTGCGCGCCACACTTATAAACAGGAAGCTGCGGACATTTTAGGAATAAATGACCTTCTTTCTTCATAAGAATCGTACGATAGAGCTATGATGTAAGAAATTCTTGTTCTTTAATCGTATGTTGTGTATTTCAGAGATGCCTAAAAAGAGAAAGGCCACAGCAGCCCAAAAGGGCAAGTCGGTGGCAGAAAAGCGGGCCGAAAGAGCACCGCCACCGGTAGTAGAGGCAAGTGAGTCACAGAATGCGGCTCAATCTCAGTCCTCCCAGACAGTGCCTATTTCTGAGGAGCGTGAGGGAGCCTCAGCCCCAGCTCCAGCACCTCCAGCTCCTCCACCGAATGCTTCTGGCCAAGATGTGAAAGAGGCCATTAATTTGTTGACTCAGTTGGTTGCGGCCCAGACTCAGAGGCAAAGTTCAGGGCATGGTGATGGGGCCGTTAGTGCAAGGGCCCGTGACTTCATTACTTTAAACCCTCCGGAATTCTTTGGGTCAAAGCCGGAAGAGAATCCTCAGGATTTTATCGATGGTATGTTTAGGACGCTCTGGTTGATACATGCTTCAGACACCAAGTCGGTAGAGCTAGTGTCATATAGATTGAGAGATGTCTCGATCCAGTGGTATACGGTATGGATGGCTTCACGGGGGCCAATGCACCTCCCCCGGTATGGCAAGAGTTCGTTGATGCTTTTCTCCGTCATTATATGCCTCCGGAAGCTCGGCGAGCTAGGGCCAATAAATTCTTGAACTTGAGGCAAGGTAGTATGAGTGCCCTATAGTATAGCCTCCGTTTCAATTCCCTGGCTAGGTATGTGTCACGACCCGACTCGGGGCCGCGACGAGCACCTGGTGTTAACCCACCCGAGCACCCTCTTAGCTTACTCTTATACTTACATCTAGGTGAGCCACATAATTATACATGCATTTCCATTCATTCATCAACTAGTCCCATCTGGACAACAACCCATTTATATCATCGTAGCCATTTATGCCACATCAATGTACATGGGCCCACGTGGCCGAACAAATGATATACAAAACATAGGCCAACAAGGCCAAACACATCTACCCATACACACACATATATCTACGAGCCTCTACGAGTATAACATATCACATTAGCGGGACAGGACCCCGCTATGCCCAAAATTATATACACAAAAGAATGAGTACCCAAAAGATATGACTCCGAAGGAAATGGAGCTCTCTATGTAATCTTCAAATAGGCAGCTATGGATCAAGTTTGTCTCCCTGTACACCTGCGGGCATGACGCAGCGTCCACAAATAAAAGGACGTCACTACAAAGAATGTACTGAGTATGTAAAGCGTGATTAACATCAATATAGAAGCATCATAGACAATATATGAAGTGGCACAGGAGGGAAGACAATAATATCATCATCATGGCACTTACCTGCCTTTCATAGGAACTTTCCATTTCTCATGCGTATTTCATAATAGTGCTCGTACCCTACTTGGGCTCATATTGGCATACATGTCCTTATTCGTATTAGTATACATAGTCTTTTCACATTCATATTCATATTATATACATAGCCATACACTTATATACATACATAGCGTGCCCGACCATAAGGTTCGGTGTTTCATACGTACTTAGCCAACCAAGGCTCAATGTTATTTCTACCTGGCCCTACCAAGGCTTCAGGGTTATCCGTACCATCTGCAGAGGTGTGCGCGCGTTACGTAATCGTATACATACTTTATACATATTCATATACATATATCCTTACCCGGCATCATAAGGTCGGGGGTTCATTATAGCCCTTCATAGGCACACATACATATAATGGTTCATAAACATCCTTAGCGTCACTACATTCTCATCGTCATTACTACCATTACATCTACCTTATGGGCTTACTCATCATGTGAGGTGCGTAGTACAATCGTAGTACATATCAAGGAACATGAGCTTATGAGCTTGGAATATCAATCATTGGAGACAACATACTCATATAGAAGATTCAAGAGTTTGGCCAAGAAACCATGGCTTGTGAAAGAAAGGTTAGCCTCACATACCTCTTCGTCGAACTATTCTACACTTACGCGTACTCCTTCGATGCTCAAGTTTCTACCTTCATTAATATCACAACAATAGCCATTAGTCATTCACATTATCCACATTCTTCATTTTACCCCTATTGTCCATTTTAGTATATACTTCTACCATCCAAGTATTTCAACTCTTCAATACCTTAAACATCATGTAAAAATCATGAATCTTACATTAGAAATGGTAGGAACAAGCTTTGGTTGATAATACTCCTCTTTGAGCAAAACCCTAGTTTTTCTCCATTTGGATTTCTTGACTTGGATGATCTTTGATGATTCCCTTATCCTTGATTCACTTGTCTTAATGTTATTGATGGCTTATAATCCTTGAAAACTCATATAATAATTGTAGAGAGAAGTTTTAGAGAGAAGTGGTGTAATGTTGTAATGAAATAAAACAACTGTTGGTCCCTTTATTTAATGACTTGTGAAATCTGTGCTGAAATGAACAGTGGTCGTCGATCGTGGTTTACGGCCCGTATTCAACTATACGGCTCGTCCTCCATGGGCGTATTTAACCATTTCCAGAACCAGAAGCTGGGCTGCCTTCATGGTGGTTTACGACCATGGTTTACGGGCCGTAAATCACTTTACGGCCCGTCCACCTGGTCGTGTTTTACCATTTCTTGACTGGGCAGAAAGTTGAAACCTTGCATGGCAGTTTACGACTGCCAGTTTACGGACTGTGTTCCACTTTACGGTCTGTATTTTGCACTTTACGACCACTGGGCAGTTTTGCCAACTTTCAACTTTTCACATTTCTCGACTTTTCATTCTAATCATTCTCGTCCATTTACGCACATTGCTCGTGAAACCTTATACCCTCGCACTCCTCGCACACATCACTAGTTCGTTCACTTGCGTACCAACGGGAAATTTTTCGAGGTGTAACAGTATGCTTCGGCCATGGTAGCGGATATGGGTGACCGGGTACACCGATTTGTAAAGGTCCTAGGGCCACACTTGATGGATAAATGTTTGACTGCATCCCTTCAGGACGGCATGGATATTGCACGAATTCAGGCGCATGTTCAGAACTTAAAAGAAGGCCTACAACAGCGGAGAAGTGAGCGTGAGCAGGATAGGGGTCATAGCAAGAGGGTCAGATCTTCAGGCCCAATGAGTGAGTCCATAGGTGGACACAGGCAGCGGTTCCCCAGGCATTCAGGCTATTCTATGACCAGTGCACCTCCACGGTTTTCAAGCCAGAGATTTGATAGGTCTGCTCGTTCAGGGTCGAGTCCGATTTATTCAGGATCGCAGTTTAGAGATGATTCAGGCCAGTCAAGGCCACCCGTGCCATGATGTTCCCAGTGTGGGAAGGTTCATTGGGGTCAGTGCCGATTGGGTTCAGACGTTTGCTATTCATGTGGTCGACCAGGCCATATTATGCGTGATTGCTCCTCAGTACAAGGTAGAGGTAGGGCCCAGCCATCAGGGTCGGTAGCCGGATCTTCGGCATCTGTACGCCCTACGGGGCCAGGTTCAAATGCGCCAGTCGGCCATGATAGAGGCAGAGGGAGAGCTCCCAGTACTAGCGGTCCTCAGCACCGTATTTATGCTTTGGCTAGACGCCAAGACCTTGAGTCTTCTCCTGACGTGGTCACAGGTATATTATCAGTATTCTCTCATGATGTATATGCTTTGATTGATCCGGGCTCCACATTATCATATGTTACTCCTTAAATCGCGGGTTGATTTATAGTTGAACCGGAGTCGATCAAACCTTTTGAGGTGTCTACACCCATGGGTGAATCGGTAATAGCTAGCCGAGTATATAGGGATTGTGTAGTTATGATTTGTGACCGTTCGTTTCAAATTTCCGGGAGAACCAGTCTTAGAATGGAAAGGGAACACGGCGTCACCAAAAGGTAGGTTTATTTCCTATCTAAAGGCAAGGAAGATTATCACAAAATGATGTATTTATCATCTAGTACAAGTTCAAGATATAGAAGCTGAGTAGCCGACTCTTCAGTCAGTTCCCGTAGTGAATGAATTTCCGGATGTGTTCCCGGAAGAGCTTCCAGGCCTTCCTCCCGAGCGGGAGATTGATTTTTTCATTGATGTGTTGCCAGGCACTAAGCCTATATCTATTCCCCCATATAGAATGGCACCCGCAGAATTGAAAGAGTTGAAGGAGCAACTGAAAGACCTGCTTGATAAAGGCTTCATTAGGCCTAGTTCATCCCCGTGGGGAGCACCCGTATTGTTTGTCCGAAAGAAATATGGCTCCCTGAGAGTGTACATTGATTATAGGAAACTGAATAAAGTACCAATTAAGAATAAATATCCTCTCCCGAGGATTGATGATTTGTTTGATCAATTGCAAGGTGCCAAATGGTTTTCAAAGATCGATTTGAGGTCCAGGTATCATCAAGTGAGAGTCAGGGAGAAAGATATCCCTAAGACAGCTTTTAAAATGAGATATAGTCATTTTGAATTCCGGGTAATGTCATTTGGGCTAACTAATGCGCCAACGGTTTTTATGGATTTGATGAATAATGTCTTCAGGCCTTTCCTGGATTTATTTGTGATAGTATGTATCAACGATATCCTGGTGTATTCTAGATCCGAGGCAGAACACGCGGATCATTTGCGTATTGTCCTCGGAGTTCTTCGAAGCCGAGAGTTATTTGCAAAGTTTTCCAAATGTGAGTTCTGGTTGAACTCAGTGGCATTTTTAGGGCATATCGTTGCAGGTGATGGTATTCGAGTGGATAGTCAAAAGATTGAGGCCGTGAAAACTTGGCTGAGGCCCACAACTCCTACGGAGGTTCGTAGTTTTCTGGGCTTAGCAGGTTATTACAGGAGATTCGTTGAGGGATTTTCTTCTATTTCCTCACCACTCACAAAGTTGACCCAGAAATCGGCAAAGTTTCAATGGACAGATGCTTGCGAACGTAGTTTCCAAGAGTTAAAGGGTAGATTGACTTCTTCCCCAGTTCTGATACTTCCAGAGGGATTAGAAGGATATGTTGTTTATTGCAATGCTTCAGGTGTTGGGCTAGGCTGTGTATTGATGCAACATAGTAAAGTGATTGTGTATGCTTCAAGGCAATTACGAAAACATGAGCAGAATTATCCTACCCATGATCTAGAATTGGCCGTGGTGGTTCATGCATTAAAGATATGGAGACATTATTTGTATGGTGTCCACGTGGATATTTACATAGATCATAAGAGTCTTCAATACATCTTCAAGCAGAAAGAGATGAATTTGTGACAACGACGATGGTTAGAATTGCTAAAGGACTACGATGTTGAGATTTTGTATCACCCCGGAAAGGCAAATGTTGTGGCTGATGCTCTTAGCCATAGATTGATGGGAAGTCTAAGTGATGTACGACCATAGAAGAGAGAAATGGCTCGTGAGCTCCGGCAGCTAGCTAGCCTAGGAGTCCGAGTAATGGACTCAGGTAGCAAGGGAACTACAATTCCGAATTCTGCAGTCTCGTCGCTAGTAACAGAAGTGAAGGAGCGATAATATGAGGATCCCATGCTAATGCAGTACAGAGATACACTCCCTCAGAAATAGAAGTCATCATTTGATATTTCAGGAGACGGAGTTCTCCGATGCCGAGGCAAATTATGTGTCCCTGATGTGGCAAGTTTACGCCACCAGATTTTGAGAGAAGCTCACTGTTCTTGTTGTTCTGTTCACCCCGGAGCGACGAAAATGTATCACGACCTTAAGTCTACATATTGGTGGAATGGAATGAAGAAAGATATAGCGGAGTTTGTAGCTCAATGTCCTAATTGTCAACAAGTGAAGATCGAGCACCAAAAGCTGGGTGGATTGTTGCAAGCTATAGAAATCCCAACTTGGAAGTGGGAGGTGATTAATATGGACTTCATTTCAGGGTTGCCCCGTTCCCGACGTAAGTATGATTCCATTTGGGTGATTGTGGATAGACTCACCAAGCCAGCTCATTTCTTACCGGTCAGAATGACCTATGTGGCAGAAGATTATGCAAGACTTTACCTTAAAGAGATAGGGAGACTTCATGGTGTTCCAATGGCTATTATCTCCGATAGAGGGACTCAGTTTACAGCTAAATTTTGGAGGTCTTTCCAAGAGGGTTTAGGGACCCAAGTGCGCCTTAGCACGGTATTTCACCCACAGACCGATGGGCAAGCTGAACGCACTATTCAGACTCTGGAGGATATGTTACGAGCATGTATGATAGACTTTGGAGGGAATTGGGATGATCATTTGCCACTCATAGAATTCGCTTACAATAATAGTTATCACTCTAGCATTCAGATGGCACCGTATGAGGCCTTATATGGGCGGAGGTGTAGATCTCCGGTTGGGTGGTTCGAAATAGGAGTGGCTCAGTTGATAGGGCCAGACTTGGTTCAGCAAGCCATAGAGAAAGTTAAGCTCATAAAGGATCGGTTGTTAGCGGCTCAGAGTCGTCAAAAGTCCTATGCGGATAATCGTCGAAGAGACTTGGAGTTCAAAGTGAAAGATTGGGTATTCTTGAAGGTGTCGCCTATGAAGGGCATTATGAGGTTTGGAAAAAAAGGGAAACTTAGTCCCCGGTGTATTGGGCTATATGAAATTGTACGAAAGATAGGCAAAGTGGCCTATGAGCTAGACCTACCACCGGAATTGGAGTCAGTCCATCCAGTATTACACGTCTCGATGCTTCAAAAATGTGTTGGAGATCCCACTAGGATCGTCCCAGTAGATGATGTGCAAGTAACAGAGAAATTGACTTATGAAGAGGTACCCATTTCCATATTAGATAGGCAAGTACGGAGGCTTAGAAACAAAGAGGTGGCCTCAGTTAAGGTTCTATGGAGAAGCAGTAAACGAGAAGAAATGACATGGGAAGCAGAAGACAGTATGCGATCCAAATACCCACATCTATTTCAGCCCTAGGAAGAAGTCCAAGATGAGTCGTCGAGATCCTAAGGTATGTATGCTTTCCTTTATATGCTTTTGGGTTGTGTGTGGCCAAATTTTTATGCTATTGTGTTGTGGCCCTGTGTGGCATCGATATTATAGTTTCCTATGGCAGGATGGTAGTGCCATATTATAGGGGAAACTCTGGCGAGATTTTTATAGAATTCCCGAACACTTTAACATTCGAGGACGAATGTTCCTAAGGGGGGAAGAATTTTACACCTCGGAAAATTTTCCGTTGGTACGCAAGTGAATGAACTAGTGATGAGTACGAGTGCATGATGTTCCATGAGTAAGAAATGGCATTTGATGACCTTAGGCGAGATTTCAAAGGAATCCGACGTAAGACGAGAAAGTTGGCTATGTTAAGATGAGATATAAGGTGAGCAATGCGTGTGCATGGACGTGGGTGATTAAAAATGAGAAGTCTAAGAATTATGGGAAGTTGCAGATTTGCAACTGCCCAGTGGTCGTAAAGTGCTAGGACGGACCGTAAATTGGTATACGGTCCGTAAACTAGCAGGTCGTAAACTGCCATGCAGAGCTTCAACTTTCTGCCAGTGGAGGAAATGGTAAAATACGACCAGGTTTACGGACCGTAAAGCGATTTACGGCCCGTAAACCATGGTCGTAAATCACCATGGTTGCAGTCTAAGCTTCTGGTTTTGGAATGGTTAAAGACGATCGCAATGGACGATCCATAAAGTGGAATACGTGGTCGTAAACTCAGTTTACGACCACTGTTCACCTCAGCACAGATTTTAAAGTCATTAAATAAAGGGACCAAGACTTATTTCATTTCATTTCTACATCACACCACTTCTCTCTAAAACTTCTCTCTACTATTATTATACAAGTTTTCAAGGATATTTGAGGATCAACCACATTAAATAAGGGAATCAAGAGTAAGGAAATCATCAAAGATCATCCAAGTTAAGAAATCCAAATGGAGAAAAACTAGGGTTTTGCTCAAGGTGGAGTATTATCAACTAAAGCTTGCTCCTACAACTTCTAAGGTAAGATTCATGATATTTACATGATGTTTAAGGTATTGGAGAATTAAAATACATGGATTGTAGAAAATATGGTCAACTAGGTCATGAAGGATGAATAGTGACATTTTGAGAAATAATTTGAATTGAATTATGAATGTTGTTGTGTTGTGATATGAATGTGTTATAAATGGTATTTAGATCATGAACTAGACACTTTAGACGAATGGACGAAGTTGGGTGTTATGACCATGAATGTGGGTGAATTAGAGGCAAATTGAGGAATCTAGATAATGTGGATAATGTGAATGACTAATGGCCATTGTTATGATATTAATGAAGGTATAAACGCTAGCATTAGAAGGGAACGTGCGAGTATAGAATAGTTCGACGAAAAGGTATGTAAGGCTAACCCTTCTTTCATAAGGCATGGTTCTTGGCCAATTTCTTAAATCCTCTATATGAGTATGTTGCCTTCAAATAATTGATATTCCGAGCTCATAAGCTCACGATCCTTGATATGTACTACGATTGTACTACGCACCTCATACGACGAGTAAGCCTATGATATTGAAATAACAATAATGATGATGATAGTAATGATAATGATAATAATAATGATGCTAAAGGTGCCTACGGGCTATTATACTTATATGTGCCTATGAAGGGCTATAATGAAACCCCGAGCTTATACGCCGGGTAGAATATATGTATATGAATATGTATGAAGTATGTATACGATTACGAAATGCGCGCACACCTCTGCAGATGGTACGGATAACCCTGAAGCCTTGGTAGGGCCAGGTATGAGTAACCTTGAGCCTTGGTTGGCCAAGTATGTATATGAAACACCGATCCTATGAGGTCGGGTATGCTATGTAAATGCTATGCATGAAACACCGATCCTATGAGGTCGGGTATGCTATGTTTATAAAATGAATATGAATGTGATAAGAGTATGTACATAAATACGAATAAGGACATGTATACGAATACGGGCACAAGTATGGTACGAGTACTATTATGGAACACGGATGAGGATGTATGTATACAAATACATATGAGAAATGGAAATTTCCTATGAAAGTAAAGTAAGTGTCATGATGATGATATTATTGTCTCCCCCTCCTATGCTATTTCATATGTTGTTCATTATGCTTATATATCGATGTTGATAATGCTTTACATACTCAGTACATTCTTGGTACTGACGTCTTTTTGTTTGAGGACGTTGCGTCATGTTCGCAGGTGCATAGGGAGACAGACTTGATCCATAGTTGCTTATTCATAGATCACATAGCAGAGCTCCACTTCCTTCGGAGCCATAGCTCTTGGGTACTCATTCTTTTGTGTACATATTTATGGGCATAGCGGGGTCCTGTCCCGCTCATATGATATGTCATACTCTCTTTGAGGCTCGTAGTCACGTGTATATATGTATAGATATGTCTAGCCTTGTCGGCCAATATGTTGTATGTCATTTTGTCGGCCACATTGGCCCATGTACACAGATGTGGCATAGATGCCAATTATGATATAATAGTAATGTCGTCCAATGGGACTAGTTTGACGAATGAATGGAAATGTATGTATAATTATGTTGCTCACCTAGATGTAAGCATAAGTGTAAGCTAAGAGGGTGCCCGGTTAGGCTAGCACCGGGTGCTCGTCGCGGCCCCCTAGTCGGGAGAGAGAGAGAGAGAGCTACGGCCATGGCTATTCTTGGCTAAGCTTAAGGTCTTGATGGAAGAAAATTAAAATTTTAAGGTGTTGTAAACATCAAAGTGATTAGCAACGTGAATTAATTCTTGGGGGCAGCAAAAACGTTGTTAATTGAATCCACAAATTTCAGCAACGTTAAGAAGCCAAGCTTGTTTAGGTAAGATTTAATTCTCTCTTACATGTTTTAAAGGTGGTTTGGACTTTGTATTATTTGGTAGATGTGAAATTGGATGCAAGAAATGGTGTGTTTATGCCAAGGTTCTGTTTGGGGCGTTGGGGTTGTCCTAATCTAGTAATGATGGGTTAATTTGAATTAGTATTGTTGTTGTTGTTGTCATGAATTAAATGATGAAAGTAAATAAATTTGATGGTTAAAGTTGAAGTTATATTTATTTAGTGGGTTGTTTTAAGAACTTGTTGTAATTGTTGGGCTGTTATAAGATCGTTTCGATGAAGTGTCATGGCTGTAGATTATTAAGAATAACTTGAATATGTGGCAGTCGTTATGTTGACGATTATCGAATGTTGGAATGGTCTGGGTTGTTTGGGATATCCTTGGGTCTTGTTTTAACTAGTTCTTGATACGATAAATTTAGACGTGCCTTGGTTGATGCTATGTTGGTTGTTGTATAGTTGGCTTAAATATGAGGAAATTGAGCGATATAGGTGTTACATCCGACATTTTTTCTTATTCGAAAAATTCAAGGTAAATTGACTTGTAATGAATAAGGCCACAATTGGACCTTACTCGGTATGAGTGTGTTGGCTATGAATACATTGGCGTGGAATTACGAAAGGAGGCCAAGGGCAAAATTGGAATTTTGGAAACTTGCTTCATGAATTATAAAATGTAGCCATCAATTTGGGGCACAAAATAATAAGAAAGTGAGGCCCAAATTCAATAGGCCCAACCGGCCATGTTAAGCCCAAAACCATGGTTTAAAATTTTCATGTGCCAATTAATTATAAAAGGATCATTAGCCTAGAAACTTCAAGAAAATTTAGAGAAACCAAGAACAAAACAAAAGAAGAGGCAATTCGGCCTAGGAGAAAAAGAGAAAGGAAAAAGAAGAAAAATTTCTTGGAGCTTGATTCTTGGTTCAAAAATCCATCCCTTTTGGAATTTCTACTTAGCTCAAGATTCTCTTCAAGGTGATACAATTATTTTGGCAAGAAACTACCAATTGTGGCAAGTGGAAGAGTTGAGAAAAGGTAAGAATTTTATCATTTTTAAGCCATGGAATATATGTATATATGTTGTAGTGTGTGGGAATGAATGAAAAACATGAAAATTTTGTGTGTTGTGGTTGTATGTATGTTGGCCGAATATAAGCATATATATTGCATGATTATGGTGACTTGAATTCATGTTGAAATTTAGTTGTAGTGTGGTAGAAATTGTATTAGAAATGAAAGTGGAATGAATTGTGGAAGTTGGAGAAACATAGGTTGTAGCCGTGTGGTGTTGTGTGGTGATGGAATATGAATTTAATCTTGTTAATATGTTAAGTGTGTTATGGTGAAATGAATGGAAAAATAATAGTCTTTGTTGTCATGGAAAAATGGTTACTAAGTTGTTGAAGGAAATTATGCAACCTTGTTATAGCTTATGTAAAAATGGAAATGGAAGTGTTAATAGGCAAATTATGAGTAATGTTGATGAATTTGGAAGATGGAATTGTATAATGAACTTGTATGTTGAAGGTTAGGAGAATTGGATAAATTGTGGCTTTGATGGAAAGTTTGTAAGTTTGCATATCTTATGTATATCTTGTGAGAATGGTGTGATATGCCTCCAAATCGTGTTGTAATGAATTTGATGGGTAATGAACATCAAAATAATAAGTTTGGTTTCGAAGTGTAAGGTCGGAACGGAAAATGTTAAGTTATGACGGAAAGTTGGCAAATTGTGCCTTATTATGTATTTTGAGCTACTTGTCGTTATTATGAATATTGTTGTTGGGTTGTGTTGATTGTTTGGCTGTGTTTAACTTTTGGGGATGTCATATATACAGAGGAAATGCTGCCGAAATTTCGGTAGGCAAGTATGTGTTAAGTTGGACTATTGAAAAGTTGAAACTAACAAATGGTAAACTTGACCATTTCTAGATTTTGGACGAAATTGAAGTCGACGCCAAGCGAGCGTAAGGCGCTATCGAGGTATGTGAAGCATTTCCCTTTGTTCCTAGGCATGTTCTGGATGTGATAGGCTCGGCCGCGAGCCTTAAGTACGACTCCGTTCCCCGGAATTCGAGACGGAAAACCGCTCCAATTCCTTCAATCCAATTGAAGCTATTTTCTTACAATTGCCTTTAAAATGAATTTTTGTATGAAACTTCCCTAAACGGAGTCGGAACACTTCCAAACGATTACGGATGACCTCATAAGGTCTATTGTCGGTAAATTACATATGTTGCCTCTAGTTGGTCCGAGGCGGGCCCACAAGGCCCGATATCTTCTGTAATACTTTAAATACTTCCATTTTGTCCGATTTTCTCAGAAAACAATTGAACCATTATTTTGATTATGATACAACTATTGTTATGAAATTCTTACAAAATGACTTCTGAACATCTGAGAATTCGATTCTCATAACGATCTGTCGTGCCTTCCCATGTAGAATGTAGGCGCGTACTATGCATACTATCTGGATACTCTGATTTTGGCTCGCCATTTGGCACCCTTCAGTCTGATTGAGTCGGTATGTTAGTCTGTATGTATGTGGTTTCTCATGGATCTGTTCGTGGCTGTCTCAATGCATTCCTTCACTGCGTCCCGGGCCAGGTTCTGTTATCGTGCATATTCCTCTGCATTGTTCACCGCGTCCCTCGATGTGCGGGCCGGGATCTGTTATATCTGTATGATTATGATATATTGATCTGTGTATGGGGATAGCGGCCAGGATGGCATCTGATATGATCTGATCTGATCTGATTCTGTCTGTCCACCGCGTCCCGTACTAAGAGGGCCGGGTTCTGTTACCGCGCCCCCAGACAGGGCCGGAATCTGTATGTCTGTATGCATGTGCTATCAGTATCTATATAAGCACATGCCTCTGTATGATTCTGTATGATTCTGTATGGTTCAGTATGACTCTGCACTACTGTGCATGCACAATTCTGTATGTCCGTCTGAATTACGACTATGTCTGTATGTCCGTATGGCTTCTGATTCTATATGTCCGTATGGATTCTGATTCTGTATGTCCGTATGAATTCTGATTCTGTATGTCCGTAAGGATTCTGATTCTGCTCGTCTGTCCGGATTATGATTCCGTCGGTCTGTCCGAACCATGATTCTGTTTATCTGTATGGACCCTGATTCTGTATGTCTGTCTGGATCATGACTCTCCCGTCTGTCTGATGTGTGGTTCTGTCTGTTATGTTTTTGTGACTCCGGTTCGGACTATGATTGTATCTCTTATGTTTCTGCTTTACATACTCGGTACATTTTTCGTACTGACCCCCGTTCTTCGGGGGATGCGCTACATGCCCGCAGGTACAGACGCACCAGGTGATACGCCGCCAGCGTAGGTTTCTGACTCTGCTGTTCGAAGAGCTCCTTTGATCCGGAGCGTACCCTTTTGGTATATACCTTCTGTTTTCCGTATGTTCTGTATGTGTGGAAATTCTGGGTACGGCGGGGCCCTGTCCCGTCATCTGATTCTGTATGTCTGTAGAGGCCTGTAGATAGATGTGTGGGTTACGGGTTTCGTCTGTATGTTAGCCTTATCGGCTTATCTGTAAATGTCTGCATGTTCAGGTATATACATATATATGTTTGCGCGCATGCCGTATCTGTATCGGCTTACTTCTGTAACATCTGTTTTAAAAAAAAATGTATGATACGAAATTCGGTCAGGTAGGTATGTACGGGTACCCAGTTAGGGTACCAGTCTCGGCCCACGGGGTTGGGTCGTGACAGAAGTGGTATCAGAGCGGTTAGTCCTTGGTATGTCTACAGGCCGTGTCTAGTAGAGTCTTGTTTATCGGTGTGTTGTGCACCACATCTATAAACAGGAGGCTACAGGGCATCTAGGATGTTACCTTTCTTTGGATTCTTAGATCGTGCGATAAAGCTGTATGATTAGGATGATTCTCCCCTACGAATTGATGTATCTACAGCGAGGCTCCAAAAGAGCAGAAATGTCAGTATTTGGGGAAAATGTTTCTGACCCTCTTCCTGCAGGTGATTGTAGGCTGATAAAGAATGAAGAGGAGCGCTTCGGATGATGGGGATGGGGGCGCTAAGAAGGCCCCTAGGACGTCACCAGGACCGAGTAGGCAGATCCCCAGCTACTCGATTGAGATAGACCCTTCGGAGGATCCGGAGGCAATTCCTCCAGAGTTTTTGATCCCCAGAGTCGAGGCTCCCAAGGAAGACAGTTATGATACCGACCCCTCGGAGGACCCAGCGACGATACCTCCAGAGTTTCTTACTCCCAGGGAGGAGGATAGCCCCGATGCTGAGCCACTAGAGCATTCCTCTGGGACGCTGGAGGAGGAGGTTCCCAAGGGCGTGCCAGCAGCTCCTATAGTGGAGCAGTATGTTAGACAGGCCTACCCGGAGAGTGTCACGCCCTACCCCAGCCCTTTGTCCTGGCCATCGGTGAACCAGGAATTGCCGGGCTACTTATACTCCTCCGACTCAGATGCAGGTAATAGTGGGGGCCAGACAGACGACGATGATGAGGGACACAGTTCCCACGGCAGCTCCCCAGGTTAGACCCGAGTTTGATCAGTCATGAGTACATAAGTTTCCTAGAATTTTCGATGTGTGTATGATATCTGTAAAACGTTGTTCAACGACGACGAAAATTTAAAAGGATTAGAGACTTAGTGACCAAAGGTAAGGGCGACTGAGATGTCCCCACCTTCAGCGTGAGTCTAGAAATCCCGGATGAAAGTAAACGGGAAAGTGCCTCCGATGCCGTTTGAGTTGGGCACGTGTGGTAAGTGTCAACGACGTTATAAGTCTTATTTGAAGTTATCAGCCCCGTGTGGCTGCGATACGATATGATATGATATGTATGTGTGTATATATGTGTTGGCCCTGTGCGGCATGGTTGGTATTTTTGGTGTACAGGTTTTGGATAGTAAGAAAAACAGAGGAACCTCTGCCCAAATGTTTCCAGAAATATGGAGGAAAACATGTAGATTAAGTACAAAAAGGTCCCGCGATACTTGTCGGACTTTAGTTTTCTTCTGTCGGTGGCCGGAGAACACCTTGCGGTGACATTTTATCAGATTCCACCGACTATTTGGAGGCGGAGTTCGTGGGACGAAGACTTAAATCCGTGGGTTACCCGTAATCATATTTATATGTGTATGAAAGTGAATGTTTAAGATTCAGAAAGGCGACATGGTAATTGTACGACTTAGCCGGGGGTGGGACCCGCTACAAAATCTTTCCGAAAATTTTCTAAGACCCCGATTTTCCCTAAAATTACGTGACAAAGGTCGTGCGGGGCAATCGACGAAATTATATTAGCCCTAACGCGTCAAAATGCGTGAAAGTTTCGGGGTTAAGCGTGCTCAAGCCAGAGCAATTCTGGGATGGGTGACCCCCTGGGAAGTAATGCAAAATTTTTCACAAGTGTGAGTATGATAGATATAAATGGAAATTTGGGGTAACCAAAAGAAAAATAGAATGTGTGGAGTAATTAGTGCCCTTACAGGGGTCGCGCAGAACGAGGCGGACTAAATGGGCAAAAAGAAAAAGGTACAACACCGCTCGGGAAATTGAGCAAATTCAAATAACAGTCGGAGATGCTCGCCAGTAAGATATTGGTAAATGTATCTGTATGTGTGTATGTGTGTGTGTATGATTTTTGTCTGGTGCCCATATGGATCAAGAGCCGAGTCCCGGCGACTAGTATTGTGATAGACGGAAGGTTTTACTAAACCGAATACATAAAGCGAAGCGGGGACGACGATCCGAATGTTGTCAAAGGATAGAAAAGCCCCGGTTACATTATAATTTAGTCTGGTATGACGATGTCTGAAAAAGAAAATGAGTATGGATGGTAGGAAGGATGAAAGATAAGAAGTGTGAATAAGCGGAATCTCTAGAAGAGTCGATAAGCGACACGCAAGACGATTCGTACGACCACTTGGCGAAAAAGTTCACAAATAAAGGGAAAATTTCATAAATCACTGGAGCCTTACTAAGAGTGGTCTGATTCTAATTCAGATTCTATCTGTTATACTTCTGCACTCCCGATTCTGATAAGGCTCTGCCTATTACACCTCTGTATTTCTGAACTCGATTATGTTTCCGTCTGATAAATCTTTGTATGTCCGATTCTGAATACGTTTCTGGTTGACATACTTCTGTATGATTAACTCTGATTGTGAATCTGTCTGACACACCTCTGTATGTCTGACTCTGGATATGAATCCGTCTGATATGCCTCTGTACGTCTGATTTTGATCACGCGTCTGTCTGATACACCTCCGTATGTCTGATTCTAATTACGACTTTGTCTGACACATTTCTGTCTGTCTGACTTGATCACGACTCAGTATGATACATTTCTGTACGTCCGATTCTGATTTCGAATCTGTCTGATACCTCTCTGTACGTCTGATTCCGATCTCAGATTTGTCTGACATACTTCCGTCCATCTGACTTCGACTACAAATCCGTCCGCCATAGTTTAGTACGTCTGCCTCCGATTACGAATCCGTCCGATATGCTTCTACGCGTCCGGTCGTAGTTCTGAATCTGCTGGTATGAAGTGTCTGGTATGAAGGGGGATTACGATAATGTGGTAGGGAACTCAGCAGTGTAACAAGAAATGATATTGACTATGATGTCTGGAAAAGTGTTCGTCTGTTACGAGAAAATAGTTTATGGTCCGACAATTTTGTGGGGTATGAGAAAGTATATCATGAAGGCATTTGAATCAGTGATGTGAAGAATTACCCCATCATGGTGGTGAAGAAGCTATGTCGGAAAGTCCACGAAGGACAATTATAAAGAGAACCCTCCCGAAGTAGTATGGCGCCCCATAAGGTCAGTTTAACATTCGAGGATGAATGTTTTAAAGGGGGGAGGATGTTACATCCGACATTTTTGCTTATTCGAAAAATTCAAGGTAAATTGACTTGTAATGAATAAGGCCACAATTGGACCTTACTCGGTATGAGTGTGTTGGCTATGAATACATTGGCGTGGAATTACGAAAGGAGGCCAAGGGCAAATGTTATATCCCGTATTTTTGAACGTCAGATTATTAACTGAGGTGGGGCCCACACGTCAATAATTTTTTTGGGACACGTGACAAGTTATATAAATCGCATATGTAAAGTAAAACACAACTTATGAAGGGCCTTGGGGCCAAATCAAAGTGGAAGCCCTCCAAACGAATTGTTTTAAGAAAACGTTTTCGGATGACCTGACTTGGAGGGGCAAAAACGGCATTATAAGTTTGGAATTTGGGAAAACGCCCAGAAATAAAAGTTGTAGATAATTGAAATATCTTTCCAACGGTAGGTCGTGGGCCTATAGGTGACATCGGGATAAGGAGATATGAACATTTTAAGGCGGAAAGGTCAAGATAGGCAGTGAAATGGGCCCAACCCGATTCCAATCCGGGTCAGGCCCATTTCCTTGTTATTTAAGGGAGGTTTCAGCCTCCTCCTCCACATTTTCAGATCAGAAAAGATCCAGAAAATTCTATAGAGAGAGAGGGAGGAAAGACTTAGAGAGATAAATAAAGTTTGATCAAAATCTGAGCCCCGAATCCCGAAGCCCATGAAGAGAAAAGTGTTCTACGTCGCGTTGCCTTCGATTTGAGTTAAAAATCAACTAAAGAGAAGAGGGTGGACGTGGTGGCTGCACACTTGAGGTAATATTAATGTTCCTTTTCATTGCCAACAAGTTTATTTAAAATTTCAACGGAATAGAATGGGAAAATAGCGATATAAATTCGTCCGTTGGCATTGAAATTGATTGTAGAAGATTATGTCATTTTAATATGATTTTATGATATTATGGAAATGAAGTTGTTAAGATGTGAATTATGATTATGGTTGATGAAATTGGAAGGTGGAAATATGTTATGAATATGTATGTTGAAGATTTGAAGTTTTGGATGGATTATGGTTTGGTGGAAAATTTGTATATTTTGTATATCATGTGAATATTGTATAGAAATGATATGAAATACTTCCAAATCACAGTGTAATGGTCTTGATTAATGATGAATATGGAAATGTTGATACTAGTTTGGGTTTGTGAAGTTGAAGTGGAAGTTGTTGGACCATGTGGAAAACAAGGCTAGTTATACCATACTATGTGTTTTGTAATGCTTGTTGTTGTTAGTGATGTTGTTGTTGGGTTACTCTGTTGATATATTAAGCCTAGCTAGGTCTCGGGGATGTTATATATATATAGGGGAAATGCTGCCGAAATTTCGGTAGGCAATTATGTGATTAAGCTTAGATTCTTGAAAAGCTTGAAATTGACAATTGGTAAACATGACCATTTGTAGATTCTTGACGAAATTGGAATTGAAGCCAAGCGAGCGTAAGGCGCAATCGAGGTATGTAAAGCCTTCCCCTTTGTTCTTTGGCATGTCCTAGATGTACTAGGTCAAGATCGGAGCCTCGGGGGCGATTCTGCTTATAGAAACTCGAGATTGATTTTTGGTACTATTCATTCAATTCAATTGAATTTCAAAAGGCGCATTTTGCTAGAAAAGTGGTTAAACCTCCAGAACTTGTACAAATGTAACCCGATCACTATGAAACCTTCCTGGATGACTCCGTAGAGTCAAATGGCGTGATTCTTGTCCGCCGCCTCGACTTGGCCCGAGGTGGGCCCGCTATTCCCCGATGCCTCTCTTATTGTTCTGTCTGTCTTATTCCCATACGATAAGTCGAGGAAACTTATGGCTATTGTTCCGACTACTAAACGGGAGTTATTTTAACGAACCTGAATTGATTTAATGTGCATGGAAACAATTACGGGGACAGAAACCCTGATATAAATTCTGTATGGCTTTAGCCAATGTACTCGTGTTCGGAGCTCGTAGGTAGCTCCTGGTTATTATGTTGTTTACTATACGATAGGTGCTATGACCACCTTTATGAGCTTTATAAAATATTTGTTTGACATCTAAAACGTTTTGAAAATATTACCCTGATATTTTGGATAAACTACTTACCTCCCGTACTTACTGATATACGATTTTGGTATACCTGAATCTTGTGTGATGTATGATCCTGGCGTGTGTGATTATGTTGGGAAAGTGATAATTTGGCATTCTGTATGGTTGTTTTCTGTTTTACCGAGTCCCGAGCCGGTTATGTGAATATGCGCATATGTAATATTGGCCGCTAGACCCTCGACCGCGGCGTGTCCGACATTGAAAGCTGGACCCTTGACCGCGTCATGCCGGACGTATGGCATTGACTGCTGGACCCTTGACCGCGTCTGCCGCACTTGTGATTGTGCCTGACATAGACCGCTGGACCCTTGACCGCGGTATGTCAAATGTGTGATTGTGACCGCTGGACCCTCGACCGCGGTATGTGTGATTGTAACCGCTGGACTTTTGGTCGCGGTATGTGTGATTATACCCGCTGGACCCTTGGCCGCGGTACGTGTGATAGTGACCGCTGGGTACTTGGCTGCGGTATGCGTGGTAGCGACCGCTGGACTTATGGCCGCGGAAATTGTGCGTTGATTCTTTTATATGTGTGAAACAAAAATGTGTTTCAAAAGAAAGTAAAGCATTTTGACATTCTAACTGCCGTATTTGCCTGCTGGAACATCTTGGGTATGACTTGTGCACTAGAGGCGACCCTGTGGCGACCTGGTTATTCGTGCACACCCAGTGCACTGTCCATTGCGCCCCTCACTAAAGGGCCGAAACCTGAGGTAAATGTATACTACCTGTGCTTGTGTAAGTTTATGATTCTGCATGCATGGTTCTGCCTGTTACATTTCTGGACAGCGGATTCGGAGAATGATTCTGTTGGTGTTGCTTCTGCATGATTGAGCCGGACTATGCTTCAGTCGGCTATAGTTATACACCCCTAGCTTCGGTTGTGGGTATGTCAGTCGCACTCTGTGCCCCGATCCGCACGATGATCCTGCCAGTTAGGCTTTGTACCTCTGTTTCATATCACGATTCAGACGGCTACACCCCGTGCTTATGATATATATCGTGGTCCTGGCCACACACTCTGTATTTCCGTTTCGGACTCGGATCCGATACTACCTATTCTATTTCTATACTTCTGGCTCGGTTTTGCTTATATTGTTATATTTCCGCTTTACATACTCGGTACATTTCCGTACTGACCCCCTGTTCTTCGGGGGCTGCGTTTCATGCCGCGCAGGTACTCCCAGTTGAGTTGAGGACAGATGGAAGATGTTCCAGTGCAGATGGCAAGCTCCATTTGTTCCCAGAGTGCTGCCGAGTCAGATTTTGTATGTTATGCTTTTGGGATCTTATTAGAGACTTTGCAGACAGTGTCGTGGGTATTGGTTATCGGTCTGTGTATGTAATAAATTTTGTATGTTCACAAATTTGTTCGGCCTGAGGGCCACGAGAATGATTTTTTCCTGAACAAAAAGGTTTTGCTATGTACTTCATTATTTGATTTAAAGAAAAAAAAATATGACGTGGTTTTTATGTGCAACAAGAGTCTGAGGGTTCGCTCGGCCCTAAGTAAGGGTCGGGTGCCCATCACACCCTAGTGAGGTCGGGGTGTGACAGAGTGGTATCAGAGCAGGTCTGTCCTAGGGGTTGTCTGCAAAGTCGTGTCCGGTAGAGTCCTGTTTATGGTGTGTTGCGCGCCACATCTATAAACAAGAGACTACGGGGCATCTAGGGATTGTTGATCTTCTTTGAATCCTGGACCGAGCGATAGAGCCAGCTGGAGAACAGTATCGACGTAAGGCAACAACTGATGATATTAGAGGCTACACAGTATACCGGTAAGCAATGGTGTGAAAGACATATGTCGGACAAGGTGTTTGAAGTATGATTGATACGTAAGGGTAAAAATTGAAGAGGAGAGTAAACAGGAATGTGTCACCGGTGCCGTTTGAGTTGGGCACGCAAGGTAAGTCTCGACCTCTTTATACTTTCATTTGAAATTGTTAGCCCTGTGTGGCTATGATGCGATATGATGTGATGTATATATACGTATATGTGTTGGCCTTGTGAGGCATGGTTGGTATTTCCTGTGTACAGGTTTTGCGATAGTGAGAAATACAGAGGGACCTCTGCCCAAATTTTTCTAAAAATACGAGGAGGAAAATGAGATATAAATTCTTAACAAGTCTTGAAGGTCGATATCGATAGGGCAAAAAAATGCCTAACGATCAAGTTTCCTCTAATTGGAAGAATGCAAAGTGTATGACGGGCCGTTGAGAATTGAGCAGTTCGTTCACGCCTCAGAATTATATATGTATGCATAGAGGTAAACATTGAGGATTTACAGGGGGCGGCCCGGTAACCAGAAAAGTAAAAGAATCTTCTCTAGATCGGGGTGAGACCCGCTACGAGAACGTTTTGAAAGTTGCTAAGACCCCGAGTTGCCTTAAATTATGTGACAAAGGTCGTGCGGGACCGTCGACGCAATTATATCAGCATTAACGTGTCAAAATGTGTGAAGGTTACGAAGTTAAGCGTGCTAGGGCCAGAGCAATTTTGGGATGGGTGACCCCCTGGGAAGTATACCAAAATTTTCATGAATGTAGAAGTGAAAGACAGATAGGAAATCTGGGGTAACCCCAAAGGAAAGTAGAAGGCACTGAGCGATTGAAAACCCTAAATAGGTCGGGTAGGCCAAGGCAGACTCGGTTGGTGAAAGAGAAAGGAAACGCAATACAGTCCTTGGATCAGAGTAAGTTTGAAAAAGCATTTGGAAATATTTTGTGAATAAAATGGCAGTAAATGCATGGATATGCATATGATGTCTCTCGTTCATGACTGTACCAATCTGTAGTGGGCCCCAGCGGCCAGTGTTACGATATCTGAAGAATGTTAGCTAAACAAAATTCGGGAGACAAGTAAAAGGTGGGATGTAGAGATGTCATGAAGTAAACGAGTACTGAACTCGTTACAATAAGAATGGAAGTTTCTGATGCGACAATATTAATGAAAAGGAGAAAAGTAGGTAAGCGGAGGAAGAAGAGATAACGATTGCAACTTTTGGAAATCTTCGAAGGAAAGACGGGTACCTCCCCGGATGTATCAGGGGACCCCATAAGGTCAGTTTAACATTCGAGGACGAATGTTCTAAAGGGGGTGAGGATGTTATATCCCGTATTTTTGAACGTCAGATTATTAACTGAGGTGGGGCCCACACGTCAATATTTTTTTTGGGACACGTGACGAGTTATATGAATCGCATATGTAAAGTAAAACACAACTTGTGAAGGGCCTTGGGGCCAAATAAAAGTGGAAGCCCTCCAAACGAATTTTTTTAAGAAAATGTTTTCGGATGACCTGACTTGGAGGGGCAAAAACGGCATTATAAGTTTGGAATTTGGGAAAACGCCCAGAAATAAAAGTTGTAGACATGGATTCTGCATGCATGGTTCTGCCTGTTACATTTCTGGACAACGGATTCGGAGAATGATTCTGTTGGTGTTGCTTCTGCATGATTGAGCCGGACTATGCTTCAGTCGGCTATAGTTCTACACCCCTAGCTTCGGTAGCGGGTATGTCAGTCGCACTCTGTGCCCCGATCCGCATGATGATCCTGCCAGTTAGGCTTTGTACCTCTCTTTCATATCACGATTTAGACGGCTACACCCCGTGCTTATGATATATATCGTGGTCCTGGCCACACACTCTGTATTTCCGTTTCGGACTCGGATCCGATACTACCTGTTCTATTTCTATACTTCTGGCTCGGTTTTGCTTATATTGTTATATTTCCGCTTTACATACTCGGTACATTTCCGTACTGACCCCCTGTTCTTCGGGGGCTGCGTTTCATGCCGCGCAGGTACTCCCAGTTGAGTTGAGGACAGATGGAAGATGTTCCAGTGCAGATGGCAAGCTCCATTTGTTCCCGGAGTGCTGTCGAGTCAGATTCTGTATGTTATGCTTTTGGGATCTTATTAGAGACTTTGCAGACAGTGTCGTGGGTATTGGTTATCGGTCTGTGTATGTAATAAATTTTGTATGTTCACAAATTTGTTCGGCCTGAGGGCCACGAGAATGAATTTTTCCTGACCAAAAAGGTTTTGCTATGTACTTCATTATTTGATTTAAAGAAAAAAAATATGACGTGATTTTTATGTGCAACAAGAGTCTGAGGGTTCGCTCGGCCCTAAGTAAGGGTCGGGTGCCCATCACACCCTAGTGAGGTCGGGGTGTGACAGCAAAATTGGAATTTTGGAAACTTGCTTCATGAATTATAAAATGTAGCCATCAATTTGGGGCACAAAATAATAAGAAAGTGAGGCCCAAATTCAATAGGCCCAACCGGCCATGTTAAGCCCAAAACCATGGTTTAAAATTGTCATGTGCCAATTAATTATAAAAGGATCATTAGCCTAGAAACTTCAAGAAAATTTAGAGAAACCAAGAACAAAAAAAAAAGAAGAGGCAATTCGGCCTAGGAGAAAAAGAGAAAGGAAAAAGAAGAAAATTTCTTGGAGCTTGATTCTTGGTTCAAAAATCCATCCCTTTTGAAATTTCTACTTAGCTCAAGATTCTCTTCAAGGTGATACAATTATTTTGGCAAGAAACTACCAATTGTGGCAAGTGGAAGAGTTGAGAAAAGGTAAGAATTTTATCATTTTTAAGCCATGGAATATATGTATATATGTTGTAGTGTGTGGGAATGAATGAAAAACATGAAAATTTTGTGTGTTGTGGTTGTATGTATGTTGGCCGAATATAAGCATATATATTGCATGATTATGGTGACTTGAATTCATGTTGAAATTTAGTTGTAGTGTGGTATAAATTGTATTAGAAATGAAAGTGGAATGAATTGTGGAAGTTGGAGAAACATAGGTTGTAGCCGTGTGGTGTTGTGTGGTGATGGAATATGAATTTAATCTTGTTAATATGTTAAGTGTGTTATGGTGAAATGAATGGAAAAATAATAGTCTTTGTTGTCATGGAAAAATGGTTACTAAGTTGTTGAAGGAAATTATGCAACCTTGTTATAGCTTATGTAAAAATGGAAATGGAAGTGTTAAGAGGCAAATTATGAGTAATGTTGATGAATTTGGAAGATGGAATTGTATAATGAACTTGTATGTTGAAGGTTAGGAGAATTGGATAAATTGTGGCTTTGATGGAAAGTTTGTAAGTTTGCATATCTTATGTATATCTTGTGAGAATGGTGTGATATGCCTCCAAATCGTGTTGTAATGAATTTGATGGGTAATGAACATCAAAATAATAAGTTTGGTTTCGAGGAGTAAGGTCGGAACGGAAAATGTTAAGTTATGACGGAAAGTTGGCAAATTGTGCCTTATTATGTATTTTGAGCTACTTGTCGTTATTATGAATATTGTTGTTGGGTTGTGTTGATTGTTTGGCTGTGTTTAACTTTTGGGGATGTCATATATACAGAGGAAATGCTGCCGAAATTTCGGTAGGCAAGTATGTGTTAAGTTGGACTATTGAAAAGTTGAAACTAACAAATGGTAAACTTGACCATTTCTAGATTTTGGACGAAATTGAAGTCGACGCCAAGCGAGCGTAAGGCGCTATCGAGGTATCTGAAGCATTTCCC
Organism: Lycium barbarum; assembly: GCF_019175385.1. Taxonomy (NCBI): domain Eukaryota; kingdom Viridiplantae; phylum Streptophyta; class Magnoliopsida; order Solanales; family Solanaceae; genus Lycium; species Lycium barbarum. Next base: position 63,978,045 of record NC_083338.1, on the reverse strand, counting down.
TTTGTTCCTAGGCATGTTCTGGATGTGATAGGCTCGGCCGCGAGCCTTAAGTACGACTCCGTTCCCCGGAATTCGAGACGGAAAACCGCTCCAATTGAAGCTATTTTCTTACAATTGCCTTTAAAATGAATTTTTGTATGAAACTTCCCTAAACGGAGTCGGAACACTTCCAAACGATTACGGATGACCTCATAAGGTCTATTGTCGGTAAATTACATATGTTGCCTCGAGTTGGTCCGAGGCGGGCCCACAAGGCCCGATATCTTCTGTAATACTTTAAATACTTCCATTTTGTCCGATTTTCTCAGAAAACAATTGAACTATTATTTTGATTATGATACAACTATTGTTATGAAATTCTTACAAAATGACTTCTGAACATCTGAGAATTCGATTCTCATAACGATCTGTCGTTCCTTCCCAAGTAGAATGTAGGCGCGTACTATGCATACTATCTAGATACTCTGATTTTGGCTCGCCATTTGGCACCCTTCAGTCTGATTGAATCGGTATGTTAGTCTGTATGTATGTGGTTTCTCATGGATCTGTTCGTGGCTGTCTCAATGCATTCCTTCACTGCGTCCCGGGCCAGGTTCTGTTATCGTGCATATTCCTCTGCATTGTTCACCGCGTCCCTCGGTGTGCGGGTCGGGATCTGTTATATCTGTATGATTATGATATATTGATCTGTGTATGGGGATGGCGGCCAGGATGGCATCTGATATGATCTGATTCTGTCTGTCCACTGCGTCCCGTACTAAGAGGGCCGGGTTCTATTACCGCACCCCCAGACAGGGCCGAAATCTGTATGTCTGTATGCATGTGCCATCAGTATCTATATAAGCACATGCCTCTGTATGATTTTGTATGATTCTGTATGGTTCAGTATGACTCTGCACTACTATGCATGCATAATTCTGTCTGTCCGTCTGAATTACGACTATGTCTGTATGTCCGTATGGCTTCTGATTCTATATGTTCATATGGATTCTGATTCTGTATGTCTGTATGGATTCTGATTCTGTATGTCCGTATGGATTCTGATTCTGCTCGTCTGTCCGGATTATGATTCCGTCGGTCTGTCCGAACCATGATTCTGTTTATCTGTATGGACCACGATTCTGTATGTCTGTCTGGATCATGACTCTGCCCGTCCGTCTGATGTGTGGTTCTGTCTGTTATGTTTTTGTGACTTCGGTTCGGACTATGATTGTATCTGTTATGTTTCTGCTTTACATACTCGATACATTTTTCGTACTGACCCCCGTTCTTCGGGGGATGCGCTACATGCCCGCAGGTACAGACGCACCAGGTGATACGCCGCCAGCGTAGGTTTCTGACTCTGCTGTTCGAAGAGCTCCTTTGATCTGGAGCGTACCCTTTTGGTATATACCTTCTGTTTTCCGTATGTTCTGTATGTGTGGAAATTCTGGGTACGGCGGGGCCCTGTCCCGTCGTCTGTATGTTAGCCTTATCGGCTTATCTGTAAATGTCTGCATGTTAAGGTATTTATATATATATGTTTGCGCGCGTGCCGTATCTGTATCGGCTTACTTCTGTAACATCTGTTTAAAAAAAAATATGTATGATACGAAATTCGGTCAGGTAGGTATGTACGGGTACCCAGTTAGGGTACCAGTCGCGGCCCACGGGGTTGGGTCGTGACAATAGGGGAAGTGTTGCCCAATTGTCTAGAAATAAGCTACTAACGTTGAAATATGTTTTATGCCTATCCGTAGCTTAACCATAGTCTTGACGTCTTAATATAGGTTGAGACACTTCGGGCAGCGTATACGTATTGTATCACGGATAAGCGTTAAAGGTATGTAAAGCTAACCCTTCCTTCTTTTTGGCATGCTCTTTATGAAACAAACAGACGACGTGTATATGACTCCAAAGAAGCTCCTATTCTTATAGACACTAGGATGGAAAATGTTCTTGATTCCCAGGACTTATTTTATTATGTCTTGATACGTGTCTATGATTCCAAAAGTTCTATTTTGATATTATCCATAGTGACATTCGAAGGATACTTGATATGACTATTGGCATGATTATCAAATGATGGTTCATTTTAATTATTCTATTGGGTCTCAGATATGACTTAGTTTGCATATGGTTGCTCAGTACTCTGCTCGTGCATGCCTCAATGTATCTTTCACCGAGTCCCGGGCCGGGGTACATTTTCGTGCACAGTTTCACTGCATTGTTCACCGAGTCCCTCACTAGAGAGCCGGGATACGGTATATATATATATATACATACATATATATATATATATATATATATATATATGATATGATCATATAATGATGTGATTATGGCGCCAAGGATGGTATGTGATGACTTTATTCACCGAGTCCCATAATGGGTCGGGTATGATATATGATATTGATAAGCATGTTTTACATTTCATAAGGCAAGTGTATTGGTATTTTGAATGTCATACTTGTTTCCTGTAATCTCTATTTCAGTCATGATCCTCTTTATTGTATTTCATGCTTTATATACTCAGTACATATCTCGTACTGACCCCCTTTCTTCGGGGGGCTTTGTTTCATGCCCGCAGGTACAGATACCCGATTTGGAGATCCCCCAGCTTAGGACTTCTGCTCAGCTATTTTGGAGAGCTCCATTGTTCCGGAGCCTAGACTATTTAGATACAAATCTTTTGATGTATATATATGTTTATCCAGGGGTACGGCGGGGCCCTGTCCCATCATAATTCGCCACCGATACTCTTAGAGGTCTATACACATACGTGTGGGTTGTGTATAAGATTGTTCAGCTGTGTCTATATAATTTGCTAAGGATATTCCCGTCTGTAGTGGCAGCCTTGTCGGCTTGCGTATCATATTGGTTTGTAGTGGCAGCCTTGTCGGCTTGCGTATCGTATTACGTTTTGATTAGTTGTGACTCCTCACGAGACAGGTTTTCTTGATATATATGACGTTATGAATCATTAATGATTTTTCAAGTTTCCATATTGTCTTTAGTTTCAGTCTTTATATCCAACTGGTACGTATACGAGTGTCCAGCTCGGGCATTAGTCATGGCCCACGGGGTTAGGTCGTGACAAAAGTGGTATCAGAGCAGTTCATCCTCGGAGTGTCTACAGACCGTGTCTAGTAGAGTCTTGTTTATCGGTGTGTTGTGCACCACATCTATAAACAGGAAGCTACGGGACATTTAGGATGTTACCTTTCCTTCTTACTCTAGATCGTGCGATAGAGCTAAGAGATAGGAAATGATATCCCTTATATACTGACCTTTAATTTCAGCAGGAGAGTGGTGTCGACAAGAGAAGGTAAATGATGCTACTGGGAGTTACAGAGGCAAGATATTTCATCGAGGTTACGTTATCAAAATTTGTATATACAGAATGGCAAACTGGCCATCATCAAGGTAAGTTATTGTAAGTATAGTAAGAAAATGGATTGAATGTATATATGTTGTTGATAAGATCAGTTATAAGGTGCGCATAGAAGAAGCTGAAGGAATCAGTAACGGTAAGCAGAATATATGTCAGATATAGTGTGAATGTTGCAGGTATGATTGAAACCTGCAGATAAGATTGAAAGGGAAAATAAATAGGAAAGTGTAACAGGTATAGTTTGAGTTGGACATACGAGGTAAGTTCGTCATTTTTATACTGTTATTGATATGGGGAGCCCTATCCGGCTATGATATGATATAATATATATGCACACGTTGGCCCTATGAGGCATTGTTGGTATTTCCTGTGTGCAGGTTTTGAGATAGTAGGAAATACAGAGGAAACTCTGCTAAAATTTTCCTAGAAATAAAAAAGAGAATGAGATATAAGTTCGTAATATGTCTTGAAAGGTCGTGTCACTAGTAATGATAGGATTTGACTAAGCGGTGAGTACACCTGACTTCGAGAAATAAAGTTAACTGTTGAATTGATAGTAATAATAATTATGATGTCGATATCGATATGGTAAATTTATCATGTTGGATTAAAGCTTGAAGAGATACCTTCCATGTCATCCGTAAGAGGCATCATTCTTATTTGGGAAATTTTATTTCGAAGAAGCAAATATGAGCAGCAAAGTTTGGAATTCATTTGAACGGACCAGAATACTTTCCAGCCACATGTTACCTTAGAAGAGGCTCATGTTGAAGAGCAAAAACGTCCACAATTAGGTTTCACTTTTAGTTGAAGAGTACAAAGCATACAACAAGTAGTTTATGAACTAAATAGTTCGTTCATGACCGAAGAACAAATCTGAAGGTAAACTGTGTGAATCAAGCATTAGAAGTCCCGTGGCACCTGTCGAATTCTAGTTCTTCTTCTTGTAGTGGTTTTGGAGGATGCTTCATTGCGACGTAATCTTGGAGTTGGAGCGTTCTTGTGTTCTTGAGGTAACATTTCATCATATCTTTATGTCCTTGAGTTTATTAGTTCTTAATCAACTAATTGGAGATGGAATTTGTAGAAGGGAAACTCAAACTTGTGGGCTGTCTTAGATCATGTGTTTCATGTGTTGTTGATGGAATGCTAGGATAATTTGGAAGGGCCTGTGACACTAAGGGATGTTTTAGAAAAAGGTGGCAAATCTTAACAGAACGTTTTATTGAGGTATTGAGTGAACTGATAAGTAGGGATAAATTACGACGAGTTTATAGTTAGAAGAAGTAATAGTACGATTGAGGCAAGAGTACAGAGGAAGAAGAATTGTGACAAATATGAATGTATCGATAAGACAGCTTGTGTGGTATTAAGGATAAGATTGCCCAGAAAGGGTAAAAGGTTAAGAAGTGTTACGCTATAGGATTGATTACGAACAGGATGTAATGTGAATATCATAAGGGTTGTTATGAAAATGAGTAAATCCTAGTGAGCACAAGAGAAGAAGGAGTTAATTGAAGGAAGGAAATAAGAAGAAAGCGAGATAAAAATATAGTAATAGGTTTTGACATGTATAGCTGGGAACACGAGCAATATAAGTGACGGAATTATGAAAGACCAAACTATAGAAAGATGAGAAACGAGGTAAAATAAGTGCCAGAAAATGACTGGTATGATAAGAACAGACATGGATAAGTAGAGTGCATTTTGAGAATGAGAAAGGGGTTATGTAGAAGTAATGTTTTCCGAAGGATATAGTGGTAGCATAAGATTTCTCGTGCATAGAATAAAAGATGGGTATAGACTGGAGAAATGGTAAGGGAATTCTAAAGGAAGCACCCAAGATAGATGTAATTAATTGAGTATGGGTATAGAACGAAAGGGAAATATATAGCTACGAGCTTAATGGTATAGTACAACGATGAGGTTATAAGACAAGATTGTCATTTAGATGAACCCGATATGAATTTGAGTAAGTTAGAAGTCAGTACCGGGTACACAACAAGGGTAAAAGAGCATAAGGCATAAAGGAGTACTACATGTATATGACTTCACCTCGGGAACAGTGAAATCCTTAAAGGACAGAGACTGTAGGTTGAGGAACAAATGATGTATTGTAAATTCATTAGAGGAAACAGATAATACAGATTGGGATAAAGAAAATTTTACAAGAGAACTTTGGACACTTATCATCGGAATAAGTGCTACCTAATTGAGAATTTGGAACGACTATAAGTACTAACTAATTACTGATCAGAGTAAGTGGAATGTGGCCTTGGATAAGTTGCAACATGGGTTGCATTACTTGAGTACAGATGGTCAGATGAGATGTTATACTATATGTCGAAAGGTTCTCGTCGCTTCACGATTTTGTTAAGGTTTCGTACGTGGATAATCAAAATCATAAATTATAAAGTAAAGATATGGATATGGTACAGTGTGCCAAGTGAATTGAAAAAAAAAAGAGATCAGATGAATTTGAAGATTGGAAATAGGGACGTAGAGCGGAATATAAACAGATAATGGTATAAGTACACCCTAAAGGGGGGAAGCAGGTGTGAGAAAGGCAAGTGTAAAATGAAAGCAATTGACACTGCAATATGTTTGATATGGATACTTAAACTTCAAGTGAGATCCCTTGCTGAAACAAGTTAGTAAGATCTGAAAGCCAGCAATAAACAGATGGAAGTCAGGATGATATTTGAGACGGTGCTGAGAATCACTTGTAAAGGTCTTGAATAGTATGACATTAAAAGTGGGTGCTTATAAAGAGAAAGAGTACGATAAGAGAATGGTAACGAGTAACTTAAGAGATATTGTAAAGGATAGAAATGCTATACTAGATTAGAGGCTAAGATTTGGCAATAGAGTTGTGCGCTAGTAATATTGCGATTTATAAGTAGCAAAGGGAAGGGATAGAAAATCTCCTATAGTAGGATATGAGAAAATCAAAGGGGTGGATAAAGGAAGGGAAAGGAGTATAACAAGATAGGCTACGAGCGAGTTTTAGTACGGATGAGTTATGGAAAGCATAATGAACCAGGAGAAGGAAAGACTATGACTAAGATTGGATATATTTTATACAAGTTGTACAAGAATATTGATATGTTAAGAATGAGACCAAGTGAGTATTTGATAAGAAGAGTGAGAATTCAGTAAAAACAATGTGGTTACAATATTTCGGGCGCATTAAGGAGAGATGCAAAGATGGTTTAAGCAAAATTACCAAGACAAAATTAATATTAAGGGCAAATAGGACATGGCCATGACTGAGCCAAAGAATTATCCCGATATTGATTGTAAGATAAGAAAGGAGAAGGCAAGGTAAAACATGAAGACTACTAAGACGACGCTAAGATATCTCTTGGACTCACTTGAGCACTTACGCATATTCTGATGCGTGATAGGGAAATTAAGAGCAAAATCTGGGTAAAGAGGCAATAGAAGAGTTTGAATTAAAGACAAAGAAACGACACGAGATAATACGCCTAAAGCGTTATAAGTTGGATTAAGGGAAATGGTTTAAGCGCGATAATCAGAACAAGCGGGTTACGGGATGACAGTGAGTTTAGATGTCAAATCAAAACGTCTTTCAGAATTATACCAGTTAATGATAGTCAGATCACAGAGCAGCAGTGTAAAGTTATTATATGAGGAAACTCCCGCGCTACTTGATAGCCAACTCTAAGGATTGAGATTAAGAGCTAAAAGTAGAGTGACAGTTAAAGTCTTCTAAAGAAGTCGAGGAGTAATACATGAGGCCAAAGATTCCAGAATAGTAGAGCAATGTAAGGTTATTGAAGTAAAATAATGTTACACCCTGGGAAATTTCGTTTTATTCGTAGAGCCTGCGAAGGGTCTACAGGTTCCCGGAGGCATGAAATACTCCAGGGATTGTAAAGTCTAATAAATCGACGAGGGACGTCTACGCGTGAGAGGTAAGATGAAGTGAACGATACGTCTTAAAGCAGTAACTATAGAAGAAGAAAGAGTCGAGTTAAGACTAAGTGCACCAGGGAGAGAGTAAGATCTCAGCGGAAGAGCTCGCAATACAACCGTCAACCAACTGCAAAATGAAAAGGAGAGTAAAGACAACGGTGTGGAATTATCACCGCGGGAGGCAAGAGCAAGAACAAATATTATGGAAATGGTTACTGAGAGAGCTGGAATGCGTTATAATAAAGTGAAGGGATCGACCAATGAAAGAGGCATGTGAAGGGCATAATTCAGTAAAAGAACGTTTAAGGAAGTATTAGGAGTGCAGGATTAGTTTAAAATTCGAGGACGAATGTTCTATCCCGTATTTTTGCATGTTGGATTATTCGTAGCTAATCAACTTAAGTTCGAGGATAAGATTATTTTTGAGATATGAGACAAGGACTTTTTAACCCTGATTTTAATAATGGACTGCTTGCTAGCTAATTACTATTAGTATGGAAACATTAGTGAAGATTAGGGATTAATTAACCATGATTATATTATTAAGTGGGGATTTTAATTAATTAAGTTAATTAAGGTGCTGAATGGACCCCACTATAACATGGCCAAATCTGATTGGTCCATGCTATAGTGGGACACATGTCAATGGTGCTTGGTTGAGTGGACACGTGTAACAATCATGGGCAGCATATAAAGCCCTTAGTTGATGACTAATTCATCATTCATGCATTTCACTTTCAACTTCAACAAAGTTGAAGTAGGAGAGAGGAGCTCCTAAGCTAGATAGAGAGAGAGAGAGCTACGACCATGGCTGTTATTTGCAAAGCTTAAGGTCTTGATGGAAGAAAATTAAAATTTTAAGGTGTTGTAAAGGAATTAAATGATGAAAGTAAAGGAATTTTAAGGTTAAAGTTGAAGTTATATTTATTTAGTCGGCTGTTTTAAGAACTTGTTGTAATTAGAGGCTGTCTTGGGCGTGTTGTTGTTCTTGTTGAATTGGAGGATTAAGTGTAGTTAAGATTATGCATTGTGTTGTTGTAATTGTTGGGCTGTTATAAGATCGTTTCGATGAAGTGTCATGGCTTTAGATTATTAAGAATAGCTTAAATATGTGGCAGTCGTTATGTTGACGATTATCGAATGTTGGAATGGTGTGGGCTGTTTGGGATATCCTTGGGTCTTGTTTTAACTAGTTCTTGATACGATAACTTAGACGTGCCTTGGTTGATGCTATGTTGGTTGTTGTATAGTTGGCTTAAATGTGAGGAAATTGAGCGATGTAGGGGAAGCGCTGCCCAATTGTCTAGAAATAAGCTACTAACGTTGAAATATGTTTTATGCCTATCCGTAGCTTAACCATAGTCTTGACGTCTTAATATAGGTTGAGACACTTCGGCCAGCGTATACGTATTGTATCACGGATAAGCGTTAAAGGTATGTAAAGCTAACCCTTCCTTCTTTTTGGCATGATCTTTATGAAACAAACAGACGACGTGTATATGACTCCAAAGAAGCTCCTATTCTTAGAGACACTAGGATGGCTAATGTTCTTGATTCCCAGGACTTATTTTATTATGTCTTGATACGTGTCTATGATTCCAGAAGTTCTATTTTGATATAATCCATAGTGACATTCGAAGGATACTTGATATGACTATTGTCTTGATTATCAAATGATGGTTCATTTTGATTATTCTATTGGGTCTCAGATATGACTTAGTTTGCATATAGTTGCTCCCTACTCTGCTCGTGCATGCCTCAAAGTATCTTTCACCGAGTCCCGGGCCGGGGTACGTTTTCGTACACAGTTTCACTGCATTGTTCACCGAGTACCTCACTAGAGGGCCGGGATACGGTGTATATATATATATATATATATATATATATATATATATATATATGATGATTTGATCATATGATGATGTGATTATGGCGCCAAGGATGGTATGTGATGACTTTATTCACCGAGTCCCATAATGGGCCGGGTATGATATATGATATTGATATGCATGATTTACATTTCATAAGGAAAGTGTATTGGTATTTTGAATGTCATAATTTTATCCTGTAATCTCTATTTCAGTCATGATCCTATCTATTGTATTTCATGCTTTATATACTTAGTACATATCTCGTACTGACCCCCTTTCTTCGGGGGGCTGCGTTTCATGCCCGCACGTACAGATACCCGATGTGGAGATTCCCCGGCTTAGGACTTCTGCTCAGCTTTTTTGGAGAGCTCCATTGTTCCGGAGCCTAGACTATTTAGATACAGATCTTTTAATGTATATATATGTTTATCCAGGGGTACGGCGGGACCCTGTCCCGTCATACTTCGCCACCGATACTCTTAGAGGTATGTAGACATACGTGTGGGTTGTGTATAAGTTTGTTCAGCTGTGTCTATATGATTTGCTAAGGATATTCCCGTCTGTAGTGGCAGCCTTGTCGGCTTGCGTATCATATTGGTTTGTAGTGGCAACCTAGTCGGCTTGCGTATCGTATTACGTTTTGATTAGTTGTGACTCCTCACGAGACAGGTTATCTTGATATATATGACGTTATGAATCTTTAATGATTTTTCAAGTTTCCATATTGTCTTTAGTTTCAGTCTCTATATCCAACAGGTACGTCTACGAGTGTCCAACTCGGGCACTAGTCATGGCCTACGGGGTTGGATCGTGACAAAAGTGGTATCAGAGCAGTTCATCCTCGGAGTGTCTACACACCGTGTCTAGTAGAATTTTTTTTATCGGTGTGTTGTGCACCACATCTATAAACAGGAAGCTACGGGACATTTAGGATGCTACCTTTCCTTCTTACTCTAGATCGTGCGATAGAGCCAAGAGATAGGAAATGATATCCCTTATATACTGACCTTTGATTTCAGCAAGAGAGTGGTGTCGACAAGAGAAGGTAAATGATGCTACTGGGAGTTACAGAGGCAAGATATTTTATCGAGGTTACGTTATCAAAATTTGTATATACAGAATGGCAAACTGGCCATCATCAAGGTAAGTTATTGTAAGTATAGTAAGAAAATGGATTGAATGTATATATGTTATTGATAAGATCAGTTATAAGGTGCGCACAGAAGAAGCTGAAGGAATCAGTAACGGTAAGCAGAATATATGTCAGATATAGTGTGAATGTTGCAGGTATGATTTAAACCAGCAGTTAAAGATTGAAAGGGAAAATAAATAGGAAAGTGTAACAGGTACAGTTTGAGTTGGACATACGAGGTAAGTTCGTCATTTTTATACTGTTATTGATATGGGGAGCCCTGTGCGGCTATGATATGATATAATATCTACGTATACGTTGGCCCTGTGAGGCATTGTTGGTATTTCCTGCGTGCAGGTTTTGAGATAGGAGGAAATACAGAGGAAACTCTGCCAAAATTGTCCTAGAAATAAAAAAGAGAATGAGATATAAGTTCGTAATATGTCTTGAAAGGTCGTGTCACTAGTAATGATAGGATTTGACTAAGCGGTGAGTACACTTGACTTCGAGAAATAAAGTTAACTGTTGAATTGATAGTAATAATAATTATGATTTCGATATCGATATGGTAAATTTATCATGTTGGATTAAAGCTTTAAGAGATACCCTCCATGTCATCCGTAAGAGGCATCATTTGAACGAACCAGAATACTTTCCAGCCACATGTTACCTTAGAAGAGGCTCATGTTGAAGAGCAAAAACGTCCACAATTAGGTTTCACTTTTTGTTGAAGATTACAAAGCATACAGCAAGTAGTTTATGAACTAAATAGTTTGTTCATGACCCAAGAACAAATCTGAAGGTAAACTGTGTGAATAAAGTATTAGAAGTCCCGTGGTGCTTGTCGTATTCTAGTTCTTCTTCTTGTGGTCGTTTTGGAGGATGCTTCGTGGTGACGTAATCTTGGAGTTGGAGCGTTCTTGTGTTCTTGAGGAAACATTTCATCATATATTTATGTCCTTGAGTTTATTAGTTCTTAATCAACTAATTGGAGATGGAATTTGTAGAAGGGAAACTCAAACTTGTGGGTTGTCTTAGATCATGTGTTTCATGTGTTGTTGATGGAATGCTAGGATAATTTGGAAGGGCCTATGACACTAAGGTATGATTTAGAAAAAGGTGGCAAATCTTAACAGAACGTTTTATTGAGGTCGAGTGAACTGATAAGTAGGGATAAATTACGACGAGTTTATAGTTAGAAGAAGTAATAGTACGATTGAGGCAAGAGTACAGAGGAAGAAGAATTGTGACGAATATGAATGTATCGATTACATATCTTGTGTGGTATTAAGGTTAAGATTGACCAGAAAGGGTAAAAGGTTAAGAAGTGTTACGCTATAGTGTTATATCGCGCATTTTTCGTATTCGGATAATTCGAGATAATTGCGGGAAGTTAAGAGCAAAGCTATATTTTGATCTTGTTAGCACACAAGTTGTTTATGAAAGTTATTGATGTGGAAATATTAAGAAAGGCTAGGGGTAAAAAGGGAAATTCGCAAGATGGCTCATAGAAATACGGAGGAAGGCTATGGGCAAATTTGGAATTTGGAGAATAATTTTTCATGAATTACAAAGCAAAAAAAAAAAAGTGGGCTTGGTTAGATTGGGCTAAGGTGGCCGGCCAAAGAAGAAGTGGGCCAAGGCCCACATGGACTTAAAATAAATAATACAAAGAGGACCAAATTCATCATATTCATTTATCCTTAGAACTCTCAAGAAGCTAGGAGAAGAAAAGAAGACAACAAAGACCAAGGCCTATTCGGCCATATTGAAAAAAAATGAACCATGGGAAATCTTGATCAAAAATTTATTTCTTCTAGTATTCCTACTAATTTGAAGGTCCTCTTTAACGTGGTATAATTGTTGAAGCAAGAATCCCTCTTATTGTTGCAAGTTTACAACCCTAGCTAAGTAGTGAAGTCAAGAAGAAAAGGTAAGGTTTAATCTTCTTTTTATATGTTATGAATGGTTTGTGCATGTTGTAGTATGTGGAAATGGATAAAAATCATGAAACTATGCATGTTGGGGTTTGGCCGTGTATGTGTGTGTGGTGTAGGAATGATGAGTTAATTTTTATGTAGTATTTTGGTTGTTGTTGTTATGTTTTCTATGATGGGAATGAGAGTTTGATAATTCAAGTTGATGTTGAAATGGTTACGGGCTGATTTGGAGGCCAATGTGATTCTAATATCGTTTCTTGTATTTGCGGGGGATAACATTGCTAAGTGTAGTTCATGAATTTGAAAGATAGAAATGTGTTGTTATTGTTCTTATTCCATTTGGAAGATTTCGGGTGGCATAGCTTATGGGTTGGATTACTTGAATATTGTACAGATTGGTTTAAGTATTCTTGAATATTATTTGAATGGTTGCGGATTTGAACTTGAATATGTAAGCAATTATGAATTGAACGTAAATGGAAGTCGTCAAGTTTGTATAGAGAAGTTGTTAACGTTGGAATGTGTTTTGAATTGATTGTCGATATTGTTGGAATAACTGTTGGTATTGTTGTTGATATTTTGTCCGAGTTAAATTCTCGGATTTGTTGTTGTATGTTTGGCCGAGTTGAATTCTCGGGGATGTTGCATTTACAGGGGAAATGCTGCCGAAATTTCGGTAGATTGAGTGTTGGTTTAGGATTGGACTCTTAAGTGATTGGCTAATGTTTGATATATATGAATATTGTTGTAGATTTTGCGAAGCCAAAGGCCTAAGTTCGGAGTAGCATAGAAAGCGGGCAAGGTATGTAAGGCTTACCTTTCTTTCTTTTTGCATGATCTCTATGAAACGAGCAAATGGCGTATATGTATGAATTCAAAGAAATTTCCTATTCTTAGAGCCACTAGGATGGCTAATATCCTTGACTTCCATAAGGTATTTCATATGGTGTTGATGCATACCCATGATGTACGAAGTTCGTTAAATATGTTTTCGTATGACATTCGAAAGAAAATTAATATGACTAAAGTTTGGATTTCCCAAATATTAACACGTTCAATTATTCCATCGGGTCTTGGATATGTTTGATACATACATATGATTCCAAAAGTTCTAGTTGATTTGCTCTATAACGATATCCGAAAGATACTTGACATGATTATGACTTTGATTTTCCGAAAATGGCTTCTGAAACGCCTCTAGAGCGTTTTGTACTTCAAACGCTCGTAACTTTCTCATACTATGTCGGATTGACCCGAAACTTGTTTCTGCGCCTTCAGTAGTCGACGAGTATACTTGTCCACCGAGTCTTAAAATTGATTTATATACATATGGTTCTCACTACTCCGCTCGTGCATGCTACTATTGTATCATCCGCCGAGCATCGGGCCGGTTATATCATTGTGTGCACTATGCTATATTCGCCACTAACTTGTTATGTTATATATGGATCGGAGCCGACGCCTCGGCAACATGATATGTTCTGTTTTCTGTATACATGAACAAGATATGCTTTTCAAAGGAAGTATTACTATGGATATGTATATGCTGACATGATGAGATGATGATGTGTTATGGTGGCCAGGAGGGCATATGATGATTTGATCCACCGAGTCCCTTACTAGAGGGCCGGGTACGGTATGTATATGATATATGATGTTCACATGCATGATTTCATTCACCGAGTCCCTCGCTAGAGGGCCGGGTACGGTATATATATATATATGTATGGATCGGGCTGCACGTTCCGTAGCAGTATATGTTATATTTATGGATCGGGCCAAACGTTCCTCGGCAGTATATGTTATATATGTATGGATCGGGCCGAACGTTCCTCGGCAGTATATGTTATATTTATGGATCTGGCCGAACGTTCCTCGGCAGTATATGTTATATTTATGGATTGGACCGAACGTTCCTCGGCAGTATATGTTATATATGTGGATCGGGCCGTACGTTCCTCGGCACTAATATGTTAAATGGGGATCGGGCCGTACATTCCTCGGCATTATCATACTACATATGGATCGGTTGTGTGTATATATGATATATGATGATTTCACCGCGTCCCTTACTGGAGGGCCGGGGCACGTTATACGATATGTGATATACGATGATGGTATACATGATTTTCATTTATGATTTATGATGACATACACGATTTTCATTCGAAAAGGCAAGTACTTTGATGTTCTAAAAGTTCATACTTGATTCTGGTAAATCCCTGTTCACCTATGATTCTCTTTTACTGTAATTCTTACCTTACATCCTCAGTACATTTTCCGTACTGACCCCCTTTCTTCGGGGGTTGCATTTCATGCCACGCAGGTACTTCCAGATGAGTTGAAGCTACTATAGAAGATGTTCCAGCGGCGATGGCAACTCCATTTGCTCTTGGAGTGTTGCCGAGTCATGGTATGTGTGCTATGAGGTTTTGTTCAAAGTTAGAGACTTTGCAGACAGAGTTAAGGATTTTGTACATTCGGATAATTCAAGACGATTGCGGGAATTTAAGGACAAGACTATGGTCCAAAGTTATTTTAATGTACAATTTATTCATTAGTATGGAAATATTGAGAAAGGCCAACGGTAAAAAGGGAAATTTACAAAATGGCCCATAGTAATATTGCGGAAGGCTAGGGGCAAAATGGGAATTTCACAAGAACTCTCGAAAATTCTTGAAGAAGGCCAAGTGGCCGTGTGGCTTCATTTAGTAATTGGAGGGACTATGTATGTAAATATAGAAAATGATGACAAATTAGGATATTCATCTTATTAAATTAAGAAGGTTGGAGAAGCATGGAGAAGGGACATGTGTCCACTTTGCATTGGTAGAAGTCATATATATATATAGAGACAATGGATGACAACATAAGACTTAGTCATCTTTTAAATCAAGAAAGCTTGAAGAAAAAAAAAAAGAGGAGGGAAGAGAGAGTATTCGGCCACCTTGGCCAAACATGGTGTCATGGAAATTTATCAAGAAAAATTATTTTCTTCTAGTATCTCTACCAAATGGAAGGTCCTCATCAACATGGAGTGATTGTTGGAGCAAGTAAAGCATTTGTTGTGCAAGTTGGAAACCCTAACCAAGTTAAGAAGTGAAGTGAGAAAGGTAAGGTCTAATCTTCTTTGTTATGTTATAGATTATTTGTGAAGTGTCGCAGTATGTGGAAATGGATGGAATTCATGGTACATGTATGTGTTGATGTTGGGGCCGAAAATAGTAGTGTTGTGTAGAAGTGATGAATTAATTTTATTTTGTAGTTTGATTGTTGTGTTGTGGATTCCATGTTGAAAAATGAGGATTTAATGGTTACAAATGAAGTTGTGACTGTTTGTGGATTATAGAAGGAGTTACTGTGACATTAGTATGGTTTCTTGTATTTGTAGGAATGATATTGCTAATGTGTAGGTTGTAAATATAATTCATGAACTTGGAAGTGAGACATTTGTTTGGAAGATTGTAAGTTGGGTTGTGGTAATTGAATTTGAAAGAAGGAAATAGGTTGTTATTGTTCTTGTTGAATTTGGAAGGTGTCGGGTGAAGTAGTATGTTGATTGAGTCGTTTTGAATGTTATGTGAATTGAATTGAATGTAAGAAAAATTTTGTCGAACTATGTAAAAGAAGTTACTAACGTTAGAATGTATTTTGGATTGATTGTTGAAGTTGGAGATATGATTGTTGGTATTGTTGTGATAATTTGGCCGAGTTAGATTCTCGAGGATGGTATATTTACAGGGGAGATGCTGCTGAAATTTCGGCAGATCATAAGTGAATTTATTTGAAAGACTAAGACAAGTATATGTCGATGAATCTAACGATAGTGTCAATCTTCTTGAATGTAGACTAGCGATAGCGAGCTTTGACAATTAAGCGTAGCTAATAGGACGTGGAGCAGGTATGTTAAGGCTTGTCCCTTTCTTTCAAAGGCATGATCCCGATGTTATGATTGCATAATTGCTTCCATATTCTCCATGTTTTCAAAAGTTAGATATTTATGATTTCAAGGCATGATTCTATTTCCGATAACCCGTCAATGTTTTCCAAAAATGTCCGTATTTTTCCAAAACAAAGGTTTATGGTATTGTAAGCTTTTATGACAAAAACAATGCATATGTCTTACAATGATATTGCTGATGTCGAGGATGAGAATATTTCTATGATGACTATGATAAGAATGATTTCATGTTTAAAGGTACTTGGTACGATTACTGCTTGATTTTCCAAAAATAGCTTCCGAAACGTTCGTAGAAGGTTCTGTACTTCAAACGCTCATAACTTTCTGATACTAAGTCGGATTGACCCGAAACTTATTTCTGAGTCATCAGGTGTCGGTTTATGTACGTTGTTATTCGTTGTTAGTCTCATCTTATAATAATCATTCCTTCAAGGTGAGAAAAAGCGACCATGGTTATTCCATAATGTAATCGGAGGTTACCGACCTTACGTCACTCCGATGGATACATGACTTTCTTTGGGCTCTCCTGCATGTTGCTTATATGATATATGATATATGTATATGTATATGTATATGGGGAAGATGGGAAAAAGGGCCAGAGCGTTATATACGCGTAGCCACCTGATCAGTTGGTGTTACATGACATGATACCATCCCGGACGCGGGATATGTTGTTAAATGGATCGGAGCTGACGCCTCGGCAATATGATATATTCTATTTTCTATATGTATGAAAAAGAAATGTTTTCAAATGGATTGGGCTGCACGTTCCGCAGCAATATATGTATATATGGATCAGGCTGCACGTTCTGCAGCAATATATGTATATATGGATCGGGCTGCACGTTCCGCAACACTAAGCATGCATGGTATCGCTAGAAAGGAATTCATATGTACAGGTTACTCTCTTGTCTTACAGTATGCCCTATATGTCCATTCTGTGATTATTCATACTTTACATCCCTTACTATGTTACTGTTCATGCCTTACATTGCTCGTACTGACCCCCTCTTTTCTTCGGGGGCTGCGTTTCATGCCGTGCAGGTACACCCAAATTAGTAGAAGCTATTATAGAAGATGTTCCAGCGGAGTTGGCAAGCTCCATTTGCTCTGGCGTATTGCCGGGTCAGAGTACTATGTTATGATGTCTTGTTCGAAGTTAGAGACTTTGCAGACAGAGTCGTGGGTGTAGTGTGTCAGTCTTGAAAGCGGCTTCACCAGCCGATATGTCATTATGTCTATTGTTACAGATTCCACACGACCACGGATTTTGTTTGATTTGAGAACAACGAAAGAAAGATTCTGAAAGCTTAACTATGTTTTTCATTTCTTATTGATGTAAGAGTCTAAAGAGATTAAGAATGCGATAAGAGTCAGCGGGTTCGCTCGGCTCCGGATATGGGATCGTGTGCCCATCACACCCTAGTAAGGTTGGGGTGTGACAAAGTGGTATCAGAGCAGGTCGTCCTAGGGGTTGTCTGCAAAGTCGTGTCTAGTAGAGTCCTGTTTATGGGTTTGAAGCCGGCCACATTTATAAACAGGAGGCTGCAGGGCATCTAGGGATTGTTGACCTTCTTTCTGTCTTAGATCGTGCAATAGAGCCAAGTCATAGGAAAAAAAAATTCCTTACGCAAGCCTTACATACGACAGAAGAAGGTTAGTGACGGTATGGCAAGTCAAAGAGGTAAGTCTTGATATACTTGTTCTGTTACCTGAAACTGGAAGCACTGGATTGCTGGAATGTGTCATATAGTCGTATGTTCTGTGAGGTATTGTCGATATTTGCTACGCACAGATTTTGAATAGAAAGAATGGTAAGGGAGATCCCGCCAGAATGGTTCAGAAATCAGGTCATTTAGTGAGATACACTTAACAGAAGGAAGTGTGGAAAGGAAATATTGTAAACAGACAATAAGTGAGATACGTCGTTTCAGAAAGGTTATGGATTTGTCCTTGCGATGAAGGTGCGCTCACTACCATCGGGAATCTAGGACGAAAGGTAGTGATACACGAAGGTAAAGAGTGAATATTAGGGAGTGAAATGGGTAAAATAGTAATTGTAAAAGAAAGGACGTGTTACGAAAACGTCTCGGAACCTATAAGACTTCAATTTGCTCTAGATCATGTAATAAAGGTCATGTGAGGAAGCGGACGCGATTATATCAGCATTAAGGCATTGGATTCCATCAAAGTTTCGAGGTTAACCGTGCTAAGGTGGGAGCAATTTTAGGATGGGTGACCCCCTGGGAAGTATGCAAGAAATTCTATATATCCAGACATAGGAGATAAATGAGAACCTAGAGTGGCCAAAGGGAAACTAGAGTATACGGAATGACTGGAAACCTTAAGAGGTCACGTAAAACAAGGTAGGCTAGACTGGAGAAGAGACAGAAAGTGTGTCACAGCTCTGGAAATTTGGATAGGCTTGAATAGCGTTTGGAAGTATTCTGTGGGCTAGTTGATCATAAATATATATATATGAATGCGTAGGATATCCCACATATGATTGTATCGGTGGACATGTGAGTTCCAGCAACCGGAGCCATGGTAAAGAAGGTGTTAATCAAGTAAGGGTACCGAAGTTCAAGTGACAACATGGATGAATGACACAAGTGTTACAAGGTAAGCCGCTATTACTTTTACTACACGTTAGGATTTGGAAATTCTAATACAACGATATTTGGAAAAGAAAGAGTGTGGTGATATGGAACAAAAGGAGAATATGTAGGGTACGAGAACCAATTTTAATAAGTGAGGCTAAACAATAGTGACCACGACAAGGAACGTGAGGTAAGAGGAAGAATGCTTAGGCCTTGCAACGGTGTTAAGAGACTTAGGCCCTTAAAAGGAATATAAAGGGATAAGTACGCAACCATATTAATGTGGTTATCTGGGACATGGAGATGTTTTTCTGAAAGGATGACTTAAGAATAGAACAGATTTGCGCGCTTAAAGTAAAAGTTTCACGAATTTTAGAGTCGATGCCGCAAATGGCAAAAGAAGCAAAGTGTTCGAGGAGAAAGAAACCCAAGGAAGGTTAGGGATGAAAGTAGAAAAAGTACACTAACGGGTTGGTTGAAGGAAGAGTATAACATTTAGGCGTAGAGCAAATGGAAATCTTTAACCATAGAAGTAAGAGGGATGTTCTGACAAGTTAGCGGTAGGAATCTGATTACGCACCAAGGAAAGAATAAGGATGATGAGTCGACACTGCTGATTGGGAAGTTAGTGGTATAGAATAAGAATTCAGGTGAGGTCTAAGAGATTTAATCTTAGAGGAAATGGAACGAAATGCAAGGAAATGTACATGGGAGACCGCTCAGTCATAGCATCATAAATATAGTCAAAGGTTCGATAAGTGAGGATAGAAGAAGTATAACCTGTAAGGATTCTATGTTAAGAGCAAAGGTAGCAGGACGCTCGAGACAACATGGACGCACAGCTACAACGTAAAGACGTAGTTAAGGAAAATTTCGGGTAAGTGAGCTAAATGGGTGAAAGGGATTAATAGTGGATAGGATGATATGGGAATATGGACAAATTTATGATATAGGCGCAAAATTAAAGAAAAACTTATGGTAAGAAGCTTTCGGTATGTTATGCACAGAGTTGGAAAGAGAGATGAGGAGTAAAGTGTAAACTAGATGAAGACTTCACAAAGGACTGTTGGTGTATAAGAAGCCCCTTATAAAGGGGGGAGACTATATTATATTAGGCTTAAAAAGGAATCCACACCAGAGAGCCGACAAGGAATAACGATGGACAAAACGAGAGCCAATACAAAGAAATCAGAGACAAGTATACTTGTGAAGAAGTGACCTGGGAAAGACAAGGATAATGAGTCGGCACAGTGGATTAGAAAACCCATGACACGGAATGAGGATTCATGTAAGGACCGGGAGTTCGATTATAGGGAAAATAGGGTGAAAGACAAGGAATGGGCGCGAAGAAAGGACAACTATGAAAGGGACCCCCCGAAGTGCTACAGGACCCCATGGGATCAGTTGAACATTCGAGGACGAATGTTCTAATGGGGGGGAGGATGTTATAGCTCGTATTTTGTACATTTGGATAATTCAAGACGATTATGGGAAGTTAAGGACAAGACTATGGTCCAACGTTATTTTAATGTACAATTTATTCATTAGTATGGAAATATTGAGAAAGGCTAAGGGTAAAAAGGGAAATTTACAAAATGGCCCATAGTAATATTGCGGAAGGCTAGGGGCAAAATGGGAATTTCACAAGAAGTCTCGAAAATTCTTGAAGAAGGCCAAGTGGTCGTGTGGCTTCATTTAGTAATTGGAGGGACTATGTATGTAAATATAGAAAATGATGACAAATTAGGATATTCATCTTATTAAATTAAGAAGGTTGGAGAAGCATGGAGAAGGGACATGTGTCCACTTTGCTTTGGTAGAAGTCATATATATAGAGAGAGACAATGGATGACAAAATAAGACTTAGTCATCTTTTAAATCAAGAAAGCTTGAAGAAAAAAAAAAGAAGAGGAGGGAAGAGAGAGTATTCGGCCACCATGGCCAAACATGGTGTCATGGAAATTTATCAAGAAAAATTATTTTCTTTTAGTATCTCTACCAAATGGAAGGTCCTCATCAACATGGAGTGATTGTTGGAGCAAGTAAAGCATTTGTTGTGCAAGTTGGAAACCCTAACCAAGTTAAGAAGTGAAGTGAGAAAGGTAAGGTCTAATCTTCTTTCTTATGTTATAGATTATTTGTGAAGTGTTGCAGTATGTGGAAATGGATGGAATTCATGGTACATGTATGTGTTGATGTTGGGGCCGAAAATAGTAGTGTTGTGTAGAAGTGATGAATTAATTTTATTTTGTAGTTTGATTGTTGTGTTGTGGATTCCATGTTGAAAAATGAGGATTTAATGGTTACAAATGAAGTTGTGATTGTTTGTGGATTATAGAAGGAGTTAGTGTGACATTAGTATGGTTTCTTGTATTTGTAGGAATGATATTGCTAATGTGTAGGTTGTAAATATAATTCATGAACTTGGAAATGAGACATTTGTTTGGAAGATTGTAAGTTGGGTTGTGGTAATTGTATTTGAAAGATGGAAATAGGTTGTTATTGTTCTTGTTGAATTTGGAAGGTGTCGGGTGAAGTAGTATGTTGATTGAGTCTTTTTGAATGTTATGTGAATTGAATTGAATGTAAGAAAAATGTTGTCGAACTATGTAAAAGAAGTTACTAACGTTAGAATGTATTTTGGATTGATTGTTGAAGTTGGAGATATGATTGTTGGTATTGTTGTGATAATTTGGCCGAGTTAGATTCTCGGGGATGGTGTATTTACAGGGGAGACGCTGCCGAAATTACGGCAGATCATAAGTGAATTTATTTGAAAGACTAAGACAAGTATATGTCGATGAATCTAACGATAGTGTCAATCTTCTTGAATGTAGACTACTGATAGCGAGCTTGGACAATTAAGCGTAGCTAATAGGACGTGGAGCAGGTATGTTAAGGCTTGTCCCTTTCTTTCAAAGGCATGATCCTGATGTTATGATTGCATAATTGCTTCCATATTCTCCTTGTTTTCAAAAGTTAGATATTTATGATTTCAAGGCATGATTCTATTTCCGATAACCCGTCAATGTTTCCCTAAAATGTCCGTATTTTTCCAAAACAAAGGTTTATGGTATTGTAAGCTTTTATGACAAAAACAATGGATATGTCTTACAACGATATTGGTGATGTCGAGGATGAGAATATTTCTATGATGACTATGATAAGAATGATTTCATGTTTAAAGGTACTTGGTACGATAACTGCTTGATTTTCCAAAAATAGATTCCGATTCGTTTGTAGAAGGTTCTGTACTTCAAACGCTCATAATTTTCTGATACTAAGTCGGATTGACCCGAAACTTGTTTCTGAGCCATCAGGTGTCGGTTTATGTACGTTGTTATTTGTTGTTAGTCTCATCTTATAATAATCATTCTTTCAAGGTGAGAAAAAGCGACCATGGTTATTTCATAATGTAATCGGAGGTTACCGACCTTACGTCACTCCGATGGATACATGACTTTCTTTGGGCTCTCCTGCATGCTGCTTATATGATATATGTATATGTATATGTATATGTTTATGGGGAAGATGGGAAAAACGGCCAGAGCGTTATATACGCGTAGCCACCTGATCAGTTGGTGTTACATTACATGATACCATCCCGGACGCGGGATGCACGGACGCGGGATATGTGGTTAAATGGATCGGAGCCGACGCCTCAGCAATATATGAAAAAGAAATGTTTTCAAATGGATCAGGCTGCACGTTCCGCAGCAATATATGTATATATGGATCGGGCTGCACGTTCTGCAGCACTAAGTATGCATGGTATCGCCAGAAAGGAATACATATGTACAGGTTACTCTTTTGTCTTACAGTATGCCTTATATGTCCATTCTGTGATTATTCATACTTTACATCCCTTACTATGTTACTGTTCATGCCATACATTGCTCGTACTGACCCCCCTTTTCTTCGGGGGCTGCGTTTCATGCCGTGCAGGTACACCCAGATGAGTAGAAGATGTTCCAGAGGAGTTAGCAAGCTTCATTTGCTCTGGAGTGTTACCGGGTCAGAGTACTATGCTATGATGTCTTGTTCAAAGTTAGAGACTTTGCAGATAGAGTCGTGGGTGTAGTGTGTCAGTCTTGAAAGCGGCTTCACCAGCCGATATGTCATTATATATATTGTTACAGACCACACGACCATGGATTTTGTTTGATTTGAGAACAACGAAAGGAAGATTCTGAAAGCTTAACTATGTTTTTCATTTCTTATTGATGTAAGAGTCTAAAGAGATTAAGAATGCGATAAGAGTCAACGGGTTCGCTCGGCTCCGGATATGGGGTCGGTTGCCCATCACACCCTAGTAAGGTTGGGCTGTGACAGATGGTATACATGATTTTTATTTATGATTTATGATGACATACACGATTTTCATTTGAAAAGGCAAGTACTTTGATGTTCTAAAAGTTCATACTTGATTCTGGTAAATCCCTGTTCTGCTATGATTCACTTTTACTGTAATTCTTGCCTTACATCCTCAGTACATTTTCCGTACTGACCCCCTTTCTTCGGGGGCTTCGTTTCATGCCACGCAGGTACACCGAGATGAGTTGAAGCTACTATAGAAGATGTTCCAGCGGAGATGGCAACTCCATTTGCTCCTGGAGTGTTGCCGAGTCAGGGTATGTGTGCTATGAGGTTTTGTTCGAAGTTAGAGACTTTGCAGACAGAGTCGTGGGTATTGGTTGTCAGTTCTGTAAGCGGCTTCATCAGCCGATGTGTCTTTTGTGCCATGTTATAAACTCTATATGATTACAAATTTTGTCTGATTTGAGAACGATATAAAGAAAGTTTCTGAAAGCTCTGTTATGTATGTCATTTTGGTTTAATTTAAAAGTTCAAAAAATTTATGTGTGCACTAAGAGTCAGCGGGTTCGCTCGGCTCCGGGAATGGGGTCGGGTGCCCATCACACCTTAGCGAGGTTAGGGTGTGACAAAGTGTTATCAGAGCAGGTTGTCCTAGGGGTTATCTGCAAAGTCGTGTCCAGTAGAGTCCTGTTTATGGTGTGAAGCACGCCACATTTATAAACAGGAGGCTACAGGGCATCTAGGGATTGTTGACCTTCTTTTTGTCATAGATCGTGCGATAGAGCTAAGTCATAGGAAAATGAAATTCCATATATAAGCCTTACATACGACGGAAGGAGGTAAGTGATGATATGGAAAGTCACTGCGGTATGTATTGATATATTTGATCTGTTACCTGAAATTGGCAGTTCCGGATGGATAGAATGTGATAAATAGTTGTATGCTCTGTGAGGCATTGTTGATATTTGCTGTGTACAGATTTTGAAAGAAAGAATTGTTATATCCCGTGTTTTCGCACATTTGGAAAAATTAGAAATAATCTTGACTTGTAAGAAATAAGGCACTAATTGATTTTTAGTTAACATAGGAGTTGTGCATGAAAGAGTAGTGTCGTGGAAATGTGGGATAAGGTTAAGGGCAATTTTGAAATTTTGGAAATTAGTTTCGGGAATTGTAAAACAAGGATTTAAATCCATTGGGCCAAGAAAGATTGAAGAGAAAAATTTGGGCCCAATACTAAGGGGTGGCCGGCCACATAGTGGCCCAAACCCATGGTTAGTAATTAAATTGCCATGTGTTTAATTGACTTAAGAGATTATATTATATATAGTCATCCCTATCCATTAGAAGCCTCAAGAAAACAAGCAAAGCAAGAGCAAAAGACCAAGAACCATTCGGCCCTAGCTAAGCAAAAATCACTTCCAAAAATATTGCTCCTAAAATTTTTCTCTTGGTGAATTTCTACTAAGTTGAGTACCCTTTATAACTTGGTGTAGCTGCTTTGGAAGAAAGAACACTTGGTGCCTCAATTTGATCACTTATTCAAGTGAAGAAGACTTGAAGAGAAGGTAAGAATTCCTACCTTTTTATTGTGTAGTTGAGTTTTGTTTGTGTTGTAGTATATAGAAATGTGTTGATTGTATGGAAAAATGGAAGTTTGCAAGGTGGGTGTGTGGTATGTACATGTAGCCGTGGGTATGGGTGTATTGTATACCTATAATGTATTGAATCCATGTTATATTCTAGTTGTGATTGTGATGAAATGCATATTGGGATTGAAAGTTGAATGATTTAGTTGAAGTTGGCAAAGAGGGTTCTTGGCCGTGTGGTATGCTGGTTATGGAATGGAATTGATTAAGTTTGTTTAATGTGTTAGAGTGTTGTTGTGATGTTTGTATTGTAAATGAAGTTAGAATGATATAATTTGTATCGAAATGGAATATTGAAGCTTATGTCGTTTTAGTACGATTTTACGACATTATCAAAATGAAGTTATTAGGTTGCTAATTATGACAAGTATTGATGAACTTGGAAGAAGGAAACATGTTATGAATACGTATGCCAAAGATTAGGAGTTTTTGATAAATTATGACTTTGGCGGAAAGTTTGTATATTATGTATATCGTGTGTATAATTTAAGAAAAACCATATGAAATGCTTCTACCCTATGTTGTGGTGATCTAGATTGTTAATGAATGTGAAATCATTGATATTAGTTTGAAAGTTAAGGTTAAAGTAAAGGTTATGGCATTATGTCGGCAAGTAGAACTAGTTGTGCCATATTGTGTTTCTAGTGTTTGTTGTTGATGTTGATGTTGTTGTTTGGGTTGTTGTTGATGATTGTGAGCCGAGTTTAATTCTCGGGGGTGCTATGTGTATAGGGGAAGTGCTGCCGAAATTTCGGTAGACAAATGTGAACTTAAGTGAATTCGTAGAATCCATAATTTACAATTGGTAAATGTGACCATTTGCAGATTTCTGACGAAACGGGAACTGAGTTTGGAAAGGTATAAAAAGCTCAAAAGGTATGTAAAGCTATCCCGATTCTTCTCTTGGCATGTCCTAGATGTACTAGGCTTGGATTTACGCCTCGGGGATTATTCTGTTCATCGGAATCCGCGATTGAAATTGTCGCATTTTCATTCAATGGAATTGAACACCTTAAGAGTCCTTTTTGGAGAATTATGCATATTTTCCCCAAATGGTCTAGAAAACTACGGAATGCCCTAGAGTCTTTCTAGGTGACCTCATAAGCATAAAAAAATGCGTAATTTGAGCCCACCGCCTTGCTTGTCCCGAGGTGGGCCCACTGTTCCCGGTTTTACCCTTATTGTACTTAAGGCTTGTTTTCGAGCAGTTTTTGAAAGAAATGTCCTAACTACTCTTTTAATTACTAAACAAAAACTGTTTTAAATATTCCATTAAGTCTTATAAATTGTTTTGGCACCCGGAACGATTCCAGAAAGATTATGCTTCTGTAATTCTTTATGACATCCGAAGTCCATGTATTATGACTCCGTCTGACTTCATTGGATTTGTTTGTCATTAATATGCCTCATCGAGTCTCTGAAAATATTTATGATATTTTGACTGCATTTAGTTTCTCACTACTCTATTCGTGGATGCCCCAATGTTTCCCACACTGAGCCCGGGCCAGGATATGTTGTCAAGCGTGATCCGATCCTCTGCATTGTTCGCCGTGCCTCGATGTGAGGGGGCAGGTATACGCGTACATGGGTTTGTGGAGTATGCTGTGCCATGTACGCTTGTTCTGATATGATTTACTATGGCCATCTGATATGATATATTATGTTACGGGGTTATGCCCCTATTCCGATTCTTCTGTGTTGTGGCACCAGCGTCGGGAGGGTGGCCACGTTCTGTCTGCCGAGTCCCGTGGCAGGGGCCGGATTTGATATGACATATGTTCTGTACACACTTTGCATGTTTTGGAAATATGTATCTGATACTTTGGATTTTCCGTTTACTTTCTGTATGTTCTGTACCAGTTATGACTTTATTTCTGTAACTCAGGCTTTACATATTCAGTACATATTTCGTACTGACCCCCTTTCCTCGGGGGCTGCGTTTTCATGTCGCGCAGGTACCGACGACAGGTTTGCTGATCCGTCCGCTTAGGACCTCATTCTGCTATTTTGGGGCGCTCTCTTCTTCAGAGCCCACTTTTGGTACAGTCTGTCACTGCTATCTGGATATGTACATTGTTCTGGGTATGACGGGGCCCTGTCCCGTCTTATGATTCTGTCGGTCTGTTAGAGGTCTGTGGACATGTTTGTGGGTTGGGATCTTTCTGTACATATATGTGTATGTGTTGTGTTTGGGCGATCCCCTTCGCCGCGGCGGCCGGTCCGCATATATTTAGATGTTGCTTTGTTGGTATTTTCTGCGTGCAGGGTATTTGGGATAGTCCGTAAAACAAAGGAAACTCTGCCTAAATTTTTCTGGAAATTATCTAAATTTAGAATAAAGCGTTGTCGGCTTCTGCCATATACTAGAATGCGTTTGAGTGCCCAGATCGGGCACTAGTCACGGCTTACGGGGTTGGGTCATGACAAAAGTGGTATCAGAGCGGTTCGTCCTCGGAATGTCTACAGACCGTGGCTAGTAGAGTCATGTTTATCGGTGTGTTGTGCACCACACCTATAAACAGGAGGCTACAGGGCATTTAGGATACTACCCTTCTTTCTGTCTTAGATCGTGCGATAGAGCTGTGTTATCAGGATGATTCCTCCCTAACGAATTGTTACATTTGCAGTTATGCCTCCAAAAAAGGCGACAGCGGCCCAAAAGGCCAAGGCAGCAGCTGTGGGAGAGACTAGTCGGGCCCAGAGGGTTACCAGGGCCCATGCTTATATTGCTCCTGATATTTTGCCCCCGGCAGAGGGCTCTTCCACACCGCCACACGTAGAGGATATTGAAGCAGCAGCAGCTGCAGGTCGAGGGGCGGCTCCACCGCCAGCTCCCGAGATTCCAGTACCTGAGCCTCCAGCTCCACGGCCAGGGACTGAGGATCAGACTATGAGAGAGGCAGTCCAGCTATTGACTAGACTTGTGGCAGGACAGGTTCAGGGGCACGGACTGGGAGGTGACCGGGCTTACAGGCGTGACAGTTCGAGAGCCCGTGAGTTCTTGACTTGTGGCCCTACAGAGTTCTTCGGGACAAAGCCCGAGGAGGATCCCGAGGAGTTCATCAGGAAGATGCGGCGCACCTTACAGTTTATTAATACTTCCGCGACAGAGTCAGTCACATTGGCTTCTTACCAGTTGTATGATATAGCGGCAAATTGGTACGAGTCATGGGAGTTATCTAGGGGTGACGGCGCTCCCCCAGCAGTTTGGGATGATTTTTCTCAGGCTTTTCTTAGCCATTTTCTGCCCCCGGAGTTACGGCGGGCCAAGGCTGACAGATTCTTATTGCTGAGACAGAGGGGTCGCAGTGTTCGAGAGTACAGTATGGAGTTCGACTCATTTGCCCGATACGCACCTGCTGTGGTAGCTACTATGGCTGACAGGATGCACAGGTATATTATGGGGCTGGACCGTTATTTTATCGACAGCTGTTTGGTATTGGCTGCTCAGCCCGGCATGGATATTGCCCGGATTCAGGCCCACGCCCAGGGCATGGAGGACCGGCATAGGGAGCGTCAGCCTGATAGGAGCCAGGATCGGAGACAGCCCAAGAGGGCCAGATCATCTGGGCATTCTGGAGATTTTCGGGGCAGGCAGCCTCAGCAGCCGCAGCAGCCTAGCAGACATCTATCCCAGCCGGCACAGAGCGCACCTCCACAGCCTACAGTTCGCAGATTTGATAGCCCAGGTTATTCAGGAGCAGGTCAGAGCTCCAGGGCTTCAGGTTTGCGGACAGACAGGGGTTCTGGTCAGACGAGGCCACCTAGGCCTCAGTGTTTTTATTGTGGCAGATACCATCCTGGGGAGTGCTACAGAGCCACCGGTGCATGGTTTTCTTGTGGCCGTCAGGGCCATTCTGTGAGAGATTGCCCGTATAAGGGTAGTTCGGGTGGTGCAGCGCAGCCTACCGGATCAGCCGCCGGGTCTTCATCTTCATCAGTGGCTATGCGCCCTACGGGGCCAGGTACTTCAGCACCAGCGGGTCGCGGCAGAGGCCGTGGTGGAGCTTCTAGTACTAGCGGTCCTTCGAACCGCATCTATGCTCTGTCCAGCCGCCAGGATCAGGAGGCATCTCCTAATGTCGTTACAGGTACATTATTGGTTTTCTCTCGGTCTGTGTATGCATTGATTGATCCAGGTTCGACTTGGTCATATATTTCGCCTCTGGTTGCTTGTACAATTGGTATAACATCTGAGCCTATAGAGCCGTTTGAGGTAGCCACACCGATTGGGGACTTTATTGTAGCAAAACAGGTATCTAAGAACTGTTTTGTAATTGTATGTTGCCGTGACACTAAGGCAGATCTGGTGGAGTTAGATATGGTCAAGTTCGATGTTATTATGGGAATGGACTGGCTAGCCTCCTGTTATGCTAATGTTGACTGCCAAAATAAGGTAGTTCGTTTCCAGTTTCCCGGGGAGCCAGTTATAGAATGGGCCGGTAATACAGCATCGCCGAAAGGTAAGTTTATTTCATACCTTAAGGCAAAGAAAATGATCAGAAAGGGTTATTTTTATCATCTGGTTCGGGTACAAGACTTGACAGTAGAAACGCCGACTCTTCAGTCAGTTCCCGTGGTTAATGAATTTCCGGATGTGTTCCCAGAAGAGCTTCCAGGCCTTCCTCCAGAGCGGGAGATAGATTTTACTATTGATTTTCTTCCAGATACTCAGCCGATATCTATTCCCCCGTACAGAATGGCACCGGCAGAATTGAAAGAACTGAAAGAGCAGTTGAAGGATCTGTTAGAAAAAGGCTTCATTAGACCCAGTACTTCGCCTTGGGGAGCCCCGGTACTATTTGTGCGTAAGAAAGACGGGTCGTTGCGTATGTGTATTGATTATCGACAGCTGAATAAGGTAACCATAAAAAACAAATACCCCCTCCCCAGAATTGACGATTTGTTTGATCAGTTGCAGGGCGCCAAGTATTTTTCGAAGATAGATCTTCGGTCTGGCTATCATCAGGTACGGGTACGGGAGGCCGATATTCCTAAGACAGCATTCCGGACCAGATATGGGCATTATGAATTCAGAGTTATGTCTTTTGGGCTGACTAATGCTCCTGCAGTATTTATGGATTTAATGAACCGGGTATTCAGGCCATTCTTGGATATGTTCGTAATTGTATTTATCGATGATATTCTGGTTTATTCTCGGTCCGAGGCAGAGCACGCAGATCATCTGAGAGCGGTATTGGGGGTACTTCGGCATCAGGAATTATATGCAAAATTTTCTAAATGTGAATTCTGGCTGGCTTCAGTGGCATTTCTGGGGCATATTATTGCAGCTGATGGTGTCCGGGTGGATACACAGAAGATTGAGGCCGTGAAAAATTGGCCCAGACCCACGACGCCCACAGAGGTACGTAGTTTCCTGGGGTTAGCTGGCTATTACAGAAGATTTGTGGAAAAGTTTGCTTCGATTTCAGCGCCTTTGACAAGGCTAACTCAGAAGGGAGCCAAGTTCCAGTGGACTGATGCTTGTGAACGAAGCTTCCAGTTGCTGAAAGAGAAGCTGACCACAGCCCCAGTTCTGACTCTTCCAGAGGGACCCGATGGATATGTTATTTATTGTGACGCTTCTGGCGTGGGATTAGGCTGTGTATTGATGCAGCACGGCAGAGTTATAGCTTATGCTTCTCGGCAATTGAAAAAGCATGAAAAGAATTACCCTACTCACGATCTGGAGCTTGCAGTAGTGATCCATGCCCTGAAGATATGGAGACATTATTTATATGGCGTTTATGTTGATATCTATACAGATCATAAGAGTCTCCAGTATATTTTCAGACAGAAAGAGCTTAATTTGCGGCAGCGGAGGTGGCTGGAGCTCCTGAAAGACTATGATGTGGATATTCTGTATCATCCGGGCAAGGCTAATGTTGTTGCAGATGCGCTTAGCCGGAAATCTATGGGCAGCTTGGTCGATTTACAGCTAGACAGGAGAGAGATAGTACGTGACATTCATCAGTTGGCCAATCTTGGGGTTCGTCTGGCCGATTCTGGAGGTACACGGATTTCTGTCCGAGGGGTTTCTGAATCATCTATTAAGGAAGATATCAAATGGCATCAATATGAAGATCCTGTTTTGGCACAGTACAGAGACACAGCCTATGATAAGGAGAAGACTCCGTTCGAGTTCACTCCGGACGGGACTTTATTATTCAGGGGCAGGTTGTGTGTACCTGATATTGCAGGTCTTCGGCAGCAGGTTATGAGCGAGGCACATTATGCTCACTATTCGGTCCATCCTGGGTCTACGAAGATGTACCATGATCTCCGATGCCTGTACTGGTGGGATGGCATGAAACGGGATATCGCAGAATTCGTCGCCCAGTGTCCCAATTGTCAACAGGTCAAAATTGAACATCAGAAACCGGGTGGACTGTTGCAGGAAATGGAAATTCCGACGTGGAAGTGGGAGATCATTAATATGGACTTCATTACAGGGTTGCCCCGCACTCCACGGAAGTATGATTCCATCTGGGTTATTGTTGATAGGCTGACAAAATCAGCCCATTTTCTCCCCGTCAGAACTACTTATTCCGCCGAGGATTATGCCAGGCTTTATATTAAAGAAATAGTGAAGCTTCATGGAGTTCCTATATCTATTATCACTGACAGAGGTGCTCAGTTCACAGCGAACTTCTGGAGATCTTTTCAGGAAGGATTAGGGACTCAGCTGAGCCTGAGCACAGCTTTCCATCCTCAGAGTGACGGACAAGCCGAGCGCACTATCCAGACGCTTGAAGATATGTTGCGGGCCTGCGTTATTGATTTCAGAGGTAGCTGGGAGGATCACTTGCCATTGATTGAATTTTCTTATAATAACAGCTACCATTCCAGCATCCAGATGGCTCCGTACGAGGCTTTATATGGTAGAAAATGCAGGTCACCTATTGGCTGGTTTGATGTTGGCGAGACAGAATTAATCGACCCAGATATGATCCAGCAGGCAGTTGATATGGTGAAACTTATCCGGGAGCGACTATTGGCAGCCCAGAGTCGACAGAAATCATACGATGATAAACGGCGTCGTCCTTTGGAATTCCAGGTTGGTGATTGGGTATTTCTGAAGGTATCGCCTATGAAAGGCGTGATGCGGTTCGGCAGAAAGGGGAAACTTAGCCCGCGTTATATTGGGCCTTATTTGATTGTGCGGAAAATTGGGAATGTCGCCTATGAGTTAGATTTGCCATCTGATTTGGAAGCGGTACATCCGGTATTCCATGTCTCTATGCTCCGCAAATGCATTGGTGATCCCTCCAGAATATTTCTGGCAGATGATATTCAGGTGATGGAGCAATTATCTTACGAGGAGCAGCCCGTAGCCATCTTGGACCGCCAGGTAAGAAAGCTCCGGAACAAAGATGTAGCCTCTGTTAAGGTGCTGTGGCAGAACAATAATAGGGAGGAAATGACCTGGGAGGCCGAAGAGGAAATGAAGAAGAAATATCCCCATTTGTTCCCTACGGCCACAGATAATCCAGAAGCCTTACTTAATTCTGTTTCAATAATGAATGTGCGTCATATGTGCTGTCTATAAACAGAAACTTCCCCCAAAGTATTTACAAACCCTATAAGATTAATTTAACAATCGAGGATGAATGTTCTAAAGGGGGGGAGGATGTTATATCCCGTGTTTTCGCATATTTGGAAAAATTAGAAATAATCTTGACTTGTAAGAAATAAGGCACTAATTGATTTTTAGTTAACATAGGAGTTGTGCATGAAAGAGTAGTGTCGTGGAAATGTGGGATAAGGTTAAGGGCAATTTTGAAATTTTGGAAATTAGTTTCGGGAATTGTAAAACAAGGATTTAAATCCATTGGGCCAAGAAAGATTGAAGAGAAAAATTTGGGCCCAATACTAAGGGGTGGCCGGCCACATAGTGGCCCAAACCCATGGTTAGTAATTAAATTTCCATGTGTTTAATTGACTTAAGAGATTATATTATATATAGTCATCCCTATCCATTAGAAGCCTCAAGAAAACAAGCAAAGCAAGAGCAAAAGACCAAGAACCATTCGGCCCTAGCTAAGCAAAAATCACTTCCAAAAATATTGCTCCTAAAATTTTTCTCTTGGTGAATTTCTACTAAGTTGAGTACCCTTTATAACTTGGTGTAGTTGCTTTGGAAGAAATAACACTTGGTGCCTCAATTTGATCACTTATTCAAGTGAAGAAGACTTGAAGAGGAGGTAAGAATTCCTACCTTTTTATTGTGTTGTTGAGTTTTGTTTGTGTTGTAGTTTATAGAAATGTGTTGATTGTATGGAAAAATGGAAGTTTGCAAGGTGGGTGTGTGGTATGTACATGTAGCCGTGGGTATGGGTGTATTGTATACCTATAATGTATTGAATCCATGTTATATTCTAGTTGTGATTGTGATGAAATGCATATTGGGATTGAAAGTTGAATGATTTAGTTGAAGTTGGCAAAGAGGGTTCTTGGCCGTGTGGTATGTTGGCTATGGAATGGAATTGATTAATTTTGTTTAATGTGTTAGAGTGTTGTTGTGATGTTTGTATTGTAAATGAAGTTAGAATGATATAATTTGTATCGAAATGGAATATTGAAGCTTATGTCGTTTTAGTACGATTTTACGACATTATCAAAATGAAGTTATTAGGTTGCTAATTATGACAAGTATTGATGAACTTGGAAGAAGGAAACATGTTATGAATACGTATGCCAAAGATTAGGAGTTTTAGATAAATTATGACTTTGGCGGAAAGTTTGTATATTATGTATATCGTGTGTATAATTTAAGAAAAACCATATGAAATGCTTCTACCCTATGTTGTGGTGATCTAGATTGTTAATGAATGTGAAATCATTGATATTAGTTTGAAAGTTAAGGTTAAAGTAAAGGTTATGGCATTATGTCGGCAAGTAGAACTAGTTGTGCCATATTGTGTTTCTAGTGTTTGTTGTTGATGTTGATGTTGTTGTTTGGGTTGTTGTTGATGATTGTGAGCCGAGTTGAATTCTCGGGGGTGCTATATGTATAGGGGAAGTGCTGCCGAAATTTCGGTAGACAAATGTGACCTTAAGTGAATTCGTAGAATCCATAATTTACAATTGGTAAATGTGACCATTTGCAGATTTCTGACGAAACGGGAACTGAGTTTGGAAAGGTATAAAAAGCTCAAAAGGTATGTAAAGCTATCCCGATTCTTCTCTTGGCATGTCCTAGATGTACTAGGCTTGGATTTACGCCTCGGGGATTATTCTGTTCATCGGAATCCGCGATTGAAATTGTCGCATTTTCATTCAATGGAATTGAACACCTTAAGAGTCCTTTTTGGAGAATTATGCATATTTTCCCCAAATGGTCTAGAAAACTACGGAATGCCCTAGAGTCTTTCTAGGTGACCTCATAAGCATAAAAAAATGCGTAATTTGAGCCCACCGCCTTGCTTGTCCCGAGGTGGGCCCACTGTTCCCGGTTTTACCCTTATTGTACTTAAGGCTTGTTTTCGAGCAGTTTTTGAAAGAAATGTCCTAACTACTCTTTTAATTACTAAACAAAAACTGTTTTAAATATTCCATTAAGTCTTATAAATTGTTTTGGCACCCGGAACGATTCCAGAAAGATTATGCTTCTGTAATTCTTTATGACATCCGAAGTCCATGTATTATGACTCCGTCTGACTTCATTGGATTTGTTTGTCATTAATATGCCTCATCGAGTCTCTGAAAATATTTATGATATTTTGACTGCATTTAGTTTCTCACTACTCTATTCGTGGATGCCCCAATGTTTCCCACACTGAGCCCGGGCCAGGATATGTTGTCAAGCGTGATCCGATCCTCTGCATTGTTCGCCGTGCCTCGATGTGAGGGGGCAGGTATACGCGTACATGGGTTTGTGGAGTATGCTGTGCCATGTACGCTTGTTCTGATATGATTTACTATGGCCATCTGATATGATATATTATGTTACGGGGTTATGCCCCTATTCCGATTCTTCTGTGTTGTGGCACCAGCGTCGGGAGGGTGGCCACGTTCTGTCTGCCGAGTCCCGTGGCAGGGGCCGGATTTGATATGACATATGTTCTGTACACACTTTGCATGTTTTGGAAATATGTATCTGATACTTTGGATTTTCCGTTTACTTTCTGTATGTTCTGTACCAGTTATGACTTTATTTCTGTAACTCAGGCTTTACATATTCAGTACATATTTCGTACTGACCCCCTTTCCTCGGGGGCTGCGTTTTCATGCCGCGCAGGTACCGACGACAGGTTTGCTGATCCGTCCGCTTAGGACCTCATTCTGCTATTTTGGGGCGCTCTCTTCTTCAGAGCCCACTTTTGGTACAGTCTGTCACTGCTATCTGGATATGTACATTGTTCTGGGTATGACGGGGCCCTGTCCCGTCTTATGATTCTGTCGGTCTGTTAGAGGTCTGTGGACATGTTTGTGGGTTGGGATCTTTCTGTACATATATGTGTATGTGTTGTGTTTGGGCGATCCCCTTCGCCGCGGCGGCCGGTCCGCATATATTTAGATGTTGCTTTGTTGGCCCTGTGAGGCCTTTGTTGGTATTTTCTGCGTGCAGGGTATTTGGGATAGTCCGTAAAACAAAGGAAACTCTGCCGAAATTTTTCTGGAAATTATCTAAATTTAGAATAAAGCCTTGTCGGCTTCTGCCATATACTAGAATGCGTTTGAGTGCCCAGATCGGGCACTAGTCACGGCCTACGGGGTTGGTTCGTGACAAGAATGATATAAGAGGAACCAGGTCTGTTGAAGGATTCAGAAAAAGTTGACAAGCAGTTTTGTTGTAGATTATTATGTATGGACGGTGAGTGGAAATTTGAACGTGCTGATACCTGAGTACTTACAAGTAACAACGACGAAGGCGTGTTCCCCCCATCGGGAATCTGAAAATCTGGGATAAAAAATAACCATAGTCACAGGTGAAAGGTGAATATTGAAGATCGAAAAGGGTAAAATAGTAATTGTAAAAGAATGGATGTGTTACGAACATGTCTCGGAATCTGTAAGACTTCAATTTGCTCTAGATCATATGATAAAGGTCATGTGAGGAAGCGGACGCAATTATATCAGCATGAAGGCACCGGATCCCACCAAAGTTTCGAGGTTAAGCGTGCTAAGGTGGGAGCAATTTTAGGATGGGTGACCCCCTGGGAAGTGTGTAAGAAATTCTACATATATTCCGATATAAGATATAAATGAGAAGCTAGAGTGGCCTAAGGGAAACTGGAGTATATGAGATGGTTGGAGACCACAAAGGGCTATATAGGATGAGACTAGCTAGACTGGAGAAAAGACAGAAAATGCATCACAACTATGGAATTTGGATAGGCTTGAATAGCGTTTGGAAGTATTTTGTGGGTTAGTTGATAATAACTATATATATATGAATGAATGCGTATGATATCTTATATGTGATTGTACCAGCGGAAATGTGAGTCCCAGTAACCGGCTCTACGGTAAAGAAGGCCTCAATCGAGTAAAGGATACCGAGGCTCAAGTGACAACAAAAATGAATGGTGCAAGTGTTATAAGATAAATTGATGTTATTTTAACTACAGGTTAAGAATGAAAGTAGAAAAGGTATACTAACGGATTAGTCGAAGGAAGAGGAGAACATTTGAGAATGTTGACAAGAATGATGATATAGGCGCAAAATGAAAGGAAAACTTATGGTGAGGAGTTTCGATATGTTATGCCCAGAGTTGGAAAGAAAAATGAGGAATAAGGTGATTATCGTAGACGAAGGTACTCGAATACGGTTGGCATACAAGGAGCCCCTTTAAAAAGGGTGGGGGGGGGGGGGGAGAACATATTGTATTGGACTTAAAAGGATATCTGAAAGAAGTAGAAGCCGACATGAAAGGAAAGTAGAGAAGACACCTTAAGAGAATGCTTCATGCCAGCATGAATTCTGCTATGTTTATGCTACAATTTGAATCCCTCATATCGGGCAAATTGGCGCCGTACCTAAGTAGGTAGCGACATGTTTTAAGGGGTAACAGAGGGAGCAAGAAAAATCTACAAGCTAAACTCCTGAAGGATAATGAAGAAAACAATAAGATTCAAAGGGATATTTCGGAAAACAACGACTATTGAAATAAAAGAGTTCATCGGGTACGAGAAAATAGTTCGTGGACTATTAATTATACGAAACATGAGAAGATACGCTATGGAATTATATGAACCATCGATGTGAAGTGATGCTCGATCATATTTATAAGGAATCCACACGGAAGAGCCAACTAGGAATAACGATGGATGAAACGAGCACCAACACAAAGAAAATAAAGACAAGTATACTTGAGTGGAGAAATGCGAGGGAAGAAAGTAAAGAAAAAGTTTTTGTAAGAACTCAAGAGGTTGCGAGCTAAGAAGTTAGGTGAATTCGGATCATAAGTCACCATAAACGCGACTTGACTACGAAGGGTAATAATTGGCAAAGAAACATTACGTACATATGTTTTGGGTAAATATTCGGAATGAAAGATTAAAAGGGATAGTGACAAGTACAACTATGAAAAGGACCCTCCCGAGGTATTATGACACCCCATGAAGACAGTTGAACATTCGAGGACGAATGTTCTAAGGGGGGGGGGGGGGGAGGATGTTATATCCCGCATTTTTCGTATTCGGATAATTCGAGATAATTGCGGGAAGTTAAGAGCAACGATATATTTTGATCTTGTTAGCACACAAGTTGTTTATGAATGTTATTGATGTGGAAATATTAAGAAAGGCTAGGGGTAAAAAGGAAAATTCGCAAGATGACTCATAGAAATACGGAGGAAGGTTAAGGGCAAATTTGGAATTTTGAGAATAATTTTTCATGAATTACAAAGCAAAAAAAAAAAAAAGTGGGCTTGGTTAGATTGGGCTAAGGTGGCCGGCCAAAGAAGAAGTGGGCTAAGGCCCACATGGACTTAAAATAAATAATACAAAGACGACCAAATTCATCATATTCATTTATCCTTAGAACTCTCAAGAAGCTAGGAGAAGAAAAGAAGACAACAAAGACCAAGGGCTATTCGGCCATATTGAAAAAAAATGAACCATGGGAAATCTTGATAAAAAAGTTATTTCTTCTAGTATTCCTACTAATTTGAAGGCCCTCTTTAACGTGGTATAATTGTTGAAGCAAGAATCCCTCTTATTGTTGCAAGTTTACAACCCTAGCTAAGTTGTGAAGTCACGAAGAAAAGGTAAGGTTTAATCTTCTTTTTATATGTTATGAATGGTTTGTGCATGTTGTAGTATGTGGAAATGGATAAAAATCATGAAACTATGCATGTTGGGGTTTGGCCGTGTATGTGTGTGTGGTGTAGGAATGATGAGTTAATTTTTATGTAGTATTTTGGTTGTTGTTGTTATGTATTCTATGATGAGAATGAGAGTTTGATAATTCAAGTTGATGTTGAAATGGTTACGGGCTGATTTGGAGGCCAATGTGATTCTAATATCGTTTCTTGTATTTGCGGGGGATAACATTGCTATGTGTAGTTCATGAATTTGAAAGATAGAAACGTGTTGTTATTGTTCTTATTCCATTTGGAAGATTTCGGGTGGCATAGCATATGGGTTGGATTACTTGAATATTGTACGGATTGGTTGAAGTATTCTTGAATATTGTTTGAATGGTTGCGGATTTGAACTTGAATATGTAAGCAATTATTAATTGAACGTAAATGGAAGTCGTCAAGTTTGTATAGAGAAGTTGTTAACGTTGGAATGTGTTTTGAATTGATTGTCGATATTGTTGGAATAACTGTTGGTATTGTTGTTGATATTTTGGCCGAGTTAAATTCTCGGATTTGTTGTTGTATGTTTGGCCGAGTTGAATTCTCAGGGATGTTGCATTTACAGGGGAAATGCTGCCGAAATTTTGGTAGATTGAGTGTTGGTTTAGGATTGGACTCTTAAGTGATTGGCTAATGTTTGATATATATGAATATTGTTGTAGATTTTGCGAAGCCAAAGGCCTAAGTTCGGAGTAGCATAGAAAGTGGGCAAGGTATGTAAGGCTTACCTTTCTTTCTTTTGGCATGATCTCTATGAAACGAGCAAATGACGTATATGTATGAATTCAAAGAAATTTCCTATTCTTAGAGCCACTAGGATGGCTAATATCCTTGACTTCCATAAGGTATTTCATATGGTGTTGATCCGTACCCATGATGTCCGAAGTTCGTTTAATATGTTTCTGTATGACATTCGAAAGAAATTTAGTATGACTAAAGTTTGGATTTCCCAAATATTAACACGTTCAAGTATTCCATCGGGTCTTGGATATGTTTGATACATACATATGATTCCAAAAGTTCTAGTTGATTTGCTCTATAACGATATCCGAAAGATACTTGACATGATTATGACTTTGATTTTCCGAAAATGGCTTCTGAAACGCCTCTAGAGCGTTATGTACTTCAAATGCTCGTAACTTTCTCATACTACGTCGGATTGACCCGAAACTTGTTTCTGCGCCTTCAGTGGTCGGTGAGTATACTTGTCCACCGAGTCTTAAAATTGATTTATATACATATGGTTCTCACTACTCCGCTCGTGCGTGCTACTATTGTATCGTCCGCCGAGCCTCGGGCCGGTCATATCATTGTGTGCACTATGCTATATTCGCCACTAACTTGTTACGTTATATATGGATCGGAGCCGACGCCTCGGCAACATGATATGTTCTGTTTTCTGTATACATGAAAAAGATATGCTTTTCAAAGGAAGTATTACTATGGATATGTATATGCTGACATGATGAGATGATGATGTGTTATGGTGGCAAGGAGGGAATATGATGATTTGATCCACCGAGTCCCTCACTAGAGGGCCGGGTACGGTATGTATATGATATATGATGTTCATGTCACGACCCAACCCCGTGGGCCGCGACTGGCACCCTACTTAGGCACCCCAAATAGACTCACAAACCAGATCATCATATTAAGACTCATTCAGACTTAACATACGCTGTTCGAACTGAAAACTAATAGCAGACGTCACACAAACATTGATCGAACACTTGTCTTAAGCGGTCGCCCGTGCAGAACAGTCATTTCAAAATCAGAAAGGTGGCGGCATATACATCGCCCAAATGCACACACACACGTACGAACTCATGGGCCGTCTTGGCCACAGTAGCATACGGGCCGCTTAAGAACGCAAAACAGATCCACATACAAACACACCGGACCCACGACCCACAAACATGACTACAGGCCTCTAGAACAAACAGAACATACGAACATATGACGGGACAGGGCCCCGCCGTACCCACACAGCTACAAATGTACAGAATACACGCACAGCAAAAGGTATGTACCAAAAGTTAAGCTCCGGATCAAGGGGAGCTCTCCAAAATAGCAGAATAGGTAGCCTAAACCGGAGGATCACCCAAACGAGCTTCTGTACCTGCGGGCATGAAACGCAGCCCCCCGAAGAACAGGGGGGTCAGTACGGGAGAAGTACTGAGTATGTAAAGCAGAAGGTACAGAAATCCAAATCATAACTGGAGTCAGAAAGAACAAACACAAACATCAAAGTAGCAAATCAAACCTGTGCGAAAGATAATGTACAAATGCAAATAAAATCATGTATAGGGCTTAGGAACGTTGTCACCCCCGATGCTGGTGCCACAACACATCATACTCCAGAAGTTTTTCAAATCTCCGTACAGTCTCCAGACAAATCGTATCACACACGTATCACATCATCAGAACATATCAAATGCTATATCACATCATAACTCCATAGACGGTAACCGGCCCTATGGCGAGGCCTCGGAAACCGTAACACATCATACTTCCGAATAGGATATAGCGCGCACGATCACAAAGCCGGCCCGGGCACCGACGAACGAAATCATAGCGAATGGCACGAACGGAGTAGTGCAGAAACCATATGCATATCAAAAGTAAATTACAGGACTCAACATATAATTACATATAGGTATATACCGACGCCAGAAGGCTCGGGGTAGGAGTCAGGTCGATCAAACTTAATATATGGAAGTTACGAAGTTCCAAACTGCAAAACCTTTGAAAGACAATTCACAGGTCATTTTTCGAAAATCTAACATCATTCATAGTGCAAAACGTTCAATAACGATATAGGAAATTTCAAACGGACCTCTGAGTCATAGACAAATGATTACTTTTCATAACGAACGAAAATGAGCCAAACAAACCAAATAAGAGAAGCCTCGGGGCTTGCGGGCCCACCTTGAGTCAAATCGAGGCGGCGGACACAAATCACAGACTTTAGGCTCCATAAAGCCGTCTACGAAAGTTTCGGAGAGATTCGGACACAATAGCAAAAGTTATGAAGGTTTGAACATTCTTTCAACCAAATGTAAGGAATAGGTTTCAATTGCGCTGAATGAATAGTGTCCAAAACTAA
Organism: Lycium barbarum; assembly: GCF_019175385.1. Lineage (NCBI taxonomy): Eukaryota > Viridiplantae > Streptophyta > Magnoliopsida > Solanales > Solanaceae > Lycium > Lycium barbarum. The sequence goes on along the minus strand of NC_083338.1, from coordinate 63,936,850 downwards.
ACTCGGATTTCCAAGAGCAGAATTATCCCCGAGGGTCTGATCTTAACCTAGTATAACTAGGACATGCCAAAAGAAGGAAAGGTAAGCTTTACATACCTGGATTGCACCTTACGCTCGTCAAATCTCAATTCCCGTTTCGTCCAAAAACTGCAAATGGTCACTTTTACCAGTTACTATTCATGAAAGTTAACATCTCAATCTTTGGGTTATACTTGGCTACCGAAATTTCGGCAGCATTTCCTCTACAAATCTAACACCCCCGAGACTTAGCTCGGCTCAAAATAAATCAACAACAACAACCCAAACATCACAAGCAACATAAATCGCAATCAAATCATTCTAACTTCAAAGTTCTACCTTACTACACAAGTTGACAACTTTCATTCAAACTTCACAATTCCAAACTTACGCCCACATTATTGTATTCATTCACCCATTCAAGATTATTCAAACCCATCCCAATTACACTCCAACAATATACAAAATTTCCCGAAGTTCATTACTTTCCATATTTCATCCAAAACATCAAAAACTTACAGCGAACATTCTAACTCGCATTGTTTCATTCCAAATTCAATAACATCAACCATAAGTCACATTTAACGTCTTTAGCATCATAAATATACAATGATATACACAAATATACCAAAGGTATATACTTTCCGATAATGTTCCGAAATCATTTTCCAACACCAATTCAATTCATTAAACGATCCTTTACGTCATAAATGTCACAATGACGCAACTAACGAACTAACAAATCAATTCCACCTTGCCTTACACACTTTATACCTCACGGCTAGAATACCAAACACACATACACACACGGCCTCATACACATACACCAAAGTTACAGGATTCTCGTCTATTCTCAATCCTTAACACATTCATACAAATTCCATAACATTAAAAGGACAAAATTCATACCTTTTCTTGAAATTCCGACTTGTCGCAAACGTGCACCTCTCGCCAAACTAATCGTACCCCGTCGGAGAGCGTCTTGAGTACTTTACAATATGTGAAGAACAAGGATTTTTGGATCAAACACAAGGCTTGGGATTTTTTTTTTTCTTTTCTTGGTTCGGCCGAGAGCTATCTTTGGCTCAAGGTTTTGTTTTTTGTGATTTGTTTCTTGATAATTCCCAAGGATCATTGATATATATCCACTATAGGTCATGTGTATATCACATGACCTTTAAAAATGTGGGCTTGGACCATGCCATGGCCGGCCACTTCAAGGCTTGGGCCTCAATTTTTGGTTGTCCAATTCTTGGCCCAATTCATTAAAAGTCCCGTTTTGTAATTCCCGAAACTAATTTCTGAAATTCCAAATTTACCCTCGGCCTACCCCGATGTCTTAACATTAATGATTTCATAACTAACATAGTCATATCCACTAGAATCAAAATATTTCCTTATAACACACAAGTCTTGATTATTTTCTCAATTTCCAATTATACGAAAACACGGGACATAACATTCTCCCCCCCTTAAGAACATTCGTCCTCGAATGTTAAGTTGACCTCATGGGGCGTCATACTACTTCGGAAGGGTTCTCTTTATAGTTGTCCTTTGTTGATTTTCCGACATGGCTTCTTTACCAACATTAGGGGGGGTAATTAATTTAATTTTAATTTTTTTTCGACATCACTGATTCAAATGCCTCCATAATACATTTTCTCATACTCCATGTAAGCACCGAACCATATGCTATATTCTTGTAATGGGCGAACGCTTTCCAGACATTATAATCAATATCATTTCTCGTTACACTTCTTCATACCCGGCACTTTATGCCAAACAGATTCAGAGCTAGGGCCGGGCGCGCATAAGCATATCGGACGGATTCATAGTCAACATCAAAGGTACGGAAGTATGTCAGGTAAATTCGAGATCGGAGTCAGACGTACAGAGAGGTATCAGACAGATTCGAAATCAGGATCAGACGTACAGAATTGTATCACACAGAATCGTGACCGAAGTCGGACAGACAGAAATGTATCGGACGGAGTCATAAGCAGAATCAGACATACGGAGATGTATCAGACAGACGCGTGATCAAAATCAGACGTACATAGGCATATCAGACGGATTCATATCCAGAGTCAGACATACAGAGGTGTGCCAGACAGCAACGTATTCAGAATCAGACGTACAAAAATTCATTAGATGGGAACATAATCGAGCCCAGAAATACAGAGGCGTACTAGGCAGGGCCTTATCAGAATCGGGAGTGCAGAAGTACAGCAGATAGAATGTCGAATTAGAATCAAATCGCTCCTATTAAGGCTCCAATGATTCATGAGAATTTCCCTTTATTTGCAAACTTGTTTGCCAAGTGATCATACAAATTGTCTTGCGTGTCGCTCATCGGCTCCTTCAGAGGTTCAGCTTATTCACACTTCTTATCTTCCATCACTCACAATATTAGTTGCCTGGACTCGGCTCTTGTTCCATATGGACACCAAACGAAAATCATACACACACGCATACACACACTTGCTAATACCTTACTGGCGAACGTCTCAGACTGATGTTCAAATTCGTTCAATTTCCCAAGCGGTGGTGTACCCTTTTCTTTTGCCCATTTGGTCCGCCTCGTTCTGTGCGACTCCTGTAAGGGCACTAATTACTCCGCACATTCTATTTTCCTTTTAGTTACTCAAAATTTCCATTCATATTTATCATACTCTCACTTATGAAAATCTTTGCATTACTTCCCAGGGGGTCACCCATCCCAGAATTGCTCTGGCTTGAGCACGCTTAACCCCGAAACTTTCCTGCATTTTGACGCGTTAGGGCTGATATAATTTCGTCAATTGCCCCGCACGACCTTTGTCACGTAATTTTAGGGCCAATCGGGGTCTTAGCAATTTTTTCGGGAAGTTTTCGTAGCGGGTCCCACTCTGACCCAAAGGGGTCGTTTGCTCTTCTGGCTATATGGTTTATCGCTTTAGCCTACCAAATTCCCTATATTCGACTCCCACATGAATAGATGGCTGCCTCAAATATTTTCATTGATTCAGATTCTTACCTTACTTTTACTGACACACAAAAAGAGAATATCGCGTAATATACTGGAGTACAGACCTATCAGTGCACATATTCATTCAGAGAAAAGGTTAGTAATATACCTGGGTCTGCGTCTAGTGATGCCTCTGCGTCCCGCCGACCAGTCAAAGCGTATATGCGGTTCGAGGGACCGCTAGAATCTGAACCCCCACCACGGCCTCTACCGCGGCCCACTGGTGCTGGCATACCTCGCCCCGTGGAGCGCGTGGCTGAAGGGGTAGATGCTGAACCAGCAACGGATCTCGTCGGCGGTGCTGCGCTACCGGAACCGCCTGCCCACGGACAATCTCGCATGATATGGCCCTGGCGGCCGCAAGCAAAACAGGCCCCTGTGGCCCTGAAGCACTCACCTGGGTGCGATCTTCCACAATACGAACACGGGGGCATAGGTGGCCTAGTCTGACCGGGACCCCTGCTCGCCTGAGGACCTGGGGCTCTGGAACTCTGGTCTGCCTTGGACGGTCCTGCACCATCAAATCGCTTACTAGCAGACTGTGTGTCCCGGCCTAACGGAGGGAAGTACCCACTGGACTGATACTGAGGCTGCCCGCCCCGAGAATCTCCAGAATACCCCGCTGATCTGGCCCTCTTGGGCCGTCTCCCATCATACTCTCTGCTGGGCCGATCTGCTCGGTGCCGGTTCTCCATCCCCTGGGCGTAGGCCTGTAGACGGGCAATGTCCATATCTGTCTGCAATGACACCGCCATACAACCGTCAATCAAGTAACGATCCAACCCCATAACATATCTATGCATCCGATCAGACATATCTGCTACCACGGCAGGTGCATACCGGGCCAGGGAATCAAACTCCAGATTATATTCACGAACGCTTCGACCCCTCTGCTGCAGATGTAAAAACCGATCAGCTCGCTCCCGTCGTAACTCTGGGGGCAGAAAGTGGCAGGTGAAAGCAGTCACAAACACGTCCCAAGTGGCTAGAGGAGCACCCTCACCGCTGGATAGCTCCCAAGTGTCATACCAGTGAGCGGAAACATCCCGAAGTCTATGCGAAGCCAGCTCAACCGACTCGGTCTCTGAAGCACTGACCAAGTCTAATGCACGCCGCATCCCCCGAATAAAGTCATGGGGGTCCTCGTCGGGCTTAGACCCGAATAACTCTGGAGGGCCACATAATAAGAACTCCCGAACTCTCAGGCTGTCCCGCCTGTCATCATCATCATCGTCCCTCCGCCCGCGTCTGTGAGCCTGTCCCGCTACTATTGTGGTCAACAACTGTACAGCCTCCCTCAGGGTCCTATCCTCCGCCCCCGGCTGAGGAGCTGGAGTCTCAGGAGCGGGTACATGGACCTCTGGAGCTGCTGAAGGACCTGCCCCGGGCTGTAAAAATGGGGGTGTAGCAGACCCCTCAGAGTGAGGCACAACCTCAGGCAAATCATAGACACGAGCCCGGGTAGCTCGCTGCCCCTGGCTAGTCTCTCCCATTTTCGCCTTGCCCTTCTGGGCCGCCGTTGCCTTCTTCGGAGGCATCACTGCAAACACAATAACGGGTCAGATCAGAATCACCCTAATAGCACAGCTCTATCGCACGATCTAAGATTCCAAAGAAAGTAACATCCTAAATGCCCTGTAGCTTCCTGTTTATAGATGTGGTGCACAACACATCGATAAACAAGACTCTACTAGACACGGCCTGCAGACATTCCAAGGACAAACCGCTCTGATACCACTTTTGTCACGACCCAACCCCGTGGGCCGCGACTGGCACCCTACTTAGGCACCCCAAACAGACTCACAAACCAGATCATCATATTAAGACTCATTCAGACTTAACATACGCTATTCGAACTGAAAACTAATAGCAGACGTCACACAAACATTGATCGAACACTTGTCTTAAGCGGTCGCCCGTGCAGAACAGTCACATCAAAATCAGAAAGGTGACGGCATATACATCGCCCAAATGCACACACACACGTACGAACTCATGGGCCGTCTTGGCCACAGTAGCATACGGTCCGCTTAAGAACGCAAAACAGAGCCACATACAAACACACCGGACCCACGACCCACAAACATGACTACAGGCCTCTAGAACAAACAGAACATACGAACATATGACGGGACAGGGCCCCGCCGTACCCACACAGCTACAAATGTACAGAATACACGCACAGCAAAAGGTATGTACCAAAGGTTAAGCTCCGGATCAAGGGGAGCTCTCCAAAATAGCAGAATAGGTAGCCTAAACCGGAGGATCACCCAAACGAGCTTCTGTACCTGCGGGCATGAAACGCAGCCCCCCGAAGAACAGGGGGGTCAGTACGGGAGAAGTACTGAGTATGTAAAGCAGAAGGTACAGAAATCCAAATCATAACTGGAGTCAGAAAGAACAAACACAAACATCAAAGTAGCAAATCAAACCTGTGCGAAAGATAATGTACAAATTCAAATAAAATCATGTATAGGGCTTAGGAACGTGGTCACCCCCGACGCTGGTGCCACAACACATCATACTCCAGAAGTTTTTCAAATCTCCGTACAGTCTCCAGACAAATCGTATCACACACGTATCACATCATCAGAACATATCAAATGCTATATCACATCATAACTCCATAGACGGTAACCGGCCCTATGGCGAGGCCTCGGAAACCGTAACACATCATACTTCCGAATAGGATATAGCACGCACGATCACAAAGCCGGCCCGGGTACCGACGAACGAAATCATAGCGAATGGCACGAACGGAGTAGTGCAGAAACCATATGCATATCAAAAGTAAATTACAGGACTCAACATATAATTACATATAGGTATATACCGACGCCAGAAGGCTCGGGGTAGGAGTCAGGTCGATCAAACTTAATATATGGAAGTTACGAAGTTCCAAACTGCAAAACCTTTGAAAGACAATTCACAGGTCATTTTTCGAAAATCTAACATCATTCATAGTGCAAAACGTTCAATAACGATATAGGAAATTTCAAACGGACCTCTGAGTCATAGACAAATGATTACTTTTCATAACGAACGAAAATGAGCCAAACAAACCAAATAAGAGAAGCCTCGGGGCTTGCGGGCCCACCTTGAGTCAAATCGAGGCGGCGGACACAAATCACAGACTTTAGGCTCCATAAAGCCGTCTACGAAAGTTTCGGAGAGATTCGGACACAATAGCAAAAGTTATGAAGGTTTGAACATTCTTTCAACCAAATGTAAGGAATAGGTTTCAATTGCGCTGAATGAATAGTGTCCAAAACTAAACTCGGATTTCCAAGAGCAGAATTATCCCCGAGGGTCCGATCTTAACCTAGTATAACTAGGACATGCCAAAAGAAGGAAAGGTAAGCTTTACATACCTGGATTGCGCCTTACGCTCGTCAAATCTCAATTCCCGTTTCGTGCAAAAACTGCAAATGGTCACTTTTACCAGTTACTATTCATGAAAGTTAACATCTCAATCATTGGGTTATACTTGGCTACCGAAATTTCGGCAGCATTTCCCCTATAAATCTAACACCCCCGAGACTTAGCTCGGCTCAAAATAAATCAACAACAACAACCCAAACATCACAAGCAACATAAATCGCAATCAAATCATTCTAACTTCAAAGTTCTACCTTACTACACAAGTTGACAACTTTCATTCAAACTTCACAATTCCAAACTTACGCCCACATTATTGTATTCATTCACCCATTCAAGATTATTCAAACCCATCCCAATTACACTCCAACAATATACAAAATTTCCCGAAGTTCATTACTTTCCATATTTCATCCAAAACATCAAAAACTTACGGCGAGCATTCTAACTCGCATTGTTTCATTCCAAATTCAATAACATCAACCATAAGTCACATTTAACGTCTTTAGCATCATAAATATACAATGATATACACAAATATACCAAAGGTATATACTTTCCGATAATGTTCCGAAATCATTTTCCAACACCAATTCAATTCATTAAATGATCCTTTACGTCATAAATGTCACAACGACGCAACTAACGAACTAACAAATCAATTCCACCTTGCCTTACACACTTTATACCTCACGGCTAGCATACCAAACACACATACACACACGGCCTCATACACATACACCAAAGTTACAGGATTCTCGTCTATTCTCAATCCTTAACACATTCATACAAATTCCATAACATTAAAAGGACAAAATTCATACCTTTTCTTGACTTTCCGACTTGTCGCAAACGTGCACCTCTCGCCAAACTAATCGTACCCCGTCGGAGAGCGTCTTGAGTACTTTACAATATGTGAAGAACAAGGATTTTTGGATCAAACACAAGGCTTGGGAATTTTTTTTTTCTTTTCTTGGTTCGGCCGAGAGCTATCTTTGGCTCAACGTTTTGTTTTTTTGTGATTTGTTTCTTGATAATTCCCAAGGATCATTGATATATATCCACTATAGGTAATGTGTATATCACATGACCTTTAAAAATGTGGGCTTGGACCATGCCATGGCCGGCCACTTCAAGGCTTGGGCCTCAATTTTTGGTTGTCCAATTCTTGGCCCAATTCATTAAAAGTCCCGTTTTGTAATTCCCGAAACTAATTTCCGAAATTCCAAATTTACCCTCGGCCTTCCCCGATGTCTTAACATTAATGATTTCATAACCAACATAGTCATATCCACTAGAATCAAAATATTTCCTTATAACACACAAGTCTTGATTATTTTCTCGATTTCCAATTATACGAAAACACGGGACATAACAGTTCACATGCATGATTTCATTCACTGAGTCCCTCGCTAGAAGGCCGGGTACGGTATATATGTATATATGTATGGATCGGGCTGCACGTTCCGCAGCAGTATAATATATATATGGATCGGGCTGCACGTTCCGCAGTAGTATATGTTATATTTATGGATCGGGCCGAACGTTCCTCGGTAGTATATGTTATATTTATGGATCGGGCCGAACGTTCCTCGGCAGTATATGTTATATTTATGGATCGGGCCGAACGTTCCTCAGCAGTATATGTTATATGTGTGGATCGGGCCTGTCACACCCCGACTTTACTAGGGTGTGATGGGCACCCGACCCCATATCTGGAGCCGAGCGAACCCGCTGACTCTTATTACATAGATAAACTCTCTTATCAATTAAGAAATAAATACATGGTATGCCCTCCAATATTTTTTTTTCATAAGTAATGTCTATAATCATATGGGACCCGCGACATGAAACGTAATAACATTGTGACGGTTGAAGCCGTCTACCAAGCTGACACTCTATACTCATGACTCTGTCTGCAAAGTCTCTAACATTGAACAGACACCATAGCTCATATACTCTGACTCGGCAGCACTCCAGAACAAGTGGAGCCTGCCAACTTCGCTGGATCATCTACTATGATAGCTGTGGCTCGTCTGGTGTACCTGCGCGGCATGAACGCAGCCCCCGAAGAAGAGGGGTCAGTACGAGTAATGTACTGAGTATGTAAGGCATCAATAGTAACATAATAAAGGAATATACGGTATGAATAATAACGGAATAGACATATGGAGATTATCCTGGGACAGATGTAACCTGTACATATGAATGCGTTTCTGCGGATACCATGCATGCTTAGTTTCTTATTCAGAAAAACGGTGCTTCTTCTTTACATATACAGAAAACAGAACATTTCAGAAAACGGTGTTCTTTATTTACATTCAGAGACGCCGAGTACATCGGCTCTCCCACCCCCCTCCCCAACAGTGTCCCAACATATTATATATATATCATATATACAGACGCCGTATCCGGCTCTCCCATATCCCGCGTCCGGGACGAAGTCCAGCTGAATCAGGTAGTGATATAACAGTGGCCCTTCCCCTTTCCCCATATACATATACATGTACATATTCACATTCATATAAATGTGTCATACAATTGGCATGCATGAGAGCCCAAAGAAAGTCATGTGTCCATCGGAGTGACATAAGGTCGGTGACCTCCGATTACATTATGGAATAATCATGGGCGCTTTGTCTCACCTTGAAGGGACGAGTATTTTAAGGTGAGACTACCAACGGAAAATAGCCTTAAGAGAGAGCATAGAATGAAATCATGGACATTATAACCGCCAACTAATATGCTTTGAAGTCTTTTAGAAACTAGTGTCATAGCTAAGGAATAGAATTGAGGTTCAAGAACTAGTATAACACTTTCATATTCACATAGGACTCTTAGCTCAAGACTCTTAGTCATGGAATCATTCTTGTCGTACTTATCGTAGGCATATTCTCTTTCTCAACATCATCATTATCATTGTCATCATAGGAGTATCTTCGTTAGCATAGTTACAGTACTTGTCATTCGGTGAACGGAATACGGATCAAGGGTTTCTTTGGATTCTGCTTCAAAATAAATCAAACGGAACAATAAGGAAAATCCGGGGACCATGGGCCCACCTCGGGTCAAATGAGGCGGCGTACCAAATTTACATGTGTTACATGTCATGGCGTTACTTGTGAGGGTTTTAGGGTAGTTGGGTCCTATTTATGCGAGTTCTAGAGGTTTAGGAAATTCTTCCAACATTTTGCACACTTTTTAGTTCAATTCTACTGATTGAAAAAGAGAACTTTAGGCGCGGATTTCGGAGGGTAGAGTTATTCCCGAGGCTCATATCCAACATATTCCGTCTAAGACATGCCATAGAAAGAAGGCTGAAGCCTTACATACCTTTTCTGCTTCTTATGCGACTCCAAATTCACATTCCAAATCCGCCAAAATCTACAATTTGGTCACATTTACCAAACCTTAATTAGAACATTTAGAAGTGGAATCTTAAGGCAATATTTGTCTACCGAAATTTCGGCAGCATTTCCCCTGTAAATACATTGTCCCCAAGAATCTATCTTGGCCAATCTCAATCAACAACAATCCGGGAATTCAACCCGGCCAAACAATCAACAATACCAACAATTTTTCTAGCAACATTTCAATATCCAACTCAATCCAATTCAATTCACACAATCTTTCAACAACACAATCAACATATTACTTTACCGAAACCTTCCAATTCAACAACAACCATGCACGTCATCATAATTCATGTACACTTACTTTAACAATAGCCTTCATTCTATATCACATAATCCATAACAATCCAATTGCTAAATAAAACTAATTCATCACATTCTACCATCACCACTTCCATGCATATTTCCATAAATTTTTTCATTCATTTCTTAATATTCCAATGACAACCAACATGCTACATGCACTTCATGCATATTTCTATGAATTCTCATCCTTTTTATACATTATAACAACAAACAACATACTACATAAAATCAACCCAACACAACACAACACCACACAACACACGACCAATACCATACATGCACGGCCACACTTCAACATCATTGATTTCATGTTTTTCATGCTTTTCTCCATATCAAAACATGTACCAAGCATCCATAACACATAAAGGAAGATTAGTTCTTACCTTTTTCCTTCAACTTCCCACTTGACTATAGCTATGAACTTGCACCAAGGAAGGGATTTCTTGCTCCAACACTTGCACCATGTTAAAGAGGACCTTCAACTTAGTAGGAATACTAGAAGAAATAATTTTTTGGAACAAGATTTCAAGGGGTCAAAATCCCCTTGCCATGGCCGAAACCCTCTCTTTTTCTCCACTCTCCTCATTTTTTTTTTGTTCTTCTTTTTGTCTTGAATTAGAAGGTAAACTCATATATATATATATATATATATATATATATCTCCAAGCATGTGAGGGGCACATGCCCCTCTCTAGAAATTTCTTGACTTTTCCCACCTTTTTCTTGAAATTAAAGAAAGAAGACTAAGTGTCTTCTTGTGTACACCTTAGTCCCCATTAATTAAAAATGTGCACATATTCCACACAAGTCACACGGCCAACATAGCCTTTCAAGAGCCTTCATGAATTTTTTGTGAAATTCCCGTCTTGCCCTCCGACTTTCCTTGATATTACCATTTACCATTTTGTGAGTTTCTCTTTTTACCCTTAACCTTTCTCAATATTTCCATACAATAATATTCATAAATAATATCCATAACCAACTTGTACATTAAAATAATTTTTGAAAATGGTCTCGCCCTTAACTTTCCACGATGACTTTGGAATTTCCAAACACACAAGATACGGGCTATAACATCCTCACCCCCTTTAGAACATTCGTCCTCGAATGTTCAACTGACCTTGTGGGGTCTTGTAGCACTTCGGAAGGGGGTTCCTTTATAATTGCCCTTTTCTCCATGTCCACTCTCTATCTGTTATCCTACTTTCCTTACTATCAAACTCCTGGATCCTTACATGAGTCCTCATTCCATGTCATGGGTTTCTTTTATAGTTGCTCTTTCCATTATGCCCGTTCCTTATCCCTTACCTTGTTTTCCTTATAATCGAACTCCTTGACCCCTCACGAGTTATTGCTCCATGTCATAGGTTTTTCTAACTCACTGTGTCACCTCATTATCCTTGTTCTTTCCGGGCCTTTCCTTTTATACTATTGTCTCGTCACCGCACCTTAACGGAAGCCATGTCTTTGTACACAATCCTTACTTAACAATTCAGTGTAGCCGTAGGCTATTTCTTTATCCTCGGATCAATCTCTTAGTATACTCATTGTTATTTCGCTTCTACTCTTCTCCCAAGTATTCTTGCGACATGCCGACATATTTTAAACTCTAATTCCAAGCTAATAGATTTCCTTTTCTGACACTTGATAGTGTTGCAATTCCTTTTTAGGTCTACTATAATATGGCCTCCCCCCCTTTAGGGGCTCCTTATATGCCAACAGTCCTTCTACGATATCTTGGTCTATCCCTTATCCCCTATCTTCTTGAGGTTTCTTACCTTTCACCTTCCTACGATACTTTGATCTCTTTGTTTTCCATCTACTCACTCTTTATTTTCCAAATGTTGTTATACTAGAATTTCCAATCTTTACCTATAGTAGAACAACAATAATATACCCGGCAACACTTTCACCGTTCATCTTTACCACCCTTCGAATTTCGGTACCCTTACGTGATCAATGCCCCTTTATCTGTAGCTCCGGTCGCTGGGACTCACATGTCCTCCGATACAATCATATATGGGATACGCTACACCTTTATATATATATATATATATATATATATATATATATATATATATATATATATATTATCTACTAGCCCACAAAATACCTCCAAACGCGGTTCAAACTTAGCCTAATTCCAGGGCTGTGATCCCTTTTCTGTCTCTTCACCGAGCTAGTCTGCCTCGTCCCACGTGTCTTCTTATAATCTCCAACCATTCCGTATATCCTAGTGTTCCTTAGACTACCCTAGCTTTTCATTTGTCTCTTATGTCTCAATATATAGAATTTCTTGCCAACTTCCCAGGGGGTCACCCATCATGAAATTGCTCCAACTGAGCACGCTTAACCCAAAAAATTTCATTGGAATTCGGTATCTTAATGCTGACATTTTCGCGTCCGCTTTCTCACATGACCTTTATTGCATGTTCTGGAGCAAGTCGAAATATTACAGGTTCCGAAACATTTTCGTAACACGTCCTTTCTTTTATAATTATGTTTCGCCCTTCTCGATTTCCAATGTTCACCTTCCGTCTGTGTGTATGGTTACCTCCTCTCCTGGACTTCCAGATTCCTGATTGTAGTGATCGCACCTTCGTCGTCATGCCAAACCCATAACCTTTCTGAACCGACGCATCTCACTTATTACCTATTTATAGTATCTTCTGTCCCCGTTTCTTCCTGTTGGGCGAATCTATTTTGACAGAACCTCCTTTGCCATTCTTACTTTTCAAAATCTGTACGTAACAAATATCGATAATACTTCACAGAACATGCGGCTATATGACATATTCCCGCCGTCCAGAACTTCCAGTTTCGAGTAACAGAGCAAATATCCAGTCTTACCTCTATGACTTGCCATATCGTCATTCGCCTTTTTCCGTCGCTACTGGACGTCTGTAAAAATCGACGGTTAGTATAAGGAATCTTATTTCCTATGACTTGGCTCTATCGCACGATCTAAGACAGAAAGAAGAGGGGTCAGTACGAGTAATGTACTGAGTATGTAAGGCATCAATAGTAACATAATAAAGGAATATACGGTATGAATAATAACGGAATAGACATATGGAGATTATCCTGGGACAGATGTAACCTGTACATATGAATGCCTTTCTGCGGATGCCATGCATATTTAGTTTCTTATTCAGAAAAACGGTGCTTCTTCTTTACATATACAGAAAACAGAACATTTCAGAAAACGGTGTTCTTTATTTACATTCAGAGACGCCGAGTACATCGGCTCTCCCACCCCCCTCCCCAACAGTGTCCCAACATATTATATATATATCATATATACAGACGCCGTATCCGGCTCTCCCATATCCCGCGTCCGGGACGAAGTCCAGCTGAATCAGGTAGTGATATAACAGTGGCCCTTCCCCTTTCCCCATATACATATACATGTACATATTCACATTCATATAAATGTGTCATACAATTGGCATGCATGAGAGCCCAAAGAAAGTCATGTGTCCATCGGAGTGACATAAGGTCGGTGACCTCCGATTACATTATGGAATAATCATGGGCGCTTTGTCTCACCTTGAAGGGACGAGTATTTTAAGGTGAGACTACCAACGGAAAATAGCCTTAAGAGAGAGCATAGAATGAAATCATGGACATTATAACCGCCAACTAATATGCTTTGAAGTCTTTTAGAAACTAGTGTCATAGCTAAGGAATAGAATTGAGGTTCAAGAACTAGTATAACACTTTCATATTCACATAGGACTCTTAGCTCAAGACTCTTAGTCATGGAATCATTCTTGTCGTACTTATCGTAGGCATATTCTCTTTCTCAACATCATCATTATCATTGTCATCATAGGAGTATCTTCGTTAGCATAGTTACAGTACTTGTCATTCGGTGAACGGAATACGGATCAAGGGTTTCTTTGGATTCTGCTTCAAAATAAATCAAACGGAACAATAAGGAAAATCCGGGGACCATGGGCCCACCTCGGGTCAAATGAGGCGGCGTACCAAATTTACATATGTTACATGTCATGGCATTACTTGTGAGGGTTTTAGGGTAGTCGGGTCCTATTTATGCGAGTTCTAGAGGTTTAGGAAATTCTTCCAACATTTTGCACACTTTTTAGTTCAATTCTACTGATTGAAAAAGAGAAAACTTTAGGCGCTGATTCCGGAGGGTAGAGTTATTCCCGAGGCTCATATCCAACATATTCCGTCTAAGACATGGCATAGAAACAAGGGTGAATCCTTACATACCTTTTCTGCTTCTTATGCGACACCAAATTCACATTCCAAATCCGCTAAAATCTACAATTTGGTCACATTTACCAAACCTTAATTAGAACATTTAGAAGTGGAATCTTAAGGCAACATTTGTCTACCGAAATTTTGGGAGCATTTCCCCTGTAAATACATCGTCCCCAAGAATCTATCTTGGCCAATTTCAATCAACAACAATCCGGGAATTCAACCCGGCCAAACAATCAACAATACCAACAATTTTTCTAGCAACATTTCAATATCCAACTCAATCCAATTCAATTCACACAATCTTTCAACAACACAATCAACATATTACTTTACCGAAACCTTCCAATTCAACAACAACCATGCACGTCATCATAATTCATGTACACTTACTTTAACAACAGCCTTCATTCTATATCACATAATCCATAACAATCCAATTGCTAAATAAAACTAATTCATCACATTCTACCATCACCACTTCCATGCATATTTCCATAAATTTTTTCATTCATTTCTTAATATTCCAATGACAACCAACATGCTACATGCACTTCATGCATATTTCTATGAATTCTCATCCTTTTTATACATTATAACAACAAACAACATACTACATAAAATCAACCCAACACAACACAACACCACACAACACACGACCAATACCATACATGCACGGCCACACTTCAACATCATTGATTTCATGTTTTTCATGCTTTTCTCCATATCAAAACATGTACCAAGCATCCATAACACATAAAGGAAGATTAGTTCTTACCTTTTTCCTTCAACTTCCCACTTGACTATAGCTATGAACTTGCACCAAGGAAGGGATTTCTTGCTCCAACACTTGCACCATGTTAAAGAGGACCTTCAACTTAGTAGGAATACTAGAAGAAATAATTTTTTGGAACAAGATTTCAAGGGGTCAAAATCCCCTTGCCATGGCCGAAACCCTCTCTTTTTCTCCACTCTCCTCATTTTTTTTTTGTTCTTCTTTTTGTCTTGAATTAGAAGGTAAACTCATATATATATATATATATATATATATATATATATATATATATCTCCAAGCATGTGAGGGGCACATGCCCCTCTCTAGAAATTTCTTGACTTTTCCCACCTTTTTCTTGAAATTAAAGAAAGAAGACTAAGTGTCTTCTTGTGTACACCTTAGTCCCCATTAATTAAAAATGTGCACATATTCCACACAAGTCACACGGCCAACATAGCCTTTCAAGAACCTTCATGAAATTTTTGTGACATTCCCGTCTTGCCCTCCGACTTTCCTTGATATTACCATTTACCATTTTGTGAGTTTCTCTTTTTACCCTTAACCTTTCTCAATATTTCCATATAATAATATTCATAAATAATATCCATAACCAACTTGTACATTAAAATAATTTTTGAAAATGGTCTCGCCCTTAACTTTCCACGATGACTTTGGAATTTCCAAACACACAAGATACGGGCTATAACAGGGCCGTACGTTCCTCGTCACTAATATGTTAATTGCAGATCGGGTCGTACGTTCCTCGGCACTATCATACTACAAATGTATCGGTTGTGTGTATATATGATATATGATGATTTCACCGCGTCCCTTACTGGAGGGCCGGGGCACGTTATACGATATGTGATATACGATGATGGTATACATGATTTTCATTTATGATTTAAGATGACATACACGATTTTCATTTGAAAAGGCAAGTACATTGATGTTCTAAAAGTTCATACTTGATTCTGGTAAATCCCTGTTCTGCTATGATTCTCTTTTACTGCAATTCCTGCCTTTCATGCTCAGTACATTTTCTGTACTGACCCCCTTTCTTCGGGGGCTGCTTTTCATGCCACACAGGTACACCCAGATGAGTTGAAGCTACTATAGAAGATGTTCCAGCAGAGATTGCAACTCCATTTGATCCTGGAGTGTTGCCGAGTCAGGGTATGTGTGCTATGAGGTTTTGTTTGAAGTTAGAGACTTTGCAGACAGAGTCGTGGGTATTAGTTGTCAGTTCTGTAAGCGGCTTCATCAGCCGATGTGTCTTTTGTGCCATGTTATAAACTCTATATGATTACAGATTTTGTCTGATTTGAGAATGATATAAAGAAAGTGTCTTAAAGCTCTGTTATGTATGTCATTTCGGTTTAATTTAAAAGTTCAAAGAATTTATGTGTGCACTAAGAGTCAGCGGGTTCGCTCGGGTCCGGGAATGGGGTCGGGTGCCAATCACACCTTAGCGAGGTTAGGGTGTGACATATAGGATTGATTACGAACAAGATGTAATGTGAATATCATAAGGGTTTTTATGAAAATGAGTAAAGCCTAGCGAGCACAAGAGAAGAAGGAGTTAATTGAAGGAAGGAAATAAGAAGAAAGCGAGATAACAATGCAGTAATAGGTTATGACACGTATAGCCGGGAACACGAGCAATATAAGTGACGGAATTATGAAAGACCAAACTATAGAAAGATGAGCAACGAGGTAAAATAAGTGACAGAAAATGAGAAAGGGGTTATGTAGAAGTAATGTTTTCCGAAGGATATAGTGGTAGCATAAGATTTCTCGTGCATAGAATAAAAGATGGGTATAGACTGGAGAAATGGTAAGGGAATTCTAAAGGAAGCAACCAAGATAGATGTAATTAATTGAGTATGGGTATAGAACGAAAGGGAAATATATAGCTACGAGCTTAAAGGTATAGTACAACGATGAGGTTATAAGACAAGATTGTCATTAAGATAAACCCGATATGAATTTGAGTAAGTTAGAAGTAGGTACCCGGTACACAACAAGGGTAAAAGAGCATAAGGCATAAAGGAGTACTACATGTATACGACTTCACCTCGGGAACAGTGAAATCCTTAAAGGACAGGGACTGTAGGTTGAGGAACAAATGATGTATTGTAAATTCATTAGAGGGAAACAGATAATAAGGATTGGGATAAAGATAATTTTACAAGAGAACTTTGGACACTTATCATCGGAATAAGTGCTACCTAATTGAGAATTTGGAACGACTATAAGTACTAACTAATTACTGATCGGAGTAAGTGGAATGTGGCCTTGGATAAGTTGCTACATGGGTTGCATTACTTGAGTACAGATGGTCAGATGAGATGTTATACTATATGTAGAAAGGTTCTCGTCGCTTCACGATTTTGTTAAGGTTTCGTACGTGGATAATCAAAATCATAAATTATAAAGAAAAGATATGGATATGGTACAGTGTGCCAAGTGAATTGAAAAAAAAAAAGGAGATCAGATGAATTTGAAGATTGGAAATAGGGACGTAGAGCGGAATATAAACAGATAATGGTATAAGTACACCCTAAAGGGGGGAAGCGGGTGTGAGAAAAGCAAGTGTAAAATCAAAGCAATTGACACTGCAATATTTTTCATATGGATACTTAAACTTCAAGTGAGATCCCTTGCTGAAACAAGTTAGTAAGATCTGAAAGCCAGCAATAAACAGATGGAAGTCAGGATGATATTTTAGACGGTGCTGAGAATCACTTGTAAAGGTCTTGAATAGTATGACATTAAAAGTGGGTGCTTATAAAGAGAAAGAGTACGATAAGAGAATGGTAACGAGTAACTTAAGAGATATTGTAAAAGATAGAAATGCTATACTAGATTAGAGGCTAAGATTTTGCAGTAGAGTTGTGCGCTAGTAATATTGCGATTTATAAGTAGCATCGGGAAGGGATAGAAAATCTCCTATAGTACGATATGAGAAAATCAAAGGGGTGAATAAAGGAAGGGAAAAGAGTATAACAAGATAGGCTACGAGCGAGTTTTAGTACGGATGAGTTATGCAATGCATAATGAACCAGGAGAAGGAAAGACTATGACTAAGATTGGATATATTTTATACAAGTTGTACAAGAATATTGATATGTTGAGAATGAGACCAAATGAGTATTTGATAAGAAGAGTGAGAATTCAGTAATAACAATGTGGTTACAATATTTCGGGCGCATTAAGGAGAGATGTAAAGATGGTTTAAGCCAAATTACCAAGACAGAATTAATCTTAAGGGAAAATAGGACATGGCCATGACTGAGCCGAAGAATTATCCCGATATCGATTGTAAGATAAGAAAGGAGAAGGCAAGGTAAAACATGAAGACTACTAAGATGACGCTAAGATATCTCTTGGACTCACTTGAGCACTTACACATATTCTGATGCGTGATAGGGAAATTAAGAGCAAAATCTGGGTAAAGAGGCAATAGAAGAGTTTGAATTAAAGATAAAGAAATGACACGAGATAATACGCTAAAGCGTTATAAGTTGTATTAAGGGAAATGGTTTAAGCGCGACAATCAGAACAAGCGGGTTAAGGGATAACAGTGAAATTAGATGTCAAATCAAAACCTCTTTCAGAATTATACCAGTTAATGATAGTCAGATCACAGAGCAGCGGTGTAAAGTTATTATATGAGGAAACTCCCGCGCTACTTGAAAGCCAACTCTAAGGATTGAGATTAAGAGCTAAAAGTAGAGTGACAGTTAAAGTCTTGTAAAGAAGTCGAGGAGTAATACACGAGGCCGAAGATTCCAGAACAGTAGAGCAATGTCAGGTTATTGAAGTAAAATAATGTTACACCCTGGGAAATTTCGTTTTATTCGTAGATCTTGCGAAGGGTCTACAGGTTACCAGAGGCATGAAATACTCCAGGGATTGTAAAGTCTAATAAATCGACGAGGGACGTCTACGCGTGAGAGGTAACATGAATTGAACGATACGTCTTAAAGGAGTAACTATAGAAGAAGAAAGAGTCAAGTTAATACTAAGTGCACCAGGGAGAGAGTAAGATCTCAGTGGAAGAGCTCGCAAAACAACCGTTAATCAACTGAAAAATGAAAAGGAGAGTAAAGACAATGGCGTGGAATTATCACCTCGGGAGGCAAGAGCAAGAACAAATATTATGGAAATGGTTACTGAGAGAGCTGGAATGCGTTATATTAAAGTGAAGGGATAGACTAATGAAAGAGGCATGTGAAGGGCATAATTCAGTAAAAGAACGTTTAAGGAAGTATTAGGAGTGCAGGATTAGTTTAAAATTTGAGAACGAATGTTATATCCCGTATTTTTGCACGTTGGATTATTCGTAGCTAATCAGCATAAGTTTGAGGACAAGATTATTTTGAGATATGAGACAAGGACTTTTTAACCCCGATTTTAATAATGCACGGCTTGCTAGCTAATTACTATTAGTATGGAAACATTAGTGAAGATTAGGGATCAATTAACCATGATTAGATTATTAAGTGGGGATTTTAATTAATTAAGTTAATTAAGGTGCTGAATGGACCCCACTATAACATGGCCAAATCTGATTGGTTCATGCTATAGTGGGACACATGTGAATGGTGCTTGGTTGAATGGACACGTGTAACAATCATGGGCAGCATATAAAGCCCTTAGTTGATGACTAATTCATCATTCATGCATTTCACTTTCAACTTCAACAAAGTTAAATTAGGAGAGAGGAGCTCTTAAGCTAGAGAGAGAGAGAGAGAGAGAGCGCTACGGCCATGGCTGTTCTTGGCTAAGCTTAAGGTCTTGATGGAAGAAAATTAAAATTTTAAGGTGTTGTAAACATCCAAGTGATTAGCAACGTGAATTAATTCTTGGGGGCAGCAAAAATGTTGTTAATTGAATCCACAAATTTCAGCAACGTTAAGAAGCCAAGCTTTTTAAGGTAAGATTTAATTCTCTCTTACATGTTTTAAAGGTGTTTTGGACTTTGTATAATTTGGTAGATGTGAAATTGGATGCAAGAAGTGGTGTGTTGATGCCAAGGTTCTGTTTGGGGCGTTGGGGCTGTCCTAATCTAGTAATGATGGGTTAATTTTAATTAGTATTGTTGTTGTTGTTGTCATGAATTAAATGATGTAAGTAAAGGAATTTGATGGTTAAAGTTGAAGTTATATTTATTTAGTGGGTTGTTTTAAGAACTTGTTGTAATTAGAGGCTGTCTTGGGCGTGTTGTTGTTCTTGTTAAATTGGAGGATTAAGTGTAGTTAAGATTATGCACTGTGTTGTTGTAATTGTTGGGCTGTTATAAGATCGTTTCGATGAAGTGTCATGGCTGTAGATTATTAAGAGTAACTTGAATATGTCACAGTTGTTATGTTGACGATTATCGAATGTTGGAATGGTGTGGGCTGTTTGGGATATCCTTGGGTCTTGTTTTAACTAGTTCTTGATACGATAACTTAGACGTGCCTTGATTGATGCTATGTTGGTTGTTGTATAGTTGGCTTAAATGTGAGATAATTGAGCGATATAGGGGAAGTGCTGCCTAATTGTCTAGAAATAAGCTACTAACGTTGAAATATGTTTTATGCCTATCCGTAGCTTAACCATAGTCTTGACGTCTTAATATAGGTTGAGACACTTCGGGCAGCGTATACGTATTGTATCACGGATAAGCGTTAAAGGTATGTAAAGCTAACCCTTCTTTCTTTTTGGCATGATATTTATGAAACAAACAGACGACGTGTATATGACTCCAAAGAAGGTCCTATTCTTAGAGACACTAGGATGGCTAATGTTCTTGATTCCCAGGACATATTTTATTATGTCTTGATACGTGTCTATGATTCCAGAAGTTCTATTTTGATATAATCCATAGTGACATTCGAAGGATACTTGATATGACTATTGTCTTGATTATCAAATGATGGCTCATTTTGATTATTCTATTGGGTCTCAGATATGACTTAGTTTGCATATGGTTTCTCACTACTCTGCTTGTGCATGCCTCAATGTATCTTTCACCGAGTCCCGGGCCGGGGTACGTTTTCGTGCACAGTTTCACAGCATTGTTCACCGAGTCCCTCACTAGAAGGCCGGGATACGGTATATATATATATGTGTGTGTGTGTGTGTGTGTGTGTGTGTGTGTGATCATATGATGATGTGATTATGGCGCCAAGGATGGTATGTGATGACTTTATTCACCGAGTCCCATAATGGGCCGGGTATGATATATGATATTGATATGCATGATTTACATTTCATAAGGCAAGTGTATTGGTATTTATAATGTCATACTTGTCTCCTGTAATCTCTATTTCAGTCATGATCCTCTTTATTGTATTTAATGCTTTATATACTCAGTACATATCTCGTACTGACCCCCTTTCTTCGGGGGGGCTGCGTTTCATGCCCGTAGGTACAGATACCCGATTTGGAGATCCCCCAGCTTAGGACTTCTGCTCAGCTATTTTGGAGAGCTCCATTGTTCCGGAGCCTAGACTATTTAGATACAGATCTTTTGATGTATATATATGTTTATCCAGGGGTACGGCGAGGCCCTGTCCCGTCATAATTCGCCACCGATACTCTTAGAGGTCTGTAGACATACGTGTGGGTTGTGTATAAGTTTGTTCCGCTGTGTCTATATGATTTGCTAAGGATATTCCCGTCTGTAGTGGCAGCCTTGTCGGCTTGCGTATCATATTGGTTTGTAGTGGCAGCCTTGTCGGCTTGCGTATCGTATTACGTTTTGATTAGTTGTGACTCATCAGGAGACAGGTTATCTTGATATATATGACGTTATGAATCTTTAATGATTTTGCAAGTTTCCATATTGTCTTTAGTTTCAGTCTCTATATCCAACAGGTACGTATACAAGTGTCCAGCTCGGGCACTAGTCATGGCCCATTGGGTTGGGTCGTGACAAAAGTGGTATTAGAGCAGTTCATCCTCGGAGTGTCTACAGACCGTGTCTAGTAGAGTCTTGTTTATCGGTGTGTTGTGCACCACATCTATAAATAGGAAGCTACAGGACATTTAGGATGTTACCTTTCCTTCTTACTCTAGATCGTGCGATAGAGCCAAGAGATAGGAAATGATATCCCTTATATACTGACCTTTGATTTCAGCAGGAGAGTGGTGTCGACAAGAGAAGGTAAATGATGCTACTGGGAGTTATAGAGGCAAGATATTTCTTCGAGGTTACGTTATCAAAATTTGTATATACAGAATGGTAAACTGGCCATCATCAAGGTAAGTTATTGTAAGTATAGTCAGAAAATGGATTGAATGTATATATGTTGTTGATAAGATCAGTTATAAGGTGCGCACAGAAGAAGCTAAAGGAATCAGTAACGGTAAGCAGAATATATGTCAGATATAGTGTGAATGTTGCAGGTATGATTGAAACCTGCAGTTAAAGATTGAAATGAAAAATAAATAGGAAAGTGTAACAGGTACAGTTTGAGTTGGACATACGAGGTAAGTTCGTCATTTTTATACTGTTATTGATATGGGGAGCCCTGTGCGGCTATGATATGATATAATATATATGTATACGTTGGTCCTGTGAGGCATTGTTGGTATTTCCTGCGTGCAGGTTTTGAGATAGTAGGAAATACAGAGGAAACTCTGCCAACATTTTCCTAGAAATAAAAAAGAGAATGAGATATAAGTTCGTAATATGTCTTGAAAGGTCGTGTCACTAGTAATGATAGGATTTGATATAAGTTCGTAATATGTCTTAAAGCTTTTAGAGATACCCTCCATGTCATCCGTAAGAGGCATCATTCTTATCTGGGAAATTTTATTTCGAAGAAGCAAATATGAGTAGCAAAGTTTGGAATTCATTTGAACGGAACAGAATACTTTCCAGCCACAGGTTACCTTAGAAGAGGCTCATGTTGAAGGGCAAAAACATCCACAATTAGGTTTCACTTTTAGTTGAAGATTACAAAGCATACAACAAGTAGTTTATGAACTAAATAGTTCGTTCATGACCGAAGAACAAATCTGAAGGTAAACTGTGTGAATCAAGCATTAGAAGTGCTGTGGTGCTTGTCGGATTCTAGTTCTTCTTCTTGTGGTGGTTTTGGAGGATGCTTTATAGTGAAGTAATCTTGGAGTTTGAGCGTTCTTGTGTTCTTGAGGTAAAATTTCATCATATCTTTATGTCCTTGAGTTTATTAGTTCTTAATAAACTAATTGGAAATGGAATTTGTAGAAGGGAAACTCAAACTTGTGGGCTGTCTTAGATCATGTGTTTCATGTGTTGTTGATGGAATGATAGGATAATTTGGAAGGGCCTGTGACACTAAGGGATGATTTAGAAAAAGGTGGCAAATCTTAATAGAACGTTTTATTGAGGTATCGAGTGAACCGATAAGTAGGGATAAATTACGACGAGTTTATAGTTATAAGAAGTAATAGTACGATTGAGGCAAGAGTACAGAGGAAGAAGAATTGTGACGAATATGAATGTATTGATAAGACAGTTTGTGTGGTATTAAGGATAAGATTGACCAGAAAGGGTAAAAGGTTAAGAAGTGTTACGCTATAGGATTGATTACGAACAGGATGTAATGTAAATATCATAAGGGTTGTTATGAAAATAAGTAAAGCCTAGCGAGCACAAGCGAAGAAGGAGTTAATTGAAGGAAGGAAATAAGAAAAAGCGAGATAACAATGCAGTCATAGGTTATGACATGTATAGCCGGGAACACGAGCAATATAAGTGACGGAATTATGTGTTATGTTCCGTGTTTTCGTATAATTGGAAATCGAGAAATAGTTAAGATTTGTGCCTTGTGAGGAAACATTTCGATTTTAGTGAATATGACTATGTTGGTTATGGAATCATTGATGTTAAGACATCGGGGAAGGCCGAGGGTAAATTTGGAATTTTGGAAATTAGTTTCGGGAATTACAAAACGGGACTTTTATGAATTGGGCCAAGAATTGGACAACAAGAAATTGAGGCCCAAAGTAGTGGGGTGGCCGGCTAAAGGCCAAGGCCCAAACCCATTTTTAATGTCATGTGTTGTGCACTTGACCTCTACAATTGGATATATATCAATGAATCACTTAGTAATTATCAACAACAAAAATTGAAGAACACCACTCCAAATAGGCTCTCGGCCGAATAGAGAAAAGGAAAAAAAAATAATTCCCAAGCCTTTGTGTTTGATCCAAAAATCTTGATTTTTGCATAGTTGTGAAGTACTCAAGACCCTCTTCAACGGGGTACAATTAGTTTGGCACAAGAACCACGTTTGCGGCAAGTCGGATTTTCAACAAAAAGGTGAGAAATCTATATTTTTATGTTATGAAATGGGTTTATATGTTATAGTGATTGATGTTGCATGAAGATTATGGAATGGTGTTGTGTTTGTGCATGACGTGTGTGTGTGAGAAGGGTGTGTTTGGCCGTGAGCCCTAGGAGGGAGAAAGAATGTGAATTTGATCTTGTTTAGTTTGTTTAATGCGTCGTTGTGACCTTTATGTCGTAAATGAATGATTAATGAATTGAATTGGCGTTGGAAAAGGATTTCGGAACATTATCGGAAAGTATATACCTTTGGTATATTTGTGTATATCATTGTATATTTATGATACTAAAGGCCCTAAATATGACTTATGGTTGATGTTAAAGAATTCGGAATGAAACAATGAAAGTTAGAATGTTCGTCGTAAATTTTTGACGTTTTGAGTAAAGTATGGAAAGTAGTGAACTTTGGGAAGTTTGTATATGGTTTGGAACCTATTTGAGATGTGATTGAATAATCTTGAATGATTGAATGAATACAATAATGTGGATATAGATTTGGAATTTTGAAGCTTGAATGAAAAGTTGCCAACTTATGTAATAAGGTAGAATTTTGAAGTTAGTATGGTTTGAATATGATTTGTGTTGTTTGATGATGTGTGGGTTGTTGTTGTTGATGTATTTTGAGCCGAGCTAAGTCTCGGGGGTGTTAGATTTATAGGGGAAATGCTGTCGAAATTTCGGTAGACAAAAATCAAGTTAATGGGGACTTTAAGCCTAAGAATCTCAAATTGGTAACTTTGACCATTTGCAGATTTCGGACGAAACGGGAGTTGATTTTAAGGAGAGCATAAGACGTCTATAAGGTATGTAAAGCACCCCACTTCTTCGTTTGGCATATCTTAGTATGTTAGGTGAATATCGGAACTTCCGGAGCAATTCTGCTCCTCGAAACCCGACACACAGAAAGGTTACTATTCATTCAATTCAATTGAAGCCTAAAGGCTCTATTTTGGCTAGAGTGCAACCAAATGTCCGAAACCTATCGAAATGTGATCGGGTCACTTTGAAATGATTATGTCTGAACTTTTGGCCCCTAAATGTTCGTAAATTATGTTTGCCGCCTCGATTCGACCCGAGGTGGGCCCGCTAACCCCGAGACGCCCAATTTGTCCTATTGGGCTCTCCTTTTGAATAAAGTTTGATATGAAACCTTCGGTGTTGGAACTTCCTCCTAGGAGATATGTTTTGAATATTATGATATGCTAAGTTACGTTTTGAGCCATACGTACCATTTTGGAAGCATTTTGTGAAATGAATCTTCGTATCGACTAAGTATTCGATTATTTTGTACTAAGAAATGACTTATGAAATCATTATGTTTTGAAAGGCTATTTTGAAATATATTTTGCATTTGTTTGCTCACGACTCCGCTCGTGCCTTACTATGACTTCGTTCACCGGTTCCCGGGCCGGTTATGATTCGTGCGCCTTATGATAATTCAGTCGTATGCTGTGTTTCGGTTCCCGAGGCCTCGCCATAGGGCCGGGTTCCGTTTGGAGTTATGCTGTGATATGGCTCGTGATGCGATACGCTCACCTATGTTTTGTTTGTGTGCGGGGACGTACGGAGATTTGAAACCTTCTGGTGTTATGCTGTGTGTGGCGCCAGCGTCGGAGTGGCGACCACGTTCTTAAGCGTTTGCATGATTTCATTTGCATTATGTATACGTATATGATTTTGATACGGATCTTGACATACCGGTTTGTACTCCACTTTGTTATCTGATTTGCTTTCAGTTTTGGCCCATATTTCTGTACTCCGTGCTTTACATACTCAGTACATATTTCGTACTGACCCCCTTTCTTCGGGGGCTGCGTTTCATGCCCGCAGGTGCACATATTGGTGATCCTCCACTGTAGGCTTCACTCTTTGCTACTTCGGAGTACTACTTCTTGACTCGAAGTCGACTTTTGGTACAGACTCCTTTTGCTATGTATATATTCTGTACATTTGACTATTTCGGTACGGCGGGGCCCTGTCTCGCCATATGTCTTTGTTTTGAATTCGTAGAGGCTTGTAGTCATATATGTGGGGCGAGGGTCCTATGTATGTTTGTTCGATTTTGTTTTTCTGGTCTTAAAGCGGTCCGTTTGTTATGATGGCCCTAAATGGCCCTTATGCTTATGTTTGCACTTTTGACCGGCGTTGCCTATTCCGCCGCTCCGTTTGCATTTGATATGACATTTTGGTTCATGTGACCGCTTAAGACATATTTTGATACAAATTATGTTTGATATGACTTTTATGAAATTCTGAAATAAGTTTGGAATTGGTAATGAATATGCAATTTGGTCTGGGTGCCAGTCGCGGCCCACGGGGCTAGGTCGTGACAAAAGTGGTATCAGAGCAGTCTGTCCTCGGAATGTCTACAGGCCGTGTCTCGTAGAGTCTTGTTTATCGATGTGTTGTGCACTGCATCTATAAACAGGAAGCTACAGGGCATTTAGGATGTTACTTTCTTTGGAATCTTAGATCGTGCGATAGAGCTGTGCTATTAGGGTGATTCTGATCTGACCCGTTCTTGTGTTTGCAGTGATGCCTCCGAAGAAGGCAACGGCGGCCCAGAAGGGCAAAAGCGAGCATGGGAGAGACTAGTCAGGCACAGCGATCTACCCGGGCTCGTGTTTATGATTTTCCTGAGGTTGTGCCTCATTCTGAGGGGTCTGCTACACCGCCACTAGTACAGCCTGGAGCAGGACCTTCAGCAGCTCCAGAGGCCCGAGTACCCGCTCCTGAGACTCCAGCTCCTCAGCCAGGGGCGGAGGACAGGACCCTGAGAGAGGCGGTACAGTTGCTGACCACACTGGTAGCAGGACAGGCTCGCAGACGCGGGCGGAGGGACGATGATGATGATGACAGGCGGGACAGCCTGAGAGTTCGGGAGTTTTTATTATGTGGCCCTCCAGAGGTTTTCGGGTCTAAGCCCGACGAGGACCCCCATGACTTCATTCGGGGGATGCGGCGCTCACTGGACTTGGTTAGGGCTTCAGAGACCGAGTCGGTTGAGCTGGCTTCGCACAGGCTTCGAGATGTTGCCACTCACTGGTATGAGACTTGGGAGCTATCTAGGGGTGAGGGTGCTCCCCCAGCTACGTGGGACTAGTTTGTGATTGCTTTCACCCGCCACTTTCTACCCCCAGAGTTGCGGCGGGCACGGGCCGACCGATTCTTATATTTGCAGTAGAGGGGTTGGAGTGTTCGCGAGTATAATCTTGAGTTTGATTCTCTGGCCCGATATGCACCGGCCGTGGTAGCAGATATGTCCGATCGGATGCACAGATATGTTATGGGATTGGATCGGTATTTGATCGACGGCTGTATGGCAGTGTCATTGCAGACAGATATGGACATTGCCCGACTTCAGGCCTATGCGATGGGTATGAAGGACCGTCACAGGTCTGATCATTCTGGTAGAGACCGGGACAGGAGGCCGCCCAAGAGGGCTAGGTCCGCAGGTTATTCCGGGGATTCTCGAGGCGGACAGCCTCAGCAGCAGCAGTCAGGCAGACAGCTACCTCCGTCCGGCCAGAGTACTCAGTCAGGCAGCCGGAGATTTGATAGTGCGGGACCATCTGGGGCCGGTCAGAGCTCCAGAGCGGCAGGTTCACAGGTATCCAGAGGCCCCAGCCAGGCCAGACCACCCAGGCCCCGTTGTTCTCATTGCGGGAAGTCTCATCCTGGGGAGTGCTATCGAGCCACTGGAGCTTGTTTTTCGTGTGGTGGTCAGGGCCATTTTATGAGAGATTGTCCGTTGGCCAGCGGTTCTGGTAGTGTGGCTCAGCCGACAGGGTCGGCCGCCGGTTTATCATCTGCTCCATTTGTTGCACGCCCTGCAGGGCGAGGTGCGCCGACACCGGCGGGACGCGGTCGAGGCCGCGATGGCGTTTCAGGTTCTAGCGGTCCCTCGAACCGCATATATGCTTTGGCCAGCCGCCAGGATCAGGAGGCTTCGCCAAACGTCGTCACAGGTACATTACTGGTTTTCTCCAGATCTGTATATGCATTGATTGACCCTGGTTCTACTTTATCATATATTTCCCCGCTCGTTGCTAGTAAAATTGGGATAGTGTCTGAGCCTATAGAGCCATTTGAGGTAGCTACGCTAGTTGGGGATTTTGTTATAGCGAGACAGATCTATAGGGATTGTTCTGTGACTATTTATGATCGTTGCACTAGGGCTGATCTGATAGAGTTAGACATGCTTGAGTTTGACGTCATTATGGGTATGGACTGGTTGTCTTCTTGTTATGCTAATGTCGACTGCCAGAAAAAAGGTAGTCCGTTTTCAGTTTCCAGGGGAACAAGTTATAGAGTGGTTCGGATCTACAGCATCGCCGAGGGGTAAGTTTATTTCATACCTCAAGGCTAAGAAGATGATCCATAAGGGTTATATCTATCATTTGGTTCGTGTGCACGATACTGCAGCTGAGATACCTACCCTTCAGTCTGTTCCGGTCGTCAGTGAGTTTCCAGATGTATTTCCTGACGAGCTCCCTGGCCTTCCGCCTGAGCGGGAGATTGATTTTACTATAGAGTTGATGCCGGATACGCAGCCTATATCTATTCCCCCGTACAGGATGGCACCAGCTGAGTTGAAAGAGTTGAAGGAGCAGATGAAAGATTTGTTGGATAAGGGCTTTATCAGACCCAGTACATCACCCTGAGGAGCGCCGGTATTGTTTGTTAGAAAGAAAGATAGGTCACTGCGGATGTGTATCGACTACCGGCAGCTAAATAAGGTGACTATAAAGAATAAATATCCCCTCCCCCGGATTGATGACTTGTTTGATCAGCTGCAGGGTGATAAATTTGTTTCGAAGATAGATCTGCGCTCAGGTTATCATCAGGTGCGAGTACAGGAGTCAGATATCCCGAAGACCGCTTTCACGACCCGGTACGGGCATTATGAGTTCAGAGTTATGTCTTTCGGGCTGACTAATGCTGCAGCGATATTTATGGATCTGATGAACCGGGTATTTCGACCTTTTCTGGATATGTTTGTTATTTTGTTTATTGATGATATTTTGATTTACTCGCGATCAGCCGAGGAGCATTCAGATCATTTGAGGACGGTACTTGGCATTCTCCGTCAACAGAAGTTATATGCTAAATTCTCCAAATGTGAATTCTGGTTGACTTCTGTGGCATTCTTGGGCCATATTGTCGGCGCAGACGGTATTCGGGTCGACACGCAGAAGATTGAGGTTGTGCAGAATTGGCCCAGGCCTACTACACCGACCGAGGTGCGCAGTTTTCTGGGTTTAGCTGGGTATTATCGTAGGTTTGTGGAGGATTTTTCTTCTATTGCAGCACCACTGACGAGGCTTACTCAGAAAGCAGCGAAATTTCAGTGGACAGATGCCTGCGAGCGCAGCCTTCAGATGCTGAAAGAAAGATTGGTTACAGCACCAGTTTTGGCTCTTCCAGAGGGATCTGACGGGTATGTTGTCTATTGTGACGCCTCTGGTATTGGGATAGGTTGTGTATTGATGCAGCACGGTCGAGTCATAGCCTATGCTTCCCGGCAGCTCAGACCGCACGAGAAGAACTATCCCACTCATGATCTTGAGTTGGCCGCGGTGATTCATGCTTTGAAGATTTGGCCGCATTATTTATATGGGGTCCATGTTGATATCTATACGGACCACAAGAGTCTCCAGTATATTTTTAAGCAGAAGGAACTAAATTTGCGGCAGCGGAGATGGCTTGAGTTACTAAAGGACTACGACGTTGATATTTTGTACCATCCGGGGAAAGCCAATGTGGTAGCTGACGCGCTTAGCCGCAAGTCCGTGGGCAGTCTGGCTGATGTTCCATCTGATAAGAAAGATTTGGTTCGTGATATTCATCAGCTGGCTAGCCTCGGAGTTCGTTTGGTGGATTCTGGAGATTTTGGGATTTCTATTCGTCCAGTTGCTGAGTCATCTATTATTCAGGAGGTAAAGCAGCGCCAGTTTGAAGATCCTCTTTTGATTCAGTACAGAGATGTGGCTCTTAATAAAGTAAAGACTCAGTTTGAGATCTCGCCTGAAGGAGTATTATTATATGACGGCAGATTCTGTGTACCGGACGTTGCGGGCTTACGGCGGTAGATTATGGGCGAGGCCCATAATGCACGATATTCTGTTCATCCTTGTTCCACTAAAATGTATCGGGATCTCAGGTGTTTGTATTGGTGGGACGGCATGAAGAAAGATATTGCTGAGTTTGTTAGTCAGTGCCCGAACTGCCAGCAAGTTAAGATCGAGCATCAGAAGCCCGGTGGATTATTACAGGAGATGGAAATTCCAGCCTGGAAATGGGAGATGATTAATATGGATTTCGTCGTTGGGTTACCGCG
Organism: Lycium barbarum; assembly: GCF_019175385.1. Taxonomy (NCBI): domain Eukaryota; kingdom Viridiplantae; phylum Streptophyta; class Magnoliopsida; order Solanales; family Solanaceae; genus Lycium; species Lycium barbarum. The sequence continues at coordinate 63,906,052 of NC_083338.1, read as the reverse complement.
CACTCCACGCAGGTATGATTCTATTTGGGTTATTGTTGACAGGCTGACGAAATCAGCCCATTTCCTTCCGGTTCGGACTACTTATTCAGCTGAGGACTATGCCAGATTGTATATTAGAGAGATAGTCAGACTTCACGGAGTCCCTATATCTATTATTACTGACCGAGGTGCCCAGTTTACAGCTAATTTCTGGAGGTCATTTCAGGAGGGATTAGGGACTCAGGTGAGCCTTAGTACAGCTTTTCACCCTCAGTCCGACGGGCAGGCCAAGCGCACTATTCAGACGCTCGAAGATATGTTGCGAGCCTGCGTTATTGATTTCAGGGGAAGCTGGGATGATCATTTTCTGCTTATTGAGTTTGCCTATAATAACAGTTATCACTCGAGCATTCAGATGGCTCCGTACGAGGCCCTTTATGGCAGGAAATGCAGATCTCCTATTGGTTGGTTTGACGTGGGCGAGACTAAGCTGATTGGGCTAGATGTGATCCACGAAGCTGTAGATAACGTAAAGCTTATTCGAGAACGACTATTGGCTGCTCAGAGTCGACAGAAAGCTTATGCAGATAGACGACGTCGACCGTTAGAGTTCCAGATTGGCGACTGGGCATTCCTGAAGGTGTCGCCCATGAAGGGTGTCATGAGATTCGGTAGAAAGGGTAAGTTGAGCCCCCGGTACATTGGGCCGTATCAGATCGTTCAAAAGATAGGCGAGGTCGCCTATGAGCTAGACTTACCATCCGACTTGGAGGTCGTACACCCGGTGTTTCATGTGTCTATGTTGCGGAAATGTATTGGTGATCCTTCCAGGATATTCCCAGTTGATGACATTCAGGTGACGGAGCAGTTATCTTATGACGCGCAGCCTGTATCTATTCTGGATCGACAGGTGCGGAGACTACGCACTAAAGAAGTGCCCTCCGTCAAAGTCCTGTGGCGCAAAAATAATCGGGAGGAGATGACTTGGGAGGCGGAGGACGAGATGAAGAAGAAATACCCCCATTTGTTCCCGACGTCCACAGGTAATCTAAACCTTTCAGTTTGTTATGTTGGTTGATAAAAATAATTTTTGTATGCCACTAATAATAAAGAACTCCCCCGCCTTGGTCATAAGACCTTATAAGGTTAATTTAACATTCGGGGACGAATGTTCCTAAGGGGGGGAGAATGTTATGTTCCGTGTTTTCGTATAATTGGAAATCGAGAAATAGTTAAGATTTGTGCCTTATGAGGAAACATTTCGATTTTACTGAATATGACTATGTTGGTTATGGAATCATTGATGTTAAGACATCGGGGAAGGCCGAGGGTAAATTTGGAATTTCGGAAATTAGTTTCGAGAATTACAAAACGGGACTTTTATGAATTGGGCCAAGAATTGGACAACAAGAAATTGAGGCCCAAAGTAGTGGGGTGGCCGGCTAAAGGCCAAGGCCCAAACCCATTTTTAATGTCATGTGTTGTGCACATGACCTCTACAATTGGATATATATCAATGAATCACTTAGTAATTATCAAGAACAAAAATTGAAGAACACCACTCCAAATAGGCTCTCGGCCGAATAGAGAAAAGGAAAAAAAAAATAATTCCCAAGACTTTGTGTTTGATCCAAAAATATTGATTTTTGCATAGTTGTGAAGTACTCAAGACCCTCTTCAACGGGGTACAATTAGTTTGGCACAAGAACCACGTTTGCGGCAAGTCGGATTTTCAAGAAAAAGGTGAGAAATCTATGTTTTTATGTTACGAAATGGGTTTATATGTTATAGTGATTGATGTTGCATGAAGATTATGGAATGGTGTTGTGTTTGTGCATGACGTGTGTGTGAGAGAAGGGTGTGTTTGGCCGTGAGCCCTAGGAGGGAGAAATAATGTGAATTTGATCTTGTTTAGTTTGTTTAATGCGTCGTTGTGACCTTTATGTCGTAAATGAATGATTAATGAATTGAATTGGCGTTGGAAAAGGATTTCGAAACATTATCGGAAAGTATATACCTTTGGTATATTTGTGTATATCATTGTATATTTATGATACTAAAGGCCCTAAATATGACTTATGGTTGATGTTAATGAATTCGGAATGAAACAATGAAAGTTAGAATGTTCGTCGTAAATTTTTGACGTTTTGAGTAAAGTATGGAAAGTAGTGAACTTTGGGAAGTTTGTATATGGTTTGGAACCTATTTGAGATGTGATTGAATAATCTTGAATGATTGAATGAATACAATAATGTGGATATAGATTTGGAATTTTGAAGCTTGAATGAAAAGTTGCCAACTTATGTAATAAGGTAGAATTTTGAAGTTAGTATGGTTTGAATATGATTTGTGTTGTTTGATGATGTGTGGGCTGTTGTTGTTGATGTATTTTGAGCCGAGCTAAGTCTCGGGGTGTTAGATTTATAGGGGAAATGCTGTCGAAATTTCGGTAGACAAAAATCAAGTTAATGGGGACTTTAAGCCTAAGAATCTCAAATTGGTAACTTTGACCATTTGCAGATTTCGGACGAAACGGGAGTTGATTTTAAGGAGAGCATAAGACGTCTATAAGGTATGTAAAGCTCCCCACTTTTTCGTTTGGCATATCTTAGTATGTTAGGTGAATATCGGAACTTCCGGAGCAATTCTGCTCCTCGAAACCCGACACACATAAAGGTTACTATTCATTCAATTCAATTGAAGCCTAAAGGCTCTATTTTGGCTAGAATGCGACCAAATGTCCGAAACCTATCGAAATGTGATCGGGTCACTTTGAAATGATTATGTATGAACTTTTGGCCCCTAAATGTTCGTAAATTATGTTTGCCACCTCGATTCAACCCGAGGTGGGCCCGCTAACCCCGAGACGCCCTATTTGTCCTATTGGGCTCTCCTTTTGAATAAAGTTTGATATGAAACCTTCGGTGTTGGAACTTCCTCCTAGGAGATATGTTTTGAATATTATGATATGCTAAGTTACGTTTTGAGCCATACGTACCATTTTGGAAGCATTTTGTGAAATGAATCTTCGTATCGACTAAGTATTCGATTATTTTGTACTAAGAAATGACTTATGAAATCATTATGTTTTGAAAGGCTATTTTGAAATATATTTTGCATTTGTTTGCTCACGACTCCGCTCGTGCCTTACTATGACTTCGTTCACCTGTTATGTCCCGTGTTTTCGTATAATTGGAAATCAACAAATAATTACGACTTGTGTGTTATAAGGAAATATTTTGATTTTAGTGAATATGACTATGTTGGTTATGGAATCATTAACGTTAAGACATCGAGGAAGGCCGAGGGTAAATTTGGAATTTCGGAAATTAGTTTCGGGAATTACAAAACGGGGCTTTTGTGAATTGGGCCAAGAATTAGCACCAAAAAAAAATTGAAGCCCAAGATGATGAAGTGGCCGGCCAAGGTAAAGGTCCAAGCCCACATTTTAAAGGTCATGTGATATACACATGACCTATGGATGGATATATATCAACTCCACACTTAGTAATTATCAAGAAAAAATTAGAACTCAACTTTGAGCCAAGAACACCTCTCGGCCGAGAATAGGAGAAAGGGAGAAAAAAAAATTCCCAAGCTTGGGTGTTGATAAAAAATTCTTGTTCTTCCCATAGTTGTGAAGTAGTCAAGACCCTCTTCAACGGGGTATAATTAGTTTGGCACAAGAACTACGTTTGCGACAAGTCGGTGTTTCAAGAAAAGGTGAGAATTCTTACACTTTTATGTTATAGAATTGGTATGAATGTGTTAAGGATTGAGAATAGACGAGAATCCTGTAGTCTTGATGTGTAGAAAACCGTGTGTGCATGTGTGATTGGCATAGGGGCCGTGTGCCCTTAAGAAGGAGAACTAAATGTGAATTGATCTTGTTTAGTTTGTTTGGTTGCGTCGTAGTAACCTTTATGTCGTAAACAAACGTTTAAAGAATTGAAATGGCGTTGGAAAATGATTTCGGAAAGTATATACCTTTTGTATATTTGCGTATATCATTGTATATCTTTGATGCCAAAGACTTTAAATGTGACATATAGTTGATGTTAATGAATTCGGAATGAAACGACGCAAGTTAGAATGTCCGTCGTGACTTTTGATGTTTTGAATGAAATATGGAGAATAATGAATTTCGGGAACTTTCGTATATGGTTTGGAATATATTTGGGATGTGATTGACTAATCTTGAATAAGTAAATGAATATAATGATGTGGATATAGATTTGGAGTTTTGGAAGTTTGAATGAAAAGTTGCCAACTTGTGTAATAAAGTAGAACTTTGAAGCTAGAGTGATTTGTATTGTTTGATGATGTGTGGGCTGTTGTTGTTGATGTATTTTGAGCCGAGTTAGGTCTCGGGGGTGTTAGATTTATAGGGGAGGTGCTACCGAAATTTCGGTAGGAAAAAATGAAGTTAATGGCATTTTTAAGCCTAAGAATCTCAATTGGTAACTTTGACCATTTGCAGATTTCAGACGAAACGAGACTTGACTTTTGGGAGAGCATACGACGTCTGTAAGGTATGTAAAGCTTCCCACTTCTTCGTTTGGCATGTCTTAGTGTGATAGGCGAATATTGGAACTTCCGGAGCATTTCTGCTCCTCGAAACCCGATCCACAGAAAAGTTACTATTCATTCAATTCAATTGAAGCCTAAGGGCTCTATTTTGGCTAGAATGCCACCAATCGTCCGAAACCGATCGGAATGTGGTCGGGTAACTTGGAAATGATTATGTATGAACTTTTGTCCCCTAAATGTTCGTAAATTATGTTCGCCACCTCAATTTGACTCGAGGTGGACCCGCTAACCCCGAGACGCCCTATTTGTCTTATTGGGCTGTCCTTTTTAATAAAGTTTGATATGATACTTTTGGTTTTGGAACTTCCTCCTACGAGATATGTTTTGAATATTATGATATGCTAAGTTACGTTTTGAGCCATACGTAATATTTTGGAAACGTTTTGTGAAATGAAACTTTGTATCGACTAAGTATTCGATTATTTTGTACTATGAAATGACTTATGAGACTACTAAGTTTTGAAAGGCTATTTTGAAATATGAATTGCATTTGTTTGCTCACGACTCCGCTCGTGCCTTATTATGACTTCGTTCACCGGTTCCCGGGCCGGTTATGATTCGTGCGCCTTACAATAATTCGGCCGTATACTGTGTTACGGTTCCCGAGGCTTCGCCATAGGGCCGGGTTCCGTTTGGAGTTATGCTGTGATATGGCTCGTGATGCGATACGCTCACCTATGTTTGTGTTTGTGTTCGGAGATACGGAGATTTGAAACTTTCTGGTGTTATGCTTTGTGTGGCGCCAGCGTCGGAGTGGCGACCACGTTCTTAAGCGTTTGCATGATTTCGTTTGCATTATGTATACGTATATGATTTTGATACGGATTTTGACATCCCGATTTGTACTCCACTTTGTTATCTGATTTGCTTTCAGTTTTGATCCATATTTCTGTACTCCGTGCTTTACATACTCAGTACATATTTCGTACTGACCCCCCTTTCTTCGGGGGGCTGCGTTTCATGCCCGCAGGTACAGACATTGGTGATCCTCCACTGTAGGCTTCACTTTCTGCTATTTTGAAGTACTCCTTCTGATCCGGAGTCCACTTTTGGTACAGACTCCTTTTGCTATGTATATGCTCTGTACATTTGACTATTTGGGTACGGCGGGGCCCTTTCTCGCCATATGTCTTTGTTTTGAGTTCGTAGAGGCCTGTAGTTATATATGTGGGGCGAGGGTCCTATATATGTTTGTTTGATTTTGTTTTTCTGGTCTTAAAGCGGTCCGTTTGTTTTGATTGCCCTAAATGGCCCTTATGCTTATGTTTGCACTTTCGACCGGCGATGTCTATTCCGCCGCTCAGTTTGTATTTGATATGGCATTTTGATTTGTGCGACCGCTTAAGACATATTTGATAAAGGTTCAGTTTGATATGACTTTTATGAATTTTTGGAATATGCTCGAATTTGGTAAATGAATATGCGGTTTGGTCTGGGTACCCAGATAGGGTACTAGTCGCGGCCCACGGGGCTGGGTCGTGACATCACCGGTTCCCGGGCCGGTTATGATTCGTGCGCCTTATGATAATTCGGCCGTATGCTGTGTTCCGGTTCCCGAGGCCTCGCCATAGGGCCGGGTTCCGTTTGGAGTTATGCTGTGATATGGCTCGTGATGCGATACGCACACCTATGTTGTGTTTGTGTGCGGGGACGTACGGAGGTTTGAAACCTTCTGGTGTTATGCTGTGTGTGGCGCCAGCGTCGGAGTGGCGACCACGTTCTTAAGCGTTTGCATGATTTCGTTTGCATTATGTATACGTATATGATTTTGATACGGATCTTGACATACCGGTTTGTACTCCACTTTTTTATCTGATTTGCTTTCAGTTTTGGCCCATATTTCTGTACTCCGTGCTTTACATACTCAGTACATATTTCGTACTGACCCCCTTTCTTCGGGGGCTGCGTTTCATGCCCGCAGGTGCAGATATTGGTGATCCTCCACTGTAGGCTTCACTCTTTGCTACTTCGGAGTACTCCTTCTTGACTCGGAGTCCACTTTTGGTACAGACTCCTTTTGCTATGTATATATTCTGTACATTTGACTATTTCGGTACGGCGGGGCCCTGTCTCGCCATATGTCTTTGTTTTGAATTCGTAGAGGCCTGTAGTCATATATGTGGGGCGAGGGTCCTATGTATGTTTGTTCTATTTTGTTTTTCTGGTCTTAAAGCGGTCCGTTTGTTATGATGGCCCTAAATGGCCCTTATGCTTATGTTTGCACTTTTGACCGGCGATGCCTATTCCGCCGCTCCGTTTGGATTTGATATGACGTTTTGGTTCATGTGACCGCTTAAGACATATTTTGATACAAATTATGCTTGATATGACTTTTATGAAATTCTGAAATAAGTTTGGAATTGGTAATGAATATGCAATTTGGTCTGGGTACCCAGGTAGGGTGCCAGTCGCGAGCCACGGGGCTGGGTCGTGACATTATGAAAGACCAAACTATAGAAAGATGACCAACGAGGTAAAATAAGTGCCCGAAAATGACTGGTATGATAAGAACAGACAGGGATAAGCAGAGTGCGTTTTGAGAATGAGAAAGGGGTTATGTAGAAGTAATGTTTTCCGAAGGATATAGTGGTAGCATAAGATTTCTCATGCATAGAATAAAAAATGGCTATAGACTGGAGAAATGGTAAGGGAATTCTAAAGGAAGCACCCAAGATATATGTAATTAATTGAGTATGGGTATAGAATGAAAGGGAAATATATAGCTACGAGCTTAAAGGTATAGTACAGCGATGAGGTTACAAGACAAGATTGTCATTCAAATGAACCCGATATGAATTTGAGTAAGTTAGAAGTCGGTACCGGGTACACAACAAGGGTAAAAGAGCATAAGGCATAAAGGAGTACTACATGTATACGACTTCACCTCGGGAACAGTGAAATCCTTAAAGGACAGGGACTGTAGGTTGAGGAACAAATGATGTATTGTAAATTCATTAGAGGAAACAGATAATACAGATTGGGATAAAGATAATTTTACAAGAGAACTTTGGACACTTATCATCGGAATAAGTGCTACCTAATTGAGAATTTGGAACGACTATAAGTACTAACTAATTACTGATCGGAGTAAGTGGAATGTGGCCTTGGATAAGTTGCTACATGGGTTGCATTACTTGAGTACAGATGGTCAGATGAGATGTTATGCTATATGTAGAAAGGTTCTCGTCGCTTCACGATTTTGTTAAGGTTTCGTACGTGGATAATCAAAATCATAAATTATAAAGAAAAGATATGGATATGGTACAGTGTGCCAAGTGAATTGAAAAAAAAAAGGGAGATCAGATGAATTTGAAATTGGAAATAGGGACGTAGAGCGGAATATAAACAGATAATGGTATAAGTACACCCTAAAGGGGGGAAGCGGGTGTGAGAAAAGCAAGTGTAAAATGAAAGCAATTGACACTGCAATATTTTTGATATGGATACTTAAACTTCAAGTGAGATCCCTTGCTGAAACAAGTTAGTAAGATCTGAAAGCCAGCAATAAACGGATGGAAGTCAGGATAATATTTGAGACGGTGCTGAGAATCACTTGTAAAGGTCTTGAATAGTATGACATTAAAAGTGGGTCCTTATAAAAAGAAAGAGTACGATAAGAGAATGGTAACGAGTAACTTAAGAGATATTGTAAAGGATAGAAATGTTATACTAGATTAGAGGCTAAGATTTGGCAGTAGAGTTTTGCACTAGTAATATTACGATTTATAAGTAGCAAAGGGAAGGGATAGAAAATCTCCTATAGTAGGATATGAGAAAATCAAAGGGGTGAATAAAGGAAGGGAAAGGAGTATAACAAGATAGGCTACGAGCGAGCTTTAGTACGGATGAGTTATGGAAAGCATAATGAACCAGGAGAAGGAAAGACTATGACTAAGATTGGATATATTTTATACAAGTTGTACAAGAATATATATATGTTAAGAATGAGAGCAAGTGAGTATTTGATAAGAAGAGTGAGAATTCAGTAATAACAATATGGTTACAATATTTCGGGCGCATTAAGGAGAGATGTAAAGATGGTTTAAGCCAAATTACCAAGACAGAATTAATATTAAGGGAAAATAGGACATGGCCATGACTGAGCCGAAGAATTATCCCGATATCGATTGTAAGATAAGAAAGGAGAAGGCAAGGTAAAACATGAAGACTACTAAGACGGCGCGAAGATATCTCTTGGACTCACTTGAGCACTTACGCATATTCTAATGCGTGATAGGGAAATTAAGAGCAAAATCTGGGTAAAGAGGCAATAGAAGAGTTTGAATTAAATATAAAGAAACGACACGAGATAATACGCCTAAAGCGTTATAAGTTGGATTAAGGGAAATGGTTTAAGCGCGACAATCAGACCAAGCGGGTTACGGGATGACAGTGAATTTAGATGTCAAATCAAAACGTCTTTCAGAATTATACCAGTTAACGATAGTCAGATCACAAAGCAGCGGTGTAAAGTTATTATATGAGGAAACTCCCGCGCTACTTGATAGCCAACTCTAAGGATTGAGATTAAGAGCTAAAAGTAGAGTGACAGTTAAAGTCTTCTAAAGAAGTCGAGGAGTAATACATGAGGCCTAAGATTCCAGAACAGTAGAGCAATGTAAGGTTATTGAAGTAAAATAATGTTACACCCTGGGAAATTTCATTTTATTCGTAGAGCCTGCGAAGGGTCTACAGGTTACCAGAGGCATGAAATACTCCAGGGATTGTAAAGTCTAATAAATCGACGAGGGACGTCTACGCGTAAGAGGTAAGATGAAGTGAATGATACGTCTTAAAGGAGTAACTATGGAAGAAGAAAGAGTCAAGTTAAGACTAAGTGCACCAGGGAGAGAGTAAGATCTCAGCGGAAGAGCTCGCAATACAACCGTCAACCAACTGCAAAATAAAAAGGAGAGTAAAAACAACGGCGTGGAATTATCACCTCGGGAGGCAAGAGCAAGAACAAATATTATAGTAATGGTTACTGAGAGAGCTGGAATGCGTTATAATAAAGTGAAGGGATCGCACAATGAAAGAGGCATGTGAAGGGCATAATTCAGTAAAAGAACGTTTAAGGAAGTATTAGGAGTGAAGGATCAGTTTAAAATTCGAGGACGAATGTTATATCTCGTATTTTTGCACGTTGGATTATCCGTAGCTAATCAACATAAGTTCGAGGACAAGATTATTTTTGTGATATGAGACAAGGACTTTTTAACCCCGATTTTAATAATGCACGGCTTGCTATTAGTATGGAAACATTAGTGAAGATTAGGGATTAATTAACCATGATTAGATTATTAAGTGGGGATTTTAATTAATTAAGTTAATTAAGGTGCTGAATGGACCCCACTATAACATGGACAAATCTGATTGGTCCATGCTATAGTGGGACACATGTCAATGGTGCTTGGTTGAGTGGACACGTGTAACAATCATGGGCAGCATATAAATCCCTTAGTTGATGACTAATTCATCATTCATTTATTTCACTTTCAACTTCAACAAAGTTGAATTAGGAGAGAGGAGCTCCTAAGCTAGAGAGAGAGAGAGAGCTACGGCCATGGCTGTTCTTGGCTAAGCTTAAGGTCTTGATGGAAGAAAATTAAAATTTTAAGGTGTTGTAAACATCCAAGTGATTAGCAACGTGAATTAATTCTTGGGGGCAGCAAAAACGTTGTTAATTGAATCCACAAATTTCAGTAACGTTAAGAAGCCAAGCTTGCTAAGGTAAGATTTAATTCTCTCTTACATGTTTTTAAGGTCGTTTGGACTTTGTATAATTTGGTAGATGTGAAATTGGATGCAAGAAATGGTGTGTTGATGCCAAGGTTTTGTTTGGGGCGTTGGGGCTGTCCTAATATAGTAATGATGGGTTAATTTTAATTAGTATTGTTGTTGTTGTTGTCATGAATTAAATGATGAAAGTAAAGGAATTTGATGGTTAAAGTTGAAGTTATATTTATTTGGCGGGCTGTTTTAAGAACTTGTTGTAATTAGAGGCTGTCTTGGGCGTGTTGTTGTTCTTGTTGAATTGGAGGATTAAGTGTAGTTAAGATTATGCATTGTGTTGTTGTAATTGTTGGGCTGTTATAAGATCGTTTCGATGAAGTGTCATGGCTGTAGATTATTAAGAATAACTTGAATATGCCGCAGTTGTTATGTTGACGATTATCGAATGTTGGAATGGTGTGGGTTGTTTGGGATATCCTTGGGTCTTGTTTTAACTAGTTCTTGATACGATAACTTAGACGTGCCTTTGTTGATGCTATGTTGGTTGTTGTATAGTTGGCTTAAATGTGAGGAAATTGAGCGATATAGGGAAGTGCTGCCCAATTGTCTAGAAATAAGCTACTAACGTTGAAATATGTTTTATGCCTATCCGTAGCTTAACCATAGTCTTGACGTCTTATTATAAGTTGAGACACTTCGGGCAGCGTATACGTATTGTATCACGGATAAGCGTTAAAGGTATGTAAAGCTAACCCTTCCTTCTTTTTGGCATGATCTTTATGTATCATCCTGGAAAAGCTAATGTTGTGGCAGATTGTTATATCCCGTACTTTGTTCGTTGGAATATTCTAAGTCGATTGCGACAAGTTAAGGATAAGGTTGTAAATTTTTTCAATTTTTGTTAAAAGTGCATAAGTTGCATATTCATCTTTTCATTGGCATGGAGTGTTAAGGATAAAATTGGAATAAGAAAAATTTGGGGTCAAAAGTGAATTATTGAAAGTTAGGCATTTTATGAAAAATTAAGGGCTAGAAGTGAAATTATGGAAACTTAAATTCATGAAAATGGCCATATGTGGCCATGTGTGAGGTGTGGGCCATAGGGCCACATGTGAAAACTCTATATGGACACAAAGGATGAAAGCTTAAGTCATCTCTATTATTTTCATCTCTTGGGCATAATCTAGAAAAATTGAGAAAGTTTGGTGAAAGACTAAGTGGCATGTGACCACCATGTGCCTATTCTATATATATATATATATATATATATATATATATATATGCAAGTCATGAAGGGAAATACACTTCACCATTTCATTTCCTAGAAGTTTCAAGAAATATGAAGGAAAAGAAAAAAAAAAAAGAGGAGAAAAACGGCTAGGAGGGGGGGGGGGGGGGGGGGGGCTGGCCGAACCAACCCCATAAAATGGTCATAAAAAACAATTGTTCCTTCTAGCTCTCATATCAATTAGAAGGTCCTCATCAATGTGGAGCGGTTGTTGGAGCAAGAAAATCATTCGTTGTGGTTATGAACAAGTCTAGCCGATTAGAAAGGTTGAAGGAAAAAGGTGAGGTTTGATTTTCTTTATGTGTTTTATGGATGGTTTGCACATGTTGTGGTATGTGGAAATGAAATCAATTAATGAAATTATGCATGTGGAAGTGTTGGCCGTATGTATGTAGTAGTGTGTGGGAATGAAGAATGAATTGTATTTAGCATGTTTGAATGTGTTGTAGTGTGAAGGAATGAATGAACCACCATGGGAATTGTGTGTTGAAGGGCTGACCGAAAATGGACTGTTTTGTGTGTCAAGGAATGAATTAATTTTATTTAGTATGTTTGGGTTGTTGTGTTGTAGATTCTATGTTATAAAATGAAGGCTTAATGGTTCAAAGTGAGGTTGAAATCATGTGGGCTGTTTTGGTACTTGATGTAATCTTAATATGGTTTCTTGTATTTGTAAGACTAATGTTGTTAAATTATGGATTGTTAGTGTAGTTGATGAATTTGGAAGAAAAGAAATGTATTGTTGATGTTTTCTTGGACTTGGAAGATTTCAGATTTGCTTGTGTATTGGATGGGCTGATTTGAACATTTTGTGGGTTGTCCGAAGTGTTTTTTGAATCTTGTTTAAGTGTTTTGGATTAGTACTTGAGTGTACGAATATTGATGTTGGTTCGATCGTATGCGGTTGATTTGAATGAAAACGGAATATTGTCGAATTGTATATAAAAGAGCTACTAATGTTAGAATGTGTTTTGAACCTCTTATTGATGTTGTTGGTATTGTTGTTGGTTTGGCCGGGTTGAATTCCCGGATTGTTGTTGTTGAATTGGGCCGAGGCATATTCTCAGGGTTGGTACATTTACAGGGGAGATGCTACCGAAATTCCGGCAGAATATAAATGAATGTGTTTGAAAGATTAGGGCAAGTATGTGACAACGAATCTAATGAATGGATGAATCCTCTTGAATGTAGATTAACAAGTTGGAGGCACAAGCGTAACTAGTTGGTCGCGGCGCAGGTATGTAAGGCTTACCCTTTCATTCTCTGGCATGTCTTAGAACCAAGTAAGGTATGATGTGATATGCTGCTTTGGGGTAACTTTGTTCTGTGATTCTGAGACTGGTTATGATTCTAAGTCACTTCTTGATCTGAGTTTATGATTCTGGCTCACCCTCGGATATAAGTAATTGGATATAAGTACTTGATATAAGCATCCTGATATTCGTATTTTGATTTAAATATTCTGACGTGAGTATTTTGATATAAGTGTTTTAATGTTAGTCCTTGATATAAGTATTTCGATATGAGTATTTTGATATAAGAAATCTGACGTAAGTGCTTTGATATAAGTGTCCGGATAAAGTATTATGATATGAGTCTTCTGAAATAAGTAGTCGACATAAGCATTCTGAAACATGATTTCTGATGTAAGTGTTCTATTATCAGTAATTTACTATGAGTATTCTGATATAAGTACTCTGATGTGAGTATCCAATATGAATGTTCTCTGTAAGCTTTAGCGTCTCTAACTTTTGTTTACGACATCGGACTGTTTAGAAGTGTCCGAAGAGGTTCCGGTACCAAAAACGTTCATGGTCTTTCTGTATGTACATAGGGTTCCAAAATCTCTATTTGATCTGATTCGTAAGGACATCTGAAGGTGTCTGATATGACTATGACTCTGATTCCCCGAAAAAGGCTTCTGAAAGGCTTATAAAGCGTTCTGTACTTCGAACGCACGTAACTTTCTCATACTACGTCGGATTGACCTGAAATCTGTTCCGAGCCCCCAGGTATCGGTAGGTATATTGGTCTGTCGAGTCTTGATTCCTATGCATGTGGTTTCTCACGACTCTGCTCGTGCATAACTCAATGTATCTTTCACTGCGTCCCGGGCCAGGTTCTGTTATGTCCTCGTGTGTCCGCTACGATATGATTCACTGCGTCCCGGGCCAGGTTCTGTTATTGTGCGCATTCCCCTGCATTGTTCACCGCGTCCCTCATAGGCGGGCCGGGCTCTGTTATATGGTATGATGATATGATGATATGGGGTGGTAGCCAGGATGGCATATGATATGTCTGTTCACCGCGTCCCGTACTAGAGGGCCGGGCTCTGTTACCGCACCCCTCATTGGAGGGTCGGGTTCTGATATATGCATATATGATACATGAATTTGATATATGATGATTCTGTTTACCGCGTCCCTTATCACAGGGCCGGGTTCTGTTATACGCATATGTGACATACGATTGTAAAGTATTCTGTATGTTCTGACATCATCTGAGTATTCTGTACGTTCTGTATTCCGTCCGAGAAGGAATATTTCTGAAAAGAATATGTCAAAAAAAAAAATTTACTATGTATTTTACCTGATTTGGTTTAAAAAGTTTGACGTAATTTTATGTACAACAGGCGTCAGAGGGTTCGCTCGGCCCTAAGTAAGGGTCGGGTGCCCATCACACCCTAGTAAGGTCGGGGTGTGACAAAGTGGTATCAGAGCAGGTCGGTCTAATGGTTGTCTGCAAAGTCGTGCCCGGTAGAGTCTTGTTTATGGGTGTGTAGCGCGCCACACTTATAAACAGGAGGCTACGGGGTATCTAGGAATTGTTGACCTTCTTTGTGCCATAGATCGTGCAATAGAGCCCCGATATAGGGAAACGAGACCCCAAATGTAAGCGTTACACACGTTGGGAAAAAGGTGAATAATGATATGGAGGGCCACGGAGGTAAGTATTGACATGTTCGTTCTGCTATCATAAACCGGAAGCCCTGTACGACAGTGATTTGGTATGATATGATATGATCCCATACGAAATGACACGACGCGATATGATACGATATGATATGATGCGATACGATATGATATGATATAACAAGACATGATATGACATAATATGACATGATATGGTCTGATATGATGTAATATGATATGATACGATGTGAAACGATATATAAAGGCCCTGGCCGGCTGAAACATGTTATATATATGTACGATCCGTGAGATGTTGTTGATATTTGTAGTGTGTGAGTGAATTCCGAATAGTAAGGGTTTGAAAAGGGTAAAATGGTAATTGCAAGGATAGAACGGGTTACAGAAATGTCTCGGAATCTGTGAGACCTTGATCTGCTCCGGATCAGGTAATAAAGGTTATAAGGGAAAGTGGACGCGATTATATCGGCCCTAAGGCACCGAAATCCATCAAAGTTTCGAGGTTAAGCGTGCTCAGGCGGGGGCAATTTCATGATGGGTGACCCCCTGGGAAGTTTTCTAAAAATTTTGTAAAATTCAGATGTGAGCAGCAGGTTAGGAGCTGAAGTAATCCAAGAGAAATTTAATGTATACGGAATGGTTGGGAAACCATACGAGGTCACATAGAATGCGACAGGCTAGACTACAAAAGAGACAGAAAGTGCAGTGCAGTTTTGGAATTTGGATAGGCTTGAATAGCGTCTGAAGGTAATTTGCGGGTCAGCTGATACTAATTATATGTGTATATGTATATGAACATGAATGGTATCTCCTATGTCAGGATATCGACGAAAAATGAAAGGAAAACTCATGATAAGGAATTTTGCTATGTTGTGCACGGAGTTGAAAAGAAGAATCGTTGGCATATAAGGAGCCCTAAAAGGGGGGGGGGATACCATATAATATTAGACCGTATAATATTAGACCATATTATACTAGGCCAAAAAGAGACCACCATATTCTCAAATACCAGAAGGGAAACCTATGACATAAACTGAGGATTTGTGTAAAGGCCAAGGAGAATAAGGTAAAGGATAAGGATTGAGCATAAAGAAAAGAACGACCATAAAACGGGACCCTCCCGAAGTACTATAATACCCCATAAGGTCAGTTGAACATTCGAGGACGAATGTTCTAAAGGGGGGGAGGATGTTATATCCCGTACTTGGTACGTTGGAATATTCTAAGTCGATTGCGACAAGTTAAGGATAAGGTTGTAAATTTTTTCGATTTTTGTTAAAAGTGCATAAGTTGCATATTCATCTTTTCATTGGCATGGAGTGTTAAGGATAAAATTGGAATAAGAAAAATTTGGGGTCAAAAGTGAATTATGGAAAGTTAGGCTTTTTATGAAAAATTAAGGGCTAGAAGTGAAATTATGGAAACTTAAATTCATGAAAATGGCCATATGTGGCCATGTGTGAGGTGTGGGCCATAGGGCCACATGTGAAAACTCTATATGGACACAAAGGATGAAAGCTTAAGTCATCTCTATTATTTTCATCTCTTGATCATAATCTAGAAAAATTGAGAAAGTTTGGTGGAAGACTAAGTGGCATGTGACCACCATGTGCCTATTCTATATATATATATATGCAAGTCATGAAGGGCAAGACACTTCACCATTTTATTTCCTAGAAGTTTCAAGAAATATGAAGGAAAAGAAAAAACAAAAAGAGGAGAAAAACGGCTAGGAGATGGGGGGCTGGCCGAACCAGCACCATAAAATGGTCATGAAAAAAAAATTGTTCCTTCTAGCTCTCATATCAATTAGAAGGTCCTAATCAACGTGGAGCGGTTGTTGGAGCAAGAAAATCGTTCGTTGTGGTTATGAACAACTCTAGCCGATTAGAAAGGTTGAAGGAAAAAGGTGAGGTTTGATTTTATTTATGTGTTTTATGGATGGTTTGCACATGTTGTGGTATGTGGAAATGAAAGCAATTAATGAAATTATGCATGTGGAAGTGTTGGTCGTATGTATGTAGTAGTGTGTAGGAATGAAGAATGAATTGTATTTAGCATGTTTGAATGTGTTGTAGTGTGAAGGAATGAATGAACAACCATGGGAATTGTGTGTTGAAGGGCTGGCCGAAAATGGACTGTTTTGTGTGTCAAGGAATGAATTAATTTTATTTAGTATGTTTGGGTTGTTGTGTTGTAGATTCTATGTTATAAAATGAAGGCTTAATGGTTCAAAGTGAGGTTGAAATCATGTGGGCTGTTTTGGTACTTGATGTAATCTTAATATGGTTTCATGTATTTGTAAGACTAATGTTGTTAAATTATGGATTGTTAGTGTAGTTGATGAATTTGGAAGAAAAGAAATGTATTGTTGATGTTTTCTTGGACTTGGAAGGTTTCGGATTTGCTTGTGTATTGGATGGGCTGATTTGAACATTTTGTGGGTTGTCCGAAGTGTTTTTTGAATCTTGTTTAAGTGTTTTGGATTAGTACTTGAGTGTACGAATATTGATGTTGGTTCGATCGTATGCGGTTGATTTGAATGAAAACGGAATATTGTCGAATTGTATATAAAAGAGCTACTAATGTTAGAATGTGTTTTGAACCTCTTATTGATGTTGTTGGTATTGTTGTTGGTTTGGCCGGGTTGAATTCCCGGATTGTTGTTGTTGAATTGGGTCGAGCCATATTCTCGGGGTTGGTACATTTACAGGGGAGATGCTGTCGAAGTTCCGGCAGAATATAAATGACTGTGTTTGAAAGATTAGGGCAAGTATGTGACAACGAATCTAATGAATGGATGAATCCTCTTGAATGTAGATTAACAAGTTGGAGGCACAAGCGTAACTAGTTGGTCGCGGCGCAGGTATGTAAGGCTTACCCTTTCATTCTCTGGCATGTCCTAGAGCCAAGTAAGGTATGATGTGATTTGCTGCTTTGGGGTAACTCTGTTCTGTGATTTTGAGACTGGTTATGATTCTAAGTCACTTCTTGATCTGAGTTTATGATTCTGGCTCACCCTCGGATATAAGTAATTGGATATAAGTACTTGATATAAGCATCCTGATATTCGTATTTTGATTTAAATATTCTGACGTGAGTATTGTGATATAAGTGTTTTAATTTTAGTCCTTGATATAAGTATTTCGATATGAATAATTTGATATAAGAAATCTGACGTAAGTGCTTTGATATAAGTGTCCGGATAAAGTATTATGATATGAGTCTTCTGAAATAAGTAGTCGACATAAGCATTCTGAAACATGATTTCTGATGTAAGTGTTCTATTATCAGTAATTTACTATGAGTATTCTGATATAAGTACTCTGATGTGAGTATCCAATATGAATGTTCTCTGTAAGCTTTAGCGTCTCTAACTTTTGTTTACGACATCAGACTGTTTAGAAGTGTCCGAAGAGGTTCCGGTACCAAAAACGTTCATGGTCTTTCTGTATGTACATAGGGTTCCAAAATCTCTATTTGATCTGATTCGTAAGGACATCTGAAGGTGTCTGATATGACTATGACTCTGATTCCCCGAAAAAGGCTTCTGAAAGGCTTATAAAGCGTTCTGTACTTCGAACGCACGTAACTTTCTCATACTACGTCGGATTGACCTGAAATCTGTTCCGAGCCCCCAGGTATCGGTAGGTATATTGGTCTGTCGAGTCTCGATTCCTATGCATGTGCTTTCTCACGACTCTGCTCGTGCATGACTCAATGTATCTTTCACTACGTCCCGGGCCAGGTTCTGTTATTTCCTCGTGTGTCCGCTACGATATGATTCACTGCGTCCCGGGCCAGGTTCTGTTATTGTGCGCATTCCCCTGCATTGTTCACCGCGTCCCTCATAGGCGGGCCGGGCTCTGTTATATGGTATGATGATATGATGATATGGGGTGGTGGCCAGGACGGCATATGATCTGTCTGTTCACCGCGTCCCGTACTAGAGGGCCGAGCTCTGTTACCGCACCCCTCACTGGAGGGTCGGGTTCTGATATATGCATATAGGATACATGAATTTGATATATGATGATTCTGTTTACCGCGTCCCTTATCACAGGGCAGGGTTCTGTTATACGCATATGTGACATACGATTCTGAGTATTCTGTATGTTCTGACATCATCTGAGTATTCTGTACGTTCTGTATTCCGTCCGATATACGACATTATCTGAGTAATCTGTACGTTCTGTATTCCGTCCGATATACGACATTATCTGAGTAATCTGTACGTTCTGTATTCCGTCCGATATATGACATTATCTGAGTATTCTGTATGTTCTGCATTCCGTCCGATATATGACATCATTTGAGTATTCAGTACGTTCAGTACTCCGTCTGACGTATGACCTTATCTGTGCGTTCTGTACGTGCCACACTCCTCTTGACATCTGGTATCGGTATGTGCGATCTGGGTCTTGGAATTAAGTATGTCGGCATTCTGTATGCTCTGTATGATTTTGTTATGCTTTGTATGGTCTGTGTCGGTCTGTATGGTCGGTATTGGTCTGTATGAACTGTGTCTGAGAAGCAAGTAATTTGGTAATCTGGATAACATGCGTACTCTTGGTACTGTTTGTTTCGATTATGGTTGTGCTTTCTGTATTCTATGCCTTACATACTCAGTACATATTCCGTACTGACCCCTGTTCCTTGTGGGCTGCGTTTCATGCCGCGCAGGTACTCCCAGACGAGATAAGGACACTATAAAAGATATTTCAGCAGTGGTGGTGAACTCCAATTGCTCCTGGAGGACTGCCGAGTCAGGGTTTGGTATGCGTGTTATGGTTTCTGTATGATGTTAAAGACTTTGCAGACAGCGTCGTGGGTATGGTGTGTCAGTCTGTAAGCGGCTCCATCAGCCGATAAGTTGGTTTGTGTTGTGTATTGAATTGTGCATGACTATAGGTTTGTTCGCTTGGAAGATTCGAGAAGGAATATTTCTGAAAAGAATATTTCAAAAAAAAAAGTTTACTATGTATTTTACATGATTTGGTTTAAAAAGTTTGACGTAATTTTATGTACAGCAAGCGTCAGAGGGTTCGCTCGGCCCTATGTAAGGGTCGGGTGCCCATCACACCCTAGTAAGGTCGGGGTGTGACAAAGTGGTATCAGAGCAGGTCAGTCTAAGGGTTGTCTGCAAAGTCGTGCCCGGTAGAGTCTTGTTTATGGGTGTGTAGCGCGCCACACTTATAAACAGGAGGCTACGGGGTATCTAGGAATTGTTGACCTTTTTTGTGCCATAGATCGTGCGATAGAGCCCCGATATAGGGAAACGAGACCCCAAATGTCACGACCCAACTCCGTAGGCCGCGACTAGTGTCCGTGCTGGACACTCAAACGTACCCAATAACCCTAAATGAGCAAACGATAGAATATTTTTAAATATGGAAGCCGCTTAACGTTGGTAATAACCATAGATGAACCGACACCGTACATGGAAGCCGATGAGGCTGTCACAGATCATATCATACCCAAACATATACAGAACCCACACAAGTATGTCTACAGACCTCTACAGATCATAACAAAATCATAAGACGGGACAGGGCCCCGTCATACCCCTGAATAGCATACATATATATAATAGCGACGGACTATACCAACATATAGGCTCTGGACAAAAGAGCACTCCCATCATAGCAGAATAGATGTCCTAGGTAGGCGGTCAGCAAATCTGTCTTCTATACCTGCGCGGCATGAAAACGCAGCCCCCGAAGAAAGGGGGTCAGTACGAAATATGTACTGAGTATGTAAAGCACAGAACAGAGTAAACAAAGTCATAATCAGAACAGAAGGTACAGAAAATGGGCAGAATATCCAGATTAGCAAAATATTGATCATAAAGCATAAATAGTATTTGTTGAAAACATATGTCGTACCTAGTCCCAATACGGAACAAGATCATAACCGAAACAGGACTTACAGAGAAGTGAGGGTGACCTCTGAAGTATCTAATGCATATTTTCAAAACATGAGGAGTGTGTTCAGAAACATATATCATATCATATCCGGCCCCTGCCAAGGGGCTTGGCAAAACAGAACGTGGCCACCCCCCGACGCTGGTGCCACCATACATAAGGAACAGAGTAGGGGGTAACCCCGTAACATAACATATCATATCATATCAGATGGCCATATCAGATCATATCATATCAGAATGTGTGTACATGGCACAACATACTCCAAACCCCATGTACATATATACCTGCCCCCTCACATCGAGGCACGGCGAATAATGCAATGGAATACGCTTGACAACATATCCTGGCCCGGGCTCAGTGTGGGAAACATTGAGGTATCCACGAATGGAGTAGTGAGAGACTAAATGCAATAAAAATATCATAGATTTCCAGAGACTCAATGAGGCATATCGAATGACAAATCAAATCAATGAAGTCGGACGGAATCATAGTAAACGTATGTCATATGTCATGATGAATCACAGAAAAGTAGTACTCCTGAAATCCTTTTCATATTCCAAAATGGTTTACCAGACTCGAGGGAATCATTAAAATAATTTTCCTTCAGTAGTTAGAAGGATAGTCAAAACACTTCATTTTATATTGTTAGAAAATAAGGCAATAGTATAATAAAAGAGCAAAGCGGGAATAGTAGGAAACTAATTGTAATACGAAATATCGTACTTCTACAGAGACTCAATATAGTATTCAGAATAAGTATCATTAGTAGTTGGAAAAGTAGTTAGGACATTTTCTTAAAAATCACTTGAAATCAAGTTGCAACTCATCATAAGGGTAAAATCGAAAATAGTGGGCCCACCTCGGACAAGCAAGGCGGTGGGCTCCAATCACGCATTTTAAGCTTATGGGGTCACCTACGAAGGTTCTACGGACATTCTATAGCTTTCCAAATAGTTTAGGGAAAGTTTGCATAATTTTCAAGAAAGCATACAAAAAGGGTTCAATTCTATTGAACGAAAATGTAACAATTTCCGACGCGGATTCCGATGAGCAGAATATTCTCCGAGGCGTGAATCCGATCCTAGTACTTCTAGGACATGCCAAAAGAAGAATCGGGATAGCTTTACATACCTTTCAAGCTCCTTACGCCTTTCCAATCTCACTTCCCATTTCGTCAAAAATCTGCAAATGGTCACATTTACCAATTGTGAGTTATAGGTTCTACGAATTCAACTTAACTCATATTTGTCTACCGAAATTTCGGCAGCACCTCCCCTATACATATAGCACCCCCGAGAATTCAACTCGGCCAAATCAATCAACAACAGCCCAACAACAATATCAACAACAACAACAACAATCACTATATGACACAATATAACACAACTAGTATCCTTCCAACATAATATGGCAACCTTCATCCCAACTTCGCATTTCCAATCAATATCAACATTCTCATATTCATTAGTAATCAAGATCATTACAACAAAATTTGGAAGCATTTCATATCATGTCCACAAGGTATTCACAAGATATACATAATATACAAACTTCCCGATAAAGTCATAATTCATCCAAAGCTTCTAACCTTTGGCATACATATTCATAACATGTTTCCATCTTCCAAATCTATCAATGATCATCATAATTTGCAACCCAACAACTTCATTTTTTATAATGTCATAAAATCGTATCGAAACGACATAAGCTCCTACATTCCATTTCAATGCAAACTCATATCATTTTACTTTCATTTACATTGCAAGAATCACAATAACACAACTAACATGTTAATCAAATTAAATCATTCCCATTCCACTAAGGTACCACACGGCTACATCCCTATATTTCCAACTTCTATTAAATTCATTCAACTTTCATTTCCAATGTGCATTTCACCACAACCACAACTAGAATACAACATACCTTCAATTCACCGTAAACACACATTGTATGCACACACACGGCCATAAACCATATTCCATACCCACTTTGAAATCTTCCATTTTTCCATACTTTCAACTCATTTCTACATACTACAACACAAACAAACCTTCATAACATCATAAAAATGAATGAATTCTTACCTTTTTCCCTAATCTTCTTCACTTGAATATGAGGTCAACTTGAAGGAATAAGTGCTTCTTCTTCCAAAACAATTGCACCATGTTGTAGAGGACCCTTAAATTAGTGGTAAAACCACAAGAGAATAATTTTTGGATCATAATTTTTGGGAGGCGAAAATGGGGCAAGAGGGCCGAATGCCCTCAATTCTCTTGCTCTTGTTTGTCTTGTTTTTCTCCTTGTTAACTTCTTGAAGTTTCTATATGATAATGATCCTTATATAATTTGCACATGGAAAATTAATTAAAGTGGTGGGTTGGGCCCTAGTTGGCCGGCCACCCCTCTCTTGTTGGGCCAAAATTTTCATCCTTTATTTTGAGCCCAATTAATGATAATTCTCGTTTTGTAATTCCCGAAATTAATTCCCGAAATTTCAATTTTTGCCCTTGGCTTCCTTCCGTGTTTCCACATCCATATTTTCATAAACAACCCACACATATATTAATTCAATTCAACATATGGCCTTATTCCTTATAAATCAAAATTATCTCGAATATTTCCCGAATACGCGAAAGTACGGGATATAACATCGTCCCCCCTTTAGAACATTCGTCCTCGAATGTTGGATTAGTCTTATAGGGTCCGTAAAAAAGTTCGGGAGAGTTTCTTTTTTAAGGTCAACACAATCGATACACATCCGTCCTTGAAATAAGGAATTTAGATTACCGGTGGGCATAAGAAACAAGTGAGGACACTTTTTCTTCATTCCGTCCTCTACTTCCAAGGTCGTTGCTTCCCCATTACTGTTGTGCCACAAGACCTTAATAGGGGGTATATTTTTAGCGCGTAATCTTTGCACCTGGCGATCCAGACTAATTATATATTGTTCTTCGTTAGACGACTCTTCCGTCACTGG
Source organism: Lycium barbarum (assembly GCF_019175385.1). Classification (NCBI taxonomy): domain Eukaryota; kingdom Viridiplantae; phylum Streptophyta; class Magnoliopsida; order Solanales; family Solanaceae; genus Lycium; species Lycium barbarum. The sequence continues at coordinate 63,882,625 of NC_083338.1, read as the reverse complement.
AATATCTTTTGGTGGAAGTATTCTGGGAGAATTACTGACACATTTGCGGAGCGTGGATACATGAAGTACCAGATGTACCACTTCCAAATCAAATGGTAGGTCTAGCCCGTAAACGACATTCTCAGTTCTTCGAACAATCTGGTAAGGTCAGATATATCACGGATTGAACTTACTCTTTTTACCGAATCGCATTATGCCTTTCATAGGCGATACTTCAAAAATACCCAATCACTAACCTGGGATTCCAACGGTCGACGCCGTTTATCAGAATATGACTTCTGTCGACCCCAAGCTGCTAATTGTCTCTGTCGAATAAGTTTCACCTTATCAACTACCTATTGGATCATATCTGGGCCTATTAATTCTGTTTCGCCAATATCAAACTAGCCGATGGGTGACCTGCATTTTCTGCCATACAAAGCCTCGTATTAAGCGAGAATGGTAGCGGTTATTATAAGCAAACTCGATCAACGGCAGATGATCATCTCGGCTACCTCCGAAATCAATAATACAGGCTCGCAACATATCTTCTAGCGTCTGTATAGTGCTCGGCCTGTCCGTTGCTCTGAGGGTGGAACACTGTGCTCAGACTTACTTGAGCCTCTAATCCTTTCTGAAAACAACTCTCCGGAGATTAATCGTAAACTGAGCATATCTGTCGGTGACAATTGATATAGAAACTCCGTGGAGTCTCACTATTCCTTTAATACATATAGTCTGGTACCATCCTCAACTGAATAAGTGGTTCTGAAGGGGAGAAAATGGGCTGATTTTTTTTTTTTTTTTTTTTTGCCAATTTATCAACCATACCCCATATGGAAATCATACTTCCGTGGAGTACAAGGAAAACTCGTAACGAGATCCATAATAATTATCTCCCACTTCCAAGTCAGAATTTCCATTTCCTGAAACAGTCCACCCGGTTTCTGATTCTCAATTTTAACTTGCTGACAATTTGGGCACTGGTCAACGGGCCTTACGATGTCGAGCACACATAATCTGCCTCGGTATAACAATACTCATCCGGTAAAACCTCGAGCGGGATCCTTTCCTTGTCAAAGGTCGTATCTCTGTACGATAATAGAATAGAATCCCCAAACTAACACTGTTTTACCTTTCCCATAATTGATGATTCAGCCGTTCTTCAGACAAAATTCCAATATCTTCAGAACCGAGCAAACGGACTCCAAGGCTAGCTGATTAAAGAGTTTTACAAACCAGTTCTTTATCGCTTCAATCTTCTGTATGTCAGTTGTTTTCGTTCATGCTTAATTTATTTTACTTTCATCCGCTCCCCCTCCTTGGGGTTATACTTACACCATATTCGAATCTTTTCTTTCTAACCTACAACTTGATTATCTTCGTACGAAACCTTAACAGAATCATAATTACATAGTACACAATCTTATCCGATAGTTGGCACTCAAGTGATATAGTTAAGGTAGTTGCTTATCTCATAATAATCACATACTCCCTTCATACCCATTCCTTGTCTGTTGTTCTATTTTCTCGGTAATCGAATTATTCGATGTTCACATGATTCATCATTTCATGCCATAAGTTTTCCTTTTCCCTGCGCTATTTCATTTTAGTTTGCTTTCGCAATTAACTTCGCGCTTTGCCCGTCGACTCTTTTAGAGGCTCTGCTTAATTACGTTTCTTACGGTTCGTCATTCCTCATTTTTTTTTCCTTCCTTTTTGACATTTTGATCTCCTTCCTTTCTACTCAATTATTCTCTCTTCTTTCCAAACATCACTGCACTAGAATCTTCCAATCTCAACCGGTAGCAAAATAAGTATCAATCTATTTCGTAACATTGGTACCACACCTTTCCCTTTTTCTCGTAAATTCTATCCAATTAATGTTTTCTGTATATTGCAACACTGGCTATTAGGGTTCACAAATCAATGGACATGGTCATAAAAGGGGGGCCCTACACATACGTATATATCTCACTGCCATTTCCTTTTTCAACACATCTTCAATCACTTGTTCGAATTTACTCTAATTTCAGGGCTGCGCTGCCCTCTCTTTCTTTTTAACAATCTAATCCGTCTCAGCTCGTGTGACCCCTATAAAGTTTCTAACCATTCCACATATCCTAATTCCATTTAGGTTACCCCGAGATTCCTATTCGTCTCTCATATCTATGTTGCGAAAATTGTTGTACATTTCCCAGGGGGTCACCCATCCCAGAATTGCTCTGGCCCTGGCACGCTTAACCTTACAACTTTAATGCATTTAAGCACGTTAAGGCCGGTATAAGTACACCAATTGTCCCGCACGTCCTTTGTCACGTAATTTAAGATAAGTCGGGGTCTTGACAGCTTTTCAAAATGTTCTCGTAGCGGGCCCCACCCCGACCTAGCGAGAATTCTTTTACCTTTCTGACTATATGGTTACCGCGTCGCCCCCTGTAAACCCTCAATATTTACCGTCATGTATTCCACGAATTCCATCTCCCATCAGTCGACGAAACTGATAGAATGTTACTGTAAGGCATTTTCTGACCACCAGCAAAAGAAGCTAGAGTCCGACGAACTTCGCGGAATCTTTTAGGACTTAATTCACCTAATTACCTCCACGTTTACATATATATATATATATATAAGTCGTGAGCGAACCGCTCAATTCTCGATTGCTTGTCATACACTTTGTATTCTTCCAATTAGAGGAAACTTGATCGTCGGACATTTTTGCCCTTCCGCATATTTTTGCCCTTCACAAGGGCTATGCTAAAACAAAATGGGGTTAAAACATATTTCTGGTCCCTCCAAATAAATTGCGAATTTGCTACTCGTATATGCTTTCTCGAGATAAAATTTTTCCGATAAGGGTAATTCTTCTCACAAATGACATGGAGGGTACCTCTTAAACTTTTAACCCAACATAAGGGACTTACCCTGTCGGTGTCGACCTTTAAGATATGTTAAGAATTTATATCTCATTTTCCTGGTCGTATTGCTAGGAAAATTTGGGCAGAGGTTCCTCTGTATTTCTTACTATCCCAAAACCTGTACACAGGAAATACCAACCATGCCTCACATGGCCAACACATATACGTATATACATATCATATCATATCGCATCATAGCCACACGGGGCTAACAATTTCAAATAAAAGTATAAAAATGCCGAGGCTTATCTCACATGCCCAACTCAAACTGCACCTGTTACACTTTCCTGTTTATTTTTCTTTTCAATCTTCAACCTTATGTTTCAATCGTACTTCAAATACCTTACCCAGCATACGTCTTTCCTACCATTGCTTACCGGAGTACTATGTAGCTTCCAATATCAGCAGTCGCTGTCTTACGTCGATACCGTTCTCCAGCTGCAATCAAGCGTTAGTAAAGAAAGAAACTCATTCCCTACAGCTGGCTCTATCGCACGATCTAAGAATCAAAGAAAGGTAACACCTAAATGTCCTGTAGCCTCCTGTTTATAGATGTGGTGCACAACACACCGATAAACAGGACTCTACTAGACACGGTCTGTAGACATTCCGAGGACGAACCGCTCTGATACCACTTCTGTCACGGCCCAACTCCGTAGGCCGCGACTAGTGTCCGTGCTGGACACTCAAACGTACCCAATAACCCTAAATGAGCAAACGACAGAATATTTTTAAATATGGAAGCCGCTTAACGTTGGTAATAACCATAGATGAACCGACACCGTACATGGAAGCCGATGAGGCTGTCACAGATCATATCATACCCAAACATATACAGAACCCACACAAGTATGTCTACAGACCTCTACAGATCATAACAAAATCATAAGACGGGACAGGGCCCCGTCATACCCCTGAATAGCATACATATATATAATAGCGACGGACTATACCAACATATAGGCTCTGGACAAAAGAGCACTCCCATCATAGCAGAATAGATGTCCTAGGTAGGCGGTCAGCAAATCTGTCTTCTATACCTGCGCGGCATGAAAACGCAGCCCCCGAAGAAAGGGGGTCAGTACGAAATATGTACTGAGTATGTAAAGCACAGAACAGAGTAAACAAAGTCATAATCAGAACAGAAGGTACAGAAAATGGGCAGAATATCCAGATTAGCAAAATATTGATCATAAAGCATAAATAGTATTTGTTGAAAACATATGTCGTACCTAGTCCCAATACGGAACAAGATCATAACCGAAACAGGACTTACAGAGAAGTGAGGGTGACCTCTGAAGTATCTAATGCATATTTTCAAAACATGAGGAGTGTGTTCAGAAACATATATCATATCATATCCGGCCCCTGCCAAGGGGCTCGGCAAAACAGAACGTGGCCACCCCCCGACGCTGGTGCCACCATACATAAGGAACAGAGTAGGGGGTAACCCCGTAACATAACATATCATATCATATCAGATGGCCATATCTGATCATATCATATCAGAATGTGTGTACATGGCACAACATACTCCAAAACCCATGTACATATATACCTGCCCCCTCACATCGAGGCACGGCGAACAATGCAATGGAATACGCTTGACAACATATCCTGGCCCGGGCTCAGTGTGGGAAACATTGAGGCATCCACGAATGGAGTAGTGAGAGACTAAATGCAATAAAAATATCATAGATTTCCAGAGACTCAATAAGGCATATCGAATGACAAATCAAATCAATGAAGTCGGACGGAATCATTGTAAACGTATGTCATATGTCATGATGAATCACAGAAAAGTAGTACTCCTGAAATCCATTTCATATTCCAAAATGGTTTACCAGACTCGAGGGAATCATTAAAATAATTTTCCTTCAGTAGTTAGAAGGATAGTCAAAACACTTCATTTTATATTGTTAGAAAATAAGGCAATAGTATAATAAAAGAGCAAAGCGGGAATAGTAGGAAACTAATTGTAATACGAAATATCGTACTTCTATAGAGACTCAATATAGTATTCAGAATAAGTATCATTAGTAGTTGGAAAAGTAGTTAGGACATTTTCTTAAAAATCACTTGAAATCAAGTTGCAACTCATCATAAGGGTAAAATCAGAAATAGTGGGCCCACCTCGGACAAGCAAGGCGGTGGGCTCCAATCACGCATTTTAAGCTTATGGGGTCACCTACGAAGGTTCTACGGACATTCTATAGCTTTCCAAATAGTTTAGGGAAAGTTTGCATAATTTTCAAGAAAGCATACAAAAAGGGTTCAATTCTATTGAACGAAAATGTAACAATTTCCGACGCGGATTCCGATGAGCAGAATATTCTCCGAGGCGTGAATCCGATCCTAGTACTTCTAGGACATGCCAAAAGAAGAATCGGGATAGCTTTACATACCTTTCAAGCTCCTTACACCTTTCCAATCTCACTTCCCGTTTCGTCAAAAATCTGCAAATGGTCACATTTACCAATTGTGAGTTATAGGTTCTACGAATTCAACTTAACTCATATTTGTGTACCGAAAGTTCGGCAGCACCTCCCCTATACATATAGCACCCCCGAGAATTCAACTCGGCCAAGTCAATCAACAACAGCCCAACAACAATATCAACAACAACAACAACAATCACTATATGACACCATATAACACAACTAGTATCCTTCCAACATAATATGGCAACCTTCATCCCAACTTCGCATTTCCAATCAATATCAACATTCTCATATTCATTAGTAATCAAGATCATTACAACACAATTTGGAAGCATTTCATATCATGTCCACAAGGTATTCACAAGATATATATAATATACAAACTTCCCGATAAAGTCCTAATTCATCCAAAGCTTCTAACCTTTGGCATACATATTCATAACATGTTTCCATCTTCCAAATATATCAATGATCATCATAATTTGTAACCCAACAACTTCATTTTTCATAATGTCATAAAATCGTACCGAAACGACATAAGCTCCTACATTCCATTTCAATGCAAACTCATATCATTTTACTTTCATTTACATTGCAAGAATCACAATAACACAACTAACATGTTAATCAAATTAAATCATTCCCATTCCACTAAGGTACCACACGGCTACATCCCTATATTTCCAACTTCTATTAAATTCATTCAACTTTCATTTCCAATGTGCATTTCACCACAACCACAACTAGAATACAACATACCTTCAATTCACCATAAACACACATTGTATGCACACACACGGCCATAAACCATATTCCATACCCACTTTAAAATCTTCCATTTTTCCAAACTTTCAACTCATTTCTACATACTACAACACAAACAAACCTTCATAACATCATAAAAATGAATGAATTCTTACCTTTTTCCCTAATCTTCTTCACTTGAATATGAGGTCAACTTGAAGGAATAAGTGCTTCTTCTTCCAAAACAATTGCACCATGTTGTAGAGGACCCTTAAATTAGTGGTAAAACCACAAGAGAATAATTTTTGGATCATAATTTTTGGGAGGTGAAAATGGGGCAAGAGGGTCGAATGCCCTCAATTCTCTTGCTCTTGTTTGTCTTGTTTTTCTCCTTGTTAACTTCTTGAAGTTTCTATATGATAATGATCCTTATATAATTTGCACATGGAAAATTAATTAAAGTGGTGGGTTGGGCCCTAGTTGGCCGGCCACCCCTCTCTTGTTGGGCCAAAATCTTCATCCTTTATTTTGAGCCCAATTAATGATAATTCTCGTTTTGTAATTCCCGAAATTAATTCCCGAAATTTCAATTTTTTCCCTTGGCTTCCCTCCGTGTTTCCACATCCATATTTTCATAAACAACCCACACATATATTAATTCAATTCAACATATGGCCTTATTCCTTATAAATCAAAATTATCTCGAATTTTTCCCGAATACGCGAAAGTACGGGATATAACACCAAATGTAAGCCTTACATACGTTGGGAAAAAGGTGAATAATGATATGGAGGGCCACGGAGGTAAGTTTTGACATGTTCGTTCTGCTATCATAAACCGGAAGCCCTGTACGACAGTGATTTGGTATGATATGATATGATCCCATACGAAATGACACGACGCGATATGATACGATATGATATGATGCGATACGATATGATATGATATAACAAGACATGATATGACATAATATGACATGATATGGTCTGATATGATGTAATATGATATGATACGATGTGAAACGATATATAAAGGCCCTGGCCGGCTGGAACATGTTATATATATGTACGATCCGTGAGATGTTGTTGATATTTGTAGTGTGTGAGTGAATTCCGAATAGTAAGGGTTTGAAAAGGGTAAAATGGTAATTGCAAGGATAGAACGGGTTACAGAAATGTCTCGGAATCTGTGAGACCTTGATCTGCTCCGGATCAGGTAATAAAGGTTATAAGGGAAAGTGGACGCGATTATATCGGCCCTAAGGCACCGAAATCCATCAAAGTTTCGAGGTTAAGCGTGCTCAGGCGGGGGCAATTTCATGATGGGTGACCCCCTGGGAAGTTTTCTAAAAATTTTGTAAAATTCAGATGTGAGCAGCAGGTTAGGAGCTGAAGTAATCCAAGAGAAATTTAATGTATACGGAATGGTTGGGAAACCATACGAGGTCACATAGAATGCGACAGGCTAGACTACAAAAGAGACAGAAAGTGCAGTGCAGTTTTGGAATTTGGATAGGCTTGAATAGCGTCTGAAGGTAATTTGCGGGTCAGCTGATACTAATTATATGTGTATATGTATATGAACATGAATGGTATCTCCTATGTCAGGATATCGACGAAAAATGAAAGGAAAACTCATGATAAGGAATTTTGCTATGTTGTGCACGGAGTTGAAAAGAAGAATCGTTGGCATATAAGGAGCCCTAAAAGGGGGGGGGGGGGGAGACCATATAATATTAGACCATATTATACTAGGCCTAAAAGAGACCACCATATTCTCAAATACTAGAAGGGAAACCTATGACATAAACTGAGGATTTGTGTAAAGGCCAAGGAGAATAAGGTAAAGGATAAGGAATGAGCATAAAGAAAAGAACGACCATAAAACGGGACCCTCCCGAAGTACTATAATACCCCATAAGGTCAGTTGAACATTCGAGGACGAATGTTCTAAAGGGGGGGAGGATGTTATATCCCGTACTTGGTACGTTGGAATATTCTAAGTCGATTGCGACAAGTTAAGGATAAGGTTGTAAATTTTTTCGATTTTTGTTAAAAGTGCATAAGTTGCATATTCATCTTTTCATTGGCATGGAGTGTTAAGAATAAAATTGGAATAAGAAATATTTGGGGTCAAAAGTGAATTATGGAAAGTTGGGCTTTTTATGAAAAATTAAGGGCTAGAAGTGAAATTATGGAAACTTAAATTCATGAAAATGGCCATATGTGGCCATGTGTGAGGTGTGGGCCATAGGGCCACATGTGAAAACTCTATATGGACACAAAGGATGAAAGCTTAAGTCATCTCTATTATTTTCATCTCTTGAGCATAATCTAGAAAAATTGAGAAAGTTTGGTGGAAGACTAAGTGGCATGTGACCACCATGTGCCTATTCTATATATATATATATGCAAGTCATGAAGGGCAAGACACTTCACCATTTCATTTCCTAGAAGTTTCAAGAAATATGAAGGAAAAGAAAAAAAAGAAGAGGAGAAAAATGGCTAGGAGAAGGGGGCTGGCCGAACCAACCCCATAAAATGGTCATGAAAAAATAATTGTTCCTTCTAGCTCTCATATCAATTAGAAGGTCCTCATCAACGTGGAGCGGTTGTTGGAGCAAGAAAATCGTTCGTTGTGGTTATGAACAAGTCTAGCCGATTAGAAAGGTTGAAGGAAAAAGGTGAGGTTTGATTTTATTTATGTGTTTTATGGATGGTTTGCACATGTTGTGGTATGTGGAAATGAAAGCAATTAATGAAATTATGCATGTGGAAGTGTTGGCCGTATGTATGTAGTAGTGTGTAGGAATGAAGAATGAATTGTATTTAGCATGTTTGAATGTGTTGTAGTGTGAAGGAATGAATGAACAACCATGGGAATTGTGTGTTGAAGGGCTGGCCGAAAATCGACTGTTTTGTGTGTCAAGGAATGAATTAATTTTATTTAGTATGTTTGGGTTGTTGGTATTGTTTTTGGTTTGGCCGAGTTGAATTCCCGGATTGTTGTTGTTGAATTGGGCCGAGCCATATTCTCGGGGTTGGTACATTTACAGGGGAGATGCTATCGAAATTCCGGCAGAATATAAATGAATGTGTTTGAAAGATTAGGGCAAGTATGTGACAACGAATCTAATGAATGGATGAATCCTCTTGAATGTAGATTAACAAGTTGGAGGCACAAGCGTAACTAGTTGGTCGCGGCGCAGGTATGTAAGGCTTACCCTTTCATTCTCTGGCATGTCCTAGAGCCAAGTAAGGTATGATGTGATATGCTGCTTTGGGGTAACTCTGTTCTGTCATTCTGAGACTGGTTATGATTCTAAGTCACTTCTTGATCTGAGTTTATGATTCTGGCTCACCCTCGGATATACGTAATTGGATATAAGTACTTGATATAAGCATCCTGATATTCGTATTTTGATTTAAATATTCTGACGTGAGTATTTTGATATAAATATTTTGATATAAGTGTTTTAATGTTAGTCCTTGATATAAGTATTTCGATATGAGTAATTTGATATAAGAAATCTGACGTAAGTGCTTTGATATAAGTGTCCGGATAAAGTATTATGATACGAGTCTTCTGAAATAAGTAGTCGACATAAGCATTCTGAAACATGATTTCTGATGTAAGTGTTCTATTATCAGTAATTTACTATGAGTATTCTGATATAAGTACTCTGATGTGAGTATCCAATATGAATGTTCTCTGTAAGCTTTAGCGTCTCTAACTTTTGTTTACGACCTCGGACTGTTTAGAAGTGTCCGAAGAGGTTCCGGTACCAAAAACGTTCATGGTCTTTCTGTATGTACATAGGGTTCCAAAATCTCTATTTGATCTGATTCGTAAGGACATCTGAAGGTGTCTGATATGACTATGACTCTGATTCCCCGAAAAAGTCTTCTGAAAGGCTTATAAAGCGTTCTGTACTTCGAACGCACGTAACTTTCTCATACTACGTCGGATTGACCTGAAATTTGTTCCGAGCCCCTAGGTATCGGTAGGTATATTGGTCTGTCGAGTCTTGATTCCTATGCATGTGGTTTCTCACGACTCTGCTCGTGCATAACTCAATGTATCTTTCACTGCGTCCCGGGCCAGGTTCTGTTATGTCCTCGTGTGTCCGCTACGATATGATTCACTGCGTCCCGGGCCAGGTTCTGTTATTATGCGCATTCCCCTGCATTGTTCACCGCGTCCCTCATAGGCGGGCCGGGCTCTGTTATATGGTATGATGATATGATGATATGGGGTGGTGGCCAGGATGGCATATGATCTGTCTGTTCACCGCGTCCCGTACTAGAGGGCCTGGCTCTGTTACCGCACCCCTCACTGGAGGGTCGGGTTCTGATATATGCATATATGATACATGAATTTGATATATGATGATTCTGTTTACCGCGTCCCTTATCACAGGGCCGGGTTCCGTTATACGCATATGTGACATACGATTCTGAGTATTCTGCATGTTCTGACATCATCTGAGTATTCTGTACGTTCTGTATTCTGTCCGATATACGACATTATCTGAGTAATCTGTACGTTCTGTATTCCGTCCGATATACGACATTATCTGAGTAATTTGTACGTTCTGTATTCCGTCCGATATACGACATTATCTGAGTAATCTGTACGTTCTGTATTCCGTCCGATATATGACATTATCTGAGTATTCTGTATGTTCTGCATTCCGTCCGATATATGACATCATCTGAGTATTCAGTACGTTCTGTACTCCGTCTGACGTATGACCTTATCTGTGCGTTCTGTACGTGCCACACTCCTCCTGACATCTGGTATCGGTATGTGCGATCTGGGTCTAGGAATTAAGTATGTCGGCATTCTGTATGCTCTGTATGATTTTGTTATGCTTTGTATGGTCTGTGTCGGTCTGTATGGTCGGTATTGGTCTGTATGAACCGTGTCTGAGAAGCAAGTAATTTGGTAATCTGGATAACATGCGTACTCTTGGTACTGTTTGTTTCGATTATGGTTCTGCTTTCTGTATTCTATGCCTTACATACTAAGTACATATTCCGTACTGACCCCTGTTCCTTGGGGGCTGCGTTTCATGCTGCGCAGGTACTCCCAGACGAGATAAGGACACTATAAAAGATATTTCAGCAGTGGTGGTGAACTCCAATTGCTCCTGGAGGACTGCCGAGTCAGGGTTTGGTATGCGTGTTATGGTTTCTGTATGATGTTAGAGACTTTGCAGACAGCGTCGTGGGTATGGTGTGTCAGTCTGTAAGCGGCTCCATCAGCCGATATGTTGGTCTGTGTTGTGTATTGAATTGTGCATGACTATAGATTTGTTCGCTTGGAAGATTCGAGAAGGAATATTTCTGAAAAGAATATTTCAAAAAAAAAAATTACTATGTATTTTACATGATTTGGTTTAAAAAGTTTGACGTAATTTTATGTACAGCAAGCGTCAGAGGGTTCGCTCGGCCCTAAGTAAGGGTCGGGTGCCCATCACACCCTAGTAAGGTCGGGGTGTGACAAAGTGGTATCAGAGCAGGTCGGTCTAAGGGTTGTCTGCAAAGTCGTGCCCGGTAGAGTCTTGTTTATGGGTGTGTAGCGCGCCACACTTATAAACAGGAGGCTACGGGGTATCTAGGAATTGTTGACCTTCTTTGTGTCATAGATCGTGCGATAGAACCCCGATATAGGGAAACGAGACCCCAAATGTAAGCCTTACATACGTTGGGAAAAAGGTGAATAATGATATGGAGGGCCACGGAGGTAAGTTTTGACATGTTCGTTCTGCTATCATAAACTGGAAGCCCTGTAAGACAGTGATTTGGTATGATATGATATGATCCCATACGAAATGACACGACGTGATATGATACGATATGATATGATGCGATACGATACGATATGATATGATATAACAAGACATGATATGACATAATATGACATGATATGGTCTGATATGAGGTAATATGATATGATACGATGTGAAACGATATATAAAGGCCCTGGCCGGCTGGAACATGTTATATATATGTACGATCCGTGAGATGTTGTTGATATTTGTAGTGTGTGAGTGAATTCGAATAGTAAGGGTTGGAAAAGGGTAAAATGGTAATTGCAAGGATAGAACGGATTACAGAAATGTCTCGGAATCTGTGAGACCTTGATCTCCTCTGGATCAGGTAATAAAGGTTATAAGGGAAAGTGGACGCGATTATATCGGCCCTAAGGCACCGAAATCCATCAAAGTTTCGAGGTTAAGCGTGCTCAGGCGGTGGCAATTTCATGATGGGTGACCCCCTGGGAAGTTTTCTAAAAATTTTGTAAAATTTAGATGTGAGCAGCAGGTTAGGAGCTGGAGTAATCCATGAGAAATGTAATGTATACGGAATGGTTGGGAAACCATACGAGGTCACATAGAATGCGACAGGCTAGACTAGAAAAGAGACAGAAAGTGCAGTGCAGTTTTGGAATTTGGATAGGCTTGAATAGCGTCTGAAGGTAATTTGCGGGTCAGTTGATACTAATTATATGTGTATATGTATATGAACATGAATGGTATCTCCTATGTCAGGATATCGACGAAAAATGAAAGGAAAACTCATGATATGGAATTTTGCTATGTTGTGCACGGAGTAGAAAAGAAGAATCGTTGGCATATAAGGAGCCCTAAAAGGGGGGGGGGGGGGAGACCATATAATATTAGACCACATTATACTAGGACAAAAAGAGACCACCATATTCTCAAATACCAGAAGGGAAACCTATGACATAAACTGAGGATTTGTGTAAAGGCCAAGGAGAATAAGGTAAAGGATAAGGAATGAGCATAAAGAAAAGAACGACCATAAAACGGGACCCTCCCGAAGTACTATAATACCCCATAAGGTCAGTTGAACATTCGAGGACGAATGTTCTAAAGGGGGGGAGGATGTTATATCCCGTACTTGGTACGTTGGAATATTCTAAGTCGATTGCGACAAGTTAAGGATAAGGTTGTAAATTTTTTCGATTTTTGTTAAAAGTGCATAAGTTGCATATTCATCTTTTCATTGGCATGGAGTGTTAAGGATAAAATTGGAATAAGAACAATTTTGGGTCAAAAGTGAATTATGGAAAGTTAGGCATTTTATGAAAAATTAAGGGCTAGAAGTGAAATTATGGAAACTTAAATTCATGAAAATGGCCATATGTGGCCATGTGTGAGGTGTGGGCCATAGGGCCACATGTGAAAACTCTATATGGACACAAAGGATGAAAGCTTAAGTCATCTATATTATTTTCATCTCTTGGGCATAATCTAGAAAAATTGAGAAAGTTTGGTGGAAGTCTAAGTGGCATGTGACCACCATGTGCCTATTCTATATATATATATATATATATGCAAGTCATGAAGGGCAAGACACTTCACCATTTCATATCCTAGAAGTTTCAAGAAATATGAAGGAAAAGAAAAAAAAAAGAGGAGAAAAACGGCTAGGAGGGGGGGGGGGGGGGGGGCTGGCCGAACCAGCCCCATAAAATGGTCATGAAAAAAAAATTGTTCCTTCTAGCTCTCATATCAATTAGAAGGTCCTCATCAACGTGGAGCGGTTGTTGGAGCAAGAAAATCGTTCGTTGTGGTTATGAACAAGTCTAGCCGATTAGAAAGGTTGAAGGAAAAAGGTGAGGGTTGATTTTCTTTATGTGTTTTATGGATGGTTTGCACATGTTGTGGTATGTGGAAATGAAAGCAATTAATGAAATTATGCATGTGGAAGTGTTGGCCGTATGTATGTAGTAGTGTGTAGGAATGAAGAATGAATTGTATTTAGCATGTTTGTGTCACGACCCAACTCCGTAGGCCGCGACTAGTGTCCGTGCTGGACACCCAGACGTACCCGATAACCCAAATTAGCAAAATGACAGAATATTTCAAATGTAAAAGTCACTTGACGTTAGTAATTAGCATAAAAGAACCGACACAGTACATGGAGGCCGATGAGGCTGTCACAGATCGTATCATACCCGAACATATACAGAACCCACACAAGTATGTCTACAGACCTCTACTGATCATAACAGAATCATAAGACGGGACAGGGCCCCGTCATACCCCTGAATAGCATACATATACATAATAGCGGTAGACTGTACCAATATACAGGCTCTGAACAAAAGAGCGCTCCCAATATAGCAGAATAGATGTCCTAGGCAGGCGGTCAGCAAATCTGTCTTCTGTACCTGCGCGACATGAAAACGCAGCCCCCGAAGAAAGGGGGTCAGTACGAAATATGTACTGAGTATGTAAAGCACAGAACGTAGTAACAAAGTCATAATCAAAGCAGAAGGTACAGAAAATGGACAGAATATCCAGACTAGCAAAATGCTGATCATAAAGCATAAATAGTATTTGTTGAAAACATATGTCGTACCTGGTCCCATTACGGAACAAGATCATAACCGAAACAGAACTTACAGAGAAGTGAGTGTGACGTCCGAAGTATCAAATGCGTATTTTCAAAACATGAGGAGTATGTGCAGAAACATATACCATATCATATCCGGCCCCTGCCAAGGGACTCGGCAAACAGAACGTGGCCACCCCCCCCCCCCGACGCTGGTGCCACCATACATAAGGAACAGAGTAGGGGATAACCCCGTAACATAACATAGCATATCAGATGGCCATATCAGATCATATCATATCATATCAGAGTGTGTACATGGCACAACATACTCCACAAACCCATGTACATGTATACCTGCCCCCTCACATCGAGGCACGGCGAACAATGCAGAGGATTATGCTTGACAACATATCCTGGCCCGGGCTCAGTGTGGGAAACATTGAGGCATCCACGAATGGAGTAGTGAGAAACTAAATGCAATAAAAATATCATAGGTTTCCAGAGACTCAATGAGGCATATCGAAGGGCAAATCAAATCAATGAGATCGGACAGAATCATAGTAAGTGTATGTCGTATGTCATAATGAGTTACGGAAAATAATCCCTCTGGGATCGTTTTCATATTCCCAAAATGGTTTACCAGACTCGAGGGAATCATTAAAATAATTTTCCTTCAGAAGTTAGAAGGATAGTTAAAACATTTCATTTTATATTGTTCGAAAATAAAGCAATAGTATAATAATAGAGCAAAGCGGGAATAGTGGGAAACAAAATGTAATACGAAATATCGTACCTTTACAGAGACTCAATATAGTATTCAGAATAAGTATCATTAGTAGTTGGAAAAGTAGTTAAGACGTTTCCTTAAAAATCGCTTGAAATCAAGTTACAAATTACCATAAGGGTAAAATCAGAAATAGTGGGCCCACCTCGGGAAAACAAAGCGGCGGGCTCAAATTACGTATATTAAGCTTATGAGGTCACCTACAGCGGTCTTAGGGATATTCCATAACTTTCTAGGCAGTTTGGAGAACTTTGCATAATTTTTCAATAAAGCATACTTAAGGGGTTCAATTCTATTAAACGAAAAAAGAGTATTTTCAAATGCGGATTCAGATGGAGAGAATGTCTTCCGAGGTGCAAATCTAATTCTAGTACACCTAGGACATGCCAAAAGAAGAATCGGGATAGCTTTACATACCTTTTACGCACTTTACGCCTTCCCAGGTTCACTTCTCGTTTCGTCCAAAATCTGCAAATGGTCACATTTACCAAATGTTAACCATAAGGCTTTAGGCTTAAATCTCAAATCAACACTTTTCTACAGAAATTTGGGCAGCATTTCCCCTATACATATAGCACCCCCGAGAATTCAACTCGGCCTAAATAATCATCAACAACCCAACAACAACACTAACAACAACAACAACACAACTAGCCTTCTTTCCGACATAATGTCATAAACTTCATTCCCACTTCATATTCTCAAATCAATATCAACATTCTCGTATTCATTACTAATCAAGATCATTACAATAAAATTCGGAAGCATTTCATATCATTTCTACAAAATATTCACAAGATATACCAAATATACAAACTTTCCACCAAAGTCATAATTCCTCCAAAACTTCTAATCTTTAACAAACATTTTCATAACATGTTTCCATCTTCCAAGTTCATCAACAATCATCATAATTTACACCTTAACAACTTCATTTCCATAATTTCATAAAATCATACTAAAATGGCATAAGCTTCTACATTCCATTTCAATGCAAACTTACATCATTTCACCTTCATTTACATTGCAAAGATCACAACAACAAAACTAACATATTAAACAACATTAATTCATTTCCATTTCAATTTCAATACACCACTCGGCCAACACATACATTTCCAACTTCAACCAAATTCATTCAACTTTCATTCTCAATATGAATTCCATCATACTCACAACTAGAATACAACATAAATTCAACTCACCATAGGTATACAACATTTATACACACATGGCTACATGCCAACTTATATACCTACTTTGTAAACTTTCATATTTCCATACTTTCTACTCATTTCTACATACTACAACACAAACAAACCTTCATAACATAATAACATGGAATGAATTCTTACCTTTTTCTCCAATCTTCTTCACTTAACCAAAGTGCGGAAACGATGAAACGAATGAACCATCTTCCGAAATAATTATACCACGTTGTAGAGGGTACTTGAATTGGTAGGAATACTACAAGAAAATAATTTTTGGAACAAAATTTAAGGTACCTAATTTCCATAGGTCTTGGCCGAAATGGCCCTTAGTTTTTGTTCTTGTTTGTCTTGTTTTTCTACTTGTTAATTTCATGAACCTTCTAAAGGATAAAGGCTACTTATAATTAATTGGCACATGGAAAATATTCATTAATTTGGTGGTCTTGGGCCTATGATGGCCGGCCACCCCTTCTCTTTTGGGCTTGATTTTTTTTTCATTTTTCTTGGGCCAACCCGGTTGGTCCCGAATTGGGCATAGCCCACTGACCTTTCGACCTTAAAACGTCCATATCTCCTTGTACCGACGTCACCTAGGAACCCACGACCTATGGTTGGAAAGCTAATTCAATTATCTATAACTTATATCTCTTGGTATTTTTCCAAATTCCAAACTTATAATACCGTTTTTGCCCCTCAAAGTCAGGTCACCCGAAAACGTTTTCTTAAAAATATTCGTTTGGAGGGCTTCCACTTTGATTTGGACCAAGGGTACTTCATGAGTTGTGTTTAACTTTGCATATGTGATTCATATGACTTTTCAGATGTTCCAAAAAAAAAAATCTCGGTGTGTGGGCCCCACCCCAGCAGATACTCCGAGGTTCAAAAATACGGGATATAACAGTTTGAATGTGTTGTAGTGTGAAGGAATGAATGAACAACCATGGGAATTGTGTGTTGAAGAGCTGGCCGAAAATGGACTATTTTGTGTGTCAAGGAATGAATTAATTTTGTTTAGTATGTTTGGGTTGTTGTGTTGTAGATTCTATGTTATAAAATGAAGGCTTAATGGTTCAAAGTGAGGTTGAAATCATGTGGGCTGTTTTGGTACTTGATGTAATCTTAATATGGTTTCATGTATTTGTAAGACTAATGTTGTTAAATTATGGATTGTTAGTGTAGTTGATGAATTTGGAAGAAAAAAGAAATGTATTGTTGATGTTTTCTTGGACTTGGAAGGTTTCGGATTTGCTTGTGTATTGGATGGTCTGATTTGAACATTTTGTGGGTTTTCCGAAGTGTTTTTTGAATCTTGTTTAAGTGTTTTGGATTAGTACTTGAGTGTACGAATATTGATGTTGGTTCGATCGTATGCGGTTGATTTGAATGAAAACGGAATATTGTCGAATTGTATATAAAAGAGCTACTAATGTTAAAATGCGTTTTGAACCTCTTATTGATGTTGTTGGTATTGTTGTTGGTTTGGCCGGGTTGAATTCCCGGATTGTTGTTGTTGAATTGGGCCGAGCCATATTCTCGGGGTTGGTACATTTACAGGGGAGATGCTGTCGAAATTCTGGCAGAATATAAATGAATGTGTTTGAAAGATTAGGGCAAGTATGTGACAACGAATCTAATGAATGGATGAATCCTCTTGAATGTAGATTAACAAGTTGGAGGCACAAGCGTAACTAGTTGGTCGCGGCGCAGGTATGTAAGGCTTACCCTTTCATTCTCTGGCATGTCCTAGAGCCAAGTAAGGTATGATGTGATATGCTGCTTTGGGGTAACTCTGTTCTGTGATTCTGAGACTGGTTATGATTCTAAGTCACTTCTTGATCTGAGTTTATGATTCTGGCTCACCCTCGGATATACGTAATTGGATATAAGTACTTGATATAAGCATCCTGATATTCGTATTTTGATTTAAATATTCTGACGTGAGTATTTTGATATAAATATTTTGATATAAGTGTTTTAATGTTAGTCCTTGATATAAGTATTTCGATATGAGTAATTTGATATAAGAAATCTGACGTAAGTGCTTTGATATAAGTGTCCGGATGAAGTATTATGATATGAGTCTTCTGAAATAAGTAGTCGACATAAGCATTCTGAAACATGATTTCTGATGTAAGTGTTCTATTATCAGTAATTTACTATGAGTATTCTGATATAAGTACTGTGATGTGAGTATCCAATATGAATGTTCTCTGTAAGCTTTAGCGTCTCTAACTTTTGTTTATGACATCGGACTGTTTAGAAGTGTCCGAAGAGGTTCCGGTACCAAAAACGTTCATGGTCTTTCTGTATGTACATAGGGTTCCAAAATCTCTATTTGATCTAATTCGTAAGGACATCTGAAGGTGTCTGATATGACTATGACTCTGATTCCCCGAAAAAGGCTTCTGTACTTCGAACGCACGTAACTTTCTCATACTACGTCGGATTCACCTGAAATCTGTTCCGAGCCCCCAGGTATCGGTAGGTATATTGGTCTGTCGAGTCTTTATTCCTATGCATGTGGTTTCTCACGACTCTGCTCGTGCATGACTCAATGTATCTTTCACTGCGTCCCGGGCCAGGTTCTGTTATGTCCTCGTGTGTCCGCTACGATATGATTCACTGCGTCCCGGGCTAGGTTCTGTTATTGTGCGCATTCCCCTGCATTGTTCACCGCGTCCCTCATAGGGGGGTCGGGCTCTATTATATGGTATGATGATATGATGATATGGGGTGGTGGCCAGGATGGCATATGATCTGTCTGTTCACCGCGTCCCGTACTAGAGGGCCGGGCTCTGTTACCGCACCCCTCACTGGAGGGTCGGGTTCGGATATATGCATATATGATATATGAATTTGATATATGATGATTCTATTTACCGCGTCCCTTATCACAGGGTCGGGTTCTGTTATACGCATATGTGACATACGATTCTGAGTATTCTGTATGTTCTGACATCATCTGAGTATTCTGTACGTTCTGTATTCCGTCCGATATATGACATTATCTGAGTAATCTGTACGTTCTGTATTCCATCCGATATACAACATTATCTGAGTAATGTGTACGTTCTGTATTCCGTCCAATATACAACATTATCTCAGTAATCTGTACGTTCTATATTCCGTCCGATATATGACATTATCTGAGTATTCTGTATGTTCTGCATTCCGTCCGATATATGACATCATCTGAGTATTCAGTACGTTTTATACTCCGTCTGACGTATGACCTTATCTGTGCGTTCTGTACGTGCCACACTCCTCCTGACATCTGGTATCGGTATGCACAGATAAGGTCATACGTCAGACGGAGTATAAAACGTACTGAATACTCAGATGATGTCATATATCGGACGGAATGCAGAACATACAGAATACTCAGATAATGTCATATATCGGACGGAATATAGAACGTACAGATTACTGAGATAATGTCGTATATTGGACGGAATGCAGAACATACAGAATACTCAGAGTACTTATATCAGAATACTCATAGTAAATTACTAATAATAGAACACTTACATCAGAAATCATGTTTCAGAATGCTTATGTCGACTACTTATTTCAGAAGACTCATATCATAATACTTCATCCGGACACTTATATCAAAGCGCTTACGTCAGATTTCTTATATCAAATTACTCATATCGATCTGGGTCTGGGAATTGCAAGGATAGAACGGGTTACAGAAATGTCTCGGAATCTGTGAGACCTTGATCTGCTCCGGATCAGGTAATAAAGGTTATAAGGGAAAGTGGACGCGATTATATCGGCCCTAAGGCACCGAAATCCATCAAAGTTTCGAGGTTAAGCGTGCTCAGGCGGGGGCAATTTCATGATGGGTGACCCCCTGGGAAGTTTTCTAAAAATTTTGTAAAATTCAGATGTGAGCAGCAGGTTAGGAGCTGGAGTAATCCAAGAGAAATTTAATGTATACGGAATGGTTGGGAAACCATACGAGGTAACATAGAATGCGATAGGCTAGACTAGAAAAGAGACAGAAAGTGCAGTGCAGTTTTGGAATTTGGATAGGCTTGAATAGCGTCTGAAGGTAATTTGCGGGTCAGTTGATACTAATTATATGTGTATATGTATATGAACATGAATGGTATATCCTATGTCAGGATATCGACGAAAAATGAAAGGAAAAGTCATGATAAGGAATTTTGCTATGTTGTGCACGGAGTTGAAAAGAAGAATCGTTGCCATATAAGGAGCCCTAAAAGGGGAGGGGGGGGGGAGACCATATAATATTAGACCATATTATACTTGGCCAAAAAGAGACCACTATATTCTCAAATACCAGAAGGGAAACCTATGACATAAACTGAGGATTTGTGTAAAGGCCAAGGAGAATAAGGTAAAGGATAAGGAATGAGCATAAAGAAAAGAACGACCATAAAACGGGACCCTCCCGAAGTACTATAATACCCCATAAGGTCAGTTGAACATTCGAGGACGAATGTTCTAAAGGGGGGGAGGATGTTATATCCCGTACTTGGTACGTTGGAATATTCTAAGTCGATTGCGACAAGTTAAGGATAAGGTTGTAAATTTTTTCGATTTTTGTTAAAAGTGCATAAGTTGCATATTCATCTTTTCATTGGCATGGAGTGTTAAGGATAAAATTGGAATAAGAAAAATTTGGGGTCAAAAGTGAATTATGGAAAGTTAGGCATTTTATGAAAAATTAAGGGCTAGAAGTGAAATTATGGAAACTTAAATTCATGAAAATGGCCATATGTGGCCATGTGTGAGGTGTGGGCCATAGGGCCACATGTGAAAACTCTATATGGACACAAAGGATGAAAGCTTAAGTCATCTCTATTATTTTCATCTCTTGGGCATAATCTAGAAAAATTGAGAAAGTTTGGTGGAAGACTAAGTGGCATGTGACCACCATGTGCCTATTCTATATATATATATATATATATATATATATATATATATATATATATATATATATGCAAGTCATGAAGGGCAAGACACTTCACCATTTCATATCCTAGAAGTTTCAAGAAATATGAAGGAAAAGAAAAAAAAAAAGAGGAGAAAAACGGCTAGGAGGGGGGGGGGGGGGGGCTGGCCGAACCAGCCCCATAAAATGGTCATGAAAAAAAATTGTTCCTTCTAGCTATCATATCAATTAGAAGGTCCTCATCAACGTGGAGCGGTTGTTGGAGCAAGAAAATCGTTCGTTGTGGTTATGAACAAGTCTAGACGATTAGAAAGGTTGAAGGAAAAAGGTGAGGTTTGATTTTCTTTATGTGTTTTATGGATGGTTTGCACATGTTGTGGTATGTGGAAATGAAAGCAATTAATGAAATTATGCATGTGGAAGTGTTGGCCGTATGTATGTAGTAGTGTGTAGGAATGAAGAATGAATTGTATTTAGCATGTTTGAATGTGTTGTAGTGTGAAGGAATGAATGAACAACCATGGGAATTGTGTGTTGAAGGGCTGGCCGAAAATGGACTGTTTTGTGTGTCAAGGAATGAATTAATTTTATTTAGTATGTTTGGGTTGTTTTGTTGTAGATTCTATGTTATAAAATGAAGGCTTAATGGTTCAAAGTGAGGTTGAAATCATGTGGGCTGTTTTGGTACTTGATGTAATCTTAATATGATTTCTTGTATTTGTAAGACTAATGTTGTTAAATTATGGATTGTTAGTGTGGTTGATGAATTTGGAAGAAAAGAAATGTATTGTTGATGTTTTCTTGGACTTGGAAGGTTTCGGATTTGCTTGTGTATTGGATGGGCTGATTTGAACATTTTGTGGGTTGTCCGAAGTGTTTTTTGAATCTTGTTTAAGTGTTTTGGATTAGTACTTGAGTGTACGAATATTGATGTTGGTTCGATCGTATGCGGTTGATTTGAATGAAAACGGAATATTATCGAATTGTATATAAAACAGCTACAAATGTTAGAATGTGTTTTGAACCTCTTATTGATGCTGTTGGTATTGTTGTTGGTTTGGCCGGGTTGAATTCCCGAATTGTTGTTGTTGAATTGGGCCGAGCCATATTCTCGGGGTTGGTACATTTACACGGGAGATGCTGTCGAAATTCCGGCAAAATATAAATGAATGTGTTTGAAAGATTAGGGCAGGTTTGTGACAACGAATCTAATGAATGGATGAATCCTCTTGAATGTAGATTAACAAGTTGGAGGCACAAGCGTAACTAGTTGGTCGCGGCGCAGGTATGTAAGGCTTACCCTTTCATTCTCTGGCATGTCCTAGAGCCAAGTAAGGTATGATGTGATATGCTGCTTTGGGGTAACTCTGTTCTGTGATTCTGAGACTGGTTATGATTCGAAGTCACTTCTTGATCTGAGTTTATGATTCTGGCTCACCCTCGGATATAAGTAATTGGATATAAGTACTTGATATAAGCATCTTGATATTCGTATTTTGATTTAAATATTCTGACGTGAGTATTTTGATATAAATATTTTGATATAAGTGTTTTAATGTTAGTCCTTGATATAAGTATTTCGATATGAGTAATTTGATATAAGAAATCTGACGTAAGCGCTTTGATATAAGTGTCCGGATGAAGTATTATGATATGAGTCTTCTGAAATAAGTAGTCGACATAAGCATTCTGAAACATGATTTCTGATCTAAGTGTTCTATTATTAGTAATTTACTATGAGTATTCTGATATAAGTACTCTGAGTATTCTGTATGTTCTGCATTCCGTCCAATATACGACATTATCTCAGTAATCTGTACGTTCTATATTCCGTCCGATATATGACATTATCTGAGTATTCTGTATGTTCTGCATTCCGTCCGATATATGACATCATCTGAGTATTCAGTACGTTTTATACTCCGTCTGACGTATGACCTTATCTGTGCGTTCTGTACGTGCCACACTCCTCCTGACATCTGGTATCGGTATGTGCGATCTGGGTCTGGGAATTAAGTATGTCGACATTCTGTATGCTCTGTATGATTTTGTTATGCTTTGTATGGTCTGTGTCGGTCTGTATGGTCGGTATTGGTCTGTATGAACTGTGTCTGAGAAGCAAGTAATTTGGTAATCTGGATAACATGCGTACTCTTGGTACTGTTTGTTTCGATTATGGTTCTGCTTTCTGTATTCTATGCCTTACATACTGAGTACATATTCCGTACTGACCACTGTTCCTTGGGTGCAGCGTTTCATGCCGCGCAGGTACTCCCAGACGAGATAAGGACACTATAAAAGATATTTCAGCAGTGGTGGTGAACTCCAATTGCTCCTGGAGGACTGCCGAGTCAGGGTTTGGTATGCGTGTTATGGTTTCTGTATGATGTTAGAGACTTTGCAGACAGCGTCGTGGGTATGGTGTGTCAGTCTGTAAGCGGCTCCATCAGCCGATATGTTGGTCTGTGTTGTGTATTGAATTGTGTATGACTATAGATTTGTTCGCTTGGAAGATTCGAGAAGGAATATTTCAAAAAAAAAAAAATTACTATGTATTTTACATGATTTGGTTTAAAAAGTTTGACGTAATTTTATGTACAGCAAGCGTCAGAGGGTTCGCTCGGCCCTAAGTAAGGGTCGGGTGCCCATCACACCCTAGTAAGGTCGGGGTGTGACAAAGTGGTATCAGAGCAGGTCGGTCTAAGGGTTGTCTGCAAAGTCGTGCCCGGTAGAGTCTTGTTTATGGGTGTGTAGCGCGCCACACTTATAAACAGGAGGCTACGGGGTATCTAGGAATTGTTGACCTTCTTTGTGCCATAGATCGTGCGATAGAGCCCCGATATAGGGAAACGAGACCCCAAATGTAAGCCTTACATACGTTGGGAAAAAGGTGAATAATGATATGGAGGGCTACGGAGGTAAGTTTTGACATGTTCGTTCTGCTATCATAAACCGGAAGCCCTGTACGACAGTGATTTGGTATGATATGATATGATCCTATACGAAATGACACGACGCGATATGATACGATATGATATAATGCGATACGATATGATATGATATAACAAGACATGATATGACATAATATGACATGATATTGTCTGATATGAGGTAATATGATATGATACGATGTGAAACGATATATAAAGGCCCTGGCCGGCTGGAACATGTTATATATATGTACGATCCGTGAGATGTTGTTGATATTTGTAGTGTGTGAGTGAATTCCGAATAGTAAGGGTTGGAAAAGGGTAAAATGGTAATTGCAAGGATAGAACGGGTTACAGAAATGTCTCGTAATCTGTGAGACCTTGATCTGCTCCGGATCAGGTAATAAAGGTTATAAGGGAAAGTGGACGCGATTATATCGGCCCTAAGGCACCGAAATCCATCAAAGTTTCGAGGTTAAGCGTGCTCAGGCGGGGGCAATTTCATGATGGGTGACCCCCTGGGAAGTTTTCTAAAAATTTTGTAAAATTCAGATGTGAGCAGCAGGTTAGGAGCTGGAGTAATCCAAGAGAAATTTAATGTATACGGAATGGTTGGGAAACCATACGAGGTCACATAGAATGCGACAGGCTAGACTAGAAAAGAGACAGAAAGTGCAGTGCAGTTTTGGAATTTGGATAGGCTTGAATAGCGTCTGAAGGTAATTTGCGGGTCAGTTGATACTAATTATATGTGTATATGTATATGAACATGAATGGTATCTCCTATGTCAGGATATCGACGAAAAATGAAAGGAAAACTCATGATAAGGAATTTTGCTATGTTGTGCACGGAGTTGAAAAGAAGAATCGTTGGCATATAAGGAGCCCTAAAAGGGGAGGGGGGGGGGGGGAGACCATATATTATTAGACCATATTATACTTGGCCAAAAAGAGACCACTATATTCTCAAATACCAGAAGGGAAAGCTATGACATAAACTGAGGATTTGTGTAAAGGCCAAGGAGAATAAGGTAAAGGATAAGGAATGAGCATAAAGAAAAGAACGACCATAAAACGGGATCCTCCAAAAGTACTATAATACCCCATAAGGTCAGTTGAACATTCGAGGACGAATGTTCTAAAGGGGGGGAGGATGTTATATCCCGTACTTGGTACGTTAGAATATTCTAAGTCGATTGCGACAAGTTAAGGATAAGGTTGTAAATTTTTTCGATTTTTGTTAAAAGTGCATAAGTTGCATATTCATCTTTTTATTGGCATGGAGTGTTAAGGATAAAATTGGAATAAGAAAAATTTGGGGTCAAAAGTGAATTATGGAAAGTTAGGCATTTTATGAAAAATTAAGGGCTAGAAGTGAAATTATGGAAACTTAAATTCATGAAAATGGCCATATGTGGCCATGTGTGAGGTGTGGGCCATAGGGCCACATGTGAAAACTCTATATGGACACAAAGGATGAAAGCTTAAGTCATCTCTATTATTTTCATCTCTTGGGCATAATCTAGAAAAATTGAGAAAGTTTGGTGGAAGACTAAGTGGCATGTGACCACCATGTGCCTATTCTATATATATATATATATATGCAAGTCATGAAGGGCAAGACACTTCACCATTTCATATCCTAGAAGTTTCAAGAAATATGAAGGAAAAGAAAAAAAAAAAAAAGAGGAGAAAAACGGCTAGGAGGGGGGGGGGGAGGGGGGCTGGCCGAACCAGCCCCATAAAATGGTCATGAAAAAAAATTGTTCCTTCTAGCTCTCATATCAATTAGAAGGTCCTCATCAACGTGGAACGGTTGTTGGAGCAAGAAAATCGTTCGTTGTGGTTATGAACAAGTCTAGCCGATTAGAAAGGTTGAAGGAAAAAGGTGAGGTTTGATTTTCTTTATGTGTTTTATGGATGGTTTGCACATGTTGTGGTATGTGGAAATGAAAGCAATTAATGAAATTATGCATGTGGAAGTGTTGGACGTATGTATGTAGTAGTGTGTAGGAATGAAGAATGAATTGTATTTAGCATGTTTGAATGTGTTGTAGTGTGAAGGAATGAATGAACAACCATGGGAATTGTGTGTTGAAGGGATGGCCGAAAATGGACTGTTTTGTGTGTCAAGGAATGAATTAATTTTATTTAGTATGTTTGGGTTGTTGTGTTGTAGATTCTATGTTATAAAATGAAGGCTTAATGGTTCAAAGTGAGGTTGAAATCATGTGGGCTGTTTTGGTACTTGATGTAATCTTAATATGGTTTCTTGTATTTGTAAGACTAATGTTGTTAAATTATGGATTGTTAGTGTAGTTGATGAATTTGGAAGAAAAGAAATGTATTGTTGATGTTTTCTTGGACTTGGAAGGTTTCGGATTTGCTTGTGTATTGGATGGGCTGATTTGAACATTTTGTGGGTTCTCCGAAGTGTTTTTTGAATCTTGTTTAAGTGTTTTGGATTAGTACTTGAGTGTACGAATATTGATGTTGGTTCGATCGTATGCGGTTGATTTGAATGAAAACGGAATATTATCGAATTGTATATAAAAGAGCTACTAATGTTAGAATGTGTTTTGAACCTCTTATTGATGTTGTTGGTATTGTTGTTGGTTTGGCCGGGTTGAATTCCCAGATTGTTGTTGTTGAATTGGGCCGAGCCATATTCTCGGGGTTGGTACATTTACAGGGGAGATGCTGTCGAAATTCCGACAGAACATAAATGAATGTGTTTGAAAGATTAGGGCAAGTATGTGACAACGAATCTAATGAATGGATGAATCCTCTTGAATGTAGATTAACAAGTTGGAGGCACAAGCGTAACTAGTTGGTCGCGGCGCAGGTATGTAAGGCTTACCCTTTCATTCTCTGGCATGTCCTAGAGCCAAGTAAGGTATGATGTGATATGCTGCTTTGGGGTTACTCTGTTCTATGATTCTGAGACTAGTTATGATTCTAAGTCACTTCTTGATCTGAGTTTATGATTCTGGCTCACCCTCGGATATAAGTAACTAGATATAAGTACTTGATATAAGCATCCTGATATTCGTATTTTGATTTAAATATTCTGACGTGAGTATTTTGATATAAATATTTTGATATAAGTGTTTTAATGTTAGTCCTTGATATAAGTATTTCGATATGAGTAATTTGATATAAGAAATCTGACGTAAGTGCTTTGATATAAGTGTCCGGATGAAGTATTATGATATGAGTCTTCTGAAATAAGTAGTCGACATAAGCATTCTGAAACATGATTTCTGATGTAAGTGTTCTATTATCAGTAATTTACTATGAGTATTCTGATATAAGTACTCTGATGTGAGTATCCAATATGAATGTTCTCTGTAAGCTTTAGCTTCTCTAACTTTTGTTTATGACATCGGACTGTTTGGAAGTGTCCGAAGAGGTTCCGGTACCAAAAACGTTCATGGTCTTTCTGTATGTACATAGGGTTCCAAAATCTCTATTTGATCAGATTCGTAAGGACATCTGAAGGTGTCTGATATGACTATGACTCTGATTCCTCGAAAAAGGCTTCTGAAAGGCTTATAAAGCGTTCTGTACTTCGAACGCACGTAACTTTCTCATACTACGTCGGATTGACTTGAAATCTGTTCCGAGCCCCCAGGTATCGGTAGGTATATTGGTCTGTCGAGTCTTGATCCCTATGCATGTGGTTTCTAACGACTCTGCTCGTGCATGACTCAATGTATCTTTCACTGCGTCCCGGGCCAGGTTCTGTTATGTCCTCGTGTGTCCGCTACGATATGATTCACTGCGTCCCGGGCCAGGTTCTGTTATTGTGCGCATTCCCCTGCATTGTTCACCGCGTCCCTCATAGGCGGGCCGGGCTCTGTTATATGGTATGATGATATGATGATATGGGGTGGTGGCCAGGATGACATATGATCTGTCTGTTCACCGCGTCCCGTACTAGAGGGCCGGGCTCTGTTACCGCACCCCTCACTGGAGGGTCGGGTTCTGATATAAGCATATATGATATATGAATTTGATATATGATGATTCTGTTTACCGCGTCCCTTATCACAGGGTCGGGTTTTGTTATACGCATATGTGACATACGATTCTGAGTATTCTGTATGTTCTGACATCATCTGAGTATTCTGTACGTTCTGTATTCCGTCCGATATACGACATTATCTGAGTAATCTGTACGTTCTGTATTCCGTCCGATATACGACATTATCTGAGTAATCTGTACGTTTTATATTCCGTCCGATATATGACATTATCTGAGTATTCTGTATGTTCTGCATTTCGTCCGATATATGACATCATCTGAGTATTCAGTACGTTCTGTACTCCGTCTGACGTATGACCTTATCTGTGCGTTCTGTGCGTGCCACACTCCTCCTGACATCTGGTATCGGTATGTGCGATCTGGGTCTGGGAATTAAGTATGTCGGCATTCTGTATGCTCTGTATGATTTTGTTATGCTTTGTATGGTCTGTGTCGGTCTGTATGGTCGGTATTGGTCTGTATGAACTGTGTCTGAGAAGCAAGTAATTTGGTAATCTGGATAACATGCATACTCTTGGTACTGTTTGTTTCGATTATGGTTCTGCTTTCTGTATTCAATGCCTTACATACTCAGTACATATTCCGTACTGACCCCTGTTCCTTGGGTGCTGCGTTTCATGCCGCGCAGGTACTCCCAGACGAGATAAGGACACTATAAAAGATATTTCAGCAGTGGTGGTGAACTCCAATTGCTCCTGGAGGACTGCCGAGTCAGGGTTTGGTATGCGTGTTATGGTTTCTGTATGATGTTAGAGACTTTGCAGACAGCGTCGTGGGTATGGTGTGTCAGTCTGTAAGCGGCTCCATCAGCCGATATGTTGGTCTGTGTTGTGTATTGAATTGTGTATGACTATAGATTTGTTCGCTTGGAAGATTCGAGAAGGAATATTTCAAAAAAAAAAAAATTACTATGTATTTTACATGATTTGGTTTAAAAATTTTGACGTAATTTTATGTACAGCAAGCGTCAGAGGGTTCGCTCGGCCCTAAGTAAGGGTCGGGTGCCCATCACACCCTAGTAAGGTCGGGGTGTGACAAAGTGGTATCAGAGCAGGTCGGTCTAAGGGTTGTCTACAAAGTCGTGCCCGGTAGAGTCTTGTTTATGGGTGTGTAGCGCGCCACACTTATAAACAGGAGGCTACGGGGTATCTAGGAATTGTTGACCTTCTTTGTGCCATAGATCGTGCGATAGAGCCCCGATATAGGGAAACGAGACCCCAAATGTAAGCCTTACATACGTTGGGAAAAAGGTGAATAATGATATGGAGGGCCACGGAGGTAAGTTTTGACATGTTCGTTCTGCTATCATAAACCGGAAGCCCTGTACGACAGTGATTTGGTATGATATGATATGATCCCATACGAAATGACACGACGCGATATGATACGATATGATATGATGCGATACGATATGATATGATATAACAAGACATGATATGACATAATATGACATGATATGGTCTGATATGAGGTAATATGATATGATACGATGTGAAACGATATATAAAGGCCCTGGCCGGCTGGAACATGTTATATATATGTACGATCCGTGAGATGTTGTTGATATTTGTAGTGTGTGAGTGAATTCCGAATAGTAAGGGTTGGAAAAGGGTAAAATGGTAATTGCAAGGAAAGAACGGGTTACAGAAATGTCTCGGAATCTGTGAGACCTTGATCTGCTCCGGATCAGGTAATAAAGGTTATAAGGGAAAGTGGACGCGATTATATCGGCCCTAAGGCACCGAAATCCATCAAAGTTTCGAGGTTAAGCGTGCTCAGGCGGGGGCAATTTCATGATGGGTGACCCCCTGGGAAGTTTTCTAAAAATTTTGTAAAATTCAGATGTGAGCAGCAGGTTAGGAGCTGGAGTAATCCAAGAGAAATTTAATGTATACGGAATGGTTGGGAAACCATACGAGGTAACATAGAATGCGATAGGCTAGACTAGAAAAGAGACAGAAAGTGCAGTGCAGTTTTGGAATTTGGATAGGCTTGAATAGCGTCTGAAGGTAATTTGCGGGTCAGTTGATACTAATTATATGTGTATATGTATATGAACATGAATGGTATATCCTATGTCAGGATATCGACGAAAAATGAAAGGAAAAGTCATGATAAGGAATTTTGCTATGTTGTGCACGGAGTTGAAAAGAAGAATCGTTGCCATATAAGGAGCCCTAAAAGGGGAGGGGGGGGGGGGGAGACCATATAATATTAGACCATATTATACTTGGCCAAAAAGAGACCACTATATTCTCAAATACCAGAAGGGAAACCTATGACATAAACTGAGGATTTGTGTAAAGGCCAAGGAGAATAAGGTAAAGGATAAGGAATGAGCATAAAGAAAAGAACGACCATAAAACGGGACCCTCCCGAAGTACTATAATACCCCATAAGGTCAGTTGAACATTCGAGGACGAATGTTCTAAAGGGGGGGAGGATGTTATATCCCGTACTTGGTACGTTGGAATATTCTAAGTCGATTGCGACAAGTTAAGGATAAGGTTGTAAATTTTTTCGATTTTTGTTAAAAGTGCATAAGTTGCATATTCATCTTTTCATTGGCATGGAGTGTTAAGGATAAAATTGGAAAAAGAAAAATTTGGGGTCAAAAGTGAATTATGGAAAGTTAGGCATTTTATGAAAAATTAAGGGCTAGAAGTGAAATTATGGAAACTTAAATTCATGAAAATGGCCATATGTGGCCATGTGTGAGGTGTGGGCCATAGGGCCACATGTGAAAACTCTATATGGACACAAAGGATGAAAGCTTAAGTCATCTCTATTATTTTCATCTCTTGGGCATAATCTAGAAAAATTGAGAAAGTTTGGTGGAAGACTAAGTGGCATGTGACCACCATGTGCCTATTCTATATATATATATATATATATATATATATATGCAAGTCATGAAGGGCAAGACACTTCACCATTTCATATCCTAGAAGTTTCAAGAAATATGAAGGAAAAGAAAAAAAAAAAAGAGGAGAAAAACGGCTAGGAGGGGGGGGGGGGGGGGGGCTGGCCGAACCAGCCCCATAAAATGGTCATGAAAAAAAATTGTTCCTTCTAGCTATCATATCAATTAGAAGGTCCTCATCAACGTGGAGCGGTTGTTGGAGCAAGAAAATCGTTCGTTGTGGTTATGAACAAGTCTAGCCGATTAGAAAGGCTGAAGGAAAAAGGTGAGGTTTGATTTTCTTTATGTGTTTTATGGATGGTTTGCACATGTTGTGGTATGTGGAAATGAAAGCAATTAATGAAATTATGCATGTGGAAGTGTTGGCCGTATGTATGTAGTAGTGTGTAGGAATGAAGAATGAATTGTATTTAGCATGTTTGAATGTGTTGTAGTGTGAAGGAATGAATGAACAACCATGGGAATTGTGTGTTGAAGGGCTGGCCGAAAATGGACTGTTTTGTGTGTCAAGGAATGAATTAATTTTATTTAGTATGTTTGGGTTGTTTTGTTGTAGATTCTATGTTATAAAATGAAGGCTTAATGGTTCAAAGTGAGGTTGAAATCATGTGGGCTGTTTTGGTACTTGATGTAATCTTAATATGATTTCTTGTATTTGTAAGACTAATGTTGTTAAATTATGGATTGTTAGTGTGGTTGATGAATTTGGAAGAAAAGAAATGTATTGTTGATGTTTTCTTGGACTTGGAAGGTTTCGGATTTGCTTGTGTATTGGATGGGCTGATTTGAACATTTTGTGGGTTGTCCGAAGTGTTTTTTGAATCTTGTTTAAGTGTTTTGGATTAGTACTTGAGTGTACGAATATTGATGTTGGTTCGATCGTATGCGGTTGATTTGAATGAAAACGGAATATTATCGAATTGTATATAAAAGAGCTACAAATGTTAGAATGTGTTTTGAACCTCTTATTGATGCTGTTGGTATTGTTGTTGGTTTGGCCGGGTTGAATTCCTGAATTGTTGTTGTTGAATTGGGCCGAGCCATATTCTCGGGGTTGGTACATTTACACGGGAGATGCTGTCGAAATTCCGGCAAAATATAAATGAATGTGTTTGAAAGATTAGGGCAGGTATGTGACAACGAATCTAATGAATGGATGAATCCTCTTGAATGTAGATTAACAAGTTGGAGGCACAAGCGTAACTAGTTAGTCGCGGCGCAGGTATGTAAGGCTTACCCTTTCATTCTCTGGCATGTCCTAGAGCCAAGTAAGGTATGATGTGATAGGCTGCTTTGGGGTAACTCTGTTCTGTGATTCTGAGACTGGTTATGATTCGAAGTCACTTCTTGATCTGAGTTTATGATTCTGGCTCACCCTCGGATATAAGTAATTGGATATAAGTACTTGATATAAGCATCTTGATATTCGTATTTTGATTTAAATATTCTGACGTGAGTATTTTGATATAAATATTTTGATATAAGTGTTTTAATGTTAGTCCTTGATATAAGTATTTCGATATGAGTAATTTGATATAAGAAATCTGACGTAAGCGCTTTGATATAAGTGTCCGGATGAAGTATTATGATATGAGTCTTCTGAAATAAGTAGTCGACATAAGCATTCTGAAACATGATTTCTGATGTAAGTGTTCTATTATTAGTAATTTACTATGAGTATTCTGATATAAGTACTCTGATGTGAGTATCCAATATGAATGTTCTCTGTAAGCTTTAGCTTCTCTAACTTTTGTTTATGACATCGGACTGTTTAGAAGTGTCCGAAGAGGTTCCGGTACCAAAAACGTTCATGGTCTTTCTGTATGTACATAGGGTTCCAAAATCTCTATTTGATCTGATTCGTAAGGACATCTGAAGGTGTCTGATATGACTATGACTCTGATTCCCCGAAAAAGGCTTCTGAAAGGCTTATAAAGCGTTTTGTACTTCGAACGCAGGTAACTTTCTCATACTACGTCGGATTGACCTGAAATCTGTTCCGAGCCCCCAGGTATCGGTAGGTATATTGGTCTGTCGAGTCTTGATTCCTATGCACGTGGTTTCTCACGACTCTGCTCGTGCATGACTCAATGTATCTTTCACTGCGTCCCGGGACAGGTTCTGTTATGTCCTCGTGTGACCGCTACGATATGATTCACTGCGTCCCGGGCCAGGTTCTGTTATTGTGCGCATTCCCCTGCATTGTTCACCGCGTCCCTCATAGGCGGGCCGGGCTCTGTTATATGGTATGATGATATGATGATATGGGGTGGTGGCCAGGATGGCATATGATCTGTCTGTTCACCGCGTCCCGTACTAGAGGGCCGGGCTCTGTTACCGCACCCCTCACTGGAGGGTCGGGTTCTGATATATGCATATATGATATATGAATTTAATATATGAGGATTCTGTTTACCGCGTACCTTATCACAGGGTCGGGTTCTGTTATACGCATATGTGACATACGATTCTGAGTATTCTGTATGTTCTGACATCATCTGAGTATTCTGTACGTTCTGTATTCCGTCCGATATATGACATTATCTGAGTAATCTGTACGTTCTGTATTCCGTCCGATATACGACATTATCTCAGTAATCTGTACGTTCTGTATTCCGTCCGATATACGACATTATCTAAGTAATCTGTACGTTTTATATTCCGTCCGATATATGACATTATCTGAGTATTCTGTATGTTCTGCATTCCGTCCGATATATGACATCATCTGAGTATTCAGTACGTTCTGTACTCCGTCTGACGTATGACCTTATCTGTGCGTTCTGTACGTGCCACACTCCTCATGACATCTGGTATCGGTATGTGCGATCTGGGTCTGGGAATTAAGTATGTCGGCATTCTGTATGCTCTGTATGATTTTGTTATGCTTTGTGTGGTCTGTGTCGGTCTGTATGGTCGGTATTGGTCTGTATGAACTGTGTCTGAGAAGCAAGTAATTTGGTAATCTGGATAACATGCGTACTCTTGGTACTGTTTG
The DNA here is from genome assembly GCF_019175385.1 of Lycium barbarum. Lineage (NCBI taxonomy): Eukaryota > Viridiplantae > Streptophyta > Magnoliopsida > Solanales > Solanaceae > Lycium > Lycium barbarum. The sequence continues at coordinate 63,848,353 of NC_083338.1, read as the reverse complement.
TTTCGATTATGGTTCTGCTTTCTGTATTCTATGTCTTACATACTCAGTACATATTCCGTACTGACCCCTGTTCCGTGGCGGCTGCGTTTCATGCCGCGCAGGTACTCCCAGACGAGATAAGGACACTATAAAAGATATTTCAGCAGTGGTGGCGAACTCCAATTGCTCCTGGAGGACTGCCGAGTCAGGGTTTGGTATGCATGTTATGGTTTCTGTATGATGTTAGAGACTTTGCAGACAGCGTCGTGGGTATGGTGTGTCAGTCTGTAAGCGGCTCCATCAGACGATATGTTGGTCTGTGTTGCGTATTGAATTGTGTATGACTATAGATTTGTTCGCTTGGAAGATTCGAGAAGGAATATTTCTGAAAAGAATATTTCAAAAAAAAAAAAATTTACTATGTATTTTACCTGATTTGGTTTAAAACGTTTGACGTAATTTTATGTACAGCAAGCGTCAGAGGGTTCGCTCGGCCCTAAGTAATGGTCGGGTGCCCATCACACCCTAGTAAGGTCGGGGTGTGACACAGATGCACTTAGTCACAAGTCTATGGGCAGTTTGACCGACGTGCAGCCAGTGAAGAAGGAATTAGTAAGTGAAATTCATTAGTTAGCCAGCCTTGGAGTCCGTTTGGCCGATTCTGGAAATATTGGGGTTTCTGTCCGAGAAGTTGCTGAATCATCGATGATAGAAGAGGTAAAACAGCGTCAGTTCGAGGATCCTATTTTGGTACAGTACAGAGATGTGGCCCTTAATAAGGAAAAGACTCAGTTTGAAATTTCACCTGACGGGGTATTATTATATAGAGGCAGGTTATGTGTACCTGCCGTTGCAGGGCTGCGGCGACAGATTATAGGGGAAGCACATTATGCTCGGTATTCTGTTCATCCCGGATCCACTAAAATGTACCATGATCTCAGATGTTTATATTGGTGGGATGGTATGAAAAAAGATATTGCAAAGTTCGTTGCTCAGTGCCCAAATTGCCAGCAAGTTAAGATCGAGCATCAAAAGCCTGGCGGATTGTTGCAGGAAATGGAAATCCGAGCTTGGAAATGGGAAATAATCAATATGGATTTCATTACAGGTTTACCGCGCACTCCACGCAGGTATGATTCTATATGGGTTATTGTTGATAGACTGACGAAATCAGCCCATTTTCTTCCGGTCAGGACCACTTATTCGGCTGAGTATTATTCCCGGTCGTATATTAAAGAAATAGTAAGGCTTCACGGAGTTCCTATATCTATTATAACCGACAGAGGTGCTCAGTTTACAGCAAATTTCTGGAGGTCATTTCAGGAGAGATTAGGGACTCAGGTGAGTCTTAGCACCGCATTCCATCCTCAGTCTGACGGACAGGCCGAGCGTACTATGCAGACTCTGGGAGATATGCTACGGGCCTGTGTTATTGATTTCAGAGGTAGTTGGGATGATCATTTGCCGCTTATTGAATTTGCTTATAATAATAGTTATCATTCCAGCATCCACATGGCACCGCATGAAGCCTTATATGGTAGAAAGTGCAGATCACCGATTGGTTGGTTCGATGTGGGTGAAACAAAATTGATCGGGCCAGATATGATCCAGCAAGCAGTCGATAAGGTTAAACTTATTCGGGAACGGTTATTAGCAGCTCAGAGTCGACAAAAATCATATGCAAATAAACGACGTCGACCGTTAGAGTTCCAGATTGGTGACTTGGTATTCCTGAAAGTGTCGCCTATGAAAGGTGTAATGAGATTCGGTAGAAAAGGAAAGCTTAGTCCGCGATATATTGGGCCTTATCAGATTATTCTAAAGATAGGCGAGGTCGCCTACGAGCTAGACTTACCATTCGATCTGGAGGCAGTAGATCCGGTATTTCATGTGTCAATGCTCCGTAAATGTATTGGTGATCCTTCCAGGGTATTCCCCATAGAAGTTATTCAGGTAACGGAGGACTTGTCTTATGAAGAGCAGCCTGTAGCTATTTTGGATCGTCAGGTGAGGAGACTGCGTACCAAGGATGTACCTTCTGTTAAGGTCTTGTGGCGAAACAATAACAGAGAAGAAATGACTTGGGAAGCAGAGGACGAAACGAAGAAGAAGTATCCTCACCTGTTTCCTATGCCTACAGGTAATCTAAATTCCGTAACTGGTTATATTGATTAATGAATGATTTATATGTGTTGTCCATACAAAAAACCTCCCCCAAAATGCTTGTAAGACCTATAGGGATAATTTAACATTCGAGGACGAATGTTCTAAAGGGGGGGAGGATGTTATATCCCGTATTTTTGCATATTCGGAAAATTCGAAATAATTTTGACTTGTAAGAAATAAGTTCCAAATTTGATTTTTATTTAATATATATGTGTTGTTCATAAAGTGTTGATGTGGAATATGGAGGAAGGTCAAGGGCAAATAGGAAATTTTAGAAATTAGTTTCGGGAATTTCGAAATAAGACCCATAACTAATTGGGCTCAAAATTAATGAAAAAAAAAGAGAAAGAAAGGCCCAATCCACAAGGTGTGGCCGGCCATGGAGGAAAATATAGGGACAAAGCCCATAAAATTTTAAAATCCATGTATTAAAAAGGGAAGGGGCCACACTTAGACCATTCACTAGAAGCTTCAAGAGATAGAAAAAAAAAGAAGTGAGAGAGAGGAGCAAGAAGGCCATTCGGCCGTGTAGAAGGGAAAAACAAATTCTTGGTGCCTAAATCCTTGGTTCAAAAATTCATCTCTCCTTGAATTCCTACTAAGCTCGAGACCCTCTTCAACGTGATATTTTTAGGCAAGAAAGTACTTTTGTTGGCAAGCGGAAAAATTGGAAAAAAGGTAAAGATTCTACTCTTTTTGTCTTGGAAGATTATATATATATTGTAGTGTATGGAAATGAGTGTAAAGTATGGAATTTGTGTTTTGTGGGTGTGTGGGTGTGTGGCCGTGTGTGGGTATGGTGAAGGGGGGGGGGGGGAAGAATGAAATTTATTTAGTATGTTAAATTATGTTGTTGTGGCCTTGTGATGTAAATAGAAGAGTAATAGCTCAAGATTGGCATGAAATTGGTTGTTAAGTTGTTGTAGGAAATTATGTGATTTTATTATAGTTTTATGTAATTATGGGAATGGAGTTGTTAAGGTGCAAATTGTTGTTGTTGTTGATGAAATTGGAAGATAAAAATGTGTTGTGAATGTTGTGTCGAAGGTTGGAGGTTTCGGGTGAATTATAGTTTTTGGTTGGAATGTTGTATATTTTGTAGAATGGTATGAAATGCTTTTGAAATTGTATTTGAATGATCTTGAATTAGTAGCGAATATGTAAGTGTCGATATCGGCTTGAAAATTCGTAGTTGAATTGAATAATGATGAATATGTAGAAAGGAAGGTTCTAGTGTTGGAATGCGTTTTAAATTGGTTTTTGATGTTATTGGTATGGTTGTTGGTATCGTCGGTATGGTTGTTGATGAATTTGGCCGAGTTTAATTTTCGGGGATGTTGAATTTACAGGGGAGGTGCTGCCGAAATTTCTGTAGACAAGTACTAGTTAGAATTGAATTTCTAAGTACTTGTAGCTAATGTTTGGTAATTGATAATATATTGTAGATATTGGAGAGCCCGGGACTTGACTCCGGAATTGATTAGCGGGCGATTGAGGTATGTAGAGCCTACCTTTCTTTCTTTGGCATGACCGTTATGAAATAAACAAATGACATATATGTATGCTTGTAAAGACAATTCTATTCCTAGAGCCACTAGGATGGCCCATGTCTTTGATTGCCATGAACTATCCCATATGGTTTGATACATACTTGTGATGTCTGAAGTTCTAGTCGATACGTTTCCGGACGTTGTTGGAATAATATTTGATATGGCCAAAGTTTGGATATGTATATTTTGGATATGTGCATATGATTCTAAGGTTCCGTTTGAAGTGCTCTATAATGTTATTTGAAAGCTCCTTAATATGAATGATACTTAATTTTCTGAAAATGACCTATGAAGTGTTTTTCGAAAGTTTTGTAATTTAAAAGCTCGCAAATTTTGTATACTAATTCCGATGGACTCGATACTTACTTTGAACCTTCTGATATCTGTATATATATGTATTCATTCGTCGAGTCTTGGAATTTATTTATTTGTATGCATATGGTTTCCGCACTACTCCGCTCGTGCATACTACTATTACATCATTCGCCGGATCCCGGGCCGGTTTTGTGATCGTGCGCACTATGTCGTATTCAGCAGTATGATGTGTTACGGTTCCCGAGACCTCGCCATAAGGCCGGGTACCACTTGTATACGGAGTTATGATGTGATATGGCATATGATATGTTCTGGTGTTTTGATATGTTATGATGATACGATATGTTCGGAGATTGTACGGAGATATGAAACCTTCTGGAGTATGATGTGTTGTGGCGCCAGTGTCGGAGTGGCGACCACGTTCCCGAGCCCTATGCATGATTTTTATTTTCATTATATATATATATATATATATATATATATAGTTTCGGCACAGGTTTTGACATACTAATCCTGTATCCATTTTCTGTACTCCTCACTTCAGTTATGATTCGGATTTCTGTATTTCATGCTTTGAATACTCAGTACATATTTCGTACTGACCCTCTTTTCTTCGGGGGCTGCGTTTCATGCCCGCAGGTACGGACGTTCATTTTGGCGATCCTCAAGTATAGGATACATATTCTGCCACTTGGATTACTCCTTTTGATCCGGAGCTCCTATTTTTGGTACATATCTTCTGTTATACATATTCTGTATATATGACTATTTGGGTACGGCGGGGCCCTATCCCGTCATATGTTTCTGTCATGGGTTGTAGAGGCCTGTAGTCATATATGTGGGTCATGGGTCACGTTTGTTCGATTGTGTTTGTGCTTTAAGCGGTCCCGTTTGCTATTATGGCCATAACGGTCCACATGTCTGCATATGTGTGTATATTCGGGCGATGTGCATTCCGCCAGCCTACCGGCTTTTGATATGATATTACTGTACAGGTGACCGCTTAAGATGATATTTGTTTTCAGTATCTTTTTAAAATGACGTATGTTAAGTTTGAATAAATCTTTGATATGTCAATCTGGTACGTAAATCTGTATGGGTGTCCAAATAGGGCACCAGTCGCGGCCCACGGGGCTGGGTCGTGACAAAAGTGGTATCAGAGCGGTTTGTCCTCGGATTGTCTACAGGTCGTGTCTAGTAGAGTCTTGTTTATCGGTGTGTTGTGTACCACATCTATAAACAGGAGACTACCGAACATTTAGGGTGTTACCTTTCTTTGGATCTTAGATCGTGCGATAGAGCTGTGCTATTAGGGTGATTTCTTTCTGACCGATTTCTATGCTTTCAGTGATGCCTCCGAAGAAGACGACAGCTGCCCAGAAGGGAAAAGCGGTGGCAGTAGAGACCAGCCAGATACAGAGGGTTACTCGGGCTCGTGTTCAGACTATGCCCGATATTGCGCCGCAGTCAGCGAGCTCTGCTACGCCATCATCATCAGAGGAGCCTGAAGCGGCTCCACCAGTAGCTCCAGAGGCTCCAGCGCTCGTGCCCCTAGCTCCTCAGCCAGGGGCGGAGGATAGGGCGATGAGAGATGCAGTACAGTTATTGACGAGGTTGGTAGCAAGACAGACTCGTAGACGCGGGCTAAGGGGTGATGATATGGACAGACGTGACAGTCTGAGGGTTCGTGATTTCTTGACTTGTGGTCCTCCAGAGTTTTACGGGTCCAAGCCTGAGGAGGATCCCCAGGATTTTATTCGACAGATGCAGCGTGCGTTGAGACTAGTCAGGGCTTGTAGGACTGAGTCTGTCGAGTTAGCTTCACACAAACTGCGGGATGTAGCGATTAATTGGTACGAGTCTTGGGAGCTGTCCAGAGGTGATGATGCTCCTCCAGCCGTGTGGGACGAGTTTGTAGCCGCCTTTCTCAGTCGCTTTTTGCCCCCAGAGTTGCGGCGGGCGAAGGTTGACAGATTTCTACAGCTGCGGCAGAGAGGCAGGAGTGTCCGAGAGTACAGCTTGGAGTTTGATTCTCTGGCTGGATATGCACCTACCATAGTTGCTGAGATGGGTGATCGGATGCACCGGTACGTGATAGGGTTGGATCTCTATTTGATTGACAGCTGTATGGCGATGGCATCGCAGACGGGTATGGACATTGCCCGGTTACAGGCTTATGCGCAAGGGATGGAGGACCGGCACAGAGAGGATCAGTTGGGTAGAGATCGTGATAGGAGGCCCCCCCAGCGGGCTAGGTCAGCTGGGTATTCTGGAGAGTCTCGAGGCGGGCAGCCTCAGCAGCAGCAGTCTAGTAGATATCCTCCTTCGTCAGGCCGGGGTACACAGTCTACAGGTAGACGATTTGGCAGTGCAGGGTATTCTGGAGCGGGCCAGAGTTCCAGAGCCTCGGGTTCGCAGACGAGCAGGGGTCCCAGTCAGTCTAGGCCACCCATGCCCCGGTGTTCTTATTGTGGGAGGTCGCACCCAGGAGAGTGCTATAGAGCTACGGGTGCCTGCTTTTCTTGTGGACGCCAGGGCCATATTATGAGAGACTGTCCGTTGGCGGGTGGTTCTGGTGCAGCTCAGCCGACGAGATCAGCTGCTGGCTCCTCTTCCACTCCTTCAGTTATGTGCCCTGCGGGGCGAGGTATGCCAGCACCAGCGGGCCGCAGTAGAGGCCGTGGCGGGGTTTCTGATTCTAGCGGTCCCTCGAACTGCATATATGCATTGGCTAGCCGACAGGATCAGGAGGCATCGCCAAATGTTGTCACAGGTACATTATTGGTCTTCTCTCGAGCTGTGTATGCATTGACCGATCCGGGTTCTACTTTATCATATATTTCTCCCCTTGTCGCTAGTAAAATTGGGATAACACCTGAACCTATAGAGCCGTTCGAGGTAGCTACACCGGTTGGGGATTTTATTATAGCGAGGCATTTATATAAAGACTGTTCTGTGATTATATGTGGCCGTTGCACTAAGGCTGATTTGGTAGAATTTGATATGATGGAATTTGATGTTATTATGGGTATGGACTGGTTAGCCTCCTGTTATGCTAATGTTGACTGCCAGAAAAAGGTAGTTCGCTTCCAGTTTCCAGGGGAACCAGTTATAGAATGGGCAGGAAGTACAGCATCGCCGAGAGGTAAGTTTATTTCATACCTCAAGGCTAAGAAGATGATCCAGAAAGGGTATATCTATCATTTGGTTCGAGTGCATGATACTTGTTATGTCCCGTGTTTTCGCATAATTTGAAATCTTGAAAATAATTAAGACTTGTATGTTATAAGGCCATATCTTTGATTTTAGTTAATATGCCTATGTCGTTTATGAAAGTATTGGTGCAAAGACGTCGGGGAAGGCCGAGGGCAAATTTGGATTTTGGAAATTAGTTTCGGGAATTACAAAAAATGAGATTTTTACTAATTGGGCCAAGAAAAAATTGAATAAAAATTGAGGTCCAAGTGTTAGTGGTGGCCGGCCAAAGGCCAAGGCCCAAGCCCCATTTTAAGTGGTCATGTGATTTCCATGTGACCAATTAATCAAGTATATAGTCATCTATATCATTAGAATGTTCAAGAAGAAAACAAATCAAAACACAAAAAAATTAGAGAGCACCTCAAAAGGCCTCTCGGCCGAACCCCTTAGCCAACAAAAAGAATAAATTCCTAGCTTTGTTTCCAATCTAAAAATCTTGTTCTTCTTGTATTCATAGAGTGTGCAAGACGCTCTCCGACGTGATATAATTAGTTAAGCGAGAGAGCGACGTTTACGGCAAGTCGGAATTTCAAGAATAAGGTATGATTTCTATGTTTTTATGTTATGAAATGGGTATATATGTGGTAGTTATTAAAGTTGCATGAAGATTATGGAATTGTGTTGTGTTGAGCATGGCCTTGTGTGTGTGTGAAGGGTTTGTTTGGCCGTGAGCCATATTGGTGTGGGAGGAGTAGTGAATTTGATTTTTGTTTAGTTTGTTAGTTGCGTCGTTGTGGCATTTATGACGTAAATGAATGTTTAACGAGTCGAATTGGTATTGAAAATGGTTGTGTGTCGTTATGGGAAATTAGGCGACTTTTATATAGTTTGGTATAATTATGAAAGTAAGATGCTAGGATGGGAACAAATGTTGTTGTTAATAAATTTGGAAGGAAATAATGCGAGTTAGTATGTTCGTCGTAGTTGTTGACGTTTCAGATAGAATATGGAAAGTGGCGGATTATTTGAATTCATGTATATTGCATGGAATATTATTGGAATACCTTTGAATAACCTTGAATGAGTAAATGAATATGATAATGTTGATATTAGTTTGATATTGTGGAGTTTGAATGGAAGTTGTCACCTTATGTAAAAATGAAGGATATTGATGTTATAACTTATTTTGTTGTGATTCTTGATTCATTTGGTATTGTTGGGTTGTTGTTGTTGAGATATTGAGCCGAGCTAAGCCTCGGCGATGCTATATGTATAGGGGAAGTGCTGCCAAAATTTCGGTAGACAACTATGACCTTAAGTTGACTTCTTAGAATCTATAACTTACAATTGGTAACTTTGACCCTTGTAGATTCTGAGCGAAACGGGATTTGAGTTTTGACGGGCGTGAGGCACTTATAAGGTATGTAAGGCTACCCATTCCTTCTTTTGGCATGTCTTAGGTATACTAGGTCGATATTGGAGCCCCGAAGGCAATTCTATTCATGGAAATCCGAATTGGAAATCAAGCACTATTCATTCAATTGAATTGAACTATAAAAGTCATATTTTGTCGAAAAGTGATCAAATGTCCGAAACTTTTGTAATTGTAATCTGATCGCTTCGAAACCTCCATGTGTGATTCCATAGACCCCGAATGTCCGTAATTCATGTCCGCCAGCTCGCCTTGACCCGAGGTGGGCCCACTAAGCCCGAGAATTCTTTGTTTGCCCTATTATGCCCATTTTTGTATAAAGTCGGTAAAAGACTTTTGGTTATGAATTTGGCTATCATAAATAATGTTTGACTGCCACGATATTCTAAATTATATTTTGAACCACAAATACTACTTTGAAAATATTTTGTGAAACGAACCCTGTGCTAACTAATTGTTCGACTACTTTGACTAATGAGTTGACTTATAATTTTATCAAGTTTCAAGAATGTTTTGATATACAAGTTGCATTGTTTGCTCACGACTCCGCTCGTGCCCTTACTATGACTTCATTCACCGGTTCCCGGGCCGGTTATGATTCGTGCGAGCTATAACAAATTCGGCCGTATGCTGTGTTACGGTTCCCGAGGCCTCGCCATAGGGCCGGGTTCCATTTGGTGTTATGTTGTGATATGGCTAGTGACACGTATGATGATATCTGTGTTCGGGGATGTACGGAGATTTGAACCTTCTGGTGTTATACCGTGTGTGGCACCAGCGTCGGAGTGGTGACCACGTTCCTGAGCTTTGCATGATTTTAATTAAATTATATATATATATATATATATATATATATGTTTGATACAAATTTTGATATATCATTCAGTACTTCCCTTTGTATCTGGTTTGCTTTCAGTTGTGGCCTATATATTTCTGTACTCTATGCTTTACATACTCAGTACATCTTTCGTACTGACCCCCTTTCTTCGGGGGCTGCGTTTCATGCCCGCAGGTACAGACACAGGTGATCCATCACTGTAGGCTCCACTTTCTGCTATTTCGGAGTACTCCCTTTTGATCCGGAGTCCACTTTTCGTACATACATCTTTTGTTATGTATATATTTCTGTATATCTGACTATTTGGGTATGGCGGGGCCCTGTCCCGTCATATGATTCTGTCGGTCTGTTTAGAGGTCTGTGGACATGTTTGTGGGTTGGGTCTTTCTGTACGAATGTGTGTATATGATGTGTTTGGGCGATCCCATCCGCCGCGGCGGCCGGTCCGCATATGTTTACATGTTGCCTTGTTGGCCGGGGTGGCCTTTGTTGGTATTTTCTATGCGCAGGGTTATTTTGGATAGTCTGTAAAACAAAGGAAACTCTGCCGAAATTTTTTCTGGAAATTATCTAAATTTAGAATATAGCCTCGACGGCTTCTGCTATATACTTGAATGCATATGATAGATGGGTTTGGGTGCCCAGATCGGGCACTAGTCACGGCCTACGGGGTTGGGTCGTGACAATACTAAAGCAGAAACACCTACTCTCCAGTCAGTTCCGGTTGTTAATGAATTTCCAGATGTGTTTCCGGACGAGCTTCCAGGTCTTCCCCCTGAACGGGAGATAGACTTCACGATAGATGTGCTGCCAGACACTCAGCCTATATATATTCCTCCTTACAGAATGGCACCTGCAGAATTGAAAGAATTAAGGAAAGATCTATTAGAAAAAGGCTTTATCAGACCTAGTACGTCACCCTGGGGAGCGCCAGTATTGTTTGTAAGAAAGAAAGACGGGTCGCTGCGGATGTGTATCGATTACAGACAGCTGAATAAGGTGACTATAAAGAATAAATATCCCCTCCCCCGGATTAATGATTTATTTGATCAGTTGCAGGGTGCTAAATATTTTTCGAAGATAGATTTGAGTTCGGGCTATCATCAGGTGCGGGTACGAGAGGCAGACATTCCAAAGACTGCCTTCAGGACCCGATACGGGCATTATGAGTTCAGAGTGATGTCTTTTGGGCTAACAAATGCTCCAGCACTGTTTATGGATTTGATGAATCGGGTATTCAGGCCGTTTCTCGACATGTTTGTGATTGTATTTATTTATGATATTCTGGTTTATTCCCGGTCAGCAGAGGAGCATTCAGATCATCTGAGGACAATACTTGGCACACTTCGGCGATAGAAATTATATGCTAAGTTCTCCAAATGTGAATTTTGGTTAACCTCAGTGGCATTCTTGGGGCATATCGTTGGAGCAGATGGTATTCGGGTCGATACACAGAAGATCGAGGCTGTACAGAATTGGCCTAGGCCCACGACACCGACTGAGGTACGCAGTTTTCTGGGATTAGCCGGATATTACAGGAGATTTGTGGAGAATTTTACTTCTATTGCGGCACCATTAACAAAGCTAACTCAGAAGGCAGCAAATTTTCAGTGGACCGATGCTTGTGAACGCAGTTTCCAGTTGCTGAAGGAAAAATTAATTACAGCTCCAGTTCTAGCTCTTCCAGAGGGGTCTGACGGGTATGTCATTTATTGTGATTCTTTTGGTATATGGATAGGTTGTGTATTAATGCAGCATGGTCGAGTTATAGCCTATGCTTCCCGGCAGCTCAGACCGCACGAGAGAAATTATCCTACCCATGATCTGGAATTAGCCGCGGTGATTCATGCTTTGAAGATATGGCGGCATTACTTATATGTGGTCCATGTTGAAATCTATACGGACCACAAAAGCCTTTAGTATATTTTTAAGCAAAAGGAGCGGAATTTGGGGCAAAGAAGATGGCTTGTCGATATTTAGTATCATCCTGGAAAAGCTAATGTTGTGGCAGATGCATTTAGTCGCAAGTCTATGGGCAGTTTGACCGACGTGCAGCCAGGGAAGCAGGAATTAGTTTGTGAAATTCATCAGTTAGCCAGCCTTGGAGTCCGTTTGGCCGATTCTGGAAATATTGGGGTTTCTGTCCGAGAAGTTGCTGAATCATCGATGATAGAAGAGGTAAAACGGCGTCAGTTCGAGGATCCTATTCTGGTACAGTACAGAGATATGGCCCTTAATAAGGAAAAGACTCAGTTTGAAATTTCACCTGACGGGGTATTATTATATAGAGGCAGGTTATGTGTACCTGCCATTGCAGGGCTGTGGCGACAGATTATGGGGGAAGCACATTATGCTCGGTATTCTGTTCATCTCGGATCCACTAAAATGTACCATGATCTCAGATGTTTATATTGGTGGGATGGTATGAAAAGAGATATTGCAAAGTTCGTTGCACAGTGCCCAAATTGCCAGCAAGTTAAGATCGAGCATCAAAAGCCCGGCGGATTGTTGCAAGAAATGGAAATCCGAGCTTGGAAATGGGAAATAATCAATATGGATTTCATTACAGGTTTACCGCGCACTCCACGCAGGAATGATTCTATATGTGTTATTGTTGATAGACTGACGAAATCAGCCCATTTTCTTTCGGTCAGGACCACTTATTCGGCTGAGGATTATGCCCGGTCGTATATTAAAGAAATAGTAAGGCTTCACGGAGTTCCTATATCTATTATAACCGACAGAGGTGCTCAGTTTACAGCAAATTTCTGGAGGTCATTTCAGGAGGGATTGGGGACTCAGGTGAGTCTTAGCACAGCATTCCATCCTCAGTCCGACGGACAGGCCGAGCGTACTATTCAGACGCTGGAAGATATGCTACGGGCCTGTGTTATTGATTTCAGAGGTAGTTGGGATGATCATTTGCCGCTTATTGAATTTGCTTATAATAATAGTTATCATTCCAGCATCCAGATGGCACCGCATGAAGCCTTATATGGTAGAAAGTGCAGATCTCCGATTAATTGGTTCGATGTGGGTAAAACTAAATTTATCGGGCCAGATATGATCCAGCAAGCAGTTGATAAGGTGAAACTTATTCGGGAACGGTTATTAGCAGCTCAGAGTCGACAGAAATCATATGCAAATAAATGACGTCGACCGTTAGATTTCCAGATTGGTAATTGGGTATTCTTGAAAGTGTCTCCTATGAAAGGTGTAATGAGATTCGGTAGAAAAGGAAAGCTCAGTCCCCGATATATTGGGCCTTATCAGATTATTCGAAAGATAGGCGAGGTCGCCTACGAGCTAGACTTACCATCCGATCTGGAGGCAGTACATCCGGTATTTCATGTGTCAATGCTCCGTAAATGTATTGGTGATCCTTCCAGGGTATTCCCCATAGAAGATATTCAGGTAACGGAGGACTTGTCTTATGAAGAGCAGCCTGTAGCTATTTTGGATCGTCAGGTGAGGAAACTGCGCACCAAGGATGTACCTTCTGTTAAGGTCTTGTGGCGAAACAATAACAGAGAAGAAATGACCTGGGAAGCAGAGGACGAAACGAAGAAGAAGTATCCTCACCTGTTTCCTATGCCTACAGGTAATCTAAATTCCGTAACTGGTTATATTGATTAATGAATGATTTATATGTGTTGTCCATATAAAGAACCTCCCCCCAAATGCTTGTAAGACCTATAGGTCTAATTTAACATTCGAGGAAGAATGTTCTAAAGGGGGGGAGGATGTTATATCTCGTATGTTTTCATATTCGGAAAATTCGAAATAATTTTGACTTGTAAGAAATAAGGCCATAATTTGATTTTTATATATGTGTTGTTCATGAAGTGTTGATGTGGAATATGGAGGAAGGTCAAGGGCAAATGGGAAATTTTAGAAATTAGTTTCGGGAATTTCAAAATAAGACCCATAACTAATTGGGCTCAAAATTAATGAAAAAAAAAAGAGAAAGAAAGGCCCAATCCACAAGGTGTGGCCGGCCATGGAGGAAAATATAGGGCCCAATCCCATAAAATTTTAAAATCCATGTATTAAAAAGGGAAGGGGCCACACTTAGACCATTCACTAGAAGCTTCAAGAGGTAGAAAAAAAAAGAAGTGAGAGAGAGGAGCAAGAAGGCCATTCGGCCGTGTAGAAGGGAAAAAAAATTCTTGGAGCCTAAATCCTTGGTTCAAAAATTCATCTCTCTTTGAATTCCTACTAAGCTCGAGACCCTATTCAACGTGATATAAATTTTGAGGCAAGAAAGTACTTTTGTTGGCAAGCGAAAAAATTGAAAAAAAGGTAAAGATTCTACTCTTTTTGTCTTGGAAGAATTATATATATATATATATATATATATATATATATATATATATATATGGAATTTGTATGGAAATGAATGTAAAGTATGGAATTTGTGTGTTGTGGGTGTGTGAGTGTGTGGCCGTGTGTGGGTATGGTGAAGGGTGGAAGAATGAAATTTATTTAGTATGTTAAATTATGTTGTTGTGGCCTTGTGATGTAAATAGAAGAGTAATAGCTCAAGATTGGCACGAAATTGGTTGTTAAGTTGTTGTAGGAAATTATGTGATTTTATTATAGTTTTATGTAATTATGGGAATTGAGTTGTTAAGGTGCAAATTGTTGTTGTTGTTGTTGTTGATGAAATTGGAAGATAAAAATGTGTTGTGAATGTTGTGTCGAAGGTTGGAGGTTTCGGGTGAATTATAGTTTTTGGTTTGAATGTTGTATATTTTGTAGAATGGTATGAAATGCTTTTGAAATTGTATTTGAATGATCTTGAATTAGTAGTGAATATGTAAGTGTCGATATCGGCTTGAAAATTCGTAGTTGAATTGAATAATGATGAATATGTAGAAAGGAAGGTTCTAGTGTTGGAATCTGTTTTAAATTGGTTTTTGATGTTATTGGTATGGTTGTTGGTATCGTCGGTATGGTTGTTGATGAATTTGGCCGAGTTTAATTCTCGGGGATGTTGAATTTACAGGGGAGGTGCTGCCGAAATTTCTGTAGACAAGTACTAGTTAGAATTGAATTTCTAAGTACTTTTAGCTAATGTTTGGTGATTGATAATATTATTGTAGATATTGGAGAGCCCGGGACTTGACTCGGATATTGATTAGCGGGCGATTGAGGTATGTAGAGCCTACCTTTCTTTCTTTGGCATGACCATTATGAAATAAACAAATGACATATATGTATGCTTCTAAAGAAAATTCTATTCCTAGAGCCACTAGGATGGCCCATGTCTTTGATTGCCATGACCTATCCCATACGGTTTGATACATACTTGTGATGTCTGAAGTTCTAGTCAATACGTTTCCGGACGTTGTTCGAAAAATATTTGATATGGCCAAAGTTTGGATATGTATATTTTGGATATGTGCATGTGATTCTAAGGCTCCGTTTGAAGTGCTCTATAATGTTATTTGAAAGCTCCTTAATATGAATGATACTTAATTTTCGGAAAATGACCTATGAAGTGTTTTTTGAAAGTTTTGTAATTTAAAAGCTCGCAACTTTTGTATACTAATTCCGATGGACTCGATACTTACTTTGAACCTTCTGATATCTGTATATATATGTATTCATTCGTCGAGTCTTGGAATTTATTTATTTGTATGCATATGGTTTCCGCACTACTCCGCTCGTGCATACTACTATTACGTCGTTCGCCGGATCCCGGGCCGGTTTTGTGATCGTGCGCACTATGTCATATTCGGCAGTATGATGTGTTACGGTTCCCGAGACCTTGCCATAAGGCCGGGTACCGCTTGTATACGGAGTTATGATGTGATATGGCATATGATATGTTCTGGTGTTGTGATATGTTATGATGATACGATATGTTCGGAGATTGTACGGAGATATGAAACCTTGTAGAGTATGATGTGTTGTTGCGCCAGCGTCGGAGTGGCGACCACGTTCCCGAGCCGTATGCATGATTTTTATTTTCATTATATATATATATATATATATATTTATTTTCAGCACAGGTTTTGACATACTAATCCTGTATCCATTTTCTGTACTCCTCACTTCAGTTATGATTCGGATTTCTGTATTTCATACTTTGAATACTCAGTACATATTTCGTACTGACCCACTTTTCTTCGGGGGCTGCGTTTCATGCCCGCAGGCACGGACGTTCATTTTGGCGATCCTCTAGTATACGATAAATATTCTGCCACTCGGATTACTCCTTTTGATCGGGAGCTCATATTTTTGGTACATATCTTCTGTTGTACATATTCTGTATATATGACTATTTGGGTACGGCGGGGCCCTATCCCGTCATATGTTTCTGTCATGGGTTGTAGAGGCCTGTAGTCATATATGTGGGTCATGGGTCACGTTTGTTCGATTGTGTTTGTGCCTTAAGCTGTCCCGTTTGCTATTATGGCCATAACGGCCCAAATGTCTGCATATGTGTGTATATTCGGGCGATGTGCATTCCGCCAGCCTACCGACTTTTGATATGATATTTCTGTACAGGTGACCGCTTAAGATGATATTTGTTTTCAGTATCTGTTTAAAATGACGTATGTTAAGTTTGAACAAATCTTTGATATGTCAATCTGGTAGTAAATCTGTTTGGGTATCCAAATATGGCACCAGTCGCATCCCACGGGGCTGGGTCGTGACAGAAGTGGTATCAGAGCGGTTTGTCCTCGGATTGTCTACAGGCCGTGTCTAGTAAAGTCTTGTTTATCGGTGTGTTGTGTACCACATCTATAAACAGGAGACTACCAGACATTTAGGGTGTTACCTTTCTTTGGATTATAGATCGTGCGATAGAGCTGTGCTATTAGGGTGATTTCTTTCTGAACGATTTCTATGCTTTCAGTGATGCCTCCGAAGAAGACGACAGCTTCCCAGAAGGGAAAAGCGGTGGTAGGAGAGACCAGCCAGATACAGAGGGTTACTCGGGCTCGTGTTCAGACTATGCCCGATATTGCGCCGCATTAAGCGGGCTCTGCTACGCCATCATCATCAGAGGAGCCTGAAGCGGCTCCACCTGTAGCTCCAGAGGCTCCAGCACACGCGCCCCCAGCTCCTCAGCCAGGGGCGGAGGATAGGGCGATGAGAGATGCGGTACAGTTATTGACGAGGTTGGTAGCAGGACAGGCTCGTAGACGCGGGCTAGGGGGTGATGATATGGACAGACGTGACAGTCTGAGGGTTCGTGATTTCTTGACTTGTGGTCCTCCAGAGTTTTACGGGTCCTAGCCCGAGGAGGATCCCCAGGATTTTATTCGACAGATGCAGCGTGCGTTGAGACTAGTCAGGGCTTCTAAGACTGAGTCTGTCGAGTTAGCTTCACACTGACTGCGAGATGTAGCGATTAATTGGTACCAGTCTTGGGAGCTGTCCAGAGGTGATGATGCTCCTCCAGCCGTGTGGGACGAGTTTGTAGCCGCCTTTCTCAGCCGCTTTTTGCCCCCAGAGTTGCGGCGGGCCAGGGTTGACAGATTTCTACAGCTGCGGCAGAGAGGCAGGAGTGTCCGAGAGTACATCTTGGAGTTTGATTCTCTGGCTAGATATGCACCTACCATAGTAGCTGAGATGGGTGATCGGTTGCACCGGTACGTGATAGGGTTGGATCGCTATTTGATTGACAGCTGTATGGCGATGGCATCGCAGACGGGTATGGACATTGCCCGGTTACAGGCTTATGCGCAAGGGATGGAGGACCGGCACAGAGAGGATCAGTTGGGTAGAGATCGTGATAGGAGGCCGCCCCAGCGGGCTAGGTCAGCTGGGTATTCTGGAGAGTCTCGAGGCGGGCAGCCTCAGCAGCAGCAGTCTAGTAGATATCCTCCTTCGTCAGGCCGGGGTACACAGTCTACAGGTAGACGATTTGGCAGTGCAGGGTATTCTGGAGCGGGCCAGAGTTCCAGAGCCTCGAGTTCGCAGACGAGCAGGGGTCCCAGTCAGTCTAGGCCACCCATGCCCCGGTGTTCTTATTGTGGGAGGTCGCACCCAGGAGAGTGCTATAGAGCTACGGGTGCCTGCTTTTCTTGTGGACGCTAGGGCCATATTATGAGAGACTGTCCGTTGGCGGGTGGTTCTGGTGCAGCTCAGCCGACGAGATCAGCTGCTGGCTCGTCTTCCACTCCTTCAGTTATGCGCCCTGCGGGGCGAGGTATGCCAGCACCAACGTGCCGCGGTAGAGGCCGTGGCGGGGTTTCTGATTCTAGCGGTCCCTCGAACTGCATATATGCATTGGCTAGCCGACAGGATCAGGAGGCGTCGCCCAATGTTGTCACAGGTACATTATTGGTCTTCTCTCGAGCTGTGTATGCATTGATCGATCCGGGTTCTACTTTATCATATATTTCTCCCCTTGTCGCTAGTAAAATTGGGATAACACCTGAACCTATAGAGCCGTTCGAGGTAGCTACACCGGTTGGGGATTTTATTATAGCGAGGCAGGTATATAAAGACTGTTCTGTGATTATATGTGGCCGTTGCACTAAGGCTGATTTGGTAGAATTAGATATGATGGAATTTGATGTTATTATGGGTATGGACTGGTTAGCCTGCTGATATGCTAATGTTGACTGCCAGAAAATGGTAGTTCGCTTCCAGTTTCCAGGGGAACCAGTTATAGAATGGGCAGGAAGTACAGCATCGCCGAGAGGTAAGTTTATTTCATACCCAAGGCTAAGAAGATGATCCAGAAAGGGTATATCTATCATTTGGTTCGAGTGCATGATACTAAAGCAGAAACACCTACTCTCCAGTCAGTTCCGGTTGTTAATGAATTTCCAGATGTGTTTCCGGACGAGCTTCCAGGTCTTCCCCCTGAACGGGAGATAGACTTCACGATAGATGTGCTGCCAGACACTCAGCCTATATCTATTCCTACTTACAGAATGGCACCTGCAGAATTGAAAGAATTGAAAGAGCAGCTGAAAGATCTATTAGAAAAAGGCTTTATTAGACCTAGTACGTCACCCTGGGGAGCGCCAGTGTTGTTTGTAAGAAAGAAAGACGGGTCGCTGCGGATGTGTATCGATTACAGACAGCTGAATAAGGTGACTATAAAGAATAAATATCCCCTCCCCCGGATTGATGATTTATTTGATCAGTTGCAGGGTGCTAAATATTTTTCGAAGATAGATTTGCGTTCGGGCTATCATCAGGTGCGGGTACGAGAGGCAGATATTCCAAAGACTTCCTTCAGGACCCGATACGGGCATTATGAGTTCAGAGTGATGTCTTTTGGGCTAACAAATGCTCCAGCACTGTTTATGGATTTGATGAATCGGGTATTCAGGCCGTTCCTCGACATGTTTGTGATTGTATTTATTTATGATATTCTGATTTATTCCCGGTCAGCAAAGGAGCATTCAGATCATCTGAGGACAGTACTTTGCACACTTCGGCCATAGAAATTATATGCTAAGTTCTCCAAATGTGAATTTTGGTTAACCTCAGTGGCATTCTTCGGGCATATCGTTGGAGCAGATGGTATTCGGGTCGATACACAGAAGATCGAGGCTGTACAGAATTGGCCTAGGCCCACGACACCGACTGAGGTACGCAGTTTTCTGGGATTGGCCGGATATTACAGGAGATTTGTGGAGAATTTTACTTCTATTGTGGCACCATTAACAAAGCTAACTCAGAAGGCAGCAAAATTTCAGTGGACCGATGCTTGTGAACACAATTTCCAGTTGCTGAAGGAAAAACTAATTACAGCTCCAGTACTAGCTCTTCTAGAGGGGTCTGACGGGTATGTCGTTTATTGTGATGCTTCTGGTATATGGATAGGTTGTGTATTAATACAGCATGGTTGAGTTATAGCCTATGCTTCCCGGCAGCTCAGACCGCACGAGAGAAATTATCCTACCCATGATCTGGAATTAGCCGCGGTGATTCATGCTTTGAAGATATTGCGGCATTACTTATATGGGGTCCATGTTGAAATCTATACGGACCACAAAAGCCTTTAGTATATTTTTAAGTAAAAGGAGCAGAATTTGCGGCAAAGAAGATGGCTTGAATTATTGAAAGATTACGAAGTCGATATTTAGTATCATCCTGGAAAAGCTAATGTTGTGGCAGATGCATTTAGTCGCAAGTCTATGGGCAGTTTGACCGACGTGCAGCCAGGGAAGCAGGAATTAGTTTGTGAAATTCATCAGTTAGCCAGCCTTGGAGTCCGTTTGTCCGATTCTAGAAATATTGGGGTTTCTGTCCGAGAAGTTGCTGAATCATCGATGATAGAAGAGGAAAAACGACGTTAGTTCGAGGATCCTATTCTGGTACAGTACAGAGATGTGGCCCTTAATAAGGAAAAGACTCAGTTTGAAATTTCACCTGACGGGGTATTATTATATAGAGGCAGGTTATGTGTACCTGCCGCGCACTCCACGCAGGTATGATTCTATATGGGTTATTGTTAATAGACTGACGAAATCAACCCATTTACTTCCGGTCAGGACCACTTATTCGGCTGAGGATTATGCCCGGTCGTATATTAAAGAAATAGTAAGGCTTCACGGAGTTCCTATATCTATTATAACCGACAGAGGTGCTCAGTTTACAACAAATTTCTGGAGGTCATTTCAGGAGGGATTGGGGACTCAGGTGAGTCTTAGCACAGCATTCCATCCTCAGTCCGACGAACAGGCCGAGCGTACTATTCATACGCTGGAAGATATGTTACGGGCCTGTGTTATGGATTTCAGAGGTAGTTGGGATGATCATTTGCCACTTATTGAATTTGCTTATAATAATAGTTATCATTCCAGCATCCAGATGGCACCGCATGAAGCCTTATATGGTAGAAAGTGCAGATCTCCGATTGGTTGGTTCGATGTGGGTAAAACTAAATTGATCAGGCCAGATATGATCCAGCAACAAGTCGATAAGGTGAAACTTATTCGGGAACGGTTATTAGCAGCTCAGAGTCTACAGAAATTATATGCAAATAAATGACGTCGACCGTTAGAGTTCCAGATTGGTGACTGGGTATTCCTGAAAGTGTCACCTATGAAAGGTGTAATGAGATTCGGTAGAAAAGGAAAGCTCAGTCCGCGATATATTGGGCCTTATCAGATTATTCGAAAGATAGGAGAGGTCGCCTACGAGCTAGACTTACCATCCGATCTGGAGGCAGTACATCCGATATTTCATGTGTCAATGCTCCGTAAATGTATTGGTGATCCTTCCAAGGTATTCCCCATAGAAGATATTCAGGTAACAGAGGACTTGTCTTATGAAGAGCAGCCTGTAGCTATTTTGGATCGTCAGGTGAGGAGACTGCGCACCAAGGATGTACCTTCTGTTAAGGTCTTGTAGCGAAACAATAACAGAGAAGAAATGACCTGGGAAGCAGAGGACGAAACGAAGAAGAAGTATCCTCACCTGTTTCCTGTGCCTACAGGTAATCTAAATTCCGTAACTGGTTATATTGATTAATGAATGATTTATATGTGTTATCCATATAAAGAACCTCCCCAAAAAATGCTTGTAAGACCTATAGGTCTAATTTAACATTCGAGGAAGAATGTAATAAAGGGGGTTGTTGATCAATTTGGCCGAGTTTAATTCTCGGGGATGTTGAATTTACAGGGGAGGTGCTGCCGAAATTTCTGTAGACAAGTACTAGTTAGAATTAAATTTCTAAGTACTTGTAGCTAATGTTTGGTAATTGATAATATTATTGTAGATATTGGAGGGCCCGGGACTTGACTCGGGAATTGATTAGCGGCCGATTGAGGTATGTAGAGCCTACCTTTCTTTCTTTGGCATGACCGTTATGAAATAAACAAATGACATATATGTATGCTTCTAAAGACAATTCTATTCCTAGAGCCACTAGGATGGCCCATGTCTTTGATTGCCATGAACTATCCCATATGGTTTGATACATACTTGTGATGTCTGAAGTTCTAGTCAATACGTTTCCGGACGTTGTTCGAAAAATATTTGATATGGCCAAAGTTTGGATATGTATATTTTGGATATGTGCATGTGATTCTAAGGCTCCGTTTGAAGTGCTCTATAATGTTATTTGAAAGCTCCTTAATATGAATGATACTTAATTTTCGGAAAATGACCTATGAAGTATTTTTCGAAAGTTTTGTAATTTAAAAGCACGCAACTTTTGTATACTAATTCCGATGGACTCGATACTTACTTTGAACCTTCTGATATCTGTATATATATGTATTCATTCGTCGAGTCTTGGAATTTATTTATTTGTATGCATATGGTTTCCGCACTACTCCGCTCGTGCATACTACTATTACATCGTTCGCCGGATCCCGGGCCATTTTTGTGATCGTGCGCACTATGTCATATTCGGCAGTATGATGTGTTACGGTTCCCGAGACCTCGCCATAAGGCCGGGTACCGCTTGTATACGGAGTTATGATGTGATATGGCATATGATATGTTCTAGTGTTGTGATATGTTATGATGATACGATATGTTCGGATATTGTACGGAGATATGAAACCTTCTAGAGTATGATGTGTTGTGGCGCCAGCGTCGGAGTGACGACCACGTTCCCGAGCCCTATGCATGATTTTATTTGCATTATATATATATATATATTTTCAGCACAGATTTTGACATACTAATCCTGTATCCATTTTCTGTACTCCTCACTTCAGTTATGATTCGAATTTCTGTATTTCATGCTTTGAATACTCAGTACATATTTCGTACTGACCCCCTTTTCTTCGGGGGCTGCGTTTCATGCCCGCAGGTACGGACGTTCATCTTGGCGATCCTCTAGTATAGGATACATATTCTGCCACTTGGATTACTCCTTTTGATCCGGAGCTCATATTTTTGGTACATATTTTCTGTTATACATATTCTGTATATATGACTATTTGGGTACGGCGGGGCCCTATCCCGTCATATGTTTCTGTCATGGGTTGTAGAGGCCTGTAGTCATATATGTGGGTCATGGGTCACGTTTGTTCGATTGTGTTTGTGCCTTAAGCGGTCCCGTTTGCTATTATGGCCATAACGACCCACATGTCTGCATATGTGTGTATATTCGGGCGATGTGCATTCCGCCAGCCTACCGGCTTTTGATATGATATTTCTGTACAGGTGACCGCTTAAGATGATATTTGTTTTCAGTATCTGTTTAAAATGACGTATGTTAAGTTTGAATAAATCTTTGATATGTCAATCTGGTACGTAAATCTGTTTGGGTGTCCAAATAGGGCACCAGTCGCGGCCCACGGGGCTGGGTCGCGACAGAAGTGGTATCAGAGCGGTTTGTCCTCGGATTGTCTACAGGCCGTGTGTCACGACCCAGCCCCGTGGGCCGCGACTGGCACCCTACCTGGGTACCCAGACCGAATCGCACATTCATTTGCAAATCCAAACTTATTTCGTAATTTTTCAAAATCATGCCGAACATAATTTATATCAAAATATGTCTTAAGCGGTCGTGCCAAATCAAAATATCATATCAAATACGAACGAAGCGGCGGAGTAGACCTCGCCGGCCAAAAGTGCAAACATAAGCATAAGGGCCATTTGGGGCCAGCATAACAAACAGACCGCCTTAAGACCAGATAACGGAATCAGACAAACATACATAGGACCCTCGCCCCACATATATGACTACAGGCCTTTACGAACTCAAAACAAAGACATATGGCGAGACAAGGCCCCGCCGTACCCAAATAGTCAAATATACCGAATATATACAAAGCAAAAAGAGTTTGTACCAAAAGTGGACTCCGGATCAAATAGGAGTACTCCGGAATAGCAAGAAGTGAAGCCTACTGCGGAGGATCACCGATATCTGCACCTGCGGGCATAAAACGCAACCCCCGAAGAAAGGGGGTCAGTACGAAATATGTACTGAGTATGTAAAGCACGGAGTACAGAAATATGGATCAAAACCGAAAGCAAATCAAATGTCAAAGTGGAGTACAAATGGGTAGATCAAAATCTATATCGAAATCATAATATGTATACATAATGCAATGAATCATGCAAACGCTTAGGAACGTGGTCGCCACTCCGACGCTGGCGCCACACACAGCATAACACCAGAAGGTTTCAAATCTCCGTACATCCCCGAACACAAGCATAATCATAGGTGAGCGTATCGCATCACGAGCCATATCACAGCATAACTCCAAACGGAACCCGACCCTATGGCGAAGCCTCGGGAACCGTAACACAGCATACGGCCGAATTGTCATAAGGCGCACGAATCAAAACCGGCCCGGGAACCGGTGAACGAAGTCATAATAAGGCACGAGCGGAGTCGTGAGCAAACAAATGCAAATCGTATTTCAAAATAGTGTTTCAAAACAAGGTAAACTCATAAGTCATATTAGAATACAAAATAGTCGAATACTTAGCCGACATAAAGTTTCATTTTTTTGCAAAACGTTTCCAAAATGGTCCATATAGTTCAAAACATAGATTAGCGCATCGAATTGTCCAAACATACCCCGTAGGAGGATGTCCCAAAGATCAGAAGTGGTACTTTCAACTTTATTCTCAAAGATGGCCCGAAGGGCAAATCGGGCATTTTGGGGTAGCGGACCCACCTCGAGTCGAAGTGAGGTGACGAACATATTTTTACGAGCAGTTATATGCCAAGGGTCATACATAATCATTTCTAGGTTACCCAACCACATTTCGATAGGTTTTGGACGAATAGTGGCATTCTAGCCAAAATGGAGCCTTTAGGCTTCAATTGAATTGAATGAATAGTAACGTTTCTGTGGATCGGGTTTCGAGGAGCAGAAATGCTCCGGAAGGTCTCATATCCGACTGACACACTAGGATATGCCAAATGAAGGAGCGGGAAGCTTTACATACCTCACAGACGTCGTATGCTCTTCCAAAAGTCCAGTCCCGTTTCGTCAAAAATCTGCAAATGGTCAAAGTTACCAATTGAGATTCTTAGGCTTAAAAATGCCTTTAACTCCAATTTTGCCTACCGAAATTTCGGCAGCATTTCCCCTATAAATCTAACATCCCCGAGGCTTAGCTCGGCTCAAAATAACCAACCACAACAGCCCACACATCAACCAAACAATATAAACAACAATCACACCATTCTAGCTTTAAAGTTCTACTTTGTTATCTAAGTTGGCAACTTCCATTCAAACTTTCAAATCTCCAATTCTATATCCACATAATTGTATTAATTTACCTATACAACATTAGTCAAACACATTCCAAATTCAATCTAAGACATACACAAAATTGCACCAAAAATCCATTAGTTTCCATAATCCTTCAAAACATTAAAATTCACGACGAACACTCTAACTAACGTCGTTTCATTCCGAATTCATCAATATCATTGCAAAGTCATATCTAAAGTCTCTAGCACCCAAAATATACATTGATATACATGGCGATACCGAAGGTATACGCTTTCCGATAATATCCGCATTCGTTTTCCACCGCCAATTTAATTCAACAATTAATCATTTACGATATAAGGATCACAACAACACATTATGCCAACTTAAACAAGATCAATTCAAACCATTTCTTTCTTCCATAAGTCACGGCCAATACACACTCCACACACACCCACGTTTGTTTCCCCAACCTCCAAGTCACGGGATTTCTATCTATTTACAATCCTTAGCATATTCATATCAATTCTACAACATAAAAGGGACAAAATTCATACCTTTCCTTGAAACCCCGACTTATCGCAAACGTCGATCTTACGCCAAACTAATTATACCACGTCGGAGAGCGTCTTGAGTACTTCACAAATATGTAGAAACTAGGATTTTTGAATCACCACACAAGCTTGGAATTTTTCTTCCTTTTCTCCTCTCTATTCGGCCGAACCCTTAGTGTTGGGGTGTTCTTGATTTTTTTTTTTTGATTTGATCTACTTTGCTAAGTTTTCATAGTGATATATATCCTTTTGGGGTAATGTGCATAGCACATGACCCTTTTAAAATGGGCTTGGCCGGCCCCTCTCTTTCCTTTGGGCTTCAATTGTAATTTTTTTTTTATTTCTTTGGCCCACTTCTTGAAAAGTCCCGATTTGTAATTCCCGAAACTAATTTCCGAAATTCCAATTTTATCCTCGGCCTTCCCCGAGGTCTTAGCATTAAAGATTTCACAACCAACATAGTCATATTCACAAAAATTAAATTTATGTCCTTCTAACACCCGAGTCATAATTATTTCTCGATTTCCAATTGTACGAAAACACGGGGCCTAACACCGTCCCCCCCTTAAGAACATTCGTCCCCGAATGTTAAACAAATCTTATGAAGGCTCACAAGCATAACGGGAAAACCATTCTTATATATAGCACACATGGTCCATCCGTTCATTAATACAACAAATACGAGAATCTAGATTACAGGAGGCGTAGGGAATAAATGGGGGAATCTCTTCTTCATCTCGTCCTCCGCCTCCCAAGTCATCTCTTCCCGATTGTTATTGCACCACAGAACCTTGACCGAAGGCACCTCTTTAGTGCGCAATCTCCTCACCTGACGATCCAGAATAGATATTGGCTGCTCGTCATAAGATAGCTGCTCCGTCACCTGAATGTCATCAACTGGGAATATCCTGGCAGGATCACCAATGCATTTCCGCAACATAGACACATGAAACACCGGGTGTACGGCCTCCAAGTCGGATGGTAAGTCTAGCTCATAGGCGACCTCGCCTATCTTTCGCACGATCTGATACGGCCCAATGTACCGGGGGCTCAACTTACCCTTTCTACCGAATCTCATGATACCCTTCATGGGCGACACCTTCAGGAATACCCAGTCGCCAATCCGGAACTCTAACGGTCGACGTCGTCTATCTGCATAAGCTTTCTGTCGACTCTGAGCAGCCAATAATCGTTCTCGAATAAGCTTTACCTTATCTACAGCCTCCTGGATCACGTCTGGGACAATCAACTTAGTCTCGCCCACGTCAAACCAGCCAATAGGAGACCTGCATCTCCTGCCATAAAGGGCCTCGTACGGAGCCATCTGGATGCTGGAGTGATAACTGTTATTATAGGCAAACTCAATAAGCGGCAAATGATCATCCCAGCTGCCCCTGAAATCAATAACGCAGGCCCGCAACATATCTTCGAGCGTCTGAATAGTGCGCTCGGCCTGCCCGTCGGACTGGGGGTGAAAAGCTGTACTGAGACTCACTTGAGTCCCTAATCCCTCCTTAAATGACCTCCAGAAATTTGCTGTAAACTGGGTACCTCGGTCAGTAATAATAGATATAGGGACTCCGTGAAGTCTGACTACCTCTCTAATATACAATCTGGCATAGTCCTCAGCCGAATAAGTAGTCCGAACCGGAAGGAAATGGGCTGATTTCGTCAGCCTGTCAACAACAACCCAGATAGAGTCGTACCTGCGTGGAGTGCGCGGTAATCCAACAACAAAATCCATATTAATCATCTCCCATTTCCAGGCTGGAATTTCCATCTCCTGTAATAATCCACCGGGCTTCTGATGCTCGATCTTAACTTGCTGGCAGTTCGGGCACTGACTAACAAACTCAGCAATATCTTTCTTCATGCCGTCCCACCAATACAAACACCTGAGGTCCCGATACATTTTAGTGGAACCAGGATGAACAGAATACCGTGCATTATGGGCCTCGCCCATAATCTGTCGCCGTAAGCCCGCAACGTCCGGTACACAGAATCTGCCGTCATACAATAATACTCCTTCAGGCGAGATTTCAAACTGAGTCTTTGCTTTATTAAGGGCCACATCTCTGTACTGAATCAAAAGAGGATCCTCAAACTGGCGCTGCTTTACCCCCTGAATAATAGATGACTCAGCAACTGGACGAACAGAAATCCCAGAATCTCCAGAATCCACCAAACGAACTCCGAGGCTGGCCAGCTGGTGAATATCGCGAACCAAATCCCTCTTATCAGATGGAACATCAGCCAGACTGCCTACGGACTTGCGGCTAAGCGCATCAGCTACCACGTTGGCTTTCCCTGGGTGGTACAGAATATCAACGTCGTAGTCCTTTAATAACTCAAGCCATCTCCGCTGCCGCAAATTCAGTTCCTTCTGCCTAAAAATATACTGGAGACTCTTATGGTCCGTATAGATATCAACATGGACCCCATATAAATAATGCCGCCAAATCTTCAAAGCATGAATCACCGCGGCCAACTCAAGATCATGAGTGGGATAGTTTTTCACGTGCGGTCTGAGCTGCCGGGAAGCATAGGCTATGACTCGACCGTGCTGCATCAATACACATCCTATCCCAATACCAGAGGCGTCACAATAGACAACATACCCGTCAGATCCCTCTGGAAGAGCCAGAACTGGTGCTGTAATCAATCTCTCCTTCAGCATCTGAAAGCTGCGCTCGCAGGCATCCGACCACTGGAATTTTGCTGCTTTCTGGGTAAGCCTCGTCAGTGGTGCTGAAATAGAAGAGAAATCCTCCACGAACCTGCGGTAATACCCAGCCAATCCCAGAAAACTGCGCACCTCTGTCGGTGTAATAGGCCTAGGCCAATTCTGCACAGCCTCAATCTTCTGCGTGTCGACCCGAATACCATCTGCGCCGACAATATGGCCCAAGAATGCCACAGAAGTCAACCAGAACTCGCATTTAGAGAATTTAGCATATAACTTCTGCTGACGGAGGATGCCAAGTACCGTCCTCAAATGATCTGAATGCTCCTCGGCTGATCGCGAGTAAATCAGGATATCATCAATAAACACAATAACAAACATATCCAGGAAAGGCCGAAATACCCGGTTCATCAGATCCATAAATACTGCTGGAGCATTAGTCAGCCCGAAAGACATAACTCTGAACTCATAATGCCCGTACCGAGTCCTGAAAGCAGTCTTCGGGATATCTGACTCCCGTACTCGCACCTGATGGTAACCAGAACGCAGATCTATCTTTGAAAAATGTCTAGCACCCTGCAGCTGGTCAAACAAATCATCAATCCGGGGGAGGGGATATTTATTCTTAATAGTCACCTTATTCAGCTGCCGGTAGTCGATACACATTCGCAATGACCCGTCTTTCTTCCTGACAAACAATACCGGCGCCCCCCAGGGTGATGTGCTGGGCCTGATAAAACCCTTATCCAGCAAATCTTTCAGCTGCTCCTTCAACTCCTTCAACTCAGCTGGTGCCATCCTGTACGGAGGAATAGATATAGGCTGCGTATCTGGCATCAACTCAATAGTAAAATCAATCTCCCGCTCAGGCGGAAGGCCAAGAAGCTCGTCAGGAAAAACATCTGGAAACTCACTGACGACCGGAACGGACTGAAGGGTAGGTACCTCCGCGGCAGTATCGTGCACACGAACCAAATGATAGATATAACTCTTCTGGATCATCTTCTTAGCCTTGAGGTATGAAATAAACTTACCCCTCGGCGATGCTGTAGATCCGAACCACTCTATGACTGGTTCCCCTGGAAACTGAAAACGGACTACCTTTTTCTGGCAGTCGACATTAGCATAACAGGAAGACAACCAGTCCATGCCCATAATGACGTCAAACTCCAGCATGTCTAACTCTATCAAGTCAGCCTTAGTGCTACGATCATAAATGGTCACAGAACAATCCTTATAAATCTGTCTCGCTATAATAAAATCCCCAACTGGCGTAGCTACCTCAAACGGTTCTATAGGCTCAGACACTATCCCAATCTTACTAGCAATGTGCGGGGAAATATATGATAAAGTAGAACCAGGGTCAATCAATGCATATACAGATCTGGAGAAAACCAGCAATGTACCTGTGACGACGTTTGGCGAAGCCTCCTGATCCTGGCGGCTGGGCAAAGCATATATGCGGTTCGAGGGACCGCTAGAACCTGAAGTGCCACCGCGGCCTCGACCGCGTCCTGCCGGTGCTGAAATACCTCGCCCTCCAGGGCGTGCAACTGATGGAGCAGAAGAAGAACCGGCGGCTGACCCTGTCTGCTGAGCAGCACTACCAGAACCGCTAGCCAATGGACAATCTCTCATAAAGTGGCCCTGACCACCACACGAAAAGCAAGCTCCAGTCGCTTGGTAACACTCCCCGGGATGAGACTTCCCGCAATGAGGACAACGGGGTCTGGGTGGTCTGGCCTGGCTGGGACCCCTGGGTACCTGTGAACCTGCCACTCTGGAGCTCTGACCGGCCCCAGACGGTCCTGTACTATCGAATCTCCGGCTGCCTGACTGAGTACCCCGGCCGGAGGGAGGAAAATGCCTGTCTGACGGCTGCTGCTGAGGCTGTCCGCCTCGAGAATCTCCAGCATAACCTGCGGACCTAGCCCTCTTGGGCGGCCTCCTATCTCGATCTCTGCCAGCCGGATCAGACCTGCGACGGTCCTCCATACCCATCGCATAGGCCTGAAGCCGGGCAATGTCCATGTCTGCCTGCAATGACACTGCCATACAACTATCACCCAAATACCGGTCCAATCCCATAACATATCTGTGCATCCGATCGGACATATCTGCTACCACGGCCGGTGCATATCGGGCCAGAGAATCAAACTCAAGGTTATACTCGCGAACACTCCGACCCCTCTGCTGCAGACGTAAGAATCGATCAGCCCGTGCCCGCCGTAACTCTGGTGGCAAAAAGTGGCGGGTGAATGCTGTCACAAACTGATCCCAAGTGGCTGGAGGGGCACCCTGTTACATCCCGTATTTTTGAACGTCGGATTAATTGTAAGTTGAGGTGGGGCCCACTTGTCAAGATTTTTTTTGGGACATGTGACAAATTATATGAATCACATATGTGAAGTTAAACACAACTCAAGAAGGACCCTTGGGCCAAATCAAAGTGGAAGTCCTCCAAACGAGTATTTTTAAGAAAACGTTTTCGGGTGACCTGACTTTGGGGGGAACAAACGGTATTATAAGTTTGGAATTTGGAAATATACCAAGAAATAGAAGTTGTAGATAATTGAATTAGCTTTCCATCCATAGGTCGTGGGTTCCAAGGTGACGTCGGTACAAGGAGATATGAACGTTTTAAGGTCGAAAGGTCAGTGGGCTAGGCCCAACTCGGGACCAACCGAGTTGGCCCAAAAAAATGAAAAGAAAAATTTAGGCCCAAGGTGAGAGGGTGGCCGGCCATACCTGGTCCAAGCCCACCAAATTAATTAATTTTCATGTGGCAAATTAATTATAAAGGGATCATTATCCCTTAGATGATTCAAGAAACTTAGAAGGAGAAAGAACAAACAAAACAAGAGCAAAAAAAAGGACCATTTCGGGTTTGGCCATGGAAAATTCAACCCTCAAAATCTTCCTCCAAAAATTATTTTCTTGTGGTATTCCTACTAATTTAAGGGTCCTTTACAACTTGGTGTAATTGTTTTGGAAGAAGGAGCACTTATTTCTTCAAGTTGACAACTTGTTCAAGTGAAGGAGTTTGTAGAAAAAGGTAAGAATCAATTCCTTTTTCTTATGTTATGAAGGTTTGTTTATGTTGTGGTATGTGGAAATGAGTAGAAATTATGGAAATAAGGAAGTTTGCAAAGTGGGTATGTATATATATATATGTAGCCATGGGTGTATATATGTTGTATACATATATGAGTTGAATTTTATGTTGTATTCTAGTTGTGGTTATGGTGAAAATTATATTGGGAATGAAAGTTGAATGAATTTTGGTTGAAGTTGGAATGTAGAAGATTATGTCACTTTAGAATGATTTTGTGATATTATGGAAATGAAGTTGTTAAGATGTGAATTATGATTATGGTTGATGAAATTGGAAGATGGAAATATGTTATGAATATGTAGGTTGAATATTAGAAGTTTTGGATGAATTATGACTTTGGTGGAAAGTTTGTATATTTTGTATATCTTGTGAATATTTTGTGGAAAAGATATGAAATGCTTCCGAATTATGTTGTAATGATCTTGATTAGTAATGAATATGAAAATGTCGATATTGATTTGAAAATACGAAGTTGGAATGAAGGCTACGACGTTATGTTGGAAAGATGACTAATTATGTTATATTGTGTTTTGTAGTGATTATTGTTGTTGTTGGTGTTGTTGTTGGGTTGTTGTTGATTGTTTTGGCCGAGTTGAATTCTCGGGGGCGCTATATGTATAGGGGAGATGCTGCCCAAATTTTTGTAGAAAATGTTGACTCAAGATTTAGGACTTAAGTCTTATGGCTAACAATTGGTAAACGTGACCATTTGTAGATTTCGGGCGAAACGGGAATTGAATTCGGAAAGGCGTAAAGACCATATGAGGTATGTAAGGCTATCCCGATTCTTCTTTTGGCATGTCCTAGGTGTACTAGGATCGGATTTGAGCCTCGAAAAGTATTCTGCTCATCGGAATCTGCATTTGAAAATACCCCTTTTTCATTCAATGGAATTGAACCCTATAAGTATGCTTTATTGAAAGAATTGTGCAAACTTCCGCAAATTGTTTAGAAAATTATGGAATGTCCCCAGAACCTCCGTAGGTGACTTTATAAGCTTAAAATACGTAATTTGAGCCCACCGCTTCATTTGTCCCGAGGTGGGCCCACTATTTCCGATTTTACCCTTTTAGTGGTTATGACTTGTCTTCGAGCGTATTTTTTAAAGAAATGTTTTTAACTACGCTTGTAATTACTAAATAAAACTTGTTTTAAATATCCCATTAAGTCTTGTAAAACTGTTTCGGAACTTGGAAACGAACTTAGAAAGATTATGCTTCTGTAATCCATTATGACATCCGAAATACACTCACTATAATTCTGTCCGATTTCATTATTTAGATTTGTCATCCGATAGGTCTTATTGAGTCTCTGGAAATATATGACATTCGTTTGAATTATTTTGATAAGCCCCATAATGTA
The DNA here is from genome assembly GCF_019175385.1 of Lycium barbarum. Lineage (NCBI taxonomy): Eukaryota > Viridiplantae > Streptophyta > Magnoliopsida > Solanales > Solanaceae > Lycium > Lycium barbarum. The sequence continues at coordinate 63,816,045 of NC_083338.1, read as the reverse complement.
TTTTGAAACGTGAAAATGATTACAAAAAGCTTATTTTGACATATGCTATTGGGATATCCGAAATGCATACACTATGATTACTGCTTCGCTTCTGTCATATGGTTTGTCATCTGAATTATGCTACTGAGTCTCCGTAAATGTGCTATATTTTATTTTGCATTAGTTTCTCACTACTCCATTCGTGGATGCCTCAACGTTTCCTTCACTGAGCCCGGGCCAGGATATGTTATCACGCGTATTTCACTGCATTGTTCGCCGCGCCTCGATGTGAGGAGGCAGGTATACATGTACATGGGTTGTGGAGTATGCTGTGCCATGTACACACATTCTGATATGATATGATCTGATATGGCCATCTGATATGATATGTTATGTTACGGGGTTATCCCCTATTCTGCTCCTTATGTGTGGTGGCACCAGCGTCGGGGGGTGGCCACGTTCTGTTTGCCGAGTCCCTTGGCAGGGGTCGGATATGATATGGTATATGTTTCTGTACACACTCCTCATGTTTCGAAAATATGCATTTGATACTTCAGATGTTACACTCACTTCTCTGTAAGTTCTGTTTCGGTTATGATCTTGTTCCGTAATGGGACCAGGTACGACATATGTTTCCAGCGAATATTATTTATGCGATATGATCAACATTTTGCTAATCTGGATATTCAGTTCATTTTCTGTATCTTCTGCTTCGATTATGACTTTGTTTACTACGTTCCGTGCTTTACATACTCAGTACATATTTCGTACTGACCCCCTTCCTTCGGGGGCTGCGTTTTCATGCCGCGCAGGTACAGATGACAGATTTGCTGACCCGCCTGCCTAGGACATCTATTCTACTATTTTAGGAGTGCTCTTTTGTCCAGAGCCTATATGTTGGTACAGTCTTCTGCTATTGTATATATGTACGCTATTCAGGGGTACGATGGGGCCCTGTCCCGTCTTATGATTCTGTTATGTTCTGTAGAGGTCTGTAGACATACATGTGGGTTCTGTATATGTTTTGGGTTGCTATGATTTGTGATAGCCTTATCGGCTTCCATGTGCTATATATGTTCCTCTGTGACACTAGTAACGTCGACTGACTTTTATATTTATATAATCTGCTAGTCTGCTGGTTTGGGTTATTGGGTACGTTTGGGTGTCCAGCACGGACACTAGTCACGGCCTACGGGGTTGGGTCGTGACAAAAGTGGTATCAGAGCGGTTTGTCCTCGGAATGTCTACAGACCGTGTCTAGTAGAGTCTTGTTTATCGGTGTGTTGTGCACCACATCTATAAACAGGAGGCTACAGGACATCTAGGGTGTTACCTTTCTTTGAATCTTAGATCGTGCGATAGAGCCCGCTGTAGGAAATGAATTCCTATTTTTTCTAACCTCTAATTTCAGCTGGAGAACGGTATCGACGTAAGACAGCGACTGATGATATTGGAAGCTACACAGTACACGTGTAAGTAATGGTATGAAAGATGTATGCTGGGTAAGGTGTTTGAAATATGATTGAAACACGAAGCTGAAGATTGAAAAGAAAAACAATAAACAGGAAAGTGTAGTAGGTGCAGTTTGAGTTGGGCATGTGAGGTAAGCCTCGGCATCTTTATACTTTTATTTGAAATTGTTAGCCCCGTGTGGCTATGATGCGATATGATATGATACGTATATACGTATATGTGTTGGCCCTGTGTGGCATGGTTTGTATTTCCTGTGTACAGGTTTTGGGATAGTAAGAAATACAGAGGAACCTCTGCCCAAATTTTTCTAGGAATATAAAGAGGAAAATGAGATATAAATTCTTAACATATCTTGAGGGTCGATACCGATAGGGCAAACCCATTATGTTGGATTAAAGTTTAAGAGATACCCTCCATAGCATTCGTAAGAAGCATTATCTTTGTTTGGAAAATTTTATCTCGAGAAAGCATATACGAGTAGCAAATTCGCAATTTATTTAAATGGACCAGAAATATGTTCCAACCCCATTTTGCTTTAGCACAGCCCATGTGAAGGGCAAAAATATGTGGAAGGGCAAAAATGTCCAACGATTAAGTTTCCTCTAATTGGAAGGATACAAAGTGTATGACAGGCAGTTGGGAATTGAGTGGTTCGCTCACCACTCAAAAATATATATATAAATATGGAGGTAATTATGTGAATTAAGTACTAAAAGATTCCGCGAAGTTCGTCGGACTCTAGTTTTCTTTTGCTGGTGGTCGGAAGATGCCTTACAGAAACATTCCATCAGTTTTCATCGACGGATTGGAGATGGAATTTGTGGAATAAAAACTTAAACTCGTGGGCTGTCTAGAATTATATATATATATATATATATATATATATATATATATATATATATATATACATGAAGGTAAATATTGAGGATTTACAGGGGGCGACATGGTAACTATATAGTCAGAAAAGTAAAAGAATTCCCTCTAAGTCGGGGTGGGACCCGCTACGAGGGTGTTTTGAAAGTTGTTAAGACCCCGATTTGCCTTAAATTACGTGACCAAGGTCGCGCGGGGCAGTTGACGTGATTATACCGGCCTTAACGCACCTAAATGCATTAAAGTTGTAAGGTTAAGCGTGCTAGGGCCAGAGCAATTCCGGGATGGGTGACCCCCTGGGAAGTAAACTAAAATTTTCACAAGTATAGGAATAAGGGACGAATGGGAAATTTGGGGTAACCTAAAGGAAATTAGAATATGTGGAATGATTATAGACCATAAAGAAGTCGGGGAGACTAAGGAAAAATAAGTCGGAGAAGAAGAAGATAGCGCAATGCAGCCTGGGAATAAGAATAAGTTTGAATAAGCGTTTGAGAATTGTTTTGTAAGCAAAATGGTAGTAAATGTGTATGTGTGCATATGACACCCCATTCATGACTGTAACGACCGACAGGTGGACCTCAGCAGCCAGTGTCGCGAGGTATGAAAGATATTAACTGAACATAATTTGAGAAACAAAGCGAAAGACATGGTACAGATATTACAAGTAAACTAACACTAGTTTCGTCGCCAGCTAAGGCCGGGACGTTCCAGCACAACGATGTTCGGAAATAGAAAAAGAGGGGCGAGTACGTAAAGGGGGACAGTAATAGTAACGTTTGGGAAATTTTGAAGGCAAGAAAGAGACCTCTCCGACGTATTATAATACCCCATAAGGCTAGTTGAACATTCGAGGACGAATGTTCTAAAGGGGGGGAGGATGTTACATCCCGTATTTTTGAACGTCGGATTAATTGTAAGTTGAGGTGGGGCCCACACGTCAAGATTTTTTTTGGGACATGTGACAAATTATATGAATCACATATGTGAAGTTAAACACAACTCAAGAAGGACCCTTGGGCCAAATCAAAGTGGAAGTCCTCCAAACGAGTATTTTTAAGAAAACGTTTTCGGGTGACCTGACTTTGGGGGGAACAAACGGTATTATAAGTTTGGAATTTGGAAATATACCAAGAAATAGAAGTTGTAGTGTTATATCCCGTGTTTTCGTATAATTGGAAATCGTGAAATAATTACGACTTGTGTGTTATAAGGACATAATTTGATTTTAGTGAATATGACTATGTTGGTTATGGAATTATTATTGTTAAGACCTCGGGGAAGGCCGAGAATAAATTTGGAATTTCGGAAATTAGTTTCGGGAATTACAAAACGGGACTTTTGTGAATTGGGCCAAGAATTAGAACACAAAATTGAGGCCCAAAGAATGGAGGGTGGCCGGCCACATCAATGGCCCAAACCCATTTCTTTAATGTCATGTGCTAGGCACATGACCAAGGATAAGGATATATATCAACTTATCTCTTAGTATTATCAAGAACAAAAAATAAAATTCAAGACCACCAACAAAAGAGGCTCTCGGCCGAACCACATATCCCTCAACAAAATAATTTTTCTAGCCTTTTGTTTTGATCACAAAATCGTGTCCCTTTGGTAAGTATAGTAAGCACAAGACGCTCTTCGACGTGATACAATTTGTTTGGCACAAGAACTACGTTTGCGACAAGTCGGAAAATCAAGAAAAGGTAAGAATTTTGCCCCTCTAATGTTATAGAATTGATATGAATGTGTTAAGGATTGGAAATAGACGAGAATCCCGTAATTTTGATATAAATAGAAAGTCGTGGGTGTGTGTTGGCCGTGAGCCATAGAGAGGAAATGGTGTTAATTGATCTTGTTTGAGTTGGTATAATGCGTTGTTGTGACCCTTACGTCGTAAATGATTGATTGATGAATGAAATTGGCGTTGGAAAATGATTTTGGATATTATCGGAAAGCGTATACCTTCGGTATCCTTATGTATATCATTGTATATTTAAGGTGCTAGAGACTTTAGATATGAATTTATAATGATGTTAATGAATTCGGAATGAAACGACGTGAGTTAGAATGTTCGTTGTGGATTTTTGATGTTTTAAAGAATTCTGGAAAATAATGGATTTTGGTGTAATTTCGTGTATGACTTGGATTGTAGTTAGGATGTGATTGTATAAGTTTGAATGTGGAAATGAATACAATTATGTAGATGTAGAATTGGAGTTTTGAAAGTTTGAATGAAAGTTGCCAACTTAGATAACAAAGTAGAATTTTGAAGCTAGAATGGCTTGATTGTTGTTTGTGTTGTTTGTTGGCGTGTGGGCTGTTGTGATTGATGTATTTTGAGCCGAGCTAAGCCTCGGGGATGTTAGATTTATAGGGGAAATGCTGCCGAAATTTCGGTAGGCAAAATTGGAGTTAAAGGCATTTTTAAGCCTAAGAATCTCAATTGGTAACTTTGACCATTTGCAGATTTTTGACGAAACGGGGCGGGACTTTTGGAAGGGCTTACGACGTCTGTGAGGTATGTAAAGCTTCCCAATTCTTTATTTGGCATATCTTAGTGTGTTAGTTGAATATGAGACCTTCCGGAGCATTTCTGCTCCTCGAAACCCGATCCACAGGAGAGTTACTATTCATTCAATTCGATTGAAGCCTAAAGGCTCCCTTTTGGCTAGAATGCCATTATTCGTTCGAAACCTATCGAAATGTGGTCGGGTAACCTAGAAATGATTATGTATGACCCTTGACAATATTACTGCTCGTAAAAATATGTTCGCCACCTCACTTCGACTCGAGGTGGGTCCGCTACCCCAAAATGCCCGATTTGCCCTTCGGGCCATCTTTGAGAATAGAGTTGAACGTACCACTTTTGATCTTTGGAACACCCTTCCACGGGGTATGTTTGGACTATTCGATGCACTAATCCAGGTTTTGAACTATATGGACCATTTTGGAATCGTTTTGCAAAATGAAACCTTATGTCGACTAAGTATTCGACTATTTTGTAATAGGATATGATTTATGAGTTTACCTTGTTTTGAAACACTATTTTGAAATACGATCTGCATTAGTTTGCTCACGACTCCGCTCGTGCCTTATTATGACTTCGTTCACCGGTTCCCGGGCCGGTTTTGATTCGTGCGCCTTATGACAATTCGGCCGTATGCTGTGTTACGGTTCCCGAGGCTTCGCCATAGGGCCGGGTTCCGTTTGGAGTTATGCTGTGATATGGCTCGTGATGCGATACGCTCACCGATGATTATGATTATGTTCGGGGATGTACGGAGATTTGAAACCTTCTGGTGTTATGCTGTGTGTGGCGCCAGCGTCGGAGTGGCGACCACGTTCTTAAGCGTTTGCATGATTTTGTTTGCATAAAATACATGTATATTATTTCGATACAGATTTTGACATACCAGTTTGTACCCCACTTTGACATTTGATTTGCTTTCGGTTTTGATCTATAATTCTGTACTCCGTGCTTTACATACTCAGTACATATTTCGTACTGACCCCCTTTCTTCGGGGGCTGCGTTTTATGCCCGCAGGTGCAGACATCGGTGATCCTCCGCAGTAGGCTTCACTTCTTGCTATTCCGGAGTACTCTTATCCGATCCGGAGTCCACTTTTGGTACAGACTCTTTTGCTTTGTATATATTTGGTATATCTGACTATTTGGGTACGGCGGGGCCCTGTCTCGCCATATGTTTTGTTTTGAGTTCGTAGAGGCCTGTAGTCATATATGTGGGGCGAGGGTCCTATGTGTTTATTGTCTGGTTTTGCTTTCGGGTCTTGAAGCGGTCTGTTTGATATGATGGCCCCAAATGGCCCTTTTGTATATATTTGTATTTTGACCGGCGATGTCTATTCCGCCGCTTTGTTTGAGTTTGATTTGATATGACCGCTTAAGACATATTTCTCGATATAAATTATGTTTGATATAACTTCTTGAAAATTCTGAAATAAGCTTGGATCCGGAAATGAATATGCGATTTAGTCTGGGTACCCAGGTAGGGTGCCGGTCGCGGCCCACGGGGCTGGGTCGTGACAAAAGTGGTATCAGAGCGGTTTGTCCTCGGAATGTCTACAGGCCGTGTCTCGTAGAGTCTTGTTTATCGATGTGTTGTGCACCACATCTATAAACGGGAAGCTACAGGGCATTTAGGATGTTACTTTCTTTGTAATCTTAGATCGTGCGATAGAGCTGTGCTATTAGGATGATTTTGATCTGACTCGCCTTCGTGTTTGCAGTGATGCCTCCGAAGAAGGCAACGGCAGCCCATAAGGGCAAGGCGAGGATTGGGGAGACTAGCCAGGCATAGCGAGCTACCCGGGCTCGTGTATATGATTTGCCTGAGGATGTGCCACAGTCTGAGGGGTCTGCTACACCCCCACTAGTACAGCCTGGAGCAGGACCTTCAGCAGCTCCAGAGGTCCGTGTACCCGCACCTGAGACTCCAGCTCCTCAGCCAGGGGCGGAGGATAAGACCCTGAGGGAGGCTGTACAGCTGTTGACTACACTGGTAGCAGGACAGGCTCGCAGGCGCGGGCGGAGGGACGACGATGATGATGACAGACGGGACAGCCTGAGAGTTCGGGAGTTTTTGCTATGTGGCCCTCCAGAGTTCTTCGGGTCTAAGCCCGACGAGGACCCCCACGACTTCATTCGGGGGATGCGACGCTCACTGGACTTGGTCAGGGCTTCAGAGACCGAGTCAGTTGAGCTGGCTTCGCACCGGCTTCGATATGTGGCTACCCACTGGTACGAGACTTGGGAGCTGTCTAGAGGAGAGGGTGCCCCTCCAGCCACTTGGGATCAGTTTGTGACAGCATTCACCCGCCACTTTTTGCCCCCAGAGTTACGGCGGGCACGGGCTGATCGATTCTTACGTCTGCAGCAGAGGGGTCGGAGTGTTCGTGAGTATAACCTTGAGTTTGATTCTCTGGCCTGATATGCACCGGCCGTGGTAGCAGATATGTCCGATCGGATGCACAGATATGTTATGGGATTGGACCGGTATTTGGTTGATAGTTGTATGGCAGTGTCATTGCAGGCAGACATGGACATTTCCCGGCTTCAGGCCTATGCGATGGGTATGGAGGACCGTCGCAGATCTGATCCTGCTGGCAGAGATCGAGACAGGAGGCCGCCCAAGAGGGCTAGATCCGTGGGTTATTCAGGGGATTCTCGAGGCGGACAGCCTCAGCAGCAGCAGCAGTCTGACAGATATTTTCCTCCTTCCGGCCGGGGTACTCAGTCAGGTAGCCGGAGATTCGATAGTACAGGACCGTCTGGGGCCGGTCAGAGCTCCAGAGTGGCAGGTTCACAGGTACCCAGGGGTCCCAGCCAGGCCAGACCACCCAGGCCCCGTTGTCCTCATTGCGGAAAGTCTCATCCCGGGGAGTGTTACCGAGCGACTGGAGCTTGCTTTTCGTGTGGTGGTCAGGGCCACTTTATGAGAGATTGTCCATTGGCTAGCGGTTCTGGTAGTGCTGCTCAGCAGACAGGGTCAGCCGCCGGTTCTTCTTCTGCTCCATCAGTTGCACGCCCTGGAGGGCGAGGTACTTCAGCACCGGCAGGACGCGGTCGAGGCCACGGTGGCACTTCAGGTTCTAGCGGTCCCTCGAACCGCATATATGCTTTGGCCAGCCGCCAGGATCAGGAGGCTTCGCCAAACGTCGTCACAGGTACATTGCTGGTTTTCTCCAGATCTGTATATGCATTGATTGACCCTGGTTCTACTTTATCGTATATTTCCCCGCTCGTTGCTAGTAAGATTGGGATAGTGTCTGAGCCTATAGAACCGTTTGAGGTAGCTACGCCAGTTGGGGATTTTATTATAGCGAGGCAGATTTATAAGGATTGTTCTGTGACCATTTATGATCGTAGCACTAAGGCTGATTTGATAGAGTTAGACATGCTTGAGTTTGACGTCATTATGGGCATGGACTGGTTGTCTTCCTGTTATGCCAATGTCGACTGCCAGAAAAAGGTAGTCCGTTTTCAGTTTCCAGGAGAACCAGTCATAGAGTGGTTCGGATCTACAGCATCGCCGAGGGGTAAGTTTATTTCATACCTCAAGGCTAAGAAGATGATCCAGAAGGGTTATATCTATCATTTGGTTCGTGTGCACGATACTGCCGCGGAGGTACCTACCCTTCAGTCTGTTCCGGTCGTCAGCGAGTTTCCAGATGTTTTTCCTGACGAGCTTCCTGGCCTTCCGCCTGAGCGGGAGATTGATTTTTCTATTGAGTTGATGCCGGATACACAGCCTATATCTATTCCTCCGTACAGGATGGCACCAGCTGAGTTGAAGGAGTTGAAGGAGCAGCTGAAAGATTTGCTGGATAAGGGTTTTATCAGGCCCAGTACATCACCCTGGGGGGCGCTGGTATTGTTTGTCAGGAAGAAAGATGGGTCATTGCGGATGTGTATCGACTACTGGCAGCTGAATAAGGTGACTATTAAGAACAAATATCCCCTCCCCCGGATTGATGATTTGTTTGACCAGCTGCAGGGTGCTAGACATTTTTCAAAGATAGATCTGCGTTCTGGTTACCATCAGGTGCGAGTACGGGAGTCAGATATCCCGAAGACTGCTTTCAGGACTCGGTACGGGCATTATGAGTTCAGAGTTATGTCTTTCGGGCTGACTAATGCTCCAGCAGTATTTATGGATCTGATGAACCGGGTATTTCGGCCTTTCCTGGATATGTTTGTTATTGTGTTTATTGACGATATTCTGATTTACTCGCGATCAGTCGAGGAGCATTCAGATCATTTGAGGACGGAACTTGGCATCCTCCGTCAGCAGAAGTTATATGCTAAATTCTCTAAGTGTGAGTTCTGGTTGACTTCTGTGGCATTCTTGGGCCATATTGTCGGCGCAGATGGTATTCGGGTTGACACGCAGAAGATTGAGGCTGTGCAGAATTGGCCCAGGCCTACTACACCGACAGAGGTGCGTAGTTTTCTTGGATTGGCTGGGTATTACCGCAGGTTCGTGGAGGATTTCTCTTCTATTTCAGCACCACTGACGAGGCTTACCCAGAAAGCAGCAAAATTCCAGTGGACAGATGTTTGCGAGCGCAGCTTTCAGATGCTGAAGGAGAGATTGATTACAGCACCAGTTTTGGCTCTTCCAGAGGGATCTGACGGGTATGTTGTCTATTGTGACGCCTCTGGTATTGGGATAGGATGTGTATTGATGCAGCACGGTCGAGTCATAGCCTATGCTTCCCGACAGCTCAGACCGCACGAGAAAAACTATCCCACTCATGATCTTGAGTTGGCCGCGGTGATTCATGCTCTGAAGATTTGGCGGCATTATTTATATGGGGTCCATGTTGATATCTATACGGACCATAAGAGTCTCCAGTATATTTTCAGACAGAAGGAACTAAATTTGCGGCAGCGGAGATGGCTTGAGTTACTAAAGGACTACGACGTTGATATTTTGTACCATCCGGGGAAAGCCAATGTGGTAGCTGATGCGCTTAGCCGCAAGTCCGTGGGCAGTCTGGCTGATGTTCCATCTGATAAGAGAGATTTGGTTCGTGATATTCATCAGCTGGCCAGCCTCGAAGTTCGTTTGGTGGATTCTGGAGATTCTGGGATTTCTGTTCGTCCAGTTGCTGAGTCATCTATTATTCAGGAGGTAAAGCAGCGCCAGTTTGAGGATCCTCTTTTGATTCAGTACAGAGACGTGGCCCTTAATAAAGCAAAGACTCAGTTTGAGATCTCGCCTGACGGAGTATTATTATATGACGGCAGATTCTGTGTACCGGATGTTCCGGGCTTACGGCGGCAGATTATGGGCGAGGCCCATAATGCACGGTATTCTGTTCATCCTGGTTCCACTAAAATGTATCGGGACCTCAGGTGTTTGTATTGGTGGGACGGCATGAAGAAAGATATTGCTGAGTTTGTTAGTCAGTGCCCGAACTGCCAGCAAGTTAAGATCGAGCATCAGAAGCCCGGTGGATTATTACAGGAGATGGAAATTCCAGCCTGGAAATGGGAGATGATTAATATGGATTTTGTTGTTGGATTACCGCGCACTCCACGCAGGTACGACTCTATCTGGGTTGTTGTTGACAGGCTGACGAAATCAGCCCATTTCCTTCCGGTTCGGACTACTTATTCGGCTGAAGACTATGCCAGATTGTATATCAGAGAGATAGTCAGACTTCACGGAGTCCCGATATCTATTATTACTGACCGAGGTACCCAGTTTACAGCAAATTTCTGGAGGTCATTTCAGGAGGGATTAGGGACTCAGGTGAGTCTCAGTACAGCTTTTCACCCCCAGTCCGACGGGCAGGCCGAGCGCACTATTCAGACGCTCGAAGATATGTTGCGGGCCTGCGTTATTGATTTCAGGGGCAGCTGGGATGATCATTTGCCGCTTATTGAGTTTGCCTATAATAACAGTTATCACTCCAGCATTCAGATGGCTCCGTACGAGGCCCTTTATGGCAGGAGATGCAGGTCTCCTATTGGCTGGTTTGACGTGGGCGAGACTAAGTTGATTGGGCCAGACGTGATCCAGGAGGCTGTAGATAAGGTAAAGCTTATTCGAGAACGATTATTGGCTGCCCAGAGTCGACAGAAAGCTTATGCAGACAGACGACGTCGACCGTTAGAGTTCCGGATTAGCGACTGGGTATTCCTGAAGGTGTCGCCCATGAAGGGTGTCATGAGATTCGGTAAAAAGGGTAAGTTGAGCCCCCGGTACATTGGACCGTATCAGATCGTGCGAAAGATAGGCGAGGTCGCCTATGAGCTAGACTTACCATCCGACTTGGAGGCCGTACACCCGGTGTTTCATGTGTCTATGTTGCGGAAATGCATTGGTGATCCTGCCAGGATATTCCCAGTTGACGACATTCAGGTGACGGAGCAGTTATCTTATGACGAGCAGCCTGTATCTATTCTGGATCGACAGGTGCGGAGACTACGCACTAAAGAAGTGCCCTCCGTCAAAGTCCTATGGCGCAACAATAATCGGGAGGAGATGACTTGGGAGGCGGAGGACGAGATGAAGAAGAAATATCCCCACTTGTTTCCGACATCCACAGGTAATCTAATTTCTTTTTCAGTTTGTTGTGTTGATTGATAAAATGAACTATGTATGTCATTATTAAAAAGGGACACTCCTGCCTTGATCATAGGACCTTATAAGATTAATTTAACATTCGGGGACGAATGTTCTTAAGGGGGGGAGAATCTTATATCCCGTGTTTTCGTATAATTGGAAATCGTGAAATAATTACGACTTGTGTGTTATAAGGACATAATTTGATTTTAGTGAATATGACTATGTTGGTTATGGAATTATTATTGTTAAGACCTCGGGGAAGGCCGAGAATAAATTTGGAATTTCGGAAATTAGTTTCGGGAATTACAAAACGGGACTTTTGTGAATTGGGCCAAGAATTAGAACACAAAATTGAGGCCCAAAGAATGGAGGGTGGCCGGCCACATCAATGGCCCAAACCCATTTCTTTAATGTCATGTGCTAGGCACATGACCAAGGATAAGGATATATATCAACTTATCTCTTAGTATTATCAAGAACAAAAAATAAAATTCAAGACCACCAACAAAAGAGGCTCTCGGCCGAACCACATATCCCTCAACAAAATAATTTTTCTAGCCTTTTGTTTTGATCACAAAATCGTGTCCCTTTGGTAAGTATAGTAAGCACAAGACGCTCTCCGACGTGATACAATTTGTTTGGAACAAGAACTACGTTTGCGACAAGTCGGAAAATCAAGAAAAGGTAAGAATTTTGCCCCTCTAATGTTATAGAATTGATATGAATGTGTTAAGGATTGGAAATAGACGAGAATCCCGTAATTTTGATATAAATAGAAAGTCGTGGGTGTGTGTGGATAGTGTGTGTTGGCCGTGAGCCATAGAGAGGAAATGGTGTTAATTGATCTTGTTTGAGTTGGTATAATGCGTTGTTGTGACCCTTACGTCGTAAATGATTGATTGATGAATGAAATTGGCGTTGGAAAATGATTTTGGATATTATCGGAAAGCGTATACCTTCGGTAACCTTATGTATATCATTGTATATTTAAGGTGCTAGAGACTTTAGATATGAATTTATAATGATGTTAATGAATTCGGAATGAAACGACGTGAGTTAGAATGTTCGTTGTGGATTTTTGATGTTTTAAAGAATTCTGGAAAATAATGGATTTTGGTGTAATTTCGTGTATGACTTGGATTGTAGTTAGGATGTGATTGTATAAGTTTGAATGTGGAAATGAATACAATTATGTAGATGTAGAATTGGAGTTTTGAAAGTTTGAATGAAAGTTGCCAACTTAGATAACAAAGTAGAATTTTGAAGCTAGAATGGCTTGATTGTTGTTTGTGTTGTTTGTTGGCGTGTGGGCTGTTGTGATTGATGTATTTTGAGCCGAGCTAAGCCTCGGGGATGTTAGATTTATAGGGGAAATGCTGCCGAAATTTCGGTAGGCAAAATTGGAGTTAAAGGCATTTTTAAGCCTAAGAATCTCAATTGGTAACTTTGACCATTTGCAGATTTTTGACGAAACGGGGCGGGACTTTTGGAAGGGCTTACGACGTCTGTGAGGTATGTAAAGCTTCCCAATTCTTTATTTGGCATATCTTAGTGTGTTAGTTGAATATGAGACCTTCCGGAGCATTTCTGCTCCTCGAAACCCGATCCACATGAGAGTTACTATTCATTCAATTCGATTGAAGCCTAAAGGCTCCCTTTTGGCTAGAATGCCATTATTCGTCCGAAACCTATCGAAATGTGGTCGGGTAACCTAGAAATGATTATGTATGACCCTTGACAATTTTACTGCTCGTAAAAATATGTTCGCCACCTCACTTCGACTCGAGGTGGGTCCGCTACCCCAAAATGCCCGATTTGCCCTTCGGGCCATCTTTGAGAATAGAGTTGAACGTACCACTTTTGATCTTTGGAACACCCTTCCACGGGGTATGTTTGGACTATTCGATGCACTAATCCAGGTTTTGAACTATATGGACCATTTTGGAATCGTTTTGCAAAATGAAACCTTATGTCGACTAAGTATTCGACTATTTTGTAATAGGATATGATTTATGAGTTTACCTTGTTTTGAAACACTATTTTGAAATACGATCTGCATTAGTTTGCTCACGACTCCGCTCGTGCCTTATTATGACTTCGTTCACCGGTTCCCGGGCCGGTTTTGATTCGTGCGCCTTATGACAATTCGGCCGTATGCTTTGTTACGGTTCCCGAGGCTTCGCCATAGGGCCGGGTTCCGTTTGGAGTTATGCTGTGATATGGCTCGTGATGCGATACGCTCACCGATGATTATGATTATGTTCGGGGATGTACGGAGATTTGAAACCTTCTGGTGTTATGCTGTGTGTGGCGCCAGCGTCGGAGTGGCGACCACGTTCTTAAGCGTTTGCATGATTTTGTTTGCATAAAATACATGTATATTATTTCGATACAGATTTTGACATACCAGTTTGTACCCCACTTTGACATTTGATTTGCTTTCGGTTTTGATCTATAATTCTGTACTCCGTGCTTTACATACTCAGTACATATTTCGTACTGACCCCCTTTCTTCGGGGGCTGCGTTTTATGCCCGCAGGTGCAGACATCGGTGATCCTCCGCAGTAGGCTTCACTTCTTGCTATTCCGGAGTACTCTTATCCGATCCGGAGTCCACTTTTGGTACAGACTCTTTTGCTTTGTATATATTTGGTATATCTGACTATTTGGGTACGGCGGGGCCCTGTCTCGCCATATGTTTTGTTTTGAGTTCGTAGAGGCCTGTAGTCATATATGTGGGGCGAGGGTCCTATGTGTTTATTGTCTGGTTTTGCTTTCGGGTCTTGAAGCGGTCTGTTTGATATGATGGCCCCAAATGGCCCTTTTGTATATATTTGTATTTTGACCGGCGATGTCTATTCCGCCGCTTTGTTTGAGTTTGATTTGATATGACCGCTTAAGACATATTTCTCGATATAAATTATGTTTGATATAACTTCTTGAAAATTCTGAAATAAGCTTGGATCCGGAAATGAATATGCGATTTAGTCTGGGTACCCAGGTAGGGTGTCGGTCGCGGCCCACGGGGCTGGGTCGTGACATGTAGATAATTGAATTAGCTTTCCATCCATAGGTCGTGGGTTCCAAGGTGACGTCGGTACAAGGAGATATGAACGTTTTAAGGTCGAAAGGTCAGTGGGCTAGGCCCAACTCGGGACCAACCGAGTTGGCCCAAAAAAATGAAAAGAAAAATTTAGGCCCAAGGTGAGAGGGTGGCCGGCCATACCTGGTCCAAGCCCACCAAATTAATTAATTTTCATGTGGCAAATTAATTATAAAGGGATCATTATCCCTTAGATGATTCAAGAAACTTAGAAGGAGAAAGAACAAACAAAACAAGAGCAAAAAAAAGGACCATTTCGGGTTTGGCCATGGAAAATTCAACCCTCAAAATCTTCCTCCAAAAATTATTTTCTTGTGCTATTCCTACTAATTTAAGGGTCCTTTACAACTTGGTGTAATTGTTTTGGAAGAAGGAGCACTTATTTCTTCAAGTTGACAACTTGTTCAAGTGAAGGAGTTTGTAGAAAAAGGTAAGAATCAATTCCTTTTTCTTATGTTATGAAGGTTTGTTTATGTTGTGGTATGTGGAAATGAGTAGAAATTATGGAAATAAGGAAGTTTGCAAAGTGGGTATGTATATATATATGTAGCCATGGGTGTATATATGTTGTATACATATATGAGTTGAATTTTATGTTGTATTCTAGTTGTGGTTATGGTGAAAATTATATTGGGAATGAAAGTTGAATGAATTTTGGTTGAAGTTGGAATGTAGAAGATTATGTCACTTTAGAATGATTTTGTGATATTATGGAAATGAAGTTGTTAAGATGTGAATTATGATTATGGTTGATGAAATTGGAAGATGGAAATATGTTATGGATATGTAGGTTGAATATTAGAAGTTTTGGATGAATTATGACTTTGGTGGAAAGTTTGTATATTTTGTATATCTTGTGAATATTTTGTGGAAAAGATATGAAATGCTTCCGAATTATGTTGTAATGATCTTGATTAGTAATGAATATGAAAATGTCGATATTGATTTGAAAATACGAAGTTGGAATGAAGGCTACGACGTTATGTTGGAAAGATGACTAATTATGTTATATTGTGTTTTGTAGTGATTATTGTTGTTGTTGGTGTTGTTGTTAGGTTGTTGTTGATTGTTTTGGCCGAGTTGAATTCTCGGGGGCGCTATATGTATAGGGGAGATGCTGCCCAAATTTTTGTAGAAAATGTTGACTCAAGATTTAGGACTTAAGTCTTATGGCTAACAATTGGTAAACGTGACCATTTGTAGATTTCGGGCGAAACGGGAATTGAATTCGGAAAGGCGTAAAGACCATATGAGGTATGTAAGGCTATCCCGATTCTTCTTTTGGCATGTCCTAGGTGTACTAGGATCGGATTTGAGCCCCGAAAAGTATTCTGCTCATCGGAATCTGCATTTGAAAATACCCCTTTTTCATTCAATGGAATTGAACCCTATAAGTATGCTTTATTGAAAGAATTGTGCAAACTTCCGCAAATTGTTTAGAAAATTATGGAATGTCCCCAGAACCTCCGTAGGTGACTTTATAAGCTTAAAATACGTAATTTGAGCCCACCGCTTCGTTTGTCCCGAGGTGGGCCCACTATTTCCGATTTTACCCTTTTAGTGGTTATGACTTGTCTTCGAGCGTATTTTTTAAAGAAATGTTTTTAACTAAGCTTGTAATTACTAAATAAAACTTGTTTTAAATATCCAATTAAGTCTTGTAAAACTGTTTCGGAACTTGGAAACGAACTTAGAAAGATTATGCTTCTGTAATCCATTATGACATCCGAAATACACTCACTATGATTCTGTCCGATTTCATTATTTAGATTTGTCATCCGATAGGTCTTATTGAGTCTCTGGAAATATATGACATTCGTTTGAATTATTTTGATAAGCCCCATAATGTATATTGAAACATGAAAATGATTACAAAAAGCTTATTTTGACATATGCTATTGGGATATCCGAAATGCATACACTATGATTACTGCTTCGCTTCTGTCATATGGTTTGTCATCTGAATTATGCTACTGAGTCTCCGTAAATGTGCTATATTTTATTTTGCATTAGTTTCTCACTACTCCATTCGTGGATGCCTCAACGTTTCCTTCACTGAGCCCGGGCCAGGATATGTTATCACGCGTATTTCACTGCATTGTTCGCCGCGCCTCGATGTGAGAAGGCAGGTATACATGTACATGGGTTGTGGAGTATGCTGTGCCATGTACACACATTCTGATATGATATGATCTGATATGGCCATCTGATATGATATGTTATGTTACGGGGTTGTCCCCTATTCTGCTCCTTATGTGTGGTGGCACCAGCGTCGGGGGGTGGCCACGTTCTGTTTGCCGAGTCCCTTGGCAGGGGTCGGATATGATATGGTATATGTTTCTGTACACACTCCTCATGTTTCGAAAATATGCATTTGATACTTCGGATGTTACACTCACTTCTCTGTAAGTTCTGTTTCGGTTATGATCTTGTTCCGTAATGGGACCAGGTACGACATATGTTTCCAGCGAATATTATTTATGCGATATGATCAGCATTTTGCTAATCTGGATATTCAGTTCATTTTCTGTATCTTCTGCTTCGATTATGACTTTGTTTACTACGTTCCGTGCTTTACATACTCAGTACATATTTTGTACTGACCCCCTTCCTTCGGGGGCTGCGTTTCATGCCGCGCAGGTACAGACGACAGATTTGCTGACCCGCCTGCCTAGGACATCTATTCTACTATTTTAGGAGTGCTCTTTTGTCCAGAGCCTATATGTTGGTACAGTCTTCTGCTATTGTATATATGTACGCTATTCAGGGGTACGATGGGGCCCTGTCCCGTCTTATGATTCTGTTATGTTCTGTAGAGGTCTGTAGACATACATGTGGGTTCTGTATATGTTTTGGGTTGCTATGATTTGTGATAGCCTTATCGGCTTCCATGTGCTATATATGTTCCTCTGTGACACTAGTAACGTCGACTGACTTTTATATTTATATAATCTGCTAGTCTGCTGGTTTGGGTTATTGGGTACGTTTGGGTGTCCAGCACGGACACTAGTCACGGCCTACGGGGTTGGGTCGTGACACACCCTCTCCTCTAGACAGCTCCCAAGTCTCGTACCAGTGGGTAGCCACATCTCGAAGCCTGTGCGAAGCCAGCTCAACTGACTCGGTCTCTGAAGCCCTGACCAAGTCCAGTGAGCGTCGCATCCCCCGAATGAAGTCGTGGGGGTCCTCGTCGGGCGTAGACCCGAAGAACTCTGGAGGGCCACATAGCAAAAACTCCCAAACTCTCAGGCTGTCCCGCCTGTCATCATCATCGTTGTCCCTCCGCCCGCGCCTGCGAGCCTGTCCTGCTACCAGTGTAGTCAACAGTTGTACAGCCTCCCTCAGGGTCCTATCCTCCGCCCCTGGCTGAGGAGCTGGAGTCTCAGGTGCGGGTACAAGGACCTCTGGAGCTGCTGAAGGTCCTGCTCCAGGCTGTACTAGTGGGGGTGTAGCAGACCCCTCAGAATGAGGCACATCCTCAGGCAAATCATAGACACGAGCCCGGGTAGCTCGCTGTGCCTGGCTAGTCTCTCCAATCCTCGCCTTGCCCTTCTGGGCCGCCGTTGCCTTCTTCGGAGGCATCACTGCAAACACGAAGGCGAGTCAGATCAAAATCATCCTAATAGCTCAGCTCTATCGCACGATCTAAGATTACAAAGAAAGTAACATCCTAAATGCCCTGTAGCTTCCTGCTTATAGACGTGGTGCACAACACATCGATAAGCAAGACTCTACGAGACACGGCCTGTAGACATTCCGAGGACAAACCGCTCTGATACCACTTTTGTCACGACCCAGCCCCGTGGGCCGCGACTGGCACCCTACCTGGGTACCCAGACGGAATCGCACATTCATTTGCAAATCCAAACTTATTTCGTAATTTTTCAAAATCATGCCGAACATAATTTATATCAAAATATGTCTTAAGCGGTCGTGCCAAATCAAAATATCATATCAAATACAAACGAAGCGGCGGAGTAGACCTCGCCGGCCAAAAGTGCAAACATAAGCATAAGGGCCATTTGGGGCCAGCATAACAAACAGACCGCCTTAAGACCAGATAACGGAATCAGACAAACATACATAGGACCCTCGCCCCACATATATGACTACAGGCCTTTACGAACTCAAAACAAAGACATATGGCGAGACAGGGCCCCGCCGTACCCAAATAGTCAAATATACCGAATATATACAAAGCAAAAAGAGTCTGTACCAAAAGTGGACTCCGGATCAAATAGGAGTACTCCGGAATAGCAAGAAGTGAAGCCTACTGCGGAGGATCACCGATATCTGCACCTGCGGGTATAAAACGCAGCCCCCGAAGAAAGGGGGTCAGTACGAAATATGTACTGAGTATGTAAAGCACGGAGTACAGAAATATGGATCAAAACCGAAAGCAAATCAAATGTCAAAGTGGAGTACAAATGGGTAGATCAAAATCTATATCGAAATCATAATATGTATACATAATGCAATGAATCATGCAAACGCTTAGGAACGTGGTCGCCACTCCGACGCTGGCGCCACACACAGCATAACACCAGAAGGTTTCAAATCTCCGTACATCCCCGAACACAAGCATAATCATAGGTGAGCGTATCGCATCACGAGCCATATCACAGCATAACTCCAAACGGAACCCGGCCCTATGGCGAAGCCTCGGGAACCGTAACACAGCATACGGCCGAATTGTCATAAGGCGCACGAATCAAAACCGGCCCGGGAACCGGTGAACGAAGTCATAATAAGGCACGAGCGGAGTCGTGAGCAAACAAATGCAAATCGTATTTCAAAATAGTGTTTCAAAACAAGGTAAACTCATAAGTCATATTAGAATACAAAATAGTCGAATACTTAGCCGACATAAAGTTTCATTTTTTTGCAAAACGTTTCCAAAATGGTCCATATAGTTCAAAACATAGATTAGCGCATCGAATTGTCCAAACATACCCCGTAGGAGGATGTCCCAAAGATCAGAAGTGGTACTTTCAACTTTATTCTCAAAGATGGCCCGAAGGGCAAATCGGGCATTTTGGGGTAGCGGACCCACCTCGAGTCGAAGTGAGGTGACGAACATATTTTTACGAGCAGTTATATGCCAAGGGTCATACATAATCATTTCTAGGTTACCCGACCACATTTCGATAGGTTTTGGACGAATAGTGGCATTCTAGCCAAAATGGAGCCTTTAGGCTTCAATTGAATTGAATGAATAGTAACGTTTCTGTGGATCGGGTTTCGAGGAGCAGAAATGCTCCGGAAGGTCTCATATCCGACTGACACACTAGGATATGCCAAATGAAGGAGCGGGAAGCTTTACATACCTCACAGACGTCGTATGCTCTTCCAAAAGTCCAGTCCCGTTTCGTCAAAAATCTGCAAATGGTCAAAGTTACCAATTGAGATTCTTAGGCTTAAAAATGCCTTTAACTCCAATTTTGCCTACCGAAATTTCGGCAGCATTTCCCCTATAAATCTAACATCCCCGAGGCTTAGCTCGGCTCAAAATAACCAACCACAACAGCCCACACATCAACCAAACAATATAAACAACAATCACACCATTCTAGCTTTAAAGTTCTACTTTGTTATCTAAGTTGGCAACTTCCATTCAAACTTTCAAATCTCCAATTCTATATCCACATAATTGTATTAATTTACCTATACAACATTAGTCAAACACATTCCAAATTCAATCTAAGACATACACAAAATTGCACCAAAAATCCATTAGTTTCCATAATCCTTCAACACATTAAAATTCACGACGAACACTCTAACTAACGTCGTTTCATTCCGAATTCATCAATATCATTGCAAAGTCATATCTAAAGTCTCTAGCACCCAAAATATACATTGATATACATGGCGATACCGAAGGTATACGCTTTCCGATAATATCCGCATTCGTTTTCCACCGCCAATTTAACTCAACAATTAATCATTTACGATATAAGGATCACAACAACACATTATGCCAACTTAAACAAGATCAATTCAAACCATTTCTTTCTTCCATAAGTCACGGCCAATACACACTCCACACACACCCACGTTTGTTTCCCCAACCTCCAAGTCACGGGATTTCTATCTATTTACAATCCTTAGCATATTCATATCAATTCTACAACATAAAAGGGACAAAATTCATACCTTTCCTTGAAACCCCGACTTATCGCAAACGTCGATCTTACGCCAAACTAATTATACCACGTCGGAGAGCGTCTTGAGTACTTCACAAATATGTAGAAACTAGGATTTTTGAATCACCACACAAGCTTGGAATTTTTCTTCCTTTTCTCCTCTCTATTCGGCCGAACCCTTAGTGTTGGGGTGTTCTTGATTTTTTTTTTTGATTTGATCTACTTTGCTAAGTTTTCATAGTGATATATATCCTTTTGGGGTCATGTGCATAGCAGCCCCTCTCTTTCCTTTGGGCTTCAATTGTAATTTTTTTTTTATTTCTTTGGCCCACTTCTTGAAAAGTCCCGATTTGTAATTCCCGAAACTAATTTCCGAAATTCCAATTTTATCCTCGGCCTTCCCCGAGGTCTTAGCATTAAAGATTTCACAACCAACATAGTCATATTCACAAAAATTAAATTTATGTCCTTCTAACACCCGAGTCATAATTATTTCTCGATTTCCAATTGTACGAAAACACGGGGCCTAACACCGTGTCTAGTAGAGTCTTATTTATCGGTGTGTTATGTACCACATCTATAAACAGGAGACTACCGGACATTTAGGGTGTTACCTTTCTTTGGATCTTAGATCGTGCGATAGAGCTGTGCTATTAGGGTGATTTCTTTCTGACCGATTTCTATGCTTTCAGTGATGCCTCCGAAGAAGACGGCAGTTGCCCAGAAGGGAAAAGCGGTGGCAGGAGAGACCAGCCAGATACAGAGGGTTACTCGGGCTCGTGTTCAAACTATGCCCGTTATTGCGCCGCAGTCAGCGGGCTCTGCTACGCCATCATCATCAGAGGAGCCTGAAGTGGCTCCACCAGTAGCTCCAGAGGCTCCAGCGCCCGCGCCCCCAGCTCCTCAGCCAGGGGCGGAGGATAGGACGATTAGAGATACGGTACAGTTATTGACGAGGTTGGTAGCAGGACAGGCTCGTAGACGCGGGCTAGGGGGTGATGATATGGACAGACGTGACAGTCTGAGGGTTCGTGATTTCTTTACTTGTGGTCCTCCAGAGTTTTACGGGTCCAAGCCTGAGGAGGATCCCCAGGATTTTATTCGACAGATGCAGCGTGCGTTGAGACTAGTCAGGGCTTCTAAGACTGAGTCTGTCGGGTTAGCTTCACACAGACTGCGGGATGTAGCGATTAATTGGTACGAGTCTTGGGAGCTGTGCAGAGGTGATGATGCTCCTCCAGCCGTGTGGGACGAGTTTGTAGCCGCCTTTCTCAGCCGCGTTTTGCCCCCAGAGTTGCGGCGGGTGAGGGTTGACAGATTTCTACAGCTGCGGCAGAGAGGCAGGAGTGTCCGAGAGTACAGCTTGGAGTTTGATTCTCTGGCTAGATATGCACCTACCATAGTAGCTGAGATGGGTGATCGGATGCACCGGTACGTGATAGGGTTGGATTGCTATTTGATTGACAGTTGTATAGCGATGGCATCGCAGACGGGTATGGACATTGCCCGGTTACAGGTTTATGCGCAAGGGATGGAGGACCGGTACAGAGAGGATCAGTTGGGTAGAGATCATGATAGGAGGCCACCCCAGCGGGCTAGGTCAGTTGGGTATTCTGGAGAGTCTCAAGGAGGGCAGCCTCAACAGTAGCAGTCTAGTAGATATCCTCCTTCGTCAGGCCGGGGTACACAGTCTACAGGTAGACGATTTGGTTCGAGTGCATGATACTAAAGCAGAAACACCTACTCTCCAGTCAGTTCTGATTGTTAATGAATTTCCAGATGTGTTTCCGGACGAGCTTCCAGGTCTTCCCCCTGAACGGGAGATAGACTTCACGATAGATGTGCTGCCAGACACTCAGCCTATATCTATTCCTCCTTACAGAATGGCACCTGCAGAATTGAAAGAATTGAAAGAGCAGCTGAAAGATCTATTAGAAAAAGGCTTTATCAGACCTAGTACGTCACCCTGGGGAGCGCCAGTATTGTTTGTAAGAAAGAAAGACGGGTCGCTGCGGATGTGTATCGATTACAGACAGCTGAATAAGGTGACTATAAAGAATAAATATCCCCTCCCCCGGATTGATGATTTATTTGATCAGTTGCAGGGTGCTAAATATTTTTCGAAGATAGATTTGCGTTCGGGCTATCATCAGGTGCGGGTACGAGAGGCAGATATTCCAAAGACTTCCTTCAGGACCCGATACGGGCATTATGAGTTCAGAGTGATGTCTTTTGGGCTAACAAATGCTCCAGCACTGTTTATGGATTTGATGAATCGGGTATTCAGGCCGTTCCTCGACATGTTTGTGATTGTATTTATTTATAATATTCTGGTTTATTCCCGGTCAGCAGAGGAGCATTCAGATCATCTGAGGACAGTACTTGGCACACTTCGGCGATAGAAATTATATGCTAAGTTCTCCAAATGTGAATTTTGGTTAACCTCAGTGGCATTCTTGGGGCATATCGTTGGAGCAGATGGTATTCGGGTCGATACACAGAAGATCGAGGCTGTACAGAATTGGCCTAGGCCCACGACACCGACTGAGGTACGCAGTTTTCTGGGATTGGCCGGATATTACAAGAGATTTGTGGAGAATTTTACTTCTATTGCGGCACCATTAACAAAGCTAACTCAGAAGGCAGCAAAATTTTAGTGGACCGATGCTTGTGAACGCAGTTTCCAGTTGCTGAAGGAAAAACTAATTACAGCTCCAGTACTAGCTCTTCCAGAGGGGTCTGACGGGTGTGTCGTTTATTGTGATGCTTCTGGTATATGGATAGGTTGTGTATTAATACAGCATGGTTGAGTTATAGCCTATGCTTCCCGGCAGCTCAGACCGCACGAGAGAAATTATCCTACCCATGATCTGGAATTAGCCGCGGTGATTCATGCTTTGAAGATATGGCGGCATTACTTATATGGGGTCCATGTTGAAATCTATACGGACCACAAAAGCCTTTAGTATATTTTTAAGCAAAAGGAGCGGAATTTGCGGCAAAGAAGATGGCTTGAATTATTGAAAGATTACGACGTCGATATTTAGTATCATCCTGGAAAAGCTAATGTTGTGGCAGATGCATTTAGTCGCAAGTCTATGGGCAGTTTGACCGACGTGCAGCCAAGGAAGCAGGAATTAGTTTGTGAAATTCATCAGTTAGCCAGCCTTGGAGTCCGTTTGGCCGATTCTGGAAATATTGGGGTTTCTGTCCGAGAAGTTGCTGAATCATCGATGATAGAAGAGGTAAAACGGCGTCAGTTCGAGGATCCTATTCTGGTACAGTACAGAGATGTGGCCCTTAATAAGGAAAAGACTCAATTTGAAATTTCACCTGACGGGGTATTATTATATAGAGGCAGGTTATGTGTACCTGCCGTTGCAGGGCTGCGGCGACAGATTATGGGGTAAGCACATTATGCTCGGTATTCTGTTCATCCCGGATGCACTAAAATGTACCATGATCTCAGATGTTTATATTGGTGGGATGGTATGAAAAGAGATATTGCAAAGTTCGTTGCTCAGTGCCCAAATTGCCAGCAAGTTAAGATCGAGCATCCAAAGCCCGGCGGATTGTTGCAGGAAATGGAAATCCCAGCTTGGAAATGAGAAATAATCAATGTGGATTTCATTACAAGTTTACCGCGCACTCCACGCAGGTATGATTCTATATGGGTTATTGTTGATAGACTGACGAAATCAACCCATTTACTTCCGGTCAGGACCACTTATTCGGCTGAGGATTATGCCCGGTCGTATATCAAAGAAATAGTAAGGCTTCACGGAGTTCCTATATCTATTATAACCGATAGAGGTGCTCAGTTTACAACAAATTTCTGGAGGTCATTTCAGGAGGGATTGGGGACTCAGGTGAGTCTTAGCACAGCATTCCATCCTCAGTCCGACGGACAGGCCGAGCGTACTATTCAGACGCTGGAAGATATGCTACGGGCCTGTGATATTGATTTCAGAGGTAGCTGGGATGATCATTTGCCGCTTATTGAATTTTCTTATAATAATAGTTATCATTCCAGCATCCAGATGGCACCGCATGAAGCCTTATATGGTAGTAAGTGCAGATCTCCGATTGGTTGGTTCGATGTGGTTAAAACTAAATTGATCGGGCCAGATATGATCCAGCAAGCAGTCGATAAGGTGAAACTTATTCGGGAACGGTTATTAGCAGCTCAGAGTCGACAGAAATCATATGCAAATAAACGACGTCGATCGTTAGAGTTCCAGATTGGTGACTGGGTATTCCTGAAAGTGTCGCCTATGAAAGGTGTAATGAGATTCGGTAGAAAAGGAAAGCTCAGTCCGCGATATATTGGGCCTTATCAGATTAATCGAAAGATAGGCGAGGTCGCCTACGAGCTAGACTTACCATCCGATCTGGAGGCAGTACATCCGGTATTTCATGTGTCAATGCTCCGTAAATGTATTGGTGATCCTTCCATGGTATTCCCCATAGAAGATATTCAGGTAACGGAGGACTTGTCTTATGAAGAGCAGCCTGTAGCTATTTTGGATCGTCAGGTGAGGAGACTGCGCACCAAGGATGTACCTTCTGTTAAGGTCTTGTGGCGAAACAATAATAGAGAAGAAATGACCTGGGAAGTAGAGGACGAAACGAAAAGGAAGTATCCTCACCTGTTTCCTATGCCTACAGGTAATCTAAATTCTGTAACTGGTTATATTGATTAATGAATGATTTATATGTGTTGTCCATATAAAGAACCTCCCCCAAAATGCTTTTAAGACCTATAGGGCTAATTTAACATTCGAGGAAGAATGTTCTAAAGGGGGGGAGGATGTTATATCCCGTATTTTTGCATATTCGGAAAATTCGAAATAATTGTGAATTGTAAGAAATAAGGCCATAATTTGATTTTTATATATGTGTTGTTCAAGAAGTGTTGATGTGGAATATGGAGGAAGGTCAAGGGCAAATGGAAAATTTTAGAAATTAGTTTCGGGAATTTCGAAATAAGACCCATAACTAATTGGGCTCAAAATTAATGAAAAGAAAAAGAGAAAGAAAGGCCCAATCCACAAGGTGTGGCCGGCCATGGAGGAAAATATAGGGCCCAATCCCATAAAATTTTAAAATCCATGTATTAAAAAGGGAAGGGGCCACACTTAGAGCATTCACTAAAAACTTCAAGAGGTAGAAAAAAAAAGAAGTGTGAGAGAGGAGCAAGAAGGCCATTCGGCCGTGTAGAAGGGAAAAAAAAAATTCTTGGAGCCTAAATCCTTGGTTCAAAAATTCATCTCTCTTTGAATTCCTACTAAGCTCGAGACCCTCTTCAACGTGATATAAATTTTGAGGCAAGAAAGTACTTTTGTTGGCAAGCGGAAAAATTGGAAAAAAGGTAA
Organism: Lycium barbarum; assembly: GCF_019175385.1. Classification (NCBI taxonomy): domain Eukaryota; kingdom Viridiplantae; phylum Streptophyta; class Magnoliopsida; order Solanales; family Solanaceae; genus Lycium; species Lycium barbarum. The sequence continues at coordinate 63,789,995 of NC_083338.1, read as the reverse complement.
AGATTCTACTCTTTTTGTCTTGGAAGAATTATATATATATATATATATATATTGTAGTGTATGGAAATGAATGTAAAGTATGGAATTTGTGTGTTTTGGGTGTGTGGGTGTGTGGCCGTGTGTGGGTATGGTGAATGGGGGGAAGAATGAAATTTATATAGTATGTTAAATTATGTTGTTGTGGCCTTGTGATGTAAATAGAAGAGTAATAGCTCAAGATTGGCATGAAATTGGTTGTTAAGTTGTTATAGGAAATTATGTGATTTTATTATAGTTTTATGTAATTATGGGAATGGAGTTGTTAAGGTGAAAATTGTTGTTGTTGTTGATGAAATTGGAAGATAAAAATGTGTTGTGAATGTTGTGTCGAAGGTTGGATGTTTCGGGTGAATTATATTTTTTGGTTGGAATGTTGTATATTTTGTAGAATGGTATGAAATGCTTTTGAAATTGTATTTGAATGATCTTGAATTAGTAGTGAATATGTAAGTGTCTATATCGGCTTGAAAATTCGTAGTTGAATTGAATAATGATGAATATGTAGAAAGGAAGGTTACTAGTGTTGGAATGCGTTTTAAATTGGTTTTTGATGTTATTGGTATGGTTGTTGATGAATTTGGCCGAGTTTAATTCTCGGGGATGTTGAATTTACAGGGGAGGTGCTGCCGAAATTTCTGTAGACAAGTACTAGTTAGAATTGAATTTCTAAGTACTTGTAGCTAATGTTTGGTAATTGATAATATTATTGTAGATATTGGAGAGCCCGAGACTTGATTCGGGAATTGATTAGCGGGCGATTGAGGTATGTAGAGCCTACCTTTCTTTCTTTGGCATGACCGTTATGAAATAAACAAATGACATATATGTATGCTTCTATAGACAATTCTATTCCTAGAGCCACTAGGATGGCCCATGTCTTTGATTGCCATGAACTATCCCATATGGTTTGATACATACTTGTGATGTCTGAAGTTCTAGTCGATACGTTTTCGGATGTTGTTCGAATGATATGGCCAAAGTTTGGATATGTATATTTTGGATATGTGCATATGATTCTAAGGCTCCGTTTGAAGTGCTCTATAATGTTATTTGAAAGCTCCTTAATATGAATGATACTTAATTTTCGGAAAATGACCTATGAAGTGTTTTTCGAAAGTTTTGTAATTTAAAAGCTCGCAACTTTTGTATACTAATTCCGATGGACTCGATACTTACTTTGAGCCTTCTGATATCTGTATATATATATGTATTCATTCGTCGAGTCTTGGAATTTATTTATTTGTATGCATATGGTTTCCGCACTACTCCGCTCGTGCATACTACTATTACATCGTTCGCCGGATCCCGGGCCAGTTTTGTGATCGTGCGCACTATGTCATATTCGGCAGTATGATGTGTTACGGTTCCTGAGACCTCGCCATAAGGCCGGGTACCGCTTTTATACGGAGTTATGATGTGATATGGCATATGATATGTTCTGGTGTTGTGATATGTTATGAAGATACGATATGTTCGGAGATTGTACGGAGATATGAAACCTTCTGGAGTATGATGTGTTGTGGCGCCAGCATCGGAGTGGCGATCACGTTCCCGAGCCCTATGCATGATTTTTATTTACATTATATATATATATATATATATATATTTTCAGCACAGGTTTTGACATACTAATCCTGTATCCATTTTCTGTACTCCTCACTTCAGTTATGATTCGGATTTCTGTATTTCATGCTTTGCATACTCAGTACATATTTCGTACTGACCCCCTTTTCTTCGGGGGCTGCGTTTCATGCCCGCAGGTACGGACGCTCATTTTGGCGATCCTCCAGTATAGGATACATATTCTGCCACTGGGATTACTCCTTTTGATCCGGAGCTCATATTTTTGGTACATATCTTCTGTTATACATATTCTGTATATATGACTATTTGGGTACGGCGGGGCCCTGTCCCGTCATATGTTTCTGTCATGGGTTGTAGAGGCCTGTAGTCATATATGTGGGTCATGGGTCACGTTTGTTCGATTGTGTTTGTGCCTTAAGCGGTGTCGTTTGCTATTATGGCCATAACGGCCCATATGTCTGCATATGTGTGTATATTCGGGCGATGTGCATTCCGCCAGCCTACCGACTTTTGATATGATATTTCTGTACAGGTGACCGCTTTAGATGTTATTTGTTTTCAGTATCTGTTTAAAATGACGTATGTTAAGTTTGAATAAATCTTTGATATGTCAATATGGTACGTAAATCTGTTTGGGTGTCCAAATAGGGCACCAGTCGCGGCCCACGGAGCTGGGTCGTTACAGTCTATATGATTTGCTAAGGATATTCCCGTCTGTAGTGGCAGCCTTGTCGGCTTGCGTATCATATTGGTTTGTAGTGGCAGCCTTGTCGGCTTGCGTATCGTATTACGTTTTGATTAGTTGTGACTCCTCCGGAGACAGGTTATCTTGATATATATGACGTTATGAATCTTTAATGATTTTGCAAGTTTCCATATTGTCTTTAGTTTCAGTCTCTATATCCAACAGGTACGTATACGAGTGTCCAGCTCGGGCACTAGTCATGGCCCACGGGATTGGGTCGTGACAAAAGTGGTATCAGAGCAGTTCATCCTCGGAGTGTCTACAGACCGTGTCTAGTAGCGTCTTTTTTATCGGTGTGTTGTGCACCACATCTATAAACAGGAAGCTACAGGACATTTAGGATGTTACCTTTCCTTCTTACTCTAGATCGTGCGATAGAGCCAAGAGATAGGAAATGATATCCCTTATATACTGACCTTTGATTTCAGCAGGAGAGTGGTGTCGACAAGGGAAGGTAAATGATGCTACTGGGAGTTACAGAGGTAAGATATTTCTTCGAGGTTACGTTATCAAAATTTGTATATAGAGAATGGCAAACTGGCTATCATCAAGGTAAGTTATTGTAAGTATAGTAAGAAAATGGATTGAATGTATATATGTTGTTGATAAGATTAGTTATAAGGTGCGCACAGAAGAATCTGAAGGAATCAGTAACGGTAAGCAGATATATGTCAGATATAGTGTGAATGTTGCAGGTATGATTGAAACCTGCAGTTAAAGATTGAAAGGGAAAATAAATAGGAAAGTGTAACAGGTACAGTTTGAGTTGGACATACGAGGTAAGTTCGTCATTTTTATACTGTTATTGATATGGGGAGCCCTGTGCGGCTATGATATGATATAATATATATGTATACGTTAGCCCTGTGAGTCATTGTTGGTATTTCCTGCGTGCAGGTTTTGAGATAGTAGGTAATACAGAGGAAACTCTGCCAAAATTTTCCTAGAAATAAAAAAGAGAATGAGATATAAGTTCGTAATATGTCTTGAAAGGTCGTGTCACTAGTAATGATAGGATTTGACTAAGCAGTGAGTACAGCTGACATCGAGAAATAAAGTAAATTGTTGAATTGATAGTAAAGCCTAGCGAGCACAAAATAAGAAGGAGTTAATTGAAGGTAGGAAATAAGAAGAAAGCGAGATAACAATGCAGTAATTGGTTATGACATGTATAGGCGGGAACACGAGCAATATAAGTGACGGAATTATAAAAGACCAAACTATAGAAAGATGAGCAACGAGGTAAAATAAGTGCCAGAAAATGACTGGTATGATAAGACCAGACAGGGATAAGCAGAGTGCGTTTTGAAAATGAGAAAGGGATTATGTAGAAGTAATGTTTTCCGAAGGATATAGTGGTAGCATAAGATTTCTCGTGCATAGAATAAAAGATGGGTATAGACTGGAGAAATGGTAAGGGAATTCTAAAGGAAGCAGCCAAGATAGATGTAATTAATTGAGTATGGGTATAGAACGAAAGGGAAATATATAGCTACGAGCTTAAAGGTATAGTACAACGATGAGGTTATAAGACAAGATTGTCATTTAGATGAACCCGATATGAATTTGAGTAAGTTAGAAGTCGGTACGGGGTACACAACAAGGGTAAAAGAGCATAAGGCATAAAGGAGTACTACATGTATACGACTTCACCTCGGGACAGTGAAATCCTTAAAGGACTGGGACTGTAGGTTGAGGAATAAATGATGTATTGTAAATTCATTAGAGGAAACAGATAATACAGATTGGGATAAAGATAATTTTACAAGAGAACTTTGGACACTTATCATCGGAATAAGGGCTACCTAATTGAGAATTTGGAATGACTATAAGTACTAACAAATTACTGATCGGAGTAAGTGGAATGTGGCCTTGGATAAGTTTCTACATGGGTTGCATTACTTGAGTACAGATGGTCAGATGAGATGTTATACTATATGTAGAAAGGTTCTCGTCGCTTCACGATTTTGTTAAGGTTTCGTACGTGGATAATCAAAAGCATAAATTATAAAGAAAAGATATGGATATGGTATATATAGTGCACCAAGTGAATTTAAAAAAAAAGGGAGATCAGTTGAATTTGAAGATTAGGAATAGGGACGTAGAGCGGAATATAAACATATATTGGTATAAGTACACCCTAAAGGGGGGAAGAGGGTGTGAGAAAAGCAAGTGTAAAATGAAAGCAATTGACACTGCAATATGTTTGATATGGATACTTAAACTTCAAATGAGATCCCTTGCTGAAATTAGTAAGATCTGAAAGCCAGCAATAAATGGATGGAAGTGAGGATGATATTTGAGACGGTGCTGAGAATCACTTGTAAAGGTCTTGAATAGTATGACATTAAAAATGGGTGCTTATAAAGAGAAAGAGTACGATAAGAGAATGGTGATGAGTAACATAAGAGATATTGTAAAGGATAGAAATGCTATACTAGATTAGAGGCTAAGATTTGGAAGTAGAGTTGTGCGCTAGTAATATTACGATTTATAAGTAGCAAAGGGAAGGGATTGAAAATCTCCTATAGTAGGATATGAGAAAATCAAAGGGGTGAATAAAGGAAGGGAAAGGAGTATAACAAGATAGGCTACGAGCGAGTTTTAGTACGGATGAGTTATGGAAAGCATAATGAACCAGGAGAAGGAAAGACTATGACGAAGATTGGATATATTTTATATAAGTTGTACGAGAATATTGATATGTTAAGAATGAGACCAAGTGAGTATTTGATAAGAAGAGTGAGAATTCAGTAATAACAATGTGGTTACAATATTTCGGGCGCATTAAAGAGAGATGTAAAGATGGTTTAAGCCAAATTACCAAGACAGAATTAATATTAAGGGCAAATATGACATGGCCATGACTGAGACGACGCTAATATATCTCTTTGACTCACTTGAGCACTTACACATATTCTGATGCGTGATAGGGAAATTAAGAGCAAACTCTGGGTAAAGAGGCAATAGAAGAGTTTGAATTAAAGATAAAGAAACGACACGAGATAATACACCTAAAGCGTTATAAGTTGGATTAAGGGAAATGGTTTAAACGCGACAATCAGAACAAGCGGGTTAAGGGATGACAGTGAGATTAGATGTCAAATCAAAACGCCTTTTAGAATTATACCAGTTAATGATATTTAGATCACAGAGCAGCGGTGTAAAGTTATTATATGAGGAAACTCCCGCGCTACTTGAAAGCCAACTCTAAGGATTGAGATTAAGAGCTAAAAGTAGAGTGACAGTTAAAGTCTTCTAAAGAAGTCGAGGAGTAATACATGAGGCCGAAGATTCCAGAACAGTAGAGCAATGTAAGGTTATTGCAGTAAAATAATGTTACACCCTGGGAAATTTTGTTTTATTCGTAGAGCCTGCGAAGGGTCTACAGGTTACCAGAGGCATGAAATACTCCAGGGATTGTAAAGTCTAATAAATCGACGAGGGACGTCTACGCGTGAGAGGTAAGATGAAGTGAACGATACGTCTTAAAGGAGTAACTATAGAAGAAGAAAGAGTCAAGTTAAGACTAAGTGCACCAGGGAGAGAGTAAGATCTCAGCGGAAGAGCTCGCAATACAACCATCAACCAACTGCAAAATGAAAAGGAGAGTAAAGACAACGGCGTGGAACTATCACATCGGGAGGCAAGAGCAAGAACAAATATTATGGAAATGGTTACTGAGAGAGCTGGAATGTGTTATAATAAAGTGAAGGGATCGCACAATGAAAGAGGCATGTGAAGGGAATAATTCAGTAAAAGAACGTTTAAGGAAGTATTAGGAGTGCAGGATTAGTTTAAAATTCGAGGACGAATGTTATATCCCGTATTTTTGCACGTTGGATTATTCGTAGCTAATCAACATAAGTTCGAGGACAATATTACTTTTGAGATATGAGACAAGGACTTTTTAACCCCGATTTTAATAATGCACGGCTTGCTAGCTAATTACTATTAGTATGGAAACATTAGTGAAGATTAGGGATTAATTAACCATGATTAGATTATTAAGTGGGGATTTTAATTAATTAAGTTAATTAAGGTGCTGAATGGACCCCACTATAACATGGCCAAATCTGATTGGTCCATGCTATAGTGGGACACATGTCAATGGTGCTTGGTTGAGTGGACACGTGTAACAATCATGGGCAGCATATAAAGCCCTTAGTTGATGACTACTTCATCATTCATGCATTTCCACTTTCAACTTCAACAAAGTTGAATTAGGAGAGAGGAACTCCTAAGCTAGAGAGAGAGAGAGCTACGACCATGGCTGTTCTTGGCTAAGTTTAAGGTCTTCATGGAAGAAAATTAAAATTTTAAGGTGTTGTAAACATCCAAGTGATTAGCAATGTGAATTAATTCTTGGGGGCAGCAAAAACGTTGTTAATTGAATCCACAAATTTCAGCAACGTTAAGAAGCCAAGCTTGTTAAGGTAAGATTTAATTCTCTCTTACATGTTTTAAAGGTGGTTTGGACTTTGTATAATTTGGTAGATGTGAAATTGGATGCAAGAAATGGTGTGTTGATGCCAAGGTTCTGTTTGGGGCGTTGAGGCTGTCCTAATCTAGTAATGATGGGTTAATTTTAATTAGTATTGTTGTTGTTGTTTTCATGAATTAAATGATGAAAGTAAAGGAATTTGATGGTTAAAGTTGAAGTTATATTTATTTAGTGGGCTGTTTTAAGAACTTCTTATAATTAGAGGCTGTCTTGGGCGTGTTGTTGTTTTTGTTGAATTGGAGGATTAAGTGTAGTTAAGATTATGGATTGTGTTGTTGTAATTGTTTGGCTGTTATAAGATCGTTTCGATGAAGTGTTATGGCTGTAGATTATTAAGAATAACTTGAATATGTCGCAGTCGTTATGTTGACGATTATCGAATGTTGGAATGGTGTGGGCTCTTTGGGATATCCTTGGGTCTTGTTTTAACTAGTTCTTGATACGATAACTTAGACGTGCCTTGGTTGATGCTATGTTGGTTGTTGTATAGTTTAGGCTTAAATGTGAGGAAATTGAGCAATATAGGGGAAGTGCTGCCCAATTGTCTAGAAATAAGCTACTAACGTTCAAATATGTTTTATACCTATCCGTAGCTTAACCATAGTCTTGACGTCTTAATATAGGTTGAGATACTTCGGGCAGTGTATACGTATTGTATCGCGGATAAGCATTAAAGGTATGTAAAGCTAACCCTTCCTTCTTTTTGGCATGATCTTGATGAAACAAACAGACGACGTGTATATGAGTCCAAAGAAACTCCTATTCTTAGAGACACTAGGATGGCTAATGTTCTTGATTCCCAGGACTTATTTTATTATGTCTTGATACGTGTCTATGATTCCAGAAGTTCTATTTTGATATAATCCATAGTGACATTCGAAGGATACTTGATATGACTATTGTCTTGATTATCAAATGATGGTTCATTTTGATTATTCTATTGGGTCTCAGATATAACTTAGTTTGCATATGGTTGCTCACTACTCTGCTCGTGCATGCCTCAATGTATCTTTCACCGAGTCCCGGGCCGGGGTACGTTTTCGTGCACAGTTTCACTGCATTGTTCACCGAGTCCCTCACTAGAGGGCCGGGATACGGTATATATATATATGATTATATGATCATATGATGATGTGATTATGGCGCCAAGGATGGTATGTGATGACTTTATTCACCGAGTCCCATAATGGGCCGGGTATGATATATGATATTGATATGCATGATTTACATTTCATAAGGCAAGTGTATTGGTATTTTGAATGTCATACTTGTCTCCTGTAATCACTATTTCAGTCATGATCCTCTTTATTGTATTTCATGCTTTATATACTCATTTACATATCTCGTACTGACCCCCTTTCTTCGGGGGGCTGCGTTTCATGCTCGCATGTATAGATACCCGATTTGGAGATCCTCCAGCTTAGGACTTCTGCTCAGCTGTTTTGGAGAGCTCCATTGTTCCGGAGCCTAGACTATTTAGATACAGATCTTTTGATGTATATATATGTTTATCCAGGGGTACGGCGGGGCCTTGTCCCGTCATAATTCGCCACCCATACTCTTAGAGGTCTGTAGACATATGTATGGGTTGTGTATAAGTTTGTTCAGCTGTTTCTATATGATTTGCTAAGGATATTACCGTCTGTAGTGGCAGCCTTGTCGGCTTGTGTATAATATTGGTTTGTAGTGGCAGCCTTGTCGGCTTGCGTATCGTATTACGTTTTGATTAGTTGTGACTCCTCATGAGACAGGTTATCTTGATATATATGACGTTATGAATCTTTAATGATTTTGCAAGTTTCCATATTGTCTTTAGTTTCAGTCTCTATATCAAACAGGTACGTATACGAGTGTCCAGCTCGGGCACTAGTCATGGCCCACGGGGTTGGGTCGTGACAAAAGTGGTATCAGAGCAGTTCATCCTCGGAGTGTCTACAGACCGTGTCTAGTAGAGTCTTGTTTATCGGTGTGTTGTGCACCACATCTATAAACAGGAAGCTACAGGACATTTAGGATGTTAGCTTTCCTTCTTACTCTAGATCGTGCGATAGAGCTAAGAGATAGGAAATGATATCCCTTATATACTCACCTTTGATTTCAGCAGGAGAGTGGTGTCGACAAGAAAAGGTAAATAATGCTACTGGGAGTTACAGAGGCAAGATATTTCTTCGAGGTTACCTTATCAAAATTTGGTTATACAGAATGGCAAACTGGCCATCATCAAGGTAAGTTATTGTAAGTATAGTAAGAAAATGGATTGAATGTATATATGTTGTTGATAAGATCAGTTAAAAGGTGCGCACAGAAGAAGACGAAGGAATCAGTAACGGTAAGCAGAATATATGTCAGATATAGTGTGAATGTTGCAGGTATGATTGAAACCTGCAGTTAAAGATTGAAGTGGAAAATAAATAGGAAAGTCTAACAGGTACAGTTTGAGTTGGACATACGAGGTAAGTTCGTCATTTTTATACTGTTATTGATATGGGGAGCCCTGTGCGGCTATGATATGATATAATATATATGTATACGTTGGCCCTGTGAGGCATTGTTGGTATTTCCTGCGTGCAGGTTTTGAGATAGTAGGAAATACAGAGGTAACTCTGCCAAAATTTTCCTAGAAATAAAAAAGAGAATGAGATATAAGTTCGCAACATGTCTTGAAAGGTCGTGTCGCTAGTAATGATAGGATTTGACTAAGCGGTGAGTACAGCTGACTTCGAGAAATAAAGTTAACTGTTGAATTGATAGTAATAATAATTATGAGGTCGATATTGATATGGTAAATTTGTCATGTTGGATTAAAGCTTTAAGAGATACCCTCCATGTCATCCGTAAGAGGCATCATTCTTATTTGGGAAATTTTATTTCGAAGAAGCAAATATGAGCAACAAAGTTTGGAATTCATTTGAACGGACCAGTACTTTCCAGCCACATATTACCTTAGAAGAGGCTTATGTTGAAGAGCAAAAACATCCACAATTAGGTTTCACTTTTAGTTGAAGAGTACAAAGCATACAACAAGTAGTTTATGAACTAAATAGTTCGTTCATGACCCAAGAACAAATCTGAAGGTAAACTGTGTGAATCAAGCATTAGAAGTCCCGTGGTGCCTGTCGGATTCTAGTTCTTCTTCTTGTGGTGGTTTTGGAGGATGCTTCATGGTGACGTAATCTTGGAGTTGGAGCATTCTTGTGTTCTTGAGGTAACATTTCATCACATCTTTATGTCTTTGAGTTTATTAGTTCTTAATCAACTAATTGGAGATGGAATTTGTAGAAGGGAAACTCAAACTTGTGGGCTATCTTATATCATGTGTTTCATGTGTTGTTGATGGAATGCTAGGATAATTTGGAAGGGCCTGTGACACTAAGGGATGATTTAGAAAAAGGTGGCAAATCTTAACATAACGTTTTATTGAGGTATCGAGTAAATTGATAAGTAGGGATAAATTACGACGAGTTTATAGTTAGAAGAAGTAATAGTATAATTGAGGCAAGAGTACAGAGGAAGAAGAATTGTGACGAATATGAATGTATTGATATGATAGCTTGTGTGGTATTAAGGATAAGATTGACCAGAAAGGGTTAAAGGTTAATAAGTGTTACGCTATAGTATTGATTACGAACAGGATGTAATGTGAATATCATAAGGGTTGTTATGAAAATGAGTAAAGCCTAGCGAGCTGTTACACCCCAGAAAATTTCCTGTTACTAAGGCTACAGACGGCTTAATGTGAGCTCGAGGAGGAGAAAATATCACAAGTATAAAGAATGAAATTCTACTGTAGTAGCATGAGTATGATATTTGGAATTCGTACAATATGATTGGAATAATACGTTAAAAGATATATAGCCCTCGTAACCGTAAGCTGAGGTGGGGCAATATATGTGAAGTTAAACACAACTCAAGAAGGACCCTTGAGCCAAATCCAAGTGTCAGCCCTCCAAAAAGATTTTTTTAAGTTACGTTTTCGGGTGATCTGACTTCGGGAGGCCATAACCCCATCATTATTTGGGAATTTGGGAAATATCCTAAAATTAAAGTTGTAGATAATTGAAATACCTTTCTAACCATAGGTTGTGGGCCTGTATGTGACATCGGGATAAAGAGTTATGGACGTGTTAAGGCAGAAAGGTCAAGCTGGGCAGTGAAATGGGCCCAACCCGATTCCAAGTCGGGTCAGGCCCATTTCCCTTGCTATTTTAGGGAAATTTTCAACTTCTCTTCCTCATCTTCGTACTAGAAAAATCCAGAAAATTCTAGAGAGAGGGAAGAGAGCTTTTAGAGGGAGAAATCAAATTTTGATCACAATCTGAGCCCCAAATCCCGAAGCTCATGAAGAGAAAAGTGTTGTACGTTGCGTTGCCTTCAATTTGAGCTAAAAAACAGCCATGAAGAAGAGTGTTGACGTGGTTTCTGCATACTTAAGGTAAGATTAAGGTCCCTTTTACATTGTTAATAAGTTTATTTAGAGTTTTAACAGATTAGAACGGAGAAAATAGCGCTATAAATTTGTTTGTTGTTTTGGTGAGATTTATGGATCAGGGGCTGTTTTAGTTGGATTAAATGGATGGAATTAGCTGAGTTATGATGTATAATAATTGTTGATGTTGGTCACAAGTTGTTGTTCTTGAATTTGGGAGAATAAAGTGTATGAAGATATCATATACAAAGCGTATACCGGGCTGTTTTATATGATTTTTCGTGGCTGTTTTGTGACGATATTTTGGGGCTGTTTGGTATGATATTTGTAGCTGTTTTGCGATGATATTTTGGGGTTGTTTGGTGGTTGTTATGAATTGTTTTGTGGGCTGGAATATCGTGGGATTGGCTGTAGTTGTTGTTGTTGTGTTTGTTGTTATACTATGGATATACGAAAATAAAGAAGTGTATACAAGCATAGGTATACGAATGTATATTGGGATGTTTTGGAAGTGATTTAAGAATGGATTTAATTCTAGTTTGATCTGAAATTGTTGGTGTTGTTGTTGTTGGTATTTTGATTGATGTTTGGCTAAATTGGAATCTCGAGGATTGTTAAGTTTTCAGGGGAAATGCTGCCCGAATTTCGTTAAGTTTCATTCGTACTTAGATTGGTTAGTAAGTGATGTGGATGATCTAACTGTGGCTTATGTTATTTTAATTTTATACCTACGAGCTCGAGAAGTAGACGTTGGACGTTTAGATAGAGTTCAAGGTATGTAAAGCTATCCCTTCTTTCTTTTTGGCATGATCTTTATGAAACAAACAGACGACATGTATATGACTCCAAAGAAGCTCCTATTCTTAGAGACACTAGGATGGTTAATGTTCTTGATTCCCAGAACTTATTTTATTATGTCTTGATACGTGTCTATGATTTTAGGCATCCTATTTTTATATAATGCATAGTGACATTCGAAGGGTATTTGATATGACTATTGTCTTGATTTTTAAAAGATAGTTCATTTTGATTATTCTATTGAGTCTCATATATGATTTAGTTTGCATATGATTTAGTTATAGAGGCAAGATATTTCATCGAGGTTACATTATCAAAATTTGTATATACAGAATGGAAAACTGGCTATCATCAAGGTAAGTTATTGTAAGTATAGTAAGAAAATGGATTGAATGTATATATGTTGTTGATAAGATCAGTTATAAGGTGCGCATAGAAGAAGCTGAAGGAATCAGTAACGGTAAGCAGAATATATGTCAGATATAGTGTGAATGTTGCAGCTATGATTGAAACCTGCAGTTAAAGATTGAAAGGGAAAATAAATAGGAAAGTGTAACAGGTACAGTTTGAGTTGGACATACGAGGTAAGTTCGTCATTTTTATACTGTTATCGATATGGGGAGCCCTATGCAGCTACGATATGATATAATATATATGTACACGTTGGTCCTGTGAGGCATTGTTGGTATTTCCTGCGTGCAGGTTTTGAGATAGTAGGAAATACAGAGGAAACTCTGCCAAAATTTTCCTAGAAATAAAAAAGAGAATGAGATATAAGTTCGTAATATGTCTTGAAAGGTCGTGTCACTAGTAATGATAGGATTTGACTAAGCGGTGAGTACAGCTGACTTCGAGAAATAAAGTTAACTGTTGAATTGATAGTAATAATAATTATGAGGTCAATATCGATATGGTAAATTTATCATGTTGGATTAAAGCTTTAAGAGATACCCTCCATGTCATCCGTAAGAGGCATCATTCTTATTTGGGAAATTTTATTTCGAAGAAGCAAATATGAGCAGCAAAGTTTGGAATTCATTTGAACGGACCAGAATACTTTCCAGCCACATATTACCTTAGAAGAGGCTCATGTTGAAGAGCAAAAACGTCCACAATTAGGTTTCACTTTTAGTTGAAGAGTAAAAAGCATACAGCAAGTCGTTTATGAACTAAATAGTTCGTTCATGACCCAAGAACAAATCTGTAGGTAAACTGTGTGAATCAAGCATTAGAAGTCCCGTGGTGCTTGTCGGATTCTAGTTCTTCTTCTTGCGGTGGTTTTGGAGGATGCTTCATGGTGACGTAATCTTGGAGTTGGTGCGTTCTTGTGTTCTTGAGGTAACATTTCATCATATCTTTATGTCCTTGAGTTTATTAGTTCTTAATAAACTAATTGGAGATGGAATTTGTAGAAGGGAAACTCAAACTTGTGGGCTGTCTTAGATCATGTGTTTCATGTGTTGTTGATGGAATTCTAGGATAATTTGGATGGGCTTGTGACAGTAAGGGATGATTTAGAAAAAGGTGGAAAATCTTAACAGAACGATTTATTGAGGTATCGAGTGAACTGATAAGTAGGGATAAATTACGACGAGTTTATAGTTAGAAGAAGTAATAGTGCGATTGAGGCAAGAGTACAGAGGAAGAAGAATAGTGACGAATATGAATGTATTGATAAGACAACTTGTGTGGTATTAAGGATAAGATTGACCAGAAAGGGTAAATGGTTAAGAAGTGTTACGCTATAGGATTGATTACAAACAGGATGTAATGTGAATATCATAAGGGTTGTTATGAAAATGAGTAAAGCCTTGCGAGTACAAGAGAAGGAGGAGTTAATTGAAGGAAGGAAATAAGAAGAAAGCGAGATAACAATGCAGTAATAGGTTATGCCATGTATAGCCGGGAACACGAGCAATATAAGAGACAGAATAATGAAAGACCAAACTATAGAAAGATGAGTAACGAGGTAAAATATGTGCCAGAAAATGACTGGTATGATAAGAAAAAACAGGGATAAGCAGAGTACGTTTTGAGAATGTGAAAGGGGTTATGTAGAAGTAATGATTTCCGAAGGATATAGTGGTAGCATAAGATTTCTCGTGCATAGAATAAAGGTGGGTATAGACTGGAGAAATGGTAAGGGAATTCTAAAGGAAGCACCCAAGATAGATGTAATTAATTGAGTATGGGTATAGAACGAAAGGGAAATATATAGCTACGAGCTTAAAGGTATAGTCCAACGATGAGGTTATAAGACAAGATTGTCATTTAGATGGACCCGATATGAATTTGAGTAAGTTAGAAGTCGGTACTGGGTACACAGCAAGGGTAAAAGAGCATAAGGCATAAAGGAGTACTACATGTATACGACTTCACCTCGGGAACAGTGAAATCCTTAAAGGACAGGGACTGTAGGTTGAGGAACAAATGATGTATTGTCAATTCATTAGAGGAAACAAATAATACAGATTGGGATAAAGATAATTTTACAAGAGAACTTTGGACACTTATCATCGGAATGAGTACCACCTAATTGAGAATTTGGAACGACTATAAGTACTAACTAATTACTGATTGGAGTAAGTGGAATGTGGCCTTAGATAAGTTGCTACATTGGTTGCATTACTTGAGTACAGATGGTCAGATGAGATGTAATACTATATGTAGAAAGGTTCTCGTCGCTTCACGATTTTGTTAAGGTTTCGTACGTGGATAATCAAAAGCATAAATTATAAAGAAAAGATATGGATATGGTATATATAGTGCACCAAGTGAATTTAAAAAAAAAGGGAGATCAGTTGAATTTGAAGATTAGGAATAGGGACGTAGAGCAAAATATAAACAAACAATGGTATAAGTACACCCTAAAGGGGGGAAGCGGGTGTGAGAAAAGCAAGTGTAAAATTAAAGCAATTGACACTGCAATATGTTTGATATGGATACTTAAACTTCAAGTGAGATCCCTTGCTGAAACAAGTTAGTATGATCTGAAAGCCAGCAATAAACGGATGGAAGTCAGGATGATATTTGAGACGGTGCTGAGAATCACTTGTAAAGGTCTTGAATAGGATGACATTAAAAGTGGGTGCTTATAAAAAGAAAGAGTACGATAAGAGAATGGTAACGAGTAACTTAAGAGATATTGTAAAGGATAGAAATGCTATACTAGATTAGAGGCTAAGATTTGGCAGTAGAGTTGTGCGCTAGTAATATTGCGATTTATAAGTAGCAAAGGGAAGGGATAGAAAATCTCCTATAGTAGGATATGAGAAAATCAAAGGGGTGAAAAAAGGAAGGGAAAGGAGTTGGACAAGGTCAGGAGTTGGCTATTTGTGCAAAGAAGGTTATGCTTGCAAGAAGGCCATGCATGCAAGGTTGATTAGAGGGTCATCTATGCAAGGAGGGACGTGTTTGGCCTGTTATATCCCGTATTTTGTACGTTGGATTATTCGTAAGCTAATCGACATAAGTTTAAGGACAAGATTATTTTTGAGATATGAGACAAGGACCTTTTAATCCCGATTTTTAACAAGTGCACGATTTGCTTTTAAATTTCAATTAGTGTGGAAATATTAGTGGAGATTAGGATTAACTAACCATGATTAGATTATTAAGTGGGGATTAATGATTAATTAGCCTAATTAGTGTATCAAGTGGGTCCCATGATCAGAATTAACCATGGTTAGAATTAACCATGGTCAGAATTATTTGGTGGGACCCATGAAAATGTGGACAATTATGATTGGAGCATGTGTGATGACATGCCATAGTGGGACATGTGTCACCATGGCTGAGTGCATATAAATTGCATGTAATGACTCATTAATCACTAACTTCATCTTTATTTCTTGAAAGCAAGTTTATAGAACAGCCATGGCAGCTCACGGCCATGGCAGTTCACCTTAAAAAAAAAATTATTAAGTTCCAAGGGTTCTTTACATGTTCAAGGAGGCAGCAACATAGGGTATTGAATTGAGGAAGAAGAAGTGGTGTAATCGGTGCAAGGGATTGTAGGATCTGTCCTAACTTAATTGAGGTAAGATTTCTTTTTCTTGTAATGTAATTGAAGTTAATGATGTTGTAATGAAGATATTAAATTGTGTAGACAAAATTGGAAGTAAGAAAATTATGATTAATGTTGGCGTTGTAAGTGGGCAGAATCGGAGTTGTTCCAATTAGATTGGGTTTGATTGTTGTCATTGTTATTTTTATTATGGGATATGTGTTAAAAGTGAAGGAATTGTACACATTAATGTTAAGGTTTTGTTTGGACCGTGTTGGGGTTGTTCTAAATTAAAAATGGTGGATTAAGGTGGATTAGTATTGTCATTATTATGGTATTGTATTTGAAGGTAATTTGTTTATGTTGAAGGGATGGAAATATAGTTATAGATAAGTATAGGTTCTGTTGTTCATGGCAATCTTATGCTTTTTCCATGTGTTTGTAATTTTGCGAAGTAAAGATCGAAAATCGTATTTTTGATGTCGTAGTTTTGGTGGACTGTTTCGAGCTTGTTATTAATGATATTGAAGTAGTTTTATTGTACATGGATGGTGGTTGATGTTATTGTCGTGTTGTTGTTGATATGGCTCGTAAATTTTGAAGCAAGCAAGCATATAAGTATCGTAAACGAAGCGTATGTTGGTTTGTTTGGTGTATAGTCTTAGATGTTAATGATTTGGATTGAAAAAGGATTAAGAGAGGTTATTGGGTTGTTTGAGTTGTTTATGGGATGAATTTTAAGGATTTGATATGATTATTTCTGTTATCGTTGTTGTTGGTATTGTTGTGATAATCGGAGAGCAATTGGATGTTCGGGTTAGGGGAGTATACAAAGGAAATGCTGCCCGATTTCCGTTAAGTTCTTAACTAATCAAAATACTAATCAGGAAGTATGAACTAAGAAGTGATTCCCATAAGTGATTGGTTGTAGATTTATAAGTTTGGGAAGTCGTAGTTTATTAACAATAGTGTTCCTTTCATATTAAATAGGCTAAAGGGGCGACAAAGCAAGCTTGGTTACGATTGATCTACGACAGGTATGTAAAGCTAACCCTTCCTTCTTTTTGGCATGATCTTGATGAAACAAACAGACGACGTGTATATGAGTCCAAAGAAAATCCTATTCTTAGAGACACTAGGATGGCTAATGTTCTTGATTCCCAGAACTTATTTCATTATTTCTTGATATGTGTCTATGATTTCAGGCGTCCTATTTTGATATAATCCATAGTGACATTCGAAGGGTACTTGATATGACTATTTTCTTGATTTTCAAATGATAGTTCATTTTGATTATTCTATTGAGTCTCAGATATGACTTAGTTTGCATATGGTTGCTCACTACTCTGCTAGTGCATGCCTCAATATATCTTTCACCGAGTCCCGAGCCAGGTATGTTTTCGGGCACAGTTTCACTGCATTGTTCACTGAGTCCCTCACTAGAGGGTCGGGTACGGTATATATATATATATATGTGATGATATGATGATGTGATTATGGCGCCGAGGATGGTATATGATGACTTATTCACCGAGACCCATAATGGGCCGGATATGGTATATGATATAGACATGCATGATTTTCATATCGTAAGGCACAGGTGCATTGGTATCTTTGATTATCATACTTGCCTCCTGTAATCGTTTATGCAGTTGTGATTTTCCTTATTGTATTACATGCATTATATTCCGTACTGACCCCTTTTTTCGGGGGGCTGCGTTTCATGCCCGCAGGTACAGATACTCGATTTGGTGATCCTCCAACTTAGGACTTCTGCTCAGCTGTTTGGAGTGCTCCATTGTTCCGGAGCCTATCTTATTTTGGCATAGATCTTTTGATGTAGACTTATGTTTATCCAGGGGTACGGCGGGGCCCTGTCCCGTCATATTTCACTATTGATACTCTTAGAGGTCTGTAGACATATGTGTGGGTTGTGTATAAGTTTGTTCAGCTGTGTCTATATGATTTGCTAAGGATATTACCGTTTGTAGTGGCAGCCTTGTCGGCTTGTGTATTGTATTACGTTTTATTAGTTGTGACTCCTCAGGATATAAGTTATCTTGATATATATGACGTTATGAACCTTTAATGTTTTTGCAAGTTTCCATATTGTCTTTAGTTTAAGTCTCTATATCCAACAGGTACGTATATGAGTGTCCAGCTCGGGCACTAGTCATGGCTCACGGGGTTGGGTCGTGACAAAAGTGGTATCAGAGCCAGGTTCATCCTCGGAGTGTCTACAGACCGTGTCTAGTAGAGTCTTGTTTATTGGTGTGCTGTGCACCACATCTATAAACAGGAAACTACTGGACATTTAGGATGTTACCTTTCCTTCTTACTCTAGATCGTGCGATAGAGCCAAGAGATAGGAAATGATATCCCTTGTATACTAACCTTTGATTTCAGCGGGATAGTGGTGTCGACAAGAGAAGGTAAATAATGCTACTGGGAGTTACAGAGGCTAATATTTCTTTGAGGTTACGTTATCAGAAATTGTATATACAGAATGGCGAGCCGGTCATCAATAAGGTATGTTACTGTAAGTATTGTAAGAAAGTAGATTGGATGTATATATTGTTGATAAGTTTAGTTATAAGGTGCGCACAGAAGAAGCAGAAGGAATCAGTAACGGTAAGCAGAATATATGTCAGATATAGTGTGAATGTTGCAGGTATGATTGATGTCACGACCCAACCCCATGGGCCATGACTAGTGCCCGAACTGGACACTCGTATACATACCTGTTAAATATAATCATATTGAAACTACGACAATATGGGAATTTGCAAGAGCAAGCTATAGACTTTAAACGCCGTATATCATAATAAACCTGTCTCCTGAGGAGTCTCAGCTAACCAATACATGGCACGATATGCAAGCCGACAAGGCTGCCACTATATACCAATACGATACGCAAGCCGACAAGGTTGCCACTATATACTAATACGATACGCAAGCCGACAAGGCTGCCACTACAAACGAACATATCCATAACAAATCACATAGACACAGTTGAACAAAACTTATACACAACCCACACATATGTCTACAGACCTCTAAGAGTATCGATGGTGAAATATGACGGGACAGGGCCCCGCCGTACCCCTGGATAAACATATATATATATATATATATATATATATATATACATCAAAAGATCTGTACCAAAAGTCTAGGCTCCGGAACAATGGAGCTCTCCAAGACAGCTGAGTAGAAGTCCTAAGCTGGAGGATCACCAAATCGAGTATCTGTACCTGCGGGCATGAAAAACACCCCCCCCCCCCCGAAGAAAGGGGGTCAGTACGAGATATGTACTGAGTATATAAAGCATGAAATACAATAAAGAGGATCATGACTGGAATAGAGATTACAGGAGACAAGTATGACAATCATAATACCAATACACTTGCCTTATGAAATGTAAATCATGCATATCAATATCATATATCATACCCGGCCCATTATGGGACTCGGTGAATAAAGTCATCATATACTATCCTTGGCGCCATAATCACATCATCATATCATCATATAATCATATCATCATATCATATATATATACCGTATCCCGGCCCTCTAGTGAGGGACTCGGTGAACAATGCAGTGAAACTGTGCACGAGAACGTACCCCGGCCCGGGACTCGGTGAAAGATACATTGAGGCATGCACGAGCAGAGTAGTGAGCAACCATATGCAAACTATGTCATATCTGAGACTCAATAGAATAATCAAAACGAACCATCATTTGATAATCAAGACAATAGTCATATCAAGTATCCTTCGAATGTCACTATGGAATATATCAAATAGACTTCAGGAATCATAGACACGTATCAAGACATAATGAAGTACGTTCTGGGAATCAAGAACATTAGCTATTCTAGTGTCTCTAAGAATAGGAGCTTTTTTGGAGTCATATACACGTCGTCTGTTTATTTCATAAAGATCATGCCAAAAAAAAAAGAAGGGTTAGCTTCACATACCTTAAGTCGCCAAACTGAACCAACAATGAACTCGTTAATGCTTACGCCAATCCTATAACAAGGGAATGCGTATATGAACTTAGATGACGCTAGTATATGATGTATATCAAATGATAATTCAATTATAAAATGAAACGGGAAGCGTTTCCCCTATTCTTTAATGACTATAATGTAACCAGCAGCCCGCAACAACAACAACCTCATTTAGGTCCCTTTGAACTAAAATCATTCATATAGAAGGGTATACATCAAACATCCCAATATACACTTCGTATACGATACGTTATACTCTTGTTTCCTTCAAAATTTATGAACCATATTAACAACAGCACGTCAACAGCATCGACCACCATCCATGTACAATAAAACTACTTCGATATCATTTTAATACAAGCTCAAAACAGCCCGTCAAAACTACGACATCAAAATACGATTTCCAATCTTTACTTCGCAAAATTACTAACACACGGAAAAAAGTATAGCATTACCATGAACAACAACACCCATACATATATATATATATATATATATATATATATATAACTATATTTCCAGCCCCTTCAACATAAACAAATTACCCTCAAATACAATACAACAATAACGACAACATATTTACAATATCCCACCCAACAAAAGCATCAACGACAACTACAAGCTTCATTAATCCTTTTTGAACTTAAATCATCATCACATAAGAGTATATACTAAAACAATCCAATATACGCTCGTATACAATATCTTTACACACTTTCTTCGTCCAAATTCATGAAGCATAGCACCACCATATCATGCTCTAAGGCAGCCCATCAACTACAACTTTAATTATCATAATTCCTTCACTTTTAACACATAATTAATGACAACAACAACAATCAAACTCAATTAAATTGAGACAAATCTAATTCAGCCCAATATACAATACTAACGAAACCATACAATTTTCTCCCTTCCAATTTCATCTAATACAATTTAATCTCTCCATTACCATATTATTAACTCCAATTTCATGGCAAAAGATGAAATCTTACCTCAAATTTAATTGGGACAGATCAACAATAATCACTTGCACCAATTGCACCGCTTCTTCTTTCTTAATTTAAATACCAAGGTTGCCGCCTCCTTGAACGTGTAGAATACTTTTAGAATTTAATTTCTCTTCCTTCCAATCTTTGAGCTCATCCGTGAGCTGCCATGGCCATGAGAGCAGCCATGGCTATGTGCCTCTTTTTTTCAATTGAATTGAATTGCAAAATGAAATATATGGCTACCAAGATTCATCAATTGTGAATATATATATGTTTCCCAGCCATAGGGCACGTGTCCACCCCTAATGACATGTGTCCACCCTTATTACATGTGTCCCATTCAATTAAACACCAATCAGATTCAACCATGTTTGTGGGGCCCACTTAGTGGTCTAATTTACTTAATTAATCATTAATCCCCACTTAATAATCTAATCATGGTTAATTAATTCCTAGTCTCCACTAATATTTCCACACTAATTGGAATTTACAAGCAAGTCGTGCCATATTAAAAATCGGGATTAAAAGTCCTTGTCTCATATCCCAAAAATAATCTTGTCCTTAAACTTATGTCGATTAACTTACGAATAACCCAACGTACAAAAATACGGGATATAACATCCTTCCCCCCTTTGGAACATTCGTCCTCGAATGTTAAACTAGTCCTGTGCTCCCAATACTTCCTTGAATGTTCTTTTATTGAATTATGATGCTTTTCACATGCCTTTTTCATTGGTTGAAACCCTTCAATTTATTGTAACGCATTCCAGGTCTCTAAGTAACTATTCCCGTAATATTTCCTCTTTCTGTTGCTTCTCGAGGTAATAATTCCACGTCGTTGTCTTTACTCTCTTCTTTATTTCGCAGTTGGTTGATAGTTGTATTGCGAGTTCTTCCGCTGAAATCTTACTCTCTCCCTGGTGTACTTAGTCATAACTCGACTCTTTCTTCTTCTATAGTTACTCCCTTAAGATGTATCGTTCACTTCGTCTTACCTGTTAATCTTTACCTGAGATTTTGTAATGCATAGGCGTCCGTCGCCGATTTACTAGACTTAACAATCCTTGGAGTATTTCATGCCTCTGGTAACCTATGGACCCTTCTCAGATTCTACGAATCAAATGAAATTTCCCAAGGTGTAACATTATTTTGCTTCAATAACCTTACATTGCTCTGCTGTTACAGTCCATATTCTAGAATCTTCAGCATCATATATCACTTCTCGACTCTCCTTTTAAAAGATTTTAACTGTCACTTTGCTTTTAGCTCTTAATCTCGATCTTTAGAGTTGGCTATCAAGTAGCGCTGGAGCTCCCTCATATTATAACTTTACATAGCTGCTCTTTGGTCTGTCTATTATTAACTAGTATAATTCTGAAGGAATTATTGATTTGACATATAAATTCACTGTCACCCAGTAACCCACTCGTTCTGATCGTTTTGCTTAAACCATTTCCCTTAATCCAACCTATAACACTTTAGGCATATTATCTCGTGTCGTTTCTTTATCTCTAATTCAAACTCCTCTATTTCCTCTTTACTCAAATTTTGCTCTTAGTTTTTCTGTCACACATTATGTTGCAATTCTTACAAGAATATGCGAAGGTGCACAAATTAGCCCGAGAAATACCTTAGCGTCGTTTCACTAGTCTTTATTCTTTACCTTGCATTATCCTCTTGTATCTTTCAATCGGTATCGGGGCTCAGCTATGGCCATGTCCTATTTTCCCTCAGTACTAATTCTACCTCGGTAATTTGGCTTAAACCATCTTTACATCTTTCCTTAATGCGCCCGAAATATCGTAACCGCATTATTATTACTGAATCCTTACCCTTCTTATCAAATACTCACTTGGTCTCATTCTTAACATACCAATATTCGTAAGTTGTATAACTATTCTTGTACAACTTGTACAAAATATATCCAATCTTAGACGTAGTCTTTCCTTCTCCTGGTTCATTCTGCTTTATATCTCATCCGTACTAAAACATCGCTCTTAGCCTATCTTGTTATACTCCTTTCCCTTGATTCACCAATTTGATTTTCTCATATCCTATTATAGGAGATTTTCTATCCCCTCTCCTTTGCTACTTATAAGTCACAATATCATCCGCAAACAACTCCATTGCCAACATCTTAACCTCTAATCCAGTATAGCTTTGCTATCCTTTATAATATTTCTTAAGTTACTCATTACCATTCTCTTGTCGTATTCTTACTTTTTATAAGCACCCACTTTTAATGTCATACAATTCAATACCTTTACAAATGATTCTCAACACCGTCTCAAATATCATCCTGACTTCTATCCGTTTATTGCTGGCTTTCAGATCTTACTAACTTGTTTCGGCAAGGAATCTTACTTGAAGTTTAAATATCCCTATCAAATATATTGCAGTGTCAATTGTTTCCATTTTACACTTGCTTTTTTTTTTTAACTCCCTTGGCATACTGTACCATATCCATATCTTTTCTTTATAATTTATAACTTTGATTATCCACGTACGAAACCATATCAAAATCGTGAAGCGACGAGAACCTTTCCATATATGGTATGAAATCTTATCTGATAATTTGTACTCGAGTAGTTGCTATCCAAGGCCACATTCCACTTACTCCAATCGATAATTAGTACTTATAGTTGTTCCAAATTCTCAATTAGGTAGCACTTATATCCTGGTGATAAGTGTCCAAAGTTTTCTTGTAACATTATATTTTCCCCAACCTATACATAATCAGAAAGTACACTATACAGGTAGCTTTTCCATGTCCCTCGATACATTTCCTTTCACTCCATACTGTCCCATAATTTTATGCTCCTCATGAATAGTTATTGTGCCCCAAGTCATTAGATGGTAGTGGACTCTTTCCTCTCCTTGTAACTCTTAGAACACCTTACTAGCAATAGTCACTTTCTTTAATTTCTTAATTCGAATACTCCTCTTAACCGTCCAGTCATGAAGATGTACAGGGTACATGAACTCCTGGACACCGCTCTTGGACTTTAGTCTTTGTGTTACAATGCCCGTCTATCACGGTCCATCGCAGATTGCCCCAGGGTATAAAAGTACTGTAGTCATATGAGCTTACCTTAGACCAAGTGTTTCTACTCTCATCCTTTTCTTATAGTCAATTTCAAGCCTTATCCTTGGTGTCGCCTTTATTGTTTCCAACTTGATATTTCCTTTATCTTAGACTTTTCTTGCACTATTTTTATAAATCCTTTGTCATGATCGTCACCTTGATTAACTCCTGCGGTAATAATCCCATAGCAATATAACTAATTAAACACAAATACACCATAGTCCATCAACTACAACAATACAATTACTTAGTTATAACTACATCTTTAAGTTTGTAGTTATATATTTCCCTTTTATTTTATACTCGTACTCAATTAATCACGTCTAGCTTCCTTTAATATTCCCTTACCATTTTCCCTGTCTATGTCCATCTTTTATTCCGTACACGAGGAATCTCATGCTACCTCTGTATCCTTTGGAAAACACTACTCCTGCATAATTCCTTTCTCTTTTTCAAAGCGTGTTCTGTTCATCCCTATTTGTTCTTACAATCCCAATCCTTTTTCTGGCACTCATTCTACCTCGTTGCTCATCTTGCTATAGTGATGCAAGAAAAATAACAAAGATAGAAAGAAGACACAATTTGAATAACAATTGGACAATAACTAGAAGAACTAGTCCTAGTTACCTCCCAAAAGGATCAAAAGGCACCTATCCCATTTGAACAATCCTCAAGAGAATAGCCATCTCTTGCAAACTGTTAGATCAAACGGGGGTTGTTCAATTTGGAGTCCACCAAATTAACTGTCACGACCCAGCTAGGGGCCACGACGGGCACCCGGGGCTAGCCACCGAGCACCGCTCGCTCTATTACTCATCCCACTCGATTAATGCTCTTTTATCCGATTTGTCCTAAAATCATGGAAAAATCATAGTTTATCTGAAAACATAAATACTTTTGTTTCTATGAAAGGATCTTTAGTACGTCAAAATAATAAGTGCACATGTACATGAAAAATGTGAGACCATACTACCCACACTGCGCATCTACGAGCCTCTACTGACATACTATACAAATAGACGGAACAAGACTCCGTCATGCCCCAAAATATACATATATAAGTACCAAAAGATTAATCATAGGCACCTCCGGACAATGGAGTGCTTTCAATCCGCTGATAGGTCCTAAGGATCTGGATTGATGTTATATCCCGTATTTTTGCATATTCGGGAAATTCAAAAATAATTTTGACTTGTAAGAAATAAGGCCACAATTTGATTTTTATTTAATATATATGTGTTGTTCATGAAATATTGATGCGGAAATAACGAGGAAGGCCAAAGGGCAAAGACAGCGCGAACGCGCCCCCACGTGGCGCGAACGCGCTGAACCAAAAATCTGAAATCAAGTTCGGAATGAAGGTTGTGTTGTGAGAAGGTAATAATAACATATATATGACATTTGGAGACCATATGATATAAATTAGTTCACGTGTTATTTGATGAAAAGCCCTCATTGCTGCAAGCTAAGTGGGGTCCACATATCGGAGTTTCATAAAGGACATATGATGAGACATATAAATAGTACATGGAAAGGTGAGTAAGTCCTAAGAAGGACCCATAAGCCAAAAATGAGTGTAGGCCCTCCAAAGGGACGATTTGAGAAAACGTTTTTGGGTGATCCGACTTGGAGGGGCAAAATCGGCATTATAAGTTTGGAATTTGGAAAAACCCCCAGAAATCAAAAGTTGTAGATAATTGAATTATATTTCCGACCATAGGTCGTGGGCCCTCACACGATATATAGGTTAAGAGGTATGACCGTTTTACTGAACGAAGGTCCAGTCAGAAAGTTTAAGTCTGAGCGAACGCGCAGGAGGAATTTATGTCGGTTCTGGGCAGAACCCAGAACCTTATAAAAAGGGGCCAAGCCCCCATTTTTCTTCTTAAAACACATAAAAACCTCTCCAAAATCTGGAGAATTCCTCCCAAACCCCCAAACCAAAATTTAAGCCTAAACCAGCTAAAAATTCCCAAATTCCGGTCCAGGCGGCGTATAATTACAACTACAAAATTGTACAGAAATGCGTTGTGGCCTAAGTATATGGTGGATAAGTGAAGATATTGCAATATTATCAAGGTAAAGGTATGAATCTCTTCCTATTTGTGTTAATACTAGTTTATTTACGAAGAAGACGCGATTAAATAATTGTATACTGAGTTAATTAGTTGTGGAAAGTTGGAAGACAGCGTGAGGGCTGTTTTATGGAATATGTTGATATGGAAAAGGATATTATTGATGTTGGTATTGTTGTTGTGTTGTTAGCTGCTGAATTAAAAAATTCGGGCTAGGCATATAAGCAGCGGAGATGCTGCCGAAATTCCGGCAGAAAATAAGTGAATTTATTTGAAAATTTGAGACAAGTGAATGGCAATGGATTTAATGATTAAGTGAATTCTTTTGTATGTAGATTAACGAGTTTGGAAAAATAAGCACAACTAGTTGGTCGTGGCACAGGTATGTAAGGCTTACCCTTTCTTTCTTTTGGCATGTCTTAGAGCCAAGTAAGATATGATATTGATACGTACATTGGGATTACTCTATTCTGTAATTCTGAGTCTGTTTATGATTCGTACGTCCTCCCTAGTTTAAGTATCTAATAATTTTGATAGGAGAATTCTGATTTAAGTATTTTGATACACGCATTCTGATATAAGCATTCTGGTCTAAGCATTCTGACATGAATATTCTGAAGTAAGTATTTGGCATAAGCGTTCTGATATGAGAACTTCTGATACATGCATTTTGGAATATGTATTCTGATTTGAGTACTCTGATGTACATACCCGGTCACGAGTAATCTAATATGAGTATTCCTATTTTTGATATAAATAGTCTGACATAAGTGTTCCGATATAGGTGCTCTGACATAAGCATTCTGATAAAAAGATTCTGACATAAGTATTCTGTTAGGAGCGATATGTTGTGAATATCCTAATAGTACGTCTGATTATGCCACCAAGTCTTGGTTTATGTGCATTAAGTTTCTCACTACTCTGCTCGTGCATATGTTATGACTTCCTTCGCCGAGTCCCGGGCCGGTAAGTATCGTGCGGATGGTTCGCCGAGTCCCTTGCTTGAGGGCCGGGTTCCATATATGAATTCTGAAGTATGATGTGTCCGGTACCGGGGTACTGTGTATATTTGGCCGTCCCCGGGTACCTTGTATATGTTACGAAGTATGATGTGTCCGGTCCCCCGGCGTGTTATATGTCCCCGGGGTTACCGTGGTTATGATATGATGTGTTATGTGACGGAGATGCTTGGAGGTATGAAATCTTCTGAAACATGATCTGCTGTGGCGCCAAAGGCAGGAGTGGCGACCACGTTCCTGTGCCTATGCATGATTTGATATGCATCATTTGTGAGTTATAAGTAAGCATTCTGATACTCTAAATAAGCTACGTACCTTCTGCATTTCTTCTGTTAGATGCGTATATGATATGGGATTCTGACATATGATTCTGTTCACCGCGACCCTCACGAAAGGGCCGGGATCTGTTATGAGCATATATACGACATATGATTCTGATATGTATGATCTGTGTCCGATAAGTAAGAAATTCGGCATTTTGTGCCTTCTGTACTTTTCTGACATATGACCTCTGTGTACGCGATTTATGACGGGAAAACAAGCGCTTTGGAAATCTGAATAATTTACTCCCTCTTGTATTGTTTGTTCCGTTATGATTCTTTTTTCTGTATTTTATGCTTTACATGCTCAGTACATATTTCGTACTGACCCCCTCTTCTTCGGGGGTTGCGGTTCATGCCGCGCAGGTACTCCCAGATGAGTTGAAGACAATATAGAAGACGTCCCAGCGAAGGTGGCAAGCTCAGTTTGTGCCCGGAGTGCTGCCGAGTCAGAGTTTGTATGTTATGATTTCTGGACTTATGTTAGAGACTTTGCTGACAGCGTCGTGGGTATTGGTTGTCTGTCTGTAAGCGGCTCCGTCAGCCGATGTGTCGGTCTGTGTTTTGTACTGAATTTCATATGGTCACAGATTTTGTTTAATTTAGAAGTAATGAAAAGAATATTTCTGAAAGAAAATTTTACTATGTGTTTTATCTTATTTGACTTTAAAAGTTTGACGTGATTTTATGTGCGACAGAAGTTAGAGGGTTCGCTCGGCCCTAAGTAAGGGTCGGGTGCCCATCACACCCTAGGGATATTGGGGTGTGACAATCGAGCTCACCTCCCTGCCTACCTGTGGGCATGAACACAACGTCCAAAGAAAAGGATGTCAGTACGAATATTGTACTGAGTATGAGAGGCATAAACAATGAAGAAGACAACAATAATATAAGGAAAACATCAATATGAACATTTGAGTTTGAACAATAATCATAAGAGAAGTGATGCATGCTGTCTTACTTATACTCATCGTGATATCATAAATGCGTGACATGCAAGCTGCCCGTCCTTACCGGAACTGTGTGATAATCAATAATATAAGCCCGCGTCCAGGCCTCCCGCGTCCGGGGTACCATCTCATGCCGCCCACTAGTGGTGTCTGCCCACGCCCGAAGGTAGTGGTGTATCCGTATAGCAGCCCGCCGTAGCGGTGACTGCCCGACCACCTAGGCGCGGTGTGATGCAATCATGACATGCTCATTATAAAATACTTATAATAATATGCTTATCAAAATATGATTATCTTAACATGATACATGAATGAGGCTCAAGATCATCTATACTCTAACGGGGTGACGTAAGGTCGTGATCTCCCGATTTCATTATAGAGCAATTATCAACATTCTGCCTCACCCTGAAGGAATTAGTACATAAGGTGAGTATGAGCAATAAAGGACATCATTCCCAATATGGTTCATCATAGCATATTTCTTATCTTATATAGACATGTAGGAATATAGGCTTTTAGATTCTCGAGATACATGAACTCATGAAGAGGAAAACCTCATGCTATAGGATTCATGCCATTGGAAAGAAAGGACTAGCTTCACATACCTGGTCGTTTAGCTACTCTATCACTCACTTGTCTTCCTTCGCTGTCACATCGTTACCTTCACGAGAGAATCGTATAAACATTAGTTACCCGATTATAAGAACCCATGTTATCTCTAGAGAAAATTAGGCGGAATCTCCTTTGTTTCTACTACCTTTTCCCGTTCTATTCCAACTCCTAAACATTTACAACAACACTCGTGATATTGCAAGCAACAATCCTCATTCGTGTACTTCAAGCAAAATCCACCATTTTCCTCCAATTTCTCCACATTTTTATAGTTTATGCTCATCATCATAATTTTGCTTACTTCACACCTATCCCATGGTTTATACGTCATTTATAACGTATTTATACTCATAACATACCAACTTTCATGATCCGACCTAGTTATCACCCAACTATAGCACTTTCCACTCAATAAGGGTTCACTTTCTATGTTCTTCTATATTTCAAGTATCTAAGATTTCCAATACCTTAAACAACGTAATAAAGTCATGAAACTTACCTTGGATGATGGTAGAATAAGTCTTGAGTAGTAATACCTTCTTTGCACCAAAACCCTACTTCACCTTTCTTGGGTTTTCTTGAGGTAGATGACCTTTACTTGCATTTCATATACTTTGTTTCATGGATTTAATGTGTTGATCTTGATGTTCCTTTGATTCTCTTGAATGAAGTGTCTTGGAGAATATTCTAGAGTGTTCTTGAATTGTATGGATGAAGAATGAAATAAAATGAGGCTTGGGTCCCTTTTATTAATTCCAGGTCTGATGTTTAATGATCAACAGTCGGGGTGAACAGTGGTCGTAAACCACAGTTTACAGACCGTATAGTGTGGTCGTATTTAAGCATGTCCAAAACAGAAGGGTTGGCTGAAGAACATGGCAGTTTACGATCGAGGTTTACGATCCGTAAACCAGTTTACGGGCCGTATACCAAGTCATATTTAACAATTTCCACACTTAACAGAAAGTTGAGATTTTTGAAGGCTGGAGGACAATGGTGATTTACGGTCCGTAAATCACTTTACGGGCCGTAAATCACAATACGACCACTAGGCTGAGTAAAATTCCACAACTTTTTCATTTCCAAAAATTCATGAATCATCACCCCTTACTTAGTAAAACACCCCACACTCATACCCTTCGTTGGTCTATTCCTTGTACATGTACGGGGACTTTTCCGAGGTGTAACATTCTTTCCCCCTTTTGGAACATTCGTCCTCGAATGTTAAACTACCTAGGAATCTTAGAAAAATTTCGCCAGAGTCTCCTTTGTAATTTGGCACTACCTACTGCCACAACAACCCACAATATATTCGCCTCACAGGGCTACATCACATTAGCAACATATCTATGGCTACACACGACCAAAACATGAAGATAAAGCATACATACCTTATAACCTCGGCGTGTCATCATGAACCTCTTCTGGAGATTGGAATAAATGGGGGTACTTGGCTTTCATCTTCTCTTCCGCTTCCCAAGTCATTTCTTCCCTGTTGTTGTTTCGCCATCGAACTTTGACTGAAGCGACTTCTTTATTTCGGAGTCTTCGCACCTGTCTATCTGAAATGGAAATAGGTACTTCTTCATATGTCAGCTTCTCTATCACTTGCATATCCTCTACCGGAACTATCCTTGATGGGTCTCCAATACACTTGCTGAGCATTGACACATGAAAGACTGGGTGAACTGCTTCAAGCTCCGAAGGCAAGTCCAGTTCATACGCTACATGACCCACTTTACGGACAATTTTATAGGGCCCGATATATCTGGGACTTAGCTTCCCTTTCTTGCCAAATCTCATCACTCCTTTCATCGGCGATACTTTCAAGAATACCCAATCATTTACCTGAAATTGCAAGTCTCGTCAGCGGTTATCCGCATAAGTCTTTTGGCGACTTTGGACGGTTAGCAGTCGGTCTCGGATGATTTTGACTTTTTCGACGGCTTGTTGAATCAGGTCGGGGCCTATCAATTGTGCTTCTACGGTTTCAAACCATCCAATCGGAGATCTACATTTCCTCCCATATAATGCTTCATATGGAGCCATTTGAATACCGGAATGGTAACTGTTGTTGTAGGCAAATTCAATAAGGGGTAAATGCTCATCCCAACTACCGCCAAAATCCAACATGCACGCTCGTAGCATATCCTCCAAGGTTTGGATAGTACGTTCAGCTTGCCCGTCAGTTTGTGGATGAAATTCCATGCTAAACTTGACTTGAGTACCTAGACCTTCTTGAAAATATTTCCAAAACTTAGCTGTAAACTCGGCCCCTCTATCTCCAATAATATCCAAAGTAATTCCATGAAGTCGCACAATTTCCTTTAGATACAACCTGGCATAATCTTCCGCTGTATACGTGGTTCTAATGGGGAGGAAGTGAGCTGCTTCCGTGAGCCTGTCCACAATCACCCATATAGAGTCATATTTGCCTCGGGAGCGAGGTAATCCCACAATAAAGTCCATATTAATCTCTTCCATTTCCAGGTAGGAATTTCCATTGCCTGTAATATGTCCCCTTGGCTTCTGATGTTCGGCTTTCACTTGTTGACAGTTTGGGCACTGTGTCACAAATTTTGCTATGTCACGTCTCATGCCATCCCACCAATATAGCAATTTGAGATCATGATACATTTTGGTCGTACCTGGATCAATAGAATACCGAGAATGGTGTGCTTCCTCTAGAATTCGCTGGCGCAATTCCGCCACATCCGGTACACACAGTCTGTCTCGGTATCTAAGAACCCCACCTGTGGAAACTTCAAATGGAGCATTCTCTCTTCCACGAGATACATCCCTATAATGACACAATTGTGGATCTTCATACTGGCATTCTTTTATCTCCGCATTCAAGTGCGAGACCATAGGATCATTGACACTAATTCTTGCCTTACCTGAATCCATTACACGTACCCCAAGGTTCACTAATTGATGAAGCTCACGAACCATTTCTTTCTTTTCTGAAGGAACTCCACATAAACTACCCATTGATCGACGGCTAAGCGCGTCAGCTACCACGTTCTCTTTTCCAGGATGGTACAAGATATTCACGTCGTAATCCTTCAACAATTCTAACCACCGCCTCTGTCGTAGGTTCAACTCCTTCTGCTTAAAAAATATATTAGAGGCTTTGTTGATCTGTGTAGATGTCGACATGCACACCGTACAAATAATGCCTCCATATCTTTAAGGCATGAATAACCGCAGACAATTCGAGATCATGAGTTGGATAATTCTTTTCATGTTTTGCAACTGCCTTGAAGTATATGAAATAACTTGTCCATGCTGCATCGATACACATCTTAGCCCCACACCGGAAGCGTCGCAATATACCACATAGCCATTTGGCCCTTCTGGGAGCGTTAGCACTGGAGCTGAGGTCAATCTGTCTTTCAATTCTTGGAAACTACGCTCACAAGCATCATTCCACTGAAATTTTGCCGACTTCTGGGTTAGCTTCGTTAATGGGGCTGAGATAGAAGAAAATCCCTCTACGAATCTTCGGTAAAAACGTGCCAAACCCATAAAACTACGAACTTCTGTGGGCATCGTAGGCCTTGGCTAAGTCTTCACAGCTTCTATTTTCTAAGTGTCGACTCGGATGCCATCATCTGAAATAACATGGCCTAGAAATGCCACAGAATTTAGCCAAAACTCGCACTTTGAGAACTTCGCATATAATTCTCGGGCTCGGAGAATGCCAAGAACAATTCTTAGATGATCTGCATGTTCTGATTCCGTGCGAGAATACACCAGAATATCGTCGATAAATACTATCACGAAGAGATCCAAGAATGGCCTGAACACATTGTTCATTAAATTCATGAACACCGCTGGGGCATTTGTCAACCCAAACGACATCACTCAGAACTCGTAGTGGCCATATCTTGTCCTGAAGGCAGTCTTAGGAATGTCTTCTTCTCTAATCCTCACTTGGTGATAACCCGATTGCAAATCTACTTTAGAGAACCATTTGGCACCTTGCAGTTGATCAAATAAATCATCGATTCTGGGGAGAGGGTATTTATTCTTTATTGTCACCTTATTCAATTGCCTGTAGTCGATACACATCCGTAGAGTTTCGTCTTTCTTTTTCACGAACAGAACTGGTGCTCCCCACGGTGACGAACTAGGCCTTATAAACCCCTTCTCAAGTAAATCTTTTAACTGTGCCTTTAGCTCTTTCAGTTCTGCTGGAGCCATTCGATACGGAGGAATAGAAATGGGCTCGATGTCTGGTAATACATCGATAGCAAAATGGATTTCCCTTTCTGGAGGAAGACACAGAAGTTCGTCTGGAAATACATCTGGAAATTCATTTATCACCAGAACAGATTGAAAAGTTGGCGGCTTTGCCTCGATATCATGAACTCGAACTACATGATAAATGTAACCTTTAGCTATCATTTTCCTCGCCTTGAGATAGGAAATAAACCTACCCTTTGGGGATACAGTATTACCCTTCCATTCAAGTACGAGCTCTCCTGGGAACTGAAATCGAACCATTTTCGTCCGGCAATCAACATTTTCGTAATATGACGCTAACCAATCCATACCCATTATTACATCGAAGTCTATCATTTCCAGCTCGATCAAATCAGCCTTCGTCTGGCGATCACATATCACAATAACATAATTTTTGTACACCTTCCTCGCTATTACCGGATAACCGACCGGAGTGAACACCTCAAAAGGTTTAATCGGCTCGGGTTTCACCCCAATACAATTTGCAATATATGGGGTAACATAAGAGAAGGTAGAACCTGGATCGATCAAAGCATATGCATTACGGGAAAATATAGTCAATGTACCTGTGACAACATCTGGGGAAGACTCAAGATCCTGTCGCTCGGCTAGAGCATATACGCGGGGCTGGACGGCACCTGAAGTAGATGCTCCCCCTCTGCCTCTGCCTCTACCTGCGGTAGTCTAAGAAGTCTGTGCTGTCGGGCGTATTGAAGAAGAACCCACTGCTGAGCCTATGGGTTGAGTCCCCGCTCTACCTCTCGCTGAAGGGCAATCTCTCATCATATGACCAGCCTGTCCACAGGCATAGCAAGCATCGAAACCCTGACGGCACTGCCCGGAATGCAATCTACCGCACTGGCTGCACCGCGGTACTAAAGGTCTCCGCTGACTAAAATCTCCCCTGGACTGAAAATGTGAGGCCCTCGAACTCTGGCCCTGTCCTGATTGAAAAGAACGGTCAAACCTCCTATCTGGGAATCTGGGAGGTGCACTAGTCGCTGATTGACCTGAGTGCCTAGAATGTGTCACGACCCAACCCCGTAGGCCGTGACTAAGTACCCGAACTAGGCACTCGTATACACTCCCGTTAGTTACATGTTCAGTCCACAACAAACACCATATGGGACTCATAAAGACCAAACCATGGTCTCAGATTTGTCGCATAATTATTCATATAAAAGCAAGCCGACAAGGTTGCCATCACATATCAATATCATATGCAAGCCGACAAGGCTGCCATCACATATCAATATCATATGCAAGCCGACAAGGCTGCCACTATAGACGAACATCATACCACAGCACATCGTATAGACACAGTTGAACAAAACCCATACACAACCCACACATATGTCTGCAGACCTCTAAGTGTTATATCCCGTATTTTGTATATTCGGAAAAATTTAAAATAATTGTGACTAGTAAGAGATAAGACAATATTTTGATATTATTTAATATATATGTTGTTCATGAAAAATGCTGATGCGAAAATATGGAGGGAGGCCAAGGGCAAAATTGGGAATTTTGGAAATTAGTTTCGGGAATTACAAAATAAGAACCATAACTAATTGGGCTCAAAAAAAGAGAAAAAGAGGCCCCAATTTATAAGGTGGCCGACCATGGGCCCAAGCCCATGTGCCAAAAATTAATGCAAGACTAAATAAATAAAGGGGCCACTAGTCATTTTCATTTAGAAGATTCAAGAAAACAACCAAAAACTTGAAAAAAAAAGGGCCATCGGCCAAAAGAAGAAGAAAAATAAAGTTGAGGGCTTCCATCATTGATTCAAAAATTGTAATCTTCTTGTATTCCTACTAAGCTCAAGACCCTCTTCAACGTGGTATAATTTTTTAGGCAAGAAAATACCTTTTGTGGCAAGTGGAAACTTTTAGAAAAGGTAAAGATTCTACCCTTTTTATATTATGGAAGATATATATATATGTTGTAGTATGTGGAAATGAATGAAAAGTATGAAATTTGTGTGTGTTGTGGGTGTAGCCGTGTGGGTGTATGTGAGTGTGTGTGTGGCCGTGTGGTTGTGAAATGATGGAGGAAGATGAACAAATTTTATTTAGCATGTTAGTTGTCTTGTTAGGGCCTTTATGATGTAAATGGAAGTTTAATGATTCAAATTGACATTGAAATTGGTTGTGGGTTGTTGTAGGAAATTATGTGATTTTAATATGATTTTATGTAATTGTGAGAATGAAGTTGCGAATGTGTGAATTGTTGGTGTAGTTTATGAATTTAAAAGAAGGAAATGTGTTGTTGTTGTTCTTGTTGAATTTGGAAGGTTCTGGGTAGTATATTGGTTTGGCCGCTTGGAATGAAGAACGGATTGTGAAGTGTTCTTGAATATTGTTTGAATGGCTTTGGATTAGTACTTGAATGTGTGAGCAAATATGAATTAAATATAAGTGAAACGCCGTTAAAGTTGTAGAAAGAAGTTGCTAATGTTAGTATGCGTTTTGAATTGATTGTGGACATTGTTGGAATAATTGTTGGTATTGTTTTTGAT
This sequence comes from Lycium barbarum, assembly GCF_019175385.1. Classification (NCBI taxonomy): domain Eukaryota; kingdom Viridiplantae; phylum Streptophyta; class Magnoliopsida; order Solanales; family Solanaceae; genus Lycium; species Lycium barbarum. The sequence goes on along the minus strand of NC_083338.1, from coordinate 63,754,056 downwards.
ATTTTGGCCGAGTTAAATTCTCGGATTTGTTGTTGTATTTTTTGCCAGGTTGAATTCTCGGGGATGGTGTATTTACAGGGGAAATGCTGCCGAAATTTCTGTAGAAAAAGTGTCGGTTTGGAATTGAAATCTTAAGAGTTTATGGCTAATGTTTGGTGTGTACAAATATTGTTGTAGATCTTGCGAGCCAAAGACTCAAATTCGGATTTGTGTAGGAAGCGGGCAAGGTATGTAAGGCTTACCTTTTCCTTCTTTTGGCATGATCTTGTGAAACGAACATACGATATTTATATGATTCTGAAGGAACTCCTATTCTTAGAGCCACTAGGATGGCTAACGTCCTTGATTTCCATAAGTTGTTTCAAATGATTTGATACCTACCCATGATGTCCAAAGTTCGGTCAATATGTTCCGAATGGTATTTGAAAGTAAATTGATATGACTAATGTCTTGGTTTTCCCAATGATAGCCCGTTTGATCATTCCATCGAGTCTTTGAAACATTTTGATACGTACATAAGATTCAAAAAGCTCTATTTGATTTGATTCATAAAGATATCCAAAAGATCTTTTGTTACACCACGGAAATTTCTCCGTACTTGTATGATGAGTGGAATGATGAAGAGTTTGAGTGAATGATGTTTTATTAAGTCGGGAATGGCTAATTAAGAATTTTTGGAAATAAGAAAGTCACGGAAAATTTTTCAGCCCAGTGGTCGTATATGGCACTATATGGCCCGTCAAGTGATTTACGGACCGTATAGTGTAGTCGTCCTCCAGCTTGTCAAAAATCTCAACTTTCTGTAAATTGTGAAAATGGTTAAAAACGACTTGGAGGACGGCCCGTAAACTGGTTTACGGACCGTAAACCTCAGTCGTAAACTGCCATGTCCATCAGCCAAAACTTTCTGTCTTTGAAATGGTTAAATACAGCCATGGAGGACGGACCGTAAATCAAAATACGATCCGTATATGGTGGTTTACGACCACTGTTCAGCCCGACAAGAATTCATTAAAGACCAGATTTTGTGATTTTAAAAAGGGACTTAGACTTCATATTATTTCATTATTCATCCAACAAATCAAGAGACCTCTAGAACATTCCAAATAATTCCTCCACAAGAATTCAAGAGAATTAAAGGGAATATCAAGACCAACAACACTAATTTCATGGAATCAAGTGTAAGAACACATCAAAGGATCTTCCAAGTCAAGAAATTCCCAAGAAGGTGGAACTAGGGTTTTGGCTAATTGAAGTATTTCCACTTAAGGATTGTTCAACCATCATCCAAGGTAAGTTTCATGACTATTCCATGTTGTTTGAAGTATTGGAAAGCTTAGCCACTTGAAATGTAGAAGAACATAGAAATGGGTCATTATTGAGTGAATAGTGACATAAGTGAATGATAGTGGAATTGAACTGTGAATATTGAAGTGTTGTGAGTACTAATACGTTATAAATGATGTTTATATCATGAAACAAGCATTAAATGCATGAAAACACAAGGATGAGCTAGAAGTAGAAATAAGGGAAAATTGGAGGAAAATGGTGGATTTTGCCAAATGTACGTAAATGACGATTGTCGATGATGATATTGCGAGTAATATTATGAATGTTTGGAGTTGATATAAAACATGAGAAAAATGGTATGAGCGAAGGAAGCGTTGTCCGACTTTTCCTAGAATTAGCGATGCGTTCTTGTAGTTAGTTTACTAATGTTGATACGGATTCTCTTATGAAGGTAACGACGTGATATCGACGGAGAACAAGTGAGCGATATCTTAGCTAAACGACCAAGGTATGTGAGGCTAGTCCTTCTTTCTAATGGCATGAATCTTTTAACTTGAATCCCTATTCCTTTTATGAGTTCTTACATTCTAAGAAGTTAAAAGCTCATACTGATGAATGTCTATATGAGATAAGTTATACGATATGATGACACTAGAATGATGATGATGTTATTCCTTGCCTACACTCACCTTATGTACTAGTCCTTTCAAGGTGAGGCAGAATGTCCATGATGGTTCCATAATGTAATCGGGGGATCACGACCTTACGTCACCCCGATAGAGTAAAGTTGATCATGAGTCTTATCTACGCATTATGATAAGATAAGTATTTTATGATAAGCATATTACTATGAGTATTTACGTTAAGCATGTCATGATTGCATTCACACCGGGCCTAGTTGGCCGGGCAGACACCGCTTCGGCGGGCGGCGATACGAATACACCACGACCTACGGGCGTGGGCAGACACCACTAGTGGGCGGCATGAGATGGTACCCCGGACGCGGGAGGCCTGGGCGCGGGCTAATATTATTGATTATCACACCGTTCCGACATGGACGGGCAGCTTGCATATGATGCATACATGTCATGATGATGAGTATGAGTAAGATAGCATGCATTACTTCATTTATGATTATCAGTCAGATCCAGATGTGTCATGTTGATGTTATCCTCATATTATTGATGTTTCCTTTCATTATGTATGCCTCTCATACTCGGTACAATATTCGTACTGACGTCCTTTCTTCGGACGCTGTGTTCATACCCACAGGTAGACAGGGTGGAGAGCTTGGCCCAGGTCCTCAGTAGCTGTCAGCTGATAGATAGCACTCCATTGTTCGGAGGTGCTTATGGCTATTCTTTTGATGTACATTCATATATGCATATTTTGGGCATGGCGGAGTCTTGTTCCGTCTGTTTATACAGTATGTCAGTAGAGGCTCGTAGATACGCAGTGTGGGTTAGATGGTCTCACAAAACGCTATTACCATATATATATTATTTTGATGGCCGAAAGGCAAATGCATATAAGTATTTATGTTTTTATTTAAATATGATTTTCCTACAATTGGTATGAAAAGTTGATGAAAGAGCATTAAATGAGTAGTAGGTAAGCGGTGCTCGGTAGCTAGCTCCGGGTACCCGTCGCGGCCCCTAGTTGGGTCGTGAGAGAAGTGGTATCAGAGCAGTTCGCCCTAGGAAGTGTCTACGAGCCGTGTCTAGTAGAGTCTTGTTTATGGTGTGTTGCGCGCCACGCTAATAAACAAGAGGCTACAGGGCATTTAGGAAAATGACCATCTTTCTTCTCATGAGATCGTGCGATAGAGCCATGTCTAGGATTATATCATTCCTAAAAGTGCGTTATGGTTTCAGAAAATGCCGCCGAAAGGAAAAGCTACGGCTGCCCAGAAAGGCAAAGCTTCGACAAAGAGGCAGGCGGAAAGAGAGCCTCCGACAAATGTAGAGAAAAGTGAATCGCAAAGTGAGTCCGCGCCCAATGTAGAAGAGCAGGGAGGAGCCTCAGCTCCGATTCCTCCACCGAGTGCTTCGGGTCAACAAGTGTCCGAGGCCATACATTTATTGACGCAGTTGGTTGCCGCTCAGGCACAACGACAGAATGCGGGCCTGAGTGATCGTTCAGCTAGTACAAGAGCCCATGATTTCCTTACTCTAAATCCTCCAGAATTTTTCGGGTCAAAGCCGGATGAGGACCCACAAGGTTTTATCGATGAGATGTTGCGGACGCTGAAACTTATGCATGCTTCTGAGACCGAATCCGTGGAGTTGGCCTCATATAGACTTCGCGACGTGGCGGTACTATGGTATAAGAATTGGGTGATAACAAGAGGGGAGAATGCACCACCTCCCGTGTGGCAAGAGTTTGTAGATGCCTTTATTCGTCACTACTTGGCACCTGAAGTCCGCCGAGCTAGAGTGGACAGGTTCTTGAATTTGAAACAAGGAAGCATGAGTGCCCGAGAGTATATTATGCAATTCAACTCATTGTCCCGGTATGCTCCGACTATGGTGGCTGACATGGGGGACCGAGTCTATAGATTTGTGAGTGATTTAGGACCACACTTGTTCAGAGATTGCCTGACAGCCTCTTTGCAAGATGGGATGGATATTTCCAGGATACAGGCCCATGCTCAGAACCTCGAGGAACAACAACGACAGCAGAGAAGTGATCGTGATGGTGACAGAAGACAAGGTAAGAGGGCTAGATCTATGGGGGAGAACAGTGAGTATCGAGGGGGACCGAGACAGACATATTCTAGGCACTCAGGTCAGTCAGTGACTAGTGCACCTCCTAGATTCTCAGATAGAGGGTTGATCGTTCTACTCAGTCAGGCCAGGGGCAGAGTTCGAGGGCTTCAAATTCGCAGTCAAGGGGAGACTTTAGCCAGAGGAGACCTCCAGTACCGCGGTGTATCCAGTGCGACAAATTACATTCCGGACAGTGTTGTCAGGGTTCGGATGCTTGTTATGCTTGCGGGCAGGTTGGTCATATGATGAGAGATTGCCCTTCAGCGAGAGATAGAGCGGGGACTCAGCCCACAGGTTCAGCAGCGGGGTCTTCTTCAGCGCGCCTAACAACACAGACTCCTCAGACTACAGCAGGCAGAGGCAGAGGTAGAGGGGGAGCATCCACTTCAGGTGTTGTTCAGCCCCGTGTGTATGCTTTAGCTGGGCGACAGGATCTGGAGTCTTCCCCAGATGTTGTCACAGGTACCTTGACTATATTTTCCCGTGACGTATATGCTCTGATTTATCCAGGTTCTACCTTCTCATATATTACTCCGTATATCGCTGATTGTGTTGGGGTAAGACTTGAGCCAATTAAACCTTTCGAGGTATTCACTCCGGTTGGTGATCCTGTAATAGCGAGGCAAGTATATCAGAACTGTGTAGTCATTATATGTGATTGTCAGACAAGGGCTGATTTGATTGAACTTTAGATGATAGATTTTGACGTAATTATGGGTATGGACTGGTTGGCATCATGCTATACTAATGTTTGTTGCCGGACAAAGGTAGTTCGATTCCAATTTCCGGGAGAGCCCATACTCGAGTGGAAGGGTAATACAGTTTCCCCTAAGGGTAGGTTTATTTCCTACCTTAAGGCGAGAAAGATGATAGCCAAGGGTTATATCTGTCATCTAGTTCGGGTTCATGACACGGAAGCGGAAGTGCCAACTTTCCAGTCTGTCCCGGTAGTGAATGAATTCCCAGATGTGTTTCCCGACGAGTTACCAGGCCTTCCTCCAGAAAGGGAGATTGATTTCTCCATTGATGTATTACCAAACACTGAGCCTATTTCTATTCTTCCGTATCGAATGGCTCCAGCAGAACCGAAGGAGCTAAAAGCACAGCTAAAATATTTACTTGAGAAGGGGTTTATAAGGCCTAGTTCCTCGCCATGGGGAGCACCAGTCTTGTTCGTAAGGAAGAAAGACGGATCGCTACGAATGTGCATCGACTACAGGCAGTTGAACAAGGTGACAATAAAGAATAAATACCCTCTTCTCAGAATCGACGATTTGTTTGATCAATTACAGGGCGCTAAATGGTTCTCCAAGATAGATCTGTGATCGGGTTATCATCAGGTGAGAATTAGGGAAGCAGATATTCCCAAGACTGCCTTCAGGACAAGATATGGTCACTACGAGTTTCGAGTAATGTCGTTTGGGTTCACGAATGCCCCGGTGGTGTTCATGAATTTAATGAATAATGTGTTCAGGCCGTTTTTGGATCTTTTTGTGATAGTGTTTATCGACGATATCCTGGTATATTCTCGCACAGAATCAGAACATGCAGATCATCTAAGAATTGTTCTTGGCGTTCTTCGAGATCGGGAATTGTATGCAAAGTTTTCGAAGTGCGAGTTTTGGCTAAACTCAGTGGCATTTCTAGGTCATGTTATTTCAGATGATGGTATCCGAGTCGACACTCAGAAAATAGAAGCTGTGAAGACTTGGCCAAGACCTACGACGCCTACAGAAGTTCGTAGTTTTCTGGGTTTGGCAGGTTATTATCGAAGATTCGTAGAGGGCTTCTCATCTATTTCAGCCCCATTGACAAAGTTAACCTAGAAGTCGGCTAAATTCCAGCGGAGTGATGCCTGTGAGCGTAGCTTCCTAGAGTTGAAAAACAGGTTGACCTCAGCGCCAGTGCTAACACTTCCAGAAGGATCAGATGGCTATGTAGTATATTGTGACGCCTCCGGTGTGGAATTAGGATGTGTATTGATGCAGAATGGGAAAGTTATTGCATATGCTTCGAGACAGTTGCGAAAACATGAACAGAATTATCCCACTCATGATCTTGAGCTAGCTGCGGTCATTCATGCATTGAAAATATGGAGACACTACTTATATGGTGTGCACGTGGACATCTATACGGATCACAAAAGCCTTCAATATATTTTCAAACAGAAGGAGTTGAACCTGCGGCAAAGGAGATGGTTAGAATTACAGAAGGATTATGATGTGAACATTCTATATCAACCAAGGAAAGCGAATGTAGTAGAAGATATCGTGGGTTGTTGTAATGGAAAGGTAGTATCCAAATTACAAAGGAAACTCTGGCAAAAACATTTCTAGAATTCCCAAGTGTCGAACATTCGAGGACGAATGTTCCAAAAGGGGGGAAGAATGTTACACCTCGGAAATTTCTCCATACTTGTATGATGAGTGGAGTAATGAACAGTTTGAGTGACTGATGTTTTATTAAGTCGGGAATGGCTAATTAAGAATTTTTGAAAATAAGAAAGTCGCGGAAAATTTTTCAGCCCAGTGGTCGTATATGGTACTATACGGCCCGTAAAGTGATTTACGGCCCGTAAAGTGATTTACGGACCGTATATTGCAGTCGTCCTCCAGCTTGTCAAAAATCTCAACTTTCTGTAAATTGTGAAAATGGTTAAAAACGACTTGGAGGACGGCCCGTAAACTGGTTTACGGACCGTAAACTTCAGTCGTAATCTGCCATGTCCATCAGCCAAAACTTTCTGTCTTTGAAATGGTTAAATACAGCCATGGAGGACGGACCGTAAATCAAAATACGGTCCGTATATGGTGGTTTACGACCACTGTTCAGCCCGACAAGAATTCATTAAAGACCAGATTTTGTGATTTTAAAAAGGGACTTAGACTTCATATTATTTCATTATTCATCCAACAACTCAAGAGGCCTCTAGAACATTCCAAATAATTCCTCCACAAGAATTCAAGAGAATTAAAGGGGATATCAAGACCAACAACACTAATTTCATGGAATCAAGTGTAAGAACACATCAAAGGATCTTCCAAGTCAAGAAATTCCCAAGAAGGTGGAACAAGGGTTTAGGCTAATTGAAGTATTTCCACTTAAGGATTGTTCAACCATTATCCAAGGTAAGTTTCATGACTATTCCATGTTGTTTGAAGTATTGGAAAGCTTAGCCACTTGAAATGTAGAAGAACATAGAAATGGGTCATTATTGAGTGAATAGTGACATAAGTGAATGATAGTGGAATTGAACTGTGAATATTGAAGTGTTGTGAGTACTAATACGTTATAAATGATGTTTATATCATGAAACAAGCATTAAATGCATGAAAACACAAGGATGAGCTAGAAGTAGAAATAAGGGAAAATTGGAGGAAAATGGTGGATTTTGCCAAATGTACGTAAATGACGATTGTCGATGATGATATTGCGAGTAATATTATGAATGTTTGGAGTTGATATAAAACATGAGAAAAATGGTATGAGCGAAGGAAGCGTTGTCCGACTTTTCCTAGAATTAGCGATGCGTTCTTGTAGTTAGTTTACTAATGTTGATACGGATTCTCTTATGAAGGTAACGACGTGATATCGACGGAGAACAAGTGAGCGATATCTTAGCTAAACGACCAAGGTATGTGAGGCTAGTCCTTCTTTCTAATGGCATGAATCTTTTAACTTGAATCCCTATTCCTTTTATGAGTTCTTACATTCTAAGAAGTTAAAAGCTCATACTGATGAATGTCTATATGAGATAAGTTATACGATATGATGACACTAGAATGATGATGATGTTATTCCTTGCCTACACTCACCTTATGTACTAGTCCTTTCAAGGTGAGGCAGAATGTCCATGATGGTTCCATAATGTAATCGGGGGATCACGACCTTACGTCACCCCGATAGAGTAAAGTTGATCATGAGTCTTATCTACGCATTATGATAAGATAAGTATTTTATGATAAGCATATTACTATGAGTATTTACGTTAAGCATGTCATGATTGCATTCACACCGGGCCTAGTTGGTCGGGCAGACACCTCTTCGGCGGGCGGCGATACGAATACACCACGACCTACGGGCGTGGGCAGACACCACTAGTGGGCGGCATGAGATGGTACCCCGGACGCGGGAGGCCTGGGCGCGGGCTAATATTATTGATTATCACACCGTTCCGACATGGACGGGCAGCTTGCATATGATGCATACATGTCATGATGATGAGTATGAGTAAGATAGCATGCATTACTTCATTTATGATTATCAGTCAGATCCAGATGTGTCATGTTGATGTTATCCTCATATTATTGATGTTTCCTTTCATTATGTATGCCTCTCATACTCGGTACAATATTCGTACTGACGTCCTTTCTTCGGACGCTGTGTTCATACCCACAGGTAGACAGGGTGGAGAGCTTGGCCCAGGTCCTCAGTAGCTGTCAGCTGATAGATAGCACTCCATTGTTCGGAGGTGCTTATGGCTATTCTTTTGATGTACATTCATATATGCATATTTTGGGCATGGCGGAGTCTTGTTCCGTCTGTTTATACAGTATGTCAGTAGAGGCTCGTAGATACGCAGTGTGGGTTAGATGGTCTCACAAAACGCTATTACCATATATATATTATTTTGATGGCCGAAAGGCAAATGCATATAAGTATTTATGTTTTTATTTAAATATGATTTTCCTACAATTGGTATGAAAAGTTGATGAAAGAGCATTAAATGAGTAGTAGGTAAGCGGTGCTCGGTAGCTAGCTCCGGGTACCCGTCGCGGCCCCTAGTTGGGTCGTGAGAGAAGTGGTATCAGAGCAGTTCGCCCTAGGAAGTGTCTACGAGCCGTGTCTAGTAGAGTCTTGTTTATGGTGTGTTGCGCGCCACGCTAATAAACAAGAGGCTACAGGGCATTTAGGAAAATGACCATCTTTCTTCTCATGAGATCGTGCGATAGAGCCATGTCTAGGATTATATCATTCCTAAAAGTGCGTTATGGTTTCAGAAAATGCCGCCGAAAGGAAAAGCTACGGCTGCCCAGAAAGGCAAAGCTTCGACAAAGAGGCAGGCGGAAAGAGAGCCTCCGACAAATGTAGAGAAAAGTGAATCGCAAAGTGAGTCCGCGCCCAATGTAGAAGAGCAGGGAGGAGCCTCAGCTCCGATTCCTCCACCGAGTGCTTCGGGTCAACAAGTGTCCGAGGCCATACATTTATTGACGCAGTTGGTTGCCGCTCAGGCACAACGACAGAATGCGGGCCTGAGTGATCGTTCAGCTAGTATAAGAGCCCATGATTTCCTTACTCTAAATCCTCCAGAATTTTTCGGGTCAAAGCCGGATGAGGACCCACAAGGTTTTATCGATGATATGTTGCGGACGCTGAAACTTATGCATGCTTCTGAGACCGAATCCGTGGAGTTGGCCTCATATAGACTTCGCGACGTGGCGGTACTATGGTATAAGAATTGGGTGATAACAAGAGGGGAGAATGCACCACCTCCCGTGTGGCAAGAGTTTGTAGATGCCTTTATTCGTCACTACTTGGCACCTGAAGTCCGCCGAGCTAGAGTGGAAAGGTTCTTGAATTTGAAACAAGGAAGCATGAGTGCCCGAGAGTATATTATGCAATTCAACTCATTGTCCCGGTATGCTCCGACTATGGTGGCTGACATGGGGGACCGAGTCTATAGATTTGTGAGTGATTTAGGACCACACTTGTTCAGAGATTGCCTGACAGCCTCTTTGCAAGATGGGATGGATATTTCCAGGATACAGGCCCATGCTCAGAACCTCGAGGAACAACAACGACAGCAGAGAAGTGATCGTGATGGTGACAGAAGACAAGGTAAGAGGGCTAGATCTATGGGGGAGAACAGTGAGTATCGAGGGGGACCGAGACAGACATATTCTAGGCACTCAGGTCAGTCAGTGACTAGTGCACCTCCTAGATTCTCAGATAGAGGGTTGATCGTTCTACTCAGTCAGGCCAGGGGCAGAGTTCGAGGGCTTCAAATTCGCAGTCTAGGGGAGACTTTAGCCAGAGGAGACCTCCAGTACCGCGGTGTATCCAGTGCGACAAATTACATTCCGGACAGTGTTGTCAGGGTTCGGATGCTTGTTATGCTTGCGGGCAGGTTGGTCATATGATGAGAGATTGCCCTTCAGCGAGAGATAGAGCGGGGACTCAGCCCACAGGTTCAGCAGCGGGGTCTTCTTCAGCGCGCCTAACAGCACAGACTCCTCAGACTACAGCAGGCAGAGGCAGAGGTAGAGGGGGAGCATCCACTTCAGGTGTTGTTCAGCCCCGTGTGTATGCTTTAGCTGGGCGACAGGATCTGGAGTCTTCCCCAGATGTTGTCACAGGTACCTTGACTATATTTTCCCGTGACGTATATGCTCTGATTTATCCAGGTTCTACCTTCTCATATATTACTCCGTATATCGCTGATTGTGTTGGGGTAAGACTTGAGCCAATTAAACCTTTCGAGGTATTCACTCCGGTTGGTGATCCTGTAATAGCGAGGCAAGTATATCAGAACTGTGTAGTCATTATATGTGATTGTCAGACAAGGGCTGATTTGATTGAACTTTAGATGATAGATTTTGACGTAATTATGGGTATGGACTGGTTGGCATCATGCTATACTAATGTTTGTTGCCGGACAAAGGTAGTTCGATTCCAATTTCCGGGAGAGCCCATACTCGAGTGGAAGGGTAATACAGTTTCCCCAAAGGGTAGGTTTATTTCCTACCTTAAGGCGAGAAAGATGATAGCCAAGGGTTATATCTGTCATCTAGTTCAGGTTCATGACACGGAAGCGGAAGTGCCAACTTTCCAGTCTGTCCCGGTAGTGAATGAATTCCCAGATGTGTTTCCCGACGAGTTACCAGGCCTTCCTCCAGAAAGGGAGATTGATTTCTCCATTGATGTATTACCAAACACTGAGCCTATTTCTATTCTTCCGTATCGAATGGCTCCAGCAGAACCGAAGGAGCTAAAAGCACAGCTAAAATATTTACTTGAGAAGGGGTTTATAAGGCCTAGTTCCTCGCCATGGGGAGCACCAGTCTTGTTCGTAAGGAAGAAAGACGGATCGCTACGAATGTGCATCGACTACAGGCAGTTGAACAAGGTGACAATAAAGAATAAATACCCTCTTCTCAGAATTGACGATTTGTTTGATCAATTACAGGGCGCTAAATGGTTCTCCAAGATAGATCTGTGATCGGGTTATCATCAGGTGAGAATTAGGGAAGCAGATATTCCCAAGACTGCCTTCAGGACAAGATATGGTCACTACGAGTTTCGAGTAATGTCGTTTGGGTTGACGAATGCCCCGGCGGTGTTCATGAATTTAATGAATAATGTGTTCAGGCCGTTTTTGGATCTTTTTGTGATAGTGTTTATCGACGATATCCTGGTATATTCTCGCACAGAATCAGAACATGCAGATCATCTAAGAATTGTTCTTGGCGTTCTTCGAGATCGGGAATTGTATGCAAAGTTTTCGAAGTGCGAGTTTTGGCTAAACTCAGTGGCATTTCTAGGTCATGTTATTTCAGATGATGGTATCCGAGTCGACACTCAGAAAATAGAAGCTGTGAAGACTTGGCCAAGACCTACGACGCCTACAGAAGTTCGTAGTTTTCTGGGTTTGGCAGGTTATTATCGAAGATTCGTAGAGGGCTTCTCATCTATTTCAGCCCTATTGACAAAGTTAACCTAGAAGTCGGCTAAATTCCAGCGGAGTGATGCCTGTGAGCGTAGCTTCCTAGATTTGAAAAACAGGTTGACCTCAGCGCCAGTGCTAACACTTCCAGAAGGATCAGATGGCTATGTAGTATATTGTGACGCCTCCGGTGTGGAATTAGGATGTGTATTGATGCAGAATGGGAAAGTTATTGCATATGCTTCGAGACAGTTGCGAAAACATGAACAAAATTATCCCACTCATGATCTTGAGCTAGCTGCGGTCATTCATGCATTGAAAATATGGAGACACTACTTATATGGTGTGCACGTGGACATCTATACGGATCACAAAAGCCTTCAATATATTTTCAAACAGAAGGAGTTGAACCTGCGGCAAAGGAGATGGTTAGAATTACAGAAGGATTATGATGTGAACATTCTATATCAACCAAGGAAAGCGAATGTAGTAGAAGATATCGTGGGTTGTTGTAATGGAAAGGTAGTATCCAAATTACAAAGGAAACTCTGGCAAAAACATTTCTAGAATTCCCAAGTGTCGAACATTCGAGGACGAATGTTCCAAAAGGGGGGAAGAATGTTACACCTCGGAAATTTCTCCATACTTGTATGATGAGTGGAGTAATGAACAGTTTGAGTGACTGATGTTTTATTAAGTCGGGAATGGCTAATTAAGAATTTTTGAAAATAAGAAAGTCGCGGAAAATTTTTCAGCCCAGTGGTCGTATATGGTACTATACGGCCCGTAAAGTGATTTACGGCCCGTAAAGTGATTTACGGACCGTATATTGCAGTCGTCCTCCAGCTTGTCAAAAATCTCAACTTTCTGTAAATTGTGAAAATGGTTAAAAACGACTTGGAGGACGGCCCGTAAACTGGTTTACGGACCGTAAACCTCAGTCGTAAACTGCCATGTCCATCAGCCAAAACTTTCTGTCTTTGAAATGGTTAAATACAGCCATGGAGGACGGACCGTAAATCAAAATACGGTCCGTATATGGTGGTTTACGACCACTGTTCAGCCCGACAAGAATTCATTAAAGACCAGATTTTGTGATTTTAAAAAGGGACTTAGACTTCATATTATTTCATTATTCATCCAACAACTCAAGAGGCCTCTAGAACATTCCAAATAATTCCTCCACAAGAATTCAAGAGAATTAAAGGGGATATCAAGACCAACAACACTAATTTCATGGAATCAAGTGTAAGAACACATCAAAGGATCTTCCAAGTCAAGAAATTCCCAAGAAGGTGGAACAAGGGTTTAGGCTAATTGAAGTATTTCCACTTAAGGATTGTTCAACCATTATCCAAGGTAAGTTTCATGACTATTCCATGTTGTTTGAAGTATTGGAAAGCTTAGCCACTTGAAATGTAGAAGAACATAGAAATGGGTCATTATTGAGTGAATAGTGACATAAGTGAATGATAGTGGAATTGAACTGTGAATATTGAAGTGTTGTGAGTACTAATACGTTATAAATGATGTTTATATCATGAAACAAGCATTAAATGCATGAAAACACAAGGATGAGCTAGAAGTAGAAATAAGGGAAAATTGGAGGAAAATGGTGGATTTTGCCAAATGTACGTAAATGACGATTGTCGATGATGATATTGCGAGTAATATTATGAATGTTTGGAGTTGATATAAAACATGAGAAAAATGGTATGATCGAAGGAAGCGTTGTCCGACTTTTCCTAGAATTAGCGATGCGTTCTTGTAGTTAGTTTACTAATGTTGATACGAATTCTCTTATGAAGGTAACGACGTGATATCGACGGAGAACAAGTGAGCGATATCTTAGCTAAACGACCAAGGTATGTGAGGCTAGTCCTTCTTTCTAATGGCATGAATCTTTTAACTTGAATCCCTATTCCTTTTATGAGTTCTTACATTCTAAGAAGTTAAAAGCTCATACTTATGAATGTCTATATGAGATAAGTTATACGATATGATGACACTAGAATGATGATGATGTTATTCCTTGCCTACACTCACCTTATGTACTAGTCCTTTCAAGGTGAGGCAGAATGTCCATGATGGCTCCATAATGTAATCGGGGGATCACGACCTTACGTCACCCCGATAGAGTAAAGTTGATCATGAGTCTTATCTACGCATTATGATAAGATAAGTATTTTATGATAAGCATATTACTATGAGTATTTACGTTAAGCATGTCATGATTGCATTCACACCGGGCCTAGTTGGCCGGGCAGACACCGCTTCGGCGGGCGGCGATACGGATACACCACGACCTACGGGCGTGGGCAGACACCACTAGTGGGCGGCATGAGATGGTACCCCGGACGCGGGCTAATAGTGATTATCACACCGTTCCGACATGGACGGGAAGCTTGCATATGATGCATACATGTCATGATGATGAGTATGAGTAAGATAGCATGCATTACTTCATTTATGATTATCAGTCAGATCAAGATGTCTTATGTTGATGTTATCCTCATATTTTTGATGTTTCCTTTCATTATGTATGCCTCTCATACTCGGTACAATATTCGTACTGACGTCCTTTCTTCGGACGCTGTGTTCATGCCCACAGGTAGACAGGGAGGAGAGCTTGGTCCAGGTCCTCAGTAGCTGTCAGCTGATAGATAGCACTCCATTGTTCGGAGGTGCTTATGGCTATTCTTTTGATGTACATTCATATATGCATATTTTGGGCATGGCGGAGTCTTGTTCCGTCTGTTTATACAGTATGTCAGTAGAGGCTCGTAGATACGCAGTGTGGGTTAGATGGTCTCACAAAATGCTATTACCATATATATATTATTTTGATGGCCAAAAGGAAAATGCATATAAGTATTTATGTTTTATTTAAATATGATTTTCCTACAATTGGTATGAAAAGTTGATGAAAGAGCATTAAATGAGTAGTAGGTAAGAGGTGCTCGGTAGCTAGCTCCGGGTACCCGTCGCGGCCCCTAGTTGGGTCGTGACATCTTTGACATGATTATGGCTTTGATTTTCCGAAAAAGGCTTCTGAAACGCTTATAGAACGTTCTGTACTTCAAAAGCTCGTAACTTTCGTATACTAATTCCGATTGACCCGAAACTTGTTTCTGAGCCCTCAGGGGTCGGTGAGTATACTTGTCCATCGAGTCTTAGAATTGATCTATATAAATATGATTTTCGATTCTCCGCTCGTGCGTGCTACTATCATATCAACCGCCGAGCCTCGGGCCGGTTATATCATTGTGTGCACTATGTTACACTCGCCACTAACATGTTATGTAATATATGGATCGGAGCCGACGCCTCGGCAACATGATATGTTCTGTCTTCTGTATATATATATAAGTAAGATATGTTTTTCAATGGAAGTATTATTATGGATATGTAAATGTTATATGTATGGATCGGGCTGCACGTTCCACAACAGTATATATTATATGTATGGATCGGGCTGCACGTTCCGCAACAGTATATATTATATGTATGGATCGGGCTGCACGTTCCGCAGCAGTATATATTATATTATGGATCGGGCCAAACGTTCCTCGGCAGTATCGATTATATTATGGATCGGGCCGAACGTTCCTCGGCAGTATATATTATACGTATATATGGATCGGGCCGTACGTTCCTCGGCACTGCTATGTTATATATGGATCGGTTATATGTATATGTGTATGGTGACATATGATGTCAACACGTATGATCTGTGTTCGGAAAGTAAGTATTCTGGCACTCTGGATGATTTACTCATTTTTGGTACTTTATCTGACATATGACATCGGTAAGCATGATTTACGCTTGGTAATTTAGCACCTTGGTATCCTGACTAACGTACTTACTTTCTTGTGCCGTTGATCCGGTTATGTTTTTATTTTCTGTATTCCACGCCTTACATACTCAGTACATATTCTGTACTGACCCCCTTTCTTCGGGGGCTGCGTTTTCATGCCCGCAGGTACAGACGCGCGTGTGAGTGATCCGCCAGCTTAGGACATCCATTTTGTTGTGTTGGAGTGCTCCCTCGTTCCGGAGCCCACACTTTTGGTACAGATCTTGTTGTTGTACATATTTATGTATCTATGACTATTTTAGGGGTATGACGGGGCCCTATCCCGTCATATGATTCTGTTGTCTGTATTAGAGGCTTGTAGACATATATGTGGGTCGTGGGTCGCTATTGTTCGTTTATGTCTGTGGTTTGTATCTAAGTGATCCTATTTGCTATGACGGCCTCAACGACTAGTATTTATATATGCTTATGTATATACTTCGGTATGATATATACGATATATGAGACCCCTTCAGAGTAATATCTGTATACATTATTATATGTTGGAAATGAATGAGATAAGGCTATGTTGATTTGGCGAACAGGTGTGTACGGGTGTCCAGCTAGGGCACAAGAGCTGGACACAAGTCACGGCCCACGGGGCTGGGTCGTGACACTAAGAGTATCAACCGAAACGTAACATATGACGGGACAGGGCCTTGTCATACCCATGGATAACCATATTGATATATATATATATATATATATATATATATATATATATATATATTCATATATCATGAGATCTGTATTAGAGGTCTAAACTCCGGAACAACGGAGTTCTCCAGGATAGCTGAGTAGGAGTCCTATGTTGAAGGGTCACCAAACCGACTGTCTGTACCTGCGGGCATGAAACGCAGCCCCCCCCCCCCCCCCCCCCCGAAGAAAGGGGGTCAGGACAGAATATGTACTGAGCATGTAAAGCATGAAATACAGTAAACAGGATCATAACTGAACAAGGAGTATAGGTAACGAGTACAATAACCAGAATACCAAATACTTGTTTTTGAAACATAACTCATGCATGTCAATATCATATATCATATCCGGCCACTTTATGGAACTCGGTGAACATGGTTGCCACCCTATTTTTGGCGCCATAACACAGCATACTCCAAAATATAATATAACTCTGTAACACAGCATAACTCCGTAACACAGCATAACACCATAACACAGCATAACACCATAACACAGCATAACACCAAATACATATATATACCGTACCCGGCCCTCTAGTGAGGGACTTGGTGAATAATGCAGTGGAAGTATGCACGATAACATACCCGGCTCGGGACTCGGTGAAAGATATATTGAGGTATGCACGAGCAGAGTAGTGAGAAACTATATGCAGTTCAAAACATTTTTAAGGACTCAATAGGATAGTCAACACGAACCATCGTTCGCAATTTCAAATAATAGTCATACCATATACCTTTCGGATGTCCCTGTGGATCATATCAAAATGGAACTTTTTAATCATGTGTACATATCAATATATAAAACAAAACAAAAGTTATGGGAATCAAGATCAATAGCCATCCTAGTGGCTCTAAGAATAGGAATTTCCTTTGGAATCGTATATATATCGTATATTCATTTCACAACGATCATGCCAAAAAGAAGGAAGGTTTAGCTTCACATACCTTTAGCGCTTATTCGTCACACAATATGTATACGCTGCCCAATAATACTTCAACCTATATTAAGATGCCAACAACTATGTTTAAGTTACGGGGAGATTCAAAACGTATTCTAACGTTAGTAACTCCTTTCTAGATGTTTAGACGACGTTTTCTCTTGTATCCAAACCAACCACATACAACCAATCCAACATCAATAATTATGTGTTCAATACCAATCCGGACAGCCCACACAATATCCCAAACAGCCCACATTCACAGCATGCAATAACGATTCACATACGACTACTACATTCTCAAGTTACTTCTAATAGTTCGTAGCCTTAACGTTTGCATGTAACAACTTATAACAGCCTATCCAACACAATGCATAATCTTAATTATCATTAATCTCACAAGCTCAATAAGAATAACAACAACGTGTCAAAACAGTCCGCACATTACAACACCTAATAATAGTCTACATGCGATTTTGACACGTCCAATTTATTCTTGTTAGTCTATAGTCATAACATTTCGTCGAAACGATTCTATAACATCCCAACCACTATGACAGAATGATGTATATTCTTAACTATAATTAGTTTTTCCAACTTAGCCAAAACAACACGTCCAAAACAGTCCCTAACCAACAACATGTCCAAAACAGTCCCTAACCGACAACATAAAAATGTTCGGAATTCTTGCAAACGTTTACGAACATACTAAGCAAACCACATATGATTCTTACACATTATTTCATGTCTAATTTTCATATAATTTCAGTAAGTTATGACCAGCTATCCACACGACAAGTACAACATCAATTCATACGCAACTAAGCTACATCGTCATCTCTATAATCCTTACAACAACTCACAAACGACTTTGGTTTCAGCTCCAACCATTAAACACCTTCATTTCCATCATAAAATTCATGACAATAACAATCAAAATATCAAGTAAAATCAGTTCACTAACTTCTTACAAAAACAATCCATACACGGTTTCAACATGCTTCAACATCACTCACATAAAATCATAGATTCAATTATTTTCATACTAACACAACTTCACTTTTAACCTTCCAATTCTTTTCATTCCTTTTTACCATGAGATCTATGATAGTAACAACCATATTTATTAAAGAAAATTAATTCACTAATTCCACCAAAACAGTCCCCTAGGCCACATAGTCATTCCAACACAAACATTCATGATTTTATGCATGCGATTCATGTTCATCAAGTTACAACCATACTTCAACATCAACACCTATAACCTCATCGTTAATATCATGTTCCCACATCAACACACCGTATTTCATGCATACAACTTATATTTACACATCTACATCACCCTTAATTCATGAAAAAGAAAGTTAGATCTTACCTTGACAACTTGACTTCTCAACTTGGCTAGAGTTTGTGAATTGAAATGAAAATGGTTCTTGTTGCTCCAATGAATATCTTCACGTTTCTAGGGACCTTCTAAATGGTTGAAAAACCTTGGAAAATAATTTTTGGATCAAGACTCAAGAGCTCAAAAATCAGCCATTGTGGCCGAGAGCTTTCTCTCTCTAGGTTTAGGTTTTCTTTCTTTTTGTTGTGTAGTTGAAATGAATGTATTTGCTGATCTCCTTAGTCCTTATTTGGTTAAACTATGATGCCTACAAGGTGGCCACATGCTCCACTCATGACATTGAACCACTCAAATAAACTTTACACTAAAATTCTAATTCTTTCCCTTCAACTTTCGGCTAGCCTCTTGGCCGAGCCCCCCCCCCCCCCCCCTTGTATCTCCTTTCTTATTTCTTTTCAATTGTTTACAAGACAATTGCATGTGTGGTGGATGGTTCATACAC
This sequence comes from Lycium barbarum, assembly GCF_019175385.1. Classification (NCBI taxonomy): domain Eukaryota; kingdom Viridiplantae; phylum Streptophyta; class Magnoliopsida; order Solanales; family Solanaceae; genus Lycium; species Lycium barbarum. Next base: position 63,734,993 of record NC_083338.1, on the reverse strand, counting down.
TACCCTTTGTCCATTGCAATCATACAAGATGAATGGTCAATATTTAAATATGACTTGATTCCTCCAACATGTTATGTCTTCATAAAATAATGCATGCCTTCATTATTCAATTTCATGCTTCAACTTTTTCTCCTCCAATTTTCAGCCATCTTGGCCGAGTATTACATGTATATTTCTTTTAATTTAATTGTCCACAATATAATGAATGTGTAGTGGAAGAATCAACATTAAATGCATATGTGTATGTCTTCCATAATAGCCTTGTTTTAGATGACTTTGAGTCATCTTTTGTGTATGCACGTTGGTGTTCCTTATTGTTCATGGTTGTCACAAAATTTTAATTAACACCACAATTAAGTAGTTCCTAATCTCCAATAACATTTTTATACTAATTAAAATTTATAACCGATTAGTTCTAGTTTAGAAATTAAAAATCCGTGGTTTCTATCTCACGTCGATTCCTTTGCGAATAACTCGACGTATAAAATACGGGGTCTAACATTCTCCCCCCCCCCCCCCCCCCTTTAGAACATTCGTCCTCGAATGTTGAATTTGGTCCCATGACGTTCTATTCGAATTTTGGGGAAGTCTCCCTTATCGTTATAACATATAGTTCATCAGACAATTTATCTAATCAAGTGAAGAGTTTGAGTTACCTGTAGGCGTAGAGAACAAGTAAGGATACTTGTCTTTCATCTCCTCCTCGGCTTCCCAGGTCATCTCTTCCCTGTTGTAGTTTCGCCATAATACTTTGACTGAAGCCACGTCCTTAGTTCGTAACCTCCTAACCTGCCGATCAAGTATGGCTATAGGCTGCTCCTCATAGGATAATTCCTCTGTTACTTGGACATCATCTACGGGGAATACTCTGGAAGGATCGCCTATACATTTGCGAAGCATTGACACATGAAAAACTGGATACACTGCTTCCAAATCAGCCGGTAGGTCTAACTCGTAGGAAACCTGGCCTACTCTACGGATAATCTGATAAGGTCCAATATATCTCGGGCTTAGCTTCCGTTTCCTGCCAAATCTCATAACACCTTTCATGGGTGACACTTTCAGGAACACCCAGTCACCAACCTGAAATTCTAAGTGTCGACGTCGATTATCTGCATATGATTTCTGCCGACTCAGGGCTGCCAGTAATCTCTTCTGAATAAGCTTCACTTTATCAACGGCTTGCTGCATCGCATTTGGGCAGATTAACTTAGTTTTACCAACATCTACCCAAACAATAGGTGACTTGCAGTTCTTGCCGTACTAGGCCTCATACGGTGCTATCTGAATACTAGAATGGTAGCTACTATATTAGGCAAACTCGATAAGTCGAAAATGATCGTCCCAGCTACCTCTGAAGTCAATAACACAGGCCCACAACATATCTTCTAGCGTCTAAATAGTACGCTCGGCCTGTCCGCCAGGCTGAGGGTGAGATGCTGTACTAAGACTCACCTGTGTCTCCAATCCCTTCTGGAATGATTTCGAGAAGTTATCTGTAAACTGAGCTCCGATGTTTGAGTTAATAGATGTGGGAACTGTTATATCCCGTGCTTTTGCGCATTTGGAAAAATTTGGAATAATCTTGCCTTGTAAGAAATAAGGCCATGTTTTTATTTTATTTAATATGAGTTTTTCATGAAAGAATATTGGTACGGAAATATTGAGGAAGGCTAAGGGCAAAATTGGAATTTCGGAAATTAGTTTCGGGAATTACAAAATGGGGCCATGACCAATTGGGCTAGGAAAATCACAAAAAAAAAATATAAGAGAAATTAAGGCCCAATAGTAGGGGTGGCCGGCCAAATGGCTTGGCCCAAGCCCATGCCCTCAAATCCCATGTGTTAAATTTATATTAAGAGGCCTTATCACTTAGAAGCTTCAAGAAAAATTCACAAAACAATTTGAGAGCATTTCAAGGCCATTCGGCCGAACCCAACAAGAACAAAAAAAAATAAAAAAATTCCAAGTCCTTCAACTTTGATCCTAAAATCTTGTTCTTCTTGAATTCTTAATAAGTTCAAGACGCTCTTCGACGTAGTATAATTAGTTTAGCGAGAGGACGACGTTTGTGGCAAGTGGAAAATTGAAGAGAAAGGTAAGAATTCTATTCTTTTATGTTATGGAAGAAGTGTATACGTTCTAATGATCGGAATTAGATGAGGATTATGGAATTGTGGTGTGTGGGTGTATGGCGTGTGTGTGTGTGTGATGTGTACATGGCCGTGAGCCATAGTGGTGAAGGGGAGAAGTGAATTAAATTTTATTTAGCTTGTTAGTTGTGTCGTTGTGGCATTTATGACGTAAATAAAGGTTTAACGATTCGAGTCGGTATTGAAATTGGTTGTAGGTCGTTATGGGAAATTATGTGATTTTTATATAATTTTTATGTAATTATGAAAGTAAGATTCTAAATGTGAATTATGGTTGTTGTTAATGAACTTGGAAGAAAACAATGCGATTTTGTAGTTTTGTTGCACTTGTAGAAGTTTCGGATAGAATAGGGAATTGGCGGGATGGCTTGAATCCTTGAATATTGTTTGAAATACCATTGAATTATGTTTGAGTAATCTCGAGTTAGTTAATGAATATGGAAAATTTTGATATTAGTTTGATAGTGTGAAGTTGGAATGGAAGTGTTGCATTATGTAACAAAGAAGAATAAATATGTTGAATGTGTTTTTGTGTGGTTGTTGATGTTGTTGTGATTGTTATGGGTGTTGATTGTTGATATTATGGCCGAGTAAATTCTCAGGGATGTTGAGTTTATAGGGGAAGTGCTGCCGAAATTTCGGTAGAAAAATATGAATTTAAGATTTGATTCTTAAAAGCTTGTAATTCACATTTGGTAACTATGACCAATTGTAGATTTTGGAGGAAACGGGGATTGAGTTTGGGCGAGCGTAAGACGCAAGTAAGGTATGTAAAGCCTCACCTTTTCTTCTTTTGGCATGTCCTAGGTATACTAGGTTTGGATTTGAGCCTCGGGGAATATTCTGTTCGTAGAAATCCGATTTACTTTTAGCCCTATTCCATTCAGTGTAATTGAATTAGAACTTTGACATTTTGTCGGAAAGAATGTTCAAACGTTCGTAACTTTCATAAACATGACCGAATCACTCCTAAGCTTTCATGGATGACTCCATAAGGTCTAATGTTTGTAAATTTGTACGCCACCTCGACTTGACCCGAGGTGGGCCCACTAGTCCTGAGACTTCCTTCGTTTGTCTTACTTGATCTATTTTTGTATGATATAAAAAGAGCATTAACAAAGTTAACTCAGAAGGCAGCAAAATTTCAGTGGACTGATGCCTGTAAGCGCAGCTTTCAGATGTTGAAGGAAAAATTAATTTCAGCTCCAGTTTTAGCTCTTCCAGAAGGGTCAGATGGGTACGTCATTTATTGTGATGCCTCTGGTATTGGGATAGGTTGTGTGTTGATGCAGCACGGTCGAGTCATAGCCTATGCTTCCCGGCAGCTCAGACCGCACGAGAGAAATTATCCCACTCATGATCTGGAATTAGCCGTGGTAATTCATGCTTTGAAGATATGGTGCCATTACTTATATGGGGTCCACGTTGATATTTATACTGACCACAAGAGCCTCCAGTATATTTTTAAGCAGAAGGAACTGAATTTGCGGCAGAGAAGATGGCTTGAATTATTGAATGATTATGACGTTGATATTTTGTATCATCCTGGGAAAGCTAATGTGGTAGCTGATGCACTTAGCCGCAAATCCATGGGCAGTTTGACTGATGTACAGCCTGATAAGAAAGAATTGGTTCGTGAAATTCATCAGTTAGCCAGCCTTGGAGTCCGTTTGGCAGATTCTGGAGATACTGGGGTTTCTGTTCGAGCAATTGCTGAATCATCAATTATGGAAGAGGTAAAGCAGCGTCAGTTCGAAGATCCTGATCTGGTGCAGTACAGAAATGTGGCTCTTAATAAAGAAAAGACTCCATTCAAAATTTCGCTTGAAGGGGTATTATTGTATGGAGACAGATTATGTGTACCGGCCGTTGCAGGGCTACGGCGACAAATCATGGGCGAAGCGCATAATGCTCGGTATTCTATTCATCCTGGTTCCACTAAAATGTACCATGATCTTAAATGTTTATACTGGTGGGACGGTATGAAAAGAGACATTGCAGAGTTCGTTGGCCAATGCCCAAATTGTCAGCAAGTCAAGATCGAACATCAGAAGCCCGGCGGGTTACTACAGGAAATGGAAATTCCAGCTTGGAAATGGGAAATGATTAATATGGATTTCGTTACAGGTTTACCGCGCACTCAGCGCAGGTATGATTCTATTTGGGTTATTGTTGACAGATTGACGAAATCAGCCCATTTTCTTCCGGTCCGGACTACTTATTCGGCTGAGGACTATGCTAGATTGTATATCAGAGAGATAGTAAGACTTCACGGGGTTCCTGTATCTATTATCACTGACCGAGGCACCCAGTTTACAGCAAACTTCTGGAGATCATTCCAGGAAGGATTGGGGACTCAGGTGAGTCTTAGCATAGCATTTCATCCTCAGTCCGACGGACAGGCCGAGCGCACTATTCAGACACTGGAAGATATGTTGCGGGCCTGTGTTATTGATTTCAGAGGTAGCTGGGATGACCATTTGCCACTTATTGAATTTTCTTATAATAATAATTATCATTCCAGCATCCAGATGGCACCGTACGAAGCCCTATATGGTAGAAAATGCAGGTCTCCGATTGGTTGGTTCGACGTGGGCGAAACTAAATTAATTGGGCCGGATGTGATTCAGCAAGCAGTTGATAAGGTGAAACTTATTTGGGAACGATTATTGGCTGCCCAGAGTCGACAGAAGTCATATGCCGATAAATGACGTCGACCGTTAGAATTCCATATTGGCGACTGGGTATTTCTGAAGGTGTCGCCTATGAAGGGTGTAATGAGATTCGGTAAAAAGGGTAAGCTTAGTCCGCGGTATATCGGGCCGTATCAGATTATTCGGAAGATAGGCGAGGTCGCCTATGAGCTAGACTTACCATCCGATCTGGAGGCAGTACACCCGGTATTTCATATATCCATGCTCCGTAAATGTGTTGGTGACCCTTCCAGAATATTCCCAGTAGAAGATATTCAGGTGACGGAGGAATTATCTTATGAAGAGCAACCTGTAGCTATTCTGGATCGCCAGGTGAGGAGGCTACGTACTAAGGATATACCATCTGTTAAGGTCTTATGGCGAAACAATAATAAGGAAGAAATGACCTGGGAAGCAGAGGACGAAATGAAGAAGAAATATCCTCACCTGTTCCATGTGCCTCCAGGTAAAAATTTAAATTCTGTAATTGATTACATTAATCAGTAAATACCTTATGTGTGCCACCCATATAAAGGACCTCCCCTAAAACGTTTGTGAAATCTATAAGGCTAATTTAACATTCGAGGACGAATGTCCTAAAGGGGGGGAGAATGTTATATCCCGTGTTTTTGCGCATTTGGAAAAATTTGGAATAATCTTGCCTTGTAAGAAATAAGGCCATGTTTTTATTTTATTTAAATATGAGTTGTTCATGAAATAATATTGGTACGGAAATATTGAGGAAGGCTAAGGGAAAAATTGAAATTTCGGAAATTAGTTTCGGGAATTACAAAATGGGGCCATGACCAATTGGGCTAGGAAAATCACAAAAAAAAAATATAAGAGAAATTAAGGCCCAATAGTAGGGGTGGCCGGCCAAATGGCTTGGCCCAAGCCCATGCCCTCAAATCCCATGTGTTAAATTTATATTAAGAGGCCTTATCACTTAGAAGCTTCAAGAAAAACTCACAAAAAAATTTGAGAGCATTTCAAGGCCATTCGGCCGAACCCAACAAGAACAAAAAAAAAAAAAATTCCAAGTCCTTCAACTTTGATCCTAAAATCTTGTTCTTCTTGAATTCTTAATAAGTTCAAGACGCTCTTCGACGTAGTATAATTAGTTTAGCGAGAGGACGACGTTTGTGGCAAGTGGAAAATTGAAGAGAAAGGTAAGAATTCTATTCTTTTATGTTATGGAAGAAGTGTATATGTTATAATGATCGAAATTAGATGAGGATTATGGAATTGTGGTGTGTGGGTGTATGGCGTGTGTGTGTGTGTGATGTGTACATGGCCGTGAGCCATAGTGGTGAAGGGGAGAAGTGAATTAAATTTTATTTAGCTTGCTAGTTGTGTCGTTGTGGCATTTATAACGTAAATAATGGTTTAACGATTCGAGTCGGTATTGAAATTGGTTGTAGGTCGTTATGGGAAATTATGTGATTTTTATATAATTTTTATGTAATTATGAAAGTAAGATTCTAAATGTGAATTATGGTTGTTGTTAATGAACTTGGAAGAAAACAATGCGATTTGGTAGTTTTGTTGCACTTGTAGAAGTTTCGGATAGAATAGGGAACTGGCGGGATGGTTTGAATCATTGAATATTGTTTGAAATACCATTGAATTATGTTTGAGTAATATCGAGTTAGTTAATGAATATGGAAAATGTTGATATTAGTTTGATAGTGTGAAGTTGGAATGGAAGTGTTGCATTATGTAACAAAGAAGTATAAATATGTTGAATGTGTTTTAGTGTGGTTATCGATGTTGTTGGGATTGTTATGGGTGTTGATTGTTGATATTATGGCCGAGTAAATTCTCGGGGATGTTGAGTTTATAGGGGAAGTGCGGCCGAAATTTCGGTAGACAAATATGAATTTAAGATTTGATTCTTAAAAGCTTGTAATTCACATTTGGTAACTATGACCAATTGTAGGTTTTGGAGGAAATGGGGATTGAGTTTGGGCGAGCGTAAGACGCAAGTAAGGTATGTAAAGCCCCATCTTTTCTTCTTTTGGCATGTCCTAGGTATACTAGGTTTGGATTTGAGCCTCGGGGAATATTCTGTTCATAGAAATCTGAGTTTACTTTTAGCACTATTCCATTCAGTGTAATTGAATTAGAACTTTGACATTTTGTCGGAAAGAATGTTCAAATGTTCGTAACTTTCATAAACATGACCGAATCACTCCTAAGTTTTCATGGATGACTCCATAAGGTCTAATGTTTGTAAATTTGTACGCCACCTCGACTTGACCCGAGGTGGGCCCACTAGTCCCGAGACTTCTTTCGTTTGTCTTACTTGATCTATTTTTGTATGATATAAAAAGGGGACTTTTGCTTATGAATTTAAGACTCCGTTTGATTTGATCCATAAGTTATTTGAAAGCTCCTTAATGTGAATGGTACTAAATTTTCAGGGAATGGCCTATGAGGTATTTTTCGAAAGTGTTATGAATCCAAAGGCTCACACCTTTTATATACTAATTCCGACAGAGTCGATACTTGCTTTGAGCTTTCTGATCTCAATATATATGTATATGTATTTATTTGTCGAGTCTTGGAATTTAATTGTGTATATGCATATGGTTTCCGCACTACTCTGCTCGTGCCTACTGCTATGATATCGTTCGCCGGTTCCCGGGCCGGTTTTGTGTTCATGCGTATCATGACGTATTCGGCAGTATGATGTGTTACGGTTCCCGAGACCTCGCCATAGGGCCGGGTACCGTTTATGGAGTTATGCTGTGATATGGCTTACTATATGTTTTGATGATACGATATATTGCGATGATATGTTATGTTCGGGGTTGTACGGAGATTTGAAACCTTCTGGAGTATGCTGTGTTGTGGCACCAGCGTCGGAGTGGTGACCACGCTCCTGAGCCTTATGCATGATTTGTATTTGCATTATATATATACATATATTTTCAGCACGGACTTTGATGTACGGGTTCGGTATTTACTTCCTATACCCGTTTATGTCAGTTATGGCTTGGATTTCTATATTCTATGCTTTACATACTCAGTACATCTTTCGTACTGACCCCCTTTCTTCGGGGGATGCGTTTCATGCCCGCAGGTACAGAGGTTCGAGATTCGCCAGTGTAGGCCACACATTCTGCTACTACAGAGTGCTCCTTTTGATTCGGAGCCCATCTTTTGGTATATATCTTCTGTCATGTATATGTTTCTGTATATTTGGCTATTTGGGGTACGGCGGGGCCCTGTCCCGTCATATGTTTCCGTTTTGATTTGTAGAGGCCTGTAGTCATATATGTGGGTCGTGGGTCCTATATGTGTTTGCTTTGTTTGTGATTTGCGTCTTAATGCGGTCCGGTCTGTTATGGCGGCCATGGTGGCCCATATATTTGTATATGTGTGTACATTCGGCGATGTGTATTCCGCCGCCCCTTTTGGCTATGATATGATATCTTTGCACGCGCGACCGCTTAAGATAATATTTAATTTCAGATTTGTTTAAAATGATTAATATGAAATCTGAGTTAAATTAGAATATGACGAGTTAGTATGTAAGTCTGTTTGGGGTGTCCAAATAGGGCACCAGTCGCGGCCCACGGAGCTGGGTCGTGACCGGAACCTCATGAAGTCTTACTATCCCATGAAGTCTTACTATCTCCTTAATATGTAACTTCGCATAGTCCTCAGCTGAATAAGTAGTCCTGACTGGAAGAAAATGGGCTGATTTTGTCAGCCTATCCACAATAACCCATATAGAGTCATACTTTAGTGGAGCGCGAGGTAAGCTTGTAATGAAGTCCATATTCTGGAATCTTCCGCATCATGTGTTACTCCTCGACTTTATTTTTAAAAGATTTTAACTGTCATTTTTGCTTCTAGCTCTTGATCTCAATCTTTAGAGTTGGCTATCAAGTAGCGCTGGAGCTTCCTCTTATAGTAATTCTACGTAGTCTCTCTGTGATCTGACTATCATTAACTGGTATAATTCTGAAAGAATTTTTTAATCTGACATCTAAATTCACCGTCTTCTAGTAATCAACTCATTCTGATCGTCTTACTGAAACCATTTCACAATTTCCCTTAACCCGACTTGTAACCCTTTAGGCATATTCTATTGCCTCTTTACTCGGATTTTCGTCTTTAGTTTTCCTATTACACATTATGCTGCAATCTTTACAAGAATACGCGAAGGCGCTTAAATCAGCCTGAGAAATACCTTGGCGTCGTTTCATCAGTCTTTATGCAGACCTTACGTTCTTCTCTTATATCTTTCAATTGATATCGGGGCTCAACTATGGCTTTTGCCCTCAGTACTAATTCTATCTCGGTACTTTGGTTCAAACCATCTTACACCTTTCCTTACTGTGTCCAGAATATCGCAACCGCATTGTTATTACTGAATCCTTACTTTTCTAATCAAGTATACAAATATTTGTAAGTTGCATAACCTTCTTGTACAACTCGTATAAAGTATATCCAATCTTAATCATAATCTTTCCTTCTCTTGGTTCATTCTGCTTTGCATGTCTTATTTGTACAAAAATTCACTTGCTGTCTATCTTGTCATACTTCTTTCCCTTTCTTTATTCACCCCTTTGATTTTCTTGTATCCTACTATAGGAGATTTTCTACCCTTTATCCTTTTGCTACTTATAAGTCACAATATTATTAACGAACAACTCCATTGCCAACATCTTAGCCTCTAATCTGGTATAGCATTGCTATCCTTTATAATATCTCTTGTCATATTCTTTCTTTCCATAAGCATCCACTTTCTAATGTCATATTATCCAAGGTCTTTACAAATAATTCTCAGTACAGCCTCAGATACCATCCCGACTTCTATCCATTTATTGTTGGCTTTCAGATCTTACTAACTTGTCCCAGCGAGGGATCTCACTTAAGGTTTACGCATTCATATTAAATATATTGTAGTGTCCATTGTTTCCATCTTACACTTGCATATCTCTTATCCACTTCCCCCCTTAAGGGTGTACTTATACCATTTTCTGTTTATATCCTACTCTATGTCCCTATTTCCAATCTCAAATTCATCTGATCCCTTTTTCAATTCTCTTGGTATACTGTACCATATCCATGTATTTCTTTATAATTTATAGCTTTGATTATCCACGTTCGAAACCTTAACAAAAATCATGAAGCGACGAGAGCCTTTCTATATATATAGTACAAATCTCATCTGATAATCTGTACTCGAGTAATGCGACCAATGTAGCAACTCATCCAAGGCCACATTCCACTATTTCCGAGGTGAGGTCGTGTACACGCAGTACTCCTTTATGCCCTTTTACCCTTGTGTGTACCCCGTACCGACTTCTAACTTACTCAAGATCGTATCAGATTCATTTTAATGATAGCCTTATCTTATCACCTCGTCGTCATACTACACATTTAAGTTCATAAATATATATTCCCCTTTCGCTCCATACCCGTACTCAATTAATTATGTCTATCTTAGGTGCTTCCTTTAGAATTCCCTTATCATTTCTCCCGCCTATGTCTATCTTTTATTCTGTGCACGAAGAATCTTATGCTACCTCTGTACCCTTCGAAAAACATCACTTGTGCATAACCCTTTTATTATTTTCAAAGCGTATTCTGTTCATCCCTGTTTATTCTTGTCATACCAGTCATTTCATAGCACTCATTCTACGTCGTTGCTCATCTTTCTATAACTTGGTTTATCACAGGTCCGTCACTTATAGTACTCGTGTCCTCGGCGACACATGTCGTGACCTATTACCACCCTGTTATCTCACTTCCTTTTTATCTCCTTCTTTCAATTACTCCTTCTTTTCCCGTACACGTTATCTTTTCCGTTATCATATAACCTTTACTCTAAACTTTCCCTACAAAACTTGATAAATCATTCTTATTCGTTCTATAACTCGCTTTTCCATTTCACACTTACCTTTATATTCTAGTCACATAGGTCACGTCATATCTTTTAGCGCTTCCTCACTAAGCTTCATTCATTTTCATAATAATCCTTATTTTATTCACTTTATATCCTGTTCGTATTTGACCCCATAGTCAATCTTATCCTTTAATCCCTCACAAGCTGTCTTTCCTCACAAGCTGTCTTATCAATATATTCACATCCGTCACAATTTTTTTTCTTCTATACTTTTGTCTTAATCATACTATTACTTCTTTTAACAATAAACTCGTTATAATTTATCCCTGCTTATCAATTCAGTCGGTACCTCATATAACACCCTATTAAGATTTGCTAGCCTTTTCTAAATCATATCTTATTATCACAAACCCTTCCAAATTGCCCTAACATTTCCTTTTTACTATATTGATATCGATCTCATAATTACTATTACCATCAATTCAACGATTAACTTATTTCTCGCAGTAAACTACACTCACCACTTAGTCAACTCTTATCATTACCGTTGACACGACCTTTCAAAACATATTACGAACTAATATCTCATTCCTTTTATATTTGTAAGAAAATTTTAGCAGAGTTCCCTCTGTATTTCTTACTATCCCAGAACATGCACGCAGGAAATACCAACAATGCCTCACAGGACCAACATTTATAGGTATATATCATATCGTATCATAGCCACACAGGGCTCCCAATATCAACAACAATATGAAAATGATGAACATACCTCGTATGCCCAACTCAAACTGCACCTGTTATACTTTCCTGTTTACTTTCTCTTTCAATCTTTAACTTTACATTTCAATCGTACTTCCATACCTTACTTGACATATATCTTTCGTACCTTAGCTTACCTGCGTACTTTGTAACTTCCAATATCATCAGTCACTTTCTTCTGTCGATGTCGTTCTTCAGCAGAAATCAAGGGTTAGTATAAGGAATTTCATTTCCTATGGATTGGGCTCTATCGCACGATCTCAGATATGAAAGAAAGGTAGCATCCTAAATATCCTGTATCTTCCTGTTTATAGATGTGGTGCACAACACACCGATAAACAAGACTCTACTAGACACGGTCTGTAGACACTCCGAGGACGAACTGCTCTGATACCACTTTTGTCACGACCCAACCCCGTAGGCCGTGACTAAGTACCCGAACTAGGCACTCGTATACACTCCCGTTAGTTACATGTTCAGTCCACAACAAACACCATATGGGACTCATAATGACCAAACCATGGTCTCAGATTTGTCGCATAATTATTCATATAAAAGCAAACCGACAAGGTTGCCATCACATATCAATATCATATGCAAGCCGACAAGGCTGCCATCACATATCAATATCATATGCAAGCCGACAAGGCTGCCACTATAGACGAACATCATACCACAGCACATCGTATAGACACAGCTGAACATAACCCATACACAACCCACACATATGTCTGCAGACCTCTAAGAGTATCAACCGTAACGTAACATATGACGGGACAGGGCTCCGTCGTACCCCTGGATAACCATATTCATATATATATATATATATATATATATTCATATATCATGAGATCTGTATTAGAGGTCTAAATTCCGGAACAACGGAGTTCTCCAAGATAGCTGAGTAGGAGTCCTATGCTGAAGGGTTACCAAACCGACTGTCTGTACCTGCGGGCATGAAACGCATCCCCCCCCCCCCCCCCCCGAAAAAAGGGTGTCAATACGGAATATGTACTGAGCAGGTAAAGCATGAAATACAGTAAACAGGATCATAACTGAATAAGGAGTATAGGTAACGAGTACAATAACAAGAATACCAAATACTTGTTTTTGAAACATAACTCATGCATGTCAATATCATATATCATATCCGTCCCCTTTATGGAACTCGGTGAACATGGTCGCCATCCCGTCTCTGGCACCATAACACAGCATACTCCAGAATATAATATAACTCCGTAACACAGCATAACTCCGTAACACAGCATAACACCATAACACAGCATAACACCATAACACAACATAACACCAAATACATATATATACCGTACCCGGCCCTCTAGTGAGGGACTCGGTGAACAATGCAGTGGAAGTGTGCACGATAACATACTCGGCTCGGGACTCGGTAAAAGATATATTGAGGTATGCACGAGCAGAGTAGTGAGAAACTATATGCAGTTCAAAACATTTTTAAGAACTCAATAGGATAGTCAACACGAACCATCGTTCACAATTTCAAATAATAGTCATACCATATATCTTTCGGATGTCCCTGTGGATCATATCAAAATGGAACTTTGAAATCATGTGTACATATCAATATATAAAACAAAACATAAGTTATGGGAATCAAGATCAATAGCCATCCTAGTGGCTCTAGGAATAGGAATTTCCTTTGAAATCGTATATATATCGTATATTCATTTCACAACGATCATGCCAAAAAGAAGAAGGGTTAGCTTCACATACCTTTAGCGCTTATTCGTCACACAATATGTATACGCTTCCCAATAATACTTCAACCTATATTAACATGCCAACAACTACGTTTAAGTTACGGGGAGATTCAAAACGTATTCTAACGTTAGTAACTCCTTTCTAGATGTTTAGATGACGTTTTCTCTTGTATCCAAATCAACCACATACAACCAATCCAACATCAATAATTATGTGTTCAATACCAATCCGGACAGCCCACACAATATCCCAAACAACCCACATTCACAACATGCAATAACGATTCACATACGGCTACTACATTCTCAAGTTACTTCTAATAGTTCGTAGCCTTAACGTTTGCATGTAACAACTTATAACAGCCTATCCAACACAATGCATAATCTTAATTATCATTAATCTCACAAGCTCAATAAGAATAACAACAACGTGTCAAAACAGTCCGCACATTACAACACCCAATAATAGTCTACATGCGATTTTGACACGTCCAATTTATTCTTGTTAGTCTATAGTCATAACATTTCGTCGAAACGATTCTATAACATCCCAACCACTATGACAACATGATGTATATTCTTAACTATAATTAGTTTTTCCAACTTAGCCAAAACAACACGTCCAAAACAGTCCCTAACCAACAACATGTCCAAAACAGTCCCTAACCGACAACATAAAAATGTTCGGAATTCTTGCAAACGTTTAAGAACATACTAAGAAAACCACATATGATTCTTACACATTATTTCATGTCTTATATTCATATAATTTCAGTAAGTTTTGACCAGCTATCCACACGACATGTACAACATCAATTCATACGCAACTAAGCTACATCGTCATCTCTATAATCCTTACAACAACTCACAAACAACTTTGGTTTCAGCTCCAACCATTAAACACCTTCATTTCCATCATAAAATTCATGACAATAACAATCAAAATATCAAGTAAAATCAGTTCACTAACTTCTTACAAAAACAGTCCATACACGGTTTCAACATGCTTCAACATCACTCACATAAATTCATAGATTCAATTATTTTCATACTAACACAACTTCACTTTTAACCTTCCAATTCTTTTCATTCCTTTTTACCATGAGATCTATGATAGTAACAACCATATTTATTATAAAAAATTACTTCATTAATTCCACCAAAACAGTTCCCTCGGCCACAAAGTCATTCCAACACCAACATTCATGATTTTATGCATGCGATTCATGTTCATCAAGTTACAACCTTACTTCAACATCAACACCTATAACCTCATGGTTAATATAATGTTCCCACATCAACACACCTTATTTCATGCATACAACGTATATTTACACATCTACATCTCCCTTAATACATGAAAAAGAAAGTTAGATCTTACCTTGACAACTTGACTTCTCAACTTGGCTAGAGTTTGTGAATTGAAATGAAAATGGTTCTTGTTGCTCCAATGAACATCTTCACGTTTCTAGGGACCTTCTAAAGGGTTGAAACACCTTGGAAAATAATTTATGGATCAAGACTCAAGAGCTCAAAAATCAGCCATTGTGGCCGAGAGCTTTCTCTCTCTAGGTTTAGGTTTTCTTTCTTTGTGTTCTGTAGTTGAAATGAATGTATTTTTTGATCTCCTTAGTCCTTATTTGGTTAAACTATGATGCATACAAGGTGGCCACATGCTCCACTCATGACATTGAGCCACTCAAATAAACTTTACACTAAAATTCTAATTCTTTCCCTTCAACTTTCGGCTAGCCTCTTGGCCGAGCCCCCCCCCCGTCTCTCCTTTCTTCTTTATTTTCAATTGTTTACAAGACAATTGCATGTGTGGTGGATGGTTCATACACTACCCTTTGTCCATTGCAATCATACAAGATGAATGGTCAATATGAAATGATTCCTCCAACATGTTATGTCTTCATAAAATAATGCATGCCTTCATTATTCAAATGCATGCTTCAACTTTTTCTCCTCCAATTCTCATCCATCTTGGCCGAGTATTACATGTATATTTCTTCCAATTTAATTGTCCACAATATAATGAAAGTGTAGTGGATGAATCAACATTAAATGCATATGTGTATGTCTTCCATAATAGCCTTGTTTTAGATGACTTTGAGTCATCTTTTGTGTATTGCACGTTGGTGTTCCTTCTTGGTTCATGGTTGTCACAAAATTTTAATTAACACCACAATTAAGAAGTTCCTAATCTCCAATAACATTTTTATACTAAGTAAAATTTATAACCGATTAGTTCTAGTTTAGAAATTAAAAATCCGAGGTTTCTATCTCACGTCGATTCCTTCGCGAATAACTCGACGTTTAAAATACGGGGTCTAACAGAATGCATCTGTCTTGGTACCCCTCTATATTCACTGCTCGACCCCGTAGATCTATCTCTCTTACCTTACCTCCTGTCATTATCACGATCACTTGTTTGCTGCTCTTGTCGTTCCTCAAGATTCTGAGCATGTGCCTGTATTCGGGAAATGACCATCCCGTCTTGCAAAGAGGCCGTCAGACAATCTCTAAACAAATGTGGCCCCAACCCACTCACAAATCTGTGTACGCGATCGCCCATATCAGTCACCATAGTCGGGGCATACCTGGCCAGAGAATTGAATTGCATACTATACTCTCGGGCACTCATACTTCCTTGCTTTAGATTCAAGAACCTGTCCGCTCTAGCTCGGCGGACCTCGGGTGGCAAATAGTGACAAATAAAAGCATCAAAAAACTCTTGCCAAATAGGAGGAGGTGCATTTTCTGGTCTTGACGCTATCCAGTTGTTATACCACAATACCGCCACATCGTGGAGTCTATAAGAAGCCAACTCTACCGATTCGGTCTCAGAAGCATGCATAAGTTTCAGCGTCCTCAACATCTCATCAACAAAGCCTTGTGGGTCCTCATCCGGCTTCGACCCGAAAAATTCCTGAGGTTTTAAAGTCAAGAAATCACAGGCTCTCGTACTGGCGGAACGATCACTCGGGCCTGCATTCTGCCGCTGTGCCTGGGCGGCAACCAATTGTGTCAATAGATGAATAGCTTCGGTCACTTGTTGACCCGAAGCACCTGGTGGAGGGACCTGAGCTGAGGCTCCCTCTCGCTCTTCTACATTGGGTGCGGCCTCATTTTGTGATTCGCCCTCATCTACATTCGCCGGAGGATTCCTTTCTGCCCGCTTCTTTTTCGTAGCTTTGCCCTTCTGGGCAGCGGTAGCTTTTCCTTTTGGCGGCATTCTGAAATCACAACGCACTTTTAGGGGAGGATAAAATCTTAGGCATGGCTCTATTGCACGATCTCATAAGAAGAAAGATGGTCATTTTTCCTAAATGCCCTGTAGCCTCTTGTTTATTAGCGTGGCACGCAGCACACCATAAACAAGACTCTACTAGACACGGCTCGTAGACACTTCCTAGGATGAACTGCTCTGATACCACTTTTGTCACGACCCAGCTAGGGGCCGCGACAGGCACCCGGGGCTAGCCACCGAGCACCGCTCGCTCTATTACTCATCCCACTCGATTAATGGTCTTTTTATCCGATTTGTGCTCAAATCATGGAAAAATCATAGTTTATCTGAAAACATAAATACTTTTGTTTCTATTAAAGGATCTTTAGTACGTAAAAATAATAAGTGCACATGTACATGAAAAATGTGAGACCATATTACCCACACTGCGCATCTACGAGCCTCTACTGACATACTATACAAATAGACGGAACAAGACTCCGTCATGCCCCAAAATATACATATATAAGTACGAAAAGATTAATCATAAGCACCTCCGGACAATGGAGTGCTTTCAATCCGCTGATAGCTCCTAAGGATCTGGATCGAGCTCAACTCCCTGCCTACCTGTGGGCATGAACACAGCGTCCAAAGAAAAAGACGTTAGTACGAATACTGTACTGAGTATGAGAGGTATAAACAATGAAGAAGACAACAATAATATAAGGAGAACATCAATATGAACATCCGAGTCTGAACAATAATCATAAGAGAAGTGATGCATGTTGTCTTACTCATACTCATCGTGATATCATAAATGCGTGACATGCAAGCTGCCCGTCCTTACCGAAACGGTGTGATAATCAATAATATAAGCCCGCGTCTAGGCCTCCCGCGTCCGGGGTACCATCTCATGCCACCCACTAGTGATGTCTGCTCACGCCCGAAGGTCGTGATGTATCCGTATAGCTGCCCGCCGTAGCGGTGACTGCCCGGCCAACTAGGCGCGGTGTGATGCAATCATGACATGCTCATTATAAAATACTTATAATAATATGCTTATCAAAATATGCTTATCTTAACATGATACATGCATAAGGCTCAAGATCATCTATACTCTAACGGGGTGACGTAAGGTCGTGATCCCCCGATTTCATTATAGAGCAATTATCAACATTCTGCCTCACCTTGAAGGAATTAGTACATAAGGTGAGTATGAGCAATAAAGGACATCATTGCCAATATGGCATCATCATAACATATTTCTTATCTTATATAGACATGTAGGAATATAGGCTTTTAGCTTCTCGAGATACATGAACTCATAAAGAGGAAAAACTCATGCTATAGGATTCATGCCATTGGAAAGAAAGGACTAGCCTCACATACCTGGTCGTTTAGCTACGCTATCGCTCACTTGTCTTCCTTCCCTGTCACGTCGTTACCTTCACGAGAGAATCGTATTAACATTAGTTACCCGATTATAAGAACGCATCGTTATCTCTAGAGAAAATTAGGCGGCATCTCCTCTGTTTCTACTACCTTTTCCCGTTCTATTCCAACTCCTAAACATTTACAACAACACTCGTGATATTGCAAGCAACAATCCTCATTCGTGTACTTCAAGCAAAATCCACTATTTTCCTCCAATTTCTCCACATTTTTATGGATTTTGCTCATCATCATAATTTTGCTTACTTCACACCTATCCCATGGTTTATACGTCATTTATAACGTATTTATACTCATAACATACCAACTTTCATGATCCGACCTAGCTATCACCCAACTATAGCACTTTCCACTCAATAAGGGTTCACTTTCTATGTTCTTTTATATTTCAAGTATCTAAGCTTTCCAATACCTTAAACAACGTAATAAAGTCATGAAACTTACCTTGGATGATGGTTGAATAAGTCTTGAGTAGTAATACCTTCTTTGCACCAAAACCCTACTTCACCTTTCTTGGGTTTTCTTGAGGTAGATGACCTTTACTTGCATTTCATATACTTTGTTTCATGGATTTAATGTTGTTGATCTTGATGTTCCTTTGATTCTCTTGAATGAAGTGTCTTGGAGAATCTTCTAGAGTGTTCTTGAATTGTATGGATGAAGAATGAAATAAAATGAGGCTTGGGTCCTTTTTATTAATTCAAGGTCTGATGTTTAATGATCAACAGTCGGGGTGAACAGTGGTCGTAAACCACAGTTTACGGACCGTAAACCAGTTTACAAACCATATAGTGTGGTTGTATTTAAGCTTGTCCAAAACAGAAGGGTTGGCTGAAGAACATGGCAGTTTACAATCGAGGTTTACGGTCCGTAAACCAGTTTACGGGCCGTATACCAAGTCGTATTTAACGATTTTCACACTTAACATAAAGTTGAGATTTTTGAAGGATGGAGGACAATGGTGATTTACGGTCCGTAAATCACTTTACGGGCCGTAAATCAAAATACGACCACTGGGCTGAGTAAAATTCCACAACTTTTTCATTTCCAAAAATTCATGAATCATCACCCCTTACTTAGTAAAACACCCCACACTCATACCCTTCGTTGGTCTATTCCTTGTACATGTACGGGGACTTTTCCGAGGTGTAACATTAACACTAGTCATTCAAGACTAAAGGGTTTCAATAATATTCAATATTCAAAGATAGGTTCCCTTCAAATGATTTACAAGCACCTTTAAATAAGGTTCTTAAAATATACTAGTCAAAAGAAATAAATGGAAGTGTAGTCTTCTAGGTGCATATAAGACTACAAAATGCATACTCCTAGAAGCCTAGAAAGCCACTACACATTATGAAAGTCAAAATAGCCTTTAATAAGCCTATAAAACACAAAAAGGGAAGCTTCCTTCGTTCACGTTAGACCAGCCCCTCATGTTCACACTAGAGCTTCTAGAAGTCATAACTTGGGCTGCTAGACTTGTTCTTTCTGTGGGGCAGATCTTGGGCTTCAATCCACATCCTTTCGGGCTTCAATTTGGGTCTCCTCGGCTTGAACACTTGAGTCGTCACCATGGTAATTTGGATTGCATCATCCTCCCTTTCTTGGAAGAATTTCGTCCTCGAAATTACTACATTAATATCAAACTCGACCGCAACATCAACCTCAACCATATCATTATGGCACAGTTGGATAATCATCATGGCTATATGGACTACATCATTCTCCCCCTCTTGAAAAGAATTTGTCCTCAAATTCGATCCCTGCAGAACATGGACGAGAATGAGTATGTGTAGCTTCCAAGTCTCAATCGAGTAACAGTTAAGTAGCAACATGAGTGAATAATCATGATATAAGAAAAGAGTGCTACAAAACTGCCCAAAAATAATAGAGATTACCATCATGGATTTGGAAAGCCCAAGAAGAAGCATGAGCCAAGAAAACCTACCATCTTCATGGAGTTTGCAAGTCATGGTCGCATACCACAATGATGTCCACGGAGGATCTTTCCAATGGCTCTCCACTTGATTCACCTTAAAATACACTAAATTCTTTCCAAGGCTAAGTACAAAACAAGCAGAATAACTCAACTCCCAATACCGAAGTAATGTACCAGCCCACCCCAAAGTCATCAATTCCAACAATTTATAAACCTTATGATCAATTCCGGGGTCAAAAACGAAAATGGTCAACACATCAAGCTTAGCATATGTTTCAAGCATATCTACTAGTAACTTGAACAGTAACAACAAACAAGAGTGACAATGATGTATCCAATTACTACAAGAGTACTCTAGAGAAGCATGAATCATGAGGTAAGAATATGTGCCATCGTTGATCTTAGAAACATCAAAGGGATCAAACCATGTGTAATGACCAGATTTCTCACAGTTCTCTCGTCTTTTCCTTTGACAAGAACTCACAAAAAAGTCAAATAAGCAATCAAACTTATCAAAAGGAAGAATTTTACCTCTAAGATCGTGACTACTATCCCAGGTTTCAAATCCATAACTTCCACATTTCAAGCTAAGGAACTTGGTATAGCCTATCTCAAGTGAGTGATCCATGTAAGGATCACAATAAGTAAAGTAACAGACACTAGAACTAGCATCCATCATTCTACTTTCCTTTTCCGCTTCAAGCTTATTCACACCTAGAGATTTCAGCTCAAATTCTGCTCCTAGTGAGAAATCATCCTCACATTCTTCTTCACTATTAAAGAATTCTACACGACTTTCCCAATCCCCTTCAAGATCACTTCCTACACGTCTAGCACACTCAAAGTCACACTTTAAGTCCTCCACATCACAAAAGCTCCTAAAACAATCATGACCCTCATCATACGCAAACAAATAGTAAAGAAAAGTGCTACTTAAGGTCACTTCACCATCAGTAAGTTCACTTTCACAATCATGAATACTATTAAGCACAAGATCACGATTTGGACCACACAAAGAAGATTTATTACTTAAGCAACTTCCCACACTTTCCTTTCCAAGACAATGTCCTTTATCAAGTGAACTATCCAACAAGGAGTTAATTCCAACACAAGAAAGAGTATTAAGAAACTCAAACTCATCATTAAACAAACAAGCATCTCCAAGTAAAAATAGTTTCACAAGAAAGGTCTCACCCAAGTTCACATCATCATTGAAATCCACATGTTCAAACTCATCATTTAAGTCAATTTCATTATCATGCGCAAATTCAGCATTAGAAAGACTCAAAGATGAATTGCTTTCTTCTTTATCAAACATGGGTGGTGTGCCTAATTCCAAACAATCACATTTATGGCCAACAATTCCATCATATCCAGAATAATCATCAACTAATAATGGAATATTACTCACACACACAAAAGGTTCAAGATTGCTTTATAAAGACAAAACATTAAAATCAATCAAATGATGCAAGAAAAATAACATAGATAGAAAGAAGTCACAATTTGAATAACAATTGGACAACAACTAGAAGAACTAGTCCAAGTTACCTCCCAAAAGGATCAAAAGGCACCTATCCCATTTGAACAATCCTCAAGAGAATAGCCATCTCTTGCAAACTGTTAGATCAAACGGGGGTTGTTCAATTTGGAGTCCACCAAATTAACACTAGTCATTCAAGAATAAAGGGTTTCAATAATATTCAATATTCAAAGATAGGTTCCCTTCAAATGATTTACAAGCACCTTTAAATAAGGTTCTTAAAATATACTAGTCAAAAGAAATAAATGGAAGTGTCATCTTCTAGGTGCATAGAAGACTACAAAATGCATACTCCTGGAAGCCTAGAAAGCCACTACACATTATGAAAGTCAAAATAGCCTTTAATAAGCCTATAAAACACAAAAAGGGAAGCTTCCTTCATTCACATTAGACCAGCCCCTCATGTTCACACTAGAGCTTCTAGAAGTCATAACTTGGGCTGCTATACTTGTTCTTTTTGTGGGGCAGATCTTGGGCTTCAATCCACATCCTCTCGTGCTTCAATTTAGGTCTGCTCGGCTTGAACACTTGAGTCGTCACCATGGTAATTTGGACTGCATCATATAGTTTGGTCTTTCACAGTTCTGTCACTTATATTACTCGTGTTCTCGGCTATACATGTGTCACACCCTAACCTTACTAGGGTGTGATGGTCACCCGACCCCATACTTGGAGTCGAACGAACCCGCTGACTCTTATTACATACATAATATTTTGGACCTTTAAATCAAATAAAGATAAAACGCATAGCACCGCTTTCAGAAATATTCTTTTCCGTTGCTTTCAAACCAAACAAAATCTGTAATCATATAAAACTTATAGCATAACACAAATGACACATCGACTGATGGAGCCGCTTACAGAACTGACAACCAATACCCACGACTCTATCTGGAAAGTCTCTAACTTCACACAAAACATCATAGCACATATACTCTGACTCGACAATACTCCAGGAACAAATGGAGTTGCCAATCCAGCTGAAGCTTCTTCTAGCAGTGTCCTTTACCCATTTGGGTGTACCTGCGTGGCATGAAACGCAGCCCCCGAAGAAAGGGGGTCAGTACGGAAAATGTACTGAGCATGTAAGGCAAGAATCACAGTAAAAGAATCATAACTAACATAAGGAGTACAGAAACATATACCATGTCCAGAATACCAAAGCTCTTGCCTTTAAAACATAAATCATGCATATCATTATCATATACCGTACCCAGCCCGTTATGGGACTCGGTGATTGAAATCATGCGAGCGAACATCATATATCACATAGATATCGTACCCGGCCCATTAAGGGACTCGGTGGATAAAATCATATCATCATGCATGCATATACATATACATATACATATACGTACCGTACCCGGCCTTCTAGTGAGGGACTCGGTGAATGAAGTCATACCGTACCCGGCCCATTTAGGGACTCGGTAAATGAAATCATGTGCACATATACCGTACCCGACCCATCATGGGACTCGGTGCCATAATCATATCATCACACACATATACCGTACCTGACCCTCTAGTGAGGGACTCGGTGAACAATGCAGTGGAGTGCGCACGAGAACATGTCCTGGCCCGGGACTCAGTGAAAGACATATTGAGGTGTGCACGAGCAGAGTAGTGAGAAACTATATGCATACAAATCAAGACTCGACAGATAGGTGCGCAAATTGACACTTCAAGATCATAACTAAAACAGAGATTTACGAGAACCACACATGACCTTTAAAAACGTCAAAGCACTTGCCTTTTGAAACAGAAGTCATGTATGTCATCATCATAAATCATAGACGAAAGTCGTATATCAATATAATGCCGTGGAACGTACGGCCCGATCCATATATCGTAATGTATCAATAGAGTGCCGTGAAACGTACGGCCCGATCCATATATCATAATGTGTCAATTCCAAGACTCGATGGACACGTATACTTTCCGACAACCGAAGGCTCCGAAACAAGTTTCGGGTCAATCCGACTTAGTATGAGAAAGTTATGAGCGTTTGAAGTACAGAACCTTCTACGAACATTTCAGAAGTCATTTTTGGATATAGTATAGATCAAATCAAATATAACTTTTGGAATCATATGTACATATCAAAATATATCAAAGACTCAACGGAATAGTCGAACGTGCTAGCATTTGAAAAACCAAAACTTAAGTCATATAAATTATCTCTCGAATGCCATTTGGAAACATATCAACAAACTTCGGACATCATAGATTTGCATCAAATATGGAACACTTATGGAAGCCAAGAATATTAGCCATCCTAGTGGCTCTAAGAATAGGAGGTTCCTTTGGATTCATATAGATACGTCATTTGCTCGTTTCATAGAGATCATGCCAAAAGAAAGAAAGGTAAGCCTTACATACCTGTCCCACGACCAACTGGCTACGCTTATTTGTCCAAACTTGCTAGTCTACATTCAAGAGAGTTGACATAATCATAAGATTCATCGGCATATACTTGTCTTAATCTTTCAAATAAAATCACTTATAATCTGCCGGAATTTCGGCAGCATATCCCCTGTAAATACCACATCCCCGAGGATCTAACTCGGCCCAAATCATCAACAACAAATCCGAGAATGTAACTCGGCCAATTTATCAACAATAATCCGAGAATTTCACTCGGCCACATTATCCACAATAATCCGAAATCTTCCAAACTTAATGTCACGATCCAACCCCGTGGGCCGTGACTGGTACCCTAACTGGGTACCCATACGTACCTACCTAACAGAATTGGCGAACCAGACAGAGAATTCATAATAGATGATCACAGATTCAAACCATTACAAATGCAGCGCGCGCTATAACATACACATACCTGAACGTACTGAAATTTACATATAAGCCGATAAGGCTAACATAACAGACAGAGTCGTAAAATCGTACGTACCTACCCGAACAGTAGCAACCCGTAACCCACATACATATCTACAGGCCTCTAACGGACATACAGAATCAGATGGCGGGACAGGGCCCCGCCGTACCCTAAATTACCATACATATAGAATATACAAATGTCAGAAGGAATATACCAAAAGTACTCGCTCCGGATCAAAGGAGCTCTTCAAAATAGCAGAATCTGAGCCCTAGACTGGCGGCGTGTCTCCAGGTGCGTCTGTACCTGCGGGCATGTAACGCAGCCCCCGAAGAACCGGGGGTCAGTACGATAAATGTACCGAGTATGTAAAGCAGAAACATAACAAACATAATCATAGTCTGAACCGGAAGCACAGAAATATAGTGGACAGAACCATAAATCAAAGGGACGGACAAGATCATGGTCCAGACGGACGGGCAGAATCGCAATCCATACGGACAGACGGAATCATAATCCATACGGACAGACAGAATAATAATCCATACGGACAGACAAAATCAGAATCCATACGGACAGACAAAATCAGAATCCAATCAGACAGACAGAATTATAATAGGGCACAGGAACGTGGTCGCCACTCCTGCCTTTGGCGCCACAACATATCATATTTCAGAAGATTTCATATCTTCGAACATCTCCGTCACATAACACATCATATCATAACCACGGTAACCCCGGGGACAGATCACACGCCGGAAAACCGGACACATCATACTTCGTAACATATACACGGTAACCGGGGACGAACATATACCACAGTACCCCGGAACCGGACACATCATACTTCGGAATTCATACATGGGACCCGGCCCCCGACAAGGGACTCGGCGGTCCATCCGCACGATATAAACTGGCCCGGGATCCGGTGAAAGGAAGCTTTGAGACATCCACGAACAGATTATAACCAGAATCAGATTTTCAGATGTCAAAACCATTTTGCAAGATTTATATAAAAACAGTCATATCATGGTCAAAATGATAGTTCCGATATTTCCTGTGAAAAACGGACAGAAATAAGGCAATTTAGGCCATACAAGAGGTATCGGGGCTCCGTGGGCCCACCTCGGACCAACTCGAGGTGACATACGTAAAGTACTGATAAAAGACCTTATGAGGTCATCCATAATCATTTGGAAGTATTCCGACTCCGTTTGGGTAAGTTTCATACAAAAGTTCACCTTAGGGACAAGTTGTAAGAAAAGTGATTCAATCTTACTGAAGGAATTGGAACGGATTTCCATCTCGAATTCCGAGGAACGGAGTCGTATTTAAGGCTCGTGGCCGAGCCTATCATGTTCAGAACATGCCTAAGAATAAAGAGGAAGGCTTTACATACCTCAATTGCGCCTTATGCTCGCTTAGCTTCACTTCCAATTTCGTCCAAAATCTACAAATGGTCAAGTTTACCAATTGTCAATTCAAGCCTTTAGACGCCAAACTTAAGCACATATTTGCCTACCGAAATTTCGGCAGCATTTCCCCTATACATATAACATCCCCGAGACTTAGCTCGGCTTAATATGTCAACACAGCAACCCAGCAACAACATCAATAACAACAACAAGTATTACAAAATATGCAATATGGCATTACTAGCCATCTTTCCGACATAATATAATATCTTTCATTCCGACCTTACACTTCCAAACCAATCTTACCATTTTCATATTCTTCACTTATCAAGGTCACTACAACATAATTCGGAGGCATATCATATCGTTTTCACCAAATATACATAAGGTATACACAATATACAAGTTTCCTACCAAAGGCATAATTCGCCCACAACTTTCAATCTTTTAGCAAACATGTTCATGACTTATTTCTATCTTCCAACCTCATCAATGAAGATCATAATTTACCTCTTACTACCTTCATTTCCATATTTACATAAGTTACAATAAACTTGCATGTTTTCCTACAACAACTTAACAACCATTTTTTTTCCATAACAACAAAAACGATTATTCTTTCATTCACTTCACAATTAACACAATTAACATACCAACAAAATTTAATTCACCTTCCAACATCAATATACACCACACGGCCACACCCTACTTTTTCCAAATTCCACTAATTCATTCAACTTTCACTTCCAATACAATTTCTACCATAACAATAACTAGATTACCACATGAATTCAAGTCATCATATACTTGCAACACATACATATACACGGCCAGCATGCATATACTTCTAACACACAAAATTTTCATGCTTTTCATTCATTTCCACACACTACATCATACATACATCTTCCATAACACAACAAAAGCATAAATCCTTACCTTCTCCAAGACTTTCCACTTGGGGTTAAGGTTGCTTTCTTGCCAAGATAATTATATCACCTTGAAGAGAATCTTGTGCTTAGATATAATCCCACAAGAAATGAATTTTTGAACCAAGGATTTGGCTCCAAGAATTTTTTTCTTTCTCCTTTCTTTCTTTCTTTCATCACCCGAATTGCTCTTCTTTTTTTCCTCTTGTTTGTTTTTGTTCTTTCTCCTTGTTTCTTGAAGCTTCTTATAAGCTTATCCAATATGTATATTAATCCACTTAATAATTTTTGTGTATTTGGGCCCCTTGTGGCCGGTTGGGCCTCTCCCAATTGGGCCTCATTTTCTCTTATTTTTTTTGAGCCCACTTGGCTAATTATTGTAATTCATGGAACAAATTTCCAAAATTCCAATTTTTTCCCTTGGCCTCCTTTCGTAATTCCACACCAGCGTATTCATAACCGACACATTCATACCTAATAAAGTCCAAATATGGCCCTATTCATTACAAGTCAAGTTATCTCAAATTTTTTTGAATATGCAAAAATGTCGGATGTAACACTTAATAAGGACAATAACAACACATTGTTTTCTTCCAAATCCATGAACTATACCACAATCTACATTAACAACTTTGTCAACCAATCCCAAGTACCTTCTAATGTTAGTAACTTCTTTTACATAATTCGACAACATTTTCTTATATTCAATCACAACAACCAACTTACAATCTTCCAAACACATGTCTCACTTCCAAATTCATAATTTATATTTACAACATACACATTAGGAATATCATTCCTACAAGTATAAGAAACCATACTAATGTCATACTAACTCCTTCAATAACGCACAAACGATTTCAAATTCATTCCAAGCCACTAAATCCTCATTTTTCATCATGGAATCCACATCTACAACAATCAAAATACTAAATAAAAATTAGTTCATCACCCCCACACAATATAGTATATACACGGCCAACACCCCAACATACCAAAGTCATGATTTCCATCCTTTTCTACATACTAAAACATACATAAATCATCCATAACATATCAAAAAAAAGATTAAACACATACTTTTTCCCACTCATGTTCTTAATCGGCTATGATTGTGATTTACACAAATGAATGTTTTGATTGCTCCAACAACTACTCCATGTTGTAGAGGACCTTCCAATTGGCAGAAAATCTAGAAGAAATTATTTTTTGGTGATCAAAATTGAGGGCTCCATTTTTCTCCCTTATGGCTGAATGGCCTTGTGTCTTTCTTCTCCTTCTCCAAGTTTCTTCATCTTTCTAAAAGATGAAGATAAATATGTCTTATTTATCTTTTTCTTTCCACCATTTATCTATATTTGTATTTAAGCCCCTCAAGTAAGAATTATGGACACATGGCCCTATTCTTTCTCTCCAAGCTTCTAGAATTTTTGTGGAGAAATATGACCAATATATCTTATATATATACACATAATTCATATAGGTGGGCCAAGGCCCACCTTAAGTTGGACGGCCATCATGGTTCATTTAAGAAATTTCTTGAATACTTTGTGAAATTCCTATTTTGCCCTTAGGCTTCCACAATATTACCTTGAGCCACTTTGCGAATTTCCCTTTTTACCCTTAGCCTTTCTCAATATTTCCATACTAATAATATTCATAAAAAATATTCATAAACAACTTGTGTATTAAACAAGATCAAAATGTAGCTTTTCCCTTAACTTCTCACAACTATCTCAAATTATCCGAACGTACCAAATACGGGCTATAACATCCTCCCCCCTTTAGAACATTCGTCCTCGAATGTTCAACTTACCTCATTGGTGTCATAATACTTCGTGAGGGTCCTTTTTATAGTTGTCCTTTTCTTCCTGCCCGTTCCTTATCTTTAACCCTATTTCCTTTGTAATCGAACTTCTTGATCTTAACATGAGTCCTCATTCCGTGTTATGGGTTTTCTAATACGCTGTGCCAACTCATGATCCTTGTACTCCCCAAATTATCTCTTCTCTGTTATTGTTTCGTCACCATACCTTAACAAAAGCCACATCCTTGGTACGTAATCTTCACTTGACGATCCGATATGGCCACAGGCTGTTCCTTGCTCTTATCTGATCTACAGTATTGTAGTCTCGCTTATCATGCTACAAATATCCATCGGCTTTTGGTGTTATCTTTTCTTCGCCCCCTGTTTCTTTATGTCTTTGTCCCTATCCCTTTTTAATATTTCATTCCAAATATTTACCCAAAAACATATGTACGTAATGTTTCTTTGCCAATTATTGTCCTTCACAACCCAGTTGCTCTTATGGTGACTTATGATCCGAATTCACCTAACTTCTTAGTTCGCAACATCTTTGAGTTCTTACTACAACTTTTCCTTTACTTCCTTCTCTCACCTTTCTCGACACCAGTATACTTGTCTTTGATTTCTTTGTATTGGTGCTCGTTTCGTCCATCGTTATTCCTTGTTAGCTCTCCGGTGTGAATTTCTTACAAATATGGTCGAGCATCGTTTCACGTCAATGATTCATATAATTTCATAACGTATATTCTAATTCTCCGTATAATCCATGGTCCATGAACTATTTTCTAGTATCCGATGAATTCGTTTATTCCCTTCACAGGCGCTGCGTTCTTTCTTTCTTTCAAAAATTTCCAAACCACCAATCGTAGGTACTTTTATTATAATAGTCGTTGTCATCCCCTCCATTATCCTTTGTGCACTTAACTTGTAGCCGTTTCCTGCTCTTTTTATCACTCTGTAAAACATGCCGCTGCATACTTAGGTACGACGCCTATTTGCCCGATATAAGGGATTCAAATCATGGCATGATCATATCATAATTCATGTTGGCATGAAGCATTTTATTAAGGTGTCTTCCATCCTTTCCCTTCATGTCGGCCTCACGGTATACTTCTTTGTCAACTCGTTTCTATTCCTTTCATGTATCCTTTTGATGTGCCAACGTGTTTCGAACTCTGGTCCCGAGCTAATAAATTTTCCTCCTCTAAAGTCTGAAATTGTTGCGATCCCCTTTTAAGTCTAATATAATATGGTCTCCCCCCCCCCCCCCCCCCCCCCGCCCGTATAAGGGGCTCCTCATATGCCAATAGTCCTTTTTGTGAAATCTTTTTCCAACTCTATGCATAGCATATCGAAATTTTTTACCATAAGTCTTTCTTTTCCTTGAACTTATATACTCATTCTTATCAATATCCCCATATCTTTCCATCCATTATTAGTCCTGTCACTCATTTAACTCACTTACTCGTAACTTTCCTTAACTGTGCGCTCGTATGCAGCCGCGCATCCATGTTTTTCGAGCACCCAATTGCTTTTGCTCTTAGCATAGAATTCTCACCACTTACGCTCTCTTTATCCTTGCTCATCGAACCTTTAACTATACTTATGGCACTATGACCGAGTGGTCTTCCATGCACATTCCTTGCATTTCACTTCCATTCCTCCTAAGATCAAAACCTTCAGTCCCACTTATTGAAATTGGTTCTCGAACCTCACACATTCCTCTTTTCGTTCCATATTACCACACTTTATCCCTTTCACGTGCCTATCCTTTAATTTCCATCCAAACAGTCTCGTGTTTTGTCGGTAGTTTCTTCCGGGCTTTTCCCACTAAGGTTTCTTACCTTTCATCTTTTCCCGATATCTGATCTCTTTTCCCTCAATTTACTCACACTCTTTCCTTTCCGAATATCATTGTATTAGAATTTCCAATCTTAACCTATAGGAAGAATAATAGCAGCTTATCTTGTAACACTCGTATCATCTATTTTTGCTGCCACTCAAACTTCGGTACCTTTACTTGATTAATGTCTTCTTTATCGTAGCGCCGGTTGATGGGACTCACATGTCCACCAATACAATTACATATGAGATATCGTATGCATTCATATATATATAATTACTATCAATTAGCCCACAAAATACTTCCAAACGCTATTCAAGCCTATCCTAATTCCAGAGCTGTGACGCACTTTCTGTCTCTTCTCCAGTCTAGCCTATCCCGTCCTATGTGACCTTTTATGGTCTCTAACCATCACATATATTATAGTTTCCCTTAGGTTACTCTAACTTCTCATTTGTCTCTTATGTCTATATATATAGAATTTCTTGCATACTTCCCAGGGGGTCACCCATCCTAAAATTGCTCCAACCTTAACACGCTTAACCTCGAAACTTTGGTGGGATCCGGTGCCTTAATGTTGATATAATCGCATCCGCTTCCTCACATGACCTTTATCACATGATCTAGAGCAAATTAATGTCTTACAGATTCCGAGACATGTTCGTAACACGTTCTTTCTTTTACAATTACTATTTTACCCTTTTCGATCTTCAATATTCACCTTTCACCTGTGAGTATGGTTATCTTTTATCCCAGATTTCCAGATTCCCGATGGTGGGGAACACGCCTTCGTTGTCATTACTTATAAGTACTCAGGTATTAGTATATTCAGATTTCCACTCACCATCCGTACATAATAATCTACAGCAAAACTACTTGTCAACTTTTTCTGAATCCTTCAACAGACCTGGTTCCTCTTATATCATTCTTTCCTTTCAAAATTTGTACACAGCAAATATCAACAATGCCTCATAGAGCATACGGCTATTTATCACATTCTAGCCATCCGGAACTGCCAATTTCAGGTAACAGATCAAATATATCAATACTTACCGCACTGACTTTCCATATCATCACTTACCTCCTTCCGTCGTATGTAAGGCTTATATATGGAATTTCATTTTCCTATGACTTGGCTCTATCGCACGATCTATGACAGAAAGAAGGTCAACAATCCCTAGATGCCCCGTAGCCTCCTGTTTATAAATGTGGCGCGCTTCACACCATAAACAGGACTCTACTGGACACGACTTTGCAGACAACCCCTAGGACAAACCTGCTCTGATACCACTTTGTGACACCCTAACCTTACTAGGGTGTGATGGGCACCCGACCCCATACTCGGAGCCGAGCGAACCCGCTGACTCTTATTACATACATAATCTTTTGGACCTTTAAATCAAATAAAGATAAAAGGCATAGCACCGCTTTCAGAAATATTCTTTTCCGTTGCTTTCAAACCAAACAAAATTTGTAATCATATAAAACTTATAGCATAACACAAATAACACATCGGCTGATGGAGCCGCTTACAGAACTGACAACCAATACCCACGACTCTGTCTGCAAAGTCTCTAACTTCGAACAAAACCTCATAGCACACATACCCTGACTCGGCAACACTCCAGGAGCAAATGGAGTTGCCATCTCCGCTGGAACATCTTCTATAGTAGCTTCAACTCATCTCGGTGTACCTGCGTGGCATGAAACGAAGCCCCCGAAGAAAGGGGGTCAGTACGGAAAGCTTTTGCCTTTAAAACATAAATCATGCATATCATTATCACATACCGTACCCGGCCCGGTATGGGACTCGGTGATTGAAATCATGCGAGCAAACATCATATATCACATACATACCTTACCCGGCCCATTAAGGGACTCGGTGGATAAAATCATATCATCATGCTTTCATATCATCATGCATGCATATACATATATATATATGTACCGTACCCGGCTCTCTAGTGAGGGACTTGGTGAATGAAGTCATACCGTACCCGGCGCATTAAGGGACTCGGTAAATGAAATCATGTGCACATATACCGTACCCGGCCCATCATGGGACTCGGTGCCATAATCATATCATCACACACATATACCGTACCTGACCCTCTAGTGAGGGACTCGGTGAACAATGTAGTGGAGTGCGCACGAGAACATGTCCTAGCCCGGGACTCAGTGAAAGACATATTGAGGCGTGCACGAGCAGAGTAGTGAGAAACTATATGCATACAAATCAAGACTCGACAGATAGGTGCGCAAATTGACACTTCAAGATCATAACTGAAACAGAGATTTACCAGAACCACGCATGACCTTTAAAAACGTCAAAGCACTTGCCTTTTGAAACGGAAGTCATGTATGTCATCATCATAAATCATATACGAAAGTCGTATATCAATATAATGTCGTGGAACGTACGGCCCGATCCATATATCGTAATGTATCAATAAAGTGCTGTGGAACGTACGGCCCGATCCATATATCATAATGTGTCAATTCCAAGACTCGATGGACACGTATACTTTCCGACACCCGAAGGCTCCGAAACAAGTTTCGGGTCAATCCGACTTAGTATAAGATAGTTATGAGCGTTTGAAGTACAGAACCTTCTACGAACATTTCAGAAGTCATTTTTGGATATCGTATAGATCAAATCAACTCTAAGGCAGCCCATCAACTACAACTTTAATTATCATAATTCCTTCACTTTTAACACATAATTAATGACAACAACAACAATCAAACTTAATTAAATTGAGACAAATCTAATTCAGCCCAATATACAATACCAACGAAACCATACAATTTTCTCCCTTCCAATTTCGTCTAATACAATTTAATCTCTCCATTACCACATTATTAACTCCAATTTCATGACAAAAGAAGAAATCTTACCTCAAATTTAATTGGGACAGATCAAGAATAATCACTTGCACCAATTGCACCGCTTCTTCTTTCTTAATTTAAATACCAAGGTTGCCGTCTCCTTGAACGTGTAGAATACCTTTAGAATTTAATTTCTCTTCCTTCCAATCTTTGAGCTCATCCGTGAGCTGCCATGGCCGTGAGAGCAGCCATGGCTATGTGCCTTTCTTTTTTTTTTCCAATTGAATTGAAATTGAAAAATGAAATATATGGCTACCATGATTCATCAATTGTGAATATATATATATGCTGCCCATCCATAGGACACGTGATTCAGCCATGTTTGTAGGGCCCACTTAGTGGTCTAATTTACTTAATTAATCATTAATCCCCACTTAATAATCTAATCATGGTTAATTAATTCCTAATCTCCACTAATATTTCCACACTAATTGGAATTTACAAGCAAGTCGTGCCATATTAAAAATCGGGATTAAAAGTCCTTGTCTCATATCCCAAAAATAATCTTGTCCTTAAACTTATGTCGATTAACTTACGAATAACCCAACGAACAAAAATACGGGATATAACATTGAAACCTGCAGTTAAAGATTGAAAGGGAAAATAAACAGGAAAGTGTAACAGGTACAGTTTGAATTGGACATACGAGGTAAGTTCATCATTTTCATATTGTTATTAATATGGGGAGCCCTGTGCGGCTATGATACGAGATAATATATACAAATATGTTTGCCTGTGAGGCATTGTTGGTATTTCCTGCGTGCAGGTTTTGAGATAGTAAGAAATACAGAGGAAACTCTGCCAAAATTTTCCTAGAAATAAAAAGGGAATGAGATATAAGCTCGTAATATGTCTTGAAAGGTCATGCCAACAGTAATGATAGGATTTGACCAAGTTGCAAGTCTGACTTCGAGGAATAAAGATAACTGTTGAATTGATAGTAATAGTAATTATGAGGTCGATATCGATATGGTAAAAAGAAATGCTAAGATAATTTGGAAGGGCTTGTGATGCTAAGAGATGATTTAGAAAAGGGTGGCAAATCTTAATAGAGCATTATATTGAGGTATCAACTGAATTGACCAGCAGGGATAAATGATGACGATTTTATAGTTAAAAGGAGTAATAGTATGATTGAGACAAGAGTACGGAGGAGGAAGAATTGCGACGAATATGAATGTATTGATAAGATAGCTTGTGAGGTATTAAGGATAAGATTGGTCAGAAAGGGTAAAAGGTTAAGTATGCCTACTCCACAAAGTGTAGTTAAACCATAGTAAGAATCGTGAATAAGGTTAAGAAGTGTTACACTATAGGATTGACTACGAACAAGATATAATGTGAATATAATAAGAATTGTTATGAAAATGAGTAAAGCCTAGTGAGGAAGTGACTAAAAGATATGACGTGATCTATGTCACTAGAGTATAAAGGCAAGTGTGAAACGGAAAAACGAGCTATAGAACGAATAAGAAAGACTTATAAAGTTCTTCTATAGGGAAAGTTCAAAATAAAGATTATGTGACAACGGAAATGATAGGGAGCACAAGAGAAGAAGGAGTTAATTGAAAGAAGGAAATAAGAAGAAAGCGGGATAACAGTGTAGTAACAGGTTATAACATAGCCGAGGACATGAGCAATATAAGTGACGGAACTGTGAAAGACCAAACTATAGAAAGATAAGCAACGAGGTAGAGTAAGTGCCAGAAAAAGTACTGGGATGATAAGAACATATAGGGATCAACAGAATACGTTTTGAAAATGAGAAAGGGATTATGCAGGAGTAGTGTTTTCCGAAGGATACAGAGGTAGCATGAGATTCCTCGTGCACAAGATAAAAGATGGACATAGACTGGGGAAATGGAAAGGGAATATTAAAGGAAGCACCCAAGATAGACGTAATTAATTGAGTACAAGTATAAAATAAAAGGGAAATATATAGCTACGAACTTAAAGATGGAGTAGGGCGAACTTGATATGATTTTGAGCAAGTTAGAAGTCAGCGTTTGGTACACAACAAGGGTAAAAGGGCATGAGGTATAAAGGGGTACTACGTGTATATGACTTCACCTCGGAAATAGTGAAACCCTTAAAGAATAAGGACTGTAGGCCTGAGGAACAAACAAGGTATTGTGAATTTATTAGAGGAAATAGAGGATGTAGATTGGGGTAAAGAAAATGTTACAAGAGAGCTTTGGACACTTATCATCAGAATATAAGTGTCACCTAATTGAGAATTTGGGACGATTGCAAGTACTAAATAATTATTGATTGGAGTGAGTGGGATGTGGCCTTGGATGAGATGCTACATTGGTTGCATTACTCGAGTACAGATCATCAGATGAGATTTTGTACTATATATAGAAAGGTTCTCATCACTTCGTGATTTCGTTAAGATTTCGTACATGAATAATCAAAGTTATAAATAATAAAGAAAGACATGGGTATGGTACAGTACCAAGTGAATTGGAAAAGGATCAGATGAATTCGCGATTGGAAATAGGGACATAGAGCATAATATAAACAAATAATGGTGTAAGAACAGCCTTAAAGGGGGAAGCTGGTGAGAGAAATGCAAGTATAAGATGGAAACAATTGACACTGTAATATATTTGATATGGATGCTTAAACTCCAAGTGAGATCCCTTGCTGAAACAAGTTAGTAAAATCTGAAAGCCAGCAATAAACGGATAGAAGTCAGGATGGTATTTGAGACAATACCGAGGATCATCTGTAAAGACCTTGGATAATATGACATTAAAAGTGGATGCTTACGAAAAGAAATAATACGACAAGAGAATGGTAACGATTAACTTAAGAGATATTGTAAAAGATAGCAATGATATACTAGATTAGAGGCTAAGATTTGGCAATAGAGTTGTGCGCTAATGATATTGCAACTTATAAGTAACAAAGGAAAGGGATAGAAAATCTCCTATAGTGGTATATGAGAAAATCAAAGGGGTGAATAAAGGAAGGGAAAGGAGTATAACAAGATAGGCTACGATCAAGTTATAGTACGGATAAGTTATGTAAAGCATAATGAACCAGGAGAAGAAAAGACCATGGCTAAGATTGGATATATTCTATACAAGATGTACAAGAATAGTTATGAAACCTATGAATACTTGTATGCTAAGAATGAGAACAAGTGAGTACTTGATAAGAAGAGTAAGAATCCAGTAATAACAATGTGGTTGAGATATTTTGGGTACATTAAGGAAAGGCGTAAGATGGTTTGAGCCAAATTACTGAGATAGAATTAGTACTGAGGGAAAATAGGACATGGCCATAGTTGAGCCGAAGATTTACCCCGATACCAATTGTAAGATACGAGAGGAGAATGCAAGGTAAAGCATGAAGACTAGTGAAATGACGCTAAGGTATTTCTTGGGCTAATTTGAGCACCTTTGCATATTCTGGAAAGATTGCAACATAATGTATGACAGGAAAACTAAGAGAAAGATCTGAGTGAAGAGGCAATAGAAAAGTTTGAGTTAAAGATAAATAAACGACACGTGATAGTGTGCCTAAAGTGCTACAAGTTGGATTAATGAAAATTGTGAAATGGTTTAAGCGAGATGAACAGAGCAAGATGGTTACTGGATGACAGTGAATTTATATGTCAAATCAAAAATTCTTTCAGAATTAGACCAGTTATTAATAGACAGGTCACAGAGCAGCTATGTAGAGTTCTAATATGAGGGAACTCCAGTGCTACTTGATAGCCAACTCTAAAGATCAAGATTTAGAGCTAAAAACAAAGTGACAGTTAAAATCTTTTAAAAAAAAAGAAAGTTGAGAAGTGATACATGATGCTAAAGATTCCAGAATATGGACTGTAACAGCAGAGCAATGTAAGGTTATTGAAGTAAAATAGTGTTACACCTTGGGAAATTTCATTTTATTCGTAGAGTACGTCTGCGTGTTATAAAATCTTATGTAAAGATTAAGAGGTAAGATGAAGTGAATGATACATCTTAAGGGAATAACTATAGAAGAAGAAAAAGTCGAGTTATGACTAAGTGCACCAGGGAGAGAGTAAGATTGTCACGCCCCGAACCTGGCCCTGGACGTAACACGGCACCCGGTGCCTGACTGCATGTGACCGAGCGAACCAACTGGCTGACTGAATCAACATGTGATATCAAAACATAACTGAATGTGGAAACAACTAAACACATGTTGATATACTAAAGGGCTGACTGAAATATCATAGTGCGGAAATACTTAGACAATATGAAATATATCTGAAAGTAGCCAACATGGCTAAACCAAAACGACTGAACAACTGCCAACAAGGCTAACATATCTGACTGTCTGAACTGTTTCTATGAAGCCTCTAAGAGTACTCAATAATAAAGCTGTCTATAAACTGAATGACTGGATAGCTGACAATGTCCCGAAGGAATTTGGGGCTCACCAGTAGCTGATACGTGCACTCCTAAATAGCTGATTCGTCAACCTGTATATCATTACCTGCATTGCAGGCCCCCAGGAAATAAAAAGGGACATCAATACATTTGAATTGTACTGGCATGTAAAGCAACAGAAGCAATAAAATACTGGAACTGGAACTGGAACTGAAACTGAAACTGAAACTAAAACTGAACCAAACAGGAAAGCAAGAAGCTGAAGTACTCCCTGTTCTGGATGAAGAATCACTTGTAAAATTGTAAATATAACTGTGGGCTGGGGCCCAAATAATGTGCACAAAAACTGTGGCCTCTGGCCCAAGCAATACGTATGCATAAACTGTGGCCTAGGGCCCAAAAATACAGATACAGGTGTTCAACATTAACAATTTACAAAACTGAGACTGGCTATAGCTGGTAGTATGATAACTGTTTCTGATTATGGGACTCATGCAAATAACTGGTTATACACTGACTGAGACACGTGTGATAACAATGCATAAGTCTATAAAGATTACGTGCTGAGTTCATGATGTTCAAAGTGACAACCATGAATGAATTCTGTAACTGCAACCCTAGAAGATAACAGTTCTATATCATATTATGAAGCTAGGGCTAACTATATTCTGAGTCAAATTGCTGACAAGTATGAAGAATGAGGCGTAGGGAGAATCATGAATATTCCCTAACGTAGATTGTTAGCCTCACATACCAGCCTTTGAGCGTAATACAATGTTCGTCAACCCTTTCAACTTTGATCTATATCAATACAAGTCAAAAGGATTCTATATTAGCAATAATATTCATGCTTTGGTCATCTAAGCATTTTATCAAACACATAGTGGGCATGAAGCTCCACAGTCTCCATTAATGGTGATTTCTTCACCCAATTCCCATTCTATTACTTCTAGGTGATTCTACAATCTTAATTAGATGTAATTAACATCATTCTTCATCACCCATATGAATACAACAATCCCAAGTCAACAATCCAAAAACCCTAGCATAGTTCATATAATTCTCTTTATCAAACCCTTTTACTATTCTCCTAAGAACTTATCAACACTTTAATCATCATGAAACATTATAAACCTTACCTTAGTTATTGTAGGAATAAGACTTGAGTTGAAATGCTTCACTTGAACAAAACCCTTGTTCCACCTTCCATGGAATTTCTTGACTTGAATGGATTTGATGTGTTTCTCACACTTAGTTTTGTGGATTGATGAAGTGGATCTTTAGTTTCACTTGGATTCTTGCATATGAAGTGTTTGGAAGGCTCTAGAGAACTCTTGAGTCATGGAGGAGAAATGGGAATGAAAAAAATGAGCTTGGGTCTCTTATTAACATCTTAAAATCTGACCCGTCGGGCAATTCTACGCCAGTTTTTACGGACCGTCAAACTGTTTGACGGACCGTCAAAATGGCCTGTAAAACTGCCCAGCAAAATATGGGTTTCTGTGACCATTTTACGCTGGCCTGAGTCAATTTGACGGACCGTCAATTGTTTTACGGCCGTCAAAATTTCCTACGGACCATCAAATGGTCCGTAGAAATTTTCTGCTCGGACAGTCTGTCGTATAATGGCCATACCTTTTGATCCCGATATGCTGTGAGGGCCCACGACCTATGGTTGGAAAGCTATTTCAAAGGGATACAACTTTCATCAAGGAAGGTTTCCCAAATTCCAAATTAATAGAGCGGTTATGGTCGTTGTAAGTACGACCTTCTATAAACTTACTTGCAAACATGCCCCATAGAGTGGCTTCCAACTTTTCTTTACCCAAAGACATTTCTTATGACTTAATTGGTTTTCAAAACACTTCCTATAACCCTCATATTGGTTCCATTATATTATCATTTTATGAGTCAAACTTTCGCCCGAAGCTACGAGGTGTTACAAAGATTTTAGCAGAAGAGCTCGCAATACAGCTGCCAACCAACTGCGAAATAAGGAGGAGAGTAAAGACAACGACGTGGAATTATTACCTCGAGAAGCAACAGAAAGAGGAAATATTACGGGAATGGTTACTTAGAGATCTAGAATGCGTTATAATAAATTGAAGGGAATCGACCAACGAAAGAGGCATGTGAAGGGCATAATTCAATAAAAGAACCATTAAGGAAGTATTGGGAGTGCAGGACTAGTTTAACATTCGAGGACGAATGTTCCAAAGGGGGGAAAGATGTTATATCCCGTATTTTGTACGTTTGATTATTCGTAAGCTAATCGACATAAGTTTAAGAACAAGATTATTTTTTAGATATGAGACAAGGACCTTTTAAACCCGATTTTTAATAAGTGCACGATTTGCTTGTAAATTTCAATTAGTGTGGAAATATTAGTGGAGATTAGGGATTAACTTACCATGATTAGATTATTAAGTGGGGATTAATGATTAGTTAGCCTAATTAGTGTATCAAGTGGGTCCCATGATCAGAATTAACAATGGTTAGAATTAACCATGATCAGAATTATTAGGTGGGCCCCACGAAAATGTGGACAATTATGATTGGAGCATGTGTGATGACATGCCATAGTGGGACATATGTCACCATGGCTGAGTGCATATAAATTGCATGTAATGACTCATTAATCACTAACTTCATCTTCATTTCTTGAAAGCAAGTTTATAGAACGGCCATGGCAGCTCACGGCTATGGCAGTTCACCTTAAAAAATATATTTTTTATTAAGTTCCAAGGGTGCTTTACATGTTCAAGGAGGCAGCAACATAGGGTATTGAATTGAGGAAGAAGAAGTGGTGCAATTGGTGCAAGTGATTGTAGGATTTGTCCTAACTTAATTGAGGTAGGATTTCTTTTTCTTGTAGTGTAATTTGAGTTAATGATGTTGTAATGGAGAGATTAAATTGTGTAGACGAAATTGGAAGTAAGAAAATTACATGATTAATGTTGGCGTTGTAAGTGGGCAGAATCGGAGTTGTTCCAATTAGATTGGGTTTGATTGTTGTCATTGTTATTTTTATTATGGGATATGTGTGGAAAGTGAAGGAATTGTACACGTTAATGTTAAGGCTCTGTTTGGACCGTGTTGGGGTTGTTCTAAATTAAAAATGGTGGATTAAGGTGGATTAGTATTGTAATTAATATGGTATTGTATTTGAAGGTAATTTGTTTATGTTGAAGGGATGGAAATATAGTTATAGATAAGTATAGGTGCTGTTGTTCATGGAAATATTATGCTTTTTCCATGTGTTTGTAATTTTGCGAAGTAAAGATCGAAAATCGTATTTTTGATGTCGTAGTTTTGGTGGACTGTTTCGAGCTTGTTATTAATGATATTGAAGTAGTTTTATTGTACATGGATGGTGGTTGATGTTATTGTCGTGTTGTTGTTGATATGGCTCTTAAATTTGGAAGCAAGCAAGCGTATAAGTATCGTAAATAAAGCGTATGTTGGTTTGTTTGGTGTATAGTCTTAGAAGATGTTCATGATTTGGATTGAAAAAGGATTAAGAGAGGTTATTGGGTTGTTTGAGTTGTTTATGGGATGAATTTTAAGGATTTGATATGATTATTTCTGTTATCGTTGTTGTTGGTATTGTTGTGATAATCAGAGAGTAATTGGATGTTCGGGTTAGGCGAGTATATAAAGGAAATGTTGCCCGATTTCCGTTAAGTTCTTAACTAATCATATACTAATCAGGAAGTATGAACTAAGAAGTGATTCCCATAAGTGATTGGTTGTAGATTTATAAGTTTGGGAAGTCGTAGTTTATTTACAATAGTGTTTCTTTCATATTAAATAGGCTAAAGGGGCGATGAAGCAAGCTTGGTTGCGATTGATCTACAACAGGTATGTAAAGCTAACCCTTCCTTCTTTTTGGCATGATCTTTATGAAACAAACACACGACGTGTATATGACTCCAAAGAAGCTCCTATTCTTAGAGACACTAGGATGGCTAATATTCTTGATTCCCAGAACTTATTTCATTATGTCTTGATATGTGTCTATGATTTCAGGCATCCTATTTTGATATAATCCATAGTGACATTTGAAGGGTACTTGATATGACTATTGTCTTGATTTTCAAATGATAGTTCATTTTGATTATTCCATTGAGTCTCAGATATGACTTAGTTTGCATATGGTTGCTCACTACTCTGCTCGTGCATGCCTCAATATATCGTTCACCGAGTCCCGGGCCGGGTATGTTTTCGTGCACAGTTTCACTGCATTGTTCATTGAGTCCCTCACTAGAGGGCCGGGTACGGTATATATATATATATGATGATGATATGATGATGTGATTATGGCGCCAAGGATGGTATATGATGACTTATTCACCGAGACCCATAATGGGCCAGATATAAACATGCATGATTTTCATATCGTAAGGCACAGGTGCATTGGTATCTTTGATTATCATACTTGCCTCCTGTAATCATTTATGCAGTTGTGATTTTCCTTATTGTATTCTCCTGAGGAGTCACAGCATAACAATAACACAATATGCAAGCCGACAAGGCTGCCACTATACATGGGGATATCCAAAGCATAACAATAACACGATACGCAAGCCGACAAGGCTGCCACTATACACGGGGATATCCAAAGTAAACCATATAGACACAGCTGACCAAAACTTATGTGCAACCCACACATGTGTCTACAGACCTCTAAGAGTACAAGAGTGAAATATGACGGGACAGGGCCCCGCCGTACCCCTGGATATATATATAAGTCTATATAGAAGATCTGTACCCAAATATCTAGGCTCCGATACAATGGAGCTCTCCAAACAGCTGAGCAGAAGTCCTTAGCTGGAGGATCACCAAATCGAGTATCTGTACCTGCGGGCATGAAACGCAGCCCCCCAAAGAAAGGGGGTCAGTACGGAATATGTACTGAGTATATAATGCATGTAATGTAATAAGGAAAATCGCAACTGCATAACCGATTACAGGAGGCAAGTATGATAATCAAAGATACCAATGCACCTGTGCCTTACGATATGAAAATCATGCATGTCTATATCATATACCATATCCGGCCCATTATGGGACTCGGTGAATAAGTCATCATATACCATCCACGGCGCCATAATCACATCATCATCATCATATACATATATATATATATATATATATATATATATATATATATATATATATATATATATATATGTATATACCGTACCCGGCCCTCTAGTGAGGGACTCGGTGAACAATGTAGTGAAACTGTGCACGAAAACATACCCGGCTTGGGACTCGGTGAAAGATATATTACGGCATGCACGAGCAGAGTAGTGAGCAACCATATGCAAACTAAGTCATATCTGAGACTCAATAGAATAATCAAAATGAACTAGCATTTGAAAATCAAGACAATAGTCATATCAATTACCCTTCGAATGTCACTATGGATTATATCAAAATAGGACGTCTGAAATCATAGACACGTATCAAGACATAATAAAATAAGTTATGGAAATCAAGAACATTAGCCATCCTAGTGTCTCTAAGAATAGGAGCTTCTTTGGAGTCATATACACGTCGTTTGTTTGTTTCATAAAGATCATGCCAAATGAAAGAAGGGATAGCTTTACATACCTTGATTTACGACCCTCAAAACAATTATGACGAATCAACCCCTTTTTAAGACTTTATCTACAAGATAATAATAGTAACACAAGCATCAACCAACTTGTACTCAAGCACAACCAACAAGACAGCATATGGACAATACGACGAGCCACGAGCTCGCTATATGACAACTATTCAGCGTTTCACCTTGCCCTCCTCCAAAACTCCATAACAACAATAATATAACTAGGCTATGTAAACATTAGCTCAACCTCGTGTTCAGAAATTTAATTACGATAAGTGCAGCCCGGCTATAGCCTATACAAATTCGGGATGCATTTCCCCTGAGAACTCAACAATCCCCGAGATCCCAATTCAGTAAAAATATCGACCATATACCAACAATAGTAATACCAACAATTTCATATCAAGCTAGAATCGGATCCATCTCCAGATCATTTTCAAAACAGCCCACAATCACAATATCAACTACTTTCCATAAACGAAGAAATTATCTCAACAACACAACAACAACCACAATGGCAATAACGAGAACTATACGACAACAACAACAGTTACGACACACCAATAATTAATTCTAACATCCCTTGCGATGTTTATTCATTCTATCAATCCTTTAACCAATTATACGATATCTTACACGCTTGTTTTCTTCCAAATTTACGAACCATATCAACAACAACACGACAACAACATCAACCACCATCCAAGTACAAGAAAATTACTTCAACATCATTTTAATAACAAGTTCGAAACAGTCCACCAAAACTACAACATCAAAAATACGATTTTCGATCTTTACATCGCAAAATTACAAACACACGGAAAAGAGTATAATATTACCATGAACAAAAACACCCATACATATCTGTAACTATATTTCTAGCCCTTCAACATAACAAATTACCTTCAAATACAATACCATAATAATGACAACACTAATCAAACTTAATCCAATTAGAACAACTCCAATTCTGCCCATTTACAACGCCAACAATAATCATGTAATTTTCTTACTTCCAATTTCGTCTAACACAATTTAATCTCTCCATAACAACATCATTAACCCCAATTACATTTCAAGGAGAAGAAATCTTACCTTAAATTGATTAGGACAGATCCTATACTCACTTGCACCAATCGCACCACTTCTTCTTCCTCAATTCAATTTAAACCTTATGTTGTTGCCTCCTTGAACATGTAAAGCAACTTGGGGAATTTTTTTAAAAAGATTTTCAAGGCCATGGCTGGCCGTGAGCCTGGAAGCCATGGCTGCTCATATTCTTGCTTCAATGGATTTTTTTGAAGATGAATTATGGAGATGATTATGTTGCTATGCTTTGTCATCAGCTAGTATATATATACTAGTATCCCTTATGACATGTGTCCAACCACAATGACATGTGTCCCACTATGGCATGGACCAATCAGATTTGGCCATGTTGTAGTGGGGCCCACTTAGTGCACTAATTAACTTAATTAATAATAAATCCCCACTTAATAATCTAATCATGGTTAATTAATCCCTAATCTCCACTAATATTTCCATACTAATTGTAATTAATTAGTAGATCGTGCACTTATTAAAATCGGGGATTAAAAGTCCTTATCTCATATCCCAAAAATAATCTCGTCCTTAAACTTATTTACGAATAATCCAACGTACAAAAATACGAGATATAACATCTAGCACTAGTCCATAGTCCCTTTTGGTACAAACAAAATATTATTCTCAATCACCGTGGTCACACTTGTTAGAGCCTAAATTATTTCGGGACCTCAAACTCTTTGTACATCGAGCTCTCAATTTTTATCCTTAAATATGATAGAATTCTCCGGGCTCGGGAAATTTTGCTCATATTGGAAGATTCAATTTCCTAGTCCAAAAATACGGGATG
Source organism: Lycium barbarum (assembly GCF_019175385.1). Taxonomy (NCBI): domain Eukaryota; kingdom Viridiplantae; phylum Streptophyta; class Magnoliopsida; order Solanales; family Solanaceae; genus Lycium; species Lycium barbarum. Next base: position 63,690,017 of record NC_083338.1, on the reverse strand, counting down.
TAACATCCTTCCCCCCTTTGGAATATTCGTACTCGAATGTTAAACTAGTCTTGCGCTCCCAATACTTCCTTAAATGTTCTTTTATTGAATCATGATGCTTTTCACATGCCTTTTTCATTGGTCGAATCCCTTCAATTTATTGTAATGCATTCCAGATCTCTAAGTGTCACGACCCAATCCCATGGGCCATGACTAGTGCCCGAGCTGGACACTCATATGCAAACCTGTCTAGTATAGTCAAGTGGTGTAACAAAGGCAATATGGAAATCTGCAAGTACAAGCTATAGACTTAGAATGCCATATATCATAATAGACCTGTCTCTTGAGGAGTCACAACTAATCAACACATAGCACGATATGCAAGCTGAAAAGGCTGCCACTATATACGAGGATATCCAAAGCAAGACATATAAACACACCTGAGCATAACCTATATACAACCCACATATGTCTACAGACCTCTAAGAGTTATAAGAGTGAAATATGATGGGACAGGGCCCCGCCGTACCCCTGAATATATGTAAGTCTATATCAGAAGATCTGCACCAAAATATCTAGGCTCCGGACAATGGAGCTCTCCAAACAGCGGAGCAGAAGTCCTAAGCTGGAGGAACACCGGACTAAGTGTCTGTACGTGCGGGCATGAAACGCAGCCCCCCGAAGATAGGGGGTCAGTACGAAATATGTACTGAGTATATAAAGCGTGAAATACAATAAAGAAGATCATAACTGAATGAAAGTTTACATGAGACAAGTATAACAATCAAAGATACCAATGTACTTGTGCCTTATGAGATGAGAATCATGCATGTCTATATCATATAGCATACCCGGCCATTATGGGACTCGGTGAATAAAGTCATCATATACCATACTCGGCACCATAATCACATCATCGTCATCATATATATATATATATATATATATACTGTACCCGACCCTCTAGTGAGGGACTCGGTGAACAATGCAGTGAAACTGTGCACGAAAACATACCCGTCCCGGGACTTGGTGAAAGATATATTACGGCATGCACGAGCAGAGTAGTGAGCAACTACATGCAAACTAAATCATCATCTGAGACTCAATAGAATAAGTAGAATAAACTAACACTTGAGTATCAAAGACAACAGTTATGTCAAATACCCCTCGAATGTCATTATGGATCATACCAAATAGAACTTCAAAAATCATAGACACGTATCAAAACATAATGAATTAGGTTCTGGAAATCAAAGACATTAGCCATCCTAGAGTCTCTAAGAATAGGAACTTCTTTGGAGTTATACGCTCGTCGTCTGTTTGTTTATAAAGATCATGCCAAAAAGAAGGAAGGATTAGCTTTACACACCTCGATTGTCGATCTCCCGAAAAGAATATAACGAACCAGCCGCCCCTTATAAGTTAATCTACAATAGATACGACGATAATATGCATGTTAATTAACAAGAAGGGCTACAACAAGGCAGCGAGCAACAAGCTTGCTAAACGACAACTAAACGACGTATCACCACACCATTCTCCCTCCCAAACTTCCCTATAGCAAGAACTCAGCTAAAATATCCTAACAACATCTTATTCAGATGTCACACCCCGAATTTACTAGGGTGTGATGGGCACCCAAACCCATATCTGGAGCCGGGCGAACCCGCTGACTCTTGTTACGTATAGAAACCCTTGAATCAGTAAAGAAAGAAATACATAGTAAGCTCTCTAATATTTTTTTTTCTTTTCATAAGTAAGCTCTTACATCATGTAAGACTCGTGACATAAAACATAATAGCATATCTGCTGCTGGAGCCGCTTACAGACTGACAACCCAATACCCATTGCTTTGTCTGCAAAGTCTCTAACATAGAACAGAACATCATAGCATATACTTGGACTTGGCAATTCTCCGGGACAAGTGGAGTTCGCCATCTCCGCTGGAACATCTTTAGTAAGGTCTTCTAATCATCTGGGAGTACCTGCGCGACATGAAACGCAGTCCCCGAAGAAGAGGGGTCAGTACGAGTAATGTACTGAGTATGTAAGGCATGAATAGTGACATAATAAAGGAATATGCAGTATGAATAATAACGGAATAGACATATGGAGCTTATCTTGGAACAGAAGTAACCTGTATATATGAATGCCTTTCTGCGGATGCCATGCATGCTTAGTTTCTTTTTCAAAAAAACGGTGCTTCTTATTTACATGTACAGAAAACAGAACATTTCAGAAAACGGTGTCCTGTATTTACATTCACAGACGCCGAGTACATCGGCTCTCCCACCCCCCTCCCCAACAGTGTCCCAACATATTATATATATATATATCACATATACAGACGCCGTATCCGGCTCTCCCATATCCCGCGTCCGGGCATCCCGCGTCTGGGACGAAATCCAGCTGAATCAGGTGGTGATATAACAGTGGCCCTTCCCCTTTCCCCATATACATATACATATACATATTCACATTCATATACATATGTCATACAATTGGCATGCATGAGAGCCCAAAGAAAGTCATGTGTCCATCGGAGTGACGTAAGGTCGGTGACCTCCGATTACGTTATGGAATAATCATGGTCACTTTGTCTCACCTTGAAGGAACGAGTATTTTAAGGCGAGACTACCAACGGAAAATAGCCTTAAGAGAGAGCATAGAATGAAATCATGGGCATTATATCCGTCAATTCATATGCTTTGAAGTCTTTTAGAAACTAGTGTCATAGCTACGGAATAAAATTAATGTTCAAGAACTAGTTTAACACTTTCATATTCACATTGGATTTTTAGCTCAAGGCTCTTAGTCGTGGAATCATTCTTGTCGTACTTATCATAGGCATATTCTCTTTTCTAACATCATCGTTATCATTATCGTCATGGAAGTATTCTCGTTGGGATAGGTACAGTACTTGTCATTTGGTAATGGAATAAGGATCGAAGGTTTCTTTTGGATTTAGCTTCAAAGTAAGTCAAGCGGAACAATAAGGTAAATCCGGGAACCAGTGGGCCCACCTCGGATGAAATGAGGCGGCGTACCAAATTTACATATGTTACATGTCATGGCGTTACTTGTGAGGGTTTTAGGGTAGTCGGGTCCTATTTATGCGAGTTCTAGAGGTTTAGGAAATTCTTCCAACATTTTGCACACTTTTTAATTCAATTCTACTAAATGAAAAAAGGGAAACTTTAGGCGCGGATTCCGGAAAATAGAGTTGTCCCCGAGGCTCGTATTCGACCTATTATGTCTAAGACATGCCAAAGAAGGAAGGGTGAAGCCTTACATACCTTTTCCGCTCCTTTTGCTTCTCCAAACTCAAGCTCCAAATTCACCAAAATCTACAAATTGGTCACATTTACCAAACCTTAATTAGAGCATTTAGAAGTGGGATTTTAAAGTAACATTTGTCTGCCGAAATTTCGGCAGCATTTCCTTGTAAATACATCGTCCCCAAGAATCTATCTTGGCCAATTTCAATCAACAACAATCCGGGAATTCAACCCGGCCAAACTATCAACACAATGCCAACAATCATACCAACAATTTCAATAATTTTACTCAAAACACCTTCTAACATTAATAACTCGTTTCACATAATTCAACGGCGTTTTGTTTAGATTCCAACCAACTACCACAACATAATCCGCAACCTTCCAAATTAAATGAAACATCAATAACACATTTCTTACCTTTAACTTCAAGAACCACATCAACAATCTACACGTCGACGACTTCATTTCAAACTACCAAACCATCATTTTCATCATAGAATCCACATTAACAACAACTAGAATAACAAATAAAATCAATTTACCATAGCTACCAAAACAACCCCTTAGTCGGCCACAACTACATCATGCATATTTCCATGGATTTTCATTTGTTTTTCATGCATTACAACAACAACCAACCTACTACATAAATTTAGTTCATTATACTTACATTCAACAACACATACAAGGCCACACACACACCATGCTCGGCTACAATTTCAACATCCATATTTATTTATGAATTCTATTCTTTCCCACATACTACAACATACCAAACCATTCATAACACAATCAAGGAGATGAATTCTTACCTTTCCTTCACAACTTCTAAACTTAGCTAAGGTTGGAGTTTTTCACCAAAGAATAATTCTCTTGCTTCAACAATTATACCATGCTGGAGAGCATCTTTGAATTAGTAGAAATACTATGAGAAATAAATTTTTGGGGCAAGAGTTTTGGTTTTTTCTTTCTCCTCCTTCTTGGCCGAATTGGCCCCTCCTCTTTCTTCTTCTTCTATATTTTTTTTTCCTTTCTCTACAACTTCTTGATTTAAAAAGATGACCTCTCCTATCTATATATATACTTGGCTTCTTCAAGCATGTGAGAAGCACATGCTCTCTTTATTCATTTTTTTTTCTTCTTCTAGAGCTTTCATCCTTTTTCTTGAATGCTCTTAAATAAAAGATGACTTACTTGTTTCATTTTAGCCACCACTTCTTTATATATACACTTAGGCCCCTTAAGTAAGAATGTGGACACTTGGCCATCCTTTCTTTCTCTAGAGAATTCCCCCTTTTTTTTTTTGAATTTTTCTTAGAATAAAAGATGACCTAATATCTTACCATGTACACTTTGGTCCCTCAAGAACTTTCTTGAATGCCTTGTGAAATTCCCATTTTGCCCCTCGACTTTCCTCAATATTACTATTTACCATTTTGAAATTTCTCCTTTTTGCCCTTAACCTTTCTCAATATTTCCGTCCAATAATATTCATAAATGATATTCATAACTAACTTGTGCACAAAATTTTTTTTGAAAATGGTCTCGCCTTTAACTTTCCACGACGACTTTGAAATATCCAAACGTGCAAAATACGGGCTATAACATCCTCCCTCCCTTTAGAACATTCGTCCTCGAATGTTCAACTGACTATGTGGGGTCTTATAGCACTTCGAGAGGGGGTTCCTTTATAGTTGCCCTTTCCTCCATGTCCATTCCATATATGTTATCCTACTTTCCTTACTATCAAACTCCTGGATCCTTACGTGAGTCCTCATTCCATGTCATGGGTTTCTTTTATAGCTGCTCTTTCCATTATGCCCGTTCCTTATCCTTTACCTTATTTTCCTTATAATCGAACTCCTTGACCTTTCATGAGTCATTGCTCCATGTCATAGGTCTTTCTAACTCACTATGTCACCTCATTATCCTTGTTCTTTCCGGGTCCTTCCTTTTCTAGTATTGTCTCGTCACCGCACCTTAACGGAAGAAATGTCTTAGTACGCAATCCTTACTTAACGATTCAATGTAGCCGTAGGCTATTTCTTTATCCTCAGGTCTATCTCTTAGTATACTCATTGTTATTTCGCTTCTACTCTACTCCCAAGTATTCTTGCGACACGCCGACATATTTTAAACTCTGATTCCAAGCTAATAGATTTCCTTTGCTGACACTTGATAGTGTTGCAATTCCTTTTTAGGTCTACTATAATATGGCCTCCCCCCCTTTAGGGGGCTCCTTATATGCCAACAGTCCTTCTATGAAATCTTGGTCTATCCCTTATCCCTCATCTCTTTGAGGTTTCTTACCTCTCACCTCCCTCCGATACTTTGATCTCTTTGTTTTCCACTTGCTCAATCTTTTCTTTCCAATTTTCGTCACACTAGAATTCTTCCATTTTGACTTGTAGTGGAGATGATACCAATTTTCCTAGTAACGCCTTCATCATTTATTCCTGCTGTCACTCGATCTTTGGTACCCCTTCGAACTTCGGTACCCTTGCGTGATCAATGCCTCTTTTTCCGTAGCTCCGATCGCTGGGACTCACATGTCCTCCGATACGATCATATATAGAATACGCTACACCTTCATACATATATATATATATATATATATATATATATATAATTACTATCAACTATCCCACCAAATACTTCCAACCACTATTCAAGACTATCCTAATTCCCGAGCTATAATGCACTTTCTGCCTCTTCACCGATCTAGTTTGCCTCGTCCTACGCGTCTTCCTATGGTCTCCAATCATCCCATACACTCTAGTTTTCCTTAGACTACCCTAGCTTTTCATTTGTCCTTTATGTCTCAATTTATAGAATTTCATGCCAACTTCCCAGGGGGTCACCCATCATGAAATTGCTCCCACCTGAGCACGCTTAACCCAAAAGCTTCACTGAAACTCGGTGCCTTAATGCCGATATTTTCGCGTCCGCTTCTTCACATGACCTTTATTACATGTTTTGGAGCGAGTCGAGGTTTCACAGGCTCCCAGGCACTTTCGTAACGCGTCCTTCTTTCACAATTACGGTTTTACCCTTTTGGTTCCCGATGTTCATCTTCCGCCTGTGTGTATGGCTACCTCCTGTCCTGGACTTCCAGATTCCCGATGGTAGCGATCTCACCTTCGTTGCCACGCCCAAATCCATAACCTTTCTGAAACAACGCATCTCACTTATTACCTGTTTACAGAATCTTCTGCCCCCGTCTCTTCCTACTAGGCGTATCTATTCTGACAGACCTCCTTTTCCATTCTTACTTTTCCAAATCCGTACGTAGCAAGTACCGACAGTACTTCACAGAACACGCGGCTATATGACATATTCAGCCATCAGAACTTCCAGTTCCAAGTAACAGAACAATTATCCAGGCTTACCTTTGTAACTTGCCATCTCGTCACTTGTCTTCTTTCGTCGCCACTAGGCGTCTGCGAAAATCCACGGTTAGTATAAGGAATCTTATTGCCTATGACTTGGCTCTATCGCACGATCTAAGACAGAAAGAAGGTCAACATTTCCTAGATGCCACGCAGCCTCCTGTTTATAAATGTGGCCGGCTTCACACTCATAAACAGGACTCTACTGGACACGACTTTGCAGACAACCCCTTAGACCGACCTGCTCTGATACCACTTTGTCACACCCCGACTTTACTAGGGTGTGATGGGCACCCAACCCCATATCTGGAGCCGGGCGAACCCGCTGACTCTTGTTACGTATAGAAACCCTTGAATCAGTAAAGAAAGAAATACATAGTTAGCTCTCCAACATTTTTTTTTGTTTTCATAAATAAGCTCTTACATCATGTACGACCCGTGACATAAAACATAATAGCATATCGGCTGCTGGAGCCGCTTACAGACTGCCAACCCAATACCCATTGCTTTGTCTGCAAAGTCTCTAACATAGAACAAAACATCATAGCATATACTTGGACTTGGCAATTCTCCGGGACAAGTGGAGTTCGCCATCTCCGCTGGAACATCTTTAGTAAGGTCTTCTAATCATCGAGGTGTACCTGCGCGGCATGAAACGCAGCCCCCGAAAGAGAGGGCTCAGTACGAGTAATGTACTGAGTATGTAAGGCATGAATAGTGACATAATAAAGGAATATACAGTATGAATAATAACGGAATAGACATATGGAGCTTATCTTGGAACAGAAGTAACCTGTACATTTGAATGCCTTTCTGCGGATGCCATGCATGCTTAGTTTCTTTTTCAGAAAACGGTGCTTCTTATTTACATGTACAGAAAACATAACATTTTAGAAAACTGTGTCCTTTATTTACATTCACAGACGCCGAGTACATCGGCTCTCCCACCCCCCTCCCCAACAGTGTCCCAACATATTATATATATATCACATATACAGACGCCGTATCCGGCTCTCCCATATCCCGCGTCCGGGCATCCCGCGTCCGGGACGAAATCCAGCTGAATCAGGTGGTGATATAACAGTGGCCCTTCCCCTTTCCCCATATACATATACATATACATATTCACATTCATATACATATGTCATACAATTGGCATGCATGAGAGTCCAAAGAAAGTCATGTGTCCATCGGAGTGACGTAAGGTCGGTGACATCCGATTACGTTATGGAATAATCAGGATCACTTTGTCTCACCTTGAAGGAACGAGTATTTTAAGGCGAGACTACCAACGGAAAATAGCCTTAAGAGAGAGCATAGAATGAAATCATGGGCATTTTATCCGTCAATTCATATGCTTTGAAGTCTTTTAGAAACTAGTGTCATAGCTACGGAATAAAATTAAGGTTCAAGAACTAGTATAACACTTTCATATTCACATTGGATTTTTAGCTCAAGGCTCTTAGTTGTGGAATCATTCTTGTTGTACTTATCATAGGCATATTCTCTTTTCTGACATCATCGTTATCATTATCGTCATGGAAGTATTCTCGTTGGGATAGGTACAGTACTTGTCATTTGGTAATGGAATAAGGATCGAAGGTTTCTTTTGGATTCAGCTTCAAAGTAAGTCAAGCGGAACAATAAGGTAAATCCGGGAACCAGTGGGCCCACCTCGAATCAAATGAGGCGGCGTACCAAATTTACATATGTTACATGTCATGGCGTTACTTGTGAGGGTTTTAGGGTAGTCGGGTCCTATTTATGCGAGTTCTAGAGGTTTAGGAAATTCTGCCAACATTTTGCACACTTTTTAATTCAATTCTACTGAATGAAAAAAGGGAAACTTTAGGCGCGGATTCCGGAGAATATAGTTGTCCCCGAGGCTCGTATTCGACCTATTATGTCTAAGACATTCCAAAGAAGGAAGGGTGAAGCCTTACATACCTTTTCCGCTCCTTTTGCTTCTCCAAACTCAAGCTCCAAATTCACCAAAATCTACAAATTGGTCACATTTACCAAACCTTAATTAGAGCATTTAGAAGTGGGATTTTAATGTAACATTTGTCTGCTGAAATTTCGGCAGCATTTCCCCTGTAAATACATCGTCCCCAAGAATCTATCTTGGCCAATTTCAATCAACAACAATCCGGGAATTCAACCCGGCCAAACTATCAACACAATGCCAACAATCATACCAACAATTTCAATAATTTTACTCAAAACACCTTCTAACATTAATAACTCGTTTCACATAATTCAACGGCGTTTTGTTTAGATTCCAACCAACTACCACAACATAATCCGCAACCTTCCAAATTAAATGAAACATCAATAACACATTTCTTACCTTTAACTTCAAGAACCACATCAACAATCTACACGTCGACGACTTCATTTCAAACTACCAAACCATCATTTTCATCATAGAATCCACATTAAAAACAACTAGAATATCAAATAAAATCAATTTACCATAGCTACCAAAACAGCCCCATAGTCGGCCACAACTACATCATGCATATTTCCATGGATTTTCATTTTTTTTTTCATGCATTACAACAACAACCAACCTACTACATAAATTTAGCTCATTATACTTACATTCAACAACACATACAAGGCCACACACACACCATGCTCGGCTACAATTTCAACATCCATATTTTCTTATGAATTCTATTCTTTCCCACATACTACAACATACCAAACCATTCATAACACAATCAAGGAGATGAATTCTTACCTTTCCTTCACAACTTCTCAACTTAGCTAAGGTTGGAGTTTTTCACCAAAGAATAATTCTCTTGCTTCAACAATTATACCATGTTGGAGAGCATCTTTGAATTAGTAGAAATACTATGAGAAATAAATTTTTGGGGCAAGAGTTTTGGTTTTTTCTTTCTCCTCCTTCTTGGCCGAATTGGCCCCTCCTCTTTCTTCTTCTTCTATATTTTTTTTTTCCTTTCTCTACAACTTCTTGATTTAAAAAGATGACCTCTCCTATCTATATATATACTTGGCTTCTTCAAGCATGTGAGAAGCACATTCTCTCTTTATTCATTTTTTTTTCTTCTTCTAGAGCTTTCATCCTTTTTCTTGAATGCTCTTAAATAAAAGATGACTTACTTGTTTCATTTTAGCCACCACTTCTTTATATATACACTTAGGCCCCTTAAGTAAGAATGTGGACACTTGGCCATCCTTTCTTTCTCTAGAGAATTCCCCCTTTTTTTTTTTTGAATTTTTCTTAGAATAAAAGATGACCTAATATCTTACCATGTACACTTTGGTCCCTCAAGAACTTTCTTGAATGCCTTGTGAAATTCCCATTTTGCCCCTCGACTTTCCTCAATATTACCATTTACCATTTTGAAATTACTCCTTTTTGCCCTTAACCCTTCTCAATATTTCCGTCCAATAATATTCATAAATGATATTCATAACTAACTTGTGCACAAAAGTTTTTTTGAAAATGGTCTCGCCTTTAACTTTCCACGACGACTTTGAAATATCCAAACGTGCAAAATACGGGCTATAACATCAGATCCTACCTAGCTCAATACCTAAAATTCACGGCTTCCGATCACAATCCCGCGAGTCCTATTTGATAAACACGCCACCATCGCTACTGTGGCACTTCCTATAACGTTAAGAAGGGAACCCGTACCTTAGTCGATGGAAGAACATATTCCTTGCCCAAGATTACCACCAACAGCATGTCTTCAAATCTCTCGAAGTCGGCTACGAACCTTGTGAGGAGGTTTGCTGGAAGTTCACGTTGGAGGAAGAGTATATAATTTAATGAAATAAGATTTGGTCATACTACATTTTTGGACCCTTAATACCTAATTTAGTATGGAAAAGTGGATAACTCCCAATCTTGACATGTGTCACCCATTTGCACTCCATGTGCTTATTTATCAATTTACTTATAACTATTTTAATTCCACGTTTTTCATAAATGTTGCCACTTGTCAATGATCCGCATAAATAATGTACACATAATATTTATTCAATACTCTTAATTAATTCCTTGTCTTCCTCAACAATTCTACTTTTAACCAATTACACAAAATAAATTTCTTGATCTCAATTCACTAAAATATTAAACACTTTTAACCCCTTTCATTTACCCATTATTATGATCATGTGATATAACACTAGTCCACAACCTCTTTTTCCATACACAAAATATTATTCTCAATCACCGTGGTCACACTTGTTAAGTCCTATATTATTTTGGGACTTCATTCCTTATATACACCGAGCTCTTGATTTTCATCCTTGGATATGATCGAATTCTCCGGGCTCGGGTAAATTTGCTCATGTTGGACGATTAAATGTTCTAGTCCAAAACTACGGGGTATTATAGCTTGGACCGTATTTCACTCGAATAAATGTTGAAACTCGACTAACTTATTTTAGTCGGTTGGCTTAACTTCAAATCCTTACGGTACGGGTGTACCATCACTTTAACCACCTATAAACTTGGGGGATAACCATGTGTCCGTTACTAATATCATTTTACTCGCACACTTTCCAACGCATGAGAACACGGGACATAACATATATATACAGCCTACCTTGTTGACATGTGGTAGCCCACTTGACATGTGTCCCATTAGCATGTCATCATCTATGCTCCAATCAAATTCAACCACGTTTTGTGGGGCCCACTTAGCGGTCTAATTAGCTTAATTAATCATTAATCCCCACTTAATAATTTGATCATGGTTAATTAATCCCTAATCTTCACTAATACCTCCACCAATTGTAATTAATAAGCTAGCCGTATATTATTAAAATCGGGATTAAAAAGTCCTTGTCTCATATCTCAAAAATAATCTTTTCCTTGAACTTATGTCGATTAGCTTACGAATAATCCAACGTACAAAAATACGGGATATAACACTAAGTAACCATTCCCGTAATATTTCCTCTTTCTGTTGCTTCTCAAGGTAATAATTCCACGTCGTTGTCTTTTCTCTCCTCTTTATTTCGTAGTTGGTTGACAGTTGTATTGCGAGTTCTTCCGCTGAAATCTTACTCTCTCCCTGGTGTACTTAGTCATAACTCGACTCTTTCTTCTTCTATAGTTACTCCCTTAAGATGTATCATTCACTTCATCTTATCTTTTAATCTTTAAATGAGATTTTATAACGCGCAGACGTCCCTCGTCGATTTATTAGACTTTACAATCCTTGGAGTATTTCAAGCCTCTGGTAACCTGTAGACCCTTCGCAAATTCTACGAATAAAACGAAATTTCCCTTGGTGTAACATTATTTTATTTCAATAACCTTACATTGCTCCGCTTTTACAGTCCATCTTCTGGAATCTTCAGCATCATGTATCACTCCTCGACTTTCTTTTTAAAAGATTTTATCTGTCACTTTTCCTTTAGCTCTTAATCTCGATCTTTAGAGTTGGCTATCAAGTAGCGCTAGAGGTCCCTCATATTATAACTTTACATAGCTGCTCTGTGGTCTGTCTATTATTAACTGGTATAATTCTGAAAGAATTTTTTATTTGACCTGTAAATTCACTGTCATCCAGTAACCAGCTTGTTCTGATCGTCTCGCTTAAACTATTTCGCAATTTCCCTTAATCCAACTTGTAACAGTTTAGGCATATTATCTCGTGTCGTTTCTTTATCTTTAATTCAAACTCTTCTATTGTCTCTTTACCCAGATTTGCTCTTATTTTTTCTGTCACACACTATGTTGCAACCTTTACAAGAATATGCAAAGGTTCTCAAATTAGCTCAAGAAATACCTTAGTGTCGTTTCACTATTCTTCATGCTTTACCTTGCATTTTTCTCTCATATCTTACAATCGGTATCGGGATAAGTCTTCGGCTCAACCATGGCCATGTCCTATTTTCCCTCAGTACTACTTCTATCTCGGTAATTTGGCTCAAACCATCTCACACTTTTCCTTAATGTATCTAAAATATCATTACCGCATTGCTATTACTGAATCCTTACTCTTCTTATCAAGTACTCACATGGTCTTATTCTTAGCATACAAATATTCGTAGGTTGCATAACTATTCTTGTACATCTTGTATAGAATATATCCAATCTTAGTCATAGTCGTTTCTTCTCCTGGTTCATTATGCTTTACATAACTCATCCGTACTAAAACTCGCTCGTAGCCTATCTTGTTATACTCTTTTCCCTTCCTTTATTCACCCCTTTGATTTTCTCATATACCACTATAGGAGATTTTCTATCCCTTTCCTTTGTTACTTAAAAGTTGCAATATCATTAGCGCACAACTCTATTGCCAAATCTTAGCCTCTAATCTAGTATAGCATTGTTATCCTTTATAATATCTCTTAAGTTACTCGTTACCATTCTCTTATCGTACTCTTTCTTTTTATGAGCACCCACTTTTTAATGTCATATCATTCAAGATCTTTACAAATAATTCTCAGCACTGTCTCAAATACCATCCTGACTTCTATCCGTTTATTGCTGGCTTTCAGATCTTACTAACTTGTTTCAGCAAGGGATCTCACTTGAAGTTTAAGTATCCATATCAAATATATTGCAGTGTCAATTGTTTCCATCTTACACTTGCATTTCTCTCACCCGCTTCCCCCCTTAAGGGTGTACTTATACCATTATCTGTTTATATTCTGCTCTATGTCCCTATTTCTAATCTTAAATTCACCCGATCCCCTTTTTTTTCTAACTCACTTGGTATACTGTACCATATCCATGTCTTTTCTTTATAATTTATAACTTTTATTATCCACGTACGAAACCTTAACAAAATCATGAAGCGACGAGAACCTTTCTATATATAGTACAAAATCTCATCTGACCATCTGTACTCGAGTAGTGCAACCTATGTAGCAACTCATCCAAGGCCACATTCCACTTACTCCAATCAGTTTTAATTAGCACTTATAGTCGTTCCAAATTCTCAATTAGGTAGCATTTATATTCTGATGATAAGTGTCCTAAGTTCTCTTGTAATATTACCTTTATCCCAACCTATATCATCTGCTTCCCTTAATAAATTTACAATACATTATTTGTTCCTCAGGCCTACAGTCCTTGTCCTTTAAGGATTTCACTATTTCCGAGGTGAAGTCATATACACGCAGTACTCCTTTATGCCTTATACTCTTTTACCCTAGTTGTGTACCCAACACCGACTTCTAACTTACTCAAAATCATATCAAGTTCATCTTAATAATGGTCTTACCTTATCACCCTGTCATCATACTACACCTATAAGTTTGTAGCTATATATTTCCCTATTATTTTACACTCGTACTCAATTAATTACGTCTATCTTGGGCGCTTTCTTTAGTATTCCTTTCCATTTCTCCAGTCTATGTCCATCTTTTATTCTGTGCATGGGGAATCTCATGTTACCCCTGTATCTTTCGGAAAACACTACTCCTGCATAATTCCTTTCTCTTTTTCAAAACGTATTATGTTCATCTCTATTTGTTCTTACCATCCCAGTCATTTTCTAGCTCTCATTCTACCTCGTTGCTCATTTTTCTATAATTTAGTCTTTCACAGTTCCATCACTTATATTACTCGTTTTCTTGGCTATACATGTCATAACCTATTAATACACTGTTATCCCGCTCGCTTCCTTCTTATTTCCTTCTTTCAATTAACTCCTTCTTTTCTTGTGATCGTTTTCATTTCCGTTATCACATAATCCTTATTCTGAACTTTCCCTATAGAACTTTATAAGTCTTTCTTATTCATTCTATACCTTGCCTTTCCATTTCACATTTTCCTTTATATTTTAGTCATATAGATCACGTCATATCTTTTAGTCACTTCCTCACTAGGTTTTACTCATTTTCATAACAGTCTTTGTTGTATTCACATTATATCCTATTCGTAATTAATCCTATGGTTTAACACTTCTTAACCTTATTCACGGTTCTTACTATGATTTAATTACACTTTATGGAGTAGGCGTACTTAACCTTTTACCCTTTCTGATCAATCTTGGCCTTAATACCTCATAGGCTGTCTTATCAATACATTCATATTCGTCACAATTCTTCCTCCTCTGTACTCTTGTCTCAATCATACTATTACTCCTTTTAACTATAAACTCGTCGTAATTTATCTCTGCTGGTCAATTCAGTTGATACCTCAATATAATGCTTTATTAAGATTTGCCAGCCTTTTCTAAATCATCTTTTATTATCACAAGCCCTTCCAAATTGTCCTAGCATTTCCTTTTTACCATATTGATATTGTTATACCTCGTATTTTTGCACGTCAGATCATTCGTATGCTAATCGACATAAGTTCAAGACAAGATTATTTTGGGATATGAGACAAGGACTTTTTAATCCCAATTTTTAATATTGCACGGATTCCTTGTAAATTTCAATTAGTATAGAAATATTAGTGGAGATTAGGGATTAATTAACCATGATTAGGTTATTAAGTGGGGATTAGTAATTAATTAAGGATTAATTAGCCTAATTAAGATGAATTGAGTCATTAGTGGGTTGAATGGGCCCCACTATAACATGGCCAAATCTGATTAGCCCATGCGATAGTTGTCACGACCCGAATAGGGGCCGTGACGAGTACCCGGTACTTGTACCGAGCACCCCTTATCTTGTCTCATATCCTTATTACTAAGTGGGCCGTATGACCTATACCATTTTTTTTTTACTTAACATTAACATTAGTAGCATAGTTATGAACCTAGGCGAACAACCTTTACTAACACATTATACATCGACTAGGACTTCTAAAAGTACAAAACATTTAACTGTACACATCTGTCTACGAGCCTCTAGACATAATACACATATACACAAGAAGGGCCGAGCACTGTCACGCCCGAATATATATATACACAAAAGTAGTACCAATAAACAGTGGCTCCGAAACAACTGGAGCACTCTCTATGAACCGCTGCTGGAGCTTCTAAGAACCGGATCCGTCTACCTGCTTACCTGCGCGGCATGAAACGCAGCGTCCACAAGAAGGGACATCAGTACGAATAGTGTACCGAGCATGTAAGGCATGAAAAATAGTAAAGAGAGGAATATAAATTGCAACCCATAACATAATGAAATCATAGGACATATAGAGCGATAATAGAGCAACCTGTACATGTATGTGCCACCCAGGGCAGATGCCATGCATGCTAAGCTGTCTTTAAAAAAAAACATTTCGTGTTCATATATGAATATAAAACATAATGTATTGCCGAGGCGTCGGCAGCCGATCCATTTAGCCATGAATGTGTGTCAATATCCCGCGTCCGGGCATCCCGCGTCCGGGACGATATCAAGTCAAATACGGCTACATGTACCGTGTGTATATCCCAGCGTCTATAGCGCTCTGCCCTGCTCCCTTCTTCCCCGTGTACATATACATATATACATATATATCATAGCATGCAAGGGAGCCCAAAGAGAAGCTATAACGTTATCGGAGTGACGTAAGGTCGGTAGCCTCCGATTACATTATGAAATCGTCATGGCCGTCAGGTCTCACCTTGAAGGAACAAGAATTATAAGGCGAGACTATCAATAAAGGATAACATCATGAGAGAACATAGAACAGGATCATAAGGTATCATTTCATGTACTTTGGAATCTTTAATCGTGGAATCATCATTGTCATATTCATCATGTAAACATTTTCTTCCCTGACATCATCCATGTCATTGTAGAACATACTCATCGTCAATGACAAAAAAACTTACTTTGCCGTAGCCTTTGTTTTGGGAAAATGCGGGCGTTTGGAAAACATTTACGAACTACTGTGGAGCAGATCATACCTTAGGATCAATGGATTAGTTAAACAACTATTGTTTAGTAGTAGGAATAGTAACTAAAAGTTTCCCTTGATTACAGCACGGGAATAAGCTAAATGGAACAATAGGAGGGAATTTGGGAATAGTGGGCCCACCTCGGGTCAACCGGGGTGGCGTACCCAAATTGCATATAAAAAGTTTCATGGAGTCACTTATGAAGGTTTTATCAAAATCCGGTTTCATTTGGGAAGTTATAGAAGTAGGAGCCATTGTTTTAACAAGATATGAAAAAATTAAGTCAATTCTATTGAATGAAAAAGGGTTAATTTCAACCACGGGTTTCTAGGAATAGGATCATCCCCGAAGTTTGTATTCAACCCTATTATGTCTAAGACATGCCGAAGAAGGAAAGTGAGACCTTACATACCTCTTTCCGCTCCCTTGGCTATCCCGAATTCAACTCGCAAATCCGCCAAAATCTACAAATTGGTCAAGTTTACCAAACATGATTAGTGCCTTTAGAATTGAATTCTTAAAATGATACTTGGCTACCGAAATTTCGGCAGCACTTCCCCTGTAAACTACTCCATCCCACCAAGTTCAACTTGGCCAATTTCAATCAACAACAATCCGGGAATTCGACCCGGCCAAACTAACAACACAATATCAACGACCATACTAAAAATTTCCATATTTATTCCAAGTTACATTGTAACAACTCAATCAATAGACTACTTCCTTCAAAACCTTCAACTCCAATAAGAACATTAACAACATTATAATTCATATACCAACAACACCACACTAACAACATTATCTTCCATACATTCAAGAACATTATTTTCAATTTACATAATCTCTAAAGCAAGTCTCCAACTACCATGATTTCTCTAAGATCATTAAGCTTTTCATTAGCAATCTAGAATCCACAATCAACACAATTTCACTCCTTAACCATTAAATCCTTATTTTACATCATGGAACTTACCATAACAACAATTACAATACTAAGTAAAATTAATTCACCACACCTTTCCATAACCTACCCCATTCGGCCAACACACCCCATATACATATTTTCATGAATTTCCATATTTTCTACACTTTACAACAATAACCAACACACAACATAACACAACACAACGCACACACACGGCTTGACTATGCAAGTCACGGCCACACACATACATACTTCCATCACATAAATTTCACCCATTTTCATACACCACCACATACTTACGCATCCACAACACATAAGAAAAAGTTCAAACCTCACCTTTTTTTTTTTACTTTGAACCTTCACTTGGATTACTATTGAAGACTTGTCAAGCTTTGTATTTTCCTTGCTCCAAAGAACTCTTCACTATGTTAAGAACCCTTCAAGGAATTGTTTAGCTAGAAGAGGTAGATTTTTGATGAAAAATTCCCAAAGTTCTTGTTGCTCTTGTTATGGCCCAAATGGCCTTTGAAGTGTTTCTCCCTCTCTCTTATTCTTCAAGACTCTTGAAATTTCTAGAGAATTATGACAAATAAAGATGACTTAGTCTTCTTTTAAATTTGTTCATTAAAGCCCCATGTGGGCTTAAGTCCACTACTAGGTGGATGGCCAAACATGGCCCAATTAGCCAAGCCCATTTTGTTTTTTTTCTGTTTTGCACTTCATGAAAAATTATTTTTTTTCAAATTCCAAATTTACCCTTCGTCTTCCTCCGTATATCCACGAGTCATATTGCAAATTTCCCTTTATGCCCATGACCGTCCTCATTATTTCCACTTCTAAATTTTTCATAAGCAACTCATATGCCAAACAAAATAAAATATGGCCTTGCTTGTTGTCTTCCCGCAATTGTCTTGAATTATCCGATTGCACAAAATGCGGTATATAACATCCTCCCCCCCTTTAGAACATTCGTCCTCGAATGTTAAACGGCCTCATAGTGTGTTATAGTACTTCGGGGAGGTCTCCTTCGTAGCTATCGCACATGTCACTTAGCATGTCCATTTTAGGAGCTTAGATTGCCTTTATGTCGCAGGCCAATTGAGCTAGCTCCGAACGCTGGCTCTGCGTCAACAAGTCCCTTTTGTTGGTTCTTGAATCGTCATAGTCCATTTTAAGTCCAACATGTTCTCCCCTCCTTTATTAAGAGGGCCTACACACGCCTATGCCCTTTAAGCAATTGTTGTCTTCCGCGATCTTTTACAGTTGTAATTCCCTCTGCATAGGGTTTGTCACGTTTATCCCCTTGTTAGATATGTTCCCGTATATCACCGCATTAGGCCGTTCTAGCCTTGTGGGTGCGGCATCGGTCTTACCCGGTGACATCCATACTCATACCCTTCATTTCGTCCTTTGAATTTCATTCAGCTAGCACATTCTATGCATCACGACACTGCTTGTTAGGGTTCTACAGTCACAGATAAGATGTCATGTTCGTATATACCTTTCCACTATTTTTTTTTTCTTTACAATCACTTCCAAACACTATTCAACTTTCTTTAATCCTGAAGCTCTGTCATGCTTTCTCTTCTTCTGCTAGTCTAGTCCGTCTCAGTTTACATGACTTCTGTAGGGTTTCTAATCACTCCACACACTCTCATTTACATTGGGCTACCTAATTTCACATTCGTCTCTTGTTTCCACATTTATGAAATTTTCAGCATTTTGTTTCCTAGGGGGTCACCCATCTTGATATTGCTCTCACCCTAGCACGCTTAACCCTGAAACTTTGGTGCATTTTAGTGCGTGAATGCTGGTATAATTATATCGACTGCCCCGCACTACCTATATCACCTAATATGGGACAAGTTGGGGTCTTAGCAGTTTTCAAAACGTCCGCGTAACACATCTTTTCTTTTAATTACAATTCTAACCTCCGCAGTCTCCAGTATTCGTCCTTTTTCCTATGTGTATGGCTAATTTTTGTCCTAAATCTCCACATTCCCAGTAGTGGAGAAAACACCTTCGTCGCAACAGGCATAGACATCCCAGCTCGCTTGATTTAGCTCGGGTTTCCCCTCCCTAATATGTTCAGCGATTTAGGGTGCGATATCTGACACGTAGAACCTGGATCAATCGATACTTGTACATTGTAGAAAAATACTGATAATATACCTGGAACGTCATCAAGGGATGGCTCAGGATCCTGTCGACCAGCTAGTGCATAGGTATGATGCGGGGGTCCACTCGAACTGTGTGTCCCTTCTCGGTCTCTTTCGCTGCCTACTGGTATCTGGGATCTTTGCATTGGAGGGTGCGCCAATGATTGTGAGTCGCGTGTTACCTCCGTGGGCTGAACCCTCCCTCTGTCAAGGCGAAATGGGCAGTCGCGCATATAATGACCTGATTTAGCACAAGTATAACAAATACCCAAACCCGCGCGACACGGCCCTACATGGAATCTACGGCACTGAGGGCAGCGTGACACGGGTGGTCTCCGCTGATTAAGCTCACCGCCACACTGGGAACCCAAAACTCCATAGCCCTGACCTGATCCGGTGGGCTGAGTTTGGTCTCTGTCGTACCTCCGTGGGCAATCACGCATCAAATTGTCAGCCCGACCACAGACAAAACAGGCACCTGTATCTAAGTAACACTGCCCAGAGTCTAGCCTGCCACATCGCGCGCACCGCGGTGGGGTAGCCCCGTGCTACTAACGTTGGCTCTATGCCGGGGCCCCGAAACTCGAGCACTCTGATCTGGTCCTGAATACCCCGACTGCTGCGGTGCCTGCCTCCTTCTATACTCACTTCTCGTTCCGGAAGGTCTAGCCATTTTTCTGCGATCCTTATTACCAGAATCTATGCCTTGTTGTTGGGCTTGAGTAGCTACTAGCTGAGTTAGCAGAAAGATGGCCCGTCTCATCTCCTGAAGTGAAGCATCAGGTAGGGGAGTGGGGAGTGCTGAAACTGGAATGGAAATCCCTTCTTGCACCCCTAGTGTCTGCGGAGTGCGATCAGCACGAGAGGGGGCCTTACTATGAGATTCGCCTTCTTCAATATTTACCGGTGACTCCCATTCAGTCCGCCTTTCCGCTACCGTCTTTCCCTTCTCGGCGGCTGTCTCTTTCATCTTCGCAGGTATCGCTGAAAATATAACACCAGATTAGGAAGAAGGAAAACCCTTACTATAGCTCTATCGCACGATCTAGAATGCAAAGAAGGTCATATTTCCTAAATTCCCCGCAGCCTCCTGCCTATAAGTGTGGCGCGCTACACACCCATAAAAAGGACTCTACTAGACACGGCTCGTAGACAAACCCCTAGGACCGAACTGCTCTGATACCACTTCTGTCACGACCCGACTAGGGGCCGTGACGAGTACTCGGTACTTGTACCGAGCACCCCTTATCTTGTCTCATATCCTTATTACTAAGTGGGCCGTATGACCTATACCATTTTTTATTTTTTTTTACTTAACATTAACATTAGTAGCATAGTAAGAACCTAGGCGAACAACCTTTACTAACACATTATAGATCGACTAGGACTTCTAAAAGTACAAAACATTTAACTGTACACATCTGTCTACGAGCCTCTAGACATAATACACATATGCACAAGAAGGGCCGAGCACTGTCACGCCCGAATATATATATACACAAAAGTAGTACCAATAAACAGTGGCTCCGGAACAACTGGAGCACTCTCTATGAACCGCTGGTGGAGCTTCTAAGAACCGGATCCGTCTACCTGCTTACCTGTGCGACATGAAACGCAGCGTCCACAAGAAGGGACGTCAGTACGAATAGTGTACCGAGCATGTAAGGCATGAAAAATAGTAAAGAGAGGAATATAAAGTGCAACCCATAACATAATGAAATCATAGGACATATAGAGCGATAATAGAGCAACCTGTACATGTATGTGCCACCCAGGGCAGATGCCATGCATGCTAAGCTGTCTTTAAAAAAAACATTTCGTGTTCATATATGAATATAAAACATAATGTATTGCCGAGGCGTCGGCAGCCGATCTATTTAGCCATGAATGTGTGTAAATATCCCGCGTCCGGGCATCCCGCGTCCGGGACGATATCAAGTCAAATACGGCTACATGTACCGTGTGTATATCCCAGCGTCTATAGCGCTCTACCCTGCTCCCTTCTTCCCCGTGTACATATACATATATACATATATATCATAGCATGCAAGGGAGCCTAAAGAGAAGCTATAACGTTATCGGAGTGACGTAAGGTTGGTAGCCTCCGATTACATTATGAAATCGTCATGGTCGTCAGGTCTCACCTTGAAGGAACAATAATTATAAGGCGACACTATCAATAAAGGATAACATCATGAGAGAACATAGAACAGGATCATAAGGTATCGTTTCATGTACTTTGGAATCTTTAATCGTGGAATCATCATTGTCATATTCATCATGTAAACATTTCTTCCCTCACATCATCCATGTCATTGTAGAACATACTCATCGTCAATGACAAAAAAACTTACTTTGCCGTAGCCTTTGTTTTGGGAAAATGCGGGCGTTTGGAAAACATTTACGAACTATTGGGGAGAAGATCATACCTTAGGATCAATGGATTAGTTAAACAACTATTGTTTAGTAGTCGGAATAGTAACTAAAAGTTTCCCTTGATTATAGCACGGGAATAAGCTAAATGGAACAATAGGAGGGAATTTGGGAATAGTGGGCCCACCTCGGGTCAACCGGGGTGGCGTACCCAAATTGCATATAATAAGCTTCATGGAGTCACTTATGAAGGTTTTATCAAAATCCGGTTTCATTTGGCAAGTTATAGAAGTAGGAGCCATTGTTTCAACAAGATATGAAAAATTTAAGTCAATTCTATTGAATGAAAAAGGGTTAATTTCAATCTCGGGTTTCTAGGAATAGGATCATCCCCGAAGTTTGTATTCAACCCTATTATGTCTAAGACATGCCGAAGAAGGAAAGTGAGACCTTACATACCTCTTTCCGCTCCTTTGGCTATCCCGAATTCAACTCGCAAATCCGCCAAAATCTACAAATTGGTCAAGTTTACCAAACATGATTAGTGCCTTTAGAATTGAATTCTTAAAATGATACTTGGCCATCGAAATTTCGGCAGCACTTCCCCTGTAAACTACTCCATCCCACCAAGTTCAACTTGGCCAATTTCAATCAACAACAATCCGGGAATTCGACCCGGCCAAACTAACAACACAATATCAACGACCATACTAAAAATTTCAATATCCATTCCAAGTTACATTGTAACAACTCAATCAATATACTACTTCCTTCAAAACCTTCCAACTCCAATAAGAACATTAACAACATTATAATTCATATACCAACAACACCACACTAACAACATTATCTTCCATACATTCAAGAACATTATTTTCAATTTACATAATCTCTAAAGCAAGTCTCCAACTACCATGATTTCTCTAAGATCATTAAACTTTTCGTTAGCAATCTAGAATCCACAATCAACACAATTTCACTCCTTAACCATTAAATCCTTATTTTACATCATGGAACTTACCATAACAACCATTACAATACTAAGTAAAATTAATTCACCACACCTTTCCATAACCTACACCATTCGGCCAACACACCCCATATACATATTTTCATGAATTTCCATATTTTCTACACTTTACAACAATAACCAACACACAACATAACATAACACAACGCACACACACGGCTTGACTATGCAAGTCACGGCCACACACATACATACTTCCATCACATAAATTTCACCCATTTTCATACACCACCACATACTTACGCATCCACAACACATAAGAAAAAGTTCTAACCTCACCTTTTTTTTTTTTTACTTTGAACCTTCACTTGGATTACTATTGAAGACTTGTCAAGCTTTGTATTTTCCTTGCTCCAAAGAACTCTTCACTATGTTAAGAACCCTTCAAGGAATTGTTTAGCTAGAAGAGGTAGATTTTTGATGAAAAATTCCCAAAGTTCTTGTTGCTCTTGTTATGGCCCAAATGGCCTTTGAAGTGTTTCTCCCTCTCTCTTATTCTTCAAGACTCTTGAAATTTCTAGAGAATTATGACAAATAAAGATGACTTAGTCTTCTTTTAAATTTGTTCATTAAAGCCCCATGTGGGCTTAAGTCCACTACTAGGTGGATGGCCAAACATGGCCCAATTAGCCAAGCCCATTTTGTTTTTTTTCTGTTTTGCACTTCATGAAAAATTATTTTTTTTCAAATTCCAAATTTACCCTTCGTCTTCCTCCGTATATCCACGAGT
This sequence comes from Lycium barbarum, assembly GCF_019175385.1. NCBI lineage: Eukaryota > Viridiplantae > Streptophyta > Magnoliopsida > Solanales > Solanaceae > Lycium > Lycium barbarum. The sequence goes on along the minus strand of NC_083338.1, from coordinate 63,666,366 downwards.
CATATTGCAAATTTCCCTTTATGCCCATGACCGTCCTCATTATTTCCACTTCTAAATTTTTCATAAGCAACTCATATGCCAAACAAAATAAAATATGGCCTTGCTTGTTGTCTTCCCGCAATTGTCTTGAATTATCCGATTGCACAAAATGTGGGATATAACAATAGTGGGGCACGTGTAAAGCATAGGGGCTGCATATATAAGTCATAAAAATGACTCATTGATCATATTTTCCAACTTCAAATTGAATTAGAGAGAGAAGTAATGATTGAGTGAGAGGGAGAAGCTCTCGGCCATGGCTGTCTTGGCTGAGCTTAAGATCTTAATGGAAAAGAGATTGAATTTCTAAGAGTTCTAAGTATTCAATGTGATTGCAACGTGAATTGGATCATTGGGGGTAGCAAGAGCGTTTGTTAATTGAATCCACAAATTTCAGCAACGTTAAGGAGCCAAGCTTGTTAAGGTAAGATTTAATTCTCTCCTCATGTTTTAGAGGTGATTTGGACTTTGTACAATTTGGTAGATTGAAATTGGATGTAGGAAATTGTGTGTGTTGTTGCTAAGTTGCTGTTTGGGCCGTGTGGGGGGCTGTTTTAATCTAATAATGATAAGTTAATTTTAATTAGTATTGTTGTTGTGTTGTCATGGATTAAATGAAGAGAGTAAAGGAATTTGATGGTTAAAGTTGAAGTATATTTTAGTGAGCTGTTTTAAGAACTTGTTGTAATTAGAGGCTGTTTTGGGTGTGTTGTTGTTGTTCTTGTTGAATTGGAGGATTAGCTGTGGTTAAGATTATGCATTGTGTTGTTGTAATCGTTGGGCTGTTATAAGATGGTTTCGATGAAGTGTAAGGGCTATAGATTATTAAGAATAACTTGAATATGTCGTAGTCGTTATGTTGACGATTATCGAATGTTGGAATGGTGTGGGCTGTATGGAATGTCCTTGGGTCTTGTTGTAACTAGTTTTTGATGCGATAACTTAGATTTGCCTTGGTTGATGCTATGTTGGTTATTGTATAGTTGGCTTAAATATGAGTAAATTGAGCGATATAGGGGAAGTGCTGCCCAATCGCCTAGAAATAAGCTACTAACGTTGAAGTACGTTTTATGCCTTTCCATAGCTTAACCATAGTCTTAACGTCTTAATATACGTTGAGACACTTCGGGCAGCGTATACTTATTGTACCACAGATAAGCGTTAAAGCTATGTAAAACTAACCCTTCCTTCTTTTTGGCATGATCTTTATGAAACAAATAGACGACGTATGTATGATTTCAAAAAGCTCCTCTTCTTAGAGACACTTGGATGGCTAATGTACTTGATTCCCAGGATTTGTTTTATTATGTCTTGATATGTGTCTATCATTCCTGAAGTCTATTTTGATATAATCCATAGTGACATTCGAAGGATACTTGATATGACTATTGTCTTGATTATCAAATGATGGTACATTTTGATTATTCTATTGAGTCTCAGATATGACTTAGTTTGCATATGGTTACTCACTACTCTACTCGTGCATGCCTCAATATGTCTTTCACCGAGTCCCGGCCCGGGGTACGTTCTCGAGCACAGTTTCACTGCATTGTTCACCGAGTCCCTCACTAGAGGGCCGAGATACGGTATATATATATATATATGATATGATGATGTGATTATGGCGCCAAGGATGGTATACGATGACTTTATTCACCGAGTCCCATATTGGGCCGGATATGATATATGATATTGATATGCATGATTTACATTTCATAAGGCAAGTGTATTGTATTATGATTGTCATACTTGTCTCCTGTAATCTCTATTTCAGTCATGATCCTTTTTATTATATTCATGCTTTATATACTCAGTACATATCTCATACTGACCCCCTTTCTTCGGGGGGCTGCGTTTCATGCGCGCAGGTACAAATACTTGATTTGGTGATCCTCCAGCTTAGGACTTCTACTCAGCTGTCTTGTAGAGATCCATTGTTCCGGAGCCTAGAATTTTGGTACAGATCGTTTGATATATATATATATATATATATATATATATATATATATATATATATATATATATATATATATATATATATATATATATATATATATATATATTTGTCCAGGGGTACGACGGGGCCCTGTCCCGTCACATTTCACTATTGATACTCTTAGAGGTCTGTAGACATGTGTGTGGGTTATGTATAAGTTTTGTTCAGTTGTGTCTATACGATGTGCTATGGTATTGATATGTAGTGGCAGCCTTGTCGGCATGCGTATGGTATTTATATGTAGTGGTAGCCTTGTCGGCTTGCGTATGATATTGATATGTAGTGGCAGCCTTGTCGGCTAGCGTATGTTATTGATATGTAGTGGCAGCCTTGTCGGCTTGCGTATCATATTTTGCTTTGAATAGTGTGACTGCTCAGGAGACAGGTTATATATATATATATATATATATATATATATATATATATATATATATATATATATATATATATATATGATGACGTTATGAACCTTGGGAGTTCTTTTGCAAGTTTCCATATTGTTCTTGGATTCAGTTTGATTATATCTAACAGGTACGTACAGGAGTGTCCAGCTCGGGCAATAGTCATGGCCTACGGGGCTGGGTCGTGACAAAAGTGGTATCAGAGCAGTTCATCCTCGGAGTGTCTACAGACCGTGTCTAGTAGAGTCTTGTTTATCGGTGTGTTGTGCACCACATCTATAAACAGGAAGTTACAGGACATTTAGGATGTTATCTTTCCTTCCTACTTTAGATCGTGCGATAGTGCTACATTATCAGGATAATTCCCCCCTAACAGATTGTTATGTTTACAACTATGCCTCCAAAGAAAGCGACAACTGCCCAGAAGGGCAAATCGATAGCGGGAGATACTAGTCAGACTCGGAGAATTACTAGGGCCCGTGCCTAGTCCATTCTCGAGATTGTGCTCCCGTCAGCGAGCTCTGCTACACCGCCACCTCCAGAGGAACTCAGAGCAGCAGCAACTTCAGATCAGGGGGAGGCTCCACCGCGAGCCCCTGAGGCCCCAGTACCTGAGCCTCCAGCTCCTCAGCCCGGGGCGGAGGATTGGGCCATGAGAGATGCAGTTCAGTTGCTGACCAGATTAGTGGCAGGGCAGGCTCGGAGGCATGGACTAGGAGTTGACCATGCGGATAGACATGATAGTTTAAGGGTTTGTGATTTCTTAAGTTGTAATCCTCTAGAGTTTTTTGGGTCAAAGCCTGAGGATGATCCGCAGGAGTTTATTCGGCAGATGCAGCGTATATTGAGGATAATCAAGGCTTCTGAGACTGAGTCTGTTGAGTTGGATTCATATCGATTGCGGGATGTAGCTGTCAATTGGTATAAGTCGTGGGAGTTATCTAGGGGCGAGGGTGCTCCTCCAGCAATGTGGGATGAGTTTGTCGAGGCCTTTCTTGGCCACTTCCTGCCTCCAGAGATGAGGCGAGCCAGAGTGGATAGATTCTTACATCTCAGGCAGAATGGCATGAGCGTTCGAGATTATAGTCTTGAGTTTGATTCGTTGGCCAGATATGCGCCTACTATTGTAGCTGATATGGCTGATAGAGTGCATCGTAATGTGATGGGACTGGATCGCTATTTGATTGATGGTTGTATGGCGGTGGCTCTTCAGCCAGGTATGGATATTTCTTGAGTAAAGGCATATGCATAGGGGGTAGAGGATCGACACAGAGAGCGTCAGCCAGATAGAGATTACGATAGAGCCTAGCATAAGAGGGCTAGATCGGCTGGTTATCCTGGTGATTTTCGAGGCAGGCAGCCTCAGCTGTATACTAGATATTATTCCCAGCAAGCACAGAGTGCACCCCCACAGTTCTCAGGTAGGAGATTTGATAGCATAGGGTATTCAGGAGTCGGTCAGAGCTCTAGAGCTTCGGGTTCGCAGATGAACAGAGGTTTGAGTCAGTCGAAGCTACCTTTACCTCGGTGTTCCCGGTGTGGTAAGCTCCACTCCGGGGAATGTCTTCGTGCTATAGGTGCTTGTTTTTCTTGCGGCCGTCAAGGCCATATTATGAGAGAGTGCTCGTATGGAGGTAGTCCAGGTGGTGTGGCTCAGCCTACTGGGTCGGTTGCTGGTTCATCTTCTTTCGTGGCTATGCGCCCAATGGGGCAGGGTATTCAGACACCAGCAGGCCGTGGTAGAGGTCGTGGCGGAGCTTCCAGTTCTAGTGGTCCTTCGAACCGCATATATGCTTTGGCTAGTAGATAGGATTAGGATGCGTCACCGAATGTGGTTACAGGTATATTATCGATTATCTCTCGGGACATATATGCATTGATTGATCCAGACTCCACCTTATCATATATATCTCCCTTTGTTGCTGGTAGAATCGGAATAGAACCTGAGTTGATAGAACAATTTGAGGTAGCTACACCGGTAGGAGATTCTGTTATAGCAAAGCAAGTATATAGAATTTGTTCGGTGATTATATATAGTGGTCATACCATGGAAGATCAGATAGAGTTAGATATGACAGAGTTTGATGTTATTATAGGTATGGACTGGTTAGCTTCTTGTTATGCTAACGTTGATTGTAGAGGAAAGATAGTCCGAATTCAGTTTCTAGGGGAGCCGGTTATAGAGTGGATGGGGAATACAGCATCGCCGAGGGGTAAGTTTATTTCATACCTCGAGACAAGGAAGATGGTTAGAAAGGGGTATATTTATCATCTGGTTCGTGTGCTTGACTTGAAAGTAGAGGTACCGACTCTTCAGTCAGTTCCGATAGTTAATGAATTTCAAGATGTATTTCCAGACGAGCTTCCAGGTCTTCCTCCTGAGCGGGAGATAGAGTTTACTATAGATGTATTGCCAGATACTCAACCCATATCTATTCCTCTTTATAGAATGGTACCGGCAGAGCTGAAGGAGTTAAAAGAGCAATTGAGGGACTTATTGAAAAAGGGCTTCATCTGGCCTAACACATCACCTTGGGGAGCACCGGTATTATTTGTGAGAAAGAATGACGGATCGCTGCGGATGTGTATTGATTATAGGCAGCTGAATAAAGTAACAATAAAGAATAGATATCCCCTCCCCAGGATTGATGATTTATTTGACCAGTTGTAGGGTGCTAAATGCTTTTCGAAGATAGACTTGCGGTCAGGCTATCATCAGGAGCGGGAGAAGGAGGCAGATATTCCGAAGACTGCATTCAGAACCCGATACGAGCATTATGAGTTTAGAGTGATGTCTTTTGGGCTGACCAATGCTCCAGCGGTATTTATAGATTTAATGAACCGAGCGTTCAAACCATTCCTAGATATGTTCGTGATTTTATTTATCGATGATATTCTGGTCTATTCACGTTCAGAAGAGGAGCATGCAGATCATTTGAGGACGGTACTTGGGGTGCTCCAACACCAGAAGTTGTATGCTATGTTTTCTAAATGTGAATTCTGGTTGACTTCAGTGGCATTCTTAGGGCATATTATTGGAGTTGATGGTATTCAGATGGATGCACAGAAGATCGAGGTTGTAAAGACTTGGCCTAGACCTACGACACCTGCGGAGGTACGTAGTTTTCTGGGGCTGGCAGGATATTACAGGAGATTTGTGGAAAAGTTTGCCTCAATTTCAGCGCCTTTAACAAGGCTAACTCAGAAGGCAGCTAATTTCTAGTGGACCGACGCGTGTGAGTTGAGCTTCCAGTTGTTGAAAGACAAACTGACTGCTGCTCCAGTCTTACCTCTTCCAGAGGGACCAGATGGCTATGTTATTTATTGTGATGCTTCAGGTGTGGGGCTAGGTTGTGTATTGATGCAGCATGGCAGGGTTATAGCCTATGCTTCCCGACAGCTCAGAAAACACGAAAGGAATTATCCTATTCACGATCTGGAGTTAGCAGCGGTAATTCATGCTTTGAAGATATGGAGGCATTACTTATATGGGGTTCATGTTGATGTTTATACGGATCACAAGAGTCTCCAATATAATTTTAAGCAGAAAGAGCTAAATTTGCGACAGAGGCGGTGGTTAGAGTTACTAAAAGATTATGATGTTGATATTCTATACCATCCGGGGAAAGCAAATGTTGTAGCAGATGCTCTTAGCCGTAAATCTATGGGTAGCTTGACAGATGTGCAACCAGAAAGGAAGGAGATGGTAAGTGAGATTTACCGACTAGCTAACCTAGGAGTCCGTTTGGCTGATTCGGGAGATGGTGGGGTTTCTATTCGAGAAGTTGTTGAATCCTCTTTCATAGAAGATGTAAAGAGGCACCAGTACGAGGACCCTGTCCTAGCACGGTATAGAGATACAGCTCTGCAAAAGGAGGAGACCCAGTTTAAAGTTACACATGATGGCGTGTTACGATATGAAGGCAGACTATGTGTACCTGAGGTTGCAGGGTTACGGCAACAGGTTATGGGAGAGGCACACTATGCCCGTTATTATGTTCATCCAGGGTCGATGGAGATGTATCATGACTTCAGATGTTTATATTGGTGGGATGGCATGAAGAAGGACATAGCGGAGTTTGTTGCTCAGTGCCCGAATTGTCAACAGGTTAAGGTCGAGCATCAGAAGCCTGGTGGGTTAATACAGCAGATAGAGATCCCAACCTGGAAATGGGAAGTAATTAATATGGACTTCATTACAGGTTTACCTCGCACTCCACGGAATTATGACTCTATATGGTTATTATGGATAGGTTGACAAAATCAGCCTATTTTCTTCCAGTCAGGACTACTTATTCAGCTGAGGACTATGCAAAGTTATATATCAGAGAGATAGTGAGACTCCATGGGGTTCCCATATCTCTTATCTCAGACAGATGAGCTCAGTTTACAGCTAACTTCTGGAGATCGTTCCAGGAGGGATTGGGGACACAGGTGAGTCTTGGTACACCATTTCACCCTCAGACTCAGTAAATATCTCGTACTGACCCCCTTTCTTTGGGGGGCTGCGTTTCATGCCCGAAGGTATGGATACTCGATTTCGTGATCCTCCAGCTTAGGACTTCTACTCAGCTGTCTTGGAGAGCTCCATTGTTCTGGAGCCTATTCTTTTGGTACAGATCTTTTGATATATATATATATATATATATATATATATATATATATATATATATATATATATATGTTTGTCCAGGGGTACGACGGGGCCCTGTCCCGTCACATTTCACTATTGATACTCTTAGAGGTCTGTAGACATGTGTGTGGGTTGTGTATAAGTTTTGTTCAGCTGTGTCTATACGATATGCTATGGTATTGATATGTAGTGGCAGCCTTGTCGGCTTGCGTATGGTATGATATGTAGTGGTAGCCCTGTCGGCTTGTGTATGGTATTGACATGTAGTGGCAGCCTTGTCGGCTTGCGTATCATATTATGCTTTGAATAGTGTGACTCCTCAGTAGACAGGTTATCAGGATATATATATGATGACGTTATGAACCTCTGGAGTTCTTTTGCAAGTTTCCATATTGTTCTTGGATTCAGTTTGATTATATCTAACAGGTACGTACATGAGTGTCCAGCTTGGGCACTAGTCATGGCCCACGGGGCTGGGTCGTGACAAAAGTGGTATCAGAGCAGTTCATCCTCGGAGTGTCTACAGACCGTGTCTATTAGAGTCTTTTTTATCGGTGTGTTGTGCACCACATCTATAAACAAGAAGTTACAGGACATTTAGGATGTTATCTTTCCTTTCTACTCTAGATCGTGCGATAGAGCTATATTATCAGGATAATTCCCCCCTAACAGATTATTATGTTTACAGCTATGCCTCCAAAGAAAGCGACAACTGCCCAGAAGGGCAAATCGATAGCGAGAGATACTAGTCAAACTTGGAGAATTACTAGGGCCCGTGCCCAGTCCATGCTTGAGATTGTGCTCCCGTCAGCGAGCTCTGCTACACCGCCACCTCCAGAGGAACTCAGAGCAGCAGCAACTTCAGATCTAGGGGCGGCTCTACCGCGAGCCCCTGAGGCCCCAGTACCTGAGCCTCCAGCTCCTCAGCCCGGGACGGAGGATAAGGCCATGAGAGATGCAGTTTAGTTACTGACCAGATTAGTGGCAAGGCAAGCTCGCAAGCATAGACTAGGAGTTGACCATGAGGATAGACATGATAGTTTGAGAGCTCGTGACTTCTTAAGTTGTAATCCTCCAGAGTTTTTCGGGTCAAAGCCCGAGGATGATCCGCAGGAGTTTATTCCATAGATGCAGCGTACATTGAGGATAATCAAGGCTTCTGAGACTGAGTCTGTTGAGTTGGCTTCATATCGGTTGCGAGATGTAGCTGTCAATTGGTATGAGTCGTGGGAGTTATCTAGGGGCGAGGGTGCTCCTCCAGCAGTGTGGGATGAGTTTGTGGAGGCCTTTCTTGGCCACTTCCTGCCTCCATAGATGAGGCGAGCCAGAGTAGATAGATTCTTACATCTGAGGCAGAATGGCAGGAGCATTCGAGATTATAGTCTTGAGTTTGATTCGTTGGCCAGATATGCGCCTACTATTGTAGCTGATTTGGCTGATAGAGTGCATCTTTATGTGATGGGACTGGATCGCTATTTGATTGATGGTTGTATGGCAGTGGCTCTTCAGCCAGGTATGGATATTGCTCGAGTACAGGCATATGCACAGGGGGTAGAGGATCGACACTGTTACACCTCAGAAATTGGTACGCAAGTGAATGAACGAGTGTATGATGTTCCATGAGTAAGAAATGATGTTTGATGACCTTAGGCGAGATTTCAAAGGTATCCGATGTAAGACGAGAAAGTTGGCTAAGATAAGGCAAGGTATGAGACGAGCAATGTATGTAAAAGGATGTGGATGATTAGAATGAAAAGTCTAAGAAATGAGAAAAGTTGCAGATTTGCAATCTGGCCAGTTGGTCGTAAAGTGTAATACAGACCGTAAAATGGTATACGGTCCGTAAACTGGCATGTCGTAAATTGGCATTCAAAACTTCAACTTTCTGTCAGTTGATGAAATGGTTAAATACGACCTGGAATACGGACCGTAAAGTGATTACGACCCGTAAACCATGGTCGTGAATCACCATGTCGCAGCCTGAGTTTCTGGTTCTGAAATGGTTAAATACGACCACGAAGGACGGTCCGTAAACTGGAATACGGACCATAAACCATGTTTACGACCACTGTGCACTTCGAATAAGATTTTCAAGTCATTAAATAAGGGGACCAAGTCTTATTTTATTTCACTTCTCAACATCTCTTTATATTTATTTCACAAGAGTTCAAAGATATGTTGTTATATCCCGTACTTTCGCGTATTCGGGAAAAATTTGAGATAATTTTGATTTATAAGGAATAAGGCCATATGTTGAATTGAATTAATATATGTGTGGGTTGTTTATGAAAATATGGATGTGGAAACACGGAGGGAGGCCAAGGGCAAAAATTGAAATTTCGGGAATTAATTTCGGGAATTACAAAACGAGAATTATCATTAATTGGGCTCAAAATAAAGGATGAAAATTTTGGCCCAACAAGAGAGGGGTGGCCGGCCAACTAGGGCCCAACCCACCACTTTAATTAATTTTCCATGTGCAAATTATATAAGGATCATTATCATATAGAAACTTCAAGAAGTTAACTAGGAGAAAAACAAGACAAACAAGAGCAAGAGAATTGAGGGCATTTGGCCCTCTTGCCCCATTTTCGCCTCCCAAAAATTATGATCCAAAAATTATTCTCTTGTGGTTTTACCACTAATTTAAGGGTCCTCTACATCATGGTGCAATTATTTTGGAAGAAGAAGCACTTATTCCTTCAAGTTGACCTCATATTCAAGTGAGGAAGATTAGGGAAAAAGGTAAGAACTCATTCATTTTTATGATGTTATGAAGGTTTGTTTGTGTTGTAGTATGTAGAAATGAGTTGAAAGTATGGAAAAATGGAAGATTTCAAAGTGGGTATGGAATATGGTTTATGGCCGTGTGTGTGCATACAATGTGTGTTTATGGTGAATTGAAGGTATGTTGTATTCTAGTTGTGGTTGTGGTGAAATGCACATTGGAAATGAAAGTTGAATGAATTTAATAGAAGTTGGAAATATAGGGATGTAGCTGTGTGGTACCTTAGTGGAATGGGAATGATTTAATTTGATTAACATGTTAGTTGTGTTATTGTGATTCTTGCAATGTAAATGAAAGTAAAATGATATGAGTTTGCATTGAAATGGAATGTAGGAGCTTATGTCGTTTCGGTACGATTTTATGACATTATGAAAAATGAAGTTGTTGGGTTGCAAATTATGATGATCATTGATAGATTTGGAAGATGGAAACATGTTATGAATATGTATGCCAAAGGTTAGAAGCTTTGGATGAATTATGACTTTATCGGGAAGTTTGTATATTATGTATATCTTGTGAATACCTTGTGGACATGATATGAAATGCTTCCAAATTGTGTTGTAATGATCTTGATTACTAATGAATATGAGAATGTTGATATTGATTGGAAATGCGAAGTTGGGATGAAGGTTGCCATATTATGTTGGAAGGATACTAGTTGTGTTATATTGTGTCATATAGTGATTGTTGTTGTTGTTGTTGATATTGTTGTTGGGCTGTTGTTGATTGATTTGGCCGAGTTGAATTCTCGGGGGTGCTATATGTATAGGGGAGGTGCTGCCGAAATTTCGGTAGACAAATATGAGTTAAGTTGAATTCGTAGAACCTATAACTCACAATTGGTAAATGTGACCATTTGCAGATTTTTGACGAAACGGGAATTGAGATTGGAAAGGCGTAAGGAGCTTGAAAGGTATTTAAAGCTATCCCGATTCTTCTTTTGGCATGTCCTAGAAGTACTAGGATCGGATTCACGCCTCGGAGAATATTCTGCTCATCGGAATCCGCGTCGGAAATTGTTACATTTTCGTTCAATAGAATTGAACCCTTTTTGTATGCTTTCTTGAAAATTATGCAAACTTGCCCTAAACTATTTGGAAAGCTATAGAATGTCCGTAGAACCTTCGTAGGTGACCCCATAAGCTTAAAATGCGTGATTGGAGCCCACCGCCTTGCTTGTTCCGAGGTGGGCCCACTATTTCCGATTTTACCCTTATGATGAGTTGCAACTTGATTTCAAGTGATTTTTAAGAAAACGTCCTAACTACTTTTCCAACTACTAATGATACTTATTCTGAATACTATATTGAGTCTCTGTAGAAGTACGGTATTTCGTATTACAATTAGTTTCCTACTATTCCCGCTTTGCTCTTTTATTATACTATTGCCTTATTTTCTAACAATATAAAATGAAGTGTTTTGACTATCCTTCTAACTACTGAAGGAAAATTATTTTAATGATTCCCTCGAGTCTGGTAAACCATTTTGGAATATGAAAAGGATTTCAGGAGTACTACTTTTCTGTGATTCATCATGACATATGACATACGTTTACTATGATTCCGTCCGACTTCATTGATTTGATTTGTCATTCGATATGCCTCATCGAGTCTCTGGAAATCTATGATATTTTTATTGCATTTAGTCTCTCACTACTCCATTCGTGGATGCCTCAATGTTTCCCACACTGAGCCCGGGCCAGGATATGTTGTCAAGCGTATTCCATTGCATTGATCGCCGTGCCTCGATGTGAGGGGGCAGGTATATATGTACATGGGTTTTGGAGTATGTTGTGCCATGTACACACATTCTGATATGATATGATCTGATATGGCCATCTGATATGATATGATATGTTATGTTACGGGGTTACCCCCTACTCTGTTCCTTATGTATGGTGGCACCAGCGTCGGGGGGTGGCCACGTTCTGTTTTGCCGAGCCCCTTGGCAGGGGCCGGATATGATATGATATATGTTTCTGAACACACTCCTCATGTTTTGAAAATATGCATCTGATACTTCAGAGGTCACCCTCACTTCTATGTAAGTCCTGTTTCGGTTATGATCTTGTTCCGTATTGGGGCCAGGTACGACATATGTTTTCAACAAATACTATTTATGCTTTATGATCAATGTTTTTCTAATCTGGATATTCGGCCCATTTTCTGTACCTTCTGTTCTGATTATGACTTTGTTTACTCCGTTCTGTGCTTTACATACTCAGTACATATTTCGTACTGACCCCCTTTCTTCGGGGGCTGCGTTTTTATGCCGCGCAGGTACAGAAGACAGATTTGCTGACCGCCTACCTAGGACATCTATTCTGCTATGATGGGAGTGCTCTTTTGTCTAGAGCCTATATGTTGGTATAGTCCGTCGCTATTATATATATGTATGCTATTCAGGGGTATGACGGGGCCCTGTCCCGTCTTATGATTTTGTTATGATCTGTAGAGGTCTGTAGACATACTTGTGTGGGTTCTGTATATGTTTGGGTATGATATGATCTGTGACAGCCTCATCGGCTTCCATGTACGGTGTCGGTTCATCTATGGTTATTACCAACGTTAAGCGGCTTCAATATTTAAAAATATTCTGTCGTTTGCTCATTTAGGGTTATTGGGTACGTTTGAGTGTCCAGCACGGACACTAGTCGCGGCCTACGGAGTTGGGTCGTGACAAAAGTATTCCTATTGTCACTGACAGAGATACTCAGTTTATGACTAATTTCTGGAGATTTGTTTCAGGAAGGTTAGGGGCTCAGGTAAGTCCAAGCACAGTATTCCATCCTGAGAGTAACGGACAGGCCGAGCACACTATACAGACGCTAGAAGATATGTTGCGAGCCTGTATTATTGATTTCGGAGGTAGCTGGGATAATCGTTTGCCGTGGATACAATTTGCTTATAATAACGGCTACCATTCCAGCATCTAGATGGTTCCGTACAAGGCTTTGTTTGGCAGAAAATACAAGTCACCGATCGGCTGGTTTGATATTGGCGACATAGAACTAATGGGCTCAGATATGGCCCAACGGGCGGTTGATAAGGCGAAACATGTCTGAGAGAGACTATTAGCAGCTCAGAGTCGACAGAAGTCATATTCTGATAAACGGCGTCGACCGTTGGAATCCCAGGTTAGTGATTGGGTATTTTTAAAGTATCGCCTATGAAAGGCATAATGCGATTCGGTAAAAAGAGTAAGTTCAATCCGTGATATATCTGACCTTACCAAATTGTTCGAAGAACTGAGAATGTCATTTACGGGCTAGACCTACCATCTGATTTGGAAGCGGTACATCTGGTACTTCATGTATCCACGCTCCGCAAATGTGTCAGTAATTCTCCCAGAATACTTCCACCAAAAGATATTCCACTGACGGAAGAGTCGTCCAACGAAGAACAATCTATAATTAGTCTGGATCGCCAGGTGCAGAGATTACGCGCTAAAAATATACCCCCTATTAAGGTCTTGTGGCACAACAGTAATGGGGAAGCAACGACCTTGGAAGTAGAGGACGGAATGAAGAAAAAAGTGTCCTCACTTGTTTCTTATGCCCATCGGTACTCTAAATTCCTTATTTCAAGGACGAATGTGTATCGATTGTGTTGACCATAAAAAAGGAAACTCTCCCGAACTTTTTTTACGGACCCTATAAGACTAATCCAACATTCGAGGACGAATGTTCTAAAGGGGGGGAGGATGTTATATCCCGTACTTTCGCGTATTCGGGAAAAATTTGAGATAATTTTGATTTATAAGGAATAAGGCCATATGTTGAATTGAATTAATATATGTGTGGGTTGTTTATGAAAATATGGATGTGGAAACACGGAGGGAGGCCAAGGGCAAAAATTGAAATTTCGGGAATTAATTTCGGGAATTACAAAACGAGAATTATCATTAATTGGGCTCAAAATAAAGGATGAAAATTTTGGCCCAACAAGAGAGGGGTGGCCGGCCAACTAGGGCCCAACCCACCACTTTAATTAATTTTCCATGTGCAAATTATATAAGGATCATTATCATATAGAAACTTCAAGAAGTTAACTAGGAGAAAAACAAGACAAACAAGAGCAAGAGAATTGAGGGCATTTGGCCCTCTTGCCCCATTTTCGCCTCCCAAAAATTATGATCCAAAAATTATTCTCTTGTGGTTTTACCACTAATTTAAGGGTCCTCTACATCATGGTGCAATTATTTTGGAAGAAGAAGCACTTATTCCTTCAAGTTGACCTCATATTCAAGTGAGGAAGATTAGGGAAAAAGGTAAGAACTCATTCATTTTTATGATGTTATGAAGGTTTGTTTGTGTTGTAGTATGTAGAAATGAGTTGAAAGTATGGAAAAATGGAAGATTTCAAAGTGGGTATGGAATATGGTTTATGGCCGTGTGTGTGCATACAATGTGTGTTTATGGTGAATTGAAGGTATGTTGTATTCTAGTTGTGGTTGTGGTGAAATGCACATTGGAAATGAAAGTTGAATGAATTTAATAGAAGTTGGAAATATAGGGATGTAGCCGTGTGGTACCTTAGTGGAATGGGAATGATTTAATTTGATTAACATGTTAGTTGTGTTATTGTGATTCTTGCAATGTAAATGAAAGTAAAATGATATGAGTTTGCATTGAAATGGAATGTAGGAGCTTATGTCGTTTTGGTACGATTTTATGACATTATGAAAAATGAAGTTGTTGGGTTTCAAATTATGATGATCATTGATAGATTTGGAAGATGGAAACATGTTATGAATATGTATGCCAAAGGTTAGAAGCTTTGGATGAATTATGACTTTATCGGGAAGTTTGTATATTATGTATATCTTGTGAATACCTTGTGGACATGATATGAAATGCTTCCAAATTGTGTTGTAATGATCTTGATTACTAATGAATATGAGAATGTTGATATTGATTGGAAATGCGAAGTTGGGATGAAGGTTGCCATATTATGTTGGAAGGATACTAGTTGTGTTATATTGTGTCATATAGTGATTGTTGTTGTTGTTGTTGATATTGTTGTTGGGCTGTTGTTGATTGATTTGGCCGAGTTGAATTCTCGGGGGTGCTATATGTATAGGGGAGGTGCTGCCGAAATTTCGGTAGACAAATATGAGTTAAGTTGAATTCGTAGAACCTATAACTCACAATTGGTAAATGTGACCATTTGCAGATTTTTGACGAAACGGGAATTGAGATTGGAAAGGCGTAAGGAGCTTGAAAGGTATGTAAAGCTATCCCGATTCTTCTTTTGGCATGTCCTAGAAGTACTAGGATCGGATTCACGCCTCGGAGAATATTCTGCTCATCGGAATCCGCGTCGGAAATTGTTACATTTTCGTTCAATAGAATTGAACCCTTTTTGTATGCTTTCTTGAAAATTATGCAAACTTGCCCTAAACTATTTGGAAAGCTATAGAATGTCCGTAGAACCTTCGTAGGTGACCCCATAAGCTTAAAATGCGTGATTGGAGCCCACCGCCTTGCTTGTTCCGAGGTGGGCCCACTATTTTCGATTTTACCCTTATGATGAGTTGCAACTTGATTTCAAGTGATTTTTAAGAAAACGTCATAACTACTTTTCCAACTACTAATGATACTTATTCTGAATACTATATTGAGTCTCTGTAGAGGTACGGTATTTCGTATTACAATTAGTTTCCTACTATTCCCGCTTTGCTCTTTTATTATACTATTGCATTATTTTCTAACAATATAAAATGAAGTGTTTTGACTATCCTTCTAACTACTGAAGGAAAATTATTTTAATGATTCCCTCGAGTCTGGTAAACCATTTTGGAATATGAAAAGGATTTCAGGAGTACTACTTTTCTGTGATTCATCATGACATATGACATACGTTTACTATGATTCCGTCCGACTTCATTGATTTGATTTGTCATTCGATATGCCTCATCGAGTCTCTGGAAATCTATGATATTTTTATTGCATTTAGTCTCTCACTACTCCATTCGTGGATGCCTCAATGTTTCCCACACTGAGCCCGGGCCAGGATATGTTGTCAAGCGTATTCCATTGCATTGTTCGCCGTGCCTCGATGTGAGGGGGCAGGTATATATGTACATGGGTTTTGGAGTATGTTGCGCCATGTACACACATTCTGATATGATATGATCTGATATGGCCATCTGATATGATATGATATGTTATGTTACGGGGTTACCCCCTACTCTGTTCCTTATGTATGGTGGCACCAGCGTCGGGGGGTGGCCACGTTCTGTTTTGCCGAGCCCCTTGGCAGGGGCCGGATATGATATGATATATGTTTCTGAACACACTCCTCATGTTTTGAAAATATGCATCTGATACTTCAGAGGTCACCCTCACTTCTATGTAAGTCCTGTTTCGGTTATGATCTTGTTCCGTATTGGGGCCAGGTACGACATATGTTTTCAACAAATAGTATTTATGCTTTATGATCAATGTTTTTCTAATCTGGATATTCGGCCCATTTTCTGTACCTTCTGTTCTGATTATGACTTTGTTTACTCCGTTCTGTGCTTTACATACTCAGTACATATTTCGTACTGACCCCCTTTCTTCGGGGGCTGCGTTTTTATGCCGCGCAGGTACAGAAGACAGATTTGCTGACCGCCTACCTAGGACATCTATTCTGCTATGATGGGAGTGCTCTTTTGTCTAGAGCCTATATGTTGGTATAGTCCGTCGCTATTAAATATATGTATGCTATTCAGGGGTATGACGGGGCCCTGTCCCGTCTTATGATTTTGTTATGATCTGTAGAGGTCTGTAGACATACTTGTGTGGGTTCTGTATATGTTTGGGTATGATATGATCTGTGACAGCCTCATCGGCTTCCATGTACGGTGTCGGTTCATCTATGGTTATTACCAACGTTAAGCGGCTTCCATATTTAAAAATATTCTATCGTTTGCTCATTTAGGGTTATTGGGTACGTTTGAGTGTCCAGCACGGACACTAGTCGCGGCCTACGGAGTTGGGTCGTGACAAAAGTATTCCTATTGTCACTGACAGAGATACTCAGTTTATGACTAATTTCTGGAGATTTGTTTCAGGAAGGTTAGGGGCTTAGGTAAGTCCGAGCACAGTATTCCATCCTGAGAGTAACGGACAGGCCGAGCACACTATACAGACGCTAGAAGATATGTTGCGAGCCTGTATTATTGATTTCGGAGGTAGCTGGGATAATCGTTTGCCGTGGATACAATTTGCTTATAATAACGGCTACCATTCCAGCATCTAGATGGTTCCGTACAAGGCTTTGTTTGGCAGAAAATACAAGTCACCGATCGGCTGGTTTGATATTGGCGACATAGAACTAATGGGCTCAGATATGGCCCAACGGGCGGTTGATAAGGCGAAACATGTCTGAGAGAGACTATTAGCAGCTCAGAGTCGACAGAAGTCATATTCTGATAAACGGCGTCGACCGTTGGAATCCCAGGTTAGTGATTGGGTATTTTTAAAGTATCGCCTATGAAAGGCATAATGCGATTCGGTAAAAAGAGTAAGTTCAATCCGTGATATATCTGACCTTACCAGATTGTTCGAAGAACTGAGAATGTCATTTACGGGCTAGACCTACCATCTGATTTGGAAGCGGTACATCTGGTACTTCATGTATCCACGCTCCGCAAATGTGTCAGTAATTCTCCCAGAATACTTCCACCAAAAGATATTCCAGTGACGGAAGAGTCGTCCAACGAAGAACAATCTATAATTAGTCTGGATCGCCAGGTGCAGAGATTACGCGCTAAAAATATACCCCCTATTAAGGTCTTGTGGCACAACAGTAATGGGGAAGCAACGACCTTGGAAGTAGAGGACGGAATGAAGAAAAAAGTGTCCTCACTTGTTTCTTATGCCCATCGGTACTCTAAATTCCTTATTTCAAGGACGGATGTGTATCGATTGTGTTGACCATAAAAAAGGAAACTCTCCCGAACTTTTTTTACGGACCCTATAAGACTAATCCAACATTCGAGGACGAATGTTCTAAAGGGGGGGAGGATGTTATATCCCGTACTTTCGCGTATTCGGGAAAAATTTGAGATAATTTTGATTTATAAGGAATAAGGCCATATGTTGAATTGAATTAATATATGTGTGGGTTGTTTATGAAAATATGGATGTGGAAACACGGAGGGAGGCCAAGGGCAAAAATTGAAATTTCGGGAATTAATTTCGGGAATTACAAAACGAGAATTATCATTAATTGGGCTCAAAATAAAGGATGAAAATTTTGGCCCAACAAGAGAGGGGTGGCCGGCCAACTAGGGCCCAACCCACCACTTTAATTAATTTTCCATGTGCAAATTATATAAGGATCATTATCATATAGAAACTTCAAGAAGTTAACTAGGAGAAAAACAAGACAAACAAGAGCAAGAGAATTGAGGGCATTTGGCCCTCTTGCCCCATTTTCGCCTCCCAAAAATTATGATCCAAAAATTATTCTCTTGTGGTTTTACCACTAATTTAAGGGTCCTCTACATCATGGTGCAATTATTTTGGAAGAAGAAGCACTTATTCCTTCAAGTTGACCTCATATTCAAGTGAGGAAGATTAGGGAAAAAGGTAAGAACTCATTCATTTTTATGATGTTATGAAGGTTTGTTTGTGTTGTAGTATGTAGAAATGAGTTGAAAGTATGGAAAAATGGAAGATTTCAAAGTGGGTATGGAATATGGTTTATGGCCGTGTGTGTGCATACAATGTGTGTTTATGGTGAATTGAAGGTATGTTGTATTCTAGTTGTGGTTGTGGTGAAATGCACATTGGAAATGAAAGTTGAATGAATTTAATAGAAGTTGGAAATATAGGGATGTAGCCGTGTGGTACCTTAGTGGAATGGGAATGATTTAATTTGATTAACATGTTAGTTGTGTTATTGTGATTCTTGCAATGTAAATGAAAGTAAAATGATATGAGTTTGCATTGAAATGGAATGTAGGAGCTTATGTCGTTTCGGTACGATTTTATGACATTATGAAAAATGAAGTTGTTGGGTTGCAAATTATGATGATCATTGATAGATTTGGAAGATGGAAACATGTTATGAATATGTATGCCAAAGGTTAGAAGCTTTGGATGAATTATGACTTTATCGGGAAGTTTGTATATTATGTATATCTTGTGAATACCTTGTGGACGTGATATGAAATGCTTCCAAATTGTGTTGTAATGATCTTGATTACTAATGAATATGAGAATGTTGATATTGATTGGAAATGCGAAGTTGGGATGAAGGTTGCCATATTATGTTGGAAGGATACTAGTTGTGTTATATTGTGTCATATAGTGATTGTTGTTGTTGTTGTTGATATTGTTGTTGGGCTGTTGTTGATTGATTTGGCCGAGTTGAATTCTCGGGGGTGCTATATGTATAGGGGAGGTGTTGCCGAAATTTCGGTAGACAAATATGAGTTAAGTTGAATTCGTAGAACTTATAACTCACAATTGGTAAATGTGACCATTTGCAGATTTTTGACGAAACGGGAATTGAGATTGGAAAGGCGTAAGGAGCTTGAAAGGTATGTAAAGCTATCCCGATTCTTCTTTTGGCATGTCCTAGAAGTACTAGGATCGGATTCACGCCTCGGAGAATATTCTGCTCATCGGAATCCGCGTCGGAAATTGTTACATTTTCGTTCAATAGAATTGAACCCTTTTTGTATGCTTTCTTGAAAATTATGCAAACTTTCCCTAAACTATTTGGAAAGCTATAGAATGTCCGTAGAACCTTCGTAGGTGACCCCATAAGCTTAAAATGCGTGATTGGAGCCCACCGCCTTGCTTGTTCCGAGGTGGGCCCACTATTTCCGATTTTACCCTTATGATGAGTTGCAACTTGATTTCAAGTGATTTTTAAGAAAACGTCCTAACTACTTTTCCAACTACTAATGATACTTATTCTGAATACTAAATTGAGTCTCTGTAGAAGTACGGTATTTCGTATTACAATTAGTTTCCTACTATTCCCGCTTTGCTCTTTTATTATACTATTGCCTTATTTTCTAACAATATAAAATGAAGTGTTTTGACTATCCTTCTAACTACTGAAGGAAAATTATTTTAATGATTCCCTCGAGTCTGGTAAACCATTTTGGAATATGAAAAGGATTTCAGGAGTACTACTTTTCTGTGATTCATCATGACATATGACATACGTTTACTATGATTCCGTCCGACTTCATTGATTTGATTTGTCATTCGATATGCCTCATTGAGTCTCTGGAAATCTATGATATTTTTATTGCATTTAGTCTCTCACTACTCCATTCGTGGATGCCTCAATGTTTCCCACACTGAGCCCGGGCCAGGATATGTTGTCAAGCGTATTCCATTGCATTGTTCGCCGTGCCTCGATGTGAGGGGGCAGGTATATATGTACATGGGTTTTGGAGAATATTGTGCCATGTACACACATTCTGATATGATATGATCTGATATGGCCATCTGATATGATATGATATGTTATGTTACGGGGTTACCCCCTACTCTGTTCCTTATGTATGGTGGCACCAGCGTCGGGGGGTGGCCACATTCTGTTTTGCCGAGCCCCTTGGCAGGGGCCGGATATGATATGATATATGTTTCTGAACACACTCCTCATGTTTTGAAAATATGCATCTGATACTTCAGAGGTCACCCTCACTTCTCTGTAAGTCCTGTTTCGGTTATGATCTTGTTCCGTATTGGGGCCAGGTACGACATATGTTTTCAACAAATACTATTTATGCTTTATGATCAATATTTTGCTAATCTGGATATTCGGCCCATTTTCTGTACCTTCTGTTCTGATTATGACTTTGTTTACTCCGTTCTGTGCTTTACATACTCAGTACATATTTCGTACTCACCCCCTTTCTTCGGGGGCTGCGTTTTCATGCCGCTCAGGTACAGAAGACAAATTTGCTGACCGCCTACCTAGGACATCTATTCTGCTATGATGGGAGTGCTCTTTTGTCCAGAGCCTATATGTTGGTATAGTCTGTCGCTATTATATATATGTATGCTATTCAGGGGTATGACGGGGCCCTGTCCCGTCTTATGCTTTTGTTATGAATTGTAGAGGTCTGTAGACATACTTGTGTGGGTTCTGTATATGTTTGGGTATGATATGATCTGTGACAGCCTCATCGGCTTCCATGTACGGTGTCGGTTCATCTATGGTTATTACCAACGTTAAACGGCTTCCATATTTAAAAATATTCTATCGTTTGCTCATTTAGGGTTATTGGGTACGTTTGAGTGTCCAGCACGGACACTAGTCGCGGCCTACGGAGTTGGGTCGTGACATATGTGGTGATCATCAACATAAAACAAGTGAATCAAGAGTAAGGAAACCATCAAAGATTATCGAAGGTCTGGAAATCTCAATGGAGATAAACTAGGGTTTTGCTCAAAGTGGAGTATTATCAACTAACGGTTGTTCCTACAACATCTAAGGTAAGATTAATGATATTTATATGATGTTTAAGGTATTGCAGAGTTGAATACTTGGTGTCACGACCCAGCTAGGGGCCGCGACGGGCACCCGGGGCTAGCCTCCGAGCACCGCTCTCTCTATTACTCATCCCACTCGATTAATGCTCTTTTTATCCGATTTATGCTCAAATCATGGAAAAATCATAGTTTATCTGAAAACATAAATACTTTTGTTTCTATGAAAGGATCTTTAGTACGTCAAAATAATAAGTGCACATGTACATGAAAAATGTGAGACAATACTACCCACAATGTGCATCTACGAGCCTCTACTGACATACTATACAAATAGACGGAACAAGACTCCGTCATGCCCCAAAATATACATATATAAGTACCAAAAGATTAATCATAAGCACCTCCGGACAATGGAGTGCTTTCAATACACTGATAGCTCCTAAGGATCTGGATCGAGCTCACCTCCCTACATACCTGTGGGCATGAACGCTGCGTCCGAAGAATAGGATGTCAGTACGAATATTGTACTGAGTATGAGAGGCATAAAAAATGAAGAAGACAACAATAATATAAGGAGAACATCAATATGAACATCTGAGTCTGAACAATAATCATAAGAGAAGTGATGAATGTTGTCTTACTCATACTCATCGTGATATCATAAATGCATGGCATGCAAGCTGCCCGTCCTTACCGGAACGGTGTGATAATAAATAATATAAGCCGGCGTCCGGGGTACCATCTCATGCCGCCCACTAGTGATGTTTGCCCACGCCCGAAGGTCGTGGTGTATCCGTATAGCTGCCCGCCGTAGCGGAGACTGCCCGGCCAACTAGGCGCGGTGTGATGCAATCATGACATGCTCATTATCAAATACTTATAATAATATGCTTATCAAAATATGCTTATATTAACATGATACATGCATAAGGCTCAAGATCATCTATACCCTATCGGGGTAACGTAAGGTCGTGATCCCCCGATTTCATTATGGAGAAATTACTGACATTCTGCCTCACCTTGAAGGAGTTAGTACATAAGGTGAGTGTAAGAAATAAGGACATCATTGTCAATATGTCATCATCATAGCATATTTCTTATCTTATATAGACATGTAGGAATATAGGCTTTTAGCTTCTCGAGATACATGAACTCATGAAGAGGAAAAACTCATACTATAGGATTCATGCCATTGGAAAGAAAGGACTAGCCTCACATACCAGGTCGTTTAGCTACGCTATCGCTCACTTGTCTTCCCTCGCTATCACGTCGTTACCTTCACGAGAGAATCGTATTAACATTAGTTACCCGATTATAAGAACGCATCGTTATCTCTAGAGAAAATTAGGCGGCATCTCCTTTGTTTCTACTACCTTTTCCCGTTCTATTCCAACTCCTAAACATTTACAACAACACTCGTGATATTTCAAGCAACAATCCTCATTCGTGTACTTCAATCAAAATCCACCATTTTCCTCTAATTTCTCCACATTTTTATGGTTTTTGCTCATCATTATAATTTTGCTTACTTCACACCTATTCCATGGTTTATACATCATTTATAACGTATTTATACTCATAACATACCAACTTTCATGATCCGACCTAGCTATCACCCAACTATAGCACTTTCCACTCAATAAGGGTTCACTTTCTATGTTCTTCTATATTTCAAGTATCTAAGCTTTCCAATACCTTAAACAACGTAATAAAGTCATGAAACTTATCTTGGATGATGGTTGAATAAGTCTTGAGTAGTAATACCTTCTTTGCACCAAAACCCTACTTCACCTTTCTTGGGTTTTCTTGAGGTAGATGACTTTTACTTGCATTTCATATACTTTGTTTCATGGATTTAATGTTGTTGATCTTGATGTTCCTTTGATTCTCTTGAATGAAGTGTCTTGGAGAATATTCTAGAGTGTTCTTGAATTGTATGGATGAAGAATGAAATAAAATGAGGCTTGGGTCCCTTTTATTAATTCAAGGTCTGATGTTTAATGATCAACAGTCGGGGTGAACAGTGGTCGTAAACCGCAGTTTACGGACCATATAGTGTGGTCGTGTTTAAGCATGTCCAAAACAGAAGGGTTGGCTGAAGAACATGGCAGTTTACGATCGAGGTTTATGGTCCGTAAACCAGTTTACGGTCCGTAAACCAGTTTACGGGCCGTATACCAAGTCGTATTTAACGATTTTCACACTTACAGAAAGTTGAGATTTTTGAAGGCTGGAGGACGATGGTGATTTATGGTTCGTAAATCAATTTACGGGCCGTAAATCACAATACGACCACTGGGCTGAATAAAATTCCACAACTTTTTCATTTCCAAAAATTCATGAATCATCACCCCTTACTTAGTAAAACACCCCACACTCATACCCTTCGTTGGTCTATTCCTTGTACATGTACGGGGACTTTTCCGAGGTGTAACACTTGGAGTGTAGAGGAACATGATAAAATGGGTCATGAATGATGAATAGTGCCATTTAGAGGATTAGTTGGAATCGAATCTTGATTATTGTTATATTGTGACATGAATGGGTTATAAATGACGTCGAAAGACCATGAAATAGACATTCTATGTGAAGGGACGAAATCATGTGTTATACCCATAGATATGGGCAAATGAAAGTAAATTGAGGAATGTGGATAATGCGAATGACTAATGGCCATTGTTATGATATTAGGAACGTATTGTTGATGTTTGGGAGTTGAATTTCGATGTAGAGGAATGTTGTATAAATAAAGGAAATGCTGTCCGATTTTCCCTAGCTTTAGCCATGTGTGCTAATCATCTATTCTAATGATAGTATGACTTTAATGAAGGTAGAAACGCTAACATTGGAGGGGAATGTGCAAGTGTAAAATAGTGCGACAAAAAGGTATGTAAGGCTAACCCTTCTTTCATAAGGCATGGTTCTTTGGCCAAATTTCTAAATTCTTTATACGAGTATGTTGTCTTCAAATGATCGATCTTTCGAGCTCGTAAGCTCACGATCCTTGATATGTACTACGCTCCTCATATGACGAGTAAGCCTATAATATAGATGTAACGATAATGATGGTGATAGTAATGATGATGATAGTAATGAGGAGGATAGTAATAATGATGCTAAAGGTGCCTATGGGCTATTATACTTACGTGTGCCTATGAAGGGCTATAATGAAACCCCGAGCTTATAACGCCGGGTAGAATATGTATATGTATGTATATGATTACGTAACGCGCGCACACATCTGCAGATGGTACGGATAACCCTGATGCCTTGGTAGGGCCAGGTAGATATAACCTTGAGCCTTGGTTGGCCAAATATGTATGAAACACCGAACCTTCATGGTCGGGTATGCTATGTATATCTGTATATATGTCTATATGCTATGTATATGACATCATTAAGAGTACGAATATGTGATGTATATGAGATGTAAATGATTGTGAGGGTAATTAAGTACGGATATGGATGTATGTACGCGGATACGCAATAGAAACGGAACGTCCCTATGGAAAGCAAGTAAGTGCCATGATGATGATATTATTGTCTCCCCTCTTATGCTACTTCATATGTTGTTTATTATGCTTCTATATCGATGTTGATCATGCTTTACATACTCAGTACATTCTTCGTACTGACGTCCTTTTATTTGTGGACGCTGCGTCATGCCCGTAGGTGCACAGGGAGACAGACTTGATCCATAGCTGCTTATTCAGAGATTACATAGCAGAGCTCCATTTCTTTCGGAGCCATAGCTTTTGGGTACTTATTCTTTTGTGTACATAATTATGGGCATAGCGGGGTCCTGTCCCGCTCATGTGATATGTTATATTCTTCTTAGAGGCTCGTAGTCACGTGTATGTGGTTAGATATGTCTAGCCTTGTTGGCCCATGTTTTGTATATCATTTTGGCGGCCTCGTCGGCCCATGTACATTGATGTGACATAGATGCCTATGATGATATAAAGGTGTTGTTGTCCAAATGGGACTAGTTTGATGAATGAAAGGAAATGTATGACTAATTATGTGGCTCACCTAAATGTAGGAATAAGTGTAAGTTAAGGGGGTGCCCGGGTGGGCTAGATCCGGGTACTCGTCGCGGCCCCTTAGTCGGGTCGTGACAGACACAGAGAACGTCAGCCAGATAGAGATTACGATAGAGGCCAGCATAAGAGGGCTAGATCGGCTGGTTATCCTGGTGACTTTCGAGGCAGGCAGCCTCAGCTGTATACTAGATATTATTCTCAGCCAGCACAGAGTGCACCCCCACAGTTCTCAGGTAGGAGAATTGATAGCATACGGTATTCAGGAGCCGGTCAGAGCTCTAGAGCTTCGGGTTCACAGATGAACAGAGGTTTGAGTCAGTCGAGGCTACCTTTACCTCGGTGTTCCCGGTGTGGTAAGCTCCACTCTGGAGAATGTCGTCGTGCTATAGGTGCTTGTTTTTCTCGCGGCCGTCAAGGCCATATTATGAAAGAGTGCTCGTATGGAGGTAGTCCAGGTGGTGTGGCTCAGCCTACTGGGTCGGTTGCTGGTTCATCTTCTTCCGTGGCTATGAGCCCTATGGGGCAGGGTATTCAGAAACCAGCAGGCCGTGGTAGAGGTCGTGGCGGAGCTTCCAGTTCTAGCGGTCCTTCGAACCGTATATATGCTTTGTCTAGTAGATAGGATCAGGAGGCGTCACCAAATGTGGTTACAGGTATATTATCGATTTTCTCTCGGGAGGTATATGCATTGATAGATCCAGGCTCCACCTTATCATATATATCTCCCTTTGTTGTTGGTAGAATCGGAATAGAACCTGAGTTGATAGAACCATTTGAGGTAGCTACACCGGTAGGAGATTCTGTTATAGCAAAGCAAGTATATAGAAATTGTTCGGTGATTATACATAGTCGTCATACTGTGGCAGATCAGATAGAGTTAGATATGGCGGAGTTTGATGTTATTATGGGTATGGACTGGTTACATTCTTGTTATGCTAACGTTGATTGTAGAGGAAAGATAGTCCGATTTCAGTTTCCAGGGGAGCCGGTTATAGAGTGGATGGGGAATACAGCATCGCCGAGGGGTAATTTTATTTCACACCTCGAGGCAAGGAAGATGGTTAGAAAGGGGTATATTTATCATCTGGTTCGTGTGCATGACTTGAAAGCAGAGGTACCGACTCTTCAGTCAGTTTCGATAGTTAAAGAATTTCCAGATGTATTTTGCAGACGAGCTTCCAGGTCTTCCTCCTCAGCGGGAGATAGAGTTTACTATAGATGTTTTGCCAGATACTCAGCCCATATCTATTCCTCCTTATAAAATTGCACTGGCAGAGCTGAAGGAGTTAAAAGAGCAACTGAGGGACTTATTGGAAAAGGGCTTCATCAGGCCTAACACATCACCTTGGGCAGCACCGGTATTATTTGTGAGAAAGAAAGACGGATCGCTGCGGATGTGTACTGATTATAGGCAGCTGAATAAAGTAACAATGAAGAATAGATATCCCCTCCCCAGGATTGATGATTTATTTGACCAGTTGCAGGGTGCTAAATACTTTTCGAAGATAGACTTGCGGTCAGGCTATCATCAGGTGCGGGAGAAGGAGGTAGATATTTCGAAGACTGCATTCAGAACCCGATACGAGCATTATGAGTTTAGAGTGATGTCTTTTGGGCTGACCAATGCTCTAGCGGTATTTATGGATTTAATGAACCGAGTGTTCAAACCATTCCTAGATATGTTCGTGATTTTATTTATCGATGATATTCTGGTCTATTCACGTTCAGAAGAGGAGCATGCAGATCATTTGAGGACGGTACTTGGGGTGCTCCAACACCAGAAGTTGTATGCTAAGTTTTCTAAATGTGAATTCTGGTTGACTTCAGTGGCATTCTTAGGGCATATTATTGGAGCTGATGGTATTCGGATGGATGCACAGAAGATCAAGGCTATAAAGACTTGGCCTAGACCTACCACACCTACAGAGGTATGTAGTTTTCTGGGGCTGGCAGGATATTACAGGAGATTTGTGGAAATGTTTGCCTCAATTTCAGTGCCTTTAACAAGGCTAACTCAGAAGGCAGCTAAGTTCCAGTGGACCGATGCGTGTGAGTGGAGCTTCCGGTTGTTGAAAGACAAGCTGACTACGGCTCCAGTCTTAACTCTTACAGAGGGACAAAATGGCTATGTTATTTATTGTGATGCTTCAGGTGTGGGGATAGGTTGTGTATTGATGAAGCATGGCAGGGTTATAGCCTATGCTTCTTGAAAGGTCAGAAAACACGAAAGGAATAATCCTACTCACAATCTGGAGTTAGCAGCGGTAATTCATGCTTTTAAGATATGGAGGCATTACTTATACGGGGTTCATGTTGATGTTTATACGGATCACAAGAGTCTCCAATATATTTTTAAGCAGAAAGAGCTAAATTTGCGACAGAGTCGCTGGCTAGAGTTACTAAAAGATAATGATGTTGATATTCTATACCATCTGGGGAAAGCAAATGTTGTAGCAGATGCTCTTAGCCGTAAATCTATGGGTAGCTTGACAGATGTGCAACCAGAAAGGAAGGAGATAGTCCGTGAGATTTACCGACTAGCTAACCTAGGAGTCTTGTGTGCTGATTCGGGAGATAGTGGGGTTTCTATTTGAGAAGTTGCTGAATTCTCTATCATAGAAGAGGTAAAGAGGCACCAGTACGAGGACCTTGTCCTGGCACGGTATAGAGATACAACTCTTCGAAAGGAGGAGACCCCGTTTAAAGTTACACCTAATGGCGTGTTACGATATGAATGAATACTATGTGTACCTGAGGTTGCAGGGTTACGGCAACAAGTTATGGGAGAGGCACACTATGCCCGTTATTCTGTTCATCCAGGGTTGACAAAGATGTATCATGACCTTAGATGTTTATATTGGTGGGATGGCATGAAGAAGGACATAGCAGAGTTTGTTGCTCAGTGCTCGAATTGTCAATAGGTTAAGGTCGAGCATCAGAAGCCTGGTGGGTTATTATAGCAGATAGAGATCCCAACCTGGAAATGGGAAGTAATTAATATGGACTTCATTACAGGTTTACCTCGCACTCCACGGAAGTATGACTCTATATGGTTATTGTGGATAGGCTGACAAAATCAGCCCATTTTCATCCAGTCAGGACTACTTATTCAGGTGAGGACTATGCAAAGTTATATATCAGAGAGATAGTGAGACTCCATGGGGTTCCCATATCTCTTATCTCAGACAGAAGAGCTCAGTTTACAGCTAACTGCTGGAGATCATTCCAGGAGGGATTGAGGACACAGGTGAGTCTTGGTACAACATTTCACCCTCAGACTGACGGGCAGGCCGAGCGTACTATTCAGACGCGAGGAGATATGTTACGGGGGCCTGTATTATTGATTTCAGAGGTAGCTGGGACGATCGTTTTCCACTTATCGAGTTTGCATATAATAATAGCTACCATTCTAGTATCCAGATGGCACCGTATGAGGCCTTATATGGAAGGAAATGCAGGTCACCTATCGGTTGGTATGATATTGGTGGGACTAAATTAATAGGCCCAGACATGATTAAGCAAGCTGTTGATAAAGTGAACCTTATTCAGGAGAGGTTATTGGCAGCCCAGAGTCGACAGAAGTCATATGCAGATAATCGACGTCGACACTTAGAATTTCATGTTGGTGGTTCGGTGTTCTTGAAGGTGTAACCCATGAAGGGTGTAATGAGATTCGGCAAGAAAGGGAAGATTAGCCCGAGGTACATTGGACCATATCAAATTATTCGTAGGGTAGGCAAGGTTGCCTATGAGTTGGACCTACCATCTGACTTGGAAGCAGTATATCCGGTCTTTCATGTGTTGATGCTTCGCAAATGCATTGGTGACCCTTCTAGGGTGTTCCCAGTCGATGATGTCCAGGTGACGGAGGAGCTGTCTTACGAGGAAAACCCTATAGCTATACTTGATCGCCAAGTCAGAAGGTTACGTACTAAGGACGTGGCTTCCGTCAAAGTATTGTGGCGAAACAAGAATAGAGAAGCGATGACCTGGGAAGCCGAAGACGAGATGAAGAATAAGTATCCTTACTTGTTCCCTACGCCTGCAGGTAATTTGAATTCCTCACTTGATTATATTAATTAGTAGATGAGACTATATGTTATAGCAATAAAAGAAACTCCCCCGAAATCTTTATAAGACCTTATAGGACTAGTTTAACATTGGAGGACGAATGTCTAAAGGGGGGAAGGATGTTATACCCCGTATTTTTGCACGTCGGATCATTCATAAGCTAATCGACATAAGTTCAAGACAAGATTATTTTGGGATATGAGACAAGGACTTTTTAATCCCGATTTTTAATATTGCATGACTTCCTTGTAAATTTCAATTAGTATAGAAATATTAGTCGAGATTAGGGATTAATTAACCATGATTATATTATTAAGTGGGGATTAGTGTTTAATTAAGGATTAATTAGCCTAATTAAGATTAATTGAGTCATTAGTGGGTTAAATGGACCCCACTATAACATGGCCAAATCTGATTGGCCCATGCTATAGTGGGGCACGTGTAAAGCATAGGGGCAACACATATAAGTCATAAAAATGACTCATTGGTCATATTTTCCAACTTCAAATTGAATTAGAGAGAGAAGTAAAGATTGAGTGAGAGGGAGAAGCTCTCGGCCATGACTGTCTTGGCTGAGCTTAAGATCTTAATGGAAATGAGATTGAATTTCTAAGAGTTCTAAGTATTCAAGGTGATTGCAACGTGAATTGGATCATTGGGGGCAGCAAGAACGTTTGTTAATTGAATCCACCAATTTAAGCAACGTTAAGGAGCCAATCTTGTTAAGGTAAGATTTAATTCTCTCCTACATGTTTTAGAGGTGATTTGGACTTTGTACAATTTGGTAGATTGAAATTGGATGTAGGAAATTGTGTGTGTTGTTGCTAAGTTGGTGTTTGGGCCGTGTGGGGGCTGTTTTAATCTAATAATGATGAGTTAATTTTAATTAGTGTTGTTGTTGTGTTGTCATGGATTATATGATGAGAGTAATGGAATTTGATGGTTAAAGTTGAAGTATATTTTAGTGGGCTATTTTAAGAACTTGTTGTAATTAGAGGCTGTTTTGGGTGTGTTGTTGTTGTTCTTGTTGAATTGGAGGATTAAGGGTGGTTAAGATTATGCATTGTGTTGTTGTAATCGTTAGGTTGTTATAAGATCGTTTCGATGAAGTGTTAGGGCTATAAATTATTAAGAATAACTTGAATATGTCGTAGTCGTTATGTTGACGATTATCTAATGTTGGAATAGTGTGGGCTTTATGGAATGTCCTTGGGTCTTGTTGTAACTAGTTCTTGATGCGATAACGGAGATGTGCCTTGGTTGATGCTCTGTTGGTTATTGTATAGTTGGCTTAAATATGATGAAATTGAGCGATATAGGGGAAGTGCTGCCCAATCGCCTAGAAATAAGCTACTAACGTTGAAGTACGTTTTATGCCTTTCCATAGCTTAACCATAGTCTTAACGTCTTAATATAAGTTGAGACACTTCGGGCAGCGTATACGTATTGTACCACAGATAAGCGTTAAAGCTATGTAAAGCTAACCCTTCCTTCTTTTTGGCATGATCTTTATGAAACAAATAGACGACGTACGTATGATTTCAAAAAGCTCTTGTTCTTAGAGACACTAGGATGGCTAATGTACTTGATTCCCAAGATTTATTTTATTATGTCTTGATACGTGTCTATGATTCCTGAAGTTTATTTTGACATAATCCATAGTGACATTCGATGGATACTTGATATGACTATTGTCTTGATTATCAAATGATGGTACATTTTGATTATTCTATTGAGTCTCAGATATGACTTAGCTTGCATATGGTTACTCACTACTCTGCTCGTGCATGCCTCAATATGTCTTTCACCGAGTCCCGGGCCGGGATACGTTCTCGTGCACAGTTTCACTGCATTATTCACCGAGTCCCTCACTAGAGGGCCGGGATACGGTGTATATATATATGTATATATATGATGATATTATGATGTGATTATGGCGCCAAGGATGGTATACGATGACTTTATTCACCGAGTCCCATAATGGGCCGGATATGATATATGATATTGATATGCATGATTTATATTTCATAAGGCAAGTGTATTGGTATTATGATTGTCATACTTGTCTCCTGTAATCTCTATTTCAGTCATGATCCTTTTTATTATATTCATGCTTTATATACTTAGTACATATCTCGTACTGACCCCCTTTCTTCGGGGGGATGCGTTTCATGCCCGCAGGTACAGATACTCGATTTGGTCATCCTACAGCTTAGGACTTCTACTCAGCTGTCTTGGAGAGCTCCATTGTTCCGAGGCCTATACTTTTGGTACAGATCTTTTGATATATATATATATATATATATATATATATATATATATATATATATATATATATATATATATATATATATGTTTGTCCAGGGGTACGGCGGGGCCTTGTGCCGTCACATTTCACTATTGATACTCTTAGAGGTCTGTAGACATGTGTGTAGGTTGTGTATAAGTTTTGTTCAGTTGTGTCTATATGATGTGCTATGGTATTGATATTTAGTGGCAGCCTTGTCGGCTTGCGTATGGTATTGATATGTAGTGGCAGCCTTGTCGGTATGCGTATGGTATTGACATGTAGTGGCAGGTTTATCGGCTTTCGTATCATATTATGCTTTGAATAGTGTGACTCCTAAGGAGACAGGTTATCAGTATATATATATGATGATGTTATGAACCTCTGGAGTTCTTTTGCAAGTTTCCATATTGTTCTTCGATTCAGTTTGATTATATCTAACAGGTACGTACATGAGTGTCCAGCTCGAGCACTAGTCATGGCCCACGGGGCTGGGTCGTGACAAAAGTGGTATCAAAGCAGTTCATCCTTTGAGTGTCTACAGACCGTGTCTAGTAGAGTCTTGTTTATCGGTGTGTTGTGCACCACATCTATAAACAGGAATTTACAGGACATTTAGGATGTTATCTTTCCTTCCTACTCTAGATCGTGAGACAGAGCTATATTATCAGGATAATTCCCCCCTCCCCCCCCCCCCCCCTAACAGATTGTTATGTTTACAGCTATGCCTCCAAAGAAAGCGACAACTGCCCAGAAGGGAAAATCGATAGCGGGAGATACTAGTCAGACTCGGAGAGTTACTAGGGCCCGTGCCCAGTCCATGCCCGAGGTTGTGCTCCCGTCAGCCAGCTCTGCTACACCGCCACCTCCAGAGGAACTCAGAGCAGCAACAGCTTCAGATCAGAGGGCGGCTCCACCGCCAGCCCCTGAGGCCCCAGTACTTGAGCCTCCAGCTCCTCCGCCCGGGGCGGAGGATAGGGCCATGAGACATGCAGTTCAGTTGTTGACCAGATTAGTGACAGGGCAGGCTAGCAGGCATGGACTGGAGTTGACCATGCGGATAGACATGATAGTTTGAGGGCTTAAGTTGTAATCCTCCAGATTTTTTCGGGTCAAAGCCCGAGGATGATCCACAGGATGACATAGACAGAAAGTAAAAGAAAAACTTAGGATAAGTAGTTTTCGATATGTTAGGCATAGAGTTGGAAGGAAGGTGAGGAATAAGGTATAAACGAAGACTTTATAGAAGAACTGTTGGCATAAGGAGCCCCTTAAAGTGGGGGGGGGGGGGAGACCATATTATATTAGGCCAAAAAGGGATCACCATATTTTCAAGCACTAGAAAAGGAAACTTATTAGTTCGGGGCCAAAGTTTAAAACATGTCGGTGCATCGGAAGTAAGTAAAGAATGTTTCAAACGACGACTATTATGACGAAAGCATCAACAATTGGTAGTTTGAGAAGTTTTGAAAGAAAGAAAGAAAGAACGCGGTACCTATGAATGAAACAAAAGAGTTCATCGGACACTAGAAAATAGTTCATGGACCATTAATTATACGGAGCATGAGAATGTACGCTATGAAATTGTATGAATCATCGACGTGAAGCGGTATTCAATTATGTTTGTAAGGGATCTACACCGAAGAGCCAACGAGAAATAATGATGGACGAAACGAGCGCCAATACAAAGAAATCAAAGGCAAATATACTTGTGTCAAGAAATGACCTGGGAAGGACAAGGATAAGGAGATGGCGCAGTGGATTAAGAAACCCACGACGAGGAATGAGGACTCGTGTAAATACCTAGGAGTTCGAGTATAAGGAGAATAAGGTAAAGGATAAGGAATGGTCATAAAGAGAAGAATGGGCATAAAAAGAAGAACGGCTAAAAGGAGACCCTCCCAAAGTATTATAACACCCCATAAGGACAGTTGAACATTCGAGGACGAATGTTCTAAAGGGGGGGAGGATGTTATATCCCGTATTTTATACATTCGGGTATCTTAAGGTAGCGTGGTAAGTTAAGGAAATGACCATCGTCCAAAATTATTTTAATGTACAAGTGGGCTATGGATATTATTTATGAATATCATTAGTATGAAAATATTGAGAAGGGTTAAGGGTAAAAAGGGAAATTTACAAAAGGGCCCATGGTAATATTGTGGAAGGCTAGGGGCAAAGTGGGAATTTCACAAAATATTCATGAAGGTTCTTGAAGGGTCCATGTTGGCCGTGTGGCATGGATGGTACATGTCCAAAAATTTTATTAAATGGGGGGCTAATTATAAATAATAATAAAAAATACATGGACCAAAGCTTGCTTAATAAGACAATTAGTCTTCTTTGACTATTTTAAGAAGTTTCAAGAAAATTAGAGAAGGGGACATGTGGCCACCCTTGTGTGGATCATATATATATATATATATATATATATATATATATATATATATATATATATATATATATATGAAGAGAGATGACCAAGCAAGACAAAATCTTCATGAAATTTTAAGAAGAAAACTTGGAGAGAAAAAGATAAGGCCATTCGGCCAAGGCTCCAAATTTAGTGCCATGGAAATTTATCAAGAAAAAATTATTTTCTTCTAGAATTTCAACTAATTGGGAGGTCCTCTTTAACACTGAATGGTGGTTGGAGCAAGCAAACCATTTATTTGTGTAACTCCAATCCTAGCCGAGAAAGGAGATGAGTTGAAGGAAGGTATGTGTTCAATCTTCTTTTACATATGTTAGATATGATTTATGTATGTTAAAGTATATAGAAATGGATGGAATTCATGGTATATGTGTGTGTTGGTGTTGTAGCTGAATGGGACGGTGTTGTGTAGAAGAGATGAATTAATTTTTATTTAGTATTTTAATTGTTGTAGTTGTGGATTCTATGATGTAAAATGAGGATTTAATGGTTAGAAATGAAGTTGTGATTGTTTGTGGATTATGGAAGAAGTTAGTGTGACATTGGTATGGTTTCTTATATTTGTAGGAGTGATATTGCTAATGTGTAGGTTGTAAATATAATTCATGAACTTGGAAGTGAGGCATTTGTTTGAAAGATTGTAAGTTGGGTTGTGGTGATTGAATTTGAAAGAAGGAAATAGGTTATTAGTGTTCTTGTTGAATTTGGAAGGCTTCGGGTGAAGTAGTGTGTTGATTGAGTCGTTTTGAATGTTATGTGAATTGAATTGAATATAAATGAAATGTCGTTAAATTGTATGACAAAGGTTGTTAATGTTAGAATGCGTCTTGAATTGATTGTTGATGTTGTTGGTACGATTGATGGTATTGTTGATGATAGTTTGGCCGAGTTGAATTCTCGGATTGATTGATTGATGATTTGGGCCGAGTTAGATTCTCGGGGATGGTGTATTTACGGGGGAGATGTTGCCAAAATTTCGGCAGATCATAAGTGAATTTATTTGAAAGACTAAGAGAGGTGTGTGTGGTAATGAATCTAATGATTGCGTCGATCTTCTTGAATGTCGACTAGCGGTAGCGAGCTTGGACAATTACGCGTAGCGAATAGGACGTGGAGCAGGTATGTTAAGGCTCGTCCCTTCCCTTCAAAGGCATGATTCCGATGTTATGATTTCATAAGTGTTTCCATATTTTCCTTGTTTTCAAATGTTAGAAGTTTATGACTCTAAGGTATGATTCCCTTCCTGATAAACCGTAAATGTTTTTCAAAAATGTCTATACTTTTCCAAAACAAAGGTTTATGATTTTGTAAGCTTTTATGACTATAACGACGACCATGTTTTTTGTAATGAAAACGATGTTCTCAAAGATGAGAATATGTCTAAGATGATCATGATGAGAATGGTTCCATGTTTGAAAGTCTCAAGATATGGATTCAATATGAATATGAAAATGTTGGGCTAGTTCTTGATCCAAAATTTTATTCCTTGATTATGACTCTATTTTTTTAAAGACTTCAAGAATATAAGTTGACGCCTTATGAGGTTTATGATCTTATTATATGTTTTCTCTTAATACTATTCTTCATTGATAGTCTCGCCTTATAATACTAGTCCCTTCAAGGTGAGACAAAGCGATCATGGTTATTCCATACTGTAATCGGAGGTCACCGACCTTACGTTACTCCGATAGATACATGACTTTCTTTGGGCTCTCATGCATGCTGTTATATGTATATGTATATGGGGAATATGTATATGTATATGGGGGTGGGGGGGGGGAGGGAGGGAGAGATGTTGCGCTATAAGACCCATTGCCACCTGGTCCACTGGCGTATTCATCCCGGACGCGGGATATATATAGGCGAGCCGACGTTGTTCGGCGCTATGTGGGTGAGCCGACGTTGTTCGGCGCTATGACATGTTCTATTTTCTATATATATGAAAAACAAATGTTTTTCAAAGAAATCCAACCATGCATTGCATCCGCCCTAAGAGGCACTCATATGTACAGGTTACTTTTTACTTCATTTTATGCTCTATATTTCCATTCCGTTATTATTCATATTTATATCCCTTACTGTGTTACTATACATGCCTTACATACTCAGTACATTGCTCGTACTGACCCTCTTTCTTCGGGGGCTGCGTTTCATGCCGCGCAGGTACACACAGATGAGTAGAAGTTATGATAGAAGATGTTCCAGCGGAGTTGGCAAGCTCCATTTTCCCTGGAGTGTTGCTGGGTCAGAGTACTGTGCTATGATGTCCTGTCCGAAGCTAGAGACTTTGCAGACAGAGTCGTGGGTGTAGTATGTCAATCTTGAAAGCGGCTTCACCAGCCGATGTGTCTTTGTATTTTATGTTACAGATTCCATATGGCCACAGATTTTGTTTGACTTAAGTACAATGAAAATAAAAAATTCTGAAAGCTTTACTATGTTTTTCAGTTCCTATTGATATAAGAGTCTAAGGAGATTAAGTATGTAATAAGAGTCAGCGGGTTCGCTCGGCTCAGGATACGGGGTCGGGTGCCCGTCACACCCTAGTAAGATCGGGGTGTGACAAAGTGGTATCAGAGCAGGTCGTCCTAGGGGTTGTCTGCAAAGTCGTGTCCAGTAGAGTCCTGTTTATGGGTGTGAAGCCGGCCACATTTATAAACAGGAGGCTGCGGGGCATCTAGGGATTGTTGACCTTCTTTCTGTCTTAGATCGTGCGATAGAGCCAAGTCATAGGGAATGAGATTCCTTGTATATATAAGCCTTACGTATGACGGAAGAAGATGAGCGGCGATATGGAAAGTCACAGGGGTTAGTACTAATATATTTGTTCTATTACTTGAAACAGGAAGCTCTGGATGACTGGAATGTGTCATATAGCCGTATGTTATGTGAGGTATTGTCGATATTTGCTGTGTACAGATATGGAATAGTGGGAATGGTAACGGAGGTTCCGCCAGAATGGGTACGCCTAACAGGAGGAAGCGTGGAAAGGAAATACTGTAAATAGGCAATCAGTGAGATGCGTCGTTTCAGAACGATTATGGATTTGGCATGACGATGAAGGTGCGCTCACTACCATCGGGAATCTGGGAAGTCCAGGATAGGAAGTAGTCATACACACAGGTGGGAGGTGAACATTAGGAATTGAAAAGGGTAAAACAGTAATTGTAAAAGAAAGGACGTGTTACGAAAATGTCTCGGGATCTGTAAGACCTCGACTTGCTCCAGAACTTGTAATAAAGGTCATGCGAGGAAGCGGACGCGATTATATCAGCATTAAGGCACCGGAATTCATCGAAGTTGCGAGGTTAAGCGTGCTAAGGTGGGAGCAATTCTAGGATGAGTGACCCCCTGGGAAGTATGCCAGAAATTCA
Source organism: Lycium barbarum (assembly GCF_019175385.1). Lineage (NCBI taxonomy): Eukaryota > Viridiplantae > Streptophyta > Magnoliopsida > Solanales > Solanaceae > Lycium > Lycium barbarum. Next base: position 63,628,848 of record NC_083338.1, on the reverse strand, counting down.
ACATATCCAGACATAAAAGACAAATGAGAAGTCAGGGTAGTCTAAGGGAAACTAGAGTATATGGGATGGTTGGAGACCATAAGAGGGCGCATAGGACGAGGCAGACTAGACTGGAGAAGAGACAGAAAGTGCGTCACAGCTCTGGAAGTTAGGATAGGCTTGAATAGTGTTTGGAAGTATTTTGTCGGCTAGTTGATAGTAATTATCTATATGAATGCGTAGGACATCCTACATATGATCGTATCAGTGGGCGTGTGTGCCCTAGCAACCGGAGCTATGGTAAAGAGGGCATTAATTAAGTAAGGGTACCGAAGTTCGAGTGATAGCAAGAATAAATAGTACAAGTGTTGCAAGGTAAGCTGCTATTATTTTACTATAGGTTAAGATTGGAAATTCTAGTGTAATGATATTTGGAAAAGAATGAGAGTGAGTAGATGGAAACGAAGAGATCAAAGTGTCGGAAAAGTTTAAAGGTAAGAAACCTTAGTGAGTGAGGCCCCCAAGAGAAATTACCGGCGAAGTACGAAACTATTGGGATAAAAATTTAAAGGTAGGCACGTGAAAAGGATAAAGTATAGTAATATGGAACAACAGAGGAGTGTATGAGGTTCGAGAACCAATTTCAATAAGTGGGGCTAAAGGAATAGTGACTACGACAGGGGATGTAAGGTAAGAGAAAAAATGTTTAGGCTTTGCGATGGTATTAAGAGACTTAGGTCCTTGGAAGGAATATAAAGAAATAGATGTGTGGCTATGTTAATATAGTTAAAGGTTCAATGAACATGGATGGGGAGAGTGAAAGCTGTAAGGAGTCTATGCTAAGAACAAAAGTAGCGGGATGCTTGAGAAATATGGACGCACAGCTATAACACAAACACGTAGTTAAGGAAGAATTACGAGCAAGTGAGCTAAGTAAGTGAAAGGACGAATAAAGGGTGAACGGGTATGGAAATGTGAACAAAAGGATGACATAGACAGAAAGTAAAAGAAAAACTTAGGATAAGAAGCTTTCGATATGTTAGGCATAGAGTTGGAAGGAAGGTGAGGAATAAGGTATAAACGAAGACTTTATAGAAGAACTGTTGGCATAAGGAGCCCCTTAAAGGGGAGGGGGGGGGGAGTGTTATATCCCGTATTTTCGCGTATTCGGGAAAATTCGGAATAATTATGATTTGTAAGGAATGAGGCCATATGTTGAATTGGATTAATGTATGTGTGTGTTGTTCATGAAAAATATTGGTGTGGAAACACGGAGGAAGGCCATGGGCAAAAATTGGAATTTTGAAAATTAGTTTCGGGAATTTCAAAACGAGAATTATAAGTTACTGGGCTCAAAAAAATGGATGAAAAATTAAGCCCAATACCAAAGGGGTGGCCGGCCATGTGCATGGCCCAACCCATGAATTTAATTAATTTTCCATGTGCTATAATTAATGTATATATTGGTCCTTATCTCATAGAAGCTTCATGAATTAAAGAAAAGAAAAACAAGCACAAAGAAGAGGAAGACTCAAGGGCACATTCGGCCCTTGCTCTTCACTTCCACCTCTCAAGAATTTTCCTCCAAAAATATTTTTCTTGTGGTATTCCTACTATATTAAGGGTCCTCTACAACATGGTGCAATTGTTTGGGAAGAAAGAGCACTTATTTCATCAAAGTGACCATATACTCAAGTGAAGAAGATTAGAGAATAAGGTAAGAATCCATCCCTTTTATTTATGTAATGAAGGTTTGTTTGTGTTGTAGTATATAGAAATGAGTTGAAAGTATGGAAAAATGGAAGATTTAAAAGTGGGTATGGAATGTAGTAGGTTGTCTTGAGTGTATATATGTGGTATACATATATGAGTTGAATTTTATGTTATATTCTAATTGTGTGGATGATGGTATTCACATTGGAAATGAAAGTTGAATGAATTTAGTTGGGGTTAGTAATGTGGTGTTTGGCCGTGTGGTATGAAGTTGGTGGAATGGAAATGAATTAATTTTGTTTAATGTGTTAGTTGTGTTGTTGTGATGCTTGCAATGTATATGGAGATAAAATGATATAAGTTTGTATTGAAATGGAATGTAGAAGCTTATGTCGTTTTAGTACGATTTTATGACATTATGAAAAATGAAGTTGTTAGGTTGCAAATTATGATGATCATTGATAGATTTGGAAGATGGAAACATGTTATGAATATGTATGCCAAAGATTAGAAGCTTTGGATGAATTATGACTTTGGTGGAAAGTTGTATATTTTGTATATCGTATGAATATTTGGTGGAAATGATATGAAATGCTTCTAAATTGTATTGTAATGATCTTGAGTAGTGATGAATATGAAAATGTTGAGCTTAGTTTTGAAGTGTGAAGTCGGAATGAAAGTTATCGTATTATGTCGGAAAGAAGAATAGTGGTGCCATATTGTGTTTTGTGGTTATTATGGTTGTTCCTAGTATTGCTCTTGGGTTGTTGTTGATTATTTTGGCCGAGTTGAATTCTCGGGGATGCTATATGTATAGGGGAAATGCTGCCCAAATTTCTGTAGAAAAGTGTTGACTTTAGATTTAAGCCTAAAGCCTTATGGTTAACATTTGGTAAATGTGACCATTTGCAGATTTTGGACGAAACGAGAAGTGAACTTGGAAAGGCGTAAAGTGCGTAAAAGGTATGTAAAGCTACCCCGATTCTTCTTTTGGCATGTCCTAGATGTACTAGGATCGGATTCACGCCTCGGAGAATATTCTGCTCATCGGAATCCGCGTCTGAAATTGTCACATTTTCGTTCAATAGAATTGAACCCCTTTAGTATGCTTTATTGAAAAATTATGCAAAACTTCTCCAAACTGCCTAGAAAGTTATGGAACATCCCTAAGACCTCTGTAGGTGACCCCATAAGTTTGAAATACGCAAATTGAGCCCGCCGCCTTGTTTGTCCCGACGCGGGCCCACTATTTCCGATTTTACCCTTATGACGATTTGTAACTTGATTTCAAGCGATTTTTAAGAAAACGTCTTAACTACTTTTCCAAGTACTAATGATACTTATTCTGGATACTATATTGAGTCTCCGTAAAGGTACGATATTTTGCATTACGTTTAGCTCCACTATTCCCGCTTTGCTCTCTTATCGTACTATTGCCTTAGTTTCGAACAATATAAAATAAAATGTTTTAACTATCCTTTCAACTACTAAGGAAAATTATTCACTGACTCCCTCGAGTTTGGTAAGCCATTTTGGAATATGAAAAAGATTTCAGGAGGACTATTCTCCCGTAACTCATTATGACATATGACATACACTTGCTATGATTCCGTCCGACTTCATTGATTTGATTTGTCATTCGATATGCCTCATTGAGTCTCTGCAAATCTATGATATTTTTATTGCATTTAGTCTCTCACTACTCCATTCGTGGATGCCTCAATGTTTCCCACACTGAGCCCGGGCCAGGATATGTTGTCAAGCGTATTCCATTGCATTGTTCGTCGTGCCTCGATGTGAGGGGGCAGGTATATATGTACATGGGTTTTGGAGTATGTTGTGCCATGTACACACATTTTGATATGATATGATCTGATATGGCCATCTGATATGATATGATATGTTATGTTACGAGGTTATCCCCTACTCTGCTCCTTATGTATGGTGGCACCAGCGTCGCGGGGTGGCCACATTCTGTTTCGCCGAGCCCTTGGCAGCGGCCGGACATGATATGGTATATGTGTCCGAACACACTCCTCATGTTTTGAAAATATGCATTTGATACTTCGGAGGTCACACTCACTTCTCTGTAAGTCCTGTTTCGGTTATGATCTTGTTCCGTATTGGGACCAGGTACGACATGTGTTTTCAACAAATACTATTTATGCTTTATGATCAATATTTTGCTAATCTGGATATTCTGTCCATTTTCTGTACCTTCTGTTCTGATTATGACTTTGTTTACTACGTTCTGTGCTTTACATACTCAGTACATATTTCGTACTGACCCCCTTTCTTCGGGGGCTGCGTTTTCATGTCGCGCAGGTACAGAAGACAGATTTGCTGACCGCCTACCTAGGACATCTATTCTGCTATGATGGGAGTGCTCTTTTGTCCAGAGCCTATATGTTGGTATAGTCCGTCGCTATTATATATATGTATGCTATTCAGGGGTATGACGGGGCCCTGTCCCGTCTTATGATTTTCTTATGATCTGTAGAGGTCTGTAGACATACTTGTGTGGGTTCTGTATATGTTTGGGTATGATATGATCTGTGACATCCTCATCGGCTTCCATGTACGGTGTCGGTTCATTTATGGTTATTATTAATGCTAAGCGACTTCTATATTTGAAAATATTCTGTCGTTTGCTAATTTGGGTTATTGGGTACGTTTGAGTGTCCAGCACGGACACTAGTCGCGGCCTACGGAGTTGGATCGTGACAAAAGTGGTATCAAAGCGGTTCGTCCTCGGAGTGTCTACAGACCGTGTCTAGTAGAGTCATGTTTATCGGTGTGTTGTGCACCACATCTATAAACAGGAGGCTACAGGACATTTAGGTGTTACCTTTCTTTGATTCTTAGATCGTGCGATAGAGCCAGTTGTAGGAAATGAGTTTCTTTCTTTACTAACCCTTGATTGCAGCTGGAGAACGGTATCGACGTAAGACAGCGACTGCTGATATTGGAAGCTACATAGTACTCCGGTAAGAAATGGTAGGAAAGACGTATGCTGGGTAAGGTATTTGAAGTACGATTGAAACATAAGGTTGAAGATTGAAAAGAAAAATAAACAGGAAAGTGTAACAGGTGCAGTTTGAGTTGGGCATGTGAGATAAGCCTCGGCATTTTTATACTTTTATTTGAAATTGTTAGCCCCGTGTGGCTATGATGCGATATGATAGGATATGTATATACGTATATGTGTTGGCCCTGTGAGGCATGGTTGGTATTTCCTGTGTACAGGTTTTGGGATAGTAAGAAATACAGAGGAACCTCTGCCCAAATGTTTCCAGAAATATGTTCTAACCCCATTTTGTTTTCGTATAGCCCATGTGAAGGGCAAAATATGCGGAAGGGCAAAAATGTTCGACGAGAAAGTTTCCTCTAATTGGAAGAATACAAAACGTATGACAAGCAGTCGGGAATTGAGTGGTTCGCTCACGACTCAAATATATATATAAAAATATGGAGGTAATTATGTGAATTAAGTACTAAAAGATTCCGCGAAGTTCGTCGGATTCTAGCTTTCTTTTGCTGGTGGTCGGAAGATATCCTACTACACATTTTATCAATTTTCCTCGACTGGTGGGAGGTGGAATTTGTGGAATAAAAACTCAAACTCGTGGGCTGTGTAGGAACATATATATACATGAAGGTAAATATTGAGGGTTTACAGGGGGCGACACGGTAACCATATAGTCAGAAAAGTAAAAGAATTCTCGCTAGGTCAGGGCGGGACCCGCTACGAGAACTCTTTGAAAAGGCTGTTAAGACCCCGATTTGTCTTAAATTACGTGACAAAGGCTGTGCGGGGCAATCAGTGTGATTATACCGGTCTTAACGTGCCTAAATTCATTAAAGTTGTAAGGTTAAGCGTGCTAGGGCCAGAGCAATTCTGGGATAGGTGACCCCCTGGGAAATGTACAAAATTTTCGCAAAACTAGAGATAAGAGACGAATAGGAAATTCAGGGTAACCTAAAGGGAATTAGGACATGTGGAATGGTTAGAAACTTTATAGGGGTCACACGAGCTGAGACGGATTAGATTGCCAAGAAGCAAAAAAAAAAAAAAAAAAAAAGCAGTGTAGCTCTGGAATTAGAGTAAAGTTTGAACAAGTGATTGAAGATGTATTGTAAAAGAAATGGCAGTAATATATACACGTATGTGTAGGGCCCCCATTCCCGACTGTGTCGATCGATTGGTGAACCCCAATAGCCAGCGATGTAATATATGGAGAACATTGACTGGACAGAATTTACGAGGAAAAGGGGAAGGTATGGTACAGATGTTACGAAATAAACTGATATTAATTTGGCTACCGGTTGAGATTGGAAGATTCTGCTACAACGACGTTTGGAAAGAAAAGGGAATAATTGAGTGGAAGGTAAGGAGATCAAAATGTCAGAAAAAAAAATGATGATCCGTAAGAAACGTAATTAAGCAGAGCCTCCAAAAGAGTCGACGGGCAAAGCACGAAGTTAATTGCGAAAGAAAACAAAAAATGGAATAGTACAGGGCAAAGAAAAACTTACGACATGAAATGATGAATTATGTGAATATCAAATAATTCGACTGTCGAGAAAATAGAATGACAGATAAGGAACGGGTATGAATAAAGTATATGGTTACTATGGGATAAGCAACTACCTTAATTATATTACTTGAGTGCCAGTTATCGGATAAGATTTTGTACTATACAATTATGATTTTATTAAGGTTTCGTACGAACATAATCAAGTTGTAGGTTGGAAAGAAACGATTCGAATATGGTGTAAGTATAACCCCAAGGAGGGGGAGCGAATGAAAGTAAAATAAATTAAGCATGAACGAAAACAACTGACATACAGAAGATTGAAGCGATAAAGGACTGGCCTAGGCCTTCGACGTCGACTGAAATACGTAGTTCTCTGAGAATGGTCGGATGATAGCCTATGTTCCCCGGCAGCTCAGACCGCACGAGAGAAAATTAATTCGCTCATGATCTGGGACTAGCTACGTTGATTCATGCTTTAAAGATATGGCGGCATTACTTATATGGGGCCTGCGTTGAGATTTATACGAATCCTAAGGGCTGCCAGTATACGTTTTAAGAAAAAGGGAGCCGAATTCGCGGTAGCGAAGATGGTTCAATTATTGAAAGATTATGATGTTAATATTTCGTGCCACCCTAGAAAAGCTAAAGCCGTGACAGACGCACTTAGTCGTGAGTCTACGGACGGCTTGACCGGCGTACATTCAGAATAAAGAATTGGTCTGAAAAACTCATTAGTCGGCTAGCCTTGGAATCCGTTTGGTCGGTTCTGAAGATATTGGAATTTTGTCCGAAGAAGTTACTGAATCATTGATCATGGGAAAGGTAAAACAGCGTCAGTTTGAGGATCCTATTATGGTATCGTACAGAGATACGACCTTTGACGAGGAAAAGATCCAGCTCGAAGTTTTACCGGATGAGTATTGTTATACCGAGGCAGATTATGTGTGCCCGACATCGTAAGCCCCGTTGACCAGTGCCCAAATTGTCAGCAAGTTAAAATTAAGTATCAGAAACCGGGTGGACTGTTTCAGGAAATGGAAATTGTGACTTGGAAGTGGGAGATAATTAATATGGATCTCATTACGGGTTTGCCTCGCACTCCACGGAAGTATGATTTCCATATGTGGTATGGTTGGTAAGCTGACAAAATCAGCCCCTTTTCTCCCCGTCAGAACCACTTATTCAACTGAGGATTATGTCAAACTATATATTAAAGAAATAGTGAGACTCCACGGAGCTCCTATATCTATTGTCACTGACAGAGGTACTCAGTTTATGACTAATTTCTGGAGATTTGTTTTCAGGAAGGATTAAGGGCTCAGATAAGTCTGAGCACAGTATTTCATCCTCAGAGCGACAGACAGGCCGAGCACACTATACAGACGCTCGAGATATGTTGCGGGCCTGTATTATTGATTTCCGAGGTAGCCGGGACGATCACCTGCCTTTGATCGAGTTTTCTTATAGTGACAGCTACCATTCTACCTTAATACGAGGCTTTGTAGGGCAGAAAATGCAGGTCACTGATTGGCTGGTTCGATATTGGCGAAATAGAGTTAATCGGTCCAGATATGATCTAGCAGGCCGTGATAAGGCGAAACTCATCCGAGAAAAACAATTAGTATCCCAGAGTCGACAGAAGTCATATGCTGATAAACGACATCGACCCTTGGAGATCCAGGTCGGTGATTGGGTATTTTTGAAAGGATCGCCTATGAAAGGCGTAATGCGATTCGGCAAAAGGGTAAGCTCAGTCCGCGATATATCGGACTTTATCAGATTGTTCGAAAAAAAAATGGGGAATTTCGCCTATGAGCCTTATAATTTATTTTGGAGTACGGAGAAGCAATAACCTTGGAAGTGGAGGACGGAATGAAAAAGAAGTGTCCTCACTTGTTCCCTATGCCCACAGGTAATCTAAATCCCTTACTTGGTTGTATTTAATAATGAACGTGTATCAATTATGCTGGCCATAAAAAGAAACTCCCCCGAAGTACTTACAGACCCTATAAGACTAATCTAACATTCGAGGACGAATGTTCTAAAGGGGGGGAGGATCATATATCCCGTATTTTCGCGTATTCGGGAAAATTCGGAATAATTATCATTTGTAAGGAATGAGGCCATATGTTGATTTGGATTAATGTATGTGTGTGTTGTTCATGAAAAATATTGGTGTGGAAACACGGAGGAAGACCATGGGCAAAAATTGGAATTTTGAAAATTAGTTTCGGGAATTTCAAAATGAGAATTATAAGTTAGTGGGCTCAAAAAAATGGATGAAAAATTAAGCCCAATACCAAAGGGGTGGCCGGCCATGTGCATGGCCCAACCCATGAATTTAATTAATTTTCCATGTGCTATAATTAATGTATATATTGGTCCTTATCTCATAGAAGCTTCATGAATTAAAGAAAAGAAAAACAAGCACAAAGAAGAGCAAGACTCAAGGGCACATTCGGCCCTTGCTCTTCACTTCCACCTCTCAAGCATTTTCCTCCAAAAATATTTTTCTTGTGGTATTCCTACTATATTAAGGGTCCTCTACAACATGGTGCAATTGTTTGGGAAGAAAGAGCACTTATTTCATCAAAGTGACCATATACTCAAGTGAAGAAGATTAGAGAATAAGGTAAGAATCCATCCCTTTTATTTATGTTATGAAGGTTTGTTTGTGTTGTAGTATATACAAAATGAGTTGAAAGTATGGAAAAATGGAAGATTTCAAAGTGGGTATGGAATGTAGTAGGTGGTCGTGAGTGTATATATGTGGTATACATATATGAGTTGAATTTTATGTTATATTCTAATTGGGTGGATGATGGTATTCACATTGGAAATGAAAGTTGAATGAATTTAGTTGGGGTTAGTAATTTGGTGTTTGGCCGTGTGGTATGAAGTTGGTGGAATGGAAATGAATTAATTTTGTTTAATGTGTTAGTTGTGTTGTTGTGATGCTTGCAATGTATATGGAGATAAAATGATATAAGTTTGTATTGAAATGGAATGTAGAAGCTTATGTCGTTTTAGTACGATTTTATGACATTATGAAAAATGAAGTTATTAGGTTGCAAATTATGATGATCATTGATAGATTTGGAAGATGGAAACATGTTATGAATATGTATGCCAAAAATTAGAAGCTTTGGATGAATTATGACTTTGGTGGAAAGTTGTATATTTTGTATATCGTATGAATATTTGGTGGAAATGATATGAAATGCTTCTAAATTGTATTGTAATGATCTTGAGTAGTGATGAATATGAAAATGTTGAGCTTAGTTTTGTAGTGTGAAGTCGGAATGAAAGTTATCGTATTATGTCGGAAAGAAGAATAGTGGTGCCATATTGTGTTTTGTGGTTATTATGGTTGTTCCTGGTATTGCTCTTGGGTTGTTGTTGATTATTTTGGCCGAGTTGAATTCTCGGGGATGCTATATGTATAGGGGAAATGCTGCCCAAATTTCTGTAGAAAAGTGTTGACTTTAGATTTAAGCCTAAAGCCTTATGGTTAACATTTGGTAAATGTGACCATTTGTAGATTTTGGACGAAACGGGAAGTGAACTTGGAAAGGCGTAAAGTGCGTAAAAGGTATGTAAAGCTACCCCGATTCTTCTTTTGGCATGTCCTAGATGTACTAGGATCGGATTCACGCCTCGGAGAATATTCTGCTCATCGGAATCCGCGTCTGAAATTGTCGCATTTTCGTTCAATAGAATTGAACCCCTTTAGTATGCTTTATTGAAAAATTATGCAAAACTTCTCCAAACTGCCTAGAAAGTTATGGAACATCCCTAAGACCTCTGTAGGTGACCCCATAAGTTTGAAATACGCAAATTGAGCCCGCCGCCTTGTTTGTCCCGACGCGGGCCCACTATTTCCGATTTTACCCTTATGACAATTTGTAACTTGATTTCAAGCGATTTTTAAGAAAACGTCTAAACTACTTTTCCAAGTACTAATGATACTTATTCTGGATACTATATTGAGTCTCCGTAAAGGTATGATATTTTGTATTACGTTTAGCTCCACTATTCCCGCTTTGCTCTCTTATCGTACTATTGCCTTCTTTTCGAACAATATAAAATAAAATGTTTTCACTATCCTTTCAACTACTAAGTAAAATTATTCACTGACTCCCTCGAGTTTGGTAAGCCATTTTGGAATATGAAAAAGATTTCAGGAGGACTATTCTCCCGTAACTCATTATGACATATGACATACACTTGCTATGATTCCGTCCGACTTCATTGATTTGATTTGTCATTCGATATGCCTCATTGAGTCTCTACAAATCTATGATATTTTTATTGCATTTAGTCTCTCACTACTCCATTCGTGGATGCCTCAATGTTTCCCACACTGAGCCCGGGCCAGGATATGTTGTCAAGCGTATTCCATTGCATTGTTCGTCGTGCCTCGATGTGAGGGGGCAGGTATATATGTACATGGGTTTTGGAGTATGTTGTGCCATGTACACACATTTTGATATGATATGATATGATATGGCCATCTGATATGATATGATATGTTATGTTACGAGGTTATCCCCTACTCTGTTCCTTATGTATGGTGGCACCAGCGTCGGGGGGTGGCCACGTTCTGTTTCGCCGAGCCCTTGGCAGGGGCCGGACATGATATGGTATATGTTTCTGAACACACTCGTCATGTTTTGAAAATATGCATTTGATACTTCGGAGGTCACACTCACTTCTCTGTAAGTCCTGTTTCGGTTATGATCTTGTTCCGTATTGGGACCAGGTACGACATGTGTTTTCAACAAATACTATTTATGCTTTATGATCAATATTTTGCTAATCTGGATATTCTGTCCATTTTCTGTACCTTCTGTTCTGATTATGACTTTGTTTACTACGTTCTGTGCTTTACATACTCAGTACATATTTCGTACTAACCCCCTTTCTTCGGGGGCTGCGTTTTCATGCCGCGCAGGTACAGAAGACAAATTTGCTGACCGCCTACCTAGGACATCTATTCTGCTATGATGGGAGTGCTCTTTTGTCCAGAGCCTATATGTTGGTATAGTCCGTCGCTATTATATATATGTATGCTATTCAGGGGTATGACGGGGCCCTGTCCCGTCTTATGATTTTGTTATGATCTGTAGAGGTCTGTAGACATACTTGTGTGGGTTCTGTATATGTTTGGGTATGATATGATCTGTGACAGCCTCATCGGCTTCCATGTACGGTGTCGGTTCATTTATGGTTATTATTAATGCTAAGTGACTTCTATATTTGAAAATATTCTGTCGTTTGCTAATTTGGGTTATTGGGTACGTTTGAGTGTCCAGCACGGACACTAGTCGCGGCCTACGGAGTTGGGTCGTGACAGGGAGACCATATTATATTAGGCCAAAAAGGGATCACCATATTTTCAAGCACTAGAAAAGGAAACTTATTAGTTCGGGGCCAAAGTTTAAAACATGTCGGTGCATCGGAAGTAAGTAAAGAATGTTTCGAACAACGACTATTATGACGAAAGCATCAACAATTGGTAGTTTGAGAATTTTTGAAAGAAAGAAAGAACGCGGTACCTATGAATGAAACAAAAGAGTTCATCGGACACTAGAAAATAGTTCATGGACCATTAATTATACGGAGCATGAGAATGTACGCTATGAAATTGTATGAATCATCGACGTGAAGCAGTATTCAATTATGTTTGTAGGGGATCTACACCGAAGAGCCAACGAGAAATAATGATGGACGAAACGAGCGCCAATACAAAGAAATCAAAGACAAATATACTTGTGTCAAGAAATGACCTGGGAAGGACAAGGATAAGGAGATGGCGCAGTGGATTAAGAAACCTACGACGAGGAATGAGGACTCGTGTAAAGACCTAGGAGTTCGAGTATAAGGAGAATAAGGTAAAGGATAAGGAATGGTCATAAAGAGAAGAATGGGCATAAAGAGAAGAACGGCTAAAAGGAGACCCTCCCAAAGTATTATAACACCCCATAAGGACAGTTGAACATTCGAGGACGAATGTTCTAAAGGGGGGGAGGATGTTATATCCCGTATTTTATACATTCGGGTATCTTAAGGTAGTCGTGGTAAGTTAAGGAAATGACCATCGTCCAAAATAATTTTAATGTACAAGTGGGTTATGGATATTATTTATGAATATCATTAGTATGAAAATATTGAGAAGGGATAAGGGTAAAAAGGGAAATTTACAAAAGGGCCCATGGTAATATTGTGGAAGGCCAGGGCAAAGTGAAAATTTCACAAAATATTCATGAAGGTTCTTGAAGGGGCCATGTTGGCCATGTGGCATGGATGGTATATGTCCACAATTTTTATTAAATGGGGGGCTAATTATAAATAATAAAAAAAATACATGGACCAAAGCTTGCTTAAGAAGACAATTAGTCTTCTTTGACTATTTTAAGAAGTTTCAAGAAAATTAGAGAAGGGGACATGTGGCCACCCTTGTGTGGATCATATATATATATATATATATATATATATATATATATATATATATATATGAAGAGAGATGACCAAGCAAGACAAATTCTTCATGAAATTTTAAGAAGAAAACATGGAGAGAAAAAGATAGGGCCATTCGGCCAAGGATCCAAATTGTGTGCCATGGAAATTTATCAAGAAAAAATTATTTTCTTCTAGAATTTCAACTAATTGGGAGGTCCTCTTTAACACTGAATGGTGGTTGGAGCAAGCAAACCATTTATCTGTGTAACTCCAATCCTAGCCGAGAGAGGAGATGAGTTGAAGGAAGGTATGTGTTCAATCCTCTTTTACATATGTTATATATGATTTATGTATGTTAAAGTATATAGAAATGGATGGAATTCATGGTATATGTGTGTGTTGGTGTTGTAGCCGAATGGGACAGTGTTGTGTAGAAGAGATGAATTATTTTTTATTTAGTATTTTGAATGTTGTAGTTGTGGATTCTATGATGTAAAATGAGGATTTAATGGTTAGAAATGAAGTTGTGATTCTTTGTCGATTATGGAAGAAGTTAGTGTGACATTGGTATGGTTTCTTATATTTGTAGGAGTGATATTGCTAATGTGTAGGTTGTAAATATAATTCATGAACTTGAAAGTGAGGCATTTGTTTGAAAGATTGTAAGTTGGGTTGTGGTGATTGAATTTGAAAGAAGGAAATAGGTTGTGGTGATTGAATTTGGAAGGCTTCGGGTGAAGTAGTGTGTTGATTGAGTCGTTTTGAATGTTATGTGAATTGAATTGAATATAAATGAAATGTCGTTAAATTGTATGACAAAGGTTGTTAATGTTAGAATGCGTCTTGAATTGATTGTTGATGTTGTTGGTACGATTGATGGTATTGTTGATGATAGTTTGGCCGAGTTGAATTCTCGAATTGATTGATTGATGATTTGGGCCGAGTTAGATTCTCGGGGATGGTGTATTTACAGGGGAGATGCTGCCGAAATTTCGGCAGATCATAAGTGAATTTATTTGAAAGACTAAGAGAGGTGTGTGTGGTAATGAATCTAATGATTGCGTCGATCTTCTTGAATGTAGACTAGCGGTAGCGAGCTTGGACAATTAAGCGTAGGCAATAGGACGTGGAGTAGGTATGTTATGGCTCGTCCCTTCCCTTCAAAGGCATGATCCCGATGTTATGATTTCATAAGTGTTTCCATATTTTCCTTTTTTTCAAAAGTTAGAAGTTTATGACTCTAAGGTATGATTCCCTTCCTGATAAACCGTAAATGTTTTTCCAAAATGTCTATACTTTTCCAAAACAAAGGTTTATGATTTTGTAAGCTTTTATGACTATAACGACGACCATGTTTTTTGTAATGAAAACGATGTTGTCAAAGATGAGAGTATGTCTAAGATGATCATGATGAGAATGGTTCCATGTTTGAAAGTCTCAAGATATGGATTCAATATGAATATGAAAATGTTGGGCTAGTTCTTGATCAAAAATTTTATTCCTTGATTATGACTCTATTTTTTTAAAGACTTCAAGAATATAAGTTGACGCCTTATGAGGTTTATGATCTTATTATATGTTTTCTCTTAATACTATTCTTCATTGATAGTCTCGCCTTATAATACTAGTCCCTTCAAGGTGATACAAAGCGATCATGGTTATTCCATAATGTAATCGGAGGTCACCGACCTTACGTCACTCCGATAGATACATGACTTTCTTTGGGCTCTCATGCATGCTGTTATATGTATATGTATATGGGGAATATGGGGAAAAGGGGACATATGTATATGTATATGGGGGGGGGGGGGGGGGGGAGGGAGATATGTTGCGCTATAAGACGCATTGCCACCTGGTCAGCTGGCGTATTCATCCCGGACGCGGGATGCCCGGACGCGGGATATATATGGGCGAGCCGACGTTGTTCGGCGCTATGACATGTTATATTTTATATATATATGAAAAAGAAATGTTTTTCAAATAAAGCCAAGCATGCATGGCATCCGCCCTAAGAGGCACTCATATGTACAGGTTACTTTTTACTTCATGATATGCTCTATATTTCCATTCCGTTATTATTCATATTTATATCCCTTACTATGTTACTATACATGCCTTACATACTCAGTACATTGCTCATACTGACCCTCTTTCTTCGGGGCCTGCGTTTCATGCCGCGCAGGTACACACAGATGAGTAGAAGTTATGATAGAATTTGTTCCAGCGGAGTTGGCAAGCTCCATTTTCCCTGGAGTGTTGCTGGGTCAGAGTACTGTGCTATGATGTCATGTCCGAAGTTAGAGACTTTGCAGACAGAATCGTGGGTGTAGTATGTCAGTCTTGAAAGCGGCTTCACCAGCCGATGTGTCTTTGTATTTTATGTTACAGATTCCACATGGCCACAGATTTTGTTTGACCTAAGTACAATGAAAATAGAAAATTCTGAAAGCTTTACTATGTTTTTTTTCAGTTCCTATTGATATAAGAGTCTAAGGAGATTAAGTATGTAATAAGAGTCAGCGGGTTCGCTCGGCTCCGGATACGGGGTCGGGTGCCCGTCACACCCTAGTAAGATCGGGGTGTGACAGCTGCGGATATGTATTGATTATATGCAGCTGAATAAAGTAACAATAAATAATAGATATCCCCTCCCCAGGATTGATGATTTATTTGACCAGTTGCAGGGTGCTAAATGCTTTTCGAAGATAGACTTGCAGTCAGGCTATCATCAGGCGTGGGTGAAGGAGACAGATATTCCGAAGACTGCATTCAGAACCCGATAGGGGCATTATGAGTTTAGAGTGATGTCTTTTGGGCTGACCAATGCTCCAGCGGTATTTATGGATTTAATGAACCGAGTGTTCAAACCATTCCTAGATATGTTCGTGATTGTATTTATCGATGATATTCTGGTCTATTCACGTTCAGAAGAGGAGCATGCAGATCATTTGAGGACGGTACTTGGGGTGCTCCAACACCATAAGTTGTATGCTAAGTTTTCTAAATGTGAATTCTGGTTGACTTCAGTGGCATTCTTAGGGTATATTGTTGGAGCTGATGGTATTCGGGTGGATACACAGAAGATCGGGGCTGTAAAGACTTGGCCTAGACCTACGACACCTACGGAGGTACGTAGTTTTCTGGGGCTGGCAGGATATTACAGGAGATTTGTAGAAAAGTTTGCCTCAATTTCAGCGCCTTTAACAAGGCTAACTCAGAAGGCAGCTAAGTTCCAGTGGACCGACGCGTGTGAGCGGAGCTTGCAGTTGTTGAAAGACAAGCTGACTACGGCTCCAGTCTTAACTCTTCCATAGGGACCACATGGCTATGTTATTTATTGTGATGCTTCAGGTGTGGGGCTAGGTTGTATATTGATGCAGCATGGCAGAGTTATAGCCTATGCTTCCCGACAGCTCAGAAAACACGAAAGAAATTATCCTACTCACGATCTGGAGTTAGCAGCGGTAATTCATGCTTTGAAGATATGAAGGCATTACTTATACGGGGTTCATGTTGATGTTTATACGGATCACAAGAGTCTCCAATATATTTTTAAGCAGAAAGAGCTAAATTTGAGACAGAGGCGGTGGTTAGAGTTACTAAAAGATTATGATGTTGATATTCTATACCATCCGGGGAAAGAAAATGTTGTAGCAGATGCTCTTAGCCGTTAATCTATGGGTAGCTTGACAGATGTGCAACCAGAAAGGAAGGAGATGGTCCGTGAGATTTACCGACTAGCTAACCTAGGAGATCGTTTGGCTGATTCGGGAGATGGTGAGGTTTCTATTCGAGAAGTTGTTGAATCCTCTATCATAGAAGAGGTAAAGAGGAAGCAGTACGAGGACCCTGTCCTGGCACGGTATAGAGATACAACTCTTCAAAAGGAGGAGACCCCGTTTAAAGTTACACTTGATGGCGTGTTACGATATGAAGGCAAACTATGTGTACCTGAGGTTGCAGGGTTACGACAACAGGTTATGGGAGAGGCACACTATGCCCGTTATTCTATTCATCCAGGGTCGACGAAGATGTATCATGACCTCAGATATTTATATTGGTGGGATGGCATGAAGAAGGACATAACGGAGTTTGTTGCTCAGTGCCCGAATTGTCAACAGGTTAAGGTCGAGCATCAGAAGCCTGGTGGTTTTTTACAGCAGATAGAGATCCCAACCTGGAAATGGGAAGTAATTAATATGGACTTCATTACAAGTTTACCTCGCACTCCACGGAAGTATGACTCTATATGGTTATTGTGGATAGGCTGACAAAATCAGCCCATTTTCATCCAGTCAGGACTACTTATTCAGCTGAGGACTATGCAAAGTTATATATCAGAGAGATAGTGAGACTCCATGGGGTTCCCATATCTCTTATCTCAGACAGAAGAGCTCAGTTTACAGCTAACTGCTGGAGATCATTCCAGGAGGGATTGAGGACACAGGTGAGTCTTGGTACAACATTTCACCCTCAGACTGACGGGCAGGCCGAGCGTACTATTCAGACGCTAGGAGATATGTTACGGGCCTGTATTATTGATTTCAGAGGTAGCTGGGACGATCATTTGCCACTTATCGAGTTTTCTTATAATAATAGCTACCATTCTAGTATGCAGATGGCACCATATGAGGCCTTATATGGAAGGAAATGCAGGTCACCTATCGGTTGGTTTGATATTGGTGAGTCTATATTAACAGGCCAGACATGATTCAGCAATCTGTTGATAAAGTGAAGCTTATTCAAGAGAGGTTATTGGCAGCCCAGAGTCGACATAAGTCATATGCAGATAATCGACGTCGACACTTAGAATTTCAGGTTAGTGATCGGGTGTTCTTGAAGGTGTCACCCATGAAGGGTGTAATGAGATTCGGCAATAAAGGGAAGCTTAGCCCGAGGTACATTGGACCTTATCCGATTATTCGTCGGGTAGGAAAGGTTTCCTATGAGTTGGACGTACCATTTGATTTGGAAGCAGTACATCCAGTCTTTCATGTGTCGATGCTTCGCAAATGCATTGGTGACCCTTCTAGGGTGTTCCCAGTGGATGATGTCCAGGTGACGGAGGAGTTGTCTTACGAGGAAAACCCTATAGCTATACTTGATCGCCAAGTCAGAAGGTTATGTACTAAGGACGTGGCTTCCGTCAAAGTATTGTGGCGAAACAAGAATAGAGAAGAGATGACCTGGGAAGCCGAAGACGAGATGAAGAATAAGTATCCTTACTTGTTCCCTACGCCTACAGGTAATTTGAATTCCTCACTTGGTTATATTAATTAGTAGATGAGACTATATACTATAGCAATAAAAGAAACTCCCCTGAAATCTTTATAAGACCTTAGTAGACTACTTTAACATTTGGGGACGAATGTTCTAAAGGGGGGAAGGATGTTATACCCCGTATTTTTGTACGTCGGATCATTCGTAAGCTAATCGACATAAGTTGAAGACAAGATTATTTTGGGATATGAGACAAGGACTTTTTAATCCCGATTTTTAATATTGCACGGCTTGCTTGTAAATTTCAATTAGTATAGAAATATTAGTGGAGATTAGGGATTAATTAACCATGATTAGATGTTATATCTCGTATTTTACACATTCGGATATTTTGAGGTAATTGCGACAAGTTAAGGGACAAGGCTATATTTTTATCTTGTTTAATACATAAGTTGTTCATGAAAATATTGATGTGGAAATATTGAGGAAGACTAAGGGAAAATTTGGAAATTAGGAAAATAGTTTTCATGAATTACAAAAATTGGTCATGAAATGAAATGGGCTTGAAAAAAAAAGGTGGGCTTGAATAAATGGCCAAGGTGGCCGGCCAAGGTAAATGGGCCAAGCCCACATGGGAGTTTAATATATGCAACTAAAAGATGACAATTTCATCTTTAACTTAAGAACAATCAAGAAACTTGGAGAAAAAAAAAGACCACCCCATTCGGCCAAGGTGAGCCAAAATTGAAGACCAAAAATCTTGATCAAAAAAATTATTTCTTCTAGTATTCCTACTAATTTGAAGGTCCTCTTTAACGTGGTATAATTGTTGGAGCAAGAAAACTACTCTTTGTTGCAAATCCAAAACCCTAGCCAAGTGAGAAGTTAAGGAAAAAAACGTAAGATTTAATCTTCTTTTTTATGTTATGGAAGGTTTGTGTATGTTGTAGTATGTAGGAATGAATGAAAATCATGAAAATAATGTGTGTGGTGTGTAGCCGTGTAGGTGTGTGTGAAGTGTGGTGGCCGTGTTGGTGTTGTATGGCGGAGAAGAGATAAATTAATTTTTTTTAGTATGTTAGTTGTGTTGTTGTGGATTCTATGATTCAAATTGAAGTCGAAACTGGTTGTGGGCTGTTTTAGAAGTCAACGTGATTTGAATGTAGTTTCTTGTACTTATAGAAAATAATGTTGCTAGCATGTGAATTGTTGACGTAGTTCATGAATTTGAAAGAAGAAAATGTGTTGTTGTTGTTCTTGTTGTGTTTGTATGGTTTCGGGTGGAAAGGAGTTTGGTTGGATTGTTTTGAATATTGTGCGGATTGTTTGAAATGTTCTTGAATCTTGTTTGAATAACTTTGGATTAGTGTTTGAGTATATGAACATTGGCGTTGGTTTGATTGTATGTAGTTGAAGTGAAGGAAAAAGGGATGCCGTCGAATTATGTTAAAGCGGGTTACTAATGTTAGAATATGTTCCAAATTGATTGTTGGTATGGTTGTTGATAAATTTGGCCGAGTTGAATTCTCGGGGTTGTCGTATTTACAGGGGAAATGCTGCCGAATTTTCTGTAGACAAAGTGTTAGTTTAGGATGAGATTCTTGGATATCTATAGCTAATGTTTGTTATTTACTAACGTTGTTATAGATTTTGGAAAGGCCAAGACTTAAGTTTGGATTAGCTAAGGAAGCGGGCAAGGTATGTAAGACTTATCCTTTCTTTCTTTTGGCATGATCTTGTGGAACCAACATGATAAAGTATACGTATGATTTCAAAGAAACTCCCATTCTTAGAGTCACTAGGAGGGCTAACGTTCTTGATTTCCATAAGCCGTTTCGTATGGTTTTGATGCGTATCGATGATGTCTAAAGTTCTGTTTGACATGTTTCCGAGTGGCATTCGAAAGGTAATTGATATGACTAAAGTTTTGATCCCCAAATGCTAGTACGTTCGATTATTCCATTGAGTCTTTGGTATATTTTGATATGTACATATGGTTCCGAAAGTTATATTTGATTTGATCCATAACGATATCCGAAAGGTACTTGATATGGTTGTTGCTTTGATTTTTCCAAAAACGGCTTCTCAAACGTTCATAGAAGGTGTTGTACTTCAAACGCTCATAACTTTCTTATACTAAATCGGATTGACCTGAAACTTGTTTCTGAGACTACATGTGTCGGTAAGTATATTTGTCCATCGAGCCTTAGAATTGATAAACGGATCGGGCTGCACGTTCCGCAGCAATATAATTATGGATCGGGCCGTACGTTCCTTGGCACCAATATATTTATGGATCGGGCCGTACGTTCCTCGGCACTGATACATTTATGGATCGGGCCGTACGTTCCTTGACACTAATATGTTATATATGGATCGGGCCGCACGTTCCTTGGCACTAAAATATTATATATGGATCGGGTCGTATGTTCCTCGGCACTACTATATTACATATGGATCTGTTATATGTGTATATGATATTGTAACACCTCGGAAAAATTTTCGTTGGTACGCAAGAGAATGAACTAGTGATGAATATGAGTGCATGATGTCCATGAGCAAGAAACGACGTTGATGACCTTAGGAGAGATTTCGAAAGTATCCGATGTGAGACGAGGAAGTTGGCTAAGTTAAGATGAGATACAAGGTGAGCAATGCATGTACATGGACGGGGCTGATTAAAATGAGAAGTCTAAGAAATATGGGAAGTTGCAGAATTGCAACTGCCTAGTGGTCGTATTGCATAATACGGACCGTAAATTGCTATACGGTCCGTAAACTGGCAGTCGTAAACTGCCATGCAAGGTTTCAACTTTCTGCCCAGTCAAGAAATTGTAAAATACGACCAGGTGGACGGACCGTAAAGTGATTTACGGCCCGTAAACCATGGTCGTAAACCACCATGAAGGCAGCCCAGCTTCTGGTTCTGGAAATGGTTAATTACGCCCATGGAGGACGAGCCGTATAGTGGAATACGGGCCGTAAACCTCCATGGACGACCACTGTTCACCCAGCACAGATTTTTCAACTCATTAAATGTGAGGATCAAGACTTGTCTTATTCGATTACAACATTACACCACTTCTCTCTTAAACTTCTCTCTACATTTGTTATATGAGTTTTCAAGGATTATAAGCCATCAATAACATTAAGACAAGTGAATCAAGGATAAGGGAATCATCAAGGATCATCCAAGTCAAAAAATGCAAATGGAGAGAAACTAGGGTTTTGCTCAAAGAGGAGTATTATCAACCATAGCTTGTTCCTACAACTTCTAAGGTAAGATTCATTATTTTTACAAGATGTTTAAGGTATTGGAGAATTAAAATACATGGATTGTAGAAAATGTGGACAACTAGGTCATGAATGGTGAATAGTGACATTTTGAGGAATAGTTTGAATTGAATTATGAATGTTTTTGTGTTACGATATGAATGTATTATAAATGGTACTAAGATCATGAACTAGACACTTTAGACGAATGGACAAAGTCGGAGGTCATGACCATAAATGTGGGAGAATTAGAAGCCAATTGAGAAATCTAGATAATGTGGATGATGTGAATGACTAATGGCCATTTTTATGATATTAATGAAGGTATAGACGCTAGCATTGGAAGGAAACGTGCAAGTGTACAATAGTCCGACGAAAAGGTATGTAAGGCTAACCCTTCCTTCATAAGGCATGGTTCTTTGCCAAATTTCTAATTCCTCTATATGAGTATGTTGTATTCAAGTGATTGACACTCCGAGCTCATAAGCTCACGATCCTTAACATGTACTACGATTGTACTACGCCCCTCATATGACGAGTAAGCCTAAGATATGGATGTAGCAACAATGACGATGATAGTGATGACGATGATAATAATAATGATGCCAAAGGTGCCTACGGGCTATTATATTCACATGTGCCTATGAAGGGCTATAATGACACCCCGAGCTTATAATGTCGGGTAGAATATACGTATATGGACGTATATATGTATATGATTATGTATAAAGTATGTATACGATTACGTAACGCGCGCACACCTCTGCAGATTGTACAGATAACCCTGATGCCTTGGTAGGGCCAGGTAGAAATAACATTGAGCCTTGGTTGGCTAAGTACGTATGAAACACCGAACCTTATGGTCGGGCACGCTATGTATGTATATAAGTGTATGGCTATGTATGAATGTGAAAAGACTATGTATACGAATGCGAATAAGGACATGTATATGAATATGAGCACAAGTATGGTACGAGTACTATTATGGAATACGGATGATGACGTAGGTGTACAAAAACGTATGAAAAATGGAAAGTCCTACGAAAGGCAGGTAAGTGTTATGACGATGATATTATTGTCTCTCCCCCCCCCCCCCCTCCTATGCTATTTCATATATTGTTCGGGATGCCTACTTATTGATGTTGCTCATGCTTTACATACTCAGTACATTCTTCGTACTGACGTCCTTTTGTTTGTGGACGTTGCGTCATGCCCGCAGGTGCACAGGGAGACAGACCTGATCCATAACTGCCTATTCGGAGATTACATAGAGCGCTCCATTTCCTTCGGAGCCATATCTTTTGGGTACTCATTCTTTTGGGTATATAATTATTGGCATAGCGGGGTCCTGTCCCGCTAATGTGATATGTTATACGCTTAGAGGCTCGTAGACATGTGTGTGTGTGGGTAGATGTGTTGGCCTTGTCGGCCTATGTTTCGTATATCATTTTGTCGACCACGTGGGCCCATGTACATTGATGGGGCATAGATGCCTATGATGATATAAATGGGTTGTTGTCCAAATGGGACTAGTTGACGAATGAATGGAAATGCATGTATAATTATGTGGTTCACCTAGATGTAAGCATAAGAGTAAGCTAAGAGGGTGCCCGGGTGGACTAGCATCGGGTGTTCGTCGCGGCCCCGAGTCGGGTCGTGACAAAAGTTGTATCAGAGCAGTTCAGGCCTAGGATGTGTCTACGAGCCATGTCTAGTAGAGTCTTGGTTATGGGTGTGTTGCGTGCCACACTTATAAACAAGAAGCTGCGGACATTTTAGGAATATATGACCTGCTTTCTTCATAAGAATCGTGCGATAGAGCTATGATGTAAGAAATTCTTGTTTCTAAATCGTGTGTTGTGTATTTCAGAGATGCCTAAAAAGAAAAAGGCTACAGCAGCCCAAAAGGGCAAGACGGTGGCAGAAAAGCGGGCTGAAAGAGCACCGCCACCGGTAGTAGAGGAAGATGAGTCCCAGAGTGCGGCTCAATCTCAGTCCTCCCAGACAGTGCCTATTACCGAGGAGCACGTGGGAGCCTCAGCCCCAGCTCCAGCTCCTCCACCGAATGCTTCGGGCCAAGACGTGAGAGAGGCCATTAATTTGTTGACTCAGTTGGTTGCGGCCCAGACTCAGAGGCCAAGCGCAGGGCAAGGTGACAGGGCTGTTAGTGCAAGGGCCCGTGACTTCATTGCTTTGAAACCCCCAGAATACTTTGGGTCGAAACGGGAGGAGGATCCCCAGGACTTTATTGATGGTATGCTAAGGACGCTCCGATTTTATACATGCTTCAGACACCGAGTCGGTAGAGCTAGCGTCCTATAGATTGAGAGATATCTCGATCATGTTATGTCGGAAAGATGGCTAGTAATGCCATATTGCATATTTTGTAATACTTGTTGTTGTTATTGATGTTGTTGCTGGGTTGCTGCGTTGATATATTAAGCCGAGCTAAGTCTCGGGGATGTTATATATATAGGGGAAATGCTGCCGAAATTTCGGTAGGCAAGTATGTAATAAAATTTGGATTCTTAAAGGCTTGAATTTGACAATTGGTAAACATGACCATTTGTAGATTCTGGACGGAATTGAAAGTGAAGCTAAGCGAGCAGAAGGCGCAATTGAGGTATGTAAAGCCTTCCCCTTTATTCTTAGGCATGTTCTGAATGTAATAGGCTCGGCCGCGAGCCTTGAATACGACTCCGTTCCTCGGAATTCGAGATGGAAATCCGCTCCAATTCCTTCAGTATGATTGAAACCATTTCCTTATAACATGCCTTTAAAGAGAACTTTTGTACGAAACTTTTCTAAACGGAGTCGGAATACTTCCAAATGATTATGGATGACCTCATAAGGTCTATTATCAGTAATTTACGTATGTCGCCTCGGGTTGGTCCGAGGTGGGCCCACGGAGTCCCGATACCTCTTGTATGACCTAAATTGCTGTCACGACCCAACTCCGTAGGCCGCGACTAGTGTCCGTGCTGGACACCCAGACGTACCCGACAACCCAAATTAGCAAAATGACAGAATATTTCAAATATAAAAGTCACTTGACGTTAGTAATTAGCATAAAAGAACCGACACAGTACATGGAGGCCGATGAGGCTGTCACAGATCGTATCATACCCGAACATATACAGAACCCACACAAGTATGTCTACAGACCTCTACAGATCATAACATAATCATAAGACGGGACAGGGCCCCGTCATACCCCTGAATAGCATACATATATATAATAGCGGCAAACTGTACCAATATACAGGCTCTGAACAAAAGAGCGCTCCCAATATAGCAGAATAGATGTCCTAGGCAGGCGGTCAGCAAATCTGTCTTCTGTACCTGCGCGGCATAAAAATGCAGCCCCCGAAGAAAGGGGGTCAGTACGAAATATGTACTGAGTATGTAAAGCACAGAACGTAGTAAACAAAGTCATAATCAGAACAGAAGGTACAGAAAATGGACAGAATATCCAGATTAGCAAAATATTGATCATAAAGCATAAATAGTATTTGTTGAAAACATATGTCGTACCTGGTCCCAATACGGAACAAGATCATAACCGAAACAGGACTTACAGAGAAGTGAGTGTGACATCTGAAGTATCAAATGCATATTTTCAAAACATGAGGAGTGTGTTCAGAAACATATAGCATATCATATCCGGCCCCTGTCAAGGGCTCGACAAACAGAAAGTGGCCACCCCCCGACGCTGGTGCCACCATACATACGGAACAGAGTAGGGGATAACCCCGTAACATAACATATCATATCAGATGGACATATCAGATCATAGCATATCAGAATGTGTGTACATGGCACAGCATACTCCAAAACCCATGTACATATATACCTGCCCCCTCACATCGAGGCACGGCGAACAATGCAGTAGAATACGCTTGACAACATATCCTGGCCCGGGCTCAGTGTGGGAAACATTGAGGCATCCACGAATGGAGTAGTGAGAAACTAAATGCAATAAAAATATCATAGATTTCCAGAGACTCAATGAGGCATATCGAATGACAAATCAAATCGATGAACTCGGACGGAATCATAGCAAGTGTATGTCATATGTCATAATGAGTTACGGAAGAATAATCCTCCTGAAATCTTTTTCATATTCCAAAATAGCTTACCAAACTCGAGGGAGTCAGCAAACGATTTTCCTTAGTAGTTGAAAGGATAGTTAAAACATTTTATTTTATATTATTCGCAAATAAGGCAATAGTACAATAAGAGGGCAAAGCGGGAATAGTGGAGCTAAACGTAATACAAAATATCGTACCTTTACAGAGACTCGATATAGTATCCAGAATAAGTATCATTAGTAGTCGGAAAAGTAGTTAAGACGTTTCCTTAAAAATTGCTTGAAATCAAGTTACAAAGGACCATAAGGGTAAAATCGGAAATAGTGGGCCTGCCTCGGGACAAACAAGGCGGCGGGCTCAAATTATGTATATTAAGCTTATGGGGTCACCTACAGAGGTCTTAGGGGTATTCCATAACTTTCTAGGCAGTTTGGAGAAGTTTGCATAATTTTTCAGTAAGCCTGCTTAGAGGGTTCAATTCTATTGAACGAAAAAGGAGCATTTTCAATTGCAGATTCCAATGGGCAGAATGTCTTCCGAAGTTCAAATCCAATCCTAGTACACCTAGGACATGCCAAGAGAAGAATCGGGATAGCTTTACATACCTTTTACGCACTTTACGCCTTTCCAAGTTCACTTCCCGTTTCGTCCAAAATCTGCAAATGGTCACATTTACCAAATGTTAACCATAAGGCTTTAGGCTTAAATCTCAAGTCAACACTTTTCTACAAAAATTTGGGCAGCATCTCCCCTATACACATAGCATCCCCGAGAATTTAACTCGGTCAAAACAATCAACAACAACCCAACAACAACATCATCAACAACAACAACAATCACTATAACCACAATATAACTTAACTAGCTATCTTTTCAACATAATGTCATAACCATCATTTCAACTTCAATTTCCAAACTAATCTCAATGGTTTCACATTCATCATTAATCTAGATCATCACAATATAATTTGGAAATATTTCATATCATTTCTACGAAATATTCACAAGATATACAAAATATACAAACTTTCCACCAAAACATAATTCACCCAAAACTTCAAATCTTCAACCTACATATTCATAACATATTTCCATCTTCCAATTTCATCAACCATAATCATAATTTACATCTTAACAACTTCATTTCCATAATATCACAAAATTATTCTAAGGTGACATAATCTTCTACATTCCAACTTCAACCAAAATTCATTCAACTTTCATTCCCAATATAATTTCCATCATAACCACAACTAGAATACAACATAAAATTCAACTCATATCATATATACAACAATATACACACACGGCTACATACACTATATTTCATACCCACTTTGAAATCTTCCATTTTTCCATACAATCAACTCATTCCCACATACTACAACACAAACAAGACTTCATAACACAAATAAAAGGGATGAATTCTTACCCCTTTTCCTAATCTTCTTCACTTGAATATATGATCAAATTGAGGAACCAAGTGCTCCTTCTTCCAAAACAACTACACCAAGTTGTAGAGGGACCTTGAATTAGTAGGAATTCAACAAGAAAATAATTTTAGAGGCAAGATTTTGGGGGTTGATTTTTCTATGGCCAAACCCGAAATTGGCTTGAGTTGTTGTTCTTGTCTTCTCCTTATGTTGTTTTCTTGAACCCTCTATAGGATAATGACTACTATATATTATTAGCACATGGAAATTTTAATTAGGACCATGGGTTTGGGCCATTGTTGGCCGGCCACCCCTTTGAGTTGGGCCCAAATTTTTCTTTTCATTTTTTTGGGCCAACTCGGTTGGTCCCGAGTTGGGCCTAGCCCACTGACCTTTCGACCTTAAAATGTTCATATCTTCTTGTATCGACGTCACCTTGGAACCCACGACCTATGGATGGAAAGCTAATTCAATTATCTACAACTTCTATTTCTTGGTATTTTCCAAATTCGAAACTTATAATACCGTTTTTGCCCCCCAAAGTCAGGTCACCCGAAAACGTTTTCTTAAAAATATTCGTTTGGAGGACTTCCACTTTGATTTGGCCCAAGGGTCCTTCTTGAGTTGTGTTTAACTTCACATATGTGATTCGTATAATTTGTCACATGTCCCAAAAAAAAATCTTGACGTGTGGGCCCCACCTCAACTTACAATTAATCCGACGTTCAAAAATACGGGATGTAACATCCTCCCCCCCTTTAGAACATTCGTCCTCGAATGTTAGATTAGGCTTATAGGGTCTGTAAGTACTTCGGGGAAGTTTCTCTTTATGGTCAGCACACATAATACACATTCATTAATGAATATAACTAAGCAAAGCTTTTAAATTACCTGGAGGGATAGCGAACAACTGAGGATATTTCTTCTTCATCTTCCCAGGTCATCTCCTCTCTGTTATTATTCCGCCACAGCACCTTAACGGAAGCTACATCTGTGTTCCATAATTTTCTTACTTGGCAATCCAGAACGGCTACAGGCTGCTCTTCGTACGATAGTTCCTCCGTCACCCGAATATTATTTGCTGGAAATATTCTAGGAGGATCGCCAACACATTTTCTGAGCATGGATACGTGAAATACCGGATGTACTTCTTCCAAATCAGATGGTAGGTCTAGCCCGTAAACGACATTCTCAATTCTTCGAACAATCTGATAAGGTCAGATATATCGCGGATTGAACTTACTCTTTTTACCGAATCACATTATGCCTTTCATAGGCGATACTTCAAAAATACCCAATCACTAACCTGCGATTCCAATGGTCGACGCCGTTTATCAGAATATGACTGCTGTCGACCCTAAGCTGCTAATTCTCTCTCTCGGATAAGTTTCACCTTATCAACTGCCTATTGGATCATATCTGGGCCTATTAATTCTGTTTCGCCAATATTAAACTAGCCGATGGGTGACCTGCATTTTTTTGTCATACAAAGCCTCGTATTAAGCTAGAATGGTAGCGGTTATTATAAGCAAACTCGATCAACGGCAGATGATCGTCTCGGCTACCTCCGAAATCAATAATACAGGCTCGCAACATATCTTCTAGCATTTGTATAGTGTGCTCGGCCTGTCCGTTACTTTGAGGATGGAATACTGTGCTTGGACTTACCTGAGCCCCTAATCCTTCCTGAAACGAATCTCCAGAAATTAGTCATAAACTGAGTATCTCTGTCAATGACAATAGATATAGGAGCTCCGTGGAGTCTCATTATTCCTTTAATACATATAGTCTGGCATAATCCCCAACTGAATAAGTGGTTCTGACGGGGAGAAAATGGGCTGATTTTTGTCAGTTTATCAACTATACCACATATGGAAATCATACTTCCGTGGAGCACGAGGCAAACCCGTAATGAGATCCATACTAATTATTTCCCACTTCTAAGTCGGAATTTTCATTTCCTGAAACAGTCCACCCGGTTTCTGATACCCAATTTTAACTTGCTGACAATTTGGGCACTGGTCAACGAGTCTTACGATGTCGGGCACACATAATCTTCCTCGGTATAACAATACTCATCCGGTAAAACCTCGAGCTGGATCTTTTCCTTGTCAAAGGTTGTATCTCTGTACGATACTAGAATAGAATCCTCAAAGTGACGCTGTTTTACCTTTCCCATGATCGATGATTCAGTAACTTCTTCGGACAAAATTCCAATATCTTCAGAACCGACCAAACGGACTCTAAGGCTAGCTGACTAATGAGTTTTACAGACCAATTCTTTACTTCTGAATGTACGTCGGTCAAGCCGTCCGTAGACTCACGACTAAGTACGTCTGTCACAGCTTTAGCTTTTCTGGGGTGGCACAAAATATTAACATCATAATCCTTCAATAATTGAACCATCTTCTCTGCCGCGAATTCGACTCCCTTTTTCTTAAAACGTATACTGGCAGCCCTTAGGATCCGTATAAATATCAACGCGCACCCCACGTAAGTAATACCGCCATATCTTTAAAGCATGAATCACAATAGCTAATTCCAGACCATGGGCGAAATAATCTTTCCTCGTGCGGTCTGAGCTGCCGAGGGACATAGGCCATAATCTGACCATTTCCAGACAACTACATATTTCAGTCGATGTCGAAGGCCTAGACCAGTCCTTTATCGCTTCAATCTTCTGTATGTCAGTTATTTTCGTTCATGCTTAATTTATTTTACTTTCATTCGCTCCCCCTCCTTGGGGTTATACTTACACCATATTCGAATCTTTTCCTTCTAACCTACAACTTGATTATCTTCGTACGAAACCTTAACAGAATCATAATTACATAGTACACAATCTTACTCGATAGTTGGCACTCAAGTGATATAATTAGGGTAGTTGCTTATCTCATAGTAACCACATACTTTCTTCATACCCATTCCTTAGCTGTCGTCCTATTTTCTCGACAATCGAATTATTTGATATTCACATAATTCATCATTTCATGTCGTAAGTTTTTCTTTGCCCTGTACTATTCCATTTTAGTTTGCTTTCGCAATTAACTTCGTGCTTTGCCCGTCGACTCTTTCAGAGGCTCCGCTTAATTACGTTTCTCACGGTTCACTTCTCCTGACATTTGGATCTTCCAATCTCAACCGGTAGCGAAATAAGTATCAATCTATTTCGTAACATTGGTACCACACCTTTCCCCTTTTCTCGTACATTCTCTCCAGTTAATGTTTTTCGTATATGACAACACTGGCTATTAGGGTTCACCAATCAATCGACATCATCATAAATGGGGGGGGCCTACACATACGCATATATATCACTGCCATTTCGTTTACAATACATCTTCAATCACTTGTTCGAATTTACTCTAATTTCAGGGCTGCGCTGCTTTTTCTTTCTTTTTAACAATCCAATCCGTCTCAGCTCGTGTGACCCCTATAACATT
Organism: Lycium barbarum; assembly: GCF_019175385.1. Taxonomy (NCBI): domain Eukaryota; kingdom Viridiplantae; phylum Streptophyta; class Magnoliopsida; order Solanales; family Solanaceae; genus Lycium; species Lycium barbarum. The sequence continues at coordinate 63,598,696 of NC_083338.1, read as the reverse complement.
TCTAGCCATTCCACATATCCTAATTCCATTTAGGTTACCCCGAATTTCCTATTCGTCTCTCATATCTATGTTGCGAAAATTTTGTACATTTCCCAGGGGGTCACCCATCCCAGAATTGCTCTGGCCCTGGCACGCTTAACCTTACAACTTTAATGCATTTAGGCACGTTAAGACCGGTATAATTACATCGATTGCCCCGCACAGCCTTTGTCATGTAATTTAAGGCAAATCGGGGTCTTAACAACTTTTCAAAACGGTCTCGTAGCGGGTCCCACCCCGACTTAGCGAGAATTCTTTTACTTTTCTGACTATATAGTTACCGTGTCGCCCCTTGTACGTCCTCAATATCTACCTCCATGTATATATATATTATTCTAGACGGCCCCCGAGTTGGAGTTTTTATTCCACAAATTCCATCTCCAATCAGTCGAGGAAAACTGATAAAATGTTACTGTAAGGCATCTTCCGACCACCAACAAAGAAAACTAGAGTCTGACGAACTTCGCGGAATCTTTTAGTACTTAATTCACATAACTACCTCCATATTTTTATATATATATATTTGAGTCGTGAGCGAACCACTCAATTCCCGCCTGCTTGTCATACGCTTTGTATTCTTTCAATTAGAGGAAACTTGATCGTCGGACATTTTTGCCCTTCCGCATATTTTTCCCTTCACATGGGCTATGCTAAAACAAAATGGGGTTAGAACATATTTCTGGTCCCTCCAAATAAATTGCGAATTCGCTACTCGTATATGCTTTCTCGAGATAAAATTTTCCATATGAGGATAACGCTTCTTACGAATGACATGGAGGGTATGTCTTAAACTTTTAACCCAACATAAGAGATTTACCCTATCGGTATCGACTTTCAAGACATATTAAGAATTTATATCTTATTTTCCTGTTTATATTTCTGGAAAAATTTGGGCAGAGGTTCCTCTGTATTTCTTACTATCCCAAAACCTGTACACAGGAAATACCAACCATGCCTCACAGGGCCAACACATATACGTATATACATATCATATCATATCGCATCATAGCCACACGGGGCTAACAATTTCAAATAAAAGTACAAAGATCCCGAAGCTTACCTCACATGCCCAACTTAAACTGCACCTGTTACACTTTCCTGTTTACTTTCCCTTACGATTTTAAACTTTATGTTTCAATCGTACTTCAATACCTTACCCAGCATACGTCTTTCATACCATTGCTTACCTGTGTACTGTGTAGCTTCCAATATCATCAATCGCTGTCTTACGTCGATACCGTTCTTCAGCTGCAATCAAGGGTTAGTAAAAAAAAGGACTTCATTTCCTACAGCTGGATCTATCGCACGATCTAAGATTCAAAGAAAGGTAACACCCTAAATGCCCTGTAGCCTCCTGTTTATAGATGTGGTGCACAACACACCGATAAACAAGACTCTACCAGACACGGTCTGTAGACATTCCGAGAACCAAACCGCTCTGATACCACTTTTGTCACGACCCAACTCCATAGGCCGCGACTAGTGTCCGTGCTGGACACCCAGACGTACCCGATAACCCAAATTAGCAAAATGATAGAATATTTCAAATATAAAAGTCACTTGACGTTAGTAATTAGCATAAAAGAACCGACACAGTACATGGAGGCCGATGAGGCTGTCACAGATCGTATCATACCCGAACATATACAGAACCCACACAAGTATGTCTACAGACCTCTACAGATCATAACATAATCATAAGACGGGACAGGGCCCCGTCATACCCCTGAATAGCATACATATATATAATAGCGGCAAACTGTACCAATATACAGGCTCTGAACAAAAGAGCGCTCCCAATATAGCAGAATAGATGTCCTAGGCAGGCGGTCAGCAAATCTGTCTTCTGTACCTGCGCGGCATGAAAATGCAGCCCCCGAAGAAAGGGGGTCAGTACGAAATATGTACTGAGTATGTAAAGCACAGAACGTAGTAAACAAAGTCATAATCAGAACAGAAGGTACAGAAAATGGACAGAATATCCAGATTAGCAAAATATTGATCATAAAGCATAAATAGTATTTGTTGAAAACATATGTCGTACCTGGTCCCAATACGGAACAAGATCATAACCGAAACAGGACTTACAGAGAAGTGAGTGTGACATCTGAAGTATCAAATGCATATTTTCAAAACATGAGGAGTGTGTTCAGAAACGTACATCATATCATATCCGGCCCCTGTCAAGGGCTCGACAAACAGAACGTGGCCACCCCCCGACGCTGGTGCCACCATACATACGCAACAGAGTAGGGGATAACCCCGTAACATAACATATCATATCAGATGGCCATATCAGAATGTGTGTACATGGCACAGCATACTCCAAAACCCATGTACATATATACCTGCCCCTTCACATCGAGGCATGGCGAACAATGCAGTGGAATATGTTTTGCAACATATCCTGGCCCGGGCTCAGTGTGGGAAACATTGAAGCATCCACGAATGGAGTAGTGAGAAACTAAATGCAATAAAAATATCATAGATTTCCAGAGACTCAATGAGGCATATCGAATGACAAATCAAATCGATGAAGTCGGACGGAATCATAGCAAATGTATGTCATATGTCATAATGAGCTACGGAAGAATAATCCTCCTGAAATCTTTTTCATATTCCAAAATAGCTTACCAAACTCGAGGGAGTCAGCAAACGATTTTCCTTAGTAGTTGAAAGGATAGTTAAAACATTTTATTTTATATTATTCGAAAATAAGACAATAGTACAATAAGAGGGCAAAGCGGGAATAGTGGAGCTAAACGTAATACAAAATATGGTACCTTTACAGAGACTCGATATAGTATCCAGAATAAGTATCATTAGTAGTCGGAAAAGTAGTTAAGACGTTTCCTTAAAAATTGCTTGAAATCAAGTTACAAAGGACCATAAGGGTAAAATCGGAAATAGTGGGCCTGCCTCGGGACAAACAAGGCAGCGGGCTCAAATTACGTATATTAAGCTTATGGGGTCACCTACAGAGGTCTTAGGGGTATTCCATAACTTTCTAGGCAGTTTGGAGAAGTTTGCATAATTTTTCAGTAAGCCTGCTTAGAGGGTTCAATTCTATTGAACGAAAAAGGAGCATTTTCAATTGCGGATTCCAATGGGCAGAATGTCTTCCGAAGTTCAAATCCAATCCTAGTACACCTAGGACATGCCAAGAGAAGAATCGGGATAGCTTTACATACCTTTTACGCACTTTACGCCTTTCCAAGTTCACTTCCCGTTTCGTCCAAAATCTGCAAATGGTCACATTTACCAAATGTTAACCATAAGGCTTTAGGCTTAAATCTCAAGTCAACACTTTTCTACAAAAATTTGGGCAGCATCTCCCCTATACACATAGCATCCCCGAGAATTTAACTCAGCCAAAACAATCAACAACAACCCAACAACAACATCAACAACAACAACAATCACTATAACCACAATATAACTTAACTAGCTATCTTTTCAACATAATGTCATAACCTTCATTTCAACTTCAATTTCCAAACTAATCTCAATGGTTTCACATTCATCATTAATCTAGATGATCACAATATAATTTGGAAATATTTCATATCATTTCTACGAAATATTCACAAGATATACAAAATATACAAACTTTCCACCAAAACATAATTCACCCAAAACTTCAAATCTTCAACCTACATATTCATAACATATTTCCATCTTCCAATTTCATCAACCATAATCATAATTTACATCTTAACAACTTCATTTCCATAATATCAAAAAATTATTCTAAGGTGACATAATCTTCTACATTCGAACTTCAACCAAAATTCATTCAACTTTCATTCCCAATACAATTTCCATCATAACCACAACTAGAATACAACATAAAATTCAACTCATATCATATATACAACAATATACACACACGGCTACATACACTATATTTCATACCCACTTTGAAATCTTCCATTTTTCCATTCAATCAACTCATTCCCACATACTACAACACAAACAAGACTTCATAACACAAATAAAAGGGATGAATTCTTACCCTTTTTCCTAATCTTCTTCACTTGAATATATGATCAAATTGAGGAACCAAGTGCTCCTTCTTCCAAAACAACTACACCAAGTTGTAGAGGGACCTTGAATTAGTAGGAATTCAACAATAAAATAATTTTAGAGGCAAGATTTTGGGGGTTGATTTTTCTATGGCCAAACCCGAAATTGGCTTGAGTTGTTGTTCTTGTCTTCTCCTTATGTTGTTTTCTTGAGCCCTCTATAGGATAATGACTACTATATATTATTAGCAAATGGAAAATTTAATTAGGACCATGGGTTTGGGCCATTGTTGGCCGGCCACCCCTTTGAGTTGGGCCCAAATTTTTCTTTTCATTTTTTTGGGCCAACTCGGTTGGTCCCGAGTTGGGCCTAGCCCACTGACCTTTCGACCTTAAAACGTTCATATCTCCTTGTATCGACGTCACCTTGGAACCCACACCTATGGATGGAAAGCTAATTCAATTATCTACAACTTCTATTTCTTGGTATTTTCCAAATTCGAAACTTATAATACCGTTTTTTCCCCCCAAAGTCAGGTCACCCGAAAACGTTTTCTTAAAAATATTCGTTTGGAGGACTTCCACTTTGATTTGGCCCAAGGGTCCTTCTTGAGTTGTGTTTAACTTCACATATGTGATTCATATAATTTGTCACATGTCCCAAAAGAAAATCTTGACGTGTGGGCCACACCTCAACTTACAATTTATCCGACGTTCAAAAATACGGGATGTAACAATTGCCTTATTCCTGTCCGTTTTTTTTTCATAAGTAACATCTGGACTATTATTCTGATCATGATATGACTATTTTTATATAAATCCTACGAAATGGTTTTGATATCTAGAAATCTGATTTCGGCAATAATCTGTCATGCCTTCCCAAGTAGGATATAGGCGCGTATTATGAACACTATCCGAATACTCTGATTCGACTCGCCATATGGCCTAGCTCAATTTGATTGGGTCTGTATAATGATCTGTATGTATGTGCTTTCTCATTAATCAGTTCATGCATGTGCTACGATTCCTTTCACCGGATCCCGGGCCGGTTTATATCGTGCGGATGGGCCGCCGAATCCCTTTGTCGGGGGCCGGGTCCCATGTATGAATCCTAAAGTATGATGTGTCCGGTTCCTTGGTACTGTGGTATATGTCCGTCCCCGGTTACCGTGTATATGAATTACGAAGTATGATGTGTCCGGTTTCCCGGCGTGTGATCTGTCCCCGGGGTTACCGTGGTTATGATATGATGTGTTATGCGATGGAGATGTTCGAAGATATGAAATCTTCTGAAATACGATGTGCTGTGGCACCAAAGGCAGGAGTGGCGACCACGTTTCTGTACCCTATGTATGATTCTGTTTGTCCGTCTGGATTCTGATTCTGTCTGTCCGTAAGGATTCTGATTCTGTCTGTATGACTTATGATTCTGTTTGTCCGTTCGGATTATGATTCTGTCCGGTATACTTCCGTCTGTCTGTCTGATTTATGACTCTGTCCGGTATACCTCTGTCTGTCTGTTGGATTATGATTCCGTTCGCTATATTTCTGTGCTTCTGATTCAGACTATGATTATGTTGTTATATTTTCGCTTTACATACTCGGTACATTTTTCGTACTGACCCCCAGTTTTTCGGGGGCTGCGTTACATCCCCGCAGGTACAGACGCACCCAGTGATACTGTCACGACCCGTCTAGGGGCCGTGACGAGTACCCGATACTTGTACCGAGCACCCCTTGTCTATCGTTTTACCTTTACCTCTTAGCAAGCCATGTAAACAGAGCCATTTTTTTTTAACATTAACATTAGCGGCGTCATTCTGAACATAGACTAATAAACTTCGTTATCACTTATACATCAACATTAGCATGCCAAAACACCATATACCTAACTATACTTAACTGACTGTACATATCTGTATACGAGCCTCTAGACATAGTACATTTATACATAGAAAGGGCTGAGTACTGCTGTGCCCGAATATATATACACAAAATAGTACCAAGGAAGTGAGGCTCCGGAATAACTGGAGCACTGTCAACACTGCTGGTAGAGCTTCTAAGGATCAAATTCGCCTGTCTGCTGACCTGCACGGGATGAAACGCAGCGTCCACAAGAAGGGACGTCGGTACGAATAGTGTACCGAGTATGTAAGGCATGAATAGTAGCATACGGAAAGTATAAAACGGAAATAACGACATAAGAGAATAATAGCACATGTCCTGAGGTAGAAACATAACCTGTATATATATATACCCTTGGCAGGTGCTATGCGTACTTAGCTTTCCTTTAAGAATATTTCCTTGTTCATATACATATACATATAAAATAGGACATCTCATATTGCCGAGGCGTCGGCAGCCGATCCATTTAACCATAAATATACACATCCCGCGTCCGGGCATCCCGCGTCCAGGACGATATCATATCATGTAATGCCAACTGATCAGGTGGATATGCGTTCATAACGCTCTGCCCTTACCTCCATTTTCCCCGTATACACATGCATATATCATTTACATATATCAGCGTCTATAGCGCTCTAGCTCTTTTATCATATACATATACGTGTGTCGTGTAGGTACATCAGCGTCTATAGCGCTCTAGCTCTTTCGTCATGTGCATGTTTTAAAAATATATACACATATCTTACATACATTTACATGTCTTATATGCATTTACGTATCCTATATACATATGTCTCATAGGCACGCAGGAAAGCCCAAAGAAGAATCATGTAGTCATCGGAGTGACGTAAGGTCGGTGACCTCCAATTATATTATAGAATACTCGTGATCGCTTTGTCTCACCTTGAAGGAACGAGTATTTTAAGGTGAGACTACCAACGGGGAATAATATTAAAGTAAACGTAGAATGAAATCGGGGCATCATAGATGACAGTTCATAGACTTTGAAATCTTTTAGAAAATAAAGTCATAGCTAGGAAATATAAATAAGATTCAAAAATTAGTTTATCATTTTCATGTTTACATAAGATACTTAGCTTAGTCATCTTAGTCATAGAGTCGTTCCGGTAGTACGTATCATAGGCATATTCTCTTATCTAACATCATTGTTATCATTATCGTCATGGAAGTGCCCTTGTTAGAGGAGTCATAGTATTTATCATTTGGTAACGAAATCGGGATCAAAGGTTCCCTTTGGATTCACTTCAAGTAAGTCAAGCAAGACTGTAAGGAAAAATCCGAGAGTAGCGGGCCCACCTCGGGCCGGATGGGGTGACGTATATGATTTACATATATTACGTGTCATGTCATTACTTGTGAGGGTCGTAAGGTAATCGGGTCCCACTTATGCAAGTTCTAGGGGTTTAAGAGGTCTTTCCATCATTTGCACACTTTCTAGTTCAATTCTATTGAACAAAAAGTGGAAAACATTGGATGCGGATTCCGGGGAAGAGAGTTGTCCCCGAGGTGCGTACCCAACTTATTCCGTCTAAGACATGCCATAGAAAGAAGGGTGAAACCTTACATACCTCTTTCCGATTCTTTTGCTATTCCGAATTCACGTTGCAATCTCGTCAAAATCTGCAAATTGGTCATGTTTACCAAAACTCTTATTAGGATACTTAGAGTTGAATTCTTAAGGAAACATTTGGCTACCGAAATTTCGGCAGCACTTCCCCTATAAATACTCCATCCCACCAAGTTCATCTTGGCTAATTTCAATCAACAACAATCCCGGGAATTCAAACCCGGCCAAAATATCAACCACAATTCCAACAACAACAATACTAACAACTTCCATATTCAATCAACTTACTACTTCTTCCAAAAACTTTCTAACTTTAATGAAAACAATCACAACCTCATGATCTATATTCCAACAACATCTTACTAACCACATTACCTTCCATGCATGCAAGAACATTACATTCAATTCACATAACTTCTAAAACAAACCTCCACCTACTTCAACTTCACAAGATTATTATGCATTCATTAGCAATCTAGCATCCACAATTCAACTACAACCAAAACATTAAATAGAATTGACTCCTTTTCTTCCATATTACTCTACAACTATACGGCCAACATCAAGCATACACACTACAACCCCTCCAAATTTATTCAACTTCCATTTTCCACATATCATTCACAACAATAACAACCAAACACTAGATAAATTAATTAAAACACAATTTCTACACACATATACATGTTCCATACCTCACGGCCACACCCCTATTTTTATCTCTTTCATGAATTTCATCCATTTTAACATACTACAACACATATAAACCATTCATAACACATAAGGAAAGATCAAAACTCACCTTTCTTCTTCAACTTCTCACTTGACTACAACTTGGCAACTTGTATGATTTTGAATCTTTCTTGCTCTAACAACAACTCCACCTTGTTAAGCACCCTTTACTTGGTAGGGATTGATTTTTGAATAATTTTTATCAATTTTTCTCATGGACTTTCTCTATGGCCGAAATGGCCTTAAGCTTTTCTCTCTTCTTTCTCTTGTTCTTCTTTTCTTGAAACCTCTAGAACTTATTGTGATAAGGATGACTTAGTCATCCTTTTATTGACCAAATTTTATTTAATATTGGCTTGGGCCATAACCATGGCCGGTTGGGCCTCACAAATTTGGGCCTTATTATTTTTTTTTGATTTTTTTGGGCCAACTCGGTTTGGTCCCGAGTTGGGCCTAGCCCACTGACCTTTCGACCTTAAAACGTTCATATCTCTTTGTACCGACGTCACCTGGGGACCCACGACCTATGGTTGGAAAGCTAATTCAATTATCTACAACTTCGATTACTTGGTACTTTTCCAAATTCCAAACTTATGTTACCGTATTTGCCCCTTGAAGTCAGATCACCCGAAAACGTTTTCTTAAAAATATTCGTTTGGAGGACTTCCACTTTGATTTGGCCCAAGGGTCCTTCTTGAGTCGTGTTTAACTTCTCATATGTGATTCATATGAATTTTTTTTAGATGTCCCAAAAACAAATCTCGATGTGTGGGTCCCACCTAAGCAAATAATCTGACGTTCAAAAATACGGGATATAACATTCTCCCCCCGTTTAGAACATTCGTCCTCGAATGTTAAACTGGCCTCATAGTGTATCATAATACTTCGGGGAGGTCTCCTTCGTAGACATCTCACATGTCGCTTAGGTCGCTTTTATGTCGTAAGTCCATTGAGTAAGCTCCGAACGTTGGCCCTACGTTAATAAGTCCCCTTTGTGTCACGCTTTCTCCTCTTCCGTTAGTCTTGTCCGTCTCAGCCTACATGACTTTTATAGGGTTTGTAACCACTCCACACACTCTAATTTACATTGGACTACCTAGCATCACATTCGTCTCTTGTTCCCACATTTGTGAAAATTTCAGCATATTTCCCAGGGGGTCACCCATCATGAAATTACTCTCACCCTAGCACGCTTAACCTTGAAACTTTAGTGCATTTCAGCGTCTTAGCGTTAGTATTTACGCCCCCACTCCCTCGCACTACTTATATCACATATTATGGAACGAGTTGGGGTCTTAGCAGTTTTCGAAACGCCGCGTAACACATCTCTTCTTTTATTTACACTTCTAACCTCCGCAATCTCTAGTATTCGTATTTTTACCTGTGCGTATGGCTACCTTTCGTCCTAATTTTTGAATTCTTAATATGATCAGCAATATAAAGGCAACGTAGGATAGGATAGAATCCGAATCAATTAACATACATATCATAGAAGGTGCCGAAAAAGTACCTGTGGCCGCGTCTGCGGAAGGCTCAGGGTCCTGTCGTCCTGTCAATGCATATAGGCGGTGTGGAGGACCAGCTGAACTAGGTGTCCCTCCTCTACCTCGGCCGCGGCTCGCTGGAGCTTGGGAAGTCTGTCGAAGAGGGCGTACGGTCGACGATGAACCAACTGCGGACCCGGCGGGCTGGGCTTGGGAAGTCTGTCCAAGAGGGCGTACGGTCGACGATGAACCAACTGCGGACCCGGCGGGATGGGCTTGGGAAGTCTGTCCAAGAGGGCGTACGGTCGACGATGAACCAACTGCGGACCCGGTGGGCTGGGCTTGGTCTCCCTCATACCTCAGTGGGCAATCCCGCATCAAATGGCCAACCCGCCTACAAGTATAACATGCACCAGTACCTGCGCGACACTCTCCAGAGTGGGGTCTACCACATCGCGCACACCGTGGCGAGGGTGGCATCATCCTGATAGAATCAGCTCTATACTGGGATCCTGATGCCTTAGTACCCTGATCTGGTCTCGAGTGAGTAGAACGGTCAAGCCCCCTATCCGCAAATCGAGGAGGTGCACTGGCCGTCGATTGGTCTGAATACCTAAATTGCTCCGGTGCCTGTCCCCCTCTATACTCGCTTCTAGCCCTGGAAAATCTGCCCCTTTTTCTGGAACCCCTATCTGGATACCACTCCCTTCTCTGTGACTGGTACTGCTCTTATAAATTTTGGGCGTGGGCCTGAATGCGGGTAATAGTCATCCCATCCTGGAGTGAAGCCGTTAGGCACTCCTTAACTAAATGTGGCCCTAGCCCACTCACGAATCGGTGCACATGATCTCCCCTATCTGCTATCAGGGCTGGGGCATACCTGGCTAGTGAGTTGAAACGAAGGTCGTACTCCCGAACACTCATATTTCCTTGTTTAAGGTTCAAGAACATCTCGACTCGTGCTCGTCGAACCTCTGGCGGTAAGAAATGTCGCAGAAATGCCTCGTTAAACTCCTGCCAAACCGGGGGAGGTGCATTCGCTCCCCTCGAGGATATCAAACTACTATACCACAAAACTGCCACATCCCGCAGCCTGTATGAAGCCAACTCTACGGACTCCGTATCCGAAGCATGTATAATCCTTAGAGTCCTCAGCATCTCATCTATAAAACTCTGCGGGTCCTCCTCTGGTCTGGATCCATAAAACTCTAGAGGCTTCAGGGTGATAAAGTCGCGGGCCCTTGCACTTACCGCCCTGTCTCCTAGGTCTACATCTTGCCGCTGAGCCTGTGCGGCAATTAACTGGGTCAGTAATTGAATGGCCTCGGCCATCTGTTGGCCCGGAGCTGCTGGCGGTGGAACTGGAGGTGCGGGGGCTGGAGCTGAAACTCTTTCCTGCTCTGCTGGTGCAGGGGGAGCAGGAAAGGTCTGAGGGGGAGCTTCATTATGAGATTCTCCTTCTTCTAGCTCCCGTTCAACTCTGCTGCCAGCCACCCTCTTGCCCTTCTGGGCCGTCGTAGCCTTCCTTTTCGGCGGCATTACTGAAACCATAACACAGGATTAGGAAAGGAATGTGGAAACCTGGTAGCATAGCTCTATCGCACGATCTTGAGTACAAAGAAGGTCATATTTCCTAAATGCCCTGTAGCCTCCTGTTTATAAGTGTGGCGCGCAACACACCCATAAACAAGACTCTACTGGGCACGGCTCGTAGACAAACTCCTAGGACCGAACTGCTCTGATACCACTTCTGTCACGACCTGTCTAGGGGCCGTGACGAGTACCGATACTTGTACCGAGCACCCCTTGTCTATCGTTTTACCTTTACCTCTTAGCAAAGCCATGTAAACAGAGCCATTTTTTTTTTGAACATTAACATTAGCGGCGTCATTCTGAACATAGACTAATAAACTTCGTTATCACTTATACATCAACATTAGCATGCCAAAACACCATATACCTAACTATACTTAACTGACTATACATATCTGTCTACGAGCCTCTAGACATAGTACGTTTATACATAGAAAGGGCTGAGTACTGCCGTGCCCGAATATATATACACAAAATAGTACCAAGGAAGTGAGGCTCCGGAATAACTGGAGCACTGTCAACACTGCTGGTAGAGCTTCTAAGGATCAAATCTGCCTGTCTGTTGACCTGCGGCATGAAACGCAGCGTCCACAAGAAGGGACGTCAGTACGAATAGTGTACCGAGTATGTAAGGCATGAATAGTAGCATACGGAAAGTATAAAACGGAAATAACGACATAAGAGAATAATAGCACATGTCCTGAGGTAGAAACATAACCTGTATATATATATACCCTTGGCAGGTGCTATGCGTACTTAGCTTTCCTTTAAGAATCTTTCCTTGTTCATATACATATACATATAAAATAGGACATCTCATATTGCCGAGGCGTCGGCAGCCGATCCATTTAACCATAAATATACACATCCCGCGTCCGGGAGGATATCATATCATGTAATGCCAACTGATCAGGTGGATATGCGTTCATAACGCTCTGCCCTTACCTCCATTTTCCCCGTATACACATGCATATATCATGTACATATATCAGCGTCTATAGCGCTCTAGCTCTTTTATCATATACATATACGTGTGTCGTGTAGGTACATCAGCGTCTATAGCGCTCTAGCTCTTTCGTCATGTGCATGTTTTAAAAATATATACACATATCTTACATACATTTACATGTCTTATATGCATTTACGTATCCTATATACATATGTCTCATAGGCACGCAGGAAAGCCCAAAGAAGAATCATGTAGTCATCGGAGTGACGTAAGGTCGGTGACCTCCAATTATATTATAGAATACTCGTGATCGCTTTGTCTCACCTTGAAGGAACGAGTATTTGAAGGTGAGACTACCAACGGGGAATAATATTAAAGTAAACGTAGAATGAAATCGGGCCATCATAGATGACAGTTCATAGACTTTGAAATCTTTTAGAAAATAAAGTCATAGCTAGGAAATATAAATAAGATTCAAAAATTAGTTTATCATTTTCATGTTTACATAAGATACTTAGCTTAGTCATCTTAGTCATAGAGTCGTTCCGGTAGTACGTATCATAGGCATATTCTCTTATCTAACATCATTGTTATCATTATCGTCATGGAAGTGCCCTTGTTAGAGGAGTCATAGTATTTATCATTTGGTAACGAAATCGGGATCAAAGGTTCCCTTTGGATTCACTTCAAGTAAGTCAAGCAAGACTGTAAGGAAAAATCCGAGAGTAGCGGGCCCACCTCGGGCCGGATGGGGTGACGTATATGATTTACATATATTACGTGTCATGTCATTACTTGTGAGGGTCCTAGGGTAATCGGGTCCCACTTATGCAAGTTCTAGGGGTTTAAGAGGTCTTTCCATCATTTGCACACTTTCTAGTTCAATTCTATTGAACAAAAAGTGGAAAATTTTGGATGCGGATTCCGGGGAAGAGATTTGTCCCCGAGGCGCGTACCCAACTTATTCCGTCTAAGACATGCCATAGAAAGAAGGGTGAAACCTTACATACCTATTTCTGCTTCTTTTGCTATTCCGAATTCACGTTGCAATCTCGTCAAAATCTGCAAATTGGTCATGTTTACCAAAACTCTTATTAGGATACTTAGAGTTGAATTCTTAAGGAAACATTTGGCTACCGAAATTTCGGCAGCACTTCCCCTATAAATACTCCATCCCACCAAGTTCAACTTGGCTAATTTCAATCAACAACAATCCCGGGAATTCAAACCCGGCCAAAATATCAACCACAATTCCAACAACAACAATACTAACAACTTCCATATTCAATCAACTTACTACCTCTTCCAAAAACTTTCTAACTTTAATGAAAACAATCACAACCTCATGATCTATATTCCAACAACATCTTACTAACCACATTACCTTCCATGCATGCAAGAACATTACAGTCAATTCACATAACTTCTAAAACAAACCTCCACCTACTTCAACTTCACAAGATTATTATGCATTCATTAGCAATCTAGCATCCACAATTCAACTACAACGAAAACATTAAATAGAATTGACTCCTTTTCTTCCATATTACTCTACAACTACACGGCCAACATCAAGCATACACACTACAACCCCTCCAAATTTATTCAACTTCCATTTTCCACATATCATTCAAACCAATAACAACCAAACACTAGATAAATTAATTAAAACACAATTTCTACACACATATACATGTTCCATACCTCACGGCCACACCCCTATTTTTATCTCTTTCATGAATTTCATCCATTTTAACATACTACAACACATATAAACCATTCATAACACATAAAGAAAGATCAAAACTCACCTTTCTTCTTCAACTTCTCACTTGACTACAACTTGGCAACTTGTATGATTTTGAATCTTTCTTGCTCCAACAACAACTCCACCTTGTTAAGCACCCTTTATTTGGTAGGGATTGATTTTTGAAGAATTTTTATCAATTTTTCTCATGGACTTTCTCTATGGCCGAAATGGCCTTAAGCTTTTCTCTCTTCTTTCTCTTGTTCTTCTTTTCTTGAAACCTCTAGAACTTATTGTGATAAGGATGACTTAGTCATCCTTTTATTGACCAAATTTTATTTAATATTGGCTTGGGCCATAACCATGGCCGGTTGGGCCTCACAAATTTGGGCCTTATTATTTTTTTTTATTTTTTTGGGCCAACTCGGTTTGGTCCCGAGTTGGGCCTAGCCCACTGACCTTTCGACCTTAAAACGTTCATATCTCCTTGTACCGACGTCACCTGGGGACCCACGAACTATGGTTGGAAAGATAATTCAATTATCTCCAACTTTTATTACTTGGTACTTTTTCAAATTCCAAACTTATAATACCGTTTTTGCCACTTGAAGTCAGATCACCCGAAAACGTTTTCTTAAAAATATTCGTTTGGAGGACTTCCACTTTGATTTGGCCCAAGGGTCCTTCTTGAGTCGTGTTTAACTTCTCATATGTGATTCATATGAATATTTTTTAGATGTCCCAAAAAAAAATCTCGATGGGTGGGTCCCACCTCAGCAAATAATCTGACGTTCAAAAATACGGGATATAACAGATACGCCGCCAGTCTAGGGCACCGATTCTGCTATTTTGGTGAGCTCCTTTCGTCCGGAGCGTGTACTTTTGGTATATATCTTCTGACATCTTTATATTCTGTACGTATGGTAATTCTGGGTACGGCGGGGCCCTGTCCGGTCATATGATTCTGTATGTCTGTTAGAGGCCTGTAGATATGTATGTGGGTTACGGGTTGCTACGATTCGGGTAGGTACGTACGTTTTCGTGACTCTGTCCGTTATGTTGGCCTCATCAGCTTATATGTAATTTCAGTATGTTCGGGTATGTGTATGTTATAGCGCGCGCGGCATTTGTATTGGCTTAAGTCAGTGTACGGCTAGTGTGAATTATCTGTCTGGTATGCCGATTCTGTCAGGTAGGTACGGATGGGTATCCAGTTAGGATACAAGTCGCGGCCCACGGGGTTGGGTCGTGACAGAAGTGGTATCAGAGCGGTTTGTCCTCGGAATGTCTACAGGCCGTGTCTAGTAGAGTCTTGTTTATCGGTGTGTTGTGCACCATATCTATAAACAGGAGGCTACAGGACATCTAGGATGTTACCCTTATTTGGATCTTAGATCGTGCGATAGAACTGTATTAGTAGGATGATCCCCTCCTAATGATTTGTTATGTTTTCAGCGATGCCTCCAAAGAAGGCAACAGCCGCCCAGAAGGGCAAGTCTACAGCGACAGGTGAGACCAGCCGAGCTCAGGTGACTACTAGGGCTCGTGCCCAGATTGAGCCAAATGTTGTGCCTTCGACGACTAGTTCTGTTACGCCACCAGTTTCGGAGGGATTGGGAACAGCCACAGCTGCAGCACAGGGGGCGGCTCCACCGCCAGCTCAAGCAGCACCAGTACCTGTACCTCCAGCCCCCCAGTCAGGGGCGGAGGACAGGGCCATGTGAGATGCGGTTCAGTTATTGACCACACTGATGACAGAGCAGGTTCGCAGGCATGGATTTGGGGGTGGTCGTGCGGACAGATATGAAAGCTCCAGGGCTCGTGAGTTCTTGACATGTAATCCTCCAGAATTCTCTGGGACAAAACCCGAAGAGGACCCCCAGGATTTTATCAGAAAGATGGAGAGCACGATACGGTTGATTAAGGCTTCGCCGACTGAGTCCGTCGAGTTGGCCTCGTATCGGTTATATGAGGTAGTGGTGGGCCGAGTTTACTAAGGCCTTTCTTGATCATTTTCTACCTCCAGAGCTGCGGAGAGCTAGGGTTGACCGATTCTTGCACCTGAAGCAGAACGGTAGAACTGTCCAAGAGTATAGCCTAGAGTTCGACTCACTGGCTAGGTATGCACCCGCTATAGTAGCGGAGATGGCCGACAGGGTGCACCGGTATGTGATGGGGCTAGACCCTTATTTGATCGATGGTTGCTTGGCGATGGCTTCTCAGCCGGGGATGCATGTTGCCCGGGTACAGGCATACGCCCAGGGCATAGAGGACCGACGTAGGGAACGTTGGCCTGATAGGGGTCACGACAGGAGCCGGCCTAAGAGAGCTAGATCTGCCGGGTATTCAGGGGGATTTCAGAGTGAGTTTTCTCAATGGCAGGGTAACAGGTATTCGTCTCAGCCAGCACACAGTAAGCCCCCACAATTCTCGGGACAGAGCTCCAGAGTTCCAGGCTCACAGGTGAGTAGAGGTCCCGGTCAGTCGAGGCCACCCATACCCCCATGTTTCTACTGTGGGAGGCCCCACCCGAGGGAGTGTTATCGCGCTACGGGCGCTTGTTATTTTTGTGGCAACCCAGATCATCGTGTGAGAGAGTGCCCACATAAGGGTGGTTCAGGCTCAGTCTAGCCTACTGGGTCCGTTGCTGGCTCATCTTCTCATTCGGCAGCCATACGCCCCACAGGGCGAGGAGCACCAGCACCAGCGCCAGCGAGTTGTGGCAGAGGTCGAGGTGCAGCTTCTGGTTACAGTGGTCCTACGAACCGCATATTTGCTTTGACCGACCGGCAGGACCCAGGAGCGTCTTCAAGTGCACACCCAGGTATGTTAGGGATCTTTTCTTGAGGGATATGTGTATGGATGGGTATATACTCTATTACATTATGTGACTTTCTTCTTTTGGGTATTAGTAAGAGTAAGGTAATTTTCGACCTAATAGATACTAAGGATTCGAAAGGGCGATATAACAATTGTATGGTTTAGCCCGGGGTGGGACCCACTATGAGAATTTTCCAAAAACTTACTAAGATCCCGATCTGCCCTAAATTACGTGACGAAGGTCGTGCGGGGCAGTCGACGAAATTATACTGGCCTTAATGGGTCCAAACGCATGAAAGTTTCGAGGTTAAGCGTGCTAAGGCTAGAGCAATTTTGGGATGGGTGACCCCCTGGGAAGGATACTAAAATTTTTACAAGTGTAAGTATAAGATGTAAATGGAAATGTGGGGTAACCTAAAAGGAAAGAGAATGTGTGGAGTCCCTTACAGGAGTCACGCAGATCGAGGCGAACTAAATGGGCGAAAGGAAGAAGCGCAATACCGCTCGGGAAATTGAGCGAATTTGAATAGCGGTCAGAGACGTTCGCAAATAAGATATTAGTAAATGTATAGGTATGTGTATGATTTTCGTCTGGTGATCATATGGATCAAGAGCCGAGTCTCGGCGACTAATGTTGTGATAGACGAAAGGTTTTACTAAACGGAATACATGAAACGAAGCGGAGGTGAGGACACGAATGTTGTCAAAGAATAGAAAAACCCCGATTACATTATAACTTAGTCTAGTGCGACGATATCTGAAAAAGAAAATGAGCATGGATAGTAGGAAAGATGAAGGATAAGAGATGTAATTAAGCAAAACTTTTGAAAGAGTTGATAAGCGACACGTAAGACGATTTGTATGACAATTTGACGAACAAGTTTGTGAATGAGTGAACAGATTTCGACGAGTTAATCCGTGGTATAATTGTTAGGGTGAACAATGAAATGTCGACAAAGGGAAATTTTCGTAAATCACTGGAGCCTTAATAGGAGTGGTCTGATGCTAATCAAAACTCTATCTGTTATACTTCTGCACTTCTGACTTTGATGAGGCTCTGCCTATTACGCCTCCGTACTTCTGAATCCGATTACGCTTCTGTCTGATATACCTCTGTACGATTGACTGTGAATACGAATCTGTCTGGTACATCTCTGTACGTCTAACTCTGATCACTGATCTGTCTGACATACTCCCATACATCTGACTTTGACTACGAATCTGTCCGCTACAGTTTAATACGTTTGCCTCTGATTACGAATCTGTCTGATACGCTTCTATGCGTCCGATCCCAATTATGAATCTGTTTTGTATGACGTGGGAGTATGATAATGTGGTAAGGAACCGAGGAGTGTGACAAGTAGTGGTATTAATGATAATGTTTGAAAAGCTTTGAAGGAAAGGAAGAAGGGACATAACGTCCGTGAAAGAGCGAAAAGCATTCATATGTTACTAGAATATAGTTCATGGCCCAGTGTCGGTGTGGAATATGAGAAAATACGTTATGAAATCATATGAGTCAGTAATGCGAAGAATTACTCCATCATATTGGTGAAGAGTCCATATCAGAAAGGATAATTATAAAAAGAACCCTCCTGAAGTAGTATGACGCCCCCTGAGGTCAATTTAACATTCGAGGACGAATGTTTTAAAGGGGGGAAGGATGTTACATCCGGTATTTTTGCATATTCGAAAAATTTGAGATAACTTGGCTTGTAATGAATGAGGCCATATTTGGACCTTACTTGGTATGAATGTGTCGGCTAAGAATACATTGGTGTGGAATTATGAAAGAAGGCCGAAGGCAAAATAGGAATTTTGGAAATTGGTTTCGAAAATTACAAAATTTAGCCAACAATTGGGCTAAAAAAATGAAAATAAGGCCCAATTTGAGATAGGGTGGCCGGACAAGAGGCCTTTGGCCCAAGCCCACCAATTAGTCATGTGACTAAGAGCCCGTTTGGATTGGCTTATAAGTTGGCTTATAAGTTGTTTTTAGCTTTTTTGAGTGTTTGGCTAACCAACTTAAAGTCATTTTGTGCTTAACATAAGCTCAAAAAAATAATTGATTCCATTTGACTTAGCTTATCTAAAGCAGCTTATAAGCTGAAAACAACTTATAAGCCAAAAAAAATAAGTTAGACTACCCCAACTTTTTTTTTTGACTTATAAGTTGTTTTCAGCTTAAAGGCATAAGCCCATCCAAACAGGCTCTAATTATATTAAGAGATAAGGCTTCAAGAAACTTCAAGAAAATTCAAGAAAAAACAAGAACAAAAAAAGAGAGGGGCAATCGGCCAAAGAGGAAGAGAAAGAGAAAAAGAAAAGAAAAATTCGTGGAGCTAAATTCTTGGTTCAAAAATCCAATTTCTTGTTCGATTATTACTAAGTGCAAGATTCTCTACAAAGTGATATAAGTATCTTGGCAAGAAAGTGACTTGGTGGCAAGTGAAGAACTTGAAGGAAAGTTATGAATTTTATGCTTTTGTTATGTTATGGGAGGTGTATGTATGATGTAGTAAGTGGAAATGAATGAAAAGCATGAAAATTTTGTGTGTTGGGATTGTAGGCATGTTGGCCGTATGTATGTATATATATTGCATGTCTATGATGACTTGAATTCATGTTGGAATCTAGTTGTAGTTATAGTAGAAATTGTATTGGAAGTGAAAGTTGAATGAATTAGTGAAAGTTGGAAATTTTAATGTATGGCCGTGTGGTGCTATGTGTAGGATGGAAGATGAATTAAATTTATTTAGTATGTTAAGTGTGTTATTGTGAAGTGAATGAAAGGATAATGGTCCTTGTTGTTATGGAAAAATGGTTGTTAAGTTGTTGTAGGAAAACATACAAGTTTATTGTAACTTATGTAAATATGGAAATGGAAATAGTAAGAGGAAAATTATGATTGTCATTGATGAAGTTGGAAGATAGAAATATGTCACGAACATATATGCTAAAGATTGGAAGTTGTGGGTAAAATATGACTTTGGTAGTAAGCTTGTATATTGTGTATACCTTGTGAATATTTTGTGAAAATGGTATGATATGCCTCCGAAGTATGTTGTAAGTGATGAATATGAAAATGGTAAGATTGATTTGGAAATGTAAGGTCGGGATGAAAGATGTCATGTTATGTCGGAAAGATGGCTAGTAATGCCATATTGCATATTTTGTAATACTTGTTGTTGTTATTGATGTTGTTGCTGGGTTGCTGTGTTGATATATTAAGCAGAGCTAAGTCTCGGGGATGTTATATATATAGGGGAAATGCTGCCGAAATTTCGGTAGGCAAGTATGTAATAAAATTTGGATTCTTAAAGGCTTGAATTTGACAATTGGTAAACATGACCATTTGTAGATTCTGGACGGAATTGAAAGTGAAGCTAAGCGAGCAGAAGGCGCAATTGAGGTATGTAAAGCTTCCCTTTTATTCTTAGGCATGTTCTGAATGTAATAGGCTCGGCCGCGAGCCTTGAATACGACTCCGTTCCTCGGAATTCGAGATGGAAATCCGCTTCAATTCCTTCAGTACGATTGAAACCATTTCCTTATAACATGCCTTTAAAGAGAAATTTTGTACGAAACTTTTCTAAACGGAGTCGGAATACTTCCAAATGATTATGGATGACCTCATAAGGTCTATTATTAGTAATTTACGTATGTCGCCTCGGGTTGGTCCGAGGTGGGCCCACGGAGTCCCGATACCTCTTGTATGACCTAAATTGCCTTATTCCTGTCCGTTTTTTTTCATAAGTAACATCTGGACTATTATTCTGATCATGATATGACTATTTTTATATAAATCCTACAAAATGGTTTTGATATCTGGAAATCTGATTTCGGCAATAATCTATCGTGCCTTCCCAAGTAGGATATAGGCGCGTATTATGAACACTCTCTGAATACTCTGATTCGACTCGCCATATGGCCTACCTCAATTTGATTGGGTCTGTATAATGATCTGTATGTATGTGCTTTCTCATTAATCAGTTCATGCATGTGCTACGATTCCTTTCACCGGATCCCGGGCCGGTTTATATCGTGCGGATGGGCCGCCGAATCCCTTTGTCGGGGGCCGGGTCCCATGTATGAATCCCGAAGTATGATGTGTCCGGTTCCTTGGTACTGTGGTATATGTCCGTCCCCGGTTACCGTGTATATGAATTACGAAGTATGATGTGTCCGGTTTCCCGGCGTGTGATCTGTCCCCGGGGTTACCGTGGTTATGATATGATGTGTTATGCGATGGAGATGCTCGAAGATATGAAATCTTCTGAAATACGATGTGTTGTGGCGCCAAAGGCAGGAGTGGCGACCACGTTTCTGTACCCTATGTATGATTCTGTTTGTCCGTCTGGATTCTGATTCTGTCTGTCCGTATGGATTCTGATTCTGTCTGTCTGTATGACTTATGATTCTGTTTGTCCGTTCGGATTATGATTCTGTCCGGTATACTTCCGTCTGTCTGTCTGAATTATGACTCTGTCCGGTATACCTATGTCTGTCTGTTGGATTATGATTCCGTTCGCTATATTTATGTGCTTCTGATTCGGACTATGATTATGTTGTTATATTTTCGCTTTACATACTCGGTACATTTTTCGTACTGACCCCCGGTTCTTCGGGGGCTGCGTTACATGCCCGCAGGTACAGACGCAGCCGGTGATACGCCGCCAGTCTAGGGCACCGATTCTGCTATTTTGGAGAGCTCCTTTGGTCCGGAGTGTGTACTTTTGGTATATATCTTCTGACATCTGTATATTCTGTACGTATGGTAATTCTGGGTACGGCGGGGCCCTGTCCCGTCATATGATTCTGTATGTCTGTTAGAGGCCTGTAGATATGTATGTGGGTTACGGGTTGCTACGATTCGGGTAGGTACGTACGTTTTCGTGACTCTGTCCGTTATGTTGGCCTCATCGGCTTATATGTAATTTCAGTATGTTCGGGTATGTGTATGTTATAGCGCGCGCGGTATTTGTATTGGCTTAAGTCTGTGTACGGCTAGTGTGAATTATCTGTCTGGTATGCCGATTCTGTCGGGTAGGTACGGATGGGTATCCAGTTAGGATACCAGTCGCGGCCCACGGGGTTGGGTCGTGACATATTCGGGGTCCCAGTTAAAGGTGATTCAGGCCAGTCAAGGCCACCTATACCACGATGTTCCCAGTGTGGGAAGTCGCATTGCGGTCAATGCCGATTGGGTTCAGATGTTTGCTATTCATGTGGTCGACCGGGCCATATTATGCGTGATTGCCCCTCAGTGCATGGTAGAGGTAGGACCCAGCCATCAGGGTCGGTAGCCGTATTTTCGACATATGTACGCCCTACGGGGCCAGGTTCACATGCGCCAGTCGGTCATGGTAGAGGTAGGGGCAGAGCTCCCAGTACTAGCGGTTCTCAGCCCCGTATTTATGCTTTGGCTGGACGCCAAGATCTTGAGTCTTCTCCTGACGTGGTCACAGGTATATTATCGGTATTCTCTCATGATGTATATGCTTTGATTGATCCGGGCTCCACATTATCATATGTTACTCCATATATTGCGGGTCGATTTACAATTGAGCCGGAGTCTATCAAGCCTTTTGAGGTGTCTATACCCGAGGGTGAATCGGTAATAGCTAGCCGAGTATATAGGAATTGTGTGATTGTGATTTGTGATCGTCGTACCATGATTGATTTGCATGAGCTAGAGACGGTAGATTTTGATGTCATTATGGGCATGGATTGGTTGGCTTCTTGTTATGCCAATGTTGATTGTAGAATGAAGATGGTTCGTTTCCAATTTCCGGGAAACCGGTCTTAGAATGGAAAAGAAATTCGGTATCACCAAAAGGTAGGTTTATTTCCTATCTAAAGGCAAGAAAGATGATCCCCAAAGGGTGTATTTATCACCTAGTGCGAGTTCAAGATGTAGAAGTTGAGTCGCCGACTCTTCTGTCAGTTCCGGTAGTGAACGAATTTCCGGATGTGTTCCCGGAAGAGCTTCCAGGCCTTCCTCTCGAGCGAGAGATCTATTTTGCGATTGATGTGTTGCCAGACACTAATCCCATATCTATTCCTCCCTATAGGATGGCACCCGCAGAGTTGAAAGAGTTGAAGGAGCAATTGAAAGACTTGCTTGAAAAAGGCTTCATTAGGCCTAGTTCATCCCCGTGGGGAGCACCCGTATTGTTCGTCCGGAAGAAGGATGGCTCCTTGAGAATGTGCATTGATTATCGGTAATTGAATAAAGTGACGATTAAGAACAAGTATCCCCTCCCGAGGATTGATGATTTATTTGATCAATTGCAAGGTGCCAAATGGTTTTCAAAGATTGATTTGAGGTCCGGGTATCACCAAGTAAGAGTTAGGGAGAAAGATATCCCTAAGATAGCTTTCAGAACAAGATATGGCCATTTCGAGTTCCGAGTAATGTCGTTTGGGCTAACTAATGCCCCGGCAACGTTTATGGACCTAATGAACAATGTATTCAGACCTTTTCTGGATCTATTCGTGATTGTATTCATCGATGATATCCTAGTGTATTCTAGATCCGAGGCAGAACATGCGGATCACTTGCGTATTGTCCTTGGAGTTCTTCGAACTCGAGAGTTATTCGCGAAGTTTTCCAAATGCGAGTTTTGGTTGAACTTAGTTGCATTTCTGGGCCACATTGTTGCAGCTGACGGTATTCGAGTGGATAGCCAAAAGATTGAGACAGTGAAGACTTGGCCAAGGCCCATGACCCCTACGGAGGTTCGTAGCTTTTTGGGCATAGCAGGTTATTACAGAAGATTTATTGAGGGTTTCTCTTCTATTTCTGCACCGCTTACAAAGTTGACTCAAAAGTCAGCCAAGTTTCAATGGACAGACGCTTGCGAACGTAGTTTCCAAGAGTTAAAGGGTCGATTGACTTCTGCTCCAGTTCTGACACTTCCAGAGGGATTGGAAGGATACGTTGTTTATTGCGATGCTTCAGGTGTTGGGCTAGGCTGTGTATTGATGCAACATGGCAAGGTGGTTGCGTATGCTTCCAGGCAGTTACGGAAACATGAGCAGAATTATCCTACCCATGACTTAGAATTGGCCGCGGTGGTCCACGCATTAAAGATATGGAGACATTACTTATATGGTGTCCACGTGGATAGTTATACAGATCATAAGAGTCTCCAGTACATCTTCAAGCAGAAAGACGCCAAAAGTCTTATGCGGACAATCGCCGACGAGACTTGGAATTTCAAGTTGATGATTGGGTGTTCTTCAAAGTGTCGCCAATGAAAGGGGTGATGAGATTTGGCAAGAAAGGGAAGTTAATTCCACGATACATTGGACCTTATAGAATTACCCGCAAAGTGGGTCATGTAGCCTATGAATTAGATTTACCTTCAGTGCTTGAATTAGTCCATCCAGTCTTCCATATTTCGATGCTCCGCAAGTGTGTTGGAGATCCCATGAGGATTGTTCCGATTTATGATGTCCAAGTGACAGAAAAGCTAACGTATGAAGAAGTGCCCATTTCCTTTCTAGACATGCAAGTACGACGGCTTCGAAATAAGGAGGTAGCCTCAGTCAAGGTCTTGTAGCGAAACAACAACCGGGAAGAAATGACTTGGGAAGCGGAAGAGAAAATGAAATCCACATATCCACACTTATTCCAACCCCCAGAGGAGATTCAAGATGAAGCCCCAACATTATGAGGTATGTACGCTTACTTTTCATGCTTTTGGTCATGTGTGGCCATAGATATGTTACTATTATGTTGTGGCCCTGTGAGGCAATGATATTATGGGTTGTTGTGAGAGGATGGTAGTGCCATAATATAGGGGAAACCCTGGCAAAATTTCTGTAGAATCCCGAGTGTTTAACATTCGAGGACGAATGTTCCAAAAGGGGGGAAGAATGTTACACCTTGGAAAATTCCCCGTTAATGTACAGTGAATAGGATAGCGAGGAACACAAGGTATACGGTGATTTGGAAGAGTAATAAATAGCATTTTGATGATCTTAATAGATATTCAAAGACATTCGACTAAAAGGAAGGAGTTTGGCAAAGTTAGTAAAGGATATGTTATGTGTCGGGTAGGAATTATGGACGACGAGTTAATGATGGCATAATGATGTCTTAGAGAAGGGTGATAACGTCCCTTAGATTGGTATTGAGGTGTTAAACAAGTGTCAAGAAGGTTCCATAAGGATCGGAGATCAAACGAGTCGACGAGAACGAAAACGGAACCACTGGCACTATACGGCCCAACATACGGACTATATAAATTATACTGGCCGTATGTTAGGCCGTATAATTAGCCAAGAGGGACATCATATTCTGGACCAAACATACGGACACACATACGGTCCGTATAAAATATACGGACCGTATGTTGGTCCGTATAAGTTGGTCGGGACAGCTTTCAATTTAATATAAGGGACCCTTTCTCATTTCATTTTCATTTCATTTTCACTCCACAATTCAAGAAACCTCTAGAATATTCTCCATCATTCATCCACAAGAATTCAAGGGAAAACCAAGATCAACAACACCAAATCCATGAAAACAAGGGTATGAAACCTAGCCAAAGTTCATCTACAACAAGAAAACTCAAGGGGAGAGAAATAGGGTTTTGGTGCTAGGAGAGTATTTCCATTCAAGGCTTGTTCATCCATCATCTAAGGTAAGTTTCATGACCATACCATGTTGTTTAAGGTATTGGAAGTCTAAGAAACTTGAATTGTAGAAAGACAGAGAAAATGGGTCATAAATTAGTGAATAGTGTCATTGTTGAATAGTGGGTGGAATAAATGATGAATGTTGGTATGTTGTGATCGTGAATACGTTATAAATGACATTTAGACCATGGAATAGGTATTATATGTGAGAAAACGTGATAGGGAGTCATAACCATAATTGTGGAGAAATTGAAGGGAAATGGTGAATTGTGGTAAATGTAGATAAATGATGATTGTCGTGTGCGATATTGTGAATGTTGATATGAACGTTTGGGAGCTGATATAGAACATGGGAAAAGTATTATAAACAAATGAAATGCTGCCCAATTTTATCTAGCGTTAGTAAGTCCGTTCTTATAATTGTTAGCTAATGTCGATACGAATTCTCTTGAAGGTAGAACGTGGGCATTAAAGGAGAACAAGCAAGCAATAGATTACTTAAATGACAAAGGTATGTAAGGCTAATCCCTTCTTTCAAAGGCATGAATCCTTCAAGCTTTCCATGATCCTCCTATATGATAGAGCTTATGACTCCGTAAATATACCAAACTACATACGAGCATGATGATGATGAGTTAAAGTATAGAGATTCTAGAGTTCATGATAAAATGCTCCTATAACGTTAATGATGTCAGTGTTCTTAACACTCACCTTATATACTATTTCCTTCAAGGTGAGGCAGAATACTCATAAATGTTCATAATATAATCGGGCGTTCACGACCTTACGTCACCTCGACTTAGCCATAGTTGCCTTCAGAGTCTAATGTATGCTCCTAATGATAAATGTGAAATGATGCTAAGTCATGACATGTCTACAAGATGATCAATAATGCTAGCTTATAATATGCATATGTAATGTAAGAAAATGTCAAGCTATGATAAGATTATGATATGTTCATGAGATGCGTAATAATGATGGATTATGATTGACTATATGACGATACGATTCCACCATGCCTAAATGGCCGGGCATGTCACCGCTAAGGTAGGCTATATATGATTCCACCGTGCCTAGATTGTCGGGCATGTCACTGCTAATGCGGGCTGCTATGTATACACCGAGCCTAAAGGGCTGGGCATGATCACCACTAGTGGGCGGCATATGGTAGTTACCCGGACACGGGTTAACGATGGGGATTATGATGTGATTATATATATATACAATGAGCTGACATATGTACCATGATTATATAAAAATACGATATATGTACGAAATGTATTCACTTATGAAACTCATGCAGGTTATATCTTTCTCTTATGGCTCATGATAATTCTATTATATTTATTTCATTCTTGTCTTACATACTCAGTACAATGTTCGTACTGACGTATGTTTTCTTTGGACGCTGTGTTCATGCCCACAGGTAGATAGGGAGGCGAGCTTGATCCAGACTCGTAGGAGCTGTTAGTTGATTGAAAGCACTTCTTTGTTCCGGAGGTGCTTGATTATTCTTTTGATATATATGTATATGTATGTTTTGGGCACGACGGGGTCCTGTCCGGCCTATATATCTATAACTCTAGTAGAGGCTCGTAGATACGCAGTATGGGTTATATGGTCTCACGAGATTGCTACTATGTATATGTATTATTTTGATGGCTGAAAGGATTATGTATATAAAAGTATTTATGTTTTCAAAGGAAATATGATTTTCTCACAATTTGAGTATAAATTTGATAAAAGAGCGTTAAACGAGTATGATGAGTAGCAGAACGAGCGGTGCTCGGTGGTTAGCCCCGGGTACCCGTCGCGGCCCCTAGTCGGGTCGTGACAAAAGTGGTATCAGAGCAGTTCGGTCCTAGGAAGTCTCTACGAGCCGTGTCTAGTAGAGTCTTGTTTATGGTGTGTTGCGCGCCACGCTAATAAACAAGAGACTACAGGGCATTTAGGAAAAATGACCAT
The DNA here is from genome assembly GCF_019175385.1 of Lycium barbarum. NCBI lineage: Eukaryota > Viridiplantae > Streptophyta > Magnoliopsida > Solanales > Solanaceae > Lycium > Lycium barbarum. Next base: position 63,571,197 of record NC_083338.1, on the reverse strand, counting down.
CTTTCTTCTTATGAGATCGTGCGATAGAGCCGTGTTTAATTTTATCCTTCCTAATAGTGTATAGTGATTTCAGAATGCCGCCAAAGGGAAAAGCTACAGCTGCCCTGAAGGGCAAGGCTACGACAAAAAGGCGGGTAGAAACAGAGCCGCCCATGAATATAGAAGAGGCCGTGTTACACCTCGGAAAATATTCCCTTGGTATGCAAGTAAACGAACTAGTGACGAATGACATTTGATGACCCTAGTTTAGATTTTAAAGATGATAGAGATGAGGGAAGAGGATTGCCAAGAGAAGGCAAAAGTATTTGATAAGTATCGGGAGGGAATTACGAGCAACGAGTTAGCAAGGGCTTAATGATGTCTTGGAGAAGAGTTACAACGTCCCTTTGATCGATAATGAAGTGTTGAGCAAGTGTTAAGAAGGTTCCATAAGGATCGGAAGTCAAGCGAACTGATAAGAATAAGTTCAGTGGACTGATAGGTTATACGGCTCATTATACGGACCGTATAATGTTTTACGGACCGTATAATGGACCATAAAACGGTCACAGCGAGGGGTGCGGGACAGGATCATTTGACGGTTAATTTTACGGACCGTATAATGGTTATACGGACCGTAAAATGTACCGTATAATGGATCCCGACAGATCAGTGGTGATTCATTAAATATGGGATCAAGTTCATAAAATCATTTCAACATTTCATTCCACTCTCTAAAAAATCTCTCTACATTTTTCGTACAAGTTTTTAAGGATTATAAGCCATCAACAACATTAAATAAGTGAATCAAGAGTAAGAACCCATCAAAGATCATCTAAAGTCAAGAAATCCAAATGGAGGGAAACTAGGGTTTTGCTCAAAGTGGAGTATTATCAACTAAGGCTTGTTCCTACAACATCTAAGGTAAGGTTCATGATATTGATATGTTGTTTAAGATATTGGAGAGTTGAAATGCATGGATTGTAGAAAATATGGTAAAATGGGTCATGAATGATGAATAGTAACATTTTGGAAAATGGTTTGAATTGAGTTATGAGCCTTGATGTAATGTGATGCAAATGTGTTATAAATGATGTTGAGAACGTTAGATAAGTGATGCACGTGAATGGATATAGTCGTAGGTTCTAGCCTTGAACATGGACTAATAAAAGTAAATTGAGAATATGGGTAATGTGCATGATTAAAAGCTATTGTTATGATATTATGAATGTATTTTTGACGTTTGGGGGTTGAATTACGATGTGAAGGAATAGTTGTCCGATTTTCCCTAGCTTTAGCCATGCGTGCTAATTATCAATGCTAATGATAGTATGACCTTAATGAAGGTAAAAACGTGAGCATCAAAGGAGTACGTGCAAGTGTAGACTAGTCCGACGGGAAGGTATGTAAGGCTAACCCTTTTTTCATAAGGCAAGGTTCTTTGGCCAAATTCCTAAATTCTCTATATGGGTATGTTGTCTCCAAATGATTGATATTCCGAGCTCGTAAGCTCATGATCCTTTGTATGTACTACGATTGTACTACGCACCTCATATGACGAGTAAGTCTATGATATAGAAGTATCGATAATGATGATGATAGTAATGATGATGATATAATAATGATGCTAAAGGTGCCTACGGGCTATTATACTTATATGTGCCTATGAAGGGCTATAATGAAACCCCGAGCTTATACGCCGGGTAGAATATATGTATATGAATATGTATAAAGTATGTATACGATTATGAAACGCACGCACACCTCTGCAGATGGTATGGATAACCCTGAAGCCTTGGTAGGGCCAGGTATGAGTAACCTTGAGCCTTGGTTGGCCAAGTATGTATGAAACACCGATCCTATGAGGTCGGGTATGCTATGTAAATGCTATGTATATGAAATGACTATGTATATAAAATGAATATGAATGTGATAAGACTATGTACATGAATACGAATAAGGACATGTATACGAATACGAGCACAAGTATGGTACGAGTACTATTATGAAATACGAATGATGACGTAGGTGTACAAATACGTATAAAAAATGGAAAGTCCCTATGAAAGGTAGGTAAGTGCTATGACGATGATATTATTGTCTCCCCTCCTATGATATTTCATATATTGTTCATTATGCTTATATATCGATGTTGATCATGCTTTACATACTCGGTACATTCTTCGTACTGACGTCCTTTTATTTCTGGACGCTGCGTCATGCCCGCAGGTGCACAGGGAGACAGACTTGATCCATAGCTGCTTATCCAGAGATTACATAGCAGAGCTCCACTTCCTTCGGAGCCATAGCTTTTGGGTACTCATTCTTTTGTGTACATATTTATGGGCATAGCGGGGTCCTGTCCCGCTCACGTGATATGTCATACTCTTTTAGAGGCTCGTAGTCACGTGTATATATGTATAGATATGTTTGGCCTTGTCGGCCTATATGTTGTATGTCATTTTGTCGGCCACGTTGGCCCATGTACATTTATGTTGCATAAATGCCAATTATGGTAATGGTAATGTCGTCCAATGGGACTAGTTTGACGAATGAATGGCAATGCATGTTTAATTATGTGGCTCACCTAGATGTAAGCATAAGAGTAAGCTAAGGGGGTGCTCGGGTGGGCTAGCACCGGGTGCTCGTCGCGACCTTCTAGTTGGGTCGTGACAAAAGTGGTATCAGAGTAGTTCAGTCCTAAGGTGTGTCTACAAGCCGTGTCTAGTAGAGTCTTGGTTATGGGTGTGTTGCGCGCCACACTTATAAACAAGAAGCTGCGGACATTTTAGGAATGAATGGCCTTCTTTCTTCATAAGAATCGTGCAATAGAGCTATGATGTAAGAAATTCTTGTTCCTTAATCGTGTGTTGTGTATTTCATAGATGCCTAAAAAGAAAAAGACTACAGCAGTCCAAAAGGGAAAGACGATGGCAGAAAAGCGGGCCGAAAGAGCACCGCCACCGGTAGTAAAGGCCAGTGAGTCCCAGAGTGCGGCTCAATCTCAGTCCTCCCAGACAGTACCTATTTCTGAGGAGCGTGAGGGAGCCTCAGCCCCAGCTCCAGCACCTCCACCGAATGCTTCTGGCCAAGATGTGAAAGTGGCCATTAATTTGTTGACCCAGTTGGTTGCGGCCCAGACTCAGAGGAAAAGTTCAGGGCATGGTGATAGGGCCGTTAGTGCAAGGGCCCGTGATTTCATTACTTTAAACCCTCCGGAATTCTTTGGGTCAAAGTCGGAGGATTATCCTCAGGATTTTATCGATGGTATGTTGAGGACGCTTCGGTTGATACATGCTTCAGACACCGAGTCGGTAGAGCTAGCGTCATATAGATTGAGAGATGTCTCGATCAAGTGGTATACGGTATGGATGGCTTCACGGGGGGCCAATGCACCTCCCCCGGTATGGAAAGTGTTTGTTGATGCCTTTCTCCATCATTACATGCCTCCGGAAGTTCGGCGAGCTAGGGCCAATAAATTCTTGAACTTGAGGTAAGGTAGTATGAGTGCCCTAGATTCTATGACCAGTGCACTTCCACGGTCTTCAGGCCAGAGATTTGATAGGTCTGCTCGTTCAGGGCCGAGTCCGAGTTATTCAGGACCGCAGTTTAAAGATGATTCAGGCCAGTCAAGGCCACCCGTGCCACGATGTTCCTAGTGTGGGAAGGTTCATTGGGGTCAGTGCCGATTGGGTTCAGACGTTTGCTACTCATGTGGTCGACCAGGCCATATTATGCGTGGTTGCCCCTCAGTACATGGTAGAGGTAGGGCCCAGCCATCAGGGTCGGTAGCTAGATCTTCAGCGTCTGTACGCCCTACGGGGCCAGGTTCACATGCGCCAGTCGGCCATGGTAGAGGCAGAGGGAGAGCTCCCAGTACTAGGGGTCCTCAGCACCGTATTTATGCTTTGGCTGGACGCCAAGATCTCGAGTCTTCTCCTGACGTGGTCACCGGTATATTATCAGTATTCTCTCATGATGTATATGCTTTGATTGATCCGGGCTCCACATTATCATATGTTACTCCATATATTGCGGGTCAATTTATAGTCGAGCCGGAGTCGATCAAACCTTTTGAGGTGTCTACACCCGTGGGTGAATCGGTAATAGCTAGCCGAGTATATAGGGATTGTGTAGTTATGATTTGTGATCGTCGTACCGTGATTGATTTGCATGAGCTAGAAATGGTAGATTTTGATGTCATTATGGGCATGGATTGGTTGGCTTCTTGTTATGCCAATGTTGATTGTAGAATGAAGATGGTTCGTTTCCAATTTTCGGGAGAACCAGTCTTAGAATGGAATGGGAATACGGCATCACCAAAAGGTAGGTTTATTTCCTATCTAAAGGAAAGGAAGATGATCACGAAAGGATGTATTTATCATCTAGTACGAGTTCAAGATATAGAAGCTGATTCGCCGACTCTTCAGTCAGTTCCCGTAGTGAATGAATTTTCAGATGTGTTCCCAGAAGAGCTTCCAGGCCTTCCTCCCGAGCGGGAGATTGATTTTTCCATTGATGTGTTGCCAGACACTAAACCTATATCTATTCCTCCATATAGAATGGCACCCGCAGAATTGAAAGAGTTGAAGGAGCAGCTGAAAGATTTGCTTGACAAAGGCTTCATTAGGCCTAGTTCATCCGCGTGGGGAGCGCCCGTATTGTTTTTCCGAAAGAAAGATGGCTCTTTAAGGATTTGCATTGACTATCGACAGTTAAATAAAGTGACGATCAAGAATAGATATCCTCTCCCGAGGATTGTTGATTTATTTGATCAATTGAAAGGTGCCAAATGGTTTTCAAAGATTGATTTGAGGTCCGGGTATCATCAAGTGAGAGTTAGGGAGAAAGATATCCCTAAGACAACTTTTAGAACGAGATATGGTCATTTTGAATTCCGGGTAATGTCATTTGGGCTAACTAATGCGCCAGCGGTGTTTATGGATTTGATGAATAGTGTCTTCAGGCCCTTCCTGGATTTATTTCTGATAGTATTTATCGACGATATCCTGGTGTATTCTAGATCCGAGGCAGAACATGCGGATTATTTGCGTATTGTCCTCGGAGTTCTTCGAAGCCGAGAGTTATTTGCAAAGTTTTCCAAATGCGAGTTTTGGTTAAACTCGGTGGCATTTTTAGGGCATATTGTTGCAGCCGATAGTATTCGAGTGGATAGCCAAAAGATTGAGGCCGTGAAAACTTGGCCAAAGCCCACAACTCCTACGGTGGTTCGTAGTTTTCTGGGCTTAGCCGGTTATTACAAGAGGTTCGTTGAAGGTTTTTCTTCTATCTCATCACCCCTCACCAAGTTGACCCAGAAATCGGCAAAGTTTCAGTAGAGAGATGCTTGCGAACGTTGCTTCCAAGAGTTAAAGGGTAGATTGACTTCTGCCCCAGTTTTGACACTTTCAGAGGGATTGGAAGGATATGTTGTTTATTGCGATGCTTCAGGTGTTGGGCTAGGCTGTGTATTGATGCAACATGGTAAAGTGATTGCGTACGCTTCAAGGCAATTACGAAAACATGAGCAGAATTATCCTACCCACGATCTAGAATTGGCCGCAGTGGTCAATGCATTAAAGATATGGAGACATTACTTATATGGTGTCCACGTGGATATTTATATAGATCATAAGAGTCTCTAGTATATCTTCAAGCAGAAAGAGTTGAATTTGCGACAACGACGATGGTTAGAGTTGTTAAAAGACTATGATGTCGAGACTTTGTATCACCCTGGAAAGGAAAATGTTGTGGTTGATGCTCTTAGCCGTAGATCGATGGGAAGTCTCAGTGATGTACAACCAGAAAAGAGAGAAATGTCCCGTGAGCTCCAACAGCTAGCTAGCCTAGGAGTCCAAGTAATGGACTCAGGTAGCAAGGGAACAACTATTCAGAATTTTGTAGTCTCGTCGCTAGTAACAGAAGTGAAGGAGAGACAATATGAGGATCCCATGCTAATGCTGTACAGAGATACACACCCTCAGAAAGAGGAGTCATCATTTGATATTTCAGGAGACGGAGTCCTCCGATGCCGAGGCAGATTATGTGTCCCTGATGTGGCAAGTCAAAGCCACCAGATTTTAAGAGAAGCTCATTGTTCCTGTTACTCCGTTCACCCCGGAGCGACGAAGATGTATCATGACCTTAAGTCTCTATATTGGTGGAATGGGATGAAGAGAGATATAGCGGAGTTTGTGGCTCAATGTCCTAATTGTCAACAAGTGAAGATCGAGCACCAAAAGCCGGGTGGATTGTTGTAAGCTATAGAAATTCCAATGTGGAAGTGGGAAGTGATTAATATGGACTTCATTACAGGGTTACCCCGTTCTCGACGTAAGTATGATTCTATATGGGTGATTGTGGATAGACTCACAAAGTCAGCTCATTTCTTACCAGTCAGAACGACCTATGTGGCAGAAGATTATGCAAGACTTTACCTTAAAGAGATAGTGAGACTCCATGGCGTTTCGGTGTCTATTATCTCCGATAGAGGGACTCTGTTTACAACTAAGTTTTGGAGGTATTTCCAAGAGGGTTTAGGGACCCAAGTGCGCCTTAGCACGACATTTCACCCACAGACCGATGGGCAAGCTGAACGCACTATTCAGACTCTTGAGGATATGTTACGAGCATGTATGATAGACTTTGGAGGAAATTGGGATGATCATTTGCCACTCATAGAATTCGCTTACAATAATAGTTATCACTCTAGCATTCAAATGGCACCGTATGAGGCCTTATATGGGCGGAAGTGCAGATCCCCGATTGGGTGGTTCGAAATAGGAGAGGCTCAGTTGATAGGGCCAGACTTGGTTCAGCAATCCATAGAGAAAGTTAAGCTCATAAAGGATCGGTTGTTAGCGGGTCAAAGTCGTCAAAAGTCCTATGCGGATAATAGTCGAAGAGACTTGGAGTTCGAAGTGAAAGATTAGGTATTCTTGAAGGTGTCGCTGATGAAGGGCGTTATGAGATTTGGCAAAAAGGGGAAGCTTAGTCCCAGGTATATTGGGCCATATGAAATTGTACGAAAGATAGGAAAAGTGGCCTATGATCTAGACCTACCTCCGGCATTGGAGTCAGTCCATCCAGTATTCCACGTCTCGATGCTTCGAAAATGTGTTGGAGATCCCACTAGGATCGTCCCAGTAGATGATGTGCAAGTGATAGAGAAATTGACTTATGAAGAGATACCCATTGCCATATTAGACAGGCAAGTATGGAGGCTTAGAAACAAAGAGTTGTCCTCAGTTAAGGTTCTATGGAGAAGTAGTAAACGAGAGGAAATGACGTGGGAAGCAGAAGAAAGTATGCGATCCAAATACCCACATTTATTTCAGCCCTTAGAAGAAGTCCAAGATTAGGCGTCAAGATCATAAGGTATGTATGCTATCCTTTTTATGCTTTTTGGGTCGTGTGTGGCAAATTTTTATGCTATTATGTTGTGGACCTGTGTGGCATCGATATTATGGGTTGTTGTGACAAGGCGATAGTGCCATATTATAGGGGAAACTCTGGCGAAATTTTTACAGAATTCCCGAACACTTTAACATTCGGGGATGAATTTTCTTAAGGGGGGAATAATGTTACACCTCAGAAAATTTTCCGTTGGTACGCAAGTAAACGAACTAGTGAGGAATGGCATTTGATGACCCTAGGTGAGATTTTAAAGATGTTACAGATGAAGGAAGAGGATTACCAAGAGAAGGCAAAAGTATTTGATAAGTATCGGGAGGTAATTACGAGCAACGAGTTAGCAAGGACTTAATGATGTCTTGGAGAAGAGTTATAACGTCCCTTAGATCGATAATGAAGTGTTGAGCAAGTGTTAAGAAGGTTCAATAAGGATCGGAGGTCAAGCGAAGTGATGAGAATAAGTTCAGTGGACTGATGGGTTATACGGCTTATTATACGGACCGTATAATGTTTTACTCACCGTATAATGGACCGTAAAACCATCACAGAGAAGGTTGCTCGCTGGTGACATTTTACGATCAGTTATACGAACCGTAAAACCATTTTACGGACCGTATAATGGACCATAAAACGGTCACAGCGAGGGGTGCAGGACAGTCTCATTTGACGGTCAATTTTACGGACCGTATAATGGTTATACGGACCGTAAAACGTACCGTATAATAGATCCCGACAGATTAGTGGTGATTCGTTAAATAAGGGACCAAGTTCATGAAATAATTTCAACATTTCATTCCTCTCTCTAAAATATCTCTCTACATTTATCATACAAGGTTTCAAGGATTATAAGCCATCAACAACATTAAATAAGTGAATCAATAGTAAGAACCCATCAAAGATCACCTAAGTCAAGAAATCCAAATGGAGGGAAACTAGGGTTTTGCTCAAAGTGGAGTATTATCAACTAAGGCTTGTTCCTACAACATCTAAGGTATGATTCGTGATATTCATATGTTGTTTAAGATATTGGAGAGTTGAAATGCATGGATTGTAGAAAATATGGTAAAATGAGTCATGAATGATAAATAGTAAAATTTTGGAAAATTGTTTGAATTGAGTTATGAGCCTGGATGTAATGTGATGCAAATGTGCTGTAAATGATGCTGAGAACGCATGATGAGTGATGCATGTGAATGGATATAGTCGTAGGTTCTAGCCATGGAAATGGACTAATGAAAGTAAATTGAGAATATGGGTAATGTGCATGATTAAAAGCTATTGTTATGATATTATGAATGTATTGTTGACGTTTGGGGGTTGAATTACGATGTGAAGGAATAGTTGTCCGATTTTCCCTAGCATTATCCATGTGTGCTAATTATCAATGCTAATGATAGTATAAACTTAATGAAGGTAGAAACGTGAGCATCAAAGGACTACGTGCAAGTGTAGACTAGTCCGACGGGAAGGTATTTAAGGCTAACCCTTCTTTCATAAGGCATGGTTCTTTGGCCAAATTCCTAAATTCTCTATATGGGTATGTTGTCTCCAAATGATTGATATTCCGAGCTCGTAAGCTCATGATCCTTGATATGTACTACGATTGTACTGCGCACCGCATATGACGAGTAAGCCTATGATATAGACGTAACGATAATGATGATGATAGTAATGATGATCATATAATAATGATGCTAAAGGTGCCCAAGGGCTATTATACTTATATGTGCCTATGAAGGGCTATAATGACACCCCGAGCTTATAACGCCGGGTAGGATATATGTACATGAATATGTATAAAGTATGTATACGATTACGAAATGCGCGCACACCTCTGCAGATGGTACGGATAACCCTGAAGCCTTGGTAGGGCCAGGTATGAGTAACCTTGAGCCCTGGTTGGCCAAGTATGTATGAAACACCGATCCTATGAGGTCGGGTATGCTATGTAAATGTTATATGTATATGAAATGACTATGTATAAAATATGAATATGAATGTGATAAGACTATGTATATGAATACGAATAAGGACATGTATACGAATACGAGCACAAGTATGGTACGAGCACTAGTATGAAATACGCATGAGAAATGGAAAGTTCCTATGAAAGGCAGGTAAGTGCCATGATGATGATGTAATTGTCTTCCCCCCCCCCCCCCCCCCCTATGTCACTTTATATATTGTCTATGATGCTTCTACATTGATGTTGATAATGCTTTACATACTCAGTACATTCTTCGTACTGACGTCATTTTGTTTGTGGACGCTGCGTCATGCCCGCAGGTGCACAGGGAGACAGACTTGATCCATAGCTGCTTATTCAGAGATTGCATAGCAGAGCTCCATTTCTTTCGGAGCTGTAGCTTTTGGGTACTTATTCTTTTATGTACATAATTATGGGCATAGCGGGGTCCTGTCCCGCTCATGTGATATGTTATACTCTTAGAGGCTCGTAGTCACGTGTATATGGTTAGATATGTATGGCCTTGTCGGCCTATATTTTGTATCTCTTTTTGTTGGCCTCGTCGCCCCATGTACATTGTTGTGGCACTGACGCCTATGATGATTAAAGATGTTGTCGTCCAATGGGACTAGTATGATTTATGCTTAGAGATGTATGATTAATGATGTGGCTCACCTAGATGCAAGCATAAGTGTAAGCTATGGGGTGCCCGGGTGGGCTAGCACCGGTTGCTCGTCACGGCCCCCTTGTCGGGTCGTGACAAAAGTGGTATCAGAGCGGTTCAGTCCTAGGGTGTGTCTACGAGCTGTGTCTAATAGAGTCTTGATTATGGGTGTGTTGCGCGCCACACTTATAAACAAGAAACTGTAGACATTTTAGGAATAAATGACCTTCTTTCTTCATAAGAATCGTGCGATAGAGCTATGATGTAAGAAATTCTTGTTCCCTAATCGTGTATTATGTATTTCAGATATGCCTACAAAGGGAAAGACTACGGCAGCCCAAAAGGGCAAGACGGTGGCAGAGATGCGGGCTAAGAAAGCACCGTCACTGGTAGTAGAGGAAAGTGAGTCCCAGAGTGCGGCTCGATCTCAGTCCTCCCAGACAGTGCCGATTTCTGAGGAGCGTGAGGGAGCCTCAGCCCCAGCTCCTCCACCAAATTCTTCGGGCCAGGATGTGAAAGAGGCCATTAATTTGTTGACTCAGTTGGTTGTGGCCCAGGCTCAGAGGCAAAGTTCAGGGCATGGTGATAGGGCTGTTAGCACAAGGGCCCGTGACTTTATTACTTTGAACCCTCCTGAATTCTTTGGGTCAAAGCCGGAGGAGGATTCTCAGGATTTCATCGATGGTATGCTAAGGACGCTCTGATTGATACATGCTTCAGACACCGAGTCGGTAGAGCTAGTGTCATATAGATTAAGAGATGTCTCAATCCAGTGGTATACAGTATGGATGGCTTCACGGGGAGCCAATGCATCTCCCCCGGTATGGCAAGAGTTTGTTGATGCTTTTCTCCGTCATTATATGCCTCCAGAAGTTCGGCGAGCAAGGGCAGATAAATTCTTCAACTTGAGGCAAGGAAGCATGAGTGCCCTAGAGTATAGCCTCTATTTTAACTCCTTAGCTAGGTATGCTTCGGCCATGGTAGCAGATATGGCGGCAGGGTACCCCGATTCGTAAAGGGCCTAGGGCCCCATCTGATGGATAAATGCTAGACTGCATCCCTTCAGGACGGTATGGACATTGCACGCATTCAGGCACATGCTCAGAACTTAGAGGAAAGCCTACAGCAGCGAAGAATTGAACATGAGCAGGATAGGGGACATAACAAGAGGGCCAGATCTTTGGGCCCAATGAGTGAGTCCAGAGGTGGACACAGGAACCAGTTCCCTAGACATTCAGGCTATTCTATGACCAGTGCACCTCCACGGTTTTCAGGCCAGAGCCTTGATAGATCTACTCATCCCGGGCCGAGTCAGAGTTATTCGGGGTCCCAGTTTAGAGGTGATTCAGGCCAGTCAAGGCCACCTATACCACGATGTTCCCAGTGTGGGAAGTCACATTGGGGTCAATGCCGATTGGGTTCAGATGTTTTCTATTCATCTGGTCGACCAGGCCATATTATGCGTGATTGCCCCTCAGTACATGGTAGAGGTAGGACCAAGCCATCAGGGTCGGTAGCCGGATCTTGGGCATCCGTACGCCCTACGGGGCTAGGTTCACATGCGCCGTTTGGCCATGGTAGAGGCAGAGGGAGAGCTCCCAGTACTAGCGGTCCTCAGCACCGTATCTATGCTTTGGCTGGACGCCAAGTTCTTGAATCTTCTCCTAACGTGGTCACAGGTATATTATCGGTATTCTCTCATGATGTATATGCTTTGATTAATCCGGGCTCCACATTATCATATGTTACTCCTTATATTGCGGGTCAATTTATAGCTGAGCCGGAGTTGATCAAACCTTTTCAGGTGTCTACACCCGTGGGTGAATCGGTGATAGCTAGCCGAGTATATAGAGATTGTGTAGTTATGATTTTTGACTGTCGTACCATGATTGATTTACATGAGCTAGAAATGGTAGACTTTGATGTTATTATGGGCATGGATTGGTTGGCGTCTTGTTATGACAATGTTGATTGTAGAATGAAAATGGTTCGTTTCCAATTTTCGGGAGAACCAGTGTTAGAATGGAAAGGAAATACGGCATCACCAAAAGGTAGGTTTATTTCCTATCTAAAGGCAAGGAAAATGATCACAAAAGGGTGCATTTATCATCTAGTACGAGTTCAAGATGTAGAAGCTGAGTCGCCAACTCTTCAGTCAGTTCCCGTAGTGAACGAATTTTCGGATGTGTTCCCGGAAGAGCTTCCAGGCCTTCCTCCCGAGCGGGAGATTGATTTTGCCATTGATGTGTTGCCAGGCACTAAACCTATATCTATTCCTCCTTATAGAAGTGCACCCGCAGAATTGAAAGAGTTGAAGGAGCAACCGAAGGACTTACTTGATAAAGGCTTCATTAGGCCTAGTTCATCCCCGTGGGGAGCACCCGTATTGTTTGTCCGAAAGAAAGATGGCTCTTTGAGAATGTGCACCGATTACCGACAATTAAATAAGGTGACGATTAAGAATAAATATCCTCTCCCGCGGATTGACGATTTATTTGATCAATTTCAAGGTGCCAAATGGTTTTCAAAGATTGATTTGAGGTCAGGGTATCACCAAGTGAGAGTTAGGGAGAAAGATATCCCTAAGACAGCCTTCAGAACGAGATATGGTCATTTTGAATTCCGGGTAATGTCATTTGGGCTAACGAACGCGCCAGCGGTATTTATGGATTTGATGAATAATGTGTTCAGGCCCTTTCTGGATTTATTTGTGATAGTATTTATCGATGACATCTTTGTGTATTCTAGATCCGAGGCAGAACATGCGGATCATTTGCATATTGTCCTTGGAGTTCGTCGTACTCGAGAGTTATTCGCGAAGTTTTCCAAATGCGAGTTTTGGTTGAACTCAGTGGCATTTTTAGGGCATATTGTTGCAGCTGATGGTATCCGAGTGGATAGTCAAAAGATTGAGGCCGTGAGAACTTAGCCAAGACCCACAACTCCTACAGAGGTTCGTAGCTTTCTGGGCTTAGCAGGTTATTATAGGAGATTCGTTGAAGGTTTTTCCTCTATTTCTACACCACTCACAAAGTTGACACAGAAATCAGCCAAGTTTCAATTGACAGATGCTTGCGAACGTAGTTTCCAAGAGTTAAAGGGTCGATTGACTTCTGCCCCGGTTCTGACACTTCCAGAGGGATTGGAAGGATACGTTGTTTATTGCGATGCTTTAGGTATTGGGCTAGGCTGTGTGTTGATGCAACATCGCAAAGTGATTGCGTATGCTTCAAGGCAATTTCGGAAACATGAGCAGAATTATCCTACCCATGACTTAGAATTGGCCGCGGTGGTCCATGCATTAAAGATATGGAGACATTACTTATATGGTGTCCACGTGGATATTTACACAGATTATAAGAGTCTTCAATACATCTTCAAGCAGAAAGAGTTGAATTTGCGGCAACGACGATTGCTAGAGTTGCTAAAAGACTATGATGTTGAGATCCTGTACCACCCCGAAAAGGCAAATGTTGTGGCTGATGCTCTTAGCCTTAGGTCGATGGGAAGTCTAAGTGATGTACGACCAGAAAAGAAAGAGATGACCCATGAGCTTCAACAGTTAGCTAGCCTAGGAGTCCGAGTAGTGGACTCAGGTAGCAGCGGAGCTACTATTCAGAATTCAGCAGTTTCATCGCCAGTAGCGGAAGTAAAAGAGCGACAATATGAGGATCCCATGCTAATGCAGCTCAGAGATACACTCCCTCAGAAAGAGGAGTCAGCATTTGATATTTCAGGAGACGGAGTTCTCTGATGCCGGGGCAGATTATGTGTCCCTGATGCGGCAAGTCTACGCCACCAGATTTTGAGAGAAGCTCATTGTTCTCGTTACTCCGTTCACCCCGGAGTGACGAAGATGTATTATGATCTTAAGTCTATATATTGGTAGAACGGGATGAAGAAAGATATAGCGGAATTCGTAGCTCAGTGTCCTAATTGTCAACAAGTGAAAATCGAGCACCAAAAGCCGGGTGGATTATTGCAAGCTATAGAAATCCCAACGTGGAAGTGGGAAGTGATTACCATGGACTTCATTTCAGGCTTACCCCGTTCTCGACGTAAGTATGATTCTATATGGGTGATTGTGGATAGACTCACCAAGTTAGCTCATTTCTTACCGGTCAGGACGACCTATGAGGCAGAAGATTATGCGAAGCTTTATCTTAAAGAGATAGTAAAACTCCATGGCGTCCCGGTATCTATTATCTCCGACAGAGGGACTCAGTTTACAGCTAAGTTTTGGAGGACTTTCCAAGAGGGTTTAGGGACCCGAGTTAGCCTTAGCATGACATTTCATCCCCAGACCGATGGACAAGCTGAACGTACTATTCAGACTCTTGAGGATATGTTACGAGCATGTATGGTAGATTTTGGAGGAAATTGGGATGATCATTTGCTACTCATTGAATTTGCTTACAATAATAGCTATCATTCTAGCATTAAAATGGCACCGTATGAAGCTCTATATAGGCGAAAGTGTAGATCCCCAATTGGGTGGTTCGAAACAGGAGAGACTAAATTGATAGGGCCAGACTTGGTCCAGCAACTATAGAGAAAGTCAAGCTCATACAAGATCGGTTGTTAGTAGCCCAATGTCGTCAAAAGTCCTATGCGCATAATCGTCGAAGAGACTTAGAGTTCGAAGTGAAAGATTGGGTGTTCTTGAAAGTGTCGCCAATGAAGGGCGTTATGAGATTTGGCAAAAAGGGGAAGCTTAGTCCCCGGTATATTGGGCCATATGAGATTGTGCGCAAAATAGGCAAAGTGGTCTATGAGTTAGATCTACCTCCTGAGTTGGAGTCAGTCCATCCAGTGCTCCACGTCTCGATGCTTCGAAAATGCATTGGAGATCCTACTAGGATCGTCCCAGTAAATGATGTGCAAGTGACAGGGAAATTTACTTATGAAGAGGTACCCATTGCCATGTTAGACAGGCAAGTACAGAGGCTTAGAAACAAAGAAGTGGCCTCAGTTAAGGTTCTATGGAGAAGCAGTAAACGAGAGGAGATGACATGGGAAGCAGAAGAGATTATGCGATCCAAATACCCACATTTATTTCAGCCCTTGGAAGAAGCCCAAGATGAGACGTCAAGATCAGAAGGTATGTATATTTTCCTTTTTTTGCTTTTGGGTCATTTGTGGCCAAAATTTTATGTTGTTATGTTGTGGCCCTGTGTGGCATCGATATTATGGGTTGTTGTGGCAGGATGGTAGCGCCATATTATAAGGGAAACTCTGGCGAAAGTTTTGTAGAATTCCCGAGCACTTTAACACTCGGGGACGAATGTTCTTAAGGGGGGAAGAATGTTACACCTCAAAAAAAAAAATCTGTTGGTACGTAAGTGGACGAACTAGTGATAAGTATAAGTGCATGATGTCCATGAGCAAGCAACGATGTTTGATGACCTTAGGCGAGATTTCGAAGGTATCCGATGTGAGATGAGAAAGTTGGCTAAGTTAAGATGAGATATAAGGTGAGCTATGCATGTGCATGGACGTGGGTGATTAAAATGAGAAGTCTAAGAAATATGGGAAGTTGCATAATTGCAACTGCCCAGTGGTCGTAAAATGCTAGGATGGACCGTAAACTGGTATACGGTCCGTAAACTAGCAGGTCGTAAACTGCCATGCAAGGCTTCAACTTTCTGCCAGTCGAGAAATGGAAAAATACGACTTGGGGACAGACGGTAAAGTGATTTACGGCCCGTAAACCATGGTCGTAAATCACCATGCAAGCAGCCAAAGCTTCTGGTTCTGGGAATGGTTAAAGACGATCGCGAGGGACGGTCCGTAAACTGCAATACGGGCCGTAAACCATGATGGACGACTACTATTCACCTCAGCACAGATTTTACAATTCATTAAATAAGGGAACCAACACTTGTTTTATTTCATTACAACATTACACCACTTCTCCCTAAAACTTCCCTCTACATTTATTACACAAGTTTTCAAGGATATTTGAGGACCAACTACCTTAAATAAGTGAATCAAGAGTAAGGGAATCACCAAAGAT
This sequence comes from Lycium barbarum, assembly GCF_019175385.1. Lineage (NCBI taxonomy): Eukaryota > Viridiplantae > Streptophyta > Magnoliopsida > Solanales > Solanaceae > Lycium > Lycium barbarum. The sequence goes on along the minus strand of NC_083338.1, from coordinate 63,555,159 downwards.
CATCCAAGTCAAGAAATCCAAAATGGAGAAAAACTAGGGTTTTGCTAAAAGTGGAGTATTATTAACCAAAGCTTGTTCCTACAACTTATAAGGTAAGATTCATGATTTTTACATGATGTTTAAGGTATTGAAGAGTTGAAATACATGGATTGTAGAAAATATGGTCAAGTAGATCATGAATGATGAATAGTGACATTTTGAGGAATAGTTTGAATTGAATCATGGATGTTGTCGTGTTGTGATATGAATGTATTATAAATGCTACTAAGATCATGAACTACACACTTTAGACGAATGGACGAAGTTGGATGTTATGACCATAAATATGGGTGAATTAGAGGCACATTAAGGAATCTAGATAATGTGGATAATGTGAATGACTAATGGCCATTGTTATGATATTAATGAAGGTATAGACGCTAGCATTGGAAGGAAACGTGCAAGTGTAGAATAGTCCGACGAAAAGGTATGTAAGGCTAACCCTTCTTTCATAAGGCATGGTTCCTTGGCCAAACTCTTAAATCCTCTATATGAGTATGTTGTATTCAAATGATTGACACTCCGAGCTCATAAGCTCACGATCCTCGATATATACTACGATTGTACTACGCACCCCATATGACGAGTAAGCATAAGATATAGATGTAGCGAAAATGTCGATGATAATAATAATGATGCTAAAGGTGCCTACGGGCTATTATACTTATATGTGCCTATGAAGGGCTATAATGACACCCCGAGCTTATAACGCCGGGTAGGATATATGTACATGAATATGTATAAAGTATGTATACGATTACGAAACGCGCGGACACCTCTTCAGATGGTACAGATAACCCTGAAGCCTTGGTAGGGCCAGGTATGAGTAACCTTGAGCCGTGGTTGGCCAAGTATGTATGAAACACCGATCCTATGAGGTCGGGCATGCTATGTAAATGCTATATTTATATGAAATGGCTATGTATAAAATATGAATATGAATGTGATAAGACTATGTATATGAATACGAATAAGGACATGTATACGAATACGAGCACAAGTATGGTACGAGCACTACTATGAAATACGCATGAGAAATGGAAAGTTCCTATGAAAGGCAGGTAAGTGCCATAATGATGATGTAATTGTCTCCCCCCCCCCCTTATGCCACTTCATATATTGTCTATGATGCTTCTACATTGATGTTGATCATGCTTTACATACTCAGTACATTCTTCGTACTGACGTCCTTTTGTTTGTGGACGCTGCGTCATGCCCGCAGGTGCACAGGGAGACAGACTTGATCCATAGCTGCTTATTCAGAGATTGCATAGCAGAGCTCCATTTCTTTCAGAGCCGTAGATTTTGGGTACTTATTCTTTTGTGTACATAATTACGTGTATATGGTTAGATATGTCCGGCCTTGTCGGCCTATAGTTTGTATGTCTTTTTGTTGGCCTCGTCGCCCCATGTACATTGTTGTGGCACAGACGCCTATGATAATTAAAGATGTTGTCGTCCAATGGGACTAGTATGATTTATGCTTAGAGATGTATGATTAATGATGTGGCTCACCTAGATGCAAGCATAAGTGTAAGCTATAGGGTGCCCGGGTGGGCTAGCACCGGGTGCTCGTCGCGGCTCCCTTGTTGGGTCGTGACACTATCAAAATAATATACTTATATACATATAATGATATCTTGTGAGACCATGTAACCCACACTGCGTATCTACGAGCCTCTACTGACATACTATACAAATGGACGGAACAAGACTCCGTCATGCCCAAAATATACATGTGTACCAAAAGAGAAATCATAAGCACCTCCGAACGATGGAGTGCTCTCAATCAGCTGACAGCTACTAGGAATCTAGGTCAAGCTCGCCTCCCTGTCTACCTGTGGGCATGAACACAGCGTCCAAAGAAAAAGGACGTCAGTACGAATATTGTACTGAGTATGAGGGGCATAAACAATGAGGAAGGACAACGATAATATAATGAGAACATCAATATGAACATCTGAATCTGAACAATAATCATAGGAGAAGTGATACATGCTGTCTTACTCAGACTCATCATCGTATCATCTATGCATGACATGCAAGCTGCCCGTCCATATCGGAACGGTGTGATAATCAATAATATTAGCCCGCGTCAGGGCCTTCCGCGTCCGGGGTACCATCTCATGCTGTCCACTAGTGGTGTCTGCCCATGCCAGAAGGTCATGGTGTATCCGTATAGCTGCCTGCCTTAGCGGTGACTACCCGGCCAACTAGGCGCGGTGTGATGCAATCATTACATGCTCATTATAAAATACTTATAGTAGTATGCTTTCAAAATAGGCTTAACATAGTGCATGCATAAGACTCAAGATCAATTACGCTCTATCGGGATGACGTAAGGTCGTGATCCCCCGATTTCATTATGGAACAATTGTTGATATTCTGCCTCACCTTGAAGGAATTAGTACATAAGGTGAGCGTAAGAAATAAATAGCATCATTATCAATATGGCATCATCATATGATATCTCCTATCTTATATAGACATTTATGGATATAGGCTTCTAGCTTTCCGTAATATAGGAACTCATGAAGAGGAAAAGAACTTATACTATCGGATTCATGCCATTGGAGAGAAAGGACTAGCCTCACATACCTTGACGGATTAGCTAAGATATCGCTCACTTCTTCTCCTTTAATGTCACGTTGCTACCTTCATGGAAGAATTCGCATTAACGTTAGTTAGTCGACTTAAGAGAATACAACACTATTTCTAGAGAAAATTGGGAAGCACTTCCTTTATTCATACTACTTTTCCCATCGTCTATATAAATTCTCAATGTACACCATAACATCCACAATATTACAACCAACAACCATCATTTATATCTATCCGCCACATTCCACCATTTTCCTCCAATTTTCCCACATTTATCTGTATAGCTCACTATCATGTTTTTGCACATTTAATACTTGTTTCATGATAAAATCACCATTTATAACGTATTCATAATCATAACACTTCAACATTCATGATTCAATCCCACTATCATTCAATGGTGACACTATTCATCCATTCAAGACCCATTCTCCATGTCTTTCTACAATTCAAGCTAAGAGTCTTCTAATACCTTAAATAACATGAGAAAGTCATGAAACATACCTTAGATGATAGTTGAGCAAGTCTTGAGTTGGAACGCTTCACCTTGACCAAACCCTAGTTCCACCTTCTATGGAATTTCTTGCCTTAAATGATCCTTTTATGTGTTCTTACACTAGGTCTTTGTGGATTGATGATATTGATCCTAAATTTCTACTTGAAGTCTTGTTTTGGAAGAGTGTGGAAGGTTCTAGAGAGAGAGGGTCGTGGAGTGTGAATGGGAAATGAAAAATAAATGAAACTTGGATCATTTTTTTATAAAATGCAAATCAGTCCCGATGCCATTTTACGGTCCATTATACGGTCCGTATAAATTTATACGGTCCGTATAATTGACCGTAAAACTTATCCAGTGATCAGTCTTTTCTGTGTCAACTTGACGGTCCATTTTACGGGCCGAAAAACCAGTTTACGGTCCGTATAATCTTTCGTATAATCCACCAGTTCACTGAATCTTATCTCTTTCACTTCATTTCATCTCCAATCCTTGTGGAACCTTCGTAACAACTGTTCAACACTTCGATACCAATCTACGGAACGTTATCACTCGTCCCCCAAAGCACCGCATACGCTATGTCCGTTGCTAGCCTATTCACTTTACACTAACGAAAAAATTTCCAAGATGTAACATTCTTCCCCCCTTTTGGAACATTCGTCTTCGAATGTTAAACACTTGAGATTCTTCAAAAATTTCACCAGAGTTTCCTCTGTAACCTGTCACAGCAACCCATAATATCATTGCCTCACAGGGCTACATCTCAATATTAACACATCTATGGCTACACACGACCAAAAACATAAAATAAAGCGTACATACCTTATATCGTCAACGTTTCGTCTTGAATCCCTTCTGGGGTTTGGAGCAAATGGGGGTACTTGGACCTCATCTTCTCCTCCGCTTCCCAAGTAATTTCTTCTCGGTTGTTGCTTCGCCATAGAACTTTGACTGATGCTACCTCTTTGTTCCGAAGCCTTCGCACTTGCCTATCTAGAATAGCAACGGGTACTTCTTCATATGTTAGCTTCTCTGTCACTTGAACATCTTCTACCGGAACAATCCTTGTGGGATCTCCAATACACTTGCGGAGCATCGAAACATGGAATACCGGATGGACTAATTCAAGCTCCGCAGGCAGTTTCAATTCATAGGCTACCTGACCCACCTTACTAATGATTTCATAGGGTCCGATATATCTAGGGCTTAGTTTCCCTTTCTTGCCAAATCTCATCACTCCCTTCATCGGGGATACCTTCAGAAACACCCAATCACCAACTTGAAATTCCAGGTCTCGTCGGCGATTGTCTGCATAGGATTTCTGGTGACTCTGGGCTGTCAGCAATAGATCTCAGATGATCTTGACTTTTTCGACTGCTTGTTGAATCAAGTCGGGGCCTATTAGTTGTGCCTCTCCTATTTCAAACCATCCAATTGGAGATCTACATTTCCTTCCGTACAAATCTTCATATGGGGCCATTTGAATACTGGAATGATAGCTGTTATTGTAGGTGAACTCAATGAGGGGTAAATGCTCATCCCAACTACCACAAAAATCTAGCACACATGCTCGTAGCATATCAGTCACGACCCAACCCCGTGGGCCGTGACTGGCACCCTAACTGGGTACCCATACGTACCTACCTGACAGAATCGGCGTACCAGACAGAACATTTCAAATAGGTGTTTACAGATTCAAGCCAATACAGATACGGCGCGCGCGAAAATATATATACATATGCATACTGAAACTTTTCAATAAGCCGATGAGGCTAACATAACAGACAGAGTCACAAAATCGTACGCACCTACCTGAACAGCTGTAACCCGTAACCCACATACATATCTACAGGCCTGTAACAGACATACAGAATCAGATGATGGGACAGGGCCCCGCCGTACCCAGAATTATCATACATACAGAATATACAGATGTCAGAAGATATATACCAAAAGTATTCGCTCCGGATCAAAGGAGCTCTTCAAAATAGCGGAATCTGAGTCCTAGACTGGCGGCGTATTACCGGGTGCGTCTGTACCTGCGGGCATGTAACGCAGCCCCCGAAGAACCGGGGGTCAGTACGAAAAATGTACCGAGTATGTAAAGCGGAAATATAACAAACATAATCATAGTCTGAATCAGAAGCACGGAAGTATAGCCAACGGAATCATAATCCAACGAACAGACAGAGGTATACCGGACAGAGTCGTAATTCAGACAGACAGGCGGAAGAATACCGGACAGAATCATAATCCGAACGGACAGACAAAAATGTACCGGACATAATCACAACCCAGACGGACAGACAGAATCATAGTCCAGACGGACGGATAGAATCATAGTCCAGGCGAACAGACAGAATCATAATTCATACGGACAGACATAAGTATGAGCCAAACGGACGGACAGAATTATGCATGCAGAGTCATACAGAGTCATACAGAGTCATATGCTTATACAGATACAGATAGCATATACATACATACATACATATAGATCCCGGCCCTCTCATGAGGGACGCGGTAACAGAACCCGACCCTCTTAGTACGGGACGCGGTGGACAGACAGAATCAGATCATATGCCATCCTGGCTGCCATCCCCATACACAAATCATAATATCATACAGATATAAATAGATCCCGGCCCGCACACCGAGGGACGCGGTGAACAATGCAGAGGAGTATGCACGATAACAGAACCTGGCCCGGGCGCAGTGAAGGAAGCATTGAGACATCCACAAACAGATTAATGAGAAACCACATACATACAGATCATTATACAGACTCAATCAAACTGAAGTATGCCAAACGGCGAGTCAAATCAGAGTAATCGGATAGTGTTCATAATACGCGCCTATATCCTACTTGGGAAGGCACGACAGATTATTACCAGAGTAAGACTTTTAGATGTCAAAATCATTTTGTAAGATTTATAGAAAAATATCGTCATATCATGATTAGAATGTTAATCCAGATGTTGTCTGAGAAAGGCGGACAAAAACAAAGTAGTTAAAGTTATACAGAAAGTATCGGGCCTTGTGGGCTCCCCCCTCGGACCAACCCGAGGAGGCGTACGTAAATTACAGATAGTAGACCTTATGAGGTCGTCCATAATGATTTGGAAGTATTCCGACTCCGTTTAGGAAGGTTGCATACTTAAGGTTCACTTTGAAGACAAGTTATCAGGAAATGGATTCAATCTTACTGAAGGAATTGGAGCGGATTTCCATCTAGAATTCCGAGGAACGGAGTCGTATTTAAGGCTCGCAGCCGAGCCTATTATGTTCAGAACATGCCTAAGAATGAAGGGGTAGGCTTTACATACCTCGATTGCGTCTTACGCTCGCTTGGCTTCGATTCCAATTTCGTCCAGAATCTACAAATGGTCATGTTTACCAATTGTCAAATTCAAGCCTTTAAGAATCAAATTTTTTGTCACATACTTGCCTACCGAAATTTCGGCAGCATTTCCCCTATATATATAACATCCCCGAGACTTAGCTCGGCTTAATTTATCAACACAGCAACCCAAAAACAACATCAATAACAACAACAAGCATTACAAGACACCTAATATGGCATAACTATCCATCTTTCCGACATAGCACAATATCTTTCATTCCGACCTTACACTTCCAACCCAATCTTACCATTTTCATATTCATCACTCATCAAGATCATTACAACATGAATCAGAGGCATATCATATCGTTTTCACCAAATATACGTAAGATATACGCAATATACAAGTTTCTTACTAAGGGCATATTTCACCCGCAACCTCCAATCTTTAGCATAAACATCCATAGCATATTCTTACAATTTCATTCCCATAATCACATAAACTATACTAAAATCATCTACTTTCCGACAACCAATTAACAACAGTTTTTCTCATTTTCTTCACAAGATTACCACACAATTAACATACTAATTATAACAAATCCATGTTCTCTCCAACATATAGCACTACACGGCCACACACATATATTTATACATCCACACGGCCATGCACTAAAATTTCCAACTTTCATTAATTCATTCAACTTTCATTTCCAATACAAATTCCATCATCACCACAACTAGATTATAACATAAATTCGACTCATCATAAGTATACAACACATACACACACACGGTCAAAACCTCCCACACGGCCAACACATATTCATACACATAACACACAAGTTTCATACTCCTTACTCAATTCCACACTATACAACATGCTTACACCTTCCATAACATAACAAAGGCATGAAATTCTTACCTTTTCTTCAAATTATTCACTTGCCACTAGAGTTGTCCTCTTGCCAAAATAATTATACCAAGTTGTAGAGAATCTTGAGCTTGGTAATAATCCCACAAGAAATGAATTTTTGAACCCAAGATTAGGCTCCAAGAATTTTATCTTTCTCCTTTCTCTTTTTCTCCTCTCTAGCCGTGACCTCTTTCTTTTTTTTGTTCTTGATTTTTGTTTGTTTTTCTTGAAGCTTCTAGCAAGCTTATCCACATATATAATTAATTAACCACATAATAATTTGTGGGTTTGGGCCAACCTATGGCCGGTTGGGCTTCCCCTTGTTGGGCCCCTCATTTCTCTTATATTTTTTGAGTCCAAATGGTTACATTTTGTAATTCATGAAGCAAATTTTCAAAATTCCAATTTTTGCACTTGGCCTCCTTTCTTTATTCCACACCAATATATATTCATAGCCGACACATTCATACCAAGTAAGGTCCAAATATGGCCTTATTCATTACAAGTCAAGTTATCTCAATTTTTTTCGAACATGCAAAAATGTCGGATGTAACAATATCTTCCAGGGTCTGAATAGTACGCTCGGCTTGTCCGTCGATCTGTGGATGAAATGCCGTACTGAACCTGACCTGAGTACCTAGACCTTCTTGAAAGGACCTCCAAAACTTGGCTGTAAACTGTGCCTCTCTATCTGTAATAATGGCCAAAGGAATTCCATAAAGTCGCACAATTTCTTTTAGATACAACCTGGCATAGTCTTCTGCCGAATACGTGGTTCTGACTGGGAGGAAATGAGCTGCTTTTGTGAGTCTGTCCACGATCACCCATATAGAATCATACTTCCCCCGCGAATGGGGTAATCCCACCATAAAATCCATGTTAATGATTTCCCATTTCCACGTAGGAATTTCCATCGCTTGTAATAAGCCTCCTGGCTTCTGATGTTCTGTTTTTACCTGTTGTAGTCTGAGAAGTTTGTGCTGTCGGGTGTATAGAGGAAGAACCCACTGCTGAGCCTGTTGGATGAGTCCCTGCTCTACCTCTCGCTGAAGGACAATCTCTCATAATGTGGCAAACCTGCCCGTAGGCATAACATGCATCTGAACCCTGACGGCACTGCCCGGAATGCAATCTACCGCACTGACTGCACCGCGGTACTGGAGGTCTCCGCTGACCGGAATCTGCCCTAAACTGAGAATCTGAGGCCCTCAAGCTCTGGCCCTGTCCTGACTGAAAAGAACGATCAGCCCTCCTATCTGGGAATCTAGGAGGTGCACTAGTCGCTGACTGACCTGAGTGCCTAGAATACATCTGTCTTGGTCCCCCTCTATATTCACTGCTCGCCCCCATAGATCTAGCTCTTTTTCCTTGCCTTCTGTCATTATCACGATCACTTCTTTGCGACTATTGTCCCTCCTCAAGATTCTGAGCATGGGCTTGTACTTGGGAAATGTCCATCCTTTCTTGCAAAGAGGCCATCAAGCAATCTCTGAACAAGTGTGGCCCCAAACCACTCACAAATCTGTGTACACGATCGCCCATATCGGCCACCATTGTTGGGGCATACCTGGCCAGAGAATTAAACTGCATACTGTACTCTCGGGCACTCATGTTTCCTTGCTTTAAATTCAAAAACATGTCCGCTCTAGCTCGGCGAGTCTCGGGTGGCAAGTAATGACGAATAAAGGCATCCACAAATTCCTGCCAAACCGGCGGAGATGCATTCTCTCCTCTTGATGCCATCCAATTGTCGTACATTAACACCGCTACATCGCGGAGCCTATAAGAGGCCAACTCCACGGATTCGGTCTCCGAAGCATGAATAATCTTTAAGGTCCACAACATCTCATCAATAAAGTTTTACGGATCTTCATCCGGCTTCGACCCAAAGAATTCCGGAGGATTTAAGGTCATAAAATCACGGGCTCTCGTACTAGCTGAACGATCACTCGGGCCCGCTTTCTGCCGCTGTGCCTGGGCGGCAACCAATTGTGTCAATAAATGTATGGTCTCGGTCACTTGTTGACCCGAAGCAACTGGTGGACGAATCGGAGCCGAGGCTCCTCCTTGAACTCCTACATTGGGAGAGGCCTCATTTTGTGATTCACCTTCCTCTACATTCACCGGAGGCTCTCTTTCTGTCCTCCTTTTTGTCGTAGCTTTGCCCTTCTGGGCGGCTGTAGCTTTTCCTTTCGGCGGTATTCTGAAATCACAATGCACTATTAGGGAGGATAAAATCTTACGTATGGCTCTAACGCACGATTTCATGAGAAGAAAGACGGTCATTTTCCTAAGTGCCCCGTAGCCTCTTGTTTATTAGCGTGGCGCGCTACACACCATAAACAAGACTCTACTAGACACGACTCATAGACACTTCCTAGGATGAACCGCTCTAATACCACTTTTGTCACGACCCAGCTAGGGGCCGCGATGGGTACCCGGGGCTAGCCGTTGAGCACCACTCGCTCTACAACTCCTCTTACTCATTTAATGCTCTTTTATCAATTTTATACCTGAACCGTAGGGAAATCATAATTTAAGTAGGAACATATATACTTTATATACATTTGCCTCTCGGCTATCAAAATAATATACTTATATACATATAATGATATCTTGTGAGACCATGTAACCCACACTGCGTATCTACGAGCCTCTACTGACATAATATACAAATGGACGGAACAAGACTCCGTCATGCCCAAAATATACATGTGTACCAAAACAGAAATCATAAGCACCTCCGAACGATGGAGTGCTCTCAATCAGCTGACAGCAACTAGGAATCTAGGTCAAGCTCACCGCCCTATCTACCTGTGGGCATGAACATAGCGTCCAAAGAAAACGGACGTCAGTACGAATATTGTACTGAGTATGAGAGGCATAAACAATGAAGAAGGACAATGATAATATAATGAGAACATCAATATGAACATCTGAATCTGAACAATAATCATAGGAGAAGTGATACATGTTGTCTTACTCACACTCATCATCATATCATATATGCATGACATGCAAGCTGCCCGTCCATATCGGAACGGTGTGATAATCAATAATATTTGCCTGCGTCCAGGCCTCCCGCGTCCGGGGTACCATCTCATGCCGCCCACTAGTGGTGTCTGCCCATGCCAGAAGGTCATAGTGTATCCGTATAGCTGCCCGCCTTAGCGGTGACTGCCTGGCCAACTAGGCGCGGTGTGATGCAATCATGACATGCTCATTATAAAATAGTTATAGTAGTATGCTTTCAAAATAGGCTTAACATAGTGCATGCATAAGACTCAAGATTAATTATGCTCTATCAGGGTGACGTAAGGTCGTGATCCCCCGATTTCATTATGGAACAATTGTTGATATTCTGCCTCACCATGAAGGAATTAGTACATAAGGTGAGTGTAAGCAATAAATAGAATCATTATCAATATGGCATCATCATATCATATCTCTTATCTTATATAGACATTTATGGATATAGGCTTCTAGCTTTCCGTAATATAGGAACTCATGAAGAGGAAAAGAACTTATACTATCGGATTCATGCCATTAGAGAGAAAGGACTAGCCTCACATACCTTGATCGATTAGCTAAGATATCGCTCACTTGTTCTCCTTTAATGTCACGTCGCTACCTTCATGGAAGAATTCGCATTAACGTTAGTTAGTCGACTTAAGAGAATACGACACTATTTCTAGAGAAAATTGGGCAGCACTTCCTTTATTCATACTACTTTTCCCATCGTCTATATCAATTCTCAATGTACACCATAACATCCACAATATTACAACCAACAACCATCATTTATATCTATCCGCCACATTCCACTATTTTCCTCCAATTTCCCCACATTTATCCGTATAGCTCACTATCATGGTTTTGCACATTTAATACTTGTTTCATAATAAAATCACCATTTATAACGTATTCATAATCATAACACTTCAACATTCATGATTCAATCCCACTATCATTCGATGGAAACACTATTCATCCATTCAAGACCCATTCTCCATGTCTTTCTACAATTCAAGCTAAGAGTGTTCTAATACCTTAAATAACATGAGAAAGTCATGAAACATACCTTAGATGATAGTTTAGCAAGTCTTGAGTTGGAACGCTTCACCTTGACCAAACCCTAGTTCCACCTTTTATGGAATATCTTGCCTTAAATGATCCTTTTGATGTGTTCTTACACTAGGTCTTTGTGGATTGATGATATTGATCCTAAATTTCTACTTGAAGTCTTGTTTTGGAAGAGTGTGGAAGATTCTAGAGAGAGAGGGTCGTGGAGTGTGAATGGGAAATGAAAAAAAATGAAACTTTGATCATGTTTTAATAAATTCCAAATCAGTCCCGATGCCATTTTACGATCCATTATACGATCTGTATAAATTTATACGGTCCGTATAATTGATCGTAAAACTGATCCAGTGATCAGTCTTCTCTGTGTCAACTTGACCGTCCATTTTACGGGCCGTAAAACCATTTTAGGGGCCGTAAAACCATTTTACGGGCCGTATAATCTACCGTAAAACTCCCCCTTCAGCAATCGCTTCTGTGACACTTATGCGGTTCATTACACGGCCTCAGAACCATTATACGCTCCGTATAATCGACCGTATAATCCACCAGTTCAATGAATCTTATCTCCTTCACTTCATTTCATCTCCGATCCTTGTGGAAACTTCGTAACAACTGTTCAACACTTCGATACCAATCTACGGAACGTTATCACTCGTCCCCCAAAGCACAGCATACGCTATGTTCTTTGCTAGCCTATTCACTTTACAGTAACGGAACAATTTCCAAGATGTAACATTATTGTATTTCATGCTTTATATACTTAGTACATATCTCGTACTGACCCCCTTTCTTCGGGGGGGGGGGGGGGCTGCGTTTCATGCCCGCAGGTACGGATACTCGATTTGGTGATCCTCCAGCCTAGGATTTCTACTCAGCTGTTTGGAGAGTTCCATCATTCCGGAGCCTATCTTATTTTGGTACAGATCCTTTTGATGTAGACTTATGTTTATCCAGGGGTACGGCGGGGCCCTGTCCCGTCATATTTCACTATTGATACTCTTGGAGGTCTTTAGACATATGTGTGGGTTGTGTATAAGTTTTGTTCGGCTGTGTCTATGTGATTTGCTATGGATATTCCCGTTTGTAGTGGCAGCCTTGTCGGCTTGCGTATTGTATTACGTTTTGATTAGTTGTGACTCCTCAGGACACAGGTTATCTTGACATATATGACGTTATGAACCTTTAGTGTTTTTGCAAGTTTCCATATTGTCCTTAGTTTCAGTCTGACTATATCTAACAGGTACGTATACGAGTGTCCAGCTCGGACACTAGTCATGGCCCACGAGGTTTGGTCGTGACAAAAGTGGTATCAGAGCAGTTCATCCTCAGAATGTCTACAGACCGTGTCTAGTAGAGTCTTGTTTATCGGTGTGTTGTGCATCACATCTATAAACAGGAAGCTACAGGACATTTAGGATGTTATCTTTCCTTCCTACTCTAGATCGTGCGATAGAGCTATATTATCAGGATAATCCCTCCCTAACAAATTATTATGTTTACAGCTATGCCTCCAAAGAAAGCGACAGCTGCCCAAAAGGGCAAATCGGTAGCAGGAGATACTAGTCATATTCCGAGAGTTACTAGGGCCCGTGCCCAGTCTATGCCTGAGAATGTGCTCCAGTCTGTGAGCTCTGATACACCGCCACCACCAGAGGAACTTAGAGCAGCAGTAGCTTCAGATCAGGGGGCGGCTCCACCGCCAGCTCCCGAGGTTCCAGTACCCGAGCCTCCAGCTACTCAGCCAGGGGCGGAGGTTAGGCCCATGAGAGATGCAGTTCAGTTGCTGACCAGATTAGTGGCAGGGCAGGCTCGCAGGTATGGACTAGGAGTTGACCATGCGGATAGACATGATAGATTGAGGGCTCGTGACTTCTTAAATTGTAACCCTCCAGAGTTTTTCGGGTCAAAGCCCGAGGATGATCCGCAGGAGTTTATTCGGCAGATGCAACGTACATTGAGGATAATTAGGGCTTCTAAGACTGAGTCTGTTGAGTTGGTTTCCTATCGATTGCGTGATGTAGCTGTTAATTGGTATGAGTCCTGGGAGTTAGCTAGGGGCGAGGGTGCTCCTTCAGCGGTATGGGATGAGTTTGTGGAGGCCTTCCTTGGCCACTTTCTGCCTCAAGAGATGAGGCAGGCCAGAGTTGATAGATTCTTACATCTGAGGCAGAGTGGCAGGAGCGTTCGAGATTATAGTCTTAAGTTTGATTCGTTGGCCAGATATGTGCCTACTATTGTAGCTGATATGGAAGATAGAGTGCATCGCTACGTGATGGGACTGGACCGTTATTTGATTTATGGTTGCATGGCAGTGGCTCTTCAGCCAGGTATGGATATTGCTCGTGTACAGGCATATGCACAGGGGGTAGAGGATCGACACAGAGGACGTCAGCCAGACAGAGACTGCGACTGCGACAGAGTCCAGCATAAGAGGGCTAGATCGGCTGGTTATCCTGGTGAGTATCGAGGCAGGCAGCCTCAACAGTATGGTAGATATTCTTCCTAGCCATCACGACCTGCACCCCCACAGTTTACAGGCAGGAGATTTGATAGTACAGGGTATTCAGGAGCCGGTTAGAGCTCCAAGGCTTCAGGTTCACAGGTGAACAGGGGTTCGAGTCAGTCGAGGCCACCTTTGCCTCGATGTTCTCGGTGTGGTAGGCTCCATCCTGGGGAATGCCGTTTTGCTATAGGTGCTTGTTTTTCTTGCGGCCGTCAAGGACATATTATGAGAGAGTGTCCATATGGTGGTGGTCCAGGTGGTGTGTCTCAGCCCACTGGATCGGTTGTTGGTTCATCTTCTTCTGTAGCTATGCGCCCTATGGGGCAGGGTATTCAGACACCAGCAGGACAAGTCGTGGCGGAGCTTCCAGTTCGAGCGGTCCTTCGAACCGCATATATGCTTTGGCTAGTAGACAGGATCAGGAGGCATCACCGAATGTGGTTACAGGTAAATTACCGATTTTCTCTCGGGACGTATATACATTGATAGATCCAGGCTCCACCTTATCATATATATATCTCCCTTTGTTGCTGGTAGAATCGGAATAGAACCTGAGTAGATAGAACCGTTTGAGGTAGCTACACTGGTAGGAGATTCTGTTATAGCAAAGCAAGTATATAGAGATTGTTCGGTGGTTATATATAGCCGTCATACCGTGGCAGATCTGGTAGAGTTAGATATGACTGAGTTTGATGTTATTATGGGTATGGATTGGTTAGCTTCTTGTTATGCTAACGTTGATTGTAGAGAAAAGATACTTCGATTTCAGTTCCCAGGAGAGCCAATTATAGAGTGGATAGGGAATACGGCATCGCCGAGGGGTAAGTTTATTTCATACCTCAAGGCAAGGAAGATGGTTAGAAAGGGTTATATTTATCATTTGATACGGGTGCATGACTTGAAAGCAGAAGTACCAACTCTTCAGTCAGTGCCGATAGTTAATGAATTTCCAGATGTATTCCCAGATGAACTTCCAGGCCTTCCTCCTGAGCGGGAGATAGAGTTTACTATAGATGTATTGCCAGATACTCAGCCCATATCTATTCCTCCTTACAGAATGGCACCTGCAGAACTGAAGGAGCAACTGAGAGACATGTTAGAAAAGGGCTTCATCAGGCCCAGTACATCACCTTGGGGAGCACCGGTACTGTTTGTGAGAAAGAAGGATGGGTCTCTACGGATGTGTATTGATTATATAGGAAGCTGAATAAAGTAATAGTAAAGAATAGATATCCCCTCCCCAGAATTGATGATTTATTTGACCAGTTACAGAGTGCTAAGTGTTTCTCGAAGATAGACTTGCGGTCAGGATATCATCAGGTGCAGGTAAAGGAGGCAGATATTCCGAAGACTGCATTCAGGACCCGATACGGGCATTATGAGTTTAGAGTGATGTCTTTTGTGCTGACCAATGCTCCAGCAGTATTTATGGATCTAATGAACCGAGTGTTCAAACCATTCCTAGATATGTTCGTGATCGTATTTATCGATGATATTCTGGTCTATTCACGATCAGAAGAGGAGCATGCGTCCATTTGAGGATGGTGCTTAGGGTGCTCCAGCACCAGAAGTTGTATGCTATGTTTTCAAAATGCGAATTCTGGTTGACTTCAGTAGCATTCTTGGGGCATATTATTGGAGCTGATGGTATTCGGGTAGATACACAGAAGATTGAGGCGGTAAAGACTTGGCCTAGACCTACGACACCTACTGAGGTATGTAGTTTTCTGGGACTAGCAGGATATTATAGGAGATTCGTAGAGAAGTTTGTCTCGATTTCAGCACCTTTAACAAGGTTAACTAAGAAGGCAGCTAAGTTCCAGTGGACTGATGCTTGCGAGCAAAGCATCCAGTTGCTGAAGGATAAGTTGACTATGGCTCCAGTTCTAACTCTTCTTGAGAGACCAGATGGCTATGTTATTTATTGTGATGCTTCAGGGGTTGGTCTAGGTTGTGTATAGATGCAGCATGGCAGGTTTATAGCCTATGCCTCCCGGCATCTCAGAAAGCACGAAAAGAATTATCCTACTCACGACCTGGAGTTAGCAGCGGTAATTCATGCTTTGAAGATATGGAGGCATTATTTATATGGCGTGCATGTTGACATTTATATGGATCATAAGAGTCTCCAATATATCTTTAAGTAGAAGGAGCTGAATTTACGGCAGAGAAGGTGGCTAGAATTGTTAAAGGATTATGATGTTGATATCCTATACCATCCAGGGAAAGCAAACGTTGTAGCAGATGCACTTAGCCGTAAATATATGGTAGTTTGACGGACGTGCAACCAGAAAGGAAGGAGATAGTTCGTGAGATTTATTGGCTAGCTCATCTTGGAGTCCGTTTGGCTGATTCTGGAGATGGTGGAGTTTTTGTTCGAGAAGTTGCTGAATCCTCTATCATAGAAGAGGTAAAGAGACGCCAGTACGAGGACCCTGTTCTGGCACAGTATAGAGATACATCTCTTCAAAAGGAGAAGACCCCATTCGAGGTTACACCAGACGGAGTGCTATGATATGGAGGAAGATTATGTGTACCTGAGGTTGCAGGGCTACGACAACAGGATATGGGAGAGGCACACTATGCCCGTTATTCTATTCACCCAGGGTCAACAAAGATGTATCATGACCTCAGATATTTATATTGGTGGGATGGCATGAAGAGGGACATAGCGGCGTTTGTCGCTCGGTGCCCGAATTGTCAACAGGTTAAGATCGAGCATCAGAAGCCTGGTGGAATATTACAGGAGATAGAGATCCCGACTTGGAAATGGGAAGTAATTAATATGGACTTCATTACACGTTTACCTCGCACTCCGCAGAAGTATGACTCTATATGGGTTATTGTGGATAGGCTGACAAAATCAGCCCAATTTCTTCCAGTGAGGACTACTTATTCAGCGGAGGACTATGCGAGGTTATATATCAAGGAGATAGTGAGACTTCATGGGATTCCCACATCTATTATTTCAGACAGAGGAGCTCAGTTTACAGCTAACTTCTGGAGATCATTCCAGGAGGGATTGGGGACACAGGTGAGTCTTAGCACAATATTCCACCCACAGACTGACGGACAGGCCGAACGTACTATTCAGACGCTACAAGATATGTTGCGGGCCTGTATTATTTATTTTAGGGGAAGCTGGGACGATCATTTGCCACTTATCGAGTTTGCTTATAATAATAGCTACCATTCTAGTATCCAGATGGCACCGTATGAGGCCTTATATGGGAGGAAGTGCAGGTCACCTATTGGTTGGTTTGATGTTGGTGAGACTAAATTAATAGGCCCAGACATGATTCAGGAGAGGTTATTGGCAGCCAAGAGTCGACAGAAGTCATATGCAGATAATCGTCGCCGACACTTAGAGTTTCAGGTTGGTGATTGGGTGTTCTTGGAGGTGTCACCCACGAAGGGTGTAATGAGATTCAGCAAGAAGGGGAAGCTTAGCCCGAGGTACATTGGGCCTTATTAATTTATTCGTAGGATAGGCAAGTTTACCTATGAGTTGGACCTACCATCTGATTTGGAAGCAGTACATCCAGTCTTTCATATGTCAATGCTTCGCAAATGTATTGGTGACCCTTCTAGAGTATTCCCCGTGCATGATGTCCAGGTGACAGAGGAGCTGTCCTACGAGGAGAACCCTATAGCTATACTTGATCGGCAAGTTAGAAGATTGCGTACTAAGGATGTGGCTTCCGTCAAAGTATTATGGATAAATAATAATAGACAAGAGATGACCTGGGAAACCAAAGATGACATGAAGAATAAGTATCCTTACTTGTTCCCTACGCCTGCAGGTAATTTAAATTCCTCACTTGATTATATTGATTGGTAGACGAGACTACATGTTATAGAAATAAAGGAAATGTTATACCCCGTATTTTATACGTCGAGTTATTCATAAAAGAATCGACGCGAGTTAAAGACGGAACCCTTCCCGGACACGGAATAGAAATCCTTAATTTTTCAAATTTTATTAGAACATAAATTTGTTTATAAATTTTACTTAGAGTAAACATATTAATGGAGATTAGGGATTAATACACCATGAGTGGATTATTAAGTGGGGATTAAGACTTAAATATTCACAAATTTTGAACTAGTGGCCGTGTGGGCCTCACTAACACATGACAAAATCAGATTTTTAGCCCATGCTTGAGTTGGGGGACGTGTAAGACCCTCTTGGGCAGCAAAATGGTCTCCTTGTTGACCAAAGTTGCAGCCACAACTCACTTCCCAACCCCACAAAGTGAACATAGAGAGAGAAGCTCTCATTTTCACCAAGTGAAGAAGAGAGAGAGAGACACGGCTGCCATGGCAGCTCCACCACCAAACACGGCCAGCCCTTCCATTTCTTTCTCACCATTAAACCCCTAAAGTGTTCTACACATTCACCATTATGTTTCAAGTGAAGAAGAAACCCTAAACATGCCATGCATGCTCTTGAAGCTCACGGCCAAAACTTGGCTCTCCAAGTTGATTCAAAAAAAATATTTTCTTCAAGTGTTTCAACCCTTAGGAAGGTGCATAGCAACGTGGAGTAGCCATTGGAGCAACAAGAACAAGTATTAGTTCAAGTCATCAAATTCTAGCCAAGTTGAGAAGTTAGATTGTTAAGGTAAGGTTTAACTTTCTTTTGCATGTATTAAGGGTGGTTCAAAACGTGTGGTAGATGTGTAAATATAAGTTGCATGTATGAAATTATGAATGTTGGTGTTGGAATGTTGTTGAAGCCGCAGGGGCTGTTTTAAGGGTGATTTGGATGTGTTATGAATGTGTAAATGTGAATTGCATGTATGAAATTGTGTGTGTTGATGTTGAGACATTGTGGTAGCCGTTGGGGGGTGTTTGGTGTGGAATAAGGGACTGATTTTATTTAGTAATTATGGTTGTTGCTATCATAAATTGCATGGTAAAAATAATGAAAAGAATTGGAAGGTAAAAGGTGAAGTTGTGTTGATATGAACATGTTGTTATTTTGTTGAATTGAGGCCGTGTAGTGGACTGTTTTGTGTGGAAGGTAGTGAACTGATTTTACTTGGTATTTTGATTGTTTTTGTCATGAATTTTATGATGGAAATGAAGGTATTTAATGGTTAGAGTTGGAGCTAAAATTGTTTGTGGGTTGTTGTAAGGATTGTAGTGATAATAATGTAGCTTATTGGCGTATGAATTGATGATGTAGTTGTCGTGTGACTGCTGGTCATAACTTACTGAAATTATATGAAAAGAAGATATGAAATAATGTGAAAGAATCGTATGTGGTTTGCTTGGTATGTTCGTAAACGTTTGCAAGAATTCCGGGCATCCTTTGTGTGAAAGTTAGGGGCTGTTTTGGATATGTTGTTGTTGTTGATCTTGTTGCGCTTGGAAGATTAATGATAATTAAGATTATGCATTGTATTGTATGTTGGTTGGGCTGTTATAAAGTTGTTTACATGAAAACGTTAAGGCTACGGACTATTAGGAATAACTTGAAGACGTAGTAGTCGTATGTGGATCGTTATTGAATGTTGTGAATGTGGGCTGTTTGGAATATTGCGTCGACTGTTTGGAATGTTGTACGGACTGTTCGGAGTGATTCTTGCATCTTGTCTTGAATAGCCTTGGTACAGTACTTAAACGTATAATTATTGGCGTTAGCTTGACTAGTATGAAATTAGTTTGGGATGTAAGGAAACCGTCATCTAAATTGTCTAGAAAGGAGTTGCTAACGTGGGGAAACGTTTTGAATCTCCCCGTAGCTTAACCATAATTTTTGACGTCTTAATATAGGTTGAAACTTTGGGCAGCGTATACGTGTTGTGTTACGAATAAACGCCAAAGGTATGTAAAGTTAACACTTGTTTCTTTTTTTGGCATGATCCTTACAAAACGAATAGACGATATGTATATGGTTCCAAAGAAGTTCCTATTCTTAGAGCCAGTAGGATGGCTAATGTTCTTGATTCTCAGAATTTGATTTATCATTGTTTTGATATGTACATATGATTTAAAGTTCCGTTTTGATATAATCCACAGGGACATCCGAAGGTACTTGATATGATTATTATGTGAATTTGCAAATGATAGTTCGTTTTGATTATTCCATTGAGTCTTTGATAATGTTTAAAATTACATATGGTTTCTCACTACTCTGCTCGTGCATGCCTCAATATATCTTTCACCGAGTCCCGGGCCGGTATGTTATCGTGCACAGTTTCGCTGCATTGTTCACCGAGTCCTTCACTAGAGGGCCGGGTACGGTATATATATATATATGATGATATGATGATATGATGATATGATGACATGTTATGGTGGCCAGGAGGGCATATGATGACTTTATTCACCGAGTCCCTCACTAGAGGGCCAGGTACGGTATATATGTATATGATATATGATATCGACATGCATGATTTATGTTTCAAAGGCAAGTGTTTTGGTCATCTGTACATTGTACTTGTTCTTGTACTCCTTATTTCAGTTATGATCCCTTTACTGCATTTCATGCTTTACATGCTCAGTACATATTCCGTACTGACCCCCTTTCTTCGAGGGGCTGCGTTTCATGCCCGCAGGTGCAAATACTCGCTTTGGTGATCCGCCAGCTTAGAATTCTCTTTTTGCTGTCTTGGAGAGCTCCGTTGTTCCGGAGCCTAGATTTTAGTACAGACTTCCTGATATGTATATATATGTATATATGTTTTTTCCAGGGGTACGACGGGGCCCTGTCCCGTCATATGTTACTGTTGGTACTCTTAGAGGTCTGTAGACATATGTGTGGGTTGTGTGTGGGTTCTGTTCAGCTGTGTCTATACGATGTGCTGTGGTATGATGTTCGTCTATAGTGGCAGCCTTGTCGGCTTGTATAAGATATTGATATGTGATGGCATCCTTGTCGGCTTGCGTATTATTTCATGATATGATCAGTTGTGACTCCTCAGGAGACAATGTATCTGAATATACATATATGATGACGCTATGAACCTTCAGAGTTCTTTTGTAAAGTTCCCTATTGTTCGTAGTTTCAGTTTGACTATATCTAATGGGTGTGTATACGGGTGTCCAGGTCAGGCACCAGTCACAGCCTACGGGGTTGGGTCGTGACAAAAGTGGTATCAGAGCGGTTCATTCTCGGAGTGTTTACAGACTGTGTCTAGTAGAGTCTTGTTTAACGGTGTGTTGTGCACCACATCTATAAACAGAAAGCTACAGGGCATTTAGGATGTTACGTTTCTTTCATATCTGAGATCGTGCGATAGAGCCCAATCCATAGGAAATGAAATTCCTTAAACTTACCCTTGATTTCAGCTGAAGAACGGCATCGACAGAAGAAAGTGACTGATGATACTGGAAGTTACAAAGTACGCAGGTAAGCAAAGGTACGAAAGATATATGTCGAGTAAGGTATGGAAGTACGATTGAAATGTAAAGTTGAAGATTGAAAGAGAAAGTAAACAGGAAAGTATAACAGGTGCAGTTTGAGTTGGGCATACGAGGTATGTTCATCATTTTCATATTGTTGTTGATATTGGGAGCCCTGTGTGGCTATGATACGATATGATATATACGTATAAATGTTGGCCCTGTGAGGCATTGTTGGTAATTCCTGCGTGCAGGTTTTGGGATAGTAAGAAGTACAGAGGAAACTCTGCCCAAATTTTCCCAGAAATAAAAAAAAAGGGAGAATGAGATATAGGTTTGTAATATGTTTTGAAAGGTTGTGTCAATAGTAAGGATAGGATTTGACTAAGTTGCCAATATGGCTGACCTCGAGAAATAAGTCGACTACCGAATCGATGGTAATAGTAATTAGGAAGTCGATATCGATATGGTAAAAAGAAGAATTTGGAAAGGGTTTATGATACTAAGAGATGATTTGGAAAAGGCTGGCAAATCTTGGTAAAGTGTTATAGTAAGGTACCGACTGAATTGATAAGCAGGGGTAAATTATGACGAGTTTATAGTAAAAGAAGTAGTAGTATGATTAAGATGAGAGTACAGAGGAAAATGAATTGTGACAGATGCGAATGTATTGGTAAGACAGGTTGTGAGGTAGTGAAGGATAAGATTGACTAGCAAGGGTAAAGGTTAAGTATGCTTACTCCACATGGTGTAATTAACCCATAATAAGAACCGTGAATAAGATTAAAAAGTGTTGCGCTATAGGATCGAATACGAACAGGATATAATGAAAATAAGGAGGATTGTTATGAAAATAAGTAAAGCCTAGAGAGGAAGTGGCCAAAGACATGACGTGATCCGTGTGACTAGAATATAAAGGTAAGTGTAAAACGGAAAAGTGAGCTGTAGTACAAATAAGAAAGACTTATCAAGTTCTGTAGGGAAAGTTTAAAATAAAGGGTACACGATAACGGAAATACGAGTACGAGAAAAGACAGAGTAATTGAAAGGGAGGAAATAAGAAGAAAGCGAGATGACAGTGTAGCAATAGGTTATGACATGTACAGCCGAGAACACGAGTATTATAAGTGATGGAACTGTGAAAGGCCAAGTTATAGAAAGAGGAGTAACGGGGTAGAATGAGTGCTAGAAAATGACTGATATGATAAGAATAGACATGGAGGAACAAAATACGCTCTGAAAATGAGAAAAAGATTATGCAGAAGTAATGTGTTCCGAAGGATACAGAGGTAGCATAAGATTCCTCATGTACAGAATGAATGATAGACATAAACGGGAGAAATGATAAGGGGATTCTAAAGGAAGCATCCAAGATAGACGTAATTAATTGAGTACGAGCAGGGAACGAAAGGGGAATATATAGTTATGAACATAAAGGTGTAGTACGACGACAAAGTGATAAGATAAGGCTATCATTAAAATGAATTTGATATGATTTTAAGTAAGTTGGAAGTCGGTACTGAGCACACGACAAGGAAAAAAAAGGGCATAAGACATAAAGGGGTACTGCTTGTACACGACTTCACCTCTAAAATAGCAGAAATCCTTACGGGACAAAGACGATAGGCTTGAAGAACAAATGGTGTATTATGAATTCATCAAAGGAAAAAGATGATATAGGTTGGAATAAAGATAATATTTCAAGAAAACTTTGGACACTTATCGTCGGAACATAAGTCCTACCTAATTGAGAATTTGGAATGACTATAAGTACTAATTAATTACTGATTGGAGTAAGTGGAATGTGTCCTTGGATGAGTTGCTACATAGGTTGCATTACTCGAGTACAGATGGTCAGATAAAATTTTGTACTAGAGATAGAAAGGTTCTCGTCGCTTCGTGATTTTGTTAAGGTTCCATACCAGGGTAATCAAAGTTATAAATTATAAAGAAAAGACATAGATACTGTACAGTATACCAAGCGAATTGGAAAATAAAGGGGGGGATCATATGAATTTGAGTTTGGAAATGGGGACACAGAATAGAATATAAACAGATAACGGTATAAGTACACCCTTAAGGGGGGAAGTAGGTGAGAGAGATGCAAGTATGAGATGGGAGCAATTGATCCTGCAATATATTTGGTATGGATGCTTAAATTTCAAGTGAGATCCCTTGTTGAAACAGGTTAGTAAGATTTGAAAGCCAGCGATAAACGGATAGAAGTCAGGATGGTGTTTGAGACAGTGCTGAGAATTATTGGTAAAGATCTTGGATAAAATGACATCAGAAGGTGGATGCGTACAAAAAGGAAGAATACGACAAGAGAATGGTAACGAGTAACTTAAGAGATATTATAAAGGATAGAAATGTTATACTGAATTAAAGGTTAAGATGTTGGCTATAGAGTTGTTCGCTAATGACGTTGCGACTTATAATTAACAAAGGAGAAGGAATAGAAAATCTCCTATGGTAGGAAATGAGAAAACCAACAAGTGAATAAAGGAAGGGAAAGTAATATGACAAAATAGGACGAACGAGTGTTAGTATGAATGAGATATGTAAAGCAGAATGAACCAGGAGACGGAGAAACTATGTCTAAGATTGAATATACCTTATACAAATTGTACGAGAATAGTTATGCAACCTACGAATATTTGTATGTTAAGCGTAAGACCAAGTGAGTGAGTACTTGATAAGAGGAGTAAGGATTTAGTAATTACAATGTAGTTGTGGTATGTTGGGTACGTTACAGAAAGATGTAAAGATGATTTAAGTTAAGTTACCGAAATAGAATTAGTGCTGAGGCCAAATGGGACATGGCCATGGTTGAGCCAAAGAATTATCCTGACATCGATTGTAAGCTAAGAGAGAAGAAGGCAAGGTAAAGCACAAAGACTGGTGAGATGACGCTAAGGTATTTCTTGGGCTAATTTGAGTACCTATGCCTATTCGTGTAAAGATTGCCATAAGGCGCGTGAGAGGAGAACCAAGAGCAAAAATCTAAGTAAAGAGGCAGTAGAAGAAGTTTGAATTAAATATAAAGGAGTGACACGAGATAATGTGCCTAGAGTGTTACAAGTTGGATTAAGAGAATTATAAGATGATTTAAGCAAGACGATCAAAATTAGCTGATTACTAAAAGATGGTGAATTCATATGTCAAATTCATTGAGAATTATACCAGTTAATGATAGACAGAGCACATAGCGGCTATGTAAGTTATTATATGAGGGAACTCCAGCGTTACTCGGTAGCCAACTCTAAGGATTGAGAATAAAAGCCAAAAGGTAGAGTACCAGTTAAAACCTTTTTAAAGATAATACATGAGGTTGAAGATTCCAGAATGTAGACATCATTACAGGCTTACCTCGCACTTCACGGGAGTATAACTCTATATGGATTATTATGGATAGGCTGACAAAATCAGCCCACTTTCCTCCAGTCAGGACTACCCATTCAGTTGAGAACTATACGAAGTTATATATCAAGGAGATAGTGAGACTTCACGGGGTTCCCACAGCTATTATCTCCGATAGAGGAGCCCAGCTTACAGCTAACTTCAGGAGATCCTTCCAGGAGGGATTGGGGACACAAGTTAGTCTCATCACAGCATTTCACCCTCAGACTGACGGACAGTCAGAACGTACCATTCAGACACTACAAGATATGTTACGAGCCGGTGTTATTGATTTCAGGGTAGCTAGGATGATCATTTACCACATATTGAGTTCGCCTATAATAACAGCTACCATTCGAGTATTCAGATGGCACCGTATAAGGCCTTGTATGGCAGGAAGTGCAGGTCACCTATTGTTTGGCTCGACGTTGGTGAAACTAAGTTAATTTGCCAGATACGATTTAGTAAGCTATTGATAAAGTAAAGCTTATTCTGGAAAGTTTATTAGTAGCCCAGAGTCGACAGAAATCATATGCAGATAATCGACGTCGACACTTAGAATATCAGGTTGGCGACTGGGTGTTCCTGAAGGTGTCGCCCATGAAGGGTGTTATGAGATTTGGCAGGAAAGGGAAGCTAAGCCCGAGATACATTGGGCCTTATCAGGTTGTCCGTAGAGTGGGCCAGGTTGCCTACGAGTTAGACCTACCAGCTGAATTGGAAGCAGTGCATCCAGTCTTCCACGTGTCAATGCTTCGCAAATGTATAGGCGATCCTTCCAGAGTATTTCCCGTAGATGATGTCCAGGCAACAGAGGAGTTATCCTACGAGGAGCAGCCTATAGCCATACTTGATCGACAGGTTAGGAGGTTCCGAACTAAGGACGTGGCTTCCGTCAAAGTATTATGGCGAAACAACAATAGGGAAGAGATGACCTGGGAAGCTGAGGAGGAGATGAAGAACAAGTATCCTGTTATATCCTGTATTTTTGTATATTCGAAAAATTCGAAATAATTTTGACTTGTAAGAAATAAGGCCATAATTTGATTTTTATTTAATATATATGTGTTGTTTATGAAAAATGTTGATGCGGAAATATGGAGGAAGGCCAAGGGTAAAATTGAGAATTTTGGAAATTAGTTTCGGGAATTACAAAATAAGACCCATAACTAATTGGGCTCAAAAGAATTGAAAAAAAAAAAAGAAAACAAAGAGGCCCAAAAAATAGTGGTGGCCGGCCATGGGCAACAAAAATGGCCCAAGCCCATAACAATTTAACCCATGTATTAAAAAGGAAAAAGGGGGGCTACAAGTTCTTCAATTTAAAGAAGTTTCAAGAACAACCAAGAAAACAAAAGAAGAGAGAAAAAAAAAGAGGCCTTCGGCCATAGACAAAAAAGAAAGAAAAATTGGAGGGCTTCCATCTTTGATCCAAAAATTATAGTTTTCTAGTATTTCTACTAAGTTCAAGACCCTCTTCAACGTGGTATAATTTTTGAGGCAAGAAAGTACTTTTTTGGAAAGTGGAAAATTTGAAAAAAGGTAAAGGTTCTATCCTTTTTATGTTATGGAAAACTTATATATATGTTGTAGCATGTGGAATGAATGAAAAGTATGAAATTTGTGTGTTGTGGGTATGTGTGTGTGTGGCCGTGTAGTGTTGTTGATGGAGAAGGATGAACAAATTTTATTTATTATGTTAATTGTGTTGTTGTGGCCTTGTGATGTAAATGGAAGAATAATAGTTCAAGTTGGCATGAAAATTGGTTATTAAGTTGTTGTAGGGAATTATGTGATTTTATTATAGTTTTATGTAATTATGGAAATGGAATTGCTAAAATATGAATTGTTGTTGTTGTTGATGAAATTGGAAGAAGAAAATGTGACGTTGTGACCTTGTCGCAATTGTGGAGATTTCAAATGGAATATGGTGATAGTGGGATTGTAGAATATTTAGTAGAATTGTATGAAATTCTTTTGAATTGTATTTGGTTGATCTTGAATTAGAAATTAATATGTGAGCATTGGAATCGGATTGAAAATACGTAGTTGAATTGAATAATGATGAACTATGTAGAAAGGAAGGTTACTAGTGTTGGAATGCGTTTTAAATTGGTTTTTGATGTTATTGGTATGGTTGTTGGTATTGTTGGTATGGTTGTTGATGAATTTGGCCGAGTTAAATTCTCGGGGATGTTGAATTTACAGGGGAGATGCTGCCGAAATTTCTGTAGACAAGTACTACTTAGAATTGAATTTCTAAGTACTTGTAGCTAATATTTGGTAATTGATAATATTATTGTAGATATTGGAGATCCCGAGACTTGATTCGGGGATTGTTTAGCGAGCGATCGAGGTATGTAAAGCTTACCTTTCATTCTTTTGGCATGACCCCTTTGAAATGGATAAAAATGTATATGTATGCTTACAAAGAAAATCCCATTCTTAGAGCCATTAGGTTGGCCAACATCTTCAACTTCCATAAGCCGTTCTCTATAGCTTGATACGCATTTATGATGCTTGAAGATTCTAATCGTTATGTTTCCGAATGTTGTTCGAATGATAACCGAGATGACTAAAGTCTTTGATGAATGCTTTAATATGAAAGTATGGTCTTAAAGTCCCCATTTGATTTGATCCATAATGTTATCCGCAAGTTCCCTAATATGAAAATGTGATCCATAGTGATGTTCGAAAGTCTTCTAATATGAATGATACTCGAATTTCCAAGTATGACTTATGAAATATTTTTGGAAGGTTCCGTACTTCGAAAGTTTGTAACTCTCTCATACTAATTCCGATTGACCCAAATCTTATTTTTGAGCCTTCAGATGTTTGTAAAAAAATATTTGGCTATCGAGTTGAAATTTATTTATGTACTTATATGCATATGATTTCCGCACTACTCTGCTCGTGCATACTACTATTACATCGTTCGTCGGATCCCTGGCCGTTTTTGTGATCGTGCGCACTATGTTATATTCGACAGTATGATGTGTTACGGTTCCCGAGACCTCGCCATAAAGCCGGGTACCGCTTATATACGGCGTTATGATGTGATATGGCATATGATATGTTCTGGTGTTGTGATATGTTATGATGATACGATATGTTCGGGGATTGTACGGAGATATGAAACCTTCTGGAGTATGATGTGTTATGGCGCCAGCGTCGGAGTGGTGACCACGTTCCTGAGCCCTATGCATGATTTTCATATGTATTACATATATATATATATATATATTCATCACAGGTTTTGATATACTAATTCTGTATCCATTTTCTGTATTCCTCACTTCAGTTATGATTCGGATTTCTGTTTTTTATGCTTTACATACTCAGTACATATTTCGTACTGACCCCCTTTCCTCGGGGGCTGCGTTTCATACCCGCAGGTGCAGACGTTCGTCCAGATGACCCGCCGGTGTAGGGTACTTACTCTGCTGTTTGGAGTACTCCTTTTGATCCGGAGCTCATATTTTTGGTACATATCTTCTGTTATACATGTTCTGTATATATGACTATTTGGGTACGGCAGGGCCCTGTCCCGTCATATTTTTCTGTTATGGTTTGTAAAGGCCTGTAGACATATATGTGGGTCATGGGTCATGTTTGTTCGTTTACGTTTATGATCTGCGTCTTAATGCGGTCCCGTTTGCTATTATGGCCAAAACGGCCCATATGTTTGTATATGTGTGTATATCTGGGCGATGTGTATTCCACCAGCCTACCGGATTTGATATGATGTTTCTGTACGGGCGACCGCTTAAGATGATATTTGTTTTCAGTATATGTTTAAAATAGTGCATGCTAAGTTTGAATAAATCCTTGATATGTCGATCTGGTACGTAAGTCTGTTTGGGGTGTCCAAATAGGGCACCAGTCGTGTCCCACGGGGCTGGGTCGTGACATATCCTTACTTGTTCCCTACGCCCACAGGTAACTTAAACTCCTCACTTGATTATATTGATTGTCTGATAAGACTATATGTTATGACGATAAGGGAAACCTTTCCAAAAATTCTTATAGAACCTTACGTGACAAATTCAACATTCGAGGACGAATGTTCTAAAGGGGGGAAGAATGTTATACCCCGTATTTTATACGTCGAGTTATTCATAAAAGAATCGACGCGAGTTAAAGACGGAACCCTTCCCGGACACGGAATAGAAATCCTTAATTTTTCAAATTTTATTAGAACATAAATTTGTTTATAAATTTTACTTAGATTAAACATATTAATGGAGATTAGGGATTAATTAACCATGATTGGATTATTAAGTGGGGATTAAGACTTAAATATTCACAAATTTTTCACTAGTGGCCGTGTGGGCCTCACTAACACATGACAAAATCAGATTTTTATCCCATGCTTGAGTTGGGGGATGTGTAAGACCCTCTTGGGCAGCAAAATGGTCTCCTTGTTGACCAAAGTTGCAGCCACAACTCACTTCCCAACCCCACAAAGTGAACATAGAGAGAGAAGCTCTCATTTTCACCAAGTGATGAAGAGAGAGAGAGACACGGCTGCCATGGCAGCTCCACCACCAAACACGGCCAGCCCTTCCATTTCTTTCTCACCATTAAACCCCTAAAGTGTTCTACACATTCACCATTATGTTTCAAGTGAAGAAGAAACGATAAACATGCATTGCATGCTCTTGAAGATCACGGCCAGAACTTGGCTCTCCAAGTTGATTCAAAAAAATTATTTTCTTCAAGTGTTTCAACCCTTAGGAAGGTGCATAGCAATGTGGAGTAGCCATTGGAGCAACTAGAACAAGTATTAGTTCAAGTCATCAAATTCTAGCCAAGTTGAGAAGTTAGATTGTTAAGGTAAGGTTTAACTTTCTTTTGCATGTATTAAGGGTGGTTCAAAACGTGTGGTAGATGTGTAAATATAAGTTGCATGTATGAAATTATGAATGTTGGTGTTGGAATGTTGTTGAAGCCGTAGGGGCTGTTTTAAGGGTGATTTGGATGTGTTATGAATGTGTAAATGTGAATTGCATGTATGAAATTGTGTGTGTTGATGTTGAGACATTGTGGTAGCCGTAGGGGGCTTTTTGGTGTGGAATAAGGGGCTGATTTTATTTAGTAATTATGGTTGTTGCTATCATAAATTGCATGGTTAAATGAATGAAAAGAATTGGAAGGTAAAAGGTGAAGTTGTGTTGATATGAACATGTTGTTATTTTGTTGAATTGAGGCCGTGTAGTGGACTGTTTTGTGTGGAAGGTAGTGAACTGATTTTACTTGGTATTTTGATTGTTTTTGTCATGAATTTTATGATGGAAATGAAGGTATTTAATGGTTAGAGTTGGAGCTAAAATTGTTTGTGGGTTGTTGTAAGGATTGTAGTGATAATAATGTAGCTTATTGGCGTATGAATTGATGATGTAGTTGTCGTGTGACTGCTGGTCGTAACTTACTGAAATTATATGAAAAGAAGATATGAAATAATGTGTAAGAATAGTATGTGGTTTGCTTGGTATGTTCGTAAACGTTTGCAAGAATTCCGGGCATCCTTTGTGTGAAAGTTAGGGGCTGTTTTGGATATGTTGTTGTTGTTGATCTTGTTGCGCTTGGAAGATTAATGATAAATAAGATTATGCATTGTATTGTATGTTGGTTGGGCTGTTATAAAGTTGTTTACATGAAAACGTTAAGGCTACGGACTATTAGGAATAACTTGAAGACGTAGTAGTCGTATGTGGATCGTTATTGAATGTTGTGAATGTGGGCTGTTTGGAATATTGCGTGGACTGTTTGGAATGTTGTGCGGACTGTTCGGAGTGAATCTTGCATCTTGTCTTGAATAGCCTCGATATAGTACTTAAACGTATAATTATTGGCGTTAGCTTGACTAGTATGTAATTAGTTTGGGATGTAAGGAAACCGTCATCTAAATTGTCTAGAAAAGAGTTGCTAACGTGGGGAAACGTTTTGAATCTCCCCGTAGCTTAACCATAATTCTTGACGTCTTAATATAGGTTGAAACTTTGGGCAGTGTATACGTGTTGTGTTACGAATAAACGCCAAAGGTATGTAAAGTTAACACTTCTTTCTTTTTTTGGCATGATCCTTAAAAAATGAATAGACGATATGTATATGGTTCCAAAGAAGTTCCACTAGGATTGCTAATGTTCTTGATTCTCGGAATTTGATTTATCATTGTTTTGATATGTACATATGATTTAAAGTTCTGTTTTGATATAATCCACAGGGACATCCGAAGGTACTTGATATGATTATTATGTGAATTTGCAAATGATAGTTCGTTTTGATTATTCCATTGAGTCTATGATAATGTTTAAAATTGCATATGGTTTCTCACTACTCTGCTCGTGCATGCCTCAATATATCTTTCACCGAGTCCCGAGCCGGTATGTTATCGTGCACAGTTTCACTGCATTGTTCACCGAGTCCCTCACTAGAGGGCCGAGTACGGTATATATATATTTATGATGATATGATGATATTATGATATGATGACATGTTATGGTGGCCAGGAGGGCATATGATGACTTTATTCACCGAGTCCCTCACTAGAGGGCCGGGTACGGTATAGATGTATATGATATATCATATCGACATGCATGATTTATGTTTCAAAGGCAAGTGTTTTGGTATTCTGAACATTGTACTTGTTCCTGTACTCCTTATTTCAGTTATGATCCTTTTACTGCATTTCATGCTTTACATGCTCAGTACATATTCCGTACTGACCCCCTTTCTTCGGGGGGCTGCGTTTCATGCCCGCAGGTGCAGATACTCACTTTGGTGATCCGCCAGCTTAGGATTCCCTTTCTGCTGTCTTAGAGAGCTCCGTCGCTCCGAAGCCTAGATTTTAGTACAGACTTCCTGATTTGTATATATATGTATATATGTTTTGTCCAGGGGTACGACGGGGCCCTGTCCCGTCATATGTTACTGTTGGTACTCTTAGAGGTATGTAGACATATGTGTGTGTTGTGTATGGGTTATGTTCAGCTGTGTCTATACGATGTGCTGTGGTATGATGTTCGTCTATAGTGGCAGCCTTGTCGGCTTGCATAAGATATTGATATGTGATGGCAGCCTTGTCGGCTTGCGTATTATTTCATGATATGATCAGTTGTGACTCCTCAGGAGACAGTGTATCTGAATATACATATATGATGACACTATGAACCTTCAGAGTTCTTTTGTAAAGTTCCCTATTGTTCGTAGTTTCAGTTTGACTATATCTGATGGGTGTGTATACGGGTGTCCAGGTCAGGCACCAGTCACGGCCTACGGGGTTGGGTCGTGACAGGAAACTCCCCCGAAATTTTATAGGACCTGTTTAACATTTGAGGACGAATGTTCTAAAGTGGGGAAGGATGTTATATCCCATATATTTGTACATTGCATTATTCGTGAGCTAATCGATATAAATTCAAGGATAAGATTATTTTTGGGATATGAGACAAGGACTTTTAATCCCCGATTTTAATAAGTGCACGATCTGCTAATTAATTACAATTAGTGTAGAAATATTAGTGGAGATTAGGGATTATTTAACCATGATTAGATTATTAATTAGGGATTAGTGATTAATTAGCCTAATTAAGATTAAGTAGTGCTAAATGGACCCCACTACCACATGGCCAAATATGATTGGTCCATGTCATAGTGTGGCATGTGTCCACCTTATGGGCAGCATATAAAACCATGTTTGATGACTAATTCATTAGTCATACAAGTCATATTCATCTTCACTAGTTGAACTAGAGAGAGAACCACACGGCCATGGCTATGGCAGCAGCTCATTGAAGCTCACGGCCAGCTCTTTTTAACACCAATAAATTGCTAAATCTCATCTTGAATTGAAGAAGGAAGTATGAACAGTCGTGGCTGCCAAGCTCACGGCCATGGCAGCCCTTGATCAACCTCAAGTGTTGCAAGGAAAATTTAATTCCTAAGGTGTTCTAAGCATTTAGAGGAGCAGCAAGGTTAGAGTTTAAGTTGAAGAAGATGAAGTGGTGCGAATTGTGTAAGTTATTGTAGGTCTGTCCTAATTAAATTTGAGGTAAGATTTCTTCTTTTGTCATGAAATTGGAGTTAATGATGTTGTAATGGAGAGATTAATTTGTATTAAGTGAAATTGGAAGTAAGAAAATTGTATGATTAATGTTGGCGTGCAAGTGGGCAGAATTGGAGTTGTTCCAATTAGATTGGGTTTGATTGTTGTTGTTGTTATTAATGTTATGGATTATGTGTTAAAAGCGAAAGGAAAGCTTAAATCATGCCAAGATTTGTATTGATTGCATGGGCTGTTTTAGAACTTGTTGTGATATTAGGATAGTTCCCTTGTATATAGTAGTTGATGTCGTTGTTGTGTTGTTGGATATGAATCGCCAAACTTGGAAGAAAGAAGCGTATAAAATATCGTATGTGAAGCGTATGTGGTCTGCTAGGTATATTCTTAGATGTTCATGAGATTATCGGGCATTGTTATTGTTACGCCCCATAAGAGTCCGTACTATTTGAATTAAGACAAGAATGAATGAGTTAAGAAAGTTCAAGGAAATTTAATTGAGTTAGTAAGAATATCGTTATATATATGTGTCACGACCCAGCTAGGGGCTACGACGGGTACCCGGGGCTAACCACCGAGCACCGCTCGTTCTATTACTCTCCTTACTCGATTAATGCCTTATTATCCCATTTATACTCAAAACATGGAAAAGATCATAATTTGTATGAAAACATAAATACTTTTGTATATAGAAAGGTTTAGTACATCAAAATAATGAGTGCACATATACATGAAAGATGTGAGACCATGCTACCCACACTACGCATCTACGAGCCTCTACTGACATGCTATACAATGGACGGAACAAGACTCCGTCTTGCCCAAAATATATATATATACCAACAGAGAAATCGTCAGCACCTCCGGACAATGGAGTGCTCTCAATAGCTGACAGCTCCTAAGTATCTGGATCAAGCTCGCCTCCCTGTCTACCTGTGGGCATGAACACAACGTCCAAAGAAAAGGACGTCAGTACGAACATTGTACTGAGTATGAGAGGCATAATCAATGAAGAAGGACAACAATCATATAGTGAGAGCATCAATAAGAACATCTGAATCTGAATAATAGTCATGAGAGAAGTAATGCATGCTATCTTGCTCATACTTATCATAATATCATAAATGCATGACATGCAAGCTGCCCGTCCGTGTCGGAACGGTGTGATCATCAATAATCTGAGCCCGCGTCCAGGCCTCCCGCGTCCGGGGTACCATCTCATGCTGCCCACTAGTGGTGTCTGCCCATGCCCAAAAGGGTCATGGTGTGTCCGTATCGCCGCCCACCAAAGCGGTGTCTGCCCGGCCAACTAGGCCCGGTGTGAATGCAATCATGACATGCTCATTATAAAAATACTAATACAATATGCTTATCAAAATCTACATGTTATTATACATGCATAAATATTCTAGATTAGCTGTATCCCATCGAGGTGACGTAAGGTCGTGTACCCTCGATTTTATTATGGACAAACCTGAACATTCTTCCTCACCTTGAAGGGATCAATGTATAAGGTGAGTGTGTATGAGGAAAAATATCATTTACATCATAGGAGCGTCATATCATACCTCTTGACTCATGTAACTATTTATGATCTTAAGCTCTTGGCTTTCCGGATATAGGAGAATCATGGAAAGAGAGGAAATCATGTCATGGGACTCATTCCATAGAAAGAAAGGGCTATCCTCACATACCTTGATCGTTTAGCTCAGTCGTCGCTCACTTGTCTCCCTTCGATGTCATTATTATTCCTAAAGAAAACTAGGCGGCACTTCCCTTGTTTCTTCTACTTTTCCCCCGTTCTATTTCAACTCCCAAACATTTACAACAATACTCATAATATTACAAGCAACAATCATCGTTTACACGCCTTAAGCAAAATCCACCATTTTCTACCAATTTTTTTCCACATTTAATGGTTTCAGCTCATCATCCTAGTTTTGCTTACTTCACACCTATTCCATGGTTTATACGTCATTTAGAACGTATTCATATCATAACACATCAACATTCATGATCCCATTTAATTACTATTCAATTGAGACACTATTCACCCATGCAAGACTCATTTTCTATGTTCTTGTACACTTTAAGTATCTAAGCCTTCCAATGCTTTGAATCACATGGTATAGTCATGAAACATACCTTAGATGATGGTGGAATAAGTCTTGAGTAGTAATACCTCCTTTGTACCAAAACCCTACTTCACCCTTCTTGTGTTTTCTTGAAGAAGATGACTTCCAACTAGGTTTTATACACTTGTTGCTTAGATTGGTGTTGATGATCTTGGTTTTCCTTTAATTTTCCTTGAATTCTTAAGGATGGAATGTTTGGAGGATTCTAGAGACTTCTTGAATGATATGGATAAAAATGAAATGAAATGAGGCTTTGGTCCCTTTTAATAACTCAAAGTTTGGTCTTTAATGAAATTCAGTAGTGGTGAACAGTGGTCGTAAACCACAGTTTACTAGCCGTAAACTTGTTTACGAGCCGTCCTCCCTGGTTGTATTTAAGCTTTTCTAAAACAGAGATGTTAGCTGAAGAATATTGCAGTTTACGATCGAGGTTTACGGTCCGTAAACCAGTTTACGGGCCGTATTTAACCATTTCCACAATTTACAGAAAGTTGAGATTTTTGGCAAGCTGGGGGACGATGGCAGTATACGGTCCGTAAATCACTTTGCGGGCCGTATACTGATTTACGACCACTGGGCTGCCTGAATTTCTTCAACTTTCCCACTTCCAACAATTCATGAATCACCACCCCTTACTTAATAAAACACCACCCACTCATCCCCTTTGTTGTTATATTCATTGTACATGCATGGGGACTTTTCCGGGGTGTAACATTCTTCCCCCCTTTTGGAACATTCGTCCTCGAATGTTAAAATACTCGGGAATCCTAGAAAAATTTCGCCAGAGTTTCCTTTATACATTGGGCACTACCTACCTGCCACAACAACCCACAATATCTTTGCCTCACAAGGCTACATCATAATAGCAATTTTTCTATGGCCGCACACGACCAAAACATAAAAATAAAGTATGCATACCTTATAACCTCGGCGTCTGATCATGAACCTCTTCTGGAGATTGGAATAAATGCGGGTTCTTTGTTTCCATTTTCTCTTCCGCTTCCCAAGTTATTTCTTCCCGATTGCTATTTCGCCATAGGACTTTCACTGAAGCTACTTCTTTGTTCCGAAGTCTTCGCACTTGTCGGTCTAAAATAGCAACAGGTACTTCTTCATATGTCAGCTTCTCTGTCACTTGCACATCCTCTACCGGAACTATCCTTGTTGGGTCTCCAATACATTTGCGGAGCATCGACACATGAAATACTGGATGAACTGCTTCAAGCTCCGAAGGTAATTTCAGCTCATAGGCCACCTGACCCACCTTGTTGATGATTTCATAGGGTCCGATATATCTAGGGCTTAGTTTCCCTTTCTTGCCAAATCTCATCACCCCTTTCATCGGTGATACTTTCAGAAACACCCAATCACCAACTTGGAATTCCATGTCTCGTCGGCGGTTGTCCGCATAAGACTTTTGGCGACTCTGGGCTGTTAACAGTCGGTTTCGGATCACTTTAACTTTTTTCAACTGCTTGTTGGATCAAGTCGGGGCCTATCAATTGCACTTCTCCAGTTTCAAACCATCCAATTGGAGATCTACATTTTCTCCCATATAATGCTTCATACGGGGCCATTTGGATACCGGAATGATAACTGTTGTTGTAGGCAAATTCGATAAGGGGTAAATGCTCATCCCAACTACCACCAAAATTCATCACACATGCTCGTGGCATATCCTCCAAGGTCTGGATAGTGCGCTCGGCTTGCCCGTCAGTTTGTGGATGAAATGCCGTGCTGAACTTGACTTGAGTACCTAACCCTTCTTGAAAAGATTTCCTAAACTTAGCCGTAAACTGTGCCCCTCTGTCTGTAATGATAACTAACGGAATTCCATGAAGTCGTACAATTTCTTTCAAAAACAACTTCGCATAATCTTCTGCTGAATACGTGGTTCTAACTGGGAGAAAATGAGCTGCTTTCGTGAGTCTGTCCACGATCACACATATAAAATTGTATTTGCCTCGCGAGCGAGGTAATCCTATAACGAAATCCATATTAATTTCTTCCCATTTCCATGTAGGGATTTCCATTGCTTGCAATAAACCTCCCGGCTTTTGATGTTCGGCTTTTACTTGTTGGTATTTGAGCACTGCGCCACAAATTTTGCTATGTCTCGTTTCATGCCATCCCACCAATACAACAATTTGAGATCATGATACATTTTGGTCGTACCTGGATGAATGGAATATCGAGAATGGTGTGCTTCCTCTAGGATCCGCTGACGTAATTCTGCCACATCCGGTACACACAGTCTGTCTCGGTATCTAAGAACCCCATCTATGAAAACATCAAATGGAGACTTCTCTTTCCCATGGGATACATCCCTGTGATGAAACATTTGTGGATCTTCATACTGGCGTTCTTTTATCTCCGCATTCAAGGGTGAGATCGTATGATTATTAACGTTAATTCCTACCTTACCCGACTCACTCACACGTACCCCAAGGTTTGCTAATTGATGAAGCTCACGAATCATTTCTTTCT
Source organism: Lycium barbarum (assembly GCF_019175385.1). Classification (NCBI taxonomy): domain Eukaryota; kingdom Viridiplantae; phylum Streptophyta; class Magnoliopsida; order Solanales; family Solanaceae; genus Lycium; species Lycium barbarum. The sequence goes on along the minus strand of NC_083338.1, from coordinate 63,517,742 downwards.
TCTCCGAAGGAACTCCACATAAACTACCCATTGATCGACGGCTAAGCGTGTCGGCTACCACATTCGCTTTTCCATGATGGTACAAGATATCCACGTCATAATCATTCAACAATTCTAACCAGCGCCTCTGCCATAGGTTTGAACTCCTTCTGCTTAAAAATATGTTGAAGACTCTTGTGATCTGTATAGATATCGACCTGCACACCGTACAAATAATGCCTCCATATCTTCAACGCATGAATAACCGCAGCCAATTCGAGGTCATGAGTTGGGTAATTTTGTTCATGTTTCCGCAATTGTCTCGAAGTGTATGCGATAACTTTACCATGTTGCATCAATACACATCCTAGTCCCACACCGGAAGCATCACAGTACACGACATAACCATCCGGCCCTTCTGGAAGTGTTAACACTGGAGCTGAGGTCAATCTATCTTTCAATTCTTGAAAACTACACTCACATGCATCGTTCCACTAAAATTTCACCGACTTCTAGGTTAGCTTCGTTAATGGGGCTGAAACAGAAGAAAAGCCCTCTACGAATCTTCGGTAATAACCGGCCAAACCCAGAAAACTACAAACTTCTGTAGGCGTCGTAGGCCTTGGTCAAGTCTTCAAAGCTTCTATTTCTGAGTATCGACTCGGATGCCATCATCTGAAATAATACGACCTAGGAAAGCCATAGAATTTAGCCAAAACTCGCACTTTGAGAACTTCGCATATAATTCTCGGGCTCGGAGAACGCCAAGAACAATTCGTAGATGATCCGCATGTTCTGATTATGTGCGACAATATACCAGAATGTCGTCGATAAATACTATCACAAAGAGATCCAAGAATGTCCTGAACACATTATTCATTAAATTCATGAACACTACTGGGGCATTTGTCAACCCGAATGACATTACTCGAAATTCATAGTGGCCATATCTCGTCCTGAAAGCAGTCTTGGGAATATCTTCTTCCTTAATTCTCACTTGATGATAACCAGATCTCAAATCTATCTTGGAGAACCACTTAGCGCCTTGTAACTGATCAAATAGATCATCGATTCTGGGGAGGGGATACTTGTTCTTTATTGTCACCTTGTTCAATTGCCTGTAGTCGATACACATTCGTAGGGATCCGTCTTTCTTTTTCACGAACAAGACCGGTGCTCCCCACGGTGATGAACTAGGCCTTATAAACCCCTTCTCAAGCAAATCTTTTAGCTGTTCCTTTAACTCCTTCAATTCTGCTGGAGCCATTCGGTACGGAGGAATAGAAATGGGCTCGGTGTCTGGTAATACATCGATAGCAAAATCAATTTCCCTTTCTGGAGGAAAACCTGGTAGTTCATCTGGAAATACATCTGGGAATTGATTCACCACCGGAACAGATTGGAAAGTCGGTGGCCTTGCCTCGATATCATGAACTCGAACTAGATGGTAAATGTATCCCTTGGCTGTCATCTTTATTTCCTTAAGGTAGGAAATAAACCTACCCTTTGGGGATGCAGTATTACCCTTCCATTAAAGTACGGGCTCTCCCGGGAATTGAAATCGAACCATTTTTATCCTGCGATAAACATTAGCATAGCACGAGGACAAACAATCCATTCCCATAATCACGTCAAAGTCTATCCTTTTTCCAGCTCGATTAGATCGGCTTTAGTCTGGCGATCACATATCGCAACGACACAATTTTTATATACTCTCCTCGCTATCACGGGGTCACCAACCGGGGTGAACACCTCGAAAGGTTTAATTGGCTCAGGTTTCACCCCAATACAATCAGCAACATATGGGGTAACATTAGAAAAAGTAGAGCCTGGATCAATCAAAGCATATACGTCGCGGGAAAATATAGTCAGAATACCTGTGACAATGTCCGGGGAGGACTCAAGATCCTAGCGCCCTGCCAAAGCATACACGCGGGGCAGTACAGCACCTGGAGTAGATACACTCCCTCTGCCTCTGCCCCTACCTGTTGTAGCCTGAGATGTCTGTGCTGTCGGGCGTACTGAGGAAGACCCAGCTACTGACCCTGTAGGCTGAGTCCCAGCTCTACCTCTCGCTGAAGGGCAATCTCTTATTATATGACCAACCTGTCCACAGGCATAGCAAGCATCGGAACCCTGACGGCACTGCCCGGAATGCAATCTACCGCACTGGCTGCACCACGGTACCAAGGGTCTACGCTGACCAAAATCTCCCCTAGACTGAGAATCTGAGGCCCTCGAACTCTGGCCCTATCCGGACTGAAAAGAACAGTCAAACCTCTTATCTGGGAATCTAGGAGGTACACTGGTCGCTGACTGACCTGAGTGCCTAGAGTACATCTGTCTCAATCCTCCTCTATGTTCACTGCTCGCCCCCAAAGATCTAGTTCTCTTACCCTGCCTTCTTTCATAATCACGATCACCTCTTTGCCGATGTTGCCGCTCCTCTAGATTCTGAGCATGTGCCTGTATTCAGGAAATATCCATCCCGTCTTACAAAGAGGTTGTCAGACAATCTCTAAATAAGTGTGGCCAAAACCACTCACAAAACTGTGGACTCGGTCTCCCATGTCATCCACCATAGTCGGAGCATACCTGGCCAGGGAATTAAACTGCATACTATACTCTCGGGCACTCATGCCTCCTTGTTTTAGATTTAGGAACCTGTACGCTCTAGCTCGACGGACCTCGGGTGGCAAATAATGACGAATAAAATCGTCAACAAACTCTTGCCAAACAGCAGGAGGCGCATTCTCTGGTCTCGACGCTACCCAGTTGTTATACCACAATACCGCTACATCGCGGAGCCTATAAGAGGCCAACTCCGCCAATTCGGTCTCAGAAGCATGCATAAGTTTCAGCGTCCTCAACATCTCATCAACAAAGCCTTGGGGGTCCTCATCCGGCTTCGACTTGAAAAATTCCGGAGGATTTAAAGTCAGGAAATCACGGGCTCTCGTGCTGGCAGAACGATCACTCGGGACCCGCATTCTGCCGTTGTGCCTGAGCGGCAACCAACTGCGTTAGTAAGTGTACAACTTCGGTCACTTGTTGACCCGAAGCACCTGGAGGAGGGACCGGAGCTGAGGCTCCTCCTCGCTCTTCTACATTGGGCGCGGCCTCAGTTTGTGATTCACTTTACTCTACATTCGCCGGAGGCTCTCTTTCTGCCCGCTTCTTCGTCGTAGCTTTGCCCTTCTGGGTAGCTACAGATTTTCCTTTCGGAGGCATTCTGAAATCACAACGCACTTTTAGGGAAGGATAATATCCTATGCACGGCTCAATCGCACGATCTAGTGAAAATAAAAATGGTCATTTTCCTAAATGTCCTGTAGCCTCTTATTTATTGATGTGGCGCGCAACACACCATAAACAAGACTCTACTAGACACAGCTCATACACACTTCCTAGGACGAACTGCTCTGATACCACTTTTTGTCACAACCCAGCTAGGGGCCGCGACGGGTACCCGGGGCTAACCACCGAGCACCGCTCGTTCTGTTACTCTCCTTACTCGATTAATGCCTTATTATCCCATTTATACTCAAAACATGGAAAAGATCATAATTTGTATGAAAACATAAATACTTTTGTATATAGAAAGGTTTATTACATCAAAATAATGAGTGCACATATACATGAAAGATGTGAGACCATGCTACCCACACTACGCATCTACGAGCCTCTACTGACATGCTATACACTGGACGGAACAAGACTCCGTCCTGCCCAAAAAATATATATATATATATACCAACAGAGAAATCGTCAGCACCTCCGGACAATGGAGTGCTCTCAATAGCTGACAGCTCCTAAGTATCTTGATCAAGCACACCTCCTTGTCTACCTGTGGGCATGAACACAGCGTCCAAAGAAAAGGACGTCAGTACGAACATTGTACTGAGTATGAGAGGCATAATCAATGAAGAAGGACAACAATCATATAGTGAGAGCATCAATAAGAACATCTGAATCTGAATAATAGTCATGAGAGAAGTAATGCATGCTATCTTGCTCATACTTATCATAATATCATAAATGCATGGCATGCAAGCTGCCCGTCCGTGTCGGAATGGTGTGATCATCAATAATCTGAGCCCGCGTCCGGGGTACCATCTCATGCCGCCCACTAGTGGTGTCTGCCCATGCCCAAAAGAGTCATGGTGTGTCCGTATCGCCGCCCGCCGAAGCGGTGTCTGCCCGGCCAATTAGGCCCGGTGTGAATGCAATCATGACATGCTCATTATAAAAATACTGATACAATATGCTTATCAAAATATACTTGTTATTATACATGCATAAAGATTCTAGATCAGCTGTATCTCATCGAGGTGACGTAAGGTCGTGTACCCTCGATTTTATTATGGACATACGTGAACATTCTTCCTCACCTTGAAGGGATCAATGTATAAGGTGAGTGTGTACGAGGAACAATATCATTTACATCATAGGAGCGTCATATCATACCTCTTGACTCATGTAACTATTTATGATCTTAAGCTCTTGGCTTTCCGGGTATAGGAGAATCATGGAAAGAGAGGAAATCATGTCATGGGAAATCATGTCATGGGACTCATGCCATAGAAATTTGTCAACTCCCAAACGTTTACAACAATACTCATAATATTACAAGCAACAATCATCGTTTACACGCCTTAAGCGAAATCCACCATTTTCTACTAATTTTTTTCCACATTTAATGGTTTCAGCTCATCATCCTAGTTTTGCTTACTTCACACCTATCCCATGGTTTATACATCATTTAGAACGTATTCATATCATAACACATCAACATTCATGATCCCATTCAATTACTATTCAATTGAGACACTATTCACCCATGCAAGACTCATTTTCTATGTTCTTGTACACTTTAAGTATCTAAGCCTTCCAATGCTTTGAATCACATGGTATAGTCATGAAACATACCTTAGATGATGGTTGAATAAGTCTTGAGTAGTAATACCTCCATTGCACCAAAACCCCACTTCACCCTTCTTGTGTTTTCTTGAAGAAGATGACTTCCAACTAGGTTTTATACACTTGTTGCTTAGATTGGTGTTGATGATCTTGGTTTTCCTTTAATTTTCCTTGAATTCTTAAGGATGGAATGTTTGGAGGGTTCTAGGGACTTCTTGAATGATATGGATAAAAATGAAATTAAATGAGGCTTTGGTTCCTTTTAATAACTCAAAGTTTGGTCTTTGATGAAATTCAGTCGGGGTGAACAGTGGTCATAAACCACAGTTTACGAGCCGTCCTCCCTGGTCGTATTTAAGAATGTCCAAAACAGAGAAGTTGGCTGAATAATATTGCAGTTTACGATCGAGGTTTACGGTCCATAAACCAGTTTACGGGCCGTATTCCAAGTCGTATTTAACCATTTCCACAATTTACAGAAAGTTGAGATTTTTGGCAAGCTGGAGGACGATGGCAGTATACGGTCCGTAAATCACTTTACGGGCCGTATACTGATTTACGACCACTGGGCTGCCTGAATTTCTACAACTTTCCCACTTCCAACAATTCATGAATCACCACCCCTTACTTAATAAAACGCCACCCACTCATTCATTGTACATGCATGGGGACTTTTCCGGGGTGTAACAATATGGTTGCCTTAAGTATCCCGAGGAGACATGGTAACCTAAAGGATTTGAAATCGCGTTATGAGTACGTATATGAGGTAATGTGAGTGCCCTTTTAAAGTATTTGAGATTATTAGTAATGATATAGAAGATGGACAAAAGATATGAATATACTTTTGCGATTGGAGTTTCGTCGAAGCTTCGTAAGTTCTCTAGTTATGTTTAAGGTTATTGTGATTCTCCGGACCCGTCGAGACATGTATGGATTGTTATGTATGTATATAAGTATGTATATGTATGTATAAGAGGTTATATGAGGGTTGGAAGAGGATTAGAAGTTAAACGAATCTAAACAAAATGAATCGGAACAACTTCAGTAAAATCTCGGACCAGATTTTTAACCCATATTGTTGGAGGCATATCTCCTAGTATAAGAGGATTTTTAAGGTGTTTCAATGGCCTAATGTCACACCCTAATATCCCTAGGGTGTGATGGGAACCCGACCCCATATCCGGAGCCGAGCGAACCCACAGAGTCTTATTATACACGTAATTTCTTCGGACTCTGAAGATCAGATAAAAGTAAAGCACATATTAAGCTTTCGAAATCTTTCTTTTATCGTTCTCAAAATTAAACAAAATCTGTAATTATATAAAATTTATTACATTACATAGAATGACATATCGGCTGATCGAGCCACTTACAGACTGACAACCAATACCCACGACGCTGTCTGCAAAGTCTCTAACATACATCCAGAAATCATAACATACAAACTCTGACTCGGCAACATTCCGGGAGCAAGTGGAGCTTGCCATCTCCGCTGGAACATCTTCTATAAAACTACACATCATCTGGGTGTACCTGCGTGGCATGAAACGCAGCCCCCGAAGAAGAGGGGTCAGTACGGAATATGTACTGAGTATGTAAAGCATGGAATACAGAAAAACTGATCTATAATCGAAACAGACAGTACAAACAGTAAATACTCTACCCAAAGTACGAAAGCTTATTTTCCGGACGCAGATCATACATACCTATGTCACATGTCAGAAGGAGTACAGAAGTAAGAAAATCATACAGAATACCAAAATACTTATTTCCCAAACGCAGGTCATATGCCAGAAAAAGGTACAGATCAAGGGTACTAGAAGGTTTATTTCCAAATGAAGAGCATGTATGCCGAAGTCATAAGTCAGGAGATGTACGGATCCCGAATGTCAGAGCGGTTGTTTTCTAGACACAGATCGTGTATGCCGATATCGTATGTCAGAAGAAATGCAGAAGGTACAGAATGCCAAAACGCTTGCTTTCCAAACACAAATCAAACAGATCAGAATCGTATATCGTATATATGCATAGAACAGATCCCGGCCCTTTCGTGAGGGACGCGGTGAACAGAATCATATAGAAGATCCCGGCCCTTAGTAAGGGACGCGGTGGACAGAATCATCAGATGCCAAAGTCAGATATCATATATGCATGTAACAGATCCCGACCCTTTAGGAAGGGACGCGGTGAACAGAATTATCGATGCATGTCAGAATCATATAACATGTATGCAGATAACAGATCCCGGCCCTTTATTGAGGGACGCGATAAGTCATATGTCATATATGCATGTAACAGAACCAGGCCCTCTGCTGCGGGACGCGGTGAATCACATATCATATGCCATCCTGGCCAGCGCCCCGTATCATCATAAACATACATATAAAAGAACCCGGCCCGCAGGGGAGAGGGACGCGGTGAATAATGCAGAGGAAGAGGCACGATAACATAACAGAACCTGGCTCGGGCGCAGTGAATAACATACTGAGGTTTGCACGAACAGAGCAGTGAGAAACCATATGCACACATATCCAGACTCGACAGATACGGACACTTACCAACATTCGAAGATCATAAACATGTTCCGAATCGATCGGAGTTAATATGTGAAAGTTACGGACATTTTTACCACAGAACTTTTACGGACATTCCAAAGCAAATCCAAACGACAGATTAGTTCGAAGAAATCGGACGATAGTCATAATGTATACATATATATATACCTTTTGGATGGCACGAAGGATGGTATCAGAATAAGGCTTTTAGAATCGTTTTACATATTTAAATACATTATAAGACTCATTGGAATAGTTACAACACTTATCGTATGTTAAGCGGAACAATGATCAAAAGCTCCCTTTGAATACCGTGTGAAAGTAAGTCCAAAAGAGTGGTACAAAAGACATACTTATATACAAACACACTTATCGTCACCCGAAGGCTCAGAAATATGTTTCGGGTCAATTGGGATTAGTATGCAAAAGTTACGAACCTTTGAAGTACAGAACGTCCAATAAGCATTCCAGAAGCCATCATCATGTCAAAATCCTTTTTGGGATATCATTATGAATCAAATCAAATAGAACTTGGAATCTTATACACATATCAAACATATCAAAGGTTCGATAAGACAACCGGACGTATTATCATATTAAATACCTTTCGGATGCTCCGACGGATTATGTCATAGCAAAGCTTTTGTTTGAGATAGTTTGTACATATCAAAATATGTCATAGAACTCAATGGAATAGTTAAAACAACTATCGTTTAATAGTTGAGGGTGTAGCTAAAAGTTTCCTTTACTTATTGCTCGAAAACAAGTCAATAATACAATAGGGGCGGATTCGGAAATAGTGGGCCCACCTCGGGTCAGCCGAGGTGGCGGACACAAATTACGTACATTAAGCTTTACGGGGGTCACTTATGAAATTCTTAGGGTAATTCGGTCCCATTTGTGGAAGTTATAAATGGTTATGTTATTTCCCAACAAAACATAGAGTTTCTAATTCAATTCCATTGAATGAAAAAGGGTCAAATCTAAGCTCGGATTTCTAGGAGTAGAATCATCCCCGAGGCTCATGCCAAAGAAAGAATGGTAAAGCTTTACATACCTTTTCCGCTTCTTGCGCTACTCCAAATTCAAGTTCCAAACTCTCCAAAATCTACAAATGGTCACATTTACCAAACATTAATTAGAAGCCTTTAGAAATTGCATCTTGAATTAACATTTGTCTACAGAAATTTCGGCAGCATTTCCCCTGTAAATGCCCAATCCCCGAGAATTCAACTCGGCCAAAAACACAACAACAAGTCCGATAATTTAACTCGGCCACAATATCAACAAAAATACCAACAATTTATTCTTCTAACTTCAACAATTTATTCAAAACGTATTCTAACATTAATAACTCGTTTCACATGATTCAACGGCATTTCATTTACATTCCAATCAACCACAATAACACTCAAAATACTAAGTAAGATCAATTCACTACATCTTACCAACATAGCCTCCATTCGGCCATAACCAACACACACACCCGGGATCTTCCAACTCCATAAGAATCACAACAACACATTCTTTTCTTCTCCGAATTCATTAATTCCATCAACAATCTAAATTAACGATTTCATTCATACGATTATAAGAATTTATGTTAGCGTCGCATTACCTTCCATAACAATACTTCAACGACTACAACTTCATTTCAAGCCATTAAATATTAGTTTTACACCACGAGATCCACAACACAACAATCAAACTACTAAATAAAATTATTTCATCTTTCTTACACAACGCCACTATATTCGGCCACACACACACACCACATATTTTCATGAATTCTCATCCTTTTCCATGCATTACAACAACAACCAACACACTACGTAAAATTAGTTCATCATCCCTTACATACAACAACACATACACGGCCACACATACACACACTATGCACGGCTACACACACACTATGCACGGCTACAACATACACCCATATTTCTTATGAATTTCATTCTTGCCCACATGACACAACATACCAAACCATTCATAACATATAAAAGGAATGAATTCTTACCTTTTCCTTCAACTTCCTCACTTAACTAGACTTGTCAACTTGCAACAAAGAGGGAGATTCTTGCTTCAACAACTATACCACGTTAAAGAGGACCTTCAAATTAGTGGAAATACATGAAGAAACAAAATTTTGGAACAAAATTTCCATGACTTGATTTTCTAGGGGGTTGGCCGAATGGCCCCCTTGTTCTTGCTCTCAATTTTTTTTTATGTTTTCTTGAAAAACCTAGAATGAACAAATGGTCCCTTGTCTTATTTATTCATTAATTTAATTGCCACATGGGCTTGGGCCATTTACACCATGGCCGGCCACACCCCTATGTTTGGGCCTCACTTTTTTTTTTGAGCCCAATTAGTTGGCTAACATTTGTAATTTCATGAAACAAATTTTCAAAATTCCAATTTTGCCCTTAGCCTCCCTCGATATTTTTTCGCATCAATATTTCTCATGAACAACTTACATGTTAAATAAAAATCAAAATATTGCCTTATCTCTTACGAGTCACAATTATTTCAAATTTTTCGAATGTGCAAAATACGGGACATAACATCCTCCCCCCCTTTAGAACATTCGTCCTTGAATGTTCAACTGACCTCATGGGGTGTTATAATACTCCGGGTGGGTCCCTCTTTAATCTTTCATTCCAAATACTTACCTAAAAATGTATGTACACAATGTGTCTTTATCGCTTATTATCCTTCACGATCCAGTTACCCCTATGGGAACTCGTGATTCGAGTTTACTCAACTTGTTAGTTCGCAACATCTTTGAATTCTCACTACGGCTTTTCTTTATTTCCTTCTGTCATATTTCCCGACAAAGTATACTTGTCTTTGATTTCTTGTGTTGACGCTCGTTTCGTCCATCGTTATTCCTTGTTGACTCTCCGGTGTAGAATCATTACAAATATGACCGAGCGTCGCTTCACGTCGATGATTCATATAATTTCATAACATATATTCTCATATTCCATACAATTAATGGTCCGTGAACTATTTTCTAATATCCGGTGGCTTCTCTTATTTCATCCACAGGCGCTGCGTTCTTTCCTTCTTCCAAAAATTCCCAAACTACCAATTGTCGCGATTTCCTTTTTGAGTCTGACATTATATGCTTTCCCCCCCCCCCCCCCCCCCCGCCCTTTTTAAGGGGTTCCTTGTATGTCGCAATCTTCGAGTACTCTCGTCTTTGATTATACTTCATTCCTCACCTTCCTTTCCAACTCTACGCATAACATATCGAAAACTTCTTACCATAAGCCTTTCTCTCACTTTATGTCTATATCCTCATTTGTCCACATCTTCATACTCTTTCTTTTTCAAATATCCTTGTATTAAGACTTCTCTATTCTTAACTTGTTGCGGGAATAACATCAACTTATTTTATAACACTCGCACCATTTATTTTTTGCTATTACCTGAACTTCGGTATCCTTACTCAGTTGGTGCCTTCCATATCGTAGCACCGGTCGCTGGGACACACGTATCCACTGATACAATCTCAAGGAGATATCATATGCATTCATATATATATATATATACATATAATTATTATTAACTAGCCCACAAAATACTTCCAAACGCTATTCAAGCCTATCTAAGTTCCAAAGTCGTGACGTACTTTCCGTCTCCCCTCTAGTCTAACCTGTCGCGTGCTATATGGCCGTTTAGGGTCTCTAACCATTCCATATACGCTAATTTCCCTTTAGGTTACTCTATCTTTTCATTTGTCTCTGACGGCTAAATCTTTAGAGTATCTTGCATACTTCCCAGGGGGGTCACCCATCCTCGAACCTTAGCACGCATAACACCGAAACGTTGACGGAATTCGGCGCCTTAATGCCGATATAATCATGTCCGCTTCTTCGTATGACTTTTACTACATGATTTGGGGCTAGTCGAGGTCTTACAGATCCTGAGACATTCTCGTGACACGTCCTCTTTCGTACAGTTACTATTTTACCCTTTTTGATTCCCTATATTCACTCTTCACTTATGTATATGATTATTGCCTGTTCTGGGCTTCCAGATTCCCGATGGTGGCGAACATACCTTCATCGCCGTTACTTACGAATACTTCGAGTATCGGCCCGTCCGGGCTTTTACTCACTATTCTTACATAACAATCTCCTTTACCATTCCTGCTATTCAGAATCTACACATGCCAAATATCAACAATATCTCACATAACATACAATTATATACCACATTCCAACCATCCACAACTTTCTATTTCAGGTAACAGGACAAATATATCCAGACTTACCTTTACGACCTCCCATGTCACCACTTGCCATTTTTCGCCGTATGTAAAGCTTACGTAAGGAATCTTATTTCCTATGGCTTGGCTCTATCGCACGATCTATGACAGAAAGAAGGTCAACAATCCCTAGATGCCCCATAGCCTCCTGTTTATACATGTGGCGCGCTTCACACCATAAAAAGGACTCTACTGGACACGACTTTGCAGACAATCCCTAGGACAGACCGGCTCTGATACCACTTTGTCACACCCTAATATCCCTAGGGTGTGATGGGCACCCGACCCCGTATCCGGAGCCGAGCGAACCCACAGATTCTTATTATACAGGTAATTTCTTCGGACTCTGAAGATCAGATAAAAGTAAAGCACATATTAAGCTTTCGAAATCATTCTTTTATTGTTCTCAAAATTAAACAAAATCTGTAATTATATAAAATTTATTACATAACACAGAATGATATATCGGCTGATGGAGCCGCTTACAGATTGACAATCAATACCCACGACGCTGTCTGCAAAGTCTCTAACATACATCCAGAAATCAGAACATACAAACTCTGACTCAGCAACACTCCGGGAGGAAGTAGAGCTTGCCATCTCCGCTGGAACATCTTCTATAAAACTGCACATCCTCTGGGTGTACCTGCGTGGCATGAAACGCAGCCCCCAAAGAACAGGGGTCAGTACGGAATATGTACTGAGTATGTAAAGCATGGAATACAAAAAAACTGATCTATAATCGAAACAGACAGTACAAACAGTAAATACTCTACCCAAAGTACCAAAGCTTATTTTCCGGACGCAGATCATACATACCTATGTCACATGTCAGAAGGATGTAAAGCATGGAATACAAAAAAACTGATCTATAATCGAAACAGACAGTACAAACAGTAAATACTCTACCCAAAGTACCAAAGCTTATTTTCCGGACGCAGATCATACATACATATGTCATATATGCATGTAACAGAACCCGACCCTCTGCTGCGGGACACGGCGAATCACATATCATATGCCATCCTGGCAACCGCCCCGTATCATCATAAACATTCATATAACAGAACCCGGCCCGCATGGGAGAGGGACGCGGTGAACAATGCAGAGGAAGAGGCACAATAACATAAAAGAACCTGGCCCGGGCGTAGTGAATAACATACTGAGGTTTGCACGAACAGAGCAGTGCGAAACCATATGCACACATATCCAGACTCGACAGATACGGACACTTACTGACATTCGAAGATCATAAACATGTTCCGAATCGATCGGAGTTAATATGTTAAAGTTACGGACATTTTTACCACAGAACTTTTACGGACATTCCAAAGCAAATCCAAACGACAGATTAGTTCGAAGGAATCGGACGATAGTCATAATGTATATATATATATACCTTTTGGATGGCACGAAGGATGGTATCAGAATAAGGCCTTTAGAATCGTTTTACATATTTAAATACATTATAAGACTCATTGGAATAGTTACAACACTTATCGTATGGTAAGCGGAACAATGATCAAAAGCTCCCTTTGAATACCGTGCGAAATTAAGTCCAAAAGAGTGGTACAAAAGGCATACTTATATACAAACACACTTATCGTCACCCGAAGGCTCAGAAATATGTTTCGGGTCAATTGGGATTAGTATGCAAAAGTTACGAACCTTTGAAGTACAGAACGTCCAATAAGCATTCCAGAAGCCATCATCATGTAAAAATCCTTTTTGGGATATCATTATGAATCAAATCAAATAGAACTTGGAATCTTATACACATATCAAACATATTAAAGGTTCGATAAGACAACCGGACGTATTATCATATTAAATACCTTTCGGATGCTCCGACGGATTATGTCATAGCAAAGCTTTTGTTTGAGATCGTTTGTACATATCACAATATATCATAGAACTCAATGGAACAGTTAAAACAACTATCGTTTAATAGTTGAGGGAGTAGCTAAAAGTTTCCTTTACTTATTGCTCGAAAACAAGTCAATAATACAATAGGGGTGGATTCGGAAATAGTGGGCCCACCTCGGGTCAGCCGAGGTGGCGGACACAAATTACCTACATTAAGCTTTACGTGGTCACTTATGAAATTCTTAGGGTAATTCGGTCCCGTTTGTGGAAGTTATAAATGGTTATGTTATTTCCCAACAAAACATAGAGTTTCTAATTCAATTACATTGAATGAAAAAGGGCCAAATCTAAGCTCGGATTTCTAGGAGTAGAATCATCCCCGAGGCTCATGTCATAACCTATTATATCTAGGACATGCCAAAGAAAGAATGGTAAAGCTTTATATACCTTTTCCGCTTCTTACGCTACTTCAAATTCAAGTTCCGAACTCTCCAAAATCTACAAATGGTCACATTTACCAAACATTAATTAGAAGCCTTTAGAAATTGCATCTTGAATTAACATTTGTCAACAGAAATTTCGGCAGCATTTCCCCTATAAATGTGCCATCCCCAAGAATTCAACTCGGCCAAAAATACAACAACAAATCCGAGAATTTAACTCGGCCACAATATCAACAACAATACCAATAATTTATTCTTCTAACTTCAACAATTTATTCAAAACGTATTCTAACATTAATAACTCGTTTCACACGATTCAACGGCATTTCATTTACATTCCAATCAACCTCAACAACTCTCAAAATACTAAGCAAAATCAATTCACTACATCTTACCAACATAGCCTCCATTCGGCCATAACCAACACACACACCCGGGATCTTCCAATTCCATAAGAATCACAACAACACATTCTTTTCTTCTCCAAATTCATGAATTCCATCAACAATCTACATTAACGATTTCATTCATACGATTATAAGAATTTATGTTAGCGTCGCATTACCTTCCATAACAATACTTCAACGACTACAACTTCATTTCATGCCATTAAATATTCATTTTACACCACGAGATCCACAACACAACAATCAAACTACTAAATAAAATTATTTCATCTTTCTTACACAAAGCCACTATATTCGGCCACACACACACACCACATATTTTCATGAATTCTCATCCTTTTCCATGCATTACAACAACAACCAACACACTACGTAAAATTAGTTCATCATCCCTTACATACAACAACACATACACGGCCACACATACACACACTATGCACGGCTACACACACACCATGCACGACTACAACATACACCCATATTTCTTATGAATTTCATTCTTGCCCACATGCCACAACATACCCAACCATTCATAACATATAAAAGGAATGAATTCTTATCTTTTCCTTCAACTTCCTCACTTAACTAGACTTGTCAACTTGCAACAAAGAGGGAGATTCTTGCTTCAACAACTACACCACGTTAAAGAGGACCTTCAAATTAGTGGAAATACATGAAGAAACAAATTTTTGGAACAACATTTCCATGACTTGATTTTCTAGGGGGTTGGCCGAATGGCCCCCTTGTTCTTGCTCTCAAATTTCTTTGTGTTTTCTTGAAAAATCTAGAATGAACAAATGGTCCCTTGTCTTATTTGTTCATGTATTTAATTTCCACATGGGCTTGGGCCATTTACACCATGGCCGGCCACACCCCTATGTTTGGGCCTCACTTTCTCTTTTTTTTTTGAGCCCAATTAGTTGGCTAACATTTGTAATTTCATGAAACCAATTTTCAAAATTCCAATTTTGCCCTTAGCCTCCCTCGATATTTTTCGCATCAATATTTCTCATGAACAACTTACATGTTAAATAAAAATCAAAATATGGCCTTATCTCTTACGAGTCACAATTATTTCAAATTCTTCGAATGTGCAAAATACGGGACATAACATCCTCTCCCCCTTTAGAACATTCGTCCTTGAATGTTCAACTGACCTCATGGGGTGTTATAATACTCCGGGAGGGTCCCTCTTTAATCTTTCATTCCAAATACTTACCTAAAAATGTATGTACACAATGTGTCTTTATCGCTTATTATCCTTCACGATCCAGTTACCCCTATGGGAACTCGTGATTCGAGTTTACTCAACTTGTTAGTTCGCAACATCTTTGAATTCTCACTACGGCTTTTCTTTATTTCCTTCTGTCATATTTCCCGACAAAGTATACTTGTCTTTGATTTCTTGTGTTGACGCTCGTTTCGTCCATCGTTATTCCTTGTTGACTCTCCGGTGTAGAATCATTACAAATATGACCGAGCGTCGCTTCACGTCGATGATTCATATAATTTCATAACATATATTCTCATATTCCATACAATTAATGGTCCGTGAACTATTTTCTAATATCCGGTGGCTTCTCTTATTTCATCCACAGGCGCTGCGTTCTTTCCTTCTTCCAAAAATTCCCAAACTACCAATTGTCGCGATTCCCTTTTTGAGTCTGACATTATATGCTCTCCCCCCCCCCCCCCCTTTTTAAGGGGTTCCTTGTAGGTCTCAATCTTCGAGTACTCTCCTCTTCGATTATACTTCATTCCTCACCTTCCTTTCCAACTCTACGCATAACATATCGAAAACTTCTTACCATAAGTCTTTCTCTCACTTTATGTTTATATCCTCATTTGTCCACATCTTCATACTCTTTCTTTTTCAAATATCCTTGTATTAGGACTTCTCTATTCTTAACTTGTAGCGGGAATAACATCAACTTATTTTATAACACTCGCACCATTTATTTTTTGCTGTTACTTGAACTTCGGTATCCTTACCAAGTTGGTGCCTTCCATATTGTAGCACCGGTCGCTGGGACACACGTATCCACTGATACAATCTCAAGGACCTATCATATGCATTCATATATATATACATATAATTATTATTAACTAGCCCACAAAATACTTCCAAACGCTATTCAAGCCTATCTAAGTTCCAAAGCCGTGACGTACTTTCCGTCTCCCCTCTAGTCGAACCTGTCGCGTGCTATATGGCCGTTTAGGGTCTCTAACCATTCCATATACGCTAATTTCCCTTTAGGTTACTCTATCTTTTCATTTGTCTCTGACGGCTAAATCTTTAGAGTATCTTGCATACTTCCCAGGGGGGTCACCCATCCTCCCACCTTAGCACGCTTAACACCGAAACGTTGACGGAATTCGGCGCCTTCATGCCGATATAATCATGTCCGCTTTTCCGTATGACTTTCACTACATGATTTGGGGCTAGTCGAGGTCTTACAGATCCTAAGACATTCTCGAGACACGTCCTCCTTCGTACAATTACTATTTTACCCTTTTTGATTCCCTATATTCACTCTTCACTTATGTATATGATTATTGCTTGTTCTGGGCTTCCAGATTCCCGATGGTGGCGAACATACCTTCATCGCCGTTACTTACTAATACTTCGAGTATCGGACCATCCGGGCTTTTACTCACTATTATTACATAACAATCTCCTTTACCATTCCTGCTATTCAGAATCTACACATGCCAAATATCAACAATATCTCACATAACATACAATTATATACCACATTACAACCATCCACAACTTTCTGTTTCAGGTCACAGGACAAATATATCCAGACTTACCTTTACGACCTCCCATGTCACCACTTGCCATTTTTCGCCGTATGTAAAGCTTACGTAAAGAATCTTATTTCCTATGGCTTCGCTCTATCACACGATCTATGACAGAAACAAGGTCAACAATCCCTAGATGCCCCGTAGCCTCCTGTTTATAAATGTGGCGTGCTTCACACCATAAAAAGGACTCTACTGGACACGACTTTGCAGACAATCCCTAGGACAGACCGGCTCTGATACCACTTTGTCACACCCTAATATCCCTAGGGTGTGATGGGCACCCGACCCCATATCCGGAGCCGAGCGAACCCACAGATTCTTATTATACACGTAATTTCTTCGGACTCTGAAGATCAGATAAAAGTAAAGCACATATTAAGCTTTCGAAATCTTTCTTTTATAGTTCTCAAAATTAAACAAAATCTGTAATTATATAAAATTTATTACATAACACAGAATGACATATCGGCTGATGGAGCCGCTTACAGACTGACAATCATTACCCACGACGCTGTCTGCAAAGTCTCTAACATACATCCAGAAATCAGAACATACAAACTCTGACTCGGCAACCCTCCGGGAACAACTGGAGCTTGCCATCTCTGCTGGAACATCTTCTATAAAACTGCACATCATCTGGGTGTACCTGCATGGCATGAAACTCAGCCCCCGAAGAAGAGGGGTCAGTACGGAATATGTACTGAGTATGTAAAGCATGGAATACTGAAAAACTGATCTATAATCGAAATAGACAGTACAAACAGTAAATACTCTACCCAAAGTACCAAAGCTTATTTTCTGGACGCAGATCATACATACCTATGTCACATGTCAGAAGGAGTACAGAAGTAAGCAAATCATACAGAATACCGAAATACTTATTTCCCAAACGCAGGTCATATGCCAGAAAAAGGTACAGATCAAGGGTACCAGAAGGTTTATTTCCAAATGCAGAGCATATATGCCGAAGTCATAAGTCAGGAGATGTACGGATCCCGAATGTCAGAGCGGTTGTTTTCCAGACACAGATCGTGTATCCCGATATCGTATGTCAGAAGAAATGCAGAAGGTACAGAATGCCAAAACGCTTGCTTTCCAAACACAAATCAAACAGATCAGAATCGTATATCGTATATATGCATAGAACAGATCCCGACCCTTTCGTGAGGGACGCGGTGAACAGAATCAGATAGCAGATCCCGGCCCTTAGTAAGGGACACGGTGGACAGAATCATCAGATGCCAAAGTCAGATATCTTATATGCAAGTAACAGATCCCGGCCCTTTAGGAAGGGATGCGGTGAACAGAATTATCGATGCATGTCAGAATCATATAACATGTATGCAGATAACAGATCCCGGCCCTTTACTAAGGGACGCGGTAAGTCATATGTCATATATGCATGTAACAGAACCCGGCCCTCTGCTGCGGGACACGGTGAATCACATATCATATGCCATCCTGGCCACCGCCCCGTATCATCATAAACATACATATAACAGAACCCGACCCGCAGGGGAGACGGACGCGGTGAACAATGCAAAGGAAGAGGCACGATAACATAACAGAACCTGGCCCGGGCGCAGTGAATAACATACTGAGGTTTGCACAAACAGAGCAGTGAGAAACCATATGCACACATATCTAGACTCAACAGATACGGACACTTACCGACATTCGAAGATCATAAACATGTTCCGATTCGATCGGAGTTAATATGTGAAAGTTACGGACATTTTTACCACAGAACTTTTACGGACATTCCAAAGCAAATCCAAACGACAGATTAGTTCGAAGGAATCGGATGATAGTCATAATGTATATATATAGATACCTTTTGGATGGCACGAAGGATGGTATCAGAATAAGGCCGTTAGAATCGTTTTACATATTTAAATACATTATAAGACTCATTGGAATATTTACAACACTTATCGTATGGTAAGCGGAACAATGATCAAAAGATCCCTTTGAATATCGTGCGAAAGTAAGTCCAAAAGAGTGGTACAAAAGACATACTTATATAAAAACACACTTATCGTTACCCGAAGGCTCAGAAATAAGTTTCGGGTCAATCGGGATTAGTTTGCAAAAGTTACGAACCTTTGAAGTATAGACCGTCCAATAAGCATTCCAGAAGCCATCATCATGTCAAAATCCTTTTTGGGATATCATTATGAATCAAATCAAATATAACTTGGAATCTTATACACATATCAAACATATCAAAGGTTCGATAAGACAACCGGACGTATTATCATATTAAATACCTTTCGGATGCTCCGACGGATTATGTCATAGCAAAGCTTTTGTTTGAGATCGTTTGTACATATCAAAATATATCATAGAAATCAATGGAACAGTTAAAACAACTATCGTTTAATAGTTGAGGGAGTAGCTAAAAGTTTTCTTTACTTATTGCTCGAAAACATGTCAATAATACAATAGGGGCGGATTCGGAAATAGTGGGCCCACCTCGGGTCAGCCGAGGTAGCGGACACAAATTACGTACATTAAGATTTACGGGGTCACTTATGAAATTCTTAGGGTAATTCGGTCCCATTTGTGGAAGTTATAAATGGTTATGTTATTTCCCAACAAAACATAGAGTTTCTAATTCAATTCCATTGAATGAAAAAGGGCCAAATCTAAGCTCGGATTTCTAGGAGTAGAATCATCCCCGAGGCTCATGTCATAACCTATTATATCTAGGACATGCCAAAGAAAGAATGATAAAGCTTTACATACCTTTTCCGCTTCTTACGCTACTCCAAATTCAAGTTCCAAACTCTCCAAAATCTACAAATGGTCACATTTACCAAACATTAATTAGAAGCCTTTAGAAATTGCATATTGAATTAACATTTGTCTACAGAAATTTCGGCAGCATTTCCCCTGTAAATGCCCAATCCCCGAGAATTCAACTCGGCCAAAAACACAACAACAAATCCGATAATTTAACTCGGCCACAATATCAACAAAAATACCAACAATTTATTCTTCTAACTTCAACAATTTATTCAAAACGTATTCTAACATTAATAACTCGTTTCACACGATTCAACGGCATTTCATTTACATTCCAATCAACCACAACAACTCTCAAAATACTAAGTAAAATCAATTCACTACATCTTACCAACATAGCCTCCATTCGGCCATAACCAACACACACACCCGGGATCTTCCAACTCCATAAGAATCACAACAAGACATTCTTTCTTCTCCAAATTCATTAATTCCATCAACAATCTACATTAACGATTTCATTCATACGATTATAAGAATTTATGTTAGCGTCGCATTACCTTCCATAACAATACTTCAACGACTACAACTTCATTTCATGCCATTAAATATTCGTTTTACACCACGAGATCCACAACACAACAATCAAACTACTAAATAAAATTATTTCATCTTTCTTACACAAAGCCACTATATTCGGCCACACACACACACCACATATTTTCATGAATTCTCATCCTTTTCCATGCATTACAACAACAACCAACACACTACGTAAAATTAGTTCATCATCCCTTACATACAACAACACATACACGGCCACACATACACACACTATGCACGGCTACACACACACCATGCACGACTACAACATACACCCATATTTCTTATGAATTTCATTCTTGCCCACATGCCACAACATACCCAACCATTCATAACATATAAAAGGAATGAATTCTTATCTTTTCCTTCAACTTCCTCACTTAACTAGACTTGTCAACTTGCAACAAAGAGGGAGATTCTTGCTTCAACGACTACACCACGTTAAAGAGGACCTTCAAATTAGTGGAAATACATGAAGAAACAAATTTTTGGAACAACATTTCCATGACTTGATTTTCTAGGGGGTTGGCCGAATGGCCCCCTTGTTGTTGCTCTCAATTTTTTTTGTGTTTTCTTGAAAAATCTAGAATGAACAAATGGTCCCTTGTCTTATTTATTCATGAATTTAATTGCCACATGGGATTGGGCCATTTACACCATGGCCGGCCACACCCCTATGTTTGGGCCTCACTTTCTCTTTTTTGTTTTTTGAGCCCAATTAGTTGGCTAACATTTGTAATTTCATGAAACAAATTTTCAAAATTCCAATTTTGCCCTTAGCCTCCCTCGATATTTTTCGCATCAATATTTCTCATGAACAACTTACATGTTAAATAAAAATCAAAATATGGCCTTATCTCTTACGAGTCACAATTATTTCAAATTTTTCGAATGTGCAAAATACGGGACATAACACCTAAAATGGAGTTCATCGAGTCTAGTTTCCAACGCAACAACCGCTCGACAAAATGATAACGGGATATGGAGATATGGACGATGCAAGTTGGGCTGGCGGGGCAGCAAGTTGAGACCCGACCCAAGCAATTACATTTCGGCCCATGAGGCCCATTAACGTTAATATATATGGAAAATTCATTTGAGGGCTGGTCATTTGCAACTAGGAGCGTCCAAGAATATTAGAGAGAGAGGGAGAGAGCTTCTAGGCTAAGAGAGCCATTTTGATCAAAATCAGAGTCCTGAATCCCGAAGCTCATGAAGAGAAAAGTGTTGTGCGTCGCGTTGCCTTCCGTTTGAGCTAAAAATCAGCCAAAACGAGGAGTGTTGACGTGGTTGCTGCATACTTAAGGTAAGATTAAGGTCCCTTTTTCATTGTTAATAAGTTTAATTAGGGTTTTAATGGATTAGAACGGAGAAAATAGCATTATAAACTCGTTTGTTGCTTTGTTGAGATTTATGGATCGGGGGTTGTTTTAGTTGAATTAAATGGATGGGATCAGCTGAGTTATGATGTATATTAATGGTTGGTGCTGTTGTTGATGATATTTTGGGGATGTTTTGTATGATTTTCGTGGCTGTTTCGTGATGATATTTTGGGGCTGTTTGGTATGATTTTTGTGGCTGTTTTGTGATGATATTTTGGGGATGTTTGGTATGATTTTCGTGGTTGTGTGTGTTGTTGATATTATTGTGATTATTTTGGGTTGTTGGTGAGTTGGAACGGAGTAAGAAAAATAAGGGAAATGTTGCCGGATTTTTGTTAGATTGTTTGTTAGCTTACAATGAGTAGTAGAGAATGACTTTCATCTAATTGTGGCGTAATTATTTCCTTGTTATAGATTACAAACTTGGACAATAGATTTTAGACGAATAGACGCGCTTCAAGGTATGTAAAGCTAACCCTTCTTTCTTTTTGGCATGATCTATGTGAGAAAACAGACGACGAATGTATAAACTCCAAAGAAACTCCTACTATTAGAGACACTAGGATGGCTAATGTTCTTGATTTCCAGAAGCTATTTTATTATGTCTTGATACGTGTCTATGATTCCTGAAATTCTATTTGATATAATCCATAGTGACATTCGAGGGGTACTTGTCATGACTGTTTTCATAATACTCAAGTGTTGGTTCATTCTACTTATTCTATTGAGTCTCAGATGAGGATTTAGTTTGCATATGGTTGCTCACTACTCTGCTCGTGCATACCGTAATATATCTTTCATCGAGTCCCGGGCCGGGTATGTTTTCGTGCACAGTTTCATTGTATTGTTCACCGGGTCCCTCACTAGAGGGCCAGGTACGGTATATATATATATATATATATATATGTGATGATATGATGATGTGATGATGACACCGAGACCCCTGATGGGCCGGGCATGGTATACATGTATACGACTTTATTCACCGAGTCCATAATGGGCCGGATATGGTATATGATATAGCTATGCATCATTTTCATTTCATAAAGCACAAGTACAGTGATTTCTTGATTGTCATACTTGTCTCTTGTAATCTCTATTTCAGTCATAATCCTCTTTATTGTATTTCATGCTTTATATACTCAGTACATATCTCGTACTGACCCCCTTTCTTTGAGGGGCTGTGTTTCATGCCCGCAGGTACAGACAGTCGGTTTGGTGATCCTCCAGCCTAGGACCTGCTCAGCTGTTTGGACAGCTCCATTGTTCCGGAGCCTAGATTATTTTGGTACAGATCTTTGATGTAGACTTATACATATCCAGGGGTACGACGGGGCCCTATCCCGTCATATTTTACTATGATACTCTTAGAGATCTGTAGACATATGTGGGTTGTGCATGGGTTATGGTCAGCTGTGTCGATATGCTTTGTTCTGGATATTCTCGTATGTAGTGGCAGCCTTGTCGGCTTGCATATTATGTCATGCTTTGGTTAGCTTTGACTCCTCAGGAGACAGGTTATTATGATATATTGCGTTATGAATCTTTCGGTTGCTTTTACAAGCCCATGGGGTTGGGTCGTGACAAAAGTGGTATCAGAGCAGTTCATCCTCGGAATGTCGACAGATCGTGTCTAGTAGAGTCTTGTTTATCGGTGTGTTGTGCATCACATCTATAAACAGGAAGCTACAGGACATTTAGGATGGTTACACTTCTTTCATATCTAAGATCGTGCGATAGAACCAAGACATAGGAAATGAGATTCCTTATACTAACCCTTGATTTCAGCAGAAGAACGGTATTGATAGAAGAAAATGATTGATGATATTGAAAGTTACAGAGGTAAGTCACTTCGTTGAGGCTATGTTATTAGAATATGTATTTATATGATAATGGAGTGGTTGTCATAGAGGTAAGTCAGTTTAAATACAACATAAGAATTGATTAAATGTATCTCTTGATGATAAGTTCAGTTATAAGTATGTTGTCACGACCCGGCTAGGGGCCGTGACGGGTACCCGGGGCTAACCGCCGAGCACTGCTCGTACTATTACTTCTTAGGCTTATTTAACAACCAAATATCCAATTCATGGTCGATTTATAAGAAAACCCGTTTTCCTTTAAAACATAATGATTTTATACACATGAGCCCTTAGGCTAGCGAAATAATATATATATGCATATATTTACACAATGACCACTCCGTGAAACCACATGACCCACATTGAGTATCTATGAGCCTCTATGAGATGACATCTACAATTGTACACAAAAGAATCATCATAGGCACCTCCGGGACAATGGAGGGCTCTCAGTCAGCTAACAACCTCTAAGAATCCGGAGCAAGATCTCCTCCCTGTCTACCTGTGGGCATAAACACAGCGTCCAAAGAAAACGGACGTCAGTACGAATATTGTATTGAGTATGTAAGGCAGGAAGGAAATAGATACACATAATAGAAAGGTCAGGAATCATGAGACAAAGATATAACCTTTACAAGCGTCATAGACAATCATATTACTTACATATATCACATTTTACGTAACCATAATATACACGTCATCACATCTCATACATCATCGCGTACGTCATTATATACATCCTCACATCATAGTCTGTATCGTTCCCCGCGTCCGGGTAACCCTCATATGCCGCCCACTAGTGGTGATCATGCCCGTCCCTCTAGGGTCGGTGGAAACATAGCAGCCCGCATTAGCGGTGACATGCCCAGCCATATAGGCGCGGTGGAATCATACGCAACCCGCATTAGCGGTGACATGCCCGGCCATATAGGCGCGGTGGAATCATATCATCACAACATCAATCATAACACATCACTATTTTACATCTCATGCCATAGCATCATGTTATCATTTCTTAGTATTCCATGTATCCCATAGTCGTATTACAGGTTAGCATTATTCATCATCTTATTGTCATAGCATATATTAGCAATAAGAGCATACATTAGGCTCTAAGGCAACCACGCTATATCGGGGTGACGTAAGGTCGTGAACCCCCAATTGTATTATGGACATTCATGAGTATCATGCCTCGCTTTGAAGGGAATAAAACATAAGGCGAGCGTTAACAATAATAACATCATTGGCATTGTAAGAGTATCGTACCACAATTTCTTGAATCTCTATACTCTAGCTCATTGTCATCATTATCATGCTCATAGGTGATTTAATATATGGAAGGACTCATAAGCTTCATCTGATAGAGGGATTGTGGAAAAATTGAGAGATTCATTCCTTTGAAAGAAGAGTTAAGCCTCACATACGTTTATCGTTTAAGAAATCTAGCGTTCACTTATTCTCCTTCAACGTCACGCTTCTACCTTCAAAAGAGGATTGGTACTAACATTAGTCAATCAACTATATGAACGCACTACTATTTCTAGAGAAAATTGGGCAGCACTTCCCTTGTTTATACTACTCTTCCCATATTCCATATCAACTCCCAACACTCGCAACAACAATCACAATGTAGCAATTAACAATCATCATTCATATACAATGACCAGGATCCACCATTTCTCTTCGTTTCCCCACATTTATGGTTTTGGGTTCACTATCATATTTACTCATGTATCACACTTATCTCATGGTCTACATGCCATTTATAACGTATTCATACTCACAACACACTAACATTTATGATTCAATTCAACTACCATTCACTCATGGCACTATTCACTCATGAATGACCCATTTGCTATGCTTTTCTACCATTCGGGTATCTTAACCTTCCAATACCTTAAACAGCATGAAATGGTCATGAAACTTACCTTGAATAATGGTTTTACAAGTCTTGAGTGGAGTTTCTCCCCTAGCACCAAAACCCTATCTCACGTCCTTTGGTTTTCTTTGATGAAGATGAATTTTACTTGGGTTTCACACTCTTGTTTTCATCAACTATGTGTTGTTGATCATGGATTCTCTTTGAATCTTAGTGTATGAGTGATAAGGAATATTCTAGAGCTTTCTTGAAGAGAGGAGAGGGGATATGAAATGAAAAATGAGTGAAAAAGGTCCCTTACACTTAAACTTAAAAGCTGATTTTTGTGAGCAGTGGTCGGGGTGTACAGTGGCAGTAAACCCAGTTTACAGGCTGTATTCTGGATTACGGTCCGTCCTTCATGGCCGTATTTAAGCATATCAGGAACAGAAAGGTTGTTGTAAGTCATGGTGGTTTACGGTCACAGTTTACGGGCCGTATTTCAATTTGCGGTCCGCATTCTGGGTCGTATTTTACCATTTCAACATTTGACAGAAAGTTGAAGTTTTGATAGTTGGAAGATAATGGAACTTTACGGTCCGTAAATCACTTTACGGGCCGTATTTTGTTTTACGACCACTGGGTCGAAATGCAAATCTGTAACTTTTCACTGTACGTTCACGGGGAAATTTCGGAGGTGTAACATATGTGAACTAAACAAATTGAATGAATCAGTATAAAGGCAAGCAACGGTACGAAAGATGTATGTCGGATAAGGTAAGAATATTGGGTATGATTGAAATGTAAAGCTGAAGAGTTAAAGGGAAAGTAAATTGATGAAAATCAAGAAGCTATATTGGGATTTTGTTATTTAGGGCGTCAACAACAAGCTCATGTGAACCCAAGAATTGGTATGTGGACTTGTCTTCAAATTCAAGAAGCCCAAGGATGATTTCAAGCCCAAGAAGACAAGTTAAAATTATTTCCTTATTAAATTAGGATTAGTTGTTTTTCCTTGTTCTAGTAGGTTTTACTTTCCCCTTTCTTTGTAGAATAGGGATTTTATTTTTCTTGTTTTTAGTTATTTCCTTTCTAGAGTAGAATAGGGAGTTGTAGTCATCAAATAAGAGACCCTAGGCCTATATAAAGGGTTCTTATTCTTTGTTAAATACTATTCACGTTTTTAGCATAAACCTAAATTTTGCAATAGAGTTATTCTCTCTATTTCTTGTTCTTTATCCTTGTTTTTGGTTCCAAGCAAGGTGGTGATAGTCTTTACCTTGTTTTCAGTTGCGTGTGGTGTTTCTTTATCACGTTAATTGATTTCAAGTGGTGACTTAGGAACTTTATTTGTTCTTGATCATTCAAGAACGCGTTTCTTGATTAAAATTCGTTCTAGTTCATACCCAGAACCTTAATTTTCTTTCCATCGTTGTGCCCTCAATACTTACTTGATTTAAACC
This sequence comes from Lycium barbarum, assembly GCF_019175385.1. Classification (NCBI taxonomy): domain Eukaryota; kingdom Viridiplantae; phylum Streptophyta; class Magnoliopsida; order Solanales; family Solanaceae; genus Lycium; species Lycium barbarum. The sequence continues at coordinate 63,490,566 of NC_083338.1, read as the reverse complement.
ATTCAATAGTTATTTTTATAGTTCAAATCGTCATCTTTCACATAGTTTTTGAATCACTTTAATCCTACGCCTACAACTTGAGATACATCCGTTTCTTGAATCTGCCCATCAAACCGCTTCAAGAACAAGATCCTGGTCGATTGGCTCTTTGTTAACTCGAAGAATCACATCAATTTGGTATCAGAGCTTAGTTGAGGAGTACCATGGCTAATAATGTACAAGCAAGAAGAGGACGTTGGGTTCAAGAAGATGAGAAGGACCATACAACAATTACAAACACAACTTCGACGTTACCAAAGGCAAGAACGGCGAAGGATTCCTAAGGATGATGACAAAGGGTCTGATATTAATCCCTTTCATGATGTTGATGAAGATGACTCTAGCGATAATTCTGATTTTACTAGGAGGCGACAAAATGATGAATTTGATCATCCAAGAAGAAGGAGGAATCATATAAGGGAGAAAAGAGATGATGTGAAGGTTGATGTTCCTGATTTTGATGGAAAAGCCCAAGGGGATGCATTTATGGATTGGTTACTCACTGTTGAACGAATCTTTGAGTTCAAGGACTATTCTGAGGAGAAAAAGGTTAAGATTGCTGCCATCAAGCTTAAAGGATATGCATCACTTTGGTGGGAGAATCTTAAACGAGAAAGAGAAAGAGAAGGTCGTGGAAAGATTCGAACATGGGAGAAAATGAAAAGAGAACTACGTAGACATTTTATTCCTGATACATACAAGCAAGAAAACTATCTGAAGTTTCATAATCTTCGTCAAGGAGACCTGACCGTGGAAAACTATACTCGGGAGTTTGAATATATCATGATTAAGTGTGATACTTGAGAACATGAGGAGTAAGCTATAGCAAGGTACATTGGTGGGTTGCGGCATTCCATCACAGATGCTATTCGACTGCAACCTTATTGGACATTCAATGATGTCCGAAAACTTGCTATCAATGTTGAACAGCAACAAAAGGAACCGAAAAGATCTTACCCCAAGAAGGACTATTCTAACCAGGGGAGTAATAGTATTGGTGCTGGGAATTCCAAGGCAATTCATAGAGGTAATTCTTCTAATTCAACTAATGCTATGAGTGATGAGAAGAAACCTCAAGGGGATTCAACTAGGAGAAAGTGTTTTAAGTGCCACGGTTTTGGCCATCTACTAGTTGATTGTCTCAATCGAAAGCCTATTATGATAGTTGAGGAAGAAGATGGGGCTGATCATGAAGACAACCAAGAATCTGATCAAGTTGATGAGGAACGTGAGGATGCCGAAATTGAAGCCGATGAAGGTGCTTGTTTAGTTATTCAGAGAAGCTTACATGCTGGACATAAATGTCACGACCCAACCCCGTAGGCCGTGACTAGTGCCCGATCTGGGCACCCGAACGCATCTACCAAATGTTATCTCAAATTGTATCAAACACATTCTAGTATATAGCAGAAGCCGACAAGGCTTTATTTCCAATTTAGATAATTTCCAGAAAAATTTCGACAGAGTTTCCTTTGTTTTACGGACTATCCCATATACCCTGCACGCAGAAAATACCAACAAAGGCCACACAGGGCCAACAGAGTAACATTTAAATATATGTGGACCGGCCGCCGCGGCAAAGGGGATCGCCCAAACACAACATATACACACAGCTGTACAAAAAGATCCCAACCCACAAACATGTCCACAGACCTCTAACAGACCGACAGAATCATATGACGGGACAGGGCCCCGCCATACCCATGAACGAAAATATACATATATAGAGGTGAAAGACTATACCAAAAGATGGCTCTGAATAAAAGAGCGCTCCAAAAATAGCAGAATGAGATCCTAAGCGGACGGATCAGCAAACCTGTCGTCGGTACCTGCGTGGCATGAAAACGCAGCCCCCGAGAAAAGGGGGTTAGTACGAAATATGTACTGAATATGTAAAGCCTGAGTTGCAGAAACAAAATCATAACTGGTATAGAACGTGCAGAAAGTAAACAGAAAATACAAAGTATCAGCTATACATTTTTAAAACATGCGTGTACAGAAACATATGTCATATCAAATCCGGCCCCTGCCAAGGGACTCGGCAGACAGAACGTGGCCACCCTCCCGACGCTGGTGCCACAACACAGAAGAATCAGAATAGGGGCATAACCCCGTAACATAATATTTCATATCAAATGGCCATAGTAAATCATATCAGAACAAGCGTACATGGCACAGCATACTCCACAAACTCATGTACGCGTATACCTGCCCCCTCACATCGAGGCACGGCGAACAATGCAAAGGATCACGCTTGACAACATATCCTGGCCCGGGCTCAGTGTAGGAAACATTGGGGCATCCACGAATGGAGTAGTGAGAGACTAATGCAGTTAAAATACCATAAACATTTTAGTAGACTCGATGAGCCATATCAACGGCAAACCGATCCAATGAAGTCGGACGGAATCATAATAAATTACAGAGATATAACCTGACTGAAATCGTTCCGAATGTCAAAATAATTAATCAGACGCAATGGAATATTTAAAACAATGTTTACTAGGTGATTAGAAGGGTAGTCAAAACGTTTCTTTCAAAATCGCTCGAAAAGAGGACTTAAATACATTAAGGGCAAAACCGGGAATAGCGGGCCCACCTCGGGACAAACAAGGCGGTGGGCTTGAATTACGTATTTTTAAGCTCGTGGGGTCATATACGAAGGTTATACGGACATTCTATAACTTCCAAAGTAATTCGGGAAAAGTTTGCTAAGTTTTCAAGAAAGAGTACAAAGGGAGTTCAATCTTACTGAAAGAAAATTGATATTTTCACTTGCGGATTCCGAGGGGCAGAAAGTCTTTCAATGCCCGAATCCGATCCTAACATACTTAGGGCATGCCAAAAGAAGAATCGGGGTAGCTTTACATACCTTTTGAGCTTTGCACGCCTATCCAAGCTCACTTCCCGTTTCGTCAAAAATCTGCAAATGGTCAAGTTTACCAATTGTGAGTTATAGATTCTTCGAATAAAACTTAACTCATATATGTCTACCGAAATTTCGGCAGCACCTCCCCTATACATATAGCACTCCCGAGAAGTCAACTCGGCTCAAGATCATCAACAACAACCCAAACAACACATCAACACCAACAACAAACATTAGAAACACAATATGGCACAACTAGTTCTACTTGCCGACATAACCTTCATTTCAACTTCAATTTCCAAACCAATTTCAATGATTTCACATTCATTATCAAACTAAATCATCACAACATAGTTTAGAAGCGTTTCATATCGTTTCCTCAAATTATACACACGATATACATAATATACAACTTTCCGCCAAAGTCATAGTTCACTCGAAACTTCTAATCTTCAACAAACATATTCATGATATGGTTCTAGCTTCCAACTTCATCAATACTCATCATAATTTGCAACTTAACAACTTCGTTTTCATAATGTCGTAAGATCATTCTAAAATGACATAAACTTCTACATTCCATTTCATAACAAACTTATATCATTTTACTTTCATATACCTTGCAAACATCACAACAACACTACTAACTTGTTAAACAAAAATTGATTCATTCTCATTCTACCTAAGACACCCCACGGCTACATCACCATTTTCCAACTTCTATCAAATTCAAGGTCGGGAATTAGGGTAAATTTGAATAGTGATTAAAGATGTTTGTAAGCGAAGTAGTAGTAAATGTGTGTATACATACGTACGACCTTCCATTGGCGACCGTATTGATCGAAAGATAGGGTATAGACATTATGAGGTAAACAAACACTGAGTTCACTACAAGTTAAGGCGGGAAAATTCCAGCACGACGGTATTTGGGAAAGAAAGTGAGCGGGTAAGTGAACGAAAGGCAAGGAGATCCAAAGTGTCGGAAGGAGTGAAAAGTGAGGAATAAGATCAGGCAAAGCATCTAAGGAACCGATTATTGGCGTAGAAAAATTTGAAGGCAGAAGAATTAGGGTGTGACAGTCTAGAACAAAAAAAAAAGTAATAAAGGAAAGATGATTTGGGAGCCCCCCCCGAAGTACTATATTACACCATGAGGCCGATTCAACATTCGAGGACGAATGTTCTAAAGGGGGGGGGGGGAGGATGTTATATCCCGTATTTTTGTGCATTCGGATAATTCAAGACAAATTGCGTGAGGTTAAGTGCCAGCATACTGTCACGACCCAACCCCGTGGGCCGCGAATGGTATCCTAACTGGATACCCATACGTACCTACCAGACAGAATCGGCGTACCAGACAGAACATTTCAAATAGGTGTTTACAGATTCAAGCCAATACAGATACGGCGCGCGCGAAAATATATTTATATATGCATACTGAAACTTTTGCATAAGCTGATGAGGCTAACATAACAGACAGAGTCGCAAAATCGTATGCACCTACCTGAACAGATGTAACCCGTAACCCACATACATATCTACAGGCCTCTAACAGACATACAGAGTCATATGACGAGACAGGGCCCCGCCATACCCAGAGTTACCGTACGTACAGAATATACAGATGTCAGAAGATATATATACCAAAAGAACACGCTCCGGATCAAAGGAGCTCTCCAAAATAGCAGAATCTGTGCCCTAGACTGGCGGCGTATCACCGGGTGCGTCTGTACCTGCGGGCATGTAACGCAGCCCCCGAAGAACCGGGGGTCAGTACGAAAAATGTACCGAGTATGTAAAGCGGAAATATAACAAACATAATCATAGTCTGAATCAGAAGCACGGAAGTATAGCCAACGGAATCATAATCCAACGAACAGACATAGGTATACCGGACAGAGTCGTAATTCAGACAGACAGGCGGAAGAATACCGGACAAAATCATAATCCGAACGGACAGACAGAAATGTACCGGACATAATCACAACCCAGACGGACAGACAGAATCATAGTCCAGACGGACGGATAGAATTATAGTCCAGGCGAACAGACAGAATCATGATCCAAACGGACGGACAGAATCATGCATGCAGAGTCATACAGAGTCATACAGAGTCATATGCTTATACATATACAGATAGCATATACATACATACATACATACAGATCCCGGCCCTCTCATGAGGGACGCGGTAACAGAACCCGGCCCTCTTAGTACGGGACACGGTGGACAGATAGAATCAGATCATTTGCCATCCTGGCCGCCATCCCTATACACAAATCATAATATCATACAGATATAAACAGATCCCGGCCCGCACACCGAGGGACGCGGTGAACAATGCAGAGGAGTATGCACGATAACAGAACCTGGCCCGGGCGCAGTGAAGGAAGCGTTGAGGCATCCACGAACAGATTAATGAGAATCCACATACATACAGATCATCATACAGACTCAATCAGACTGAAGTATGCCAAACGGCGAGTCAAATCAGAGTAATCGGATAGTGTTCATAATACGCGCCTATATCCTACTTGGGAAGGCACGACAGATTATTACCAGAGTAAGACTTTCAGATGTCAAAATCATTTTGTAAGATTTATAGAAAAATATCATCATATCATGATTAGAATGTTAATCCAGATGTTGTTTGAGAAAGGCGGACAGAAACAAAGTAGTTAAAGTTATACAGAAAGTATCGGGCCTTGTGGGCCCCCCTCGGACCAACCCGAGGAGGCGTACGTAAATTACAGATAGTAGACCTTATGAGGTCGTCCATAATGATTTGGAAGTATTCCGACTCCGTTTAGGAAGGTTGCATACTTAAGGTTCACTTTGAAGACAAGTTATAAGGAAATGGATTCAATCTTACTGAAGGAATTGGAGCGGATTTCCATCTCGAATTCAGAGGAACGGAGTCGTATTTAAGGCTCGCGGCCGAGCCTATTATGTTCAGAACATGCCTAAGAATGAAGGGGTAGGCTTTACATACCTCAGTTGCGCCTTATGCTCGCTTATCTTCAATCCCAATTTCGTCCAGAATCTACAAATGGTCATGTTTACCAATTGTCAAATTCGAGCCTTTAAGATTCCAAATTTCATTGCATACTTGCCTACCGAAAGTTCGGCAGCATTTCCCCTATATATATAACATCACCGAGACTTAGCTCGGCTTAATATATCAACACAGCAACCCAACAACAACATCAATAACAACAACAAGAATCACAAAACACATAATATGACATTACTAGCCATCTTTCCGACATAGCACAATATCTTTCATTCCGACCTTACACTTCCAACCCAATCTTACCATTTTCATATTCATCACTCATCAAGATCATTACAACATGAATCGGAGGCATATCATATCGTTTTCACCAAATATACATAAGATATACGCAATATACAAGTTTTCTACTAAGGGCATATTTCACCCGCAATCTCCAATCTTTAGCATAAACATCCATAGCATATTCTTACAATTTCATTCCCATAATCACATAAACTATACTAAAATCATCTACTTTCCGACAACCAATTAACAACACTTTTTCTCATTTTCATCACAAGATTACCACACAATTAACATACTAATTATAACAAATCTATGTTCTCTCCAACATATAGCACTACACGGCCACACACACATATTTATACATCCACACGGCCATGCACTAAAATTTCCAACTTTCATTTCCAATACAAATTCCATCATCACCACAACTAGATTATAACATAAATTCGACTCATCAAGAGTATACAACACACACACACACACGGTCAAAACCTCCCACACGGCTACATATGCATACATACCAATACCATACAAACTTCCATATTTCCATAGTTGCTACCCATTCCTACACTCCACAACATAAACAAGGCGTCACAACATGAAAAGAACATAATATTCTTACCTTTTTCCCAACAAATTCTCCTTGCTACAAAAGATAGTTTCTTGCCAAAATAATTGTACCACTTTGTAGAGAATCTTGAACTTAGTAATAATTCCAAAAGAGATGGATTTTTGAATCAAGGATTTGTGCTCCAAGAATTTTTCTTTTCTTTTTCTCTTTCTCTTTCTCTTAGGTCGTGACCTCTTCTTCTTTTTCTCTCTTCTTGGTTTTTCTTGAATGTTCCAAAAGGTGAACATTGATCCATGTATATACTTATCCCTTTTTATTAATTTGTCACATGGAATAATATTCCATGGACTTGGGCCATGAAGTGTGGCCGGTTGGGCTCCTTTTGTTGGGCCTCATTTTTTTTTTTGAGCCCAATTCATCAAAAATTCTTATTTTGTAATTTCCGAAACTAATTTCCAAAATTCCAATTTTGCCCTTGGCCTCCTTTCGTAATTCCATACCAAGGTATTCATAGCCGACACATTCATACCAAGTAAGGTCCAAATATGGCCTCATTCATTACAAGTCAAGTTATCTCGAATTTTTCGAATATGCAAAAATGTCGGATGTAACATCCTCCCCCCCTTTAAAACATTCATCCTCGAATGTTAAATTGACCTCATGGGGCGTCATACTATTTCGGGAGGGTCCTTTTTATAATCGTCCTTTGTCGACTTTTCGATACGGACTCTTTACCAATATGGCGGAGTAATTCTTCACATTACTGACTCATATGCTCTCATAACGTGTTTTCTTATATCCCATATAATCGCTGGGCCATGAATTGTATTCTACTAACAGATGAATGCTTTTCGCTCTTTCACAGACATTGTGTCCCTTCTTCCTTTCCGACGAAGCTTTTCAGACATCATAATCCATATCCCTTCTTGTTACACTTCTCGGTTCCTTACCACATCATAGTATCCCTATGTTATACCAATCAGATTCACAACTGGGATCGGGCTCATAGAAGCATATCGGACGGATTCGCAATCGGAGGCAGACATACTAAACTATGGCGAACAGATTCGTAGTCAGAATCAGACGTATGGGAGTATGTCAGACAGATCCGTGTTCAGAGTCAGACGGACAGAAATGTATCAGACAGATTCGTGATCAAAGTCAGACGTACAGAGATATATCAGACAGATTCGTTATCAGAGTCGGACATACAGAGATGTGTTAGACAGACTCGTAATCAAGGTTAGACATACAGAGATATATCAGACAGATTCATATCCAGAGTCAGTCGAACAGAGGCATATCAGACGGAAACGTAATCAGATTCAGAAGTACAAAGGCGTAATAGACAGAGCCTCATCAGAATCAGAGGTGCAGAAATACAGCAAACAGAGTTTTGATTAGGACCAGACCACTCCTATTAAGGCTCCAGTGATTTACGAAAATTTCCCTTTGTCGACATTTCGTTATTCTCCCCGACCATTGTATCACAGGTTATCTCATCGAAACCTGTTCACTCATTCATAAACTTGTTCGTCAAATTGTCATATAAATCGTCTTACGTGTCGCTTATCGACCCTTTCAAAAGTTTTGCTTAATCACATCTCTTATCCTTCATCTTTCCTACTATCCATACTCATTTTCTTTTCAGATATCGTCGCACTAAACCGAGTTGTAAGGTAATCGGGGTTTTTCTATTCTTTGACAACATTCGTGTCCTCACCTCCGCTTCGTTTCGTGTATTCGGTTTAGTAAGACCTTTCGTTTATCACAACGTTAGTCGCCGAGACTCGGCTCTTGATCCATATGGGTATCAGACGAAAATCACACACATACATATACATTTACTAATATCTTACTTGCGAACGTCTCCGACCATTATTCAAATTCGCTCAATTTCTGAGCGGTATTGCACCCTTTGGTCTTGCTTGTTTAAGTCAGTTTCTCAGACCCCACACACTTTTCCCTCGTTTCATATAACCATACTCCATCCTTTTCCGGAGGTTCAACTCGGTCATATTTCCTACCCTTCGTCTCCTCCTAATGTTTGACCTTTTTGCTTTTGCTTCCCTTAGTCTCTTTCCTTTCCAATATCATTATACTGGAACTTTCCAAACTTAACAGATAGAGGGGATGACAACAGCCTACCTGATAACATTTGTACCATTTACCTTTGTTGTGGTTACTTGGAGCTCGGTACCCTTATTCAATTGGTGTCTTTCGCATTCTAGCACCGGTCGCGGGGACACACGTATTCACTAGTACGATCACAGATAAAGCATCATACACATTCATATGTGCATACATATTTATTTTCAACTAGGCCACACATTATCCCCAAACATCGTTCAAACCTATTCTAATTCCCAAGTCGTAGCGTTCTTTCTGTTACTTCTCTAATCTATCTGATCGCGTGCTGTGTGGCCTTTTATGATCTTCAACCATCTCGCATATTCTAACCCCACTCGGGCTATCTTAACTTTCCATTCGTCTCTTATATCGGAATATATAAAATTCTTGCATACTTCCCAGGGGGTCACCCATCCCAGAATTGCTCTAGCCTTAGCACGCTTAACCTCGAAACTTTCACGCGTTCTGACGCGTTAAGGCTAGTGTAATTTCGTTGACTGCCCCGCACGACCTTTGCCACGTAATTTAGGGCAGATCGGGATCTTAGTAAATTTTTGAAAAATTCTCGTAGTGGGTCCCACCCCGGGCTATACCATACAATTACCATGTTGTCTTTCTGAATCTTCAATATTCACCTTCATCTGGGGTTTCTAGATTCACACTAATAGTGGAGACATCTCAGTCACCCTTGCTTTTAACCACTAGGTCTTTAATCCTTTTAAACTTTCTGTCGTCGTCATCGAATACTATTGTACAGATATCATACACACATCGGAAATTCTAGGAAACTTATGTACTCGTAATGATCAATCTCGGGTCTAACCTGGGGAGCTGCCGTGGGAACTGTGTCCATCATCATCATCATCTGTCTGTCCCCCACTCGCCTGGCCCCCGCTATTACCTGCGTCCGAATCAGAGAAGTATAGGTAGCCCGGCAATTCCTGATTCACTGATGGCCAGGACAATGGACTGGAATAGGGCGTAACACTCTCCGGGGAAGCCTGTCTAACATAGTGCTCTATCACAGGAGCTGCTGGCACATCCCCGGAAACCTCCTCCTCCGGCGTCCCAGAGGAATGCTCGGGGGGATATGCATCGTGGCCATCCTCCTCCCTAGGAGTAAGAAGCTCTGGAGGTATTGTCGCCGGATCCTCCGAAGGGTCAGTATCATAACTATCTTCTCTGGGATCCTCTGCTCAGGGAATCAGAAACTCCGGAGGAATTGTCTCTGGATCCTCCGAAGGGTCTGTCTCAATCGAGTAGCTGGGGATCTGCCTACTCGGTCCTGGTGATATCCTAGGGGCCTTCATAGCACCCCCATCATCAGAAGCAGTCCTCTTCATTCTTGTCAATCTACAATCACCTGCAGGAAGAGGGTCAGAAATATTTTCCCCAAATACTGACACTGATGCTCTTTTGGAGCCCCGCTGTAGATACAACAATTCGTAGGGAAGCAACATCCTAACCATACAGCTTTATCGCACGATCTAATATCCAAAGAAGGGTAACATCCTAGATGCCCTGTAGCCACCTGTTTATAGATGTGGTGCACAACACACCGATAAACAAGACTCTACTAGACACGGCCTGTAGACATTCCGAGGACAAACCGCTCTGATACCACTTCTGTCACGACCCAACCCCGTGGGCTGCGACTAGTATCCTAACTGGATACCCATACGTACCTACCTGACAGAATCGGCGTACCAGACAGAACATTTCAAATAGGTGTTTACAGATTCAAGCCAATACAGATACGACGCGCGCGAAAATATATATATATATATATATATGCATACTGAAACTTTTGCATAAGCCGATGAGGCTAACATAACAAACAGAGTCGCAAAATCGTACGCACCTACCTGAACAGATGTAACTCGTAACCCACATACATATCTACAGGCCTCTAACAGACATACAGAGTCATATGACGGGACAGGGCCCCGCCGTACCCAGAGTTACCATACGTACAAAATATAAAGATGTCAGAAGATATATATACCAAAAGAACACGCTCCGGATCAAAGGAGCTCTCCAAAATAGCAGAATCTGTGCCCTAGACTGGCGGCGTATCACCGGGTGCGTCTGTACCTGCGGGCATGTAACGCAGCCCCCGAAGAACCGGGAGTCAGTACGAAAAATGTACCGAGTATGTAAAGCAGAAATATAACAAACATAATCATAGTCTGAATCAGAAGCACGGAAGTATAGCCAACGGAATCATAATCCAACGAACAGACAGAGGTATACCGGACAGAGTCGTAATTCAGACAAACAGGCGGAAGAATACCGGACAGAATCATAATCCGAACGGACAGACAGAAATGTACCGGACATAATCACAACCCAGACGGACAGACAGAATCATAGTCCAGACGGACGGATAGAATCATAGTCCAGGCGAACAGACAGAATCATAATTCATACGGATAGACAGAAGTATGATCCAAACGGACGGACAGAATCATGCATGCAGAGTCATACAGAGTCATACAGAGTCATATGCTTATACAGATACAGATAGCATATACATACATACATACATACAGATCCCGGCCCTCTTAGTACGGGACACGGTGGACAGACAGAATCAGATCATATGCCATCCTGGCCGCCATCCCCATACACAAATCATAATATCTTACAGATATAAACAGATCCCGGCGCGCACACCGAGTGACGCGGTGAACAATGCAGAGGAGTATGCACGATAACAGAACCTGGCCCGGGCGCAGTGAAGGAAGCGTTGAGGCATCCACGAACAGATTAATGAGAAACCACATACATACAGATCATCATACAGACTCAATCAGACTGAAGTATGCCAAACGGCGAGTCAAATTAGAGTAATCAGATAGTGTTCATAATACGCGCCTATATCCTACTTGGGAAGGCACGACAGATTATTACCAGAGTAAGACTTTCAGATGTCAAAATCATTTTGTAAGATTTATATAAAAATATCGTCATATCATGATTAGAATGTTAATCCACATGTTGTCTGAGAAAGGCGGACAGAAACAAAGTAGTTAAAGTTATAAAGAAAGTATCGGGCCTTGTGGGCCCCCCTCGGACCAACCCGAGGAGGCGTACGTAAATTACAGATAGTAGACCTTATGAGGTCGTCCATAATGATTTGGAAGTATGCCGACTCCGTTTAGGAAGGTTGCATACTTAAGGTTCACTTTGAAGACAAGTTATAAGGAAATGGATTCAATCTTACTGAAGGAATTGGAGCGGATTTCCATCTCGAATTCTGAGGAACGGAGTCGTATTTAAGGCTCGCGGCCGAGCCTATTATGTTCAGAACATGCCTAAGAATGAAGGGGTAGGCTTTACATACCTCAGTTGCGCCTTATGCTCGCTTAGCTTTAATCCCAATTTCGTCCAGAATCTACAAATGGTCATGTTTACCAATTGTCAAATTCGAGTCTTTAAGATTCGAAATTTCATTGCATACTTGCCTACCGAAATTTCGGCAGCATTTCCCCTATATATATAACATCCCCGAGACTTAGCTCAGCTTAATATATCAACACAGCAACCCAACAACAACATCAATAACAACAACAAGAATCACAAAACACATAATATGACATTACTAGCCATCTTTCCGACATAGCACAATATCTTTCATTCCGACCTTACACTTCCAACCCAATCTTACCATTTTCATATTCATCACTCATCAAGATCATTACAACATGAATCGGAGGCATATCATATCGTTTTCACCAAATATACATAAGATATACGCAATATACAAGTTTCCTACTAAGGGCATATTTCACCCGCAACCTCCAATCTTTAGCATAAACATCCATAGCATATTCTTACAATTTCATTCCCATAATCACATAAACTATACTAAAATCATCTACTTTCCGACAACCAATTAACAACACTTTTTCTCATTTTCATCACAAGATTACCACACAATTAACATACTAATTATAACAAATCTATGTTCTCTCCAACATATAGCACTACACGGCCACACACACATATTTATACATCCACACGGCCATGCACTAAAATTTCCAACTTTCATTTCCAATACAAATTCCATCATCACCACAACTAGATTATAACATAAATTCGACTCATCATAAATATACAACACACACACACACACGGTCAAAACCTCCCACACGGCTACATATGCATACATACCAATGCCATACAAACTTCCATATTTCCATAGTTGCTACTCATTCCTACACTCCACAACATAAACAAGGCGTCACAACATGAAAAGAACATAAGATTCTTACCTTTTTCCCAACAAATTCTCCTTGCTACCAAAGATAGTTTCTTGCCAAAATAATTGTACCACTTTGTAGAGAATCTTGAACTTAGTAATAATTCCAAAAGAGATGGATTTTTGAATCAAGGATTTGCGCTCCAAGAATTTTTCTTTTCTTTTTCTCTTTCTCTTTCTCTTAGGTCGTGACCTCTTCTTCTTTTTCTCTCTTCTTGGTTTTTCTTGAATGTTCCAAAAGGTGAACATTGATCCATGTATATACTTATCCCTTTTTATTAATTTGTCACATGGAATAATATTCCATGGACTTGGGCCATGAAGTGTGGCCGGTTGGGCTCCCTTTGTTGGGCCTCATTTTATTATTTTTTTTTGAGCTCAATTCATCAAAAATTCTTATTTTGTAATTTCCGAAACTAATTTTCAAAATTTCAATTTTTCCCTTGGCCTCCTTTCGTAATTCCACACCAAGGTATTCATAGCCGACACATTCATACCAAGTAAGGTCCAAATATGACCTCATTCATTACAAGTCAAGTTATCTCGAATTTTTCGAATATGCAAAAATGTCGGATTTAACACATACACTTCAACCTTGATTAGTACACAAGATGTTTGTACGAATTATGGACGCAAAAATATGGGGGAAGACGAAGGGCAAATTTGGAAATTGGAAAAATAATTTTGTTCATGAATTGAAAAAAAAAGAAATGGGTGGATTTGAGTTTGGGCCAAGTTGGCCATCCAAATTGGTGTGGGCTTAAGCCCACATAAAAGGTTAATGAACAATATTAAAAGAAGACCAAGTCTTCTAATTGTCCACATAACATTCTAGACATTTCAAGACTTGGAAAAAAAAAAGGAGAAAGCTCTAGGCCATTTTCGGCCAAGCTCAAGACCAAGGAAAACATATCCCTTCAAAAATCATTTTCTACCAATTTAATGGTCCTTAGCAAGTTGGAGTTCTCATTGGAACAATAAAAATTCATATTCTTGCAAGTTGGAAGTTTTAGCCAAGTGAAGAAATTGGAGGAAGGTAAGAATTGCATTCTTTTTATGGAAAACTTATATTGTTATGATGATTAGAATTTAATGAAAATTATAGAAGTGTTGTGTGTGGTGTGCAAGCCGTGTGTGTTGAGGCCGTGGGGTGCTATATGGTGAAGGGGAGATGAGTTGATTTTATTTGGTATGTTAGTTGTGTTGTTGTGACCTTGTGATGCAAATGGAAGAGTTCTAGTTCAAGTAGCATGAAAAATTTGTTGTTGAGTTGTTTTCGGAAAGTATGTGATTCTATTATAAATTATGTAATTGAGGTTGTTAAGGTGCAATTGTGACGATTGTTGATGAAATTAGAAGATGGAAACATGTTATGAATTAGTATGTTAAAGATTAGAAGTTTTGGATGAATTATGCCTTTGGTGGAAAGTTTGTATATTTTGTATATCTTGTGAATATATTGTAGAAATGATATGAAATGCTTCCGAATCATATTGTAATGATCTTGATTAGTAATGAATATGAGCATGTTGGTATTGATTTTAAAATGTGAAGTCGGAATGAAAGCTATTGCATTATGTTGGAAAGAAGACTAGTTGTGACATATTGTGATTTGTAGTGATTGTTGTTGTTGTTGGGTTGTTGTTGAATTATTTTGGCCGAGTTGAATTCTCGGGGTGTCGTATTTATAGGGGAGGTGCTGCCGAAATTTCGGTAGACAAGTACTAATTCAAGATTGGATGCCAAAAGCCTTATAGTAACATTTGGTAGATGTGACCATTTGTAGGTTTCGGACGAAACGGGATTTGAGGTTTGGCGAGCGTAAAAGGCAAGAAAGGTATGTAAAGCTCCACCTTTCCTCCTCTTGGCATGTCCTAGATGTATTAGGTTTGAATTTGGACCTCGGGGACTACTCTACTCTTCGGAACCTGCGTCTAAACTTGCCCTTGTTCCATTCAGTGGAATTGAACTAATTCTGTTGCAAATGGTTAGAAAAGTTGTCTAAATACCTAGAACTTGTGTAAATAAAATCTGATTACCTTAAAACCCTCATAAGCGACTCCATAAAGTTTATTACACATAATTTGTGCCCGCCACCTCGGTTGACCCGAGGTGGGCCCACTATTTCCGAATCCACTTCTATTGTGCTATTGAATTGTTTCCGAACGATATCTAAAGCAAACACTTGGCTGCTCTTCTAATTCCTAAACGACAACTGTTTGAAATATTCCATTAAGACCTATGAAATGTTTTGATATGTACCACGAATCCGGAAGTTCTGTTCTGATATAATCCACCGTGACATCCGAAAGGTATGTACTACGATTATCGTCCGACGTCTTTCTAATGATGTGTTGTTTGGGTTCTTCGATTAAGTCTATTTACATGTTTTTATACTTTACCCTGCATTTTGTTTCTCACTACTCTGCTCGTGGATACCTCAATGCTTCTTTCACTGAGCCCGGGCCAGGATTTGTTATCAAGCGTATTCCACTGCATTGTTCGCCATGCCTCGATGTGAGGGGGCAGGTATGACATGTACATGGGTCCGGAGTATGATGTGCCATGTACATCTATGTTCTGATGTTGGTAAGATGATATGATATTATATGATATGGCCATCTAATATGTTATGATATGTTACGGAGCTATTCCCTACTCTGAAGTATGACGTGTTGTGGCGCCAGTGACGGGGTGGCGCCAAGTTCTGTTCACCGAGTCCCGTACTGGGGCCGGATTTGGCATATGTTTCTGCATACACTATTTATGTTTTGTAAGTATGAATTTTGATATTCTGGACTTTGCACTCATTTTCTGTACTTTCTGTTCCGGTTATGATTTTATTTACTGTACTTCATGATTTACATACTCAGTACATATTCCGTACTGACCCCCTTTCTTCGGGGGCTGCGTTTTCATGCCGCGCAGGTACAGATACCCACTTCAGAGATCCGCCCGCTTAGGATATCTGCTCTGCTGTCTTGGAGTGCTCCTTTGTCCGGAGCCATATTTTGGTATAGACTTTTCTATCACAGATGTATATGTTTATTCAGGGGTATGATGGGGCCCTGTCCCGTTTTATGTTTCTGTTAGTATTGTTTGTAGAGGTCTGTAGACACATACGTGGGTTGTGTATATATGTTCTGAGAATATGTATTTAGTGACGGCCTTATCGGCTTTCGTGCGCTACATCTTCTTATGTACGATAGCTTGTGACTCCGTTTGGCTTTTATAAATGTGTATCTAATTTATATGTTGGTTTGGGGTTATTGGGTACGTAAGGTGTCCTGCTCGGACACGAGTCGCGGCCTACGGGGTTGGGTCGTGACACTTTGAATGGCCCATCTACCCTTGGGCTCAATTTTGCTTTTCGCATTTGCGGAAACCTTTCTTTTCGAAAGTGAACCCAAACCCAATCATCGGGTTGGAAGTCCACCTTTCTTCTCCCACGATTTTGTCTCTTGGCTATCTTGGTGTTGACCTTGTCAATGCTCTCCTTTACCTTGGCATGGATTTTCATCATTTCGGTCGCCCTTTGCTTTGCACCTAAACTCACAACAACATCACTAGCCAAAGGGGTTAAGGTTAAAGGAATCAAAGGATTAAAGCCATAACATACTTCAAATGGAGTCATGTCAATAGAGGAATGGAGGGACCGATTGTAAGCAAACTCAATCAAAGGTAAACGGTCCTCCCAAGAAGTGGGCTTTCCTCTAATCATACACCTAAGAATACTCCCTAGAGTCCTATTCACTACTTCCGTTTGACCATCCGTTTGAGGGTGGCAAGAAGTGGAGAACATGAGCTTGGTACCAAGTGTACCCCAAAGGCTTTTCCACAAGTGACTAAGAAACTTGGAATCCCTATCACTAACAATAGTGTGGGGAACTCCATGCAACTTAAGAACATGATTCACAAACAAAGATGCTACATGAGATGCATCATCACATTTATGACATAGTATAAAATGGGACATTTTTGAGAACCTATCTATCACAACAAAAATGCTATCATGACCCCTTTTGGTTCTTGGAAGACCTTACACAAAATCCATAGAAATGTCTATCCAAGGACCAATAGGGGTAGGAAGGGGGGTATACATACCTTGGGGCCGAGTCTTGGACTTGGGTTGCTTGCATTCAAAACATTGACCGCATAGCTTTTCAACATCATGTCACATCTTGGGCTCATAGAATTTCTCACCCAAAATGTCAAGTGTCTTGGCCACTCCAAAATGGCCCATTATTCCACCACTATGTGCTTCCTTGACGAACAATTCTCTCCATGAGCTCATTGGAACACAAACTCTACCATCCTTGAATAGGAACCCATCAACAAGTTGGAACCTATCAACCCTCCTCCCTTGGGTCAACTCCTCACAAATCGCTCTAAAGTCGGGATCTTGAGAATAGAATCCCTTAAGGCTTTCAAATCCCATCATTCTAGAAGTCATAGTGTTTAGCAAGACATACCTTCTAGATAATGCATCCGCCACCACATTGTCCTTCCCCCTTTTTGTAATGGATCACATAAGGGAAAGCTTCAATCAATTCTACCCATTTCGCATGTCTCTTGTTGAGCTTCTATTGGCTCTTCAAATGTTTCAAGGATTCGTGATCCGATCGTATCACACACTCCTTATGCCACAAATAATGTTGCCAATGGGTCAAGACCCTCACAAGTGCATACAACTCCTTGTCATAAGTAGAGTAGTTCAATGACGCCCCATTTAGCTTTTCACTAAAGTAATCCAATGGCTTGCCTTCTTGCATCAATACTCCACCTATGCCAATCCCGAAAGCATCACACTCAACTTCAAAAGTTTTCTCAAAATTGGGTAATTGCAACAATGGTGACGAACTCAACATGGATTTCAATTCTTGAATCGCCTTCTCTTGCTCATCTCCCCAAACAAAAGGAACATCTTTCTTGATAAATTCGGTTAAGGGAGAGGCAATTGTACTAAACCCCTTTACAAACCTTCTATAGAAACTTGCCAACCCATGGAAACTCCTCACATCAGTTGCACTTTTAGGAGTTGGCCAAGTTCTAATAGACTCCACCTTTTTTTCGTCAACCTCCACACCATTTGCACTCACCACAAAATCCAAGAACACCACTTTATCAACACAAAAAGCACATTTCTTGACGTTAGCAAACAACCTCTCACGCAACGAGACATCAAATACTTGCCTCTAATGGCCTACATGCTCCTCGATTGATTTGCTATACACAAGGATATCATCAAAATAAACAACCACAAACTTGTTGATAAAGTGTTTCAAGACATGGTTCATCAACCTCATAAATGTGCTAGGTGCATTGGTTAGTCCGAATGGCATGACAAGCCACTCATAGAGTCCAAAATTGGTTTTGAAGGCCGTTTTCCACTCATCACCGGGTCTCATTCGAATTTGGTGATAGCCACTTCTAAGATCAATCTTCGAAAATACACTTGAGCCGCAAAGCTCATCCAACATATCATCAAGCCTTGGAATGGGATGGCGATACTTTATCGTGATTTTGTTGACGGCTCTACAATCAATGCACATCCTCTAAGTGCCATCTTTCATTGGAACAAGAATCACCGGAACGGCACACGGGCTAAGACTCTCCTTCACTAGCCCCTTTTTAAGAAGCTCATCCACTTGCCTTTGCAATTCTTTTGTTTCTTCCGGATTGCTCCTATAAGCCGGTTTGTTGGGAATTTGGGAACCCGGTACAAAGTCGATTTGGTGCTCGATACCTCTTAAGGGAGGTAAGCCATCGGGCATTTCCTTCGGAAACAAGGATTCATATTCCTGTAAAAGAGAAGACATACTACTAGGCAAAGTGCTAGTAGCTTGGTTAGCATTTAGGAGAAGATCTTTGTTGACAAGACACACCATGAAGTGTCTCTCGTCAACCCCTTTTAAGCAATTACTTGGTTTGGCCAACAAACATTTCTTGGAACCATCTTGAGATGTCCCCTCTCCACTCATGACCAACAAAGTCTCTTCCTCACCCTTCTCCTTTTCTTCCCTTTGTTACTTCTCCCGAAGCTCCCTCATCACTCTATAATCCTCACTCACTTGGTAAGGGGTTAGTGGGTTAAGAATGTACTTCGTCCCCTTGACCACAAATGAGTACTTGTTAGTTATCCCACTATGTTGGGCATCAACATCAAATTGCCAAGGTCTTCCAAGCAATAGATGGCAAGCTTACATGGGTACCACATCACACAAAATCTCATCTTGGTACTTGCCAATGCTAAATTTGATAATGGCTTGTTTGTTGACCCTTATTTCGCCACATTCATTAAACCATTGGAGTTTGTAGGGATTAGTGTGCTTGCGGGTGGGGAATTTCATACTTTCAACTAGAAATTGGCTAACGGCATTCGTACAACTTCCACCATCAATGATTAAGGACCACACCTTATACACAATTTTGCAACGTGCATGAAACAAGTTCTCCCTTTGGTCTCTCTCTTCCCTAGCTATAGCCCCCATGGCTCTTCTAGCCACAATAGCATGATTCAAGGCTTCTTCATACCTTATCTCAACCTCTTCATCAGAATCACCCTCACACTCACTTCTTTCTCCCTCCTCTTCATGACCATCCCCACCCTCATGTTCATCATCGGTTCGATACCCATCCCTCACCATTGTGATAGTCCTTCGGTTGGGACACTCACTCGCAATGTTCCCTCTCCCTTGGCACTTAAAGCATTGGATGGTAGAAGGTCGGTTATAGTTGGTGTTATAATTGTTACCTCCTCTATCCTTGTCATCACCTTTGGCTTTGTAATCAAATTTGGCTTGAGGTGCTTGAGTGTTGCTCTTGGGCTTATCCTAAGTGGAAGTTTTCCACTTCTCTTTGCCTTTGTTACAAGTTGACGATGATTTGCTTTTGTCTTTGTACGACCTCTCTTCTTTTAGATCTGCCTCAACCTTGGATGCATCATGGAATGCCTCTTCAAGACTGTTATAGGTTTTGAGCCTCATCGGTTTAGAGATGTCTCAATTCAAGTTGGATACAAACCTTATAATAGTGTACTCTTCATGCTCTTCTATCTTGGACTTCATCCTCAAATCCTCAAACTCATCAAAGTACGCTTCCACACTTTTCAACCCTTGTTTCAACATGTACAACCTTTTGAGTGCATCTTGGTGGTATATGGGTGGAAGCCACCTTGTCTCCATGAGCTCAATCAAATCATTCCAAGTTGGGAAATCATAGATGTGTTGTTGAGCTCTTTGTAACTTCTTGGATTCCCACCAAGTAGAAGCGTACCCCTCAAATTGAGTGAGGGCATACTTTGCTTTTAAGGCCTCGGACACATTGTTCGTGAGGAAGATACGCTCACTTTGCAATTTCCATTCAAGGAACTCTTCCGGATTGCTACCCCCTTGGAACATAGGAAGGTTCACCTTGATGGTGTTCAAATTCTGCTCATTATCTTGCCATCTTCCCGGGTCTTCATAACCTTGGGCCCTCCCTAGGTCTACATGACCTTGGAATCTAGGGTCATGGCCCGGAAACCTCTCAAAACCTCTTCTTCCTCCCCTCCCCCTGTTATTCATTCCTCCACGCCTCTCTCCTTGCCGGTTATCATCCCACCACCGACCTTGTGGATAGTCATCATACTCCTCTTCATTCATGGGGTATTGGTAGTGGCGTTGGTATTGGTTTTGGTTAGGAAAGGGATCTCGTTTTTGGACTTGGGGTGTTTGTTGTAAGGTTACTTGAGGGATTGCTTCATTCGGGTTGTGTTGGTAAACGTGGGGATAGGTTTGTCGATTGGTGTTTTGGAAAGTGGGGTTTTGGAATGGAAGGTTGGTTGTTTGGGGTAGTGGAGCTCTTTAGGTGGAGGTAGTTGTGGTGTTGGGATTGCACAAGGCATGGGCTTGTCCCGGGGTAATGGTTGGTGTAGTGTCTTGTGTTTTATCCCCATCACCTTCATTCCGAGAACGGGGAGTGCCCATTCTACTCGAACTCTCCATTTGAACTTTCTCAATACTCACCATCCGTTCATCCATACCCTTCAACTTCCCACTCACACCATTCATCTCTCATCTCATCTCTTCCATACCCGCTTGCATGCCCGAGATTTGATTCATGATCATAGCCAATGAACTTGCTATGGATAACATATCTACTACTTCTTGCGCCCTATCACCTTGGTTAGACATGATGACCTGCAAAACTAGCAAACAAGATTAGCAATAAAAGCCTCAACCTTACCACACTCCGTGCTCTTTCGAAGTTGTTGATGAATCGCTCGCCCAATCAAATTCACACGATGCTTATCCTTTATGGTAGAATGGATTTTTGTTTAGATGAATGACGGACGACTCAAAGCAAATCGGACGGGAGTCAATAAAGTTTCAACGAGATAAAACGAAGAAAAAGCATGAAAGAAATTAGCACGAAAGAAATGTGGGCGCAAGAACTAGTAGACACAAGTAGGAACAACTACCAAATGGCTACTAGTTGGGAGACACAAGAAAATGGAATGCTAAAAACGAAAAATAAATAAAATTTCGGGCCCGGGTAGGTGATAACTTGAAAACGTGGTCTTGAAGTCCCAAATGATCCAAGGTATCAATTTCAAATAATGAAAATTTTAAAATTTCTATACTCGTTTTTTTTTCCCTTAAAAAAGGACTAGGGACACAAGACTATCAACTAAGGATCAAGAAATTTTGAGAAATGGAAGTGGGATGAAATGAAATTTGGACTTGAAAAGGTACCTTGAGTGTACGGTTTGAGCTTGACAAAATACGGTCTGTATTTAGTGATGCCCAAAACAGAATGTTCCTGGCCCTCTACGACCCACAAGATACGGGCCATATTGTGGTTTACAGTCCATATTTAATGATGTCTTTCCTAGGCAGAATGCTCCACTTTGGACCCCAACAGTTATACGACTGATCCCTTGAAGTTTACGGGCCGTAAAGTGAAATACGGTTCGTAAACTTCAACCGTTTTTAAGGATTAGTCCGAGAGGCAGAATACTCAACTTTGGACCCTACTTTTTATGAGCTGATATACGGTCCGTAAAGTGAAATACGGGCCGTATTTAAGTATCTTATTTCGAGACAGTGAGCTCGACTTGAGGATAAATTTTCACGTTCCACTTTACGATCTACTTTACGGTCCGTATAATGAAATACAGGCCATATTTAAAGATATATTTCCTACACAGTGAACTCGTTAGGTGCTTCAGTGAATATCATTGTACCTCGTTTGCCTCGGGATTAGCGTAAGATTTTCTGACTTTGGCTGACCTCTTGGGACCCCCTCAACCTTGTATTTACCCTTTTTGTCTAGAAAAACAACTTTTTAACTTTTGACTTGGATTCCTTGGATCTAACTTTCCTTTTTATCTTCTTCTTCACCAAGAACAATGATGAACAATGAAGAACATTCAAAAACCCAATGTGGTCCAAATCAACTCTTTTTTGCCCTAATTTTTAGATCTAAGCTCCTTACCACTTAGACAACAAAGCCCAATAGGAACCTGTTATGTCCCGTGTTTTCGTATAACTGGAAAGCGAGAAATAATTACGATTTATGTGTTATAAGGAAATATTTTTTTTATTTTGGTGAATATGACTATGTTGGTTATGGAATCTTAAATGTTAAGACATCGGGGAAGGCCGAGGGTAAATTTGGAATTTCGAAAATTAGTTTCGGGAATTACAAAACGGGACTTTTCGAGAATTGGGCCAAGGAAAATATGACACAAAGTTTAGGCCCAAGGGATTAGGGTGGCCGGCCTTAGCTAGGCCCAAACCCATTATGTTAATGTCATGTGCATAGCACATGACTCTTAAAAGGATATATATCAACAACACTTAGTATTTTCCAAGATCAAAAATCAAAATCAAAGAACACCTAAAAAGGGGCATTCGACCGAGTGAGAAAAGGAGAGAAAGAAATTTCTCCAAGTCTTGTTTGTGATCCAAAAATCCTAATTTCTACATAGTTGTGAAGTACTCAAGGCCCTCTTCAACGGGGTATAATTAGTTTGGCACAAGAACCTCGTTTGCGACAAGTCGGGTTTTCAAGAAAAGATAAGAATTTTGCCCCTTTAATGTTATAGAATTGTTATGAATGTGTTAAGGATTGAGAATAGACGGGAATCCCGTAACTTTGATGTATATAGAAAGCCGTGGGTGTGTGTGTATATGGTGTGTTGGCCGTGAGTTATATGTAGTGCAAAGGTATGGGAATTTTATCTTGTTTAGTTGGTTTGTGGCGTCGTTATAACATTTATGTCGTAAATGATTGATTGATGAATTAAATTGGCGTTGGAAAATGATTTTGGACGTTATCGGAAAGTGTATACCTTTGGTATAATTGTGTATATCATTGTATATTTAGGGTGCTAAAGACTTTAAATATGATTTGTAGTTGATATTAATGAATTCGGAATGAAACGACGTAAGTTAGAATGTTCGTCGTGAATTTTCGATGTTTTGAAGAATTATGGAAAGTAATGGATTTTGGGGTAATTTCGTGTATGGCTTGGATTGTAGTTAGGATGTGATTGTATAAGTTTGAATGAGGAAATGAATGCAATTATGTAGATATAGAATTGGAGTTTTGGAAGTTTGAATGAAAGTTGCCAACTTAGATAATAAAGTAGAACTTTGAAGCTAGAGTGGTTTGATTATTGCTTGTGTTGTTTGGTGATGTGTGGGCTGTTGTTATTGATGTATTTTGAGCCGGGCTAAGCCTCGGGGATGTTAGATTTATAGGGGAAATGCTGCCGAAATTTCGGTAGGCAAAAATGAAGTTAAAGGCATTTTTAAGCCTAAGAATCTCAATTGGTAACTTTGACCATTTGCAGATTTTAGACGGAACGGGACTTGACTTTTGGGAGAGCATACGACGTCTGTAAGGTATGTAAAGCTTCCCACTCCTTCGTTTGGCATATCTTAGTATGGTAGGTGAATATGAGAACTTCTAGAGCATTCCTGCTCCTCGAAACCCGATCCACAGAAAAGTTACTATTCATTCACTTCAATTGAAGCCTACGGGCTCTATTTTGGCTAGAATGCCACCACTCGTCCGAAACCTATCTAAATGTGGTCGGGTAACTTAGAAATGATTATGTATGACCCTTTGGCCTATAAATGTTCAGAAAATATGTTCGCCACCTCAATTTGACTCGAGGTGGGCCCGCTAACCCCGATACGCCCTATTTGCCTTATTGGGCTATCTTTGTGAATAAAGTTTGATATGATACTTTCGATTTTGGAATTCCCTCTTATGAGATATATTTGGAATATTATGATATGATAAGTTACGTTTTGAACCATACGTACCACTTTGGAAACTTTTGTGAAACGGATCTTTGTATCGACTAAGTATTCGCTTATCTTGTGCTATGGAACGATTTGTAAAACTATTATGTTTTGAAAGACTATTTTGAAGTATGATTTGCATTTGCTTGCTCACGACTCCGCTCGTGCATTATTATGACTTCGTTCACCGGTTCCCAGGCCGGTTATGATTCGTGCGCCTTATAATAATTCGGCCGTATGCTGTGTTACGGTTCCTGAGGCTTCGCCATAGGGCCGGGTTCCGTCTGGAGTTATGCTGTGATATGGCTCGTGATGCGATACGCTCACCTATGATTATGTTTGTGTTCGGGGATGTACGGAGATTTGAAACCTTCTGGTGTTATGCTGTGTGTGGCGCCAGCGTCGGAGTGGCGACCACGTTCCTAAGCGTTTGCATGATTTCATTTGCATTATATATACGTATATGATTTTGATACGGATTTTGACATACCGATTTGTATTCCACATTGTTGCCTGATTTGCTTTCAGTTTTGATCCATATTTCTGTACTCCATGCTTTACATACTCAGTACATATTTCGTACTGACCCCCTTTCTTCGGGGGCTGCGTTTCATGCCCGCAGGTGCAGATATTGGCGATCCTCCACAGTAGGCTTCCCCCTTTGCTATTCCGGAGTACTCCTCTTTGATCCGGAGTCCACTTTTGGTACAGACTCCTTTTACTTTGTATATATTCGGTATGTTTGACTATTTTGGTACGGCGGGGCCCTGTCTCGCCATATGTCTTTGTTTTGAATTCGTAGAGGCCTGTAGTCATATATGTGGGGTGAGGGTCCTGTATGTGTTGGTTTGATTTCGTTTTCTGGTCTTAAAGCGGTCTGTTCATTATGATGGCCCCAAATGGTCCTTATGCTTACGTTTACACTTTTGACCGGCGATGTCTATTATGCCGCTCAGTTTGTATTTGATATGGCATTTTGATTTGGTGCGACCGCTTAAGACATATTTTGATATAAATTGCATTTGATACGATTTCGTAAAATTCGGAAATACGTTTGGACCTTATAATTAATGTGTGATTTGGTCTGGGCACCCAGGCAGGGTGCCAGTCGCGGCCCACGGGGCTGGGTCGTGACAGAACCAAAGCTCAATTTCACCAAAATCAACTAAACCCACTTTGAGTTCTTCAAGCTTTGATAAACCTCTAATGGTGGAAACTTCAATCCTTATCCAAATGGCTTCAAATTTTGGTTTCTAGATGTTTCCCACCACAACAAACTCAAATCTAACTTCAAAAACAACAAAATCAAATCACAAAACGATTTTCGAATTTTTGATTTTTTTTGGGATTTTCGGATTTTGAGCCTAGGATTAGAAATTGTAGGAACAATCTCTTCGCCTATGCTATGATACCAAATGATAAGATTCAGCCTAAGGAAACTCTAAGAATTAAACAAATATAAAGAAAAACAAAAGATAGATGAAGAATTGAAGATTAAGGAGAATAAAGGATAGATACTTGACCCAATTAATAATGAATCCTATAGGCAAATCAAAGTATATCAAACTTAAGCCCTCCTATTGTGAATTCAACCAAAAGAACCAAAGTAATTTGAATCAAGTAGAAGACTCAATTGGAAACCACAAATGAGCAATCTAGATGAATTCAATGGATAAGAAAATTCACTTTGCAACAATGAAATCACACTTAGTGTAGTAACCTAACAATCTATCTAATAACTAAAATCTCTCAATATTTGAGTTCACACAATATCAAAGCTAAGTCTTCCAAATAGATGACAAAAACTATTTATACTAATGTCTATTACACCAAAAGGCCCTAAAGTGGCTCTTTTGCAAAATTACCCACATGGGTCTTCAATTGCATCCAAAGCCTCATAACTTGCAATTATGACCTCCAATTGACATTCTAACCCCATAACTTGCAAGTATGACCTCCAATTGCAATCTTAGCCCTATAGTTTCACTTTTAGCCTTTTTGCGCTTCTAGCCACTTTGCGACTCTTCCAATGCCAACTCCCAAACGGTGTAAATCCGCGAAGTCTTCTCTCCCATCTCCCCCAAGGCATCCTTTTTCATGAACAAGGCTTGCAACTCTTGAAGTTCTCTTTCTTGACTTTTTGTGAAAGTCCTTGTGCTTGTTGGGTTCATATCATACAAGCCCATGCCCAGAACTTAGAGGGACGACAGTAACCACAAAGGAGTGATCGTGATATCGATAGAAGGCAAAGGAAGAGGGCAAAATCTATGGGGGCAGGCAGTGATTATAGAGGGGGATCGAGGCAGACTTATTCCCGACATTCAGGCCAGTGAGTGACTAGTGCACCTCCACGATTCGCGAATAGGAGATTTGATCGCTCTTTTCCTTCAGGACAGGGTCAGAGTTCGAGAGCTTCGGGGTCTCAGTTTGGGGGTGATTATATTCAGAGGAGACCACCAGTTCCACGATGTAGCCGGTTCAGGAAATTACACTCGGGGCCATGTCGCCAGGACACTGATGCTTGTTACGTTTGTGGACAGACTGGGCATTTGATGCGAGATTGTCCCTCGCGGTATAGTAGAGGTGGGGTTCATCCCACAGGTTCAGCAGCTGGTTCTTCTTCAGTGCGCCCGGTAGGGCAGACTCCCCAGATGTCAGCAGGTCGAGGTAGAGGCAGAGGGGTAGCATCGACTTCAGGTGCCACTCAGCCCCGTGTATATGCTTTAGCCGGACGACAGGATCTTGAGTCCTCCCCTGATGTGGTTACAGGTACATTATCCGTATTTTCCCATGATGTATATGCATTGATAGATTCGGGTTCTACTTTCTCTTATATTACTCCATATGTTGCTAGTTGTATTGGGGTGAAACTTGAGCCAATCAAACCTTTTTAGGTATCTACTCCGGGTGGTGACTCCGTGATAGCAAGACAAGTGTACAAAGATTGTGTAATTATGATATGTGATCACCAGACCAAAGATGATTTAATTGAGCTCGAAATGCTAGATTTTGATGTGATTATAGGTATGGATTGGTTGGATCATGTTATGCTAATGTCGATTGCCAAACAAAAGTAGTTCGATTCCAATTTTCGGGAGAGCCCGTGCTTGGATGGAAGGGTAATACAGCATCTCCGAAAGGTAGGTTTATTTCCTACCTCAAGGAAAGAAAGATGATAGCCAAGGGTTATATTTATCACTTAGTCCGAGTTCATGACACCGAGGCAAAGTCGCCAACTTTCCAATCAGTTCCGGTAGTGAATGAATTCCCACATGTATTTCCAGATGATCTTCCAGGTCTTCCTCCAGAAAGAGAGATTGACTTCGCCATTGATATGTTGCCGGACACCAAGCCTATTTCTATTCCTCCGTATCGAATTACTCCGGCAGAATTGAAAGAGCTAAAGGTGCAGTTGAATGATTTTCTTGAAAATGGGTTTATTAGACCCAGTTCATCGCCGTGGGGAGCACCAGTCTTATTCATGAGAAAGAAATATAGTTCTCTATGAATGTGCATCGATTATAGGCAATTGAACAAGGTGACGATAAAGAACAAATATTCTCTCCTGAGGATCGATGACTTATTTGATCAGCTACAGGGTGCCAAGTGGTTCTCAAAAATAGACTTGAGGTCGGGTTATCATGAAGTGAGAGTTAGAGAAGAAGATATTCCCAAGACAGCTTTCAGAACGAGATATGGCCATTATGAATTCCGGGTGATGTCGTTCGGATTGACTAATGCTCCGGTCGTGTTTATGAATTTGATGAATAATGTGTTCAGGCCGCTCTTGGATCTATTTGTGATAGTATTTATTGATGATATTCTGGTGTATTCTCGCACAGAATCAGAACACACAGATCATTTACGTATTGTTCTTCGAATTCTTCGCGCCCGAGAATTATATGCAAAATTTTCAAAGTGCGAGTTCTGGCTGAATTCTGTAACATTTCTGGGCCATGTTATTTCAAATTATGGTATTCAAGTCGACACTCAGAAAATTGAAGCTGTGAAGTGGCCAAGGCCTACAATGCCTATGGAAGTCCGTAGTTTTCTGGGATTGGCAGGCTACTACAGAAGGTTCGTAGAGGGATTTTCCTCTATTTCAGCGCCATTGACGAAGCTAACCCAGAAGTCGGCTAAATTTCAGTGGGATGATGCTTGTGAACGCAGCTTCCAAGAGTTGAAAGATAGATTAACCTCAGCTCCAGTCTTAACACTTCCAAAAGGGTCAGATGGTTACGTGGTGTACTGTGATGCCTCCGGTGTTGGGTTAGGATGCGTGTTAATGCATCACGGTAGAGTTATTGCATATGCTTCAAGACAGCTGCGGAAACATGAAAGGAACTACCCAACTCATGATCTCGAATTAGCTGCGGTTATTCATGCATTGAAAATGTGGAGACATTACTTGTATGGTGTGCACGTTGATATCTATACAGATCACAAGAGTCTTCAGTACTTTTTCAGGCAAAAGGAGTTAAATCTGCGGCAGAGGCGGTGGTTAGAACTATTGAAAGATTATGATGTGAATATTTTATACCACCCCGGAAGAGCGAATGTAGTAGCCGATGCGCTTAGCCGCCGATCCATGGGTAGTCTATGTGAAGTTCCACCGGAAAAGAAAGAGATGGTTCATGAGCTCCACCAGCTAGCTAATCTTAGAGTACGTGTAATTGATGCGGGTAATGCAGGGATTAGTATCAATGATCCCACAGTTTCGTCCTTGGATACAGAAGTGAGAGAGCGACAATATGAAGATCCTCAGTTGAGCCATTACAGAGACATATTTTAGGAAAAAGAGAAGTCTCTATTTGATGTTTTCACGGACGGGATTCTAAGATACCGAGGCAAGCTATGTGTGTCGAACGTCGCAGAATTGCGCCGACGAATTCTAGAAGAAGCCCATTATTCTCGGTATTCTATTCACCCAGGCGCAACCAAGATGTATCATGATCTTAAATTAATATATTGGTGGGATGGCATGAAAAGAGACATAGCAGAATTTGTAGCCCAATGTCCAAATTGTCAACAAGTGAAAGTCGAACATCAAAAGCCAGGAGGGCTATTGCAAGCAATTGAAATCCCTACTTGAAAATGGGAGGTGATCAATATGGATTTTATCGTGGGATTACCTCGTTGCCGAGGCAAGTATGATAACATATGGGTGATAGTGGACAGACTCACGAAATCAGCCCATTTTCTTCCAGTCAGAACCACATACTCGGCTGAAGATTATGCAAGGTTGTATATCAAGGAAATTGTGCGACTCCATGGTATTCTACTGTCCATTATCACAGATAGAGGAGCACAGTTTACAGCCAAGTTCTGGAAGTCGTTTCAAGAAGGTCTAGGTACTCAAGTGAAGCTTAGCACGGCATTTCATCCGCAGATCGATGGACAAGCCGAGCGTACTATTCAGACCTTCGAAAATATGCTACGAGCATGTGTGCTGGATTTCGGTGGTAGTTGGGATGATCACTTACCCCTTATTGAATTTGCATACAACAATAGTTATCATTCCAGTATTCAAATGGCTCTGTATGAAGCTTTATATGGAAGAAAGTGCAGGTCTCCAATTTGATGGTTTTAAATAGGAGAAGCACAGTTAATAGGCCCTGAATTGGTTCAGCAAGCGGTAGAAAAAGTCAAGGTGATCCGAGATCGATTGTTGACAGCCCAAAGTCTTATGCGGACAATCGCCGACGAGACTTGAAATTTCAAGTTGATGATTGGGTGTTCTTGAAAGTGTCGCCAATGAAAGGGGTGATGAGATTTGGCAAGAAAGGGAAGTTAATTCCACGATACATTGGACCTTATAGAATTACCCGCAAAGTGGGTCATGTAGCCTATGAATTAGATTTACCTTCAGTGCTTGAATTAGTCCATCCAGTCTTCCATGTTTCTGTCACGACTTAACTCCGTAGGCCGCGACTAGTGTCCGTGCTGGACACTCAAACGTACCCAATAACCCAAATTAGCAAACGATAGAATATTTTCAAATATAGAAGTAGCTTGGCGTTAATAATAACCATAAATGAACCGACACTGTACATGGAAGCCGATGAGGCTGTCACAGATCATATCATACCCAAACATATACAGAACCCACACAAGTATGTCTACAGACCTCTACAAATCATAACAAAATCATAAGACGGGACAGGGCCCCGTCATACCCCTGAATAGCGTACATATATATAATAGCGACGGACTGTACCAACATATAGGCTCTGGAAAAAAGAGCGCTCCCAACATAGCAGAATAGATGTCCTAGGCAGGCGGTCAGCATATCTGTCTTCTGTACCTGCGCGGCATGAAAACGCAGCCCCCGAAGAAAGGGGGTCAGTACGAAACATGTACTGAGTATGTAAAGCACAGAACGTAGTAAACAAAGTCATAATCAGAACAAAAGGTACAGAAAATGGACAGAATATCCAGATTAGCAAAATATTGATCATAAAGCATAAATAGTATTTGATGAAAACATATGTCGTACCTGGTCCCAATACGGAACAAGATCATAACTGAAACAGGACTTACAGAGAAGTGAGTGTGACCTCCGAAGTATCAATGCATATTTTCAAAACATGAGGAGTGTGTTCAGAAACATATACCATTTCATGTCCGGCGCTTGCCAAGGGCTCGGCGAAACAGGACGTGGCCACCCCCCGACGCTGGTGCCACCATACATAAGGAACAGAGTAGGGGATAACCCCGTAACATAACATATCATATCATATCAGATGGCCATATCAGATCATATCATATCAGAATGTGTGTACATGGCACAACATACACCAAAACTCATGTACATATATACCTGCCCCCTCACATCGAAGCACGGCGAACAATGCAATGGAATACGCTTGACAACATATCCTGGCCCGGGCTCAGTGTGGGAAACATTGGGGCATCCACGAATGGAGTAGTGAGAGACTAAATGCAACAAAATATCACAAATTTCCAGAGACTCAATGAGGCATATCGAATGACAAATCGAATCAATGAAGTCGGACAGAATCATAGTAGGTGTATGTCGTATGTCATAATGAGTTACGGAAGAATATTCCTTCTGCAATCATTTTCATATTCCAAAATAGTCTACCAGGCTCGAGGGAATCATTAAAACAATTTTCCTTAGTAGTTAAAAGGATAGTTAAAACGTTTCATTTTTATATTGTTTGAAAATAAGGCAATAGTACAATAAGAGAGCAAAGCGGGACTAGTGGAGCTAAACGTAATACAAAAATATTGTACCTTTACAGAGACTCAATATAGTATCCAGAATAAGTATCATTAGTGGTTGGAAAAGTAGTTAAGACGTTTCCTTAACAACTGCTTGAAATCAAGTTACAAAGGACCATAAGGGTAAAATCGGATATAGTGGGCCCGCCTCGGGACAAACAAGGCGGCGGGATCAATTTACGTATTTTAAACTTGTGGGGTCATCTACAGAGGTCTTAGGGATGTTCCTTAACTTTCTAGGCAATTTGGAGAAGTTTGCATAATTTTTCAATAAAGTATACTTAAAGGGTTCAATCATATTGAACGAAAAAGTGATAATTCAAACGCGGATTCCGACGGGCAGAATATCTTCCGAGGCCCGAATCCGCTTCTAGTATACCTAGGGCATGCCAAAAGAAGGATCGGGATAGCTTTACATACCTTTTACGCACTTTACGCCTTTCCAAGTTCACTTCCCGTTTCGTCCAATATCTGCAAATGGTCACATTTACCAAATGTTAACCATAAGGCTTTAGGCTTAAATCTAAAGTCAACACTTTTCTACAGAAATTTGGGCAGCATCTCCCCTATACATGTAGCGTCCCCGAGAATTCAACTCGGCCAAAATAATCAAGAACAACCCAACAACAACAACAATCACTATAAACACAATCTAACTTAACTAGCTATCTTTCCGAGATAATGTCATAACCTTCATTTCAACTTCAATTTCCAAACTAATCTCAATGGTTTCTCATTCACCATTAATCTAGATCATCACAATATAATTTAGAAGCATTTCATATCGTTTCCACAAAATATTCATACGATATATAAAATATACAACTTTCCACCAAAGTCATAATTCATTCAAAACTTCTAACCTTTGACATACATATTCATAATATGATTCCATCTTCCAAGTTCATCAATAACCATCATAATTTGCACCCTAACAACTTCATTTTCATAATGTCGTAAGATCATACCTAAACGACATAAGCTTCTACATTCCATTTCAATGCAAGCTTATATCATTTTACCTTTATTTACATTGCAAGCATCACAACAACACAACTAACATATTAAACAAAATTTGATTCAATCTCATTTCCTCAAGGAGTGCCACACGGCCAAGTGCCCCTTTTACCATTTCAACCAAATTAATTTAACTTACATTCTCAATATAAATTCCACACTACTCACAACTAGAATACAACATAAATTCAACTCACCATGGGTATACAACCATATACATACACGACCACATAACATATCACATACCCTCTTTGCAAACTTCCATTTTTCCATACTTTCAACTCATTTCCATATACTACAACACAAACAAACCTTCATAACATAGCAAGGAGGGATAAATTCTTACCTTTTCTCTTCAATTTATTCATTTAATTAAGTTGTTATATTGAAGAAACAAGTGCTCCTTCCTCCCAAACAATTGCACCAGTTATAGAGGACCCTTAATATAGTGGGAAAATCACAAAACAATAATTTTTGGAGGGAGAATTTTTATGGTGATTTTCTTGAGCATAGGGCCGAATGGCCTTTCAAAGTTTGCTCTTGTTCTTCATCTTTTGTTTTCTTGAAGCTTCTCTTAGATAAATAATGAATATATGGTCCATTATATTAATTTGGCACATGAAAAAATTTATTAAAATTGTGGGCTTGGACCATGCACATGGCCGGCCACCCTTCTCTTATGGGCCTTAATTCCATCGAATTGTTTTGAGCCCAATGACTTGTGGATCACATTTTTGTAATTCCCGAAATTCCAATTTTTGCCCTTGGCCTTCCTCAACACTTCGAAACCAATATTTTTCATGAACAACACCCACATAGATTAATTCAAATCAACATATGACCTTATTCCTTACAAATCAAGATTATTTTGAATTTTCCCGAACACGCAAAAATACGGGATATAACATCCTCCCCCCCTTTAGAACATTCGTCCTCGAATGTTAGACTAGTCCTATAGGGTCTGTAAGTACTTCGGGGGAGTTTCTTTTACGGCCCGCACAAGTGATACACATTCGCCTTGAATATAATCAAGTAAGGAATTTAGATTACCTGTGGGCATAAGAAATAAGTGAGGGCACTTCTTTTTCATTCCGTCCTCTACTTTCAAGGTCATTGCTTTTTACCATAAGACCTTAACAGGGGGGTATATCTTTAGTTCGTCATTTCTGCGTCTGGCGATTCAGAATAATTATAGATTGTTCTTCATTAAACAATTCCTCCGTCACTTGAATATCATTCACTGGAAATGTTCTGGAGGGATCACCAACACATTTACGGAACATGGATACATGAAATGCCGGACGTACCGTTTCCAGATCAAATGGTAGATCTCGCTCGTAAGTGACATTCTCCATCCTTTAAATAATCTGATAAAGCCCGATATATTGCGGACTGAGCTTACTCTTTCGCGTTACGCTTTTCATAGGCGATACTTCAAAAATACCCTATCGCCGACCTGGAATTCCAAGGGTCGACGCCGTTTATCTGCGTATGACTTCTGACAACTCTAAGTTGCTAATTGTCTCCGTCGGGTAAGTTTCACTTTATCAACGGCCTGCTGGATCATATCTAGACCGATAAATTCTGTTTCGCCAGTATCGAACTAGCTGATCAGTGACCTGAATTTTCTGTCATACTAAGCCTCATAGGGCCATCTGAATGCTAGAATAGTAGCTGTTATCATAAGCAACTCGATCAATGGCAGGTGGTCATCCCGGCTACCTCTGAAATCAATAACACATGCCCGCAACATATCTTCTAGCGTCTATATAGTGTGCTCGGCCTGTCTGTTGCTCTGAGGTTGAAATACTGTGCTCAGACTTATCTGAGCCCCTAATCCTTCCTGAAAACAAATCTTCAGAAATTAGTCATAAACAGAGTATCTCCGTCAGTGACAATAGATATAGGAACTATGTGGAGTCTCACTATTCCTTTAATACATATAGCCTGGCATAATCCTCAACTGAATAAGTGGTTCTGACGGGGAGAAAATGGGCTGATTTTGTTAGCCTATCAACCATACCCCGTATGGAAATCATACTTCCGTGGGGTGCGAGGCAAACACGTAATGAAATCCATATTAATTATCTCCCGCTTCCAAGTCGGAATTTCCATTTCCTGAAACAGTCCACCCGGTTTCTGATACTTAATTTTAACTTGCTGACAATTTGGGCACTGGTCAACAGGCCTTACGATGTCGGGCACACATAATCTGCCTCGGTATAACAATACTCATCCGGTAAAACTTCGAGCTGGATTTTTTCCTTGTCAAAGGTTGTATCTCTGTACGACACCAGAATAGGATCCTCAAACTGACGCTGCTTTACCTTTCCCATGATCGATAATTCGGTAACTTCTTCGGACGAAATTCCAATATCTTCAGAACCGACCAAACGGACTCCGAGGCTAGCTGACTAAAGTGTTTTTACAGACCAATTCTTTATTTCTGAATGTACGCCGGTCAAGCCGTCCGTAGACTCACGACTAAGTGCATCTGTCACAGCTTTAACTTTTCTAGGGTGGCACAAAATATTAACATCATAATCTTTCAATAATTTGAACCATCTTCTCTGCCGCGAATTCGGCTCCCCCCTTTTTAGG
The DNA here is from genome assembly GCF_019175385.1 of Lycium barbarum. Taxonomy (NCBI): domain Eukaryota; kingdom Viridiplantae; phylum Streptophyta; class Magnoliopsida; order Solanales; family Solanaceae; genus Lycium; species Lycium barbarum. The sequence continues at coordinate 63,455,231 of NC_083338.1, read as the reverse complement.
GGTATACTCCTACCATATTCATGTCTTTTCTTTCTGACTTGCAACTTAATTTTCTCTTCGAGACATTAACGGAATCACAAGTATATAGTACGCAATCTTATCCGATAGCTGGTACTCAAGTAATATAATTAACGTAGTTGTTTATCTCATAATAATCACATTCTTCCTTCATACCCATTCCTTACCTGTCATTCTATTTGCTCGACAATCGAATCATTCAATATTCACATAATTCATCATTTCATGCCACAAGTTTTCCTTCGCCCTGTACTATTCCATTTTTGTTTGCTTTCGCAATTGACTTCGTACTTTGCCCGTCGACTCTTTCAGAGGCTCCGCTTAATTACGTTTCTCACGGTTCACTTCTTCTAACATTTGGATCTCCTTACCTTCCACTCGATTATTCTCCTTTCTTTCCAAACATCATTGTATTAGGATCTTTCAATCCCAACCGGTAGCAAACCGAGTATCAATCGATTTCGTACATTGATACCACACCTTTCCCTTTTTCTCGTAAATTCTATCCAGTTAATGTTTCCCGTATGTTACAACACTGGCTATTAGGGTTCACCAATCAATCGACACAGTCATAAATAGGGGCCCTACGCATACATATATATATCACTACCATTTCTTTTACAACACATCTTCAATCACTTGTTCGAATTTACTCTAATTTCAGGGTTGCGCTGCTTTTTCTTTCTTTTTAACAATCTAACCCGTCTCAGCTCGTGTGACCCCTATAAAGTTTCTAACCATTCCACATATCCTAATTCCCTTTAGGTTACCCCGAATTTCCTATTCGTCTCTTATACCTATGTTTCCAAAACTTTTTGCACATTTCCCAGGGGGTCACCCATCCCAGAATTGCTCTGGCCCTGGCACGCTTAACCTTACAACTTTAATGCATTTAGGCACGTTAAGACCGGTATAATTACATCGATTTCCCCGCACAACCTTTATCACGTAATTTAAGACAAATCGAGGTCTTAACAACTTTTCAAAATGTTCTCGTAGCGGGTCCCACCCCGACCTAGCGAGAATTCTTTTACCTTTCTGACTATATGGTTACCGTGTCGTCCCCTGTAAACCCTCAATATTTACCTTCATGCATATATATGTTTCTAGATAGCCCACGAGTTTAGGTTTTTATTCCACAAATTCCATCTCCAACCAGTCGAGGAAAGCTGATAAAATATTACTGTAGGGTATCTTCCGACCACCAGCAAAAGAAGCTAGAGTCCGACGAACTTCGCGGAATCTTTTAGTACTTAATTCACCTAATTACCTCCACGTTTATATATATATATATTTGAGTCGTGAGCGAACCGCTCAATTCCTGACTGCCTGTCATACACTTTGTATTCTCCCAATTAGAGGAAACTTGATTGTCAGACATTTTTGCCCTTCACATGGGCTGTGCTAAAACAAAATGGGCTGGAACATTTTCCTGGTCCCTCCAACTAAATTGCGAATTCACTACTCGTATATGTTTTCTCGAGATAAAATTTTTCCGATAAGGGTAATGCTTCTCACAAATGTCATGGAGGGTACCTCTTAAACTTTTAACCCAACATAAGAGATTTACCCTATCGGTATCGACTTTCAAGACATAAAATACATATTAAGAATTTATATCTTATTTTCTTGTTTATATTTCTGGAAAAATTTGTGCAGAGGTTCCTCTGTATTTCTTACTATCCCAAAACCTGTTCACAGGAAATACCAACCATGCCTCACAGGGCCAACACATATACGTATATACGTATCATATCATATCGCATCATAGCCACACGGGGCTAACAATTTCAGATAAAAGTATAAATATGCCGAGGCTTACCTCACATGCCCAACTCAAACTGCACCTACTACACTTTCCTTTTTAATTTTCAACTTTATGTTTCAATCGTATTCCAAACACCTTACCCAGCATACATCTTTCATATCATTGCTTACCTGTGTGCTGTGTAGCTTCCAATATCATCAGTCGCTGTCTTACGTCGATACCGTTCCCCAGCTGCAATCAAGGGTTAGTAAATAAAGGAATTCATTTCCTACAGCTGGCTCTATCGCACGATCTAAGAATCAAAGAAAGGTAACACCCTAAATGTCCTGTAGCCTCCTGTTTATAGATGTGGTGCACAACACACCGATAAACAAGACTCTACTAGACACGGCCTGTAGACATTCCTAGGACGAACCGCTCTGATACCACTTTTGTCACGACCCAACTCTGTAGGCCGCGACTAGTGTCCGTGCTGGACACTCAAACGTACCCAATAACCCAAATTAGCAAACGACAGAATATTTTCAAATATAGAAGTCGCTTGGCGTTAATAATAACCATAAATGAACCGACACCGTACATGGAAGCCGATGAGGCTGTCACAGATCATATCATACCCAAACATATACAGAACCCACACAAGTATGTCTACAGACCTCTACAGATCATAACAAAATCATAAGACGGGACAGGGCCCCGTCATACCCCTGAATAGCGTACATATATATAATAGCGACGGACTGTACCAACATATAGGCTCTGGACAAAAGAGCGCTCCCAACATAGCAGAATAGATGTCCTAGGCAGGCGGTCAGCAAATCTGTCTTCTATACCTGCGCGGCATGAAAATGCAGCCCCCGAAGAAAGGGGTTCAGTACGAAATATGTACTGAGTATGTAAAGCACAGAACGTAGTAAACAAAGTCATAATCAGAACAGAAGGTACAGAAAATGGACAGAATATCCAGATTAGCAAAATATTGATCATAAAGCATAAATAGTATTTGATGAAAACATATGTCGTACCTGGTCCCAATACGGAACAAGATCATAACCGAAACAGGACTTACAGAGAAGTGAGTGTGACCTCCGAAGTATCAAATGCATATTTTCAAAACATGAGGAGTGTGTTCAGAAACATATACCATATCATGTCCGGCCCCTGCCAAGGGCTCGGCGAAACAGGACGTGGCCACCCCACGACGCTGGTGCCACCATACATAAGGAACAGAGTAGGGGATAACCCCGTAACATAACATATCATATCATATCAGATGGCCATATCAGATCATATCATATCAGAATGTGTGTACATGGCACAGCATACTCCAAAACCCATGTACATATATACCTACCCCCTCACATCGAGGCACGACGAACAATGCAATGGAATACGCTTGACAACATATCCTGGCCCGGGCTCAGTGTGGGAAACATTGGGGCATCCACGAATGGAGTAGTGAGAGACTAAATGCAACAAAATATCACAGATTTCCAGAGACTCAATGAGGCATATCGAATGACAAATCGAATCAATGAAGTCGGACAGAATCATAGTAGGTGTATGTCGTATGTCATAATGAGTTACGGAAGAATAATCCTTCTAGGATAATTTTCATATTCCAAAATAGTCTACCAGGCTCGAGGGAATCATTAAAACAATTTTCCTTAGTAGTTAAAAGGATAGTTAAAACGTTTAATTTTTATATTGTTCGAAAATAAGGCAATAGTACCATAAGAGAGCAAAGCGGGAATAGTGGAGCTAAACGTAATACAAAAATATTGTACCTTTACAGAGACTCAATATAGTATCCAGAATAAGTATCATTAGTGGTTGGAAACGTAGTTAAGACGTTTCCTTAAAAATTGCTTGAAATCAAGTTACAAAGGACCATAAGGGTAAAATCGGAAATAGTGGGCCCGCCTCGGGACAAACAAGGCGGCGGGCTCAATTAACGTATTTTAAACTTGTGGGGTCATCTACAGAGGTCTTAGGGATGTTCCATAACTTTCTAGGCAGTTTGGAGAAGTTTGCATAATTTTTCAATAAAGTATACTTAAAGGGTTCAATCATATTGAACGAAAAAATGATAATTTCAAACGCGGATTCTGACGGGCAGAATATCTTTCGAGGCCCGAATCCGCTTCTAGTATACCTAGGGCATGCCAAAAGAAGGATCGGGATAGCTTTACATACCTTTTACGCACTTTACGCCTTTCCAAGTTCATTTCTCGTTTCGTCCAAAATCTGCAAATGGTCACATTTACCAAATGTTAACCATAAGGCTTTAGGCTTAAATCTAAAGTCAACACTTTTCTACAGAAATTTGGGCAGCATCTCCCCTATACATGTAGCGTCCCCGAGAATTCAACTCGGCCAAAACAATCAACAACAACCCAACAACAACATCAACAACAACAACAACCATCACTATAAACACAATCTAACTTAACTAGCTATCTTTCCGACACAATGTCATAACCTTCATTTCAACTTCAATTTCCAAACTAATCTCAATGGTTTCTCATTCACCATTAATCTAGATCATCACAATATAATTTAGAAGCATTTCATATCGTTTCCACAAAATATTCATACGATATATAAAATATACAACTTTCCACCAAAGTCATAATTCATTCAAAACTTCTAACCTTTGACATACATATTCATAATATGATTCCATCTTCCAAGTTCATCAATAACCATCATAATTTGCACCCTAACAACTTCATTTTCATAATGTCGTAAGATCATACCTAAACGACATAAGCTTCTACATTCCATTTCAATGCAAACTTATATCATTTTACCTTTATTTACATTGCAAGCATCACAACAACACAACTAACATATTAAACAAAATTTGATTCAATCTCATTTCCTCAAGGAGTGCCACACGGCCAAGTGCCCCTTTTACCATTTCAACCAAATTAATTTAACTTACATTCTCAATATAAATTCCACACTACTCACAACTAGAATACAACATAAATTCAACTCACCATGGGTATACAACCATATATATACACGGCCACATAACATATCACTTACCCTATTTGCAAACTTCCATTTTTCCATACTTTCAACTCATTTCCATATACTACAACACAAACAAACCTTCATAACATAGCAAGGAGGGATAAATTCTTACCTTTTCTCTTCAACTTCTTCACTTAATTAAGTTGTTATATTGAAGAAACAAGTGCTCCTTCCTCCCAAACAATTGCACCAAGTTATAGAGGACCCTTAATATAGTGGGAAAATCACAAAACAATAATTTTTGGAGGGATAATTTTTATGGTGATTTTCTTGAGCATAGGGCCGAATGGCCTTTCAAGGTTTGCTCTTGTTCTTCATCTTTTGTTTTCTTGAAGCTTCTCTTAGATAAATAATGAATATATGGTCCTTTATATTAATTTGGCACATGGAAAAATTTATTAAAATTGTGGGCTTGGACCATGCACATGGCCGGCCACCCTTCTCTTATGGGCCTTAATTCCATCCAATTTTTTTGAGCCCAATGACTTGTGGATCACATTTTTGTAGTTCCCGAAATTCCAATTTTTGCCCTTGGCCTTCCTCAACACTTCCACACCAATATTTTTCATGAACAACACCCACATAGATTAATTCAAATCAACATATGACCTTATTCCTTACAAATCAAGGTCTTGTGGCGAAACAAAAACCGGGAAGAAATGACTTTGGAAGCGGAAGAGAAAATGAAATCCACATATCCACACTTATTCCAACCCCCAGAGGAGATTCAAGATGAAACCCCAACATTATGAGGTATGTACGCTTACTTTTCATGCTTGTGGTCGTGTGTGGCCATAGATATGTTACTATTATGTTTTTGCCCTGTGAGGCAATGATATTATGGGTTGTTGTGACAGGATGGTAGTGTCATAATACAGGGGAAACCCTTGCAAAATTTTCGTAGAATCCCAAGTGTTTAACATTCGAGGACGAATGTTCCAAAAGGGGGTAAGAATGTTACACCTTGGAATATTTCCCCGTTAGCATACAGTGAATAGGATAGCGAAGAGTACGAGGTATACGATGATTTGGATAAGTAAGAAATAGCATTTGATGATCTTAATCGAGATTCAAAGACATTTGACCAAAAGGAAGAAGTTTGGTAAAGAAAGTAAAGGATATGTTATGTGTCGGGTAGGAATTATGGACGACGAGTTAATGATTTCATAATGATGTCTTAGAGAAGGGTGATAACATCCCTTATATTGGTATTGAGGTGTTAAACAAGTGTCAAGAAGGTTCCATAAGGATCAGAGATCAAACGAGTCGACGAGAACGAAAACGGAACCACTCGCACTATACGGCCCAACATACGAACCGTATAAATTATACTGGCCGTATGTTAGGCTGTATAATTAGCCAAGAGGGACATCATATTCTGGACCAAACATACGGACACACATACGGTCCGTATAAAATGTACGGACCGTATGTTGGTCCATATAAGTTGGTTGGGACAACTTTCAATTTAATATAAGGTACCCTTTCTCATTTCATTTTCATTTCATTTTCACTCCACAAGTCAGGAAACCTTTAGAATATTCTCCATCATTCATCCACAAGAATTCAAGGGAAAACCAAGATCAACAACACCAAATCCATGAAAACAAGGGTATGAAACCTAGCCAAAGTTCATCTACAACAAGAAAACTCAAGGGGAGAGAAATAGGGTTTTGGTGCTAGGAGAGTATTTCCATTCAAGGCTTGTTCATCCATCATCTGAGGTAAGTTTCATGACCATACCATGTTGTTTAAGGTATTGGAAGTCTAAGACACTTTAATTTTAGAAAGACATAGAAAATGGGTCATAAATGAGTGAATAGTGTCATTGTTGAATAGTGGGTGGAATAAATGATGAATGTTGGTATGTTGTGATCGTGAATACGTTATAAATGACATTTATACCATGGAATAGGTATTATATGTGAGAAAACGCGATAGGGAGTCATAACCATAATTGTGGAGAAATTGAAGGGAAATGGTGAATTGTGATAAATGTAGATAAATGATGATTGTCGTGTGCGATATTGTGAATGTTGATATGAACGTTTGGGAGCTGATATAGAACATGGGAAAAGTAGTATAAACAAAGGAAATGCTGCCCAATTTTCTCTAGCGTTAGTAAGTCCGTTCTTATAATTGTTAGCTAATGTCGATACGAATTCTCTTGAAGGTAGAACGTGGGCATTAAAGGAGAACAAGCAAGCGATAGATTAGTTAAACGACAAAGGTATGTAAGGCTAATCCTTTCCTTCAATGGCATGAATCCTTCAAGCTTTCCATGATCCTCCTATATGATGGAGCTTATGAGTCCGTAAATATACCAAACTACATATGAGCATGATCATGATGATGATGAGTTAAAGTATAGAGATTATAGAGTTCATGATACAAAGCTCCTATAACGTTAATGATGTCATTGTTGTTAACACTCACCTTATATACTATTTCCTTCAAGGTGAGGCAGAATACTCATAAATATTCATAATATAATCGGGGGTTCACGACCTTACGTCACCCCGACATAGCCATAGTTGCCTTCAGAGTCTAATGTATGCTCCTAATGATAAATGTGAAACGATGCTAAGTCATGACATGTCTACAAGATGATCAATAATGCTAGCTTATAATATGCCTATGTTATGTATGAAAATGTCAAGCTATGATAAGATTATGGTATGTTCATGAGATGCGTAATAATGATGGGTCATGATTGACTATATGATGATACGATTCCACCGTGCCAAAATGGCCGGGCATGTCTGTCACGACCCAACCCCATGGGCCATGACTAGTGCCCGAGCTGGACACTCATATACGAACCTGTCTAGTATAGTCAAGTGGTAACTAAGGCAATATGGAAATCTGCAAGGACAAGCTATAGACTCAAAACGCCATATATCATAATAGACCTGTCTCCTGAGGAGTCACAGTTAATCAACACATAGCACGATATGCAAGCCGACAACGCTGCCACTATATACGAGGATATCCAAGGCAAAACATATAGACACAGCTGAGCATAACCTATATACAACCCACATATGTCTACAGACCTCTAAGAGTATAAAAGTGAAATATTGTCACGACCAAACCCCATGGGCTATGACTAGTGCCCGAACTAGACACTCGTATACGTACCTGCTAAATATAGTCAGATTGAAACTAAGGGCAGTATGGAGACTTGTAAAAGCAACCGAAAGATTCATAACGCCATATATCATAATAACCTGTCTCCTTAGGAGTCACAGCTAACAAAAGCATGACATAATATGCAAGCCGTCAAGGCTGCCACTACATACGGGAATATCCAGAACAAATCATATCGACACAGCTGACCAGAACCCATACACAACCCATATATGTCTAAAGACCTCTAAGAGTATAAGAGTGAAATATGACGGGACAGGGCCCTGCCGTACCCCTGGACATATACATAAGTCTATATCGAAAGATCTGTACCAAAATATCTAGGCTCCGAAACAATGGAGCTCTCCAAATAGCTGAGTAGAAGTCCTAAGATGGAGGATCACCAAATAGAGTATCTGTACCTGCGGGCATGAAACGCAGCACCCCCACCCCCCCCCCCCCCCTGAAGAAAGGGGGGTGAGTACGAGATATGTACTGAGTATATAAAGCATGAAATACAATAAAGAAGATCATGACTGAAATAAAGATTACAGGAGACAAGTATAACAATCAAGATACCAATGTACTTGTGCCTTATGAAATGAAAATCATGCATATCAATATCATATATCATACCCGGCCCATTATGGGACTCGGTGAATAAAGTCATCATATACCATCCTCGGCGCCATAATCACATCATCATATCATCATATCATCATATATATATACCGTACCCGGCCCTCTAGTGAGGGACTCAGTGAACAATGCAGTGAAACTATGCACGAAAACATACCCGGCCCGGGACTCGGTAAAAGATATGTTACGGCATGCACGAGCAGAGTAGTGAGCAACCATATGCAAACTAAATCATATCTGAGACTCAATAGAATAATCAAAGTGAACTATCATTTGAAAATCAAGACAATAGGCACGTCAAGTACCCTTCGAATGTCACTATGGATTATATCATAATAGGACATCTGAAATCATAGACACGTATCAAGACATAATAAAATAAGTTCTGGGAATCAAGAACATTAGCCATCCTAGTGTCTCTAAGAATAGGAACTTCTTTGGAGTCATATAAACGTCGTCTGTTTGTTTCATAAAGATCATGCCAAAAAGAAAGAAGGGTTAGCTTCACATGCCTTAAGTCGCCAATATAAACCCAAAACGAACTCGTCTTAATGCTGATGCTAATCCTATAACAAGGAAATACATGTACGACTTTAGATGGCTTTCGTACATCATGTATATCAATTGATAATTTGATCCTAAAATGAAATAGGTAGCATTTCCCCAATTCCATATATCACAATAACAGCCAAAATGACAAAAATAGATCTCAACAACACAACATATATATCCATAATGACCTCATAATACTTTATAATGATCGTCAAGCTTGAAGTCGGATCTGTACAACCCATGTCACCTGTTGTATACTTCTTCGTAACTTAATAACATTCTCAATAAGATAAGGAAGTCATTTACTACAAATCCTATCCTTATATCATATGGTTATAACGAGAAAACCGCCTAAAAACTCAACTCTTTACCAGTGACGATTTTATTCTCAAGTTCGGGTTTATTTCATCAATTCCCACAATTTAGCCAAAATGTCACGACTCAGCCCCGTAGGCCATGACTAGTGCCCGAGATGGACACTCGTATACGTACCTGTTAGATATAGTCAAACTGGACCTAAGAACAATATGGAAACATTCAAAAGAACTCCAAAGGTTCGTAACGTCGTCATATATCTATATCCCGATAACCTGTCTCCTGAGGAGTCACAACTGATCAAAACATAATATGATATGCAAGCCGATAAGGTTGCCACTGCATGTCAATATGATACGCAAGCCGACAAGGCTGCCACTACATATCAATACCATACGCAGGCCGACAAGGCTGCAACTACAGACGAACATATCCATAGCACATCGTATAGACACAACTGAACAAAACTTATAAACAACCCACACATATGTCTACAGACCTCAAAGAGTATCGAGAGTAAAATATTACGGGACAGGGCCCCGCCGTTCCCCTAGATAAACATATATATACATCAAACGATCTGTACCAAAATTCTAGGCTCCGAAACAATGGATCTTTCCAAGACAGCTGAGTAGAAATCCTAAGCTGGAGGATCACCAAATCGAGTATCGGTACATGCGGGCATGAAACGCAGCCCCCCGGAGAAAGGGGGTCAGTACGAGATATGTACTGAGTATATAAAGCATAAAATATAATAAAGAGGATCATGACTTAAATAGAGATCACAGGAGACAAGTATGACATTCAAAATACCAATACACTTGCCTTATGAAATGTAGATCATGCATATCAAAATCATATATCGTACCCGGACCATTATGGGACTCGGTGAATAAAGTCATCACATGCCATCCTTGGCGCCATAATCACATTATCATATCATCATATCATCATATAATCACATCATCATATCATCATATATATATACCGTACCCGGCCCTCTAGTGAGGGACTCGGTGAACAATGCAGTGAAACTGTGCACGAAAACTTACCCCGGCCCGGGACTCGGTGAAAGATATATTGAGGTATGCACGAGCAGAGTAGTGAGCAACCATATGCAAACTAAGTCATATCTAAGACTCGATAGAATAATCAAAATGAACTATCATTTGAAAATCAAGACAATAATCATATCAAGTACTCTTCGATTGTCACAATGGATTATATCAAAATAGGACACCTGAAATCATAAGCACGTATCAAGACATAATAAAATACGTCCTGGGAATCAAAAACATTAGCCATCCTAGTGTCTCTAAGAATAGGAGCTTCATTGGAGTCATATACACGTCGTCTATTTGTTTCATCAAGATCATGCCAAAAAGAAGGAAGGTTTAGCTTTACATACCTGTTATAGATTAACCGTAGCCAAGTTGCTTCGTCGCCTCTTTAGCCTATTTAATATGAAAGTAACACTATTGTCAGTAACCTACAATTTCCTAGCTTATAAATCTACAACCAATCACTTATAAGAATCATTTCTTAGTTCACACTTCTCGATTAGTATTTTGATTAGTTAAGAACTTAACGGGAATCGGGCAGCATTTCCTCTATATAACTCGCCTAACCCGAACTCCCAATTAATCTCCGATTATCACCACAACACCAACAACAACGATAACAACCCAATAACCTCTCCTAATCCTTTTTCAATTAAAATCATTAACATCTAATATTTTACACCAAACAGACCGACATGCGTTTCTTATACGTTATCTTATATGTTTGCTTTCTTCCAAATTTACGAGTCATCTTAACAACAACATGTCAACAACATCAACCACCATACGTGTGCAATAAAACTACTTTAATGTCATCAATAACAAGCTCGAAATAGTCCACCAAAACTACGACATCCAAATACGATTTTCGATCTTTACTTCGCAAAATTACAAACACACGAAAAATAGCATAATATTGCCGTGAACAGCAGCACCTATACTTATTTATAATTATATTTCCAGCCCTCCAACATAAACAAATTATCTTCAATTACACTACATGTACCTTTATCTTTACATCAAGAAGAACTCAAGGTGAAGTTTTCTAAAGTGAAGATAAATTTATTTAAAAGAGTTGTTGAATTCTTACCTTAATTATTAGAGAAAAGGGAGTAAGATGGACAGAAAAGGAGTCTCCCCAACACTTCCACAAACAACACCTTCAAAACCAAGATGAAAATTGCAAAGAAATTGCATCAAAGGGCTGGCCGTATGGTTTTTTTCTTGGTTGGCCGTATGGTTCTTGGCAGCCATAGTTGTCTTGCTTCAACTAAACATGTGAAGATGAATGTGTTGTATTAGTCATCATATTGTTAATATATAGGTTGCCTAACATGTTGACACATACCCCTCTCCACTTGGCATGTCATCATTCATGCTATTTTCTAATTATTAAATCTGGTAGGGCCCATTCATGGTGTAATTAACTTAATTAATCATTAATCCCCACTTAATAATCTAATCATGGTTAATTAATTCCTAATCTCCACTAATATTTCTACACTAATTGGAATTTACAAGCAAGTCGTGCCATATTAAAAATCGGGATTGAAAGTCCTTGTCTCATATCCCAAAAATAATCTCGTCCTTAAAATTATGCCGATTAGCTTACGAATAATCCAACGTACAAAAATGCGGGATATAACATCCTTCCCCCCTTTGGAACATTCGTCCTTGAATGTTAAACTAGTCCTGCACTCCCAATATTTCCTTGAATGTTCTTTTATTGAATTATGCCCTTCACATGCCTCTTTCGTTGGTCGATTCCCTTCAATTTATCATGACGCATTCCAGATATCTAAGTAACCATTCCCGTAATATTTCCTCTTTCTGTTGCTTCTCGAGGTAATAATTCCACGTCGTTGTCTTTGTGGTTGACGGTTGTATTGCAAGCTCTCCTGATGAAATGTTATTCTCGCTCTTGTCTGCATACTGTTTAGTTGTATTCATGGTGCTCTTAGTCATAACTCGACTCTTTCTTCTCCTATAGTTACTCCTTTAAGATGTATCGTTCACCTCGCTTTACCTTTCAATCTTTAAATAAGGTCTTATAACGCGCAGACTTCCCTCATTGATTTATTAGACTTTACAATTCTTGGAGTATTTCATACCTCTGGTAACTCGTAGACCCTTCGCAGACTCTACGAATAAAATGATATTTCCCAAGGTGTAACATTATTTTACTCCAATAACCTTGCATTGCTCTGCGGTTACAGTCCATATTCCGGAATCCTCAGCGTCATGTGTTACTTCTCGACTTTCTTTTTAAAAGTTTTTAACTGTCACTTTGCCTTTAGCTCTTAATCTCGATCTTTAGGGTTGGCTATCGAGTAGCGTTGGAGTTCCCTCATATAATAACTTTACATAAAGCCGCTCTGTAATCTTGCTATATAATTCTGAAAGAATTTTTGGTCTGACATATAAATTCACTGTCTTCTAGTAACCAGCTCATTCTGATCATCTCGCTTAAACCATTTCATAATTTCCCTTAACCCAACTTGTTGGCATATTATCTCGTGTCATTTCCTTATTTTTAATTCAAACTCTTCTATTGCTTCTTTACTCAGATTTTGCTCTTAGTTTTTCTGTAACACATTATGTTGCAATCTTTACAAGAATATACGAAGGTGCTCAAATTAGCCCGAGAAATACCTTAGCGTCGTTTCGCTAGTCTTTATGCTTTACCTTGCATACTCCTCTTGTACCTTTCAATCGGTATCGGGGCTCAACAATGGCCATGTCCTATTCGCCCTCAGTACTAATCCCATCTCGATAATCTAACTCAAACCATCTTACGTCGTCCCTCAATGTATCCAAACTATCACAACCACATTGTTATTACTGAATCCTTACTCATCTTATCAAGTACTCACTTGGTCTCATCCTTAGTATACAAATATTCGTAGGTTGCATAACTATTCTTGTACAACTTATATAAAACATATCCAATCTTAGTCATAGCCTTTCTGTTATATCATGTATTTTGCGTATTCGGATAATTCGAGATAATTGCGGGAAGTTAAGGACAAGGCCATATTTTGATCTCGTTTAATACACGAGTTGTTTATGAAAATTTTTGAAGTAGAAATATTAAGAAAGGATAGGGGCAAAAAGGGAAATTCACAAAGTGGCTCATGGAAATATTAAGAAGAATTTGGGGTTGAAAGTGAATTATGGAAATTTATAATTCTTGAAATAAATGGGACAAGTGGCCATGTAATAGGGAGTGGGCCTTGGCCCACATGGGTGCCTTATATAATTAGGTAAAAGATGACTAAGTCATCATATTTATCATCTTATCACCTAGAAAATTCAAGAAACATGGAGAAGAAAAGGGAGAGCCCATTCGGCCATGGCATAGCCAAAATGACCCCTTGAAAATCTTGATCAAAAATTATTTTCTCCTAGCATTCCTACTAATTGGAAGGTCCTGTATAACATGGAGTAGTTGTTGGAGAAAGCAAAACACTTATTGTGCCAATTACAACCCTAGCCAGGCTGTGGAGTTAACTGGAAGAGGTAAGATTTAATCTTCTTTTTCAGATGTTGTGAATGTTTTGTACATGTTGTAGTGTGCGAAAATGGATGAAAACCATGAAAATTGTGTGTTGGGGGTGGTGGCCGAATATAGGCTACCTTGTATGGCAAGAATGAATTAATTCTATCTAGTATTTTGGTTGTTGTCGTCATGGATTCTATGATGGAAATGAAAGTTTAATGATTCTAGTTGAAGTTGTAAGTGTTGGAGAGTTGTTTTAGAAGCTAATGTGATTTTAAAACTACTTCTTGTGTTTATGGAAAATAATGTTGCTAGCATGTGAATTGTTGGTGTAGTTCATGATCTTGAAAGGAGGAAATGTGTTGTTATTGTTCTTGTTGAACTTGGAAGGTTTCGGGTGAGGTGGTATGTTGGTTGAATTGTTTGAAGTGTTCTTGAGTCATGTTAGAATGATTTCGGATTAATACTTGAATGTGAAATCATTGATGTTAGCTTGACTATGTGTGGTTGAATTGAATATAAAAGGAATGCCGTCGAATTATGTAAAAAGGGATTGCTAGTGTTAGAATGCATTTGAATTAATTGTTGAAGTTGGAGACATGATTGTTGCTATTGTTGTTGATAATTTGTCCGAGTTAAATTCTCGGATTTGTTGTTGATAAATTGGCCGAGTTAGATTCTCGGGGATGGTGTATTTACAGGAGAAATGCTGTCGAAATTTCGGCAGAATATAAATGAATTCATTTGAAGGACTAAGACAAGCATATGTTGATGAGTCTAAAGATTATGTCAATTCTCTTGAATGTAGACTAACAAGTTTGGATGAATAAGCGTAGCTAATTGGACGTGGGACAGGTATGTAAAGCTTACCCTTTCTTTCTTTGGCATGTCCTAGAGCTAAGTAAGCTATGATACTTATCTCAGGGTAACTCTATTCTTGATTCTGAGCTTGTTAATGCTTCTTATTCACTTCTTGATGTGAGTATACCTAGTATAGCCGATGTCACGACCCAGCCCCGTGGGCCGCGACTGGCACCCTAC
Source organism: Lycium barbarum (assembly GCF_019175385.1). Classification (NCBI taxonomy): domain Eukaryota; kingdom Viridiplantae; phylum Streptophyta; class Magnoliopsida; order Solanales; family Solanaceae; genus Lycium; species Lycium barbarum. The sequence goes on along the minus strand of NC_083338.1, from coordinate 63,440,167 downwards.
CTGGGTACCCAGACCAAATCACATATTCATTTACCAAATCCGAACGTATTTCAGAATTGCATAAAAGTCATATCAACATAGGTTATATCAAAATATGTCTTAAGCGGTCGCACAAATCAAAATGTCATATCGAATCCAAACGGAGCGGCGGAATAGACATCGTCGGTCATAAGTGCAAATATAAGCATAAGGGCCATTTAGGGCCATCATAACAAACTGACCGCTGTAAGACCAGAAAACAAAATCAAACAAACATACATAGGACCCTCGCCCCACATATATGACTACAGGCCTCTACGAATTCAAAACAAAGACATATGGAGAGACAGGGCCCCGCCGTACCCAAATAGTCAAATGTACAAAATATATACATAGCAAAAGAAGTCTGTACCAAAGGTGGACTCCGAGTCAAGAAGGAGTACTCCGAAATAGCAGAGAGTGAAGCCTACAGTGGAGGATCACCAATGTCTGTACCTGCGGGCATGAAACGCAGCCCCCGAAGAAAGGGGGTCAGTACGAAATATGTACTGAGTATGTAAAGCACGGAGTACAGAAATATGAGCCAAAACTGAAAGCAAACCGGATATCAAAGGGAAGTACCAATCAGTATGTCAAAATCCGTATCAAATCATATACATATACATAATGCAAACGAAATCATGCAAACGCTCAAGAACGTGGTCGCCACTCCGACGCTGGCGCCACACACAACATAACACCAGAAGGTTTCGAATCTCCGTACATCCCCGAACACAAACATAAGTGAGCGTATCGCACCACTAGCCATATCACAGCATAACTCCAAACGGAACCCGGCCCTATGGCGAGGCCTTGGGAACCGTAACACAGCATACGGCCGAATTATCATAGGGCGCACGAATCACAACCGGCCCGGGAACCGGCGAACGAAGTCATAAGGAGGCACGAGCGGATTCCTGAGCAAACAAATGCAAATCATATTTCAAAATAGCCTTTCAAAACATAATTATTTCATAAGTCATTTCATAACCCAAAATAATCGAATACTTAGCTAATACGAAGGTTTATTTCACAAAATGCTCCCAAAGTGGTACGTATGGCTCAAAACAAAACTTAAAATATCATAATAGTCAAAACATGATTCATAGAGGGAAGTCTCAAAGTCGAAGATCTCATATCGAAGTTCATCCAAAAAGAGAGCCCGATAGGACAAATAGGGCGTCTCGGTGTTAGCGGGCCCACCTCGAGTCAAATTGAGGTGGCAAACATAATTTACGAACATTTAAAGGCCAAAAGATCATACATAATGATTTCAAAGTGACCCGATCACATTTCGATAGGTTTCGAACATTTGGTTGCATTCTAGCCAAAATAGAGCCTTTAGGCTTCAATTGAATTGAATGAATAGTAGTCGTTTTGTAGATCGGGTTTCGAGGAGCAGAAATGCTCCGGAGGTTCCAATATTCACCTAACATACTAAGACATGCCAAACGAAGAAGTGGGAAGCTTTACATACCTTATAGACGTCTTATGCTCTCCCCAAAATCAAATCCCGTTTCGTCCAGAATCTGCAAATGGTCAAAGTTACTAATTAGAGATTCTTAGGCTTAAGATTTCCATTAACTTGATTTTTGTCTACCGAAATTTCGGCAGCATTTCCCCTATAAATCTAACACCCCCGAGACTTAGCTCGGCTCAAAATATATCAACAACAACAACCCAAACATCACCAAACAACATAAACCACAATCCAACCATTCTAACTTCAAAGTTCTACCTTACTACACAAGTTGACAATTTTCATTCAAACTTCACAATTCCAAACTTACATCCACATTATTGTATTCATTCACTCATTCAAGATTATTCAATCACATCCCAAATATGTTCCAAGCCATATACAAAATTTCTCGAAGTTCATTACTTTCCATATTTCATTCAAAACATCAAAAATTACGACGAACGTTCTAACTCTCATTGTTTCACTCCAAATTCATTAACATCAACCATAAGTCATATTTAAAGTCTTTAGCATCATAGATATACCATGATATACACAAATATACCAAAGGTATACACTTTCCCATAATGTTCCGAAATCATTTTCCAACACCAATTCAATTCATTAAACGATCATTTACGTCATAAATGTCACAACGACGCAATAAACAAACTAAACAAGATAAATTCACCTCCCCTCCACCACATTATGGCTCACGGCCAAACACACCCTTCTCACACACACACGCCATGCACAAACACAACACCATTCCATAATCTTCATGCAACATCAATCACTATAACATATAAACCCATTTCATAACATAAAAACATAGATTTCTCACCTTTTTCTTGAAATTCCGATTTGCCGCAAACGTCGCTCTTTCGCCAAACTACTTGTATCACGTCGGAGAGCGTCTTGCGTACTCTACGAATACAAGAAGAACAAGATTTTTAAGACTAAGATCAAGGCTAGAAAATTTTCTTTTCTCTTCTATGGGGTTTCGACCGAGAGCCCTTCTTTGGAGCTCAATGGTTTTAATTTTTTTTGTTCTTGAACATTCTAATGGCTAAGGATGCTATATACTTGATTAAGGGTCATGTGGTAATCACATGACCACTTAAAATGGGGCTTGGGCCAAGCCTTGGCCGGCCACCCCTTACACCTGGGCTCAAATGTTTGTTAAATTTTTTCTAGGCCCAATCCATTGAAGTCTCGTTTTGTAATTCCCGAAACTAATTTCCGAAATTCCAAATTTACCCTCGGCCTTCCCCAATGTCTTAGCACCAATAATTTCATAACCAACATAGTCATATTATCTAGAATCAAAATATTTTCTTATAACACACAAGTCTTATTCATTTTTCTCAATTTCCAAATATACGAAAACACGGGACATAACAACCGAGCTTATTGTATGATTGAATAACAAGAAAAGTTTAAAGAGTTTTGTAAGTGGTAATGTCCCTAACTTTCGTAGACGGTTTCGGATTGCTTGAAAATGGTCGTAGAGGTTTCTATAATGAATAATGATACTTGAAAGGTACTTGGTATGATTGTTGCTTGAATTTTCCAAAAATAGCTTCTGAAACATTCGTAGAAAGTTTTGTACTTCAAACGCTCATAACTTTCCTATACTAAGTCGGATTGACCCGAAACGTGTTTATGATCTGTGACAAGTACGAAGCGTAACGATACCCATAATGAATCCATTCCTAGATGTAGGATATCCTGAGTTCTTTGACCTCTTAAGCCCGAAGGGGCATTCTCAAGTTGTGCGACTTCATAATGCTGTCTAAATCCCGAAGGGGACATTCATAAGTTCTTTCTCTTACTTATGCATTTTACATTTAAATTTGTGAGTCTCGAAGGAGACAAATGAAAAGGGTTTGATTTCATACATGACGTCCATAATAGTTTTTTTTAGATGATTTCATGACGCGACTGAGCGTGCTATATAATATATGGCCTCAGCTTATGCCTAAGTGTGCTATGGCCTCAGCTTATGCCTGAGTGAGCTATGGCCTCAGCTGATCACTGAGTGTGCTATGGCCTCAGCTTATGCCTGAGTGTGTGATGGCCTCAGCTTATGTCTGAGCGTGCTATATAATATATGGCCTCAGTTTACGTTATGCCAATTGAGTTGTGCATATGGTTTCACTAATAACTTCAAGGGAATTGGTTTTATACTAAATGAAACATAAGTTAGATTTGAATAATGTCCATAACTTTCTTATGCTAACTCGGATTGACTTGAAACGTGTTTATGATTTCACTAATGATTTCGAGAAAACTAGTTTTATACTAAAGGAAATATAAAGTTTGATTTCCAAAACCACTCCGAAGGGGGTGCGAGATTTTACTAATTAATTTTTCAAAACCACTCCTAATGGGGTGTGAGGTTTACTATTTCATTCCATTTACGACTTATGTTTACATTTCATGCCATCATTATTATTATTATGCCCGAATGGGCCAGGATCATTATTATTATGTCGGGATCGGCATGCCCGAAGGGGCCATGTCGGAACCGGCATGCCCGAAGGGGCCATCATTATTGCTAATGTCGCAAGCGGCATGCCCGAAGGGGCCAGGACTAGTATTATTAATGTCGCAAGCGGCATGCCCGAAGGGGCCATCATCATCACTATTATGCCGGACGCGGCATGCCCGAAGGGGCCATCATCGTTATTAGGCCGAAAGCGGTCGTCCGAAGGGACTATTATGTTACTATGCCGGAAGCGGCTGTCCGAAGGGACTATTGTGATACTATATTTATATTGTGTATTCTAGAATTTTTGTATGCCGTATGTATATTGTGTATGATAGAATTTGTGTAAGGTACCATGTGGCACGGTTCAAAATGCTGTTCCAGGGTACTCCGGGTTGCCTCTAAACTGGTTCACTGGTACGCCTGTCCTTGTTTATGATTCAGTGATGCTTTACATATTCAGTACATATTCCGTACTGACCCCAGATGAATATTCCGTTCTTCGGGGGCTGCGTTTCATGCCACGCAGGTACACCCAGATGAGTAGAAGACTTTGCTAAAGGTGTTCTAGCGGGATTGGCGAGCTCCATCTCAGTTCGGAGTGTTGCCGGGTCAGAGTGCTTATGTTATGGTATTTTGTATATGCTAGATACTTTGCAGACAGTGTCCTGTGGATAGGGCGTCGAGAAGTGCGAATCATTTATAGATGTTAAAAGAGTATGTATTTTCAGATGACTTCAGTTGGTAAAAAGTACATAATTGATTGAAAGTTTTTCATAATTTGTAAAAAGACAATGATCTCTACTTGAAAAAGTTCCATGTTTTAAAATTTTTTGAAATGACAGGTTTTGGTAAAGCAAACATTTAAGGGTTCGCTCGACTCTGATGAGAGTCGGGTGCCCATTATGCCCTATCAAGATTAGGGTGTGACACTTTCCTTCTCCTGGTGCATTATGCTCTACTTAATTCATCCGTACTAAAACGCACTCGTAGCCTATCTTGTCATACTTCTTTCCCCTCCTTTATTCACCCTTTGATTTTCTCGTATCCTACTATAGGAGATTCTCTAACCCTTCTCCTTACTACTTATAAGTCGCAATATCATTAACGAACAACTCTATTTGCAACATCTTAGCCTTTAACCCAGTATAGCATAGCTATCCTTTATAATATCTATTAAGTTACTCGTTACCATTCTCTTGTCGTACTCTTTCTTTTTACAAGCACCCACTTCCTAGTGTCATATCATACAAGATCTTTACAAATGATCCTCGGTCTTGTCTCAAATACCATCCTGACTTCTATCCGTTTATTGCTGGCCTTCAGATCTTACTAACTTGTTTCAGTAAGGGATCTCACTTGAAGTTTAAGCATCCATATCAAATATATTGCATCGTTAATCGTTTCCATCTTACACTTGCACTTCTCTCACCTACTTCCCCCCTTAAGGGCGTACTTATACCATTATCTATTTATATTCCGCTCTATGTCCCTATTTCCAATATAAAATTCACCCGATCTTTTTTCCAATTCACTTGGTATACTGTACCATACTCATGTCTTTCTTTATAATGTATAACTTTGATTATCCACGTACGAAACCTTAACAAAATCGTGAAGCGATGAGAACCTTTCCATATATAGTATAAAATCTTATTTGAAAATTTGTACTCGAGTAATGTAATCAATGTAGCAGTATCCAAGGCCACATTCCACTTACTCCAATCAATAATTAATTAGTACCTGTAGTCATTCCAAATTCTCAATTAGGTAGTACTTATATTCCAATGATAAGTGTCCAAAGTTCTCTTGTAACATTATCTTTATCCCAACCTACATCATCTGTTTCCTTTAATAAATTTACAACACACCATTTGATCCCCAGGCCTACAGTCCTTGTCCTTTAAGGATTTCACTATTTCTGAGGTAAAGTCATATACGCGCAGTACTCCTTTATGCCTTATGCTCTTCTACCCTTGTTGTGTACCTAACACTGACTTCTAACTTACTCAAAATCATATCAAGTTCGTCTTAATGATAGTCTTATCTTATCGCCTTGTCGTCGTATTACACCTTTAGGTTCGTAGCTATGTTGTTATAGCCCGTACTTTGTGCGTTTGGATATTTCAAGGTCGTCGTGGAAAGTTAAGGGCGAGACCATTTTCAAAACTTATTTTTTTATACAAGTCGGTTACGAATATTATTTATAAATATTATTGGACAGAAGTATTGAGAAAGGTTAAGGGCAAAAAGGAGAAATTGCAAAATGGTAAATGGTAATATTGAGGAAAGTCGAGGGGTTTAAGTGTATATACATAGGTAAATGGTGGACAAAATAAAAACAAGACATATGGATAAAGCTTATGAGATAAGCTAAGTGGTTATCTTTTAAGAAACTTTTAAGAAAATGGAGGAAAATCTAGACAAAGAAAGAAAGGGAGGCATGTGGTTATTTCATATTAAGTGGGGACTAAAGTGTACAAAAAAAAAGGGGACACTTGGTCTTCTTTGACCAAGTAAGAGGATTCAAGAGAGGAAAAGAAAAATCAAGAAAAAAGAAGAAAATTCTAGAGAGGGACCTAAGTGCAAATATATAAAGGTAGTGGAGGATGTGTATATATATGAAGTCATCTTTAATTCAACAAATTTGGAAGAAGAAAGAACAAAACAAAAAGAAGAGAAGAGGATAGTGGGTTTCGGCCATGGCTAGGGGATTTTGTCCCCTTGAAATCTTGTTCTAAAAATTAGTTTCTTCAAGTATTCCTACTAATTTGAAGGCCCTCTGTAACATGGAAGAGTTGTTGAAGCAAGAAACCCCCTCTTTGTTGCAAGTTCATGATCATAATCAAAGGAGAAGTTGAAGGGAAAAAGGTAAGAATACAATCTTCTTATATGTATTATAGATGGTTATGCATGTTGTGATGTATAGATATGAATGAGAAGTATGGACATGTTGTGTGCTTGTGTTGACCGAATGCGTAGGTGTTGTGTAGAAAGATGGAATGATTTTTATTTAGTGATTTGATTGTTGTAGTATGTGGAATTGAATGGAATTCATGCAATATGTGGGTGTGTGGTGGTGGCCGTATAGGGGCTGCCCTAGTTGGGTGTTGAGATGATTTTATTTAGTATTCTAATTGTTGTTGTGTTGTTGATCTTATGATGCAAAATGAGAATTTAATGGTTGAAAATGAAGTTGGAACCGTTTGTAGATTGTTGGAAAGGATAATGTGATTTTTATGTAATTCTCGTGTTATTATGGCTAATGTTGTCAATGTGTGGAATGATGATGTAACTTATAAGTTTGGAAGAAAGAAATGTGTTGTTATTGTTCTTGTTCGAATGGGAAAATGTTGGACGAACTAGCATGTTAATTGAAGTGTTAGAATGTATCTTGGGTTGGTTACAGAAATTGTTGGTATGATTGTTGGCATTGTGTTGATAGTTTGGCCGGGTTGAATTCCCGGATTGTTGTTGATTGAAATTGGTCAAGATAGATTCTTGGGGACGATGTATTTACAGGGGAAATGCTGCCGAAATTTCGGCAGACAAATGTTACTTTGAAGAATCAACTTCTAAATGCTCTAATTAAGTTTGGCAAATGTGACCAATTTGTAGATTTTGGCGGATTTGGAACGTGAATTTGGAGTCGCATAAGAAGCATAAAAGGTATGTAAGGCTTCTCCCTTCTTTCTATGGCATGTCTTAGATGTATTATGTTGGCTAAGAACCTCGGGGACCCTTCTACCCTCCAGAATCCGCATCTAAAGGTTCCCCTTTTTCAATCAGTAGAATTGAATTAAAAAGTGTGCAAAATGTTGGAAGAATTTCCTAAACCTCTAGAACTCGCATAAATAGGACCCGACTACCCTAAAACCCTCACAAGTAACGCCATGACATGTAACATATGTAAATTTGGTACGCCGCCTCATTTGATCCTAGGTGGGTCCACTGGTTCCCGGATTTACCTTATTGTTCCGCTTGGCTTACTTTGAAGCTGAATCCAAAAGAAACCTTCGATCCTTATTCCATTACCAAATGACAAGTACTGTACCTATCCCAACGAGAATACTTCCATGATGATAATGATAACGATGATGTCAGAAAAGAGAATATGCCTATGATAAGTACGACAAGAATGATTCCACGACTAAGAGTCTTGAGCTAAAAATCCAATGTGAATATGAAAGTGTTATACTAGTTCTTGAACCTTAATTTTATTCCGTAGCTATGACACTAGTTTCTAAAAGACTTCAAAGAATATGAATTGACGGATATAATGCCCATGATTTCATTATATGCTCTCTCTTAAGGCTATTTTCCGTTGGTAGTCTCGCCTTAAAATACTCGTTCCTTCAAGGTGAGCCAAAGTGACCGTGATTATTCCATAACGTAATCGGAGGTCACCGACCTTACGTCACTCCGATGGACACATGACTTTCTTTGGGCTCTCATGCATGCCAATTGTATGACATATGTATATGAATGTGAATATGTATATGTATATGTATATGGGGAAAGGGGAAGGGCCACTGTTATATCACCACCTGATTCAGCTGGATTTCGTCCCGGACGCGGGATGCCCGGACGCGGGATATGGGAGAGCCGGATACGGCGTCTGTATATGTGATATATATATATATATAATATGTTGGGACACTGTTGGGGAGGGGGGTGGGAGAGCCGATGTACTCGGCATCTGTGAATGTAAATAAAGGACACCGTTTTCTGAAATGTTCTGTTTTCTGTATATGTAAATAAGAAACACCGTTTTCTGAAAAAGAAACTAAGCATGCATGACATCTGCAGAAAGGCACTCATATGTACAGGTTACATCTGTCCCAGGATAAGCTCCTTATGTCTATTCTGTTATTGTTCATACTGTATATTCCTTATTATGGTACTATTCATGCTTTACATACTCAGTACATTACTCGTACTGACCCCTCTTCTTCGGGGGCTGCGTTCATGCCGCGCAGGTACACCAGATGAGCCACAGCTATCATAGAAGATGTTCCAGCGGAGTTGGCAGGCTCCACTTGTTCTGGAGTGCTGCCGAGTCTGAGTATCCGAGCCATGATGTTTGTTTGATGTTAGAGACTTTGCAGACAGAGTCGTGGGTATAGAGTGTCGATAATATATTATAACATAAAGTCCATGTGATTACAGATTCTGTTTGATTTGAATACGATGGAAAAAAAAAAGAAAAAAAAAATCTCTTGAAAGTTTTACTATGTTTTCCATTTTTATTGATATAAGAGTCTAAGGAAGTTAAGTATGTAACAAGAGTCAGCGGGTTCGCTCGGCTCCGGATATGGGGTCGGGTGCCCATCATACCCTAGTAAAGTCGGGGTGTGACATATGTATTTCCCTTTTATTTTACACTCGTACTCCATTAATTACGTCTACCTTGGGTGCTTTCTTTAGTATTCCGTTCCATTTCTCCATTCTATGTCCATATTTTATTTTGTACACGAGGAATCTCTTGCTACTCCTGTATCTTTCGGAAAACACTACTCCTACATAATCCCTTTCTCTTTTTCAAAGTGTATTCTGTTCATCCCTATTTGTTCTTATCATCCCAGTAATTTTTTGGCACTCATTCTGCTTCGTTGCTCATCTTTTTATAGTTTGGTCTTTCACAGTTCCGTCACTTATATTACTCGTGTCCTCAGCTATACATGTCATAACCTATTACTGCACTGTTATCTCGCTCGCTTCCTTCTTATTTCCTTCTTTTAATTACCTCCTTCTTTTCATGTGCTCTCTTTCATTTCCGTTATCGCATAATCTTTATTCTGAACTTTCCCTATAGAACTTTATAAGTCTTTCTCATTCGTTCTATACCTTGCCTTTCCATTTCACATTTGCCTTTATACTTTAGTCACATAGATCACGTCATATCTTTTAGTCACTTCCTCACTGGGCTTTACTCATTCTCATAACAATCCTCATTATATTCACATTATATCCTGTTCGTAATCAATCCTATAATGTAACACTCTCTCCTCCTTTTTTTAACCCTATTCACGATTCTGACTATGGTTTAATCACACTCTGTGAAGTAGGCGTACTTAACCTTTTACCCTTTCTGGTTAATCTTAACCTCAATACCTCACAAGCCATCTTACCAATACATTCATATTTATCGCGATTCTTCTTCCTCTGTACTCTTGTCTCAATCATACTGTTATTTCTTCTAACTATAAACTCGTCGTAATTTATCCCTGCTTGTCTATTCAGTGATACCTCAATATAATACCCTATTAAGTGTTATATCCCGTATTTTGCATATTCGGAAAATTCGAAATAATTTTGACTTATAAGAAATAAGGCCATAATTTGATTTTTATTTAAAATATATGTGTTGTTCATGAAAAATGTTGATGTGGAAATATGAAGGAAGATCAAGGGCAAAATGGGAAATTTTGGAAATTAGTTTCGGGAATTACAAAATAAGACCCATAACTAATTGGGTTCAAAAGAAATGGAAAAAAGAAAAGAAAACAAAAAGGCCCAATCCACAAGTGTGGCCGGCCATGGAGGAAAAAAATGGGCCAAGCCCATGTGCCCATTAAAAAAATTCAAGTCAAATAAATATAGAAGGAGGGACCATTTGTTTTCATTCTAGAACAATCAAGAAAACAAAAGAAGAGAGCACAACAAAACAAGGCCACTCGGCCGAATAGAAAGGGAAAGAAAAAAAAATTCTTGGAGCCTTAATCTTTGGTTCAAAAATTCATCTCTTTTTGAATTCCTACTAAGCTCAAGACCCCCTTCAACGTGGTATAATTTTTGGGGCAAGAAAGTACTTTTTTTGGCAAGTGGAAAAATTGAAAAAAGGTAAAGATTCTATCCATTTTGTCTTGGAAGAATTATATATATATGTATATATATATATATATATATATATATATTGTAGTATATGGAAATGAATGTAAAGTACGAAATTTGTGTGTTGTGGGTGTGTGGGTGTAGTGAAGGGAGAAGAATGAAATTTATTTAGTATGTTAAATTATGTTGTTGTGGCCTTGTGATGTAAATAGAAGAATAATGGTTCAAGATTGGTATGAAAATTAGTTGTAAGTTGTTGTAGGAAATTATGCGATTTTATTATAGTTTTATGTAATTATGGAAATGGAATTGTTAAAATGTGAATTGTTGTTGTTGATGATGAAATTGGAAGAAGAAAATGTGACGTTGTGACCTTGTCGCATTGGTTGAGATTTCGAATGGAATAGGGTGATAATGGGATTGTAGAATATTTGGTAGAATTGTATGAAATGCTTTTGAATTGTATTTGATTGATCTTGAATGAGTAATGAATATGTGAACATTGGAATCGGCTTGAAAATACGTAGTTGAATTGAATAATGATGAACTATGTAGAAAGGAAGGTTACTAGTGTTGGAATGCGTTTTAAATTGGTTTTTGATGTTATTGGTATGGTTGTTGGTATTGTTGGTATGGTTGTTGATGAATTGGGTCGAGTTAAATTCTCGGGGATGTTGAATTTACAGGGGAGATGCTGCCGAAATTTCTGTAGACAAGTACTAGTTAGAATTGAATTTCTAAATACTTGTAGCTAATATTTGGTAATTGATAATATTATTGTAGATATTGGAGAGCCCGAGACTTGATTCGGGAATTGATTAGCGAGCGATCGAGGTATGTAAAGCCTACCTTTCTTTCTTTTGGCATGAATTTTATGAAATGAACGAACGACATATGTGTATGCTTCTAAAGAAAACTCTATTCTTAGAGCCACTAGGATGGCCGACGTCTTTGACCTCCATAAGTTGCTCCATATGGTTTGCTATGCATTTATGATGTTTGAAAGATTCTAGTTGGTATACTTCCGGATGATGCCCGAAATATATTTGATATGGCTGAAGTTTGGATACATGTATTTTGTTATGTACATATGATTCTAAGACCCCATTTGATTTGCTCCTTAGCGATAATTGAAAGTTCCCTAATATGACTGCTACTTGAAATTTCCAAAAAGAGCTTCTGAAGTGCTTTTAGAAAGTTCTGTACTTCAAAAGTTTGTAACTTTCACATACTAACTCCGATTGACCTGAGACTGATTTCTGAGCCTTCGGATGTCATAAATATATTGTCCATCGAGTTTGAAAATTGTTTATGTATTTATATGCATATGGTTTCCTCACTACTCCGCTCGTGCATACTATTATGATATCGTTCGTCGGATCCCGGGCCGATTTTGTGATCGTGCACACTATATTATATTCGACAGTATGATGTGTTACGGTTCCCGAGACCTCGCCATAAGGTCGGGTACCGCATGTATACGGCGTTATGATGTGATATGGCATATGATATGTTCTGGTGTTGTGATATGTTATGATGATACGATATGTTCGGGGATTGTACGGAGATATGAAACCTTCTGGAGTATGATGTGTTGTGGCGCCAGCGTCGGAGTGGCGACCACGTTCCTGAGCCCTATGCATGATTTTTATTTGCATCATATATATATATATTTTCAGCACAGGTTTTGACATACTAATCCCGTATCCATTTTCTGTACTCCTCACTTCAGTTATGATTCGGATTTCTGTATTTCATGCTTTGCATACTCAATACATATTTCGTACTGACCCCCTTTCTTCGGGGGCTGCGTTTCATGCCCGCAGGTACAGACGTTCGTCCAGGTGACCCGCCAGTGTAGGGTACTTACTCTGCTGTTTGGAGTACTCCTTTTGATCTGGAGCTCATATTTTTGGTACATATCTTCTGTTATACATGTTCTGTATATATATGACTATTTGGGTACGGTGGGGCCCTGTCCCGTCATATGTTTCTGTTATGGTATGTAGAGGCCTGTAGACATATATGTGGGTCATGGGTCATGTTTGTTCGTTTACGTTTATGATCTGCGTCTTAATGCGGTCCCGTTTGCTATTATGGCCAAAACGGCCCATATGTTTGTATATGTGTGTATATCTGGCGATGTGTATTCCGCCAGCCTACTGGATTTGATATAATGTTTCTGTACGGGCAACCGTTTAAGATGATACTTGTTTTCAGTACCTGTTTAAAAATAGCGCATGTTAAGTATGAATAAACCTTTGATATGTCGATCTGGTACGTAAGTCTGTTTGGGTGTCCAAATAGGGCACCAGTCGCAGCCCACGGGGCTGGGTCGTGACCTTAAGATTTGCCAGCCTTTTCTAGATCATCTCTTAGTATCTCAAGCCCTTCCAAATTATCCAAGCATTTCATCAACAACACATGAAACACATGATCTAAGACAACCCACAAGTTATAGTTTTCCTTTTACAAATTCCATCTTCAATTAGTTGATTAAGAACTAATAAACTCAAGGACATAAAGATATGATGAAATGTTACCTCAAGAACACCAGAACGCTCCAACTCCAAGATTACGTCACCATGAAGCATCCTCCAAAACCACCACAAGAAGAAGAACTAGAATGCGACAAGCACCACGGGACTTCTAATGCTTGATTCACATAGTTTACCTCCAGATTTGTTCTTGGGTCGTGAACGAACTATTTAGTTCATAAACTACTTGTTGTATGCTTTGTACTCTTCAAATAAAAGTGAAACTTAATTGCTGGACATTTTTGCTCTTCAACATGAGCTTTTTCTAAGGTAAAATGTGGCTGGAAAGTATTCTAGTCCGTTCAAATGAATTCCAAACTTTGCTGCTCATATTTGCTTCTTCGAAATCAAATTTCCCAAATAAGAATGATGCCTCTTACGGATGACATGGAGGGTATCTCTTAAAGTTTTAATCCAACATGATAAATTTACCATATTGATGTCGACCTCATAATTACTATTATTTTCAATTCAACTGTTAACTTTATTTCTCGAAGTCAGACGTACTTGCAACTTAGTCAAATCTTATCATTACTGTTGACATGACCTTTCAAGACTTTTTACTGTCACACCCCAATTCCACTAGGGTGTGATGGGCACCCGACCCTATATCCGGAGCCGAGCGAACCCACAGATTCTTATTACACACATAATTTGTTCAGACGCTAAAAATCAGATAAAAGTAAAATACATATTAAGCTTTCGAAATCCATCTTTTATCATTCTCAATTTTTGGGAAAGTCCGTAATTATATAAAATTTACTACATAACACAGAATGACATATCGACTGATGGAGCCGCTTACAGACTGATAACCAATACCCACGACTCTGTCTGCAAAGTCTCTAGCATAAATCCAGAATTCATAACATACATATACAAACTCTGACTCGGCAACACTCCGGGAGCAAATGGAGCCTGTCAACTCCGCTGGAACATCTTCTGTAATAACTTCAACTCATCTAGGTGAACCTGCGCGGCATGAAACGCAGCCCCCGAAGAAGAGGGGTCAGTACGAAAAATGTACTGAGTATGTAAAGCATGGAATACAGAAAACTAAACCATAATCGAAACAGACAGTACAAACAGTAAGTACACTATCCAAAGTACCAACATTTATTTTTCGAACGCAGATCATATGTCAGAAAAAAAAAGGGGTACCGATCGAGAGTACTAGAAGGTTTGTTTTCCACACGCAGAGCATATATGCCGAAGTCATATGTCAGAAGAAGTACGGATCCAGAATGTCAGAATGTTGATTTTCCAGACACAAATCATGTATATCAATATCATAGGTCAGAAAAAGTACAGAGGGTACAGAATGCCAGAGAACTTACTTTCCAGACACAAATCGTATATCGTATGTGTGCGTATAACAGATCCCGGCCCTTCCGTGAGGGACGCGGTGGACAGAAATATCAATGCATGTCAGAACATATGCCATATCCGGCCCCATTATGGGACACGGTGAACAGAATGTGGTCGCCACCCCGTCACTGGCGCCACAACACAGCATACTCCAGAGTAGGGAATAGCTCCGTAACATATCATATCGTATCATAATGTGCACATATCAAACATATCAGATGGCCATATCATATCATATCATATCATATCATATCATATCATATCATATCATATCATATCATATCATATCATCATATATCAGAATGTGTGTACATGGCACAGCATACTCCACAACCTATGTACACGTATACCTGCCCCCTCACATCGAGGCACGGCGAACAATGCAGTGGAATACGCGTGATAACATATCCTGGCCCGGGCTCAGTGAAGGAAGCATTGAGGCATCCACGAGTGGAGTAGTGAGAAACTTATGCATCATAAAATATTTACAAAGACTCGACAGAATAATCCGAATGACAGGTCATTTAAGAAAGAAATCAGACGATAGTCATAGCACGTACCTTTCGGATGTCGCGAGGGATTATATCAAATTAAAGCTTTTGGGATTGTTTGAACATATCAAAATATAAACATTTACACAATCTCGGTAGCATAACTCAGACGACAAATCATATAAAAGAGATTGAACGGTAGTCATAGCGTATGCCTTTCGGATATCACAATAGCATATGTCAAAATAAGCTTTCTGAAATCATTTTCATGTTTCAAAATATATTATGGGACTTAACAAAATGAGTCAAACGAATGTCATATAGTAGTTAGAAGAGTAACCGAGAGTTTTCCTTTGAATTTTATTCCAAAATAAGTCAAATGGAACAAATCAAAAAAATCCGGGAAAGTGGGCCCACCTCGGGTCAAATGAGGTGGCGCACATAATTTACATATGTTACACTTCATAACGTTACCCGTGAAAGTTCTAAGGTAGTCGGGTCCTATTTGTGAAAGTTCTAGACATTTAGGCACCTTTTCTAACTATTCATAACATATTCAATTCAATTCTACTGAATGAAAAAGGGGCAAATTCGAACGTAGATTCCGAAGAGTAGAGTCGTCCCCGAGGCTCGTATCAAAGCCTATCATACCTAGGACATGCCAAGAGAAGGAAAGGTAAAGCTTTACATACCTTATTCGCTCCTTACGCCTCTCCAAATTCAAATCCCGTTTCGTCCAAAATCTACATTTGGTCACATTTACCAAATATAAATCATAAGGTTTAAAAGTTCAATCTTAACCAATACTTGTCTACAAAAATTTGGACAGCATCTCCCCTATACATATAGCATCCCCGAGAATTCAACTCGGCCAAAAATACCACAACAAATTCGAGAATGTAACTCGGCCAAATTATCAATAACGATACCAACAATCATATCTTCCAACTTCACAATTATTTCGAAATACATCCTAACTTTAGCAACTCTTGTCACACAATTCAACAACATTTTTCTTATATTCAATTCAATCCCGACAACCCAACTTACAATCTTCCAAACATATTTCTTGCTTCCAAATTCATGAGTTATATCCACAATCCACACATTACAAATTCACTCATACAATTATAAGGAATCATACTAATATCCATTAACTTATTCAATAATCCACAAACGATTTTCACTCCGTTTCAGGCCACTAAATCCTCATTTTACATCATAGAATCTACTATAACAATAATTAAAATACTAAGTGAAATTAGTTCATCACTTCTACACAATACACTACACGGGCTCATTCCATAATTCAACAACATCAACACAACAAACTATAACTCTATTCTTGCAATTATTCCTTAACCAAACTTGATAAAGAAAGAGATTCAATAATTTATACCTTATTTTTATGAAGGTAGCAAAATCTTCACCATTTTCTTGTTCCCAAGCCACTCCAACACCAAACGAAATTATATCCGCGACTACGCGTTGCCCGGACCTCGATCCATATTTCGTAGCTTGAAAGTTTGCTCAAAATCTTCACTTTTATGTGAGATTTAAGCTCCCTTTTGAGTGCAGAATTTTCTGGAAATTTTGGACCATTCTATGATGAAAAATGGGGGTTTTGACCCTTTTTATAATAAGTTTGGGTCGGTTTCACTGTAGCTACAGTACTGTAGCAGTGTTGTAGCGGTACTGTAGCGGTACTGTTTCTGCGCGACAGTTCAGTCTGTAACGTCTATAATTCTCTACTCCGACGCCCTATCGATGAGCGGTTTGTTGCATTACAAACTAGACTCGACGAACTTCATTCTAGGCTTTTCAAACACCATAAAATCCTCATATACTAGGAGATATGCCCCTCCAAAGTTGACTAAAAATCTGTCCAGCATTTTCTCAAATTTTCGTCGAACTTATTTTTTCAAATTTCCAAATTTGCCCTTAGCCTTTCTCAATATTTCCGCATCAATATTTTCACAGACAACTTGTGTGCTAAACAAGATCAAGAACGTAGCCTTTCTCTTAATTTCCCGCAATTATCTTGAATTATCCGAATGTACAAAATGTGGGATATAACATTTACGAACTTATATCTCATTCTCTTTTTACTTCTAGGAAAATTTTGGCAGAGTTTCCTCTGTATTTCTTACTATCCCAAAACCTGCACGCAGGAAATTCCAACAATGCCTCACAGGGCCAACATATATACGTATATATTATCTCGTATCACAGCCGCACAGGGCTCCCCATATCAATAACAATATGAAAATGATGAACTTACCTCGTATGTTCAACTCGAACTGTACCTGTTACACTTTCCTGTTTACTTTCCCTTTCAATCTTTAACTGCAGGTTTCAATCATACCTTCAACATTCATACCGTATCTAGCATCTACCCTGCTTACCTATCTTTTCATTAATTCCTTCAGCTTCTTCTGTTCACACTTTATAACTGAACTTATCAACAATATATATACATTCAATGCATTTTCTTACTATACTTCAATAACTTACCTTGATGATGGCCAGTTTACCATTTTGTATATACAATTTCTGATAACGTAACCTCGATGACATTTTAGCCTCTGTAACTCCCAGTAGCATTATTTACCTTCTCTTGTCGACACTACTCTCCCGCTGAAATAAAAGGTTAGTATATAAAGAACGGATATCATTTCCTATCTCTTCGCTCTATCGCACGATCTTGAATAAGAATGAAAGATAACATCCTAAATGTCCTGTAGCTTCCTGTTTATACATGTGGTGCAAAACACACCGATAAAAGAGACTCTACCAGACACAGTCTGTAGACACTCCGAGGATGAACTGCTCTGATACCACTTTTGTCACGACCCAGCCCCGTGGGCCATGACTAGTGCTCGAGCTGGACACTCGTATACGTACCTGTTAGATATAGTCAAACTGGACCTAAGAACAATATGGAAACATGCAAAAGAACTCCAAATGTTCGTAACGTCGTTATATATATATATCCCGATAACCGGTCTCCTGAGGAGTCACAACTAATCAAAACATAATATGATACGCAAGCCGACAAGGCTGCCACTACATGTCAATATGATACACAAGCCGAAAGGGCTGCCACTACATATCAATAACATACGCAGGCCGACAAGGCTGCCACTACAGACAAACATATCCATAGCACATCGTATAGACACAGCTGAATAAAACTTATACACAACCCACACATATGACTACAGACCGCTAAGAGTATCGATAGTAAAATATGACGGGACAGGGCCCCGCCGTACCCCTGGATAAACATATATATACATCAAAAGATCTGTACCAAAAGTCTAGGCTCCGGAACAATGGAGCTCTCCAAGACAGTTGAGTGGAAATCCTAAGCTGGAGGATCACCAAATCGAGTATCGGTACCTGCGGGCATGAAACGCAGCCCCCCGGAGAAAGGGGGTCAGTACGAGATATGTACTGAGTATATAAAGCATAAAATACAATAAAGAGGATCATGACTGAAATAGAGATCACAGGAGACAAGTATGACATTCAATATACCAATACACTTGCCTTATGAAATATAGATCATGCATATCAATATCATATATCGTACCCGGCCCATTATGGGACTCGGTGAATAAAGTCATCACGTGTCATCCTTGGCGCCATAATCACATCATCATATCATCATATCATCATATCATCACATCATCATATCATACTATATATATATACCGTACTCGGCCCTCTAGTGAGGGACTCGGTGAACAATGCAGTGAAACTGTGCACGAAAACATACCCCGGCCCGGGACTCGGTGAAAGATATAATGAGGCCTGCACGAGCTGAGTAGTGAGCAACCATATGCAAACTAAGTCATATCTAAGACTCGATAGAATAATCAAAATGAACTATCATTTGAAAATCAAGACAATAATCATATCAAGTACCTTTCGAATGTCACAATAGATTATATCAAAATAGGACGCTTGAAATCATAGGCCTGTATCAAGACATAATAAAATAAGTCTTGGGAATCAAGAACATTAGCCATCCTAGTGTCTCTAAGAATAGGAGCTTCTTTGGAGTCATATACACGTCGTCTGTTTGTTTCATCAAGATCATGCCAAAAAGAAGGAAGGGTTAGCTTAACATACCTGTTATAGATTAACCGTAGCCAAGTTGCTTCGTCGCCTCTTTAGCCTATTTAATATGAAAGTATCACTATTGTCAGTAACCTACAATTTCCTAGCTTATAAATCTACAACCAATCACTTCTAGGAATCATTTCTTAGTTCACACTTCTCAATTAGTATTTTGATTAGTTAAGAACTTAACGGGAATCGGGCAGCATTTCCTCTATATAACTCGCCTAACCTGAACTCCCAATTAATCTCCGATTATCACCACAACACCAACAACAACAATAACAACCCAATAACCTCTCCTAATCCTTTTTCAATTCAAATCATTAACATATAAGATTTTACACCAAACAGACCGACATGCGTTTCTTATACGATATCTTATATGTTTGCTTTCTTCCAAATTTACGAGTCATCTTAACAACAACAAGTCAAAAACATCAACCACCATCCGTGTGCAATAAAAATACTTTAATGTCATCAATAACACGCTCGAAACAGTCCACCAACTACGACATCCAAATACGATTTTCGATCTTTACTTCGCAAAATTACAAACACATGGAAAATAGCATAATATTGCCGTGAACAGCAGCACCTATACTTATTTATAATTATATTTCCAACCCTCCAACATAAACAAATTATCTTCAATTACACTACATGGACCTTTATCTTTACATCAAGAAGAACTCAAGGTGAAGTTTTCTAAAGTGAAGATGAATTTATTTAAAAGAGTTGCTGAATTCTTACCTTATTTATTAGAGGAAAGGGAGTAGGATGGATAGAAAAGGAGTCTCCCCAACACTTCCGCAAACAACACCTTCAAAACCAAGATGAAAATTGCAAAGAAATTGCATCAAAGGGCTGGCCGTATGGTTTTTTTCTTGGCTGGCCGTATGGTTTTTTCTTGGCAGCCATAGTTGTCTTGCTTCAACTAAACTTGTGAAGATGAATGTGTTGTATTAGTCATCATATTGTTAATATATAGGCTGCCTAACATGTTGACACATACCCCCCTCCACTGGGCATGTCATCATTCAGGCTATTTTCTAATTATTAAATCTGGTGAGGCCCATTCATGGTGTAATTAACTTAATTAATCATTAATTCCCACTTAATAATCTAATCATGGTTAATTAATTCCTAATCTCCACTAATATTTCCACACTAATTGGAATTTACAAGCAAGTCGTGCCATATTAAAAATCGAGATTAAAAGTCCTTGTCTCATATTCCAAAAATAATCTCGTCCTTAAACTTATGTCGATTAGCTTACGAATAATCCAACGTACAAAAATGTGGGATATAACACAAAATATCAATCACAATACCAATAACGATATCAACAAATACATATCCAAATAGAATCAAATCCATTCTTAAATCACCTCCAAAACAGCCCAATACACATTCCTACACCGATGCTTGCATACACTTCTTTATTTTTGTATATACATAGTAGAACAACAAACACAACAACAACAACTACAACCAATCCCACGATATCCCAGCACACCAAACGATTTATAACAACCACCAAACAGTCCACATGATGACAATAACAATTTATCCGATTTCCCGCAATTAATTTCGTACTTCTCATTTCATAATTTAGCTATGACCTGGATTTATTTATATATACCTAGGAGAGAGGAATTCTTACCTTATATGCCAAGAACTACACCTCTTCCAGCTTACTTCACTTCAAACAAACCTTTGATTGCTTCATAATTCTTGAAACAATTACGTATAAGATAAAATTTCAGTTCGTTGTTGCAACACTTTTTGTTGAGAGGAAGACGTTCCACACCCTGTTGCTATATATAGAATCGTCCAGCAACCCCTGGCTCCATGGTACAAATATATCATGTTGTATGAACTTAGTGAAGAAGTATTTCCTTTGTACGTGCATATAGGTTGTCTTTATATTATTCCCCTTTCTCTTTCATATTCGTGTAATAATAAGTCCCCATCACTAAATATAAAATCCAATCTTTGACATGTTTTTCTCTTCCACTGTCCACGTGCCATTCTTGTATTCCAAGGGATATGACTCATCCATTACCTTGGATAAAATAATGTCATGTGGCAGAATTTAATGCCATTGTTGGCTTATATAATGCCATGTGGCAGCCCAGCATGGACATTTATCCATGCAATCCTATTTAATAACATAATTAATTCTGTAGCCTCCCACTTTGTCCTAATATTTAACCAATTATCCACATAATTAATTTCTTGATCGCAATTCACTTAAACATGAACCACTCTTAACACACTTCATATACTCATTTCCATGATTATGTGACGTAGCACTAGTCCATAGTCCCTTTTGGTACACACAAAATATTATTCTCAATCACCGTGGTCACACTTGTTAAGTCCTAAATTATTTTGGGACTTCATTCCTTGTATACACCGAGCTTTTGATTTTTATCCTTGGGTATGATCGAATTCTCCGGGCTCGGGTAAATTTTCTCATGTTGGACGATTAAATTTTCTAGTCCAAAAATACGGGATATAATATCTTGGACCGTATTCCATTCAAATAAATTTTGAACCTCGACGAAACTTATTTTCTTTGATTGGTTTACCTTCATATCCTTACGATACATGCGTACCATAACTTTAACCACCTATAGGCTTTGGGGGATAACCTCGTGTCCGTTACTAATATTATTTAACTCGCACACTTTTCGACGCATGAGAGCACGAGATGTATAATCCCTAATCTTCACGAATGTTTCTACACTAATTGTAATTAATGTGCAAACCGTGCTCTATTAGAATCGGGATTAAAAAGTCCTTGTCTCATATCTCAAAAATAATTTGGTCCTTGAGCTTAAGTCAATCAGCTTACGAATAATCCAACGTACAAAGAATACGGGATATAACAAATATGACGGGACAGGGCCCCGCCTTACCCCTGGACAAATACATAAATCTATATCAAAAGATCTGTACCAAAATAGTCTAGGCTCCGGAACAATGGAGCTCTCCAAACTGCTGAGCAGAAGTCCTAAGCTGGAGGATCACCAAATCGAGTATCTGTACCTGCGGGCATGAAACGCAGCCCCCCGAAGAAAGGGGGGGGGGGGTCAGTACGAGATATGTACTGAGTATATAAATCATGAAATACAATAAGAGAATCATGGCTGAAATAAAGATTATAGGAGACGAGGATGACAATCAAGATACTACTATACTTGTGCCTTATGAAATGAAAATCATGCATAGCTATATCATATACCATATCCGGCCATTATGGACTCGGTGAATAAAGTCGTATACATGTATACCATACCCGGCCCATCATGGGACTCGGTGCCATCATCACATCATCATATCATCATATATATATATATATACCGTACCCGGCCCTCTAGTGAGGGACTCGGTGAACAATGTAGTGAAACTATGCACGAAAACATACCCAGCTCGGGACTCGGTGAAACATATATTAACAGTATGCACGAGCAGAGTAGTGAGAAACCATATGCAAACTAAATCGTCATTTGAGACTCAATAGAATAAGTAGAATAGCTAACACTTGAGTATCAAAGACAACAGTTATGTCAAATGCCCCTCGAATGACATTATGGATCATATCAAATAGAACTTCAGGAATCATAGACATGTATCAAAACATAATGAAATAGGTTCTGGAAATCAAAGACATTAGCCATCCTAGTGTCTCTAAGAATAGGAACTTCTTTGGAGTTATACGCTCGTCGTCTGTTTGTTTCATAAAGACCATGCCAAAAAGAAGGAAGGGATAGATTTACATACCTTTGGCGCTTAATCCGTGACTTGATATGTATACGCTGTCCAAAGTATCTCAACCTATATTAAGACGTCAAGACTATGGTTAAGCTACGGAAAAGCGTAAAACGTACTTCAACGTTAGTAGCTTATTTCTAGACAATTGGGCAGCACCTCCCCTATATCGCTCACTCTCCTCACATCTAAGCCAGCTATACAACAACCAAAATAACATCAACAGCGATACGTCTAAAGTTCACATCAAGAACTAGTCCAAAACAAGATCCAAGGGTACCCCGAAATAGCCCGCACAACACACACAACACCACAAATCAGTCCACACGTGGCACATTCAACAATAGTCAACATAACGATTACGACATATTCAAGTTACTCCTAATAATCTGTAGCCCCAACACTTCATCGAAATGACCTTATAATAGTCCAACAATTACAACAACACAATGCATAATCTTAACTACACTTAGTCTTCCAATTCAACAAGAACAACAACACATATACCTACTTATAACTATATTTCCATTCCTTTCTACATAACCAGATCATTCTCAAATACAATACAATTATAACCTTAAGTATCAAATTCCTTCACTTTCATCATATAATCAATGACAACCATAACGACAACACTAATCAAAATTAATCCACCATTATTACATTAGAACAGCCCCAACACGGCCCAAACAGAACCTTAACATCAACATACACAATTCCTTGCACCCAATTCCACATCCACCAAATTATACAAAGACCAAACCATCTCTAAAACATGTAGGAGAGAATTAAACCTTACCTTAGCAAGCTTGGCCTCTTAACGTTGCTGGAAATTATGAATTAAAATTGCAAGTGTTCTTGCTGCCCCAAAGATTAAATTCACGTTGCTTCTCACCTTTGAATGTGTACAGCACCTTAGGAATTTAATTTTTTGCCATCAAGATCTTAGGCTTGGTCATGAACAGCCATGGCCGTGAGCTGCCATGGCTTGTGATGAATTTGTGATGATAAAGTTGTGATTAATGAGTCATCTTATGTCTTATATATGAAGCCCACAAATGTTACACGTGCCCTACTATAGCATGGACCAATCAGATCTGGCCATGTTTTAGTGGGGTCCATTCAGCCCACTAATTGATTTAATTAACCACTAATCACCACTTAATAATCTAATCATGGTTAATTAATCCCTAATCTCCACTAATATTTCTACACTAATTGAAATTTACAACAAATCGTGCACTTATTAAAATCGGGTTTAAAAAGTCCTTGTCTCATATCTCAAAAATAATCTTGTCCTTAAACTTATGTTGATTAGCTTACGACTAATCCAACGCACAAAAATACGGGATATAACAATGTCACCGCTAAGGCAGGCTGCATATGATTCCACCGTGCCTAGATGGCCGGGCATGTCACAGCTAATGCGGGCTGCTATGTATACACCGAGCCTAAAGGGTCGGGCATGATCACCACTAGTGGGCGGCATATGATGGTTACCCACACGCGGGTTAACGATGGGGATTATGATGTGATGATATATATGTTATACCCTGTATTTTTGTACATTGGATCATTCGTGAGCTAATCGACATAAATTCAAGGATAAGATTATTTTTGGGATATGAGACAAGGACTTTTAATCCTGATTTTTAATATGGCACGACTAGCTTGTAAATTTCAATTAGTGTAGAAATATTAGTGGTGATTAGGGATTAGTTAACCATGATTAGATTATTAATTGTGGATTAGTGATTAATTAAGGATTAATTAGCCTAGCTAAGATTAATTAAGTCAACTAATGCACTAAATGGACCCCACTACAACATGGCCAAATCTGATTGGTCCACGCTATAGTGAGGCACGTGTCAACCCAAGGGGCAGCATATAAGACTATAACTTGATGAATAATTCATTAATCACATTTCATTTCCAACTTCAACCAAAAGTGAATTAGACAGAGAAGCTAATGGCCATGGCAGTTCATGAAGAAGTCCATGATCTTGATAGCAAAAACTTAGTTCTAAGGTGTTCTACACATTCCAAGGTGATTAACAACATGGATTTGATCCCTAGGGCAGCAAGAACATTGGCGATTTTAATCCATAAATTCCAGCAACGTTAAGAGGCCAAGCTTGATAAGGTAAGGTTTAATTCTCTCCTACATTTTTTAGAGGTGGTTTGGTCTTTGTATAATTTGGTGGATGTGGAATTGGATGCAAGGAATTGTGTATGTTGATGCTAAGGAACTGTTCTAATCTAATAATGGTGGATTAATTTTGATTAGTGTTGTTGTTATTGTTGTCCTTGATTATATGATGAAAGTGAAGGAATTTGATGTTTAGAATTTTAGTTGTATTGTATTGAGAACGATCTGGTTCTGGTTGCATTGTTGTTCTTGTGGAATTGGAAGACTAAGTGTAGTTAAGATTTGTATTGTATTGTTATAATTGTGTCACGACCCAACCCCCTGGGCCATGACTAGTGCCCGAGCTAGTGTTACACCTCGGAAAATTTTTCGTTGGTACGCAAGAGAACGAACTAGTGATGAATATGAGTGCATGATGTCCATGAGCAAGAAACGATGTTTGATGACCTTAGGCGAGATTTCGAAAGTATCCGATGTGAGACGAGGAAGTTGGCTAAGTTAAGATGAGATACAAGGTGAGCAATGCATGTTCATGGACGGGGGTGATTGAAATGAGAAGTCTAAGAAATATGGGAAGTTGCAGAATTGCAACTGCCCAGTGGTCGTATATTGCAAAATACGGACCGTAAAGTGCAATACGGTCCGTAAACTGCCAGGTCGTAAACTGGCATGCCAAACTTCAACTTTCTGCCAGCCGAGGAAATGGCTAAACACGACCTGGTGGACGGACCGTAAAGTGATTTACGGCTCGTAAACCATGGTCGTAAACCACCATGAAGGCAGCCCAGCTTTTTGTTCTGGAAATGGCTAAATACGCCCATGGAGGACGAGCCGTATAGTGGAATACGGTCCGTAAACCTCCATGGACGACCACTGTTCACCCAGCACAGATTTTCCAATTCATTATATATGAGGATCAAGACTTATTTTATTTCATTACAACATTACACCACTTCTCACTAAAACTTCTCTCTACATTTATTATATGAGTTTTCAAGGATTATAAGCCATTAATAACATTAAGACAAGTGAATCAAGGATAAGGGAATCATCATGGATCATCCAAGTCAAGAAATCCAAATGGAGAAAAACTAGAGTTTTGCTCAAAGAAGAGTATTATCAACCAAAGCTTGTTCCTACAACTTCTAAGGTAAGATTCATGATTTTTACAAGATGTTTAAGGTATTGGAGAATTAAAATACATGGATTGTAGAAAATGTGGTCAACTAGGTCATGAATGATGAATAGTGACATTTTGAGAAATAGTTTGAATTGAGTTATGAATGTTGTTGTGTTGTGATATGAATGTGTTATAAATGGTATTAAGATCATGAACTAAACACTTTAGACGAATGGACGAAGTTGGGTGTTATGACCATGAATGTGGGTGAATTAGAGGCAAATTGAGGAATCTAGATAATGTTGATAATGTGAATGACTAATGGCCATTGTTATGATATTAATGAAGGTATAAACGCTAGCATTGGAAGGGAACGTGCAAGTGTAGAATAGTTCAACGGAAAGGTATGTAATGCTAACCCTTCTTTCATAAGGCATGGTTCTGGGCCAAATTCCTAATTCCTCTATATGAGTATGTTGTCTTCACATGGTTGACATTCCGAGCTCATAAGCCCACGACCCTTGATATGTACTATGATTATACTATGTTCCTCATATGACGAGTAAGTCTATAATGTAGATGTAACGATAATGATGATGAGAGTAAAATGAGATTAGAGATGCTTACGAGCTATGATATATGTATATGTACGCCTATGAAGGGCTATGATAAGACCTCGAGCTTATGATGCCGGGTAAGACTATATGTATATGACTATGTATAAAGTATGTATACAATTACGAAATGCGCGCACACCTCTGCAGATGGTACGGATAACTCTGACGCCTTGATAGGGCCAGGTATGTATGATCTTGAGCCTTGGTTGGCCAAGTATCTATGACACACCGATCCTACGAGGTTGGGTATGCTATGTAAATACTATGTATATGATATGACCATGTATATAATATGAATATGAGTGTGATAAGACTTAGTAAGGGCATGTATACGAATATGAACACAAGGTGGTATGGCTATTATTATGGGATACGAACGACGATGTATGCAAGTAAGCGACATGATGATGATGATATTACTGTCTCCCCTCCTATGCTATTTCATATGATATCTATTATGCTTCTATATTGATGTTGATCATGCTTTACATACTCAGTACATTCTTCGTACTGACGTCCTTTTGTTTGTGGACGCTGCGTCATGCCCGCAGGTGCACAGGGAGACAGACTTGATCCATAGCTGCTTATTCAGAGATTGCATAGCAGAGCTCCATTTCTTTCGGAGTCGTAGCTTTTAGGTACTTATTCTTTTGTGTATATAATTATGGGCATAGCGGGGTCCTGTCCCGCTCATACGAAATGTCATACTCTTAGAGGCTCGTAGTCATGTGTATGTGGGTAGAGATGTTCGGCCACGTTGGCCTTGTACTTATGTTGTGTCATAGATGCCTATGATATGTTAAATGATGATGGTCGTCTAATGGGATCAATATGATTAACGATAAGAAAAGCACGAATTGACTTATGGTTCACCTAGATGTTATGTTATGTACGTTAAGGGGATGCTCGGGTGGGGTAGCACCGGGTGCTCGTCGCGTCCCCCTAGCCGGGTCGTGACTAAAGTGGTATCAGAGCAGTTCAGTCCTAGGATGTGTCTACGAGCCGTGTCTAGTAGAGTCTTGGTTATGGGTGTGTTTCGCGCCACACTTATAAACGAGAAGCTGCGGACATTTTAGGAATATATGACCTTCTTTCTTCATAAGAATCGTGCGATAGATCTATGATGTAAGAAATTCTTTTTCCTAAATCGGGTGTTGTGTATTTCAGAGATGCCTAAAAAGAAAAAGTCTACAGCAGCCCAAAAGGGCAAGACGGTGGCAGAAAAGCGGGCTGAAAGAGCACCGCCACCGGTAGTAGAGGAAGATGAGTCCCAGAGTGCGGCTCAATCTCAGTCCTCCCAGACAGTGCCTATTACCGAGGAGCACGTGGGAGCCTCAGCCCCAGCTCCAGCTCCTCCACCAAACGCTTCGGGCCAAGACGTGAGAGAGGCCATTAATTTGTTGACTCAATTGGTTGCGGCCCAGACTCAGAGGCCAAGCGCAGGGCAAGGTGACAGGGTTGTTAGTGCAAGGGCCCGTGACTTCATTGCTTTGAAACCCCCGGAATTCTTTGGGTCGAAATCGGAGGAGGATCCCCAGGACTTTATTGATGGTATGCTAAGGACGCTCCGGTTGATACATGCTTCAGACACTGAGTTGGTAGAGCTAGCGTCCAATAGATTGAGAGATATCTCGATCCAGTGGTATACAGTATGGATGGCTTCGCGGGGAGCCAATGCACCTCCGCCGGTATGGCAAGAGTTTGTCGATGCTTTTCTCCGTCACTACATGCCTCCAGAAGTTCGGCGAGCTAGGGCTGATAAATTCTTGAATTTGAGGCAAGGTAACATGAGTGCTACAGAGTATAGTCTCCGCTTTAACTCCTTGGCCAGGTATGCTTCGGCCATGGTAGCAGATATGGGTGATCGGGTGCACCGGTTTGTGAAAGGCCTAGGGCCACAGTTGATGAATAAATTCTTAACTGCGTCCCTTCAGGATGACATGGATATTGCACGCATTCAGGAACATGCTCAGGAATTAGAGGAACACCTACAGCAGCGGAGCAATGAACGTGAGCATGATAGGGGACATAGCAAGAGAGCGAGACCTTCAGGTTCGAGGAGCGAGTCCAGGGGTGGACATAGACAACAGCTTCCCAGCCATTCAGGCTATCCTATGACCAGTCCACCTCCACGGTTTTCAGGCCAGGGCCTGGATAGATCTGCTCGTTCAGGGCCGAGTCCGAGTTATACAGGACCTCAGTTCAGAGGTGATTTGGGCCAGTCAAGGTCGCCCGTACGACCGTGTTCCCAGTGTGGGAAGATGCATTGGGGTCGATGCCGATTTGGTTCAGATGATTGCTATTCATGTGGTCGGCCAGGACATATTATGCGGGATTGCCCCTCAGTACATGGTAGAGGTAGGACCCAGCCATCAGGGTTGGTAGCCGGATATTCGGCATCTTTACGCCCTACGGGGCCAGGTTCACATGCGCCAGCTGGCCATGGTAGAGGCAGAGGGAGAGCTCCCAGTACTAGCAGTTCTCAGCACCGTATTTATGCTTTGGCTGGACGCTAAGATCTTGAGTCTTCTCCTGACGTAGTCACAGGTATATTATCGGTATTCTCTCATGATGTATATGCTTTGATTGACCCGGGCTCCACATTGTCTTATGTTACTCCATATATTGCGGGTCAGTTTATAGTCGAGCCGGAGTCGACCAAACCTTTTGAGGTGTCTACGCCCGTTGGCGAATCGGTGATAGCTAGCCGAGTGTATAGAGATTGTGTAGTCGTGATATGTGACCACCGTACTATAGCTGACTTGTATGAACTAATGATGGTAGGATTTGATGTCATTATGGGCATGGATTGGTTGGCTTCTTGCTACGCCAATGTTGATTGTAGAATGAAAATGGTTCGCTTCCAGTTTCCGGGAGAACCAGTGTTATAATGGAAAGGATGTATGGCGTCACCAAAAGGTAGGTTTATTTCCTATCTAAAGGCAAGGAAGATGATCACGAAAGGGTGCATTTATCACCTAGTGCGAGTTCAAGATGTAGAAGCTGAGTCACCGACTCTTCAGTGAGTTCCGGTAGTGAACGAATTTTCGGATGTGTTCCCGGAAGAGCTTCCAGGCCTTCCTCCCGAGCGAGAGATCGATTTTTCGATTGATGTGTTGCCAGACACTAATCCCATCTCTATTCCTCCCTATAGGATGGCACCCGCAGAGTTGAAAGAGTTGAAGGAGCAATTGAAAGACTTGCTTGCAAAAGGCTTCATTAGGCCTAGTTCATCCCCGTGGGGAGCACCCGTATTGTTCGTCCGGAAGAAGGATGGCTCCTTGAGAATGTGCATTGATTATCGATAATTGAATAAAGTGACAATTAAGAACAAGTATCCCCTCCCGAGGATTGATGATTTATTTGATCAATTGCAAGGTGCCAAATGGTTTTCAAAGATTGATTTGAGGTCCGGGTATCACCAAGTAAGAGTTAGGGAGAAAGATATCCCTAAGACAGCTTTCAGAACAAGATATGGCCATTTCGAGTTCCGAGTAATGTCGTTTGGGCTAACTAATGCACTGGCAGCGTTTATGGACTTAATGAACAATGTATTCAGGCCTTTTCTGGATCTATTCGTGATTGTATTCATCGATGACATCCTAGTGTATTCTAGATCCAAGGCAGAACATGTGGATCATTTGCGAATTGTCCTTGGAGTTCTTCGAGCTCGAGAGTTATTTTCGAAGTTTTCCAAATGCGAGTTTTGGTTGAACTCAGTGGAATTTCTGGGCCACATTGTTGCAGCTGACGGTATTCGAGTGGATAGCCAAAAGATTGAGGCAGTGAAGACTTGGCCAAGGCCCACGACCCCTACGGAGGTTCGTAGCTTTTTGGGCTTAGCAGGTTATTATACAAGATTTGTTGAGGGTTTCTCTTCTATTTCTGCACCGCTCACCAAGTTGACTTAGAAGTCAGCTAAGTTTCAATGGACAGATGCTTGCGAGCGTAGTTTCCAAGAGTTGAAAGACCGACTGACTTCAGCCCCAGTCTTGACACTTCCAGAGGGATTAGAAGGATATGTTATTTATTGTGATGCTTCAGGCGTCGGGCTAGGCTGTGAATTGATGCAAAATGGTAAGGTGATTGCGTATGCTTCTACACAATTACGGAAACATGAGTAGAATTATCCTACCCATCACTTAGAATTGGCCGCGGTGGTCCATGCTTTAAAGATATGGAGACATTACTTATATGGTGTCCACGTGGATATTTATACAGATCATAAGAGTCTCCAGTACATCTTCAAGCAGAAAGAGTTGAATTTGCGGCAACGACGATGGCTAGAGTTGCTAAAAGACTATGATGTTGAAATCCTGTACCACCCCGGAAAGGCAAATATTGTGGCTGATGCTCTTAGCCGTAGGTCGATGGGAAGTCTAAGTGATGTACGACCATAAAAGAAAGAGATGGCCCGTGATCTTCAGCAGTTAGCTAGCCTAGGAGTCCGAGTGGTGGACTCAGGTAGCAGCGGAGCTACTATTCAGAATTCAGCAGTTTCATCGTTAGTAGCGGAAGTAAAAGAGTGACAATCTGAGGATCCCATGCTAATGCAGTACAGAGATACACTCCCTCAGAAGGAGGAGTCATCATTTGACATTTCGGAAGACGGAGTTCTCCGATGTCGAGGCAGGTTATGTGTTCCCGATGTGGTAGGTCTACGCCATCAGATTTTGAGAGAAGCTCATTGTTCCCGTTACTCCGTTCACCCCGAAGCGACGAAAATGTATCATGATCTTAAGACTATATATTGGTGGAATGGGATGAAGAAAGACGTAGCGGAATTCGTAGCTCAGTGTCCTAATTGCCAACAAGTGAAGATAGAACACCAAAAGTCGGGTGGCTTATTGCAAGCTATAGAAATCCCAACTTGGAAGTGGGAAGTGATTAATATGGATTTCATTACAGGGTTACCCCGTTCTCGACGTAAATATGATTCTATATGGGTGATCGTGGATAGACTCACAAAGTCAGCGCATTTCTTACCGGTCAGAACGACCTATATGGCAGAAGATTATGCCAAGCTTTATCTTAAAGAGATAGTGAGACTCCATGGCGTTCCGGTATCTATTATCTCCGATAGAGGAACTCAGTTTACAGCCAAGTTTTGGGGGTCTTTCCAAGAATGTTTAGGGACCCAAGTGCGCCTAAGCACGTCATTTCACCCACAGACCGATGGGCAAGCTGAACGTACTATTCAAACTCTTGAAGATATGTTACGGGCTTGTATGATAGATTTTGGAGGAAATTGGGATGACCAGTTGCCACTCATTGAGTTTGCTTACAATAACAGTTATCATTCTAGCATTCAAATGGCACCGTATGAAGCTCTATATGGGCGAAAGTGTAGATCCCCAATTGGGTGGTTTGAAACCGGAGAAGCTAAGTTGATAGGGCCAGACTTGGTCCAGCAAGCAATAGAGAATGTTAAGCTCATACAAGATCGGTTGCTAGCGGCTCAAAGTCGTCAGAAGTCCTATGCGGATAATCGTCGAAGAGACTTAGAGTTCGAAGTGAAAGATTGGGTATTCTTGAAAGTGTCGCCGATGAAGGGCGTGATGAGATTTGGCAAAATGGGGAAGCTCAGTCCCCGGTATATTGGGCCATACGAAATTGTGCGGAAAATAGGCAAAGTGGCCTATGAGCTAGATCTACCTCCAGATTTGGAGTCAGTCCATCCAGTATTCCATGTCTCGATGCTTCGGAAGTGTGTTGGAGATCCTACGAGGATCGTCCCAGTGAATGATATTCAAGTGACAGAAAGTTAACTTATGATGAATTACCCATTGCCATATTAGATAGGCAAGTACGGAGGCTTAGAAACAAAGAAGTGGCCTCAATTAAAGTTCTGTGGAGAAATAACAATCGAGATGAAATGACATGGGAAGCGGAAGAGAATATGCCATCCAAATACCCACATTTATTTCGGCCCTTGGAAGAAGTCCAAGATTAGACGTCAAAATCATAAGGTATGCATGTTTTCCCTTTTATACATTCAGGTCGTGTGTGGCCAAATTTCTAGTGCTGTTGTATTATTGCCCTGTGAGGCATTGTTATTGTGGGTTGTTGTGACAGGGTGGTAGTGCCACATTACAGAGGAAACTCTGGCGAAATTTTTATAGAATTCCCCAAGCCTTTAACATTCGAGGACGAATGTTCCTAAGGGGGGTAGAATGTTACACCTCGGAAAATTTTCCGTTGGTACGCAAGAGAACGAACTAGCGATAAATATGAGTGCATGATGTCCATGAGCAAGAAACGACGTTTGATGACCTTAGGCGAGATTTCAAAAGTATCCGATGTGAGACGAGGAAGTTGGCTAAGTTAAGATGAGATACAAGGTGAGCAATGCATATGCATGGACGGCGGTGATTGAAATGAGAAGTCTAAGAAATATGGGAAGTTGCAGAATTGCAACTGCCCAGTGGTCGTATATTGCAAAATACGGACCGTAAAGTGAAATACGGTCCGTAAACTGCCAGGTCGTAAACTGGCATGCCAAACTTCAACTTTCTGCCAGCCGAGGAAATGGCTAAACACGACCTGGTAGACGGACCGTAATGTGATTTACGGCCCCTAAACCATGGTCGTAAACCACCATGAAGGAAGCCCAGCTTCTTGTTCTGGAAATGGCTAAATACGCCCATGGAGGACGAGCCGTATAGTGGAATACGGTCCGCAAACCTCCATGGACGACCACTGTTTACCCAGCACAGATTTTCCAATTGATTAAATATGAGGATCAAGACTTATTTTATTTACTTACAACATTACACCACTTCTCTCTACATTTATTATATGAGTTTTCAAGGATTATAAGTCATCAATAACATTATGAAAAGTGAATCAAGGATAAGGGAATCATCAAGGATCATCCAAGTCAAGAAATCCAAATGGAGAAAATCTAGGGTTTTGCTCAAAGAAGAGTATTATCAACCAAAGCTTGTTCCTACAACTTCTAAGGTAAGATTCATGATTTTTACAAGATGTTTAAGGTATTGGAGAATTAAAATACATGGATTGTAGAAAATGTGGTCAACTAGGTCATGAATGATGAATAGTGACATTTTGAGAAATAGTTTTAATTGAGTTATGAATGTTGTTGTGTTGTGATATGAATGTGTTATAAATGGTATTAAGATCATGAACTAAACACTTTAGACGAATGGACAAAGTTGGGTGTTATGACCATGAGTGTGGGTGAATTAGAGGCAAATTGAGGAATCTAGATAATGTGGATAATGTGAATGACTAATGGCCATTGTTATGACATTAATGAAGGTAAAAACGCTAGCATTGGAAGGGAACGTGCAAGTGTAGAATAGTTCGACGGAAAGGTATGTAAGGCTAACCCTTCTTTCATAAGGCATGGTTCTTGGCCAAATTCCTAATTCCACTATATGAGTATGTTGTCTTCACATGGTTGACATTCCGAGCTCATAAGCTCACGACCCTTGATATGTACTATGATTATACTATGTTCCTCGTATGACGAGTAAATCTATAATGTAGATGTAACGATAATGATGATTAGAGTAAAATGAGATTAGAGATGCTTACGAGCTATGATATATGTATATGTACGCCTATGAAGGGCTATGATAAGACCCCGAGCTTATGATGCCGGGTAAGACTATATTTATATGACTATATATAAAGTATGTATACGATTATGAAATGCGCGCACACCTCTGCAGATGGTATGGATAACCCTGACGCCTTGGTAGGGCCAGGTATGTATGATCTTGAGCCTTGGTTGGCCAAGTATGTATGACACACCGATCCTACGAGGTTGGGTATGCTATGTAAATACTATGTATATGATATGACCATGTATATAATATGAATATGAGTGTGATAAGACTTAGTAAGGGCATGCATACGAATATGAACACAAGGTGGTATGGCTATTATTATGGGATACGAACGACGATGTATGCAAGTAAGCGACATGATGATGATGATATTACTGTCTCCCCTCCTATGTTATTTCATATGATATCTATTATGCTTCTATATTGATGTTGATCATGCTTTACATACTCAGTATATTCTTCGTACTGACGTCCTTTTGTTTGTGGACGCTGCGTCATGCCCGCAGGTGCACAGGGAGACAGACTTGATCCATAGCTGCTTATTCAGAGATTGCATAGCAGAGCTCCATTTCTTTCGGAGCCGTAGTTTTTGGGTACTTATTCTTTTGTGTATATAATTATGGGCATAGCGGGGTCCTGTCCCGCTCATACGACATGTCATACTCTTAGAGGCTCGTAGTCATGTGTATGTAGGTAGAGATGTTCGGCCACGTCGGCCTTGTACATATGATGTGGCATAAATGCCTATGATATGTTAAATGATGATGGTCGTCTAATGGGATCAATATGATTAACGATAAGAAAAGCACGAATTGACTTATGGTTCACCTAGATGTTATGTTATGTACGTTAAGGGGGTGCTCGGGTGGGGTAGCACCGAGTGCTCATCGCGGCCCCCTAGCCGGGTCGTGACAGCTGGACACTCGTATACGTACCTGTTAGCTATAGACAGACTGAAAATAAAAACTGTATGGAACTAATGCAACGAACTAAAGACTCATAACGTCGTATATCATAAGCCTGTGTCATGAGGAGTCACAGCTAACCAAAACATAATATGGTACGCAAGCCGACAAGGCTGCCACTACATGTCAATATAATACGCAAGCCGACAAGGCTGCCACTACATATCAATATAATACGCAAGCCGATAAGGCTGCCATTACATATCAATATAATACGCAAGCCGAAAAGGCTGCCACTACATACGAACATATCCATAGCAAATCAAATAGACACGGCTAAACAAAACTTACACACAACCCACACATATGTCTAGAGACCTCTAAGAGTATCAACAGTGAAATATGACGGGACAGGGCCACGCCATACCCCTGGATAAACATATATATACATCAAAGGATCTATACCAAAAGTCTAGGCTCCGGAACAATGGAGCTCTCCAAGACAGCTGAGTAGGAGTCCTAGGTTGGAGGATCACCAAATCGAGTATCTGTACCTGCGGGCAGGAAACGCAGCCCCCCCGAAAAAAAGGGGGTCAGTACGAGATATGTACTGAGTATATAAAGCATGAATAGAATAAAAATAATCATGACTGAAATAGAGATTACAGGAGACAAGTATGACAATCATAATACCAATACACGTGCCTTATGAAATGTAAATCATGCATATCAATATCATATCCGGCCCATTATGAGACTCGGTGAATAAAGTCATCATATACCATCCTTGGCACCATAATCACATTATCATATCATCATATACATATATATATATACATACCGTATCCCGGCCCTCTAGTGAGGGACTCGGTGAACAATGCAGTGAAACTGTGCACGAGAACGTACCCCGGCCCGGGACTCGGTGAAAGACATATTGAGGCATGCACGAGCAGAGTAGTAAGCAACCATATGCAAACTAAGTCATATCCGAGACTCAATACAATAATCAAAATGAACCATCATGGTAATCAAGACAATAGTCATATCAAGTATCCTTCGAATGTCACTATGGATTATATCAAAATAGATCTTCTGGAATCATAGACACGTATCAAGACATAACAAAATAAGTTCTGGGAATCAAGTACATTAGCCATCCTAGTGTCTCTAAGAATAGGAGATTTTTGAAGTCACATATATGTCGTCTATTTGTTTTATAAAGATCATACCAAAAAGAAGGAAGGGTTAGCATTACATACCTTTAGGCGCTTATCCGCAATACAATACGTATATGCTGCCCGAAGTGTCTCAACCTATATTAAGACGTTAAGACTATGGTTAAGCTATGGAAAGGCATAAAACATACTTCAACGTTAGTAGCTTATTTCTAGGCGATTGGGCAGCACTTCCCCTATATCGCTCAATTTCCTCATATTTAAGCCAACTATACAACAACCAACATAGCATCAACAAAGGCACATCTAAGTTACCATATCAAGAACTAGTTACAACCAGACCCAAGGACATTCCATACAGCCCACGCCATTCCAACATTCGATAATTGTCAACATAACGACTACGACATATTAAAGTTATTCTTAATAATCTATAGCCCTAACACTTCATCGAAACGATCTTATAACAGCCCAACGATTACAACAACACAATGCATAATCTTAACCACACTTAATCCTCCAATTAAACAAGAACAACAACAACATACCCAAAATAGCCTCTAATTACAACAAGTTCTTAAAACAGCCCACTAAAATATACTTCAACTTTAACCATCAAATTCCTTTACTCTCATCATTTAATCCATGACAACACAACAAAAATACTAATTAAAATTAACTCATCATTATTAGATTAAAACAGCCCCATATACGGCCCAAACAAAGTTTCAACATCAACATACATAATTCTTGCATTCAATTCCACATCCACCAATTCACACAAGGACCAAATCAATTCTAAAACATGTAAAAGAGAATTAAATCTTACCTTAGAAACAAAGCTCTTATTATCAAGAATGTGAACTCCCTCAAGAACAGCCATGGCCGTGAGTTGCCATGGCTGTTGTAATCTCTATCCTTTTTCCTCCAATTGGATTGTAAATCACCAATTAATCGTGTAGAAGGCGGGGGAGAGAAGCTGGCCGTAAGCTCAAGGGGTGGCTGCCATAGCCATGGCCGTGGCTCTCTCTCTCTCTAGCTTGAGAGCTTCTCTCTCTTATCTCAACTTAGGTGAAGATGGAATGAAGTTTAGTTGATGAATTAGTCATCAAATTGGTTTATATAGGCTGCCTATGAAGTGGACAAGTGTCCCACTATGGCATGGATCAATCATATTTGGCCATGCTATAGTGGGGTCTATTTAGCACTACTTAGGCTTAATTAATCTTAATTAATTACTAATCTCCACTTAATAATCTAATCATGGTTAATTAATCCCTAATCTCCACTAATATTTCTACACCAATTGAATTTTACAAGCAATCGTGCACTTATTAAAAATCGGGGATTGAAAGCCCTTGTCTCATATCCCAAAAATAATCTCGTCCTTAAACTTATGTCGATTAGCTTACAAATAATCCAACGTATAAAAATACGGGGTATAACATCCTTCCCCCCTTTAGAACATTCGTCCTCGAATGTTAAATGGGTCCTATAAAGTCTTATAAGAATTTCGGTTAAGTCTCCCTTATAGCTAGAACATGTAGTCTCATCTACCAATCAATATAATCAAGTGAGGGATTTAAATTACATGCAGGCGTAGGGAACAAGTAAGGGTACTTATTCTTCATCTCCTCTTCGGCTTCCCAGGTCATCTCTTCTCTATTATTATTTCGCCATAATACTTTGACGGAAGCCACATCCTTAATACATAATCTTCTAACTTGCCGATCAAGTATAGCTATAGGGTTCTCCTCATAGGACAGCTCCTCCGTCACCTGGACATCATCCACAGGGAATAATACTCTAGAAGGGTCACCAATACATTTGTGAAGCATCGACACATGAAAGACTGGATGTACTGCTTCCAAATCAGATGGTAGGTCCAACTCGTAGGAAACCCTGCCTACCCTACAAATAATCTGATAAGGCCCAATGTACCTCGGGCTAAGCTTCCCTTTCTTGTCGAATCTCATAACGCCCTTCATGGGTGACACCTTCAAGAACACCCAATCACCAACCTGAAACTCTAAGTCTCGACGTCGATTATCTGCATATGACTTCTGTCGACTCTGAGCTGCCAATAACCTCTCCTGAATAAGCTTCACTTTATCAATAGCTTGCTGAATCATGTCTGGGCCTATTAATTTGGTCTCACCAACATCAAACCAGCCAATAGGTGACCTGCACTTCCTCCCATATAAGGTCTCATACGGTGCCATCTGAATACTAGAATGGTAGCTATTCTTATAAGCAAACTCGATAAGTGAA
Organism: Lycium barbarum; assembly: GCF_019175385.1. Classification (NCBI taxonomy): domain Eukaryota; kingdom Viridiplantae; phylum Streptophyta; class Magnoliopsida; order Solanales; family Solanaceae; genus Lycium; species Lycium barbarum. The sequence continues at coordinate 63,401,229 of NC_083338.1, read as the reverse complement.
AAATGATCGTCCCAGCTACCTCTGAAGTTAATAACACAGGCCCGCAACATATCTCCTAGCGTCTTAATAGTATGCTCGGCCTGGCCGTCAGTCTGAGGGTGAAATGCTGTACTAAGACTCACCTGTTGTCACGACCCAGCCCCGTGGGCCATGAATAGTGCCCAAGCTGGACACTCATATACATACTTGTTACATATAGACAACTGATTCTTAAGAACAATACGAGAACTTGCCAAAGAACCCCAAAGGTTCATAACGTCATCATATGTATCCAGATAACCTGTCTCCCGAGGAGTCACAGCCAGTCAAAACATAATAGGATACGCAAGCCGGCAAGGCTGCCACTACATGTAATATCATACACAAGCCGACAAGGCTGCCATTACAAGCGGGAATATCCTTGGCAACCCATATAGACACACCTGAGCAAAACTTATACACAGCCCACACATATGTCTACAGACCTCTAAGAGTATCAACAGTGAAATATGACGGGACAAGGCCCCGCCGTACCCCTGGATAAACATATATGTAAATCAAAAGATCTGTACCAAAAGTTTAGGCTCCGGAACAATGGAGCTCTCCAAGACAACTGAGTAGTAGTCCTAAGCTGAAGGATCACCAAATCGAGTATCCTTACCTGCGGGCATGAAATGCTACCCCCCGAAGAAAGGGGGTCAGTACGAGATATGTACTGAGTATATAAAGCATGAAACCCAATAAAGAGGATCATGACTGAAGTAGAGATTACAGGAGACAAGTATGACTTTCAAAATACAAATACACTTGCCTTATAAAATGTAAAACATGCATATCAATGTCATATATCATATCCGGCCCACCATGGGACTCGGTGAATAAAGTCATCACATACCATCCTTGGCGCCACAATCACATCATCATATCATCATATCATCACATCATCATATCATCATATCATATATATATATATATCGTATCCCAGCCCTCTAGTGAGGGACTCGATGAACAATGCAATTAAACTGTGCACGAAATCGTATCCTGGTCCGGGACTCAGTGAAAGATATATTGAGGCATGCACGAATAGAGTAGTGAGCAACTGTCACGACCCAGCTAGGGCCGCGACGGGTACCCGGAGCTAGTTACCGAGCACCGCTCACCCTACTACTTATCTTGCCCATCTAATATTCTTTTATCAATTTACATACTAGTTGTAGGAAAATCATAATTAAACAAACATAATTACTTTATATACAATTGCCTTTCGGCCATCAAAATAATATACACGCATATGAAAACGTCTTGTGAGACCATCTAACCCACACTGCGTATCTACGAGCCTCTACTAACATAATGAATACATGGACGGAACAATACTCCGTCATGCCCAAAATATGCATACATGAATGTACATCAAAAGGATAGTCATAAGCACCTCCAGACGATGGAGTGCTTTAAACCAGCTGACTTCTACTGACGATCTGGGCCAAGCTCTTCTCTCTGTCTACCTGTGGGCATGAACACAGCGTCTGAAGAAGGGACGTCAGTACGAATGTTGTACTGAGTATGAGAAGCATAAAAAATGAAAGAAAACATCAACAATATAGTGATAACATCAACATGAAATATTTGGATCTGTCTGATAATCATGCGTGCTATCTTACTCATACTCATCCTCATAACATATATGCATCGTATGCAAGCTGCCTGTCCATGTTGGAACGGTGTGATAATCAATAATATTAGCCCGCGTCCAGGCCTCCCGCGTCCGGGGTACCATCTCATGCCGCCCACTAGTGGTGTCTGCCCATGCCCGAAGGTCATGGTGTATCCGTATAGCTGCCCGCCTTGGCGGTGACTGCCCGGCCAACTAGGCACGGTGTGAAATGCTCATGTCATGCTTATCATAAAATGCTCATAATAATAATATACTCATCATAAAATATTTATCTCATTGTAATACATGCATAAGGCTCAAGATCAACTTTACTCTATCGGGGTGACGTAAGGTCGTGATCCCCCGATTCCATTGTGGAACAACTATTGATACTCTGCCTCACCTTGAAGGAACTAGTACATAAGGTGAGTGTAAGCGATAATTAACATCATCATTATACTAGCATCATCATATCGTATTCCTCATCTTATATAGACATTAAGGAGTTAGGCTCTTAGCCTTTCGGACTATAGGAACTCCTGAAGAGAATAGGAATTTCGTGCTACAAGATTCATGCCATCAGAAAGAAGGGACTAGCCTCACATACCTTGGTCGTTTAGTTAGGATATCGCTCGCTTGTTCTCCATCGATATCACGTCGTTACCTTCATAAGAGAATTCGTATCAACATTAGTAAACTAACTATAAGATCGCGTCGCTAATTCTAGGAGACGTCAGACAACGCTTCCTTCGCTCATACCACTTTCCATGTTGTATATTAACTCACAACATTCATAACATTACTCACAATATCGCAATCAACAATCGTTGTTTACGTACATTTAGCAAAATCCACCATTTTCCTCCAATTTCCCTCCTAATTAGCCTTATGACTCGTCCTTGCATTTTCATGCGTTTAACGCTTGTTTCATGATATAAACATCATTTATAACGTATTTGTACTCACAACACTCCAATATTCGTAGTTCAATTCCACTATCATTCATTCATGTCACTATTCATTCAACAATGACCTATTTCTATGTTCTTCTACATCTCAAGTGTCTAAGCTTTCCAATACTTCAAACAACATGGAATAATCATGAAACTTACCTTGGATAGTGGTTGAACAATCCTTAAGTTGAATTGCTTCACTTAGACAAAACCCTAGTTTCACCTTCTTGGGAATTACTTGACTTAGATGATCCCTTGATGTGTTCTTGCACTTGATTTCATAGGTTTTGTGTTGTTGATCTTTAGCTTCCCCTTGATTCTCTTGGATTCTTATGGAGGAAGTATTTGGAGAGTTCTAGAGTGTTCTTGAGTTGTATGAATGAAGAATGAAATAAAGTGAGGCCGAAGTTCCTTTTAATAACTCAAAAGCTGATGTTTAATGAATTTTTGTCGGGATGAACAGTGGTCGTAAACTGCAGTTTACGGACCGTATTTTGATTTACGGGTCGTCCACTGTGGTCGTATTTAAGCATTCCAAAAACAGAGAGTTTGGCTGGTTGACATGGCAGTTTACGACCTGGTTTACGGTCCGTAAACCAGTTTACTGGCCGTAAACTGGGTCGTATTTAACCATATTCAACATTTACAGAAAGTCTTGGCTGAGGGACCTGGTGGTTTACGACCTGGTTTACGGTCCGTAAACCAGTTTACGGGCCGTATTCTGGGTCGTTTTTACCCATTTCAACACTTAACAAAAACTTGAGATTTTTGACGCAATGAAAGACGATTGCACTATACGGTCCGTAAATCACTTTACGGGCCGTATAGTGCCATATACGACCACTGGGTGAAATTTTTTCTACAACTTTATTATTTCCAAAAATGCAAAATTAGCCATTCCCGACTTAGTAAAACACCATACACTCAAGTCCTTTATTGTTCTACTCATCACACAAGTACGGAAAAATTTCCGAGGTGTAACATTCTTCCCCCCTTTTGGAACATTCGTCCTCGAATGTTCGACACTCGGGGATTCTAGAAAAATTTTGCCAGAGTTTCCTTTGTAATTTGGCACTACCAATTTACCACAACGACCCATAATATCATCTCCTCACAGGGCTATATCACAATATCAACACATTTATGGCCACACACGACCAAAAACATAAAATTAAAACATTCATACCTCATATCGTCGACGTCTCATCTTGAATCTCTTCTGGGGATTGGAACAAATGGGGGTACATAGATTTCATCTTCTCCTCCACTTCCCAAGTCATTTCTTCCCGATTATCGTTCCGCCACAGAACTTTGACTGAAGCAACCCCTTTATTTCGAAGCCTTCATACTTGTCTATCCACAATAGCAATGGGCACTTCTTCGTATGTCAACTTCTCTGTCACTTGCACATCATCAACCGGAACTATTCTTGTGGGGTCTCCAATACACTTGCGGAGCATCGAAACATGAAATACTGGGTGTACAGATTCGAGCTCTGAAGGCAAGTCCAATTCATAGGCTACTCGACCCACCTTGCGGATGATTCGATAAGGTCCAATGTATCTTGGACTCAATTTCCCATTTTTGCCGAACCTCATTACTCCCTTCATTGGTGAAACTTTCAGGAATACCCAATCATTAGCTTGAAATTCTAAATCCCGTCGGCGGTTGTCCGCATAAGACTTTTGGCGACTTTGAGCTGTTAACAGTCGGTCTCGAATCACTTTAACCTTTTCAACTGCTTGTTGGACCAAGTTGGGGCCTATCAATTGTACTTCTCCGGTTTCAAACCATCCAATTGGAGATCTGCATTTTCTTCCATATAAGGCTTCATACGGGGCCATTTGGATACTGGAATGATAGCTATTATTATAGGAAAATTCAATAAGAGGCAAATGCTAATCCCAACTACCGCCAAAGTCCAATACACATGCCCGTAGCATGTCCTCTAAGGTCTGAATAGTGCGCTCGGCTTGCCTGTCGGTCTGTGGGTGGAATGCCGTGCTGAGCTTAACTTGAGTACCTAGACCTTCTTGAAAGGACTTCCAGAATTTGGCTGTGAACTGCGCCCCTCTATCCGTGATAATGGCCAAAGGAATACCATGAAGTCGTACAATCTCCTTGAGATACAATTTAGCATAGTCTTCCGCTGAATATGTAGTCCTGGCGGGGAGAAAATGAGCTGCTTTTGTGAGCCTGTCCACGATCGCCCATATAGAATCATACTTCCCTCTCGTACGGGGTAATCCTACCACAAAATCCATATTAATTTCTTCCCATTTCCATGTAGGAATTTCCATTGCTTGCAATAAACCTCCTGGCTTTTGATGTTCGGCTTTCACTTGCTGACAATTTGGACATTGGGCTACAAACCCTGCTATGTCTCGCTTCATGCCATCCCACCAATATAGCAACTTAAGGTCGTGGTACATCTTGGTTGCACCTGGATGAATAGAATACCGGGAATAATGTGCTTCCTCTAAAATCCGTTGGCGTAAGTTTGCCACATCCGGTACACATAACCAGCCCCGATACCTAAGGACCCCTTCTATGGAAACTTCGAATGGAGACTTTTCTTTTTCGTGAGCTAGATCTCGATAATGGATTAGCTGGGAGTCCTCATATTACCGTTCCTTCACTTCTAGATTCAATGATGAAACTGTGGGGTCATTGATGCTAATACTTGCATCTCTTGAATCAGTCGCACGTACGCCGAGACTTGCTAGTTGATGGAGCTCACGAACCATTTCCTGCTTTTCCGAAGGAACTCCACATAAACTACCCATCGATCGGTGGCTAAGTGCATCTGCCACTACATTCGCCTTCCCTGGATGATATAGAATGTTCACATCGTAATCCTTCAGTAATTCTAACCATCGCCTTTGCCGCAGGTTCAACTCCTTCTGTTTGAAAATATATTGAAGGCTTTTGTGATCCGTATAGATGTCCACGTGCACACCATATAAGTAATGTCTCCACATTTGCAATGCATGAATGACCGCAGCTAGCTCAAGATCATGAGTGGGATAATTCTGTTCATGTTTTCGCAACTGTCTCGAAGCATATGCAATAACTTTCCCATTCTGCATCAATACACATCCTAATCCCACACCGGAGGCGTCACAATAAACTACATAGCCATCTGATCCTTCTGGAAGTGTTAGCACTGGCGCTGAGGTCAACCTATTTTTCAACTCTTGAAAGCTACGCTCACAGGCATCACTCTACTGGGATTTAGCCGACTTTTGGGTTAACTTTGTCAATGGGGCTGAAATGGATGAGAAACCCTCTTCAAATCATCTATAATATCCTGCTAACCCAAGGAAACTACGAACTTTTGTGGGCGTCTTAGGCCTTGGCCAAGCCTTCACAACTTCTATTTTCTGAGTGTCGACTCGGATACCATCATCTGAAATAACGTGACCTTGAAATGCCACTGAGTTTAGCCAAAACTCGCACTTCGAAAACTTTGCATACAATTCCCGATCTCGAAGAACGCCAAGAACAATTCTTAGATGATCTGCATGTTCTGACTCTGTGCGAGAATATACCAGAATATCGTCGATAAACACTATCACAAAAAGATCCAAGAACGGCCTGAACACGTTATTCATTAAATTCATGAACACCGCCGGGGCGTTTTTCAACCCAAACGACATCACTCGGAACTCGTAATGGTCGTACCTCGTTCTGAAGGATGTCTTGGGAATGTCTTCTTCTCTGATCCTCACTTGATGATAACCCGATCTTAGGTCTATCTTAGAAAACCACTTAGCACCTTGTAATTGACCGAACAAGTCATCGATTCTGGGAAGGGGATATCTATTCTTCACAGACACCTTGTTCAACTGTCTATAATCGATACACATTCGTAGCGACCCATCTTTCTTTCGCACGAACAAGACTGGTGCTCCCCACGGTGATGAACTGGGTCTAATAAAACCCTTCTCGAGTAAGTCTTTCAACTGTGCCTTTAGCTCTTTCAACACTGCTGGAGCCATTCTATAGGGAGGAATAGAAATAGGCTCGGTGTTGGGTACTACATCAATAGCAAAATCGACTTCCTTTTCTGGAGGAAGGCCTGGTAACTCATCGGGAAACACATCTGGGAATTCATTCACTACCGGGACAGACTGGAAAGTTGGCACTTCCGCTTCCGTGTCATGAACCCGAACTAGATGACAAATATAACCCTTGGCTATCATCTTTCTCGCCTTAAGGTAGGAAATAAACCTACCTTTTGGGGAAACTGCATTACCCTTCCACTCGAGTATGGGCTCTCCCGGAAATTTCAATCGAACTACCTTTGTCCGGCAACAAACATTAGCATAGCATGACGCCAACCAGTCCATACCCATAATTACGTCAAAATCTATCATCTCAAGTTCAATCAAATCAGACTTTGTCTGACGATCACGTATAATGACTACACAGTTCTTATATACTTGCCTCGCTATTACAGGATCACTAACCGGAGTGAATACTTCGAAAGGTTTAATTGGCTCGGGTCTCACCCCAACACAATCAGCGATATACGGAGTAATATATGAAAAGGTAGAACCTGGATCAATCAGAGCATATACGTCACGGGAAAATATAGTCAGGGTACCTGTGACAACATCTGGGGAAGACTCGAGATCCTGTAGCCCAGCTAAAGCATACACACGGGGCTGAACAACACCTCAAGTAGATGCTCCCCCTCTACCTCTGCCTCTACCCGCTGTAGTCTGAGGAGTCTGTATTGTCGGGCGTGCTGAAGAAGAACCTGCTGCTGAACCTGTAGGCTGAGTCCCAGCTCTATCTCTCGCTGAGGGGCAATCTCTCATCATGTGACCAACTTGCCCGTAAGCATAACAAGCATCCGAACCCTGACGACACTGTCCGGAATGTAATTTGCCACACTGGCTACACCGTGATACTGGAGGTCTCCTCTGACTAAAATCTCCCTAATACTGAGAACATGGGGCCCTCGAACTCTGACCCTGCCCTGACTGGAAAGAGCGATCGAACCTCCTGTCTGAGAATCTGGGAGGCGCACTAGTCGCGGACTGACCTGAGTGCCTGGGATGTGTCTGTCTCGATCCCTCTCTATACTCACTGCTCTCTCTCATAGATCTAGCCCTCTTACCTTGTCTTCTGTCACCATCACGATCACTTCTTTGTTGTCGTTGTCGTTCCTCGAGATTCTGAGCATGGGCCTGTATCCGGGAAATATCCATCCCGTCTTGCAAGGAGGTCGTCAAACAATCTCTGTACAAATGTGGCCCCAGACCACTCACAAATCTATAGATTCTGTCTCCCATGTCGGCCACCATAGTCGGAGCATATCGAGCCAATGAGTTGAATTGCATGCTATACTCTCGGGCACTCATACCCCTTTGCTTTAAATTCAGGAACTTGTCCGCTCTAGCTCGGCGGACTTCGGGTGGCAAGTAGTGACGAATAGGCATCTACAAACTCTTGCCACACGGGAGGTGGAACATTTTCTCCTCTTGTTATCACCCAATTCTTATACCATAACACCGCCACATCGCGGAGTCTATAAGAAGCCAACTCCACGGATTCGGTCTCGGAAGCATGGATAATCTCTAAAGTCCTCAACATCTCATCAATAAAATTTTGCGGATGTTCATCTAGCTTTGACCCAAAGAATTTCGGAGGATTTAAGGCCATAAAGTCACGGGCTCTCGTACTAGCTGAACGATCCCTTGGACCCGCATCCTATCGTTGTGCCTGAGCGGCAACCAATTGTGTCAATAAATGGATGGCCTCGGACACTTGTTGACCCGAAGCACCCGGTGGAGGAATCGGAGCTGAGGCTCCTCCCTGCTCTTCTACATTGGGTGTGGCCTCACTTTGCGATTCACTTCCCTCTACATTTACCGGAGGCTCTCTTTCTGCCTGCCTCTTTGTCGTAGCTTTGCCCTTCTGGGCAGCTATAGCTTTTCCTTTTGGCGGCATTTTCTGAAACCATAACGCACTTTTAGGAATAACATAATCCTAAGCATGGCTCTATCGCACGATTTCATGAGAAGAAGGATGGTCATTTTCCTAAATGCCCTGTAGCCTCTTGTTTATTAGCGTGGCGCGCAACACACCATAAACAAGACTCTACTAGACACGGCTCGTAGACACTTCCTAGGACGAACTGCTCTGATACCACATCTGTCACGACCCAGCTAGGGCCGCGACGGGTACCCAGAGCTAGTTACCGAGCACCGCTCACCCTACTACTTATCTTGCCCATCTAATATTCTTTTATCAATTTACATACCAGTTGTAGGAAAATCATAATTAAACAAACATAATTACTTTATATACAATTGCCTTTCGACCATCAAAATAATATACACGCATATGAAAACGTCTTGTGAGACCATTTAACCCGCACTGCGTATCTACGAGCCTCTACTAACATAATGAATACATGGACGGAACAAGACTCCGTCATGCCCAAAATATGCATACATGAATGTACATCAAAAGGATAGTCATAAGCACCTCCGGACGATGGAGTGCTTTCAACCAGCTGACTGCTACTGAGGATCTGGGCCAAGCTCTTCTCTCTGTCTACCTGTGGGCATGAACACAGCGTCCGAAGAAGGGACGTCAGTACGAATGTTGTACTGAGTATGAGAAGCATAAACAATGAAAGAAAACATCAAAAATATAGTGATAACATCAACATGAAATATCTGGATCTGTCTGATAATCATAAAGGAAATCATGCGTGCTATCTTACTCATACTCATCCTCATAACATATATGCATCGTATGCAAGCTGCCCGTCCATGTCGGAATGGTGTGATAATCAATAATATTAGCCCGCGTCCGGCGTACCATCTTATGCCGCCCACTAGTGGTGTCTGCCCATGCCCGAAGGTCATGGTGTATCCGTATAGCTGCCCGCCTTGGCGGTGACTGCCCGGCTAACTAGGCACGGTGTGAAATGCTCATGTCATGCTTATCATAAAATGCTCATAATAATAATATACTCATCATAAAATACTTATCTCATTGTAATACATGCATAAGGCTCAAGATAAACTTTACTCTATCGGGGTGACGTAAGGTCGTGATCCCCCGATTCCATTGTGGAACAACTATTGATACTCTGCCTCACCTTGAAGGAACTAGTACATAAGGTGAGTGTAAGCGATAATTAACATCATCATTATACTAGCATCATCATATCGTATTCCTCATCTTATATAGACATTAAGGAGTTAGACTCTTAGCCTTTCGGACTATAGGAACTCCTGAAGAGAATAGGAATTTCGTGCTACAAGATTCATGCCATCAGAAAGACGGGACTAGCCTCACATACCTTGGTCGTTTAGCTAGGATATCGCTCGCTTGTTCTCCGTCGATATCACGTCGTTACCTTCATAAGAGAATTCGTATCAACATTAGTAAACTAACTATAAGATCGCGTCGCTAATTCTAGGAGAAGTCGGACAACGCTTCCTTCGCTCATACCACTTTCCATGTTGTATATTAACTCACAACATTCATAACATTACTCACAATATCGCAATCAACAATCGTTGTTTACGTACATTTAGCAAAATCCACCATTTTCCTCCAATTTCCCTCCTAATTAGCCTTATGACTCGTCCTTGCATTTTCATGAGTTTAACGCTTGTTTCATGATATAAACATCATTTATAACGTATTTGTACTCACAACACTCCAATATTCGTAGTTCAATTCCACTATCATTCATTCATGTCACTATTCATTCAACAATGACCTATTTCTATGTTCTTCTACATCTCAAGTGTCTAAGCTTTCCAATACTTCAAACAACATGGAATAATCATGAAACTTACCTTGGATAGTGGTTGAACAATCCTTAAGTTGAATTGCTTCACTTAGACAAAACCCTAGTTTCACCTTCTTGGGAATTACTTGACTTAGATGATCCCTTGATGTGTTCTTGCACTTGATTTCATAGGTTTTGTGTTGTTGATCTTTAGCTTCCCCTTGATTCTCTTGGATTCTTATGGAGGAAGTATTTGGAGAGTTCTAGAGTGTTCTTGAGTTGTATGAATGAAGAATGAAATAAAGTGAGGCCTAAGTTCCTTTTAATAACTCAAAAGCTGATGCTTAATGAATTTTTGTCGGGATGAACAGTGGTCGTAAACTGCAGTTTACGGACCGTATTTTTATTTACGGGTCATCCACTGTGGTCGTATTTAAGCATTCCAAAAACAGAGAGTTTGGCTGGTGGACATGGCAGTTTACGACCTGGTTTACGGTCCGTAAACCAGTTTACGGGCCGTAAACTGGGTCGTATTTAACCATATTCAACATTTACAGAAAGTCTTGGCTGAGGGACCTGGTGGTTTACGACCTGGTTTACGGTCTGTAAACCAGTTTACGGGCCGTATTCTGGGTCGTTTTTACCCATTTCAACACTTAACAGAAACTTGAGATTTTTGACGCAATGAAAGACGATTGCACTATACGGTCCGTAAATCACTTTACGGGTCGTATAGTGCCATATATGACCACTGGGTGAAATTTTTCTGCAACTTTATTATTTCCAAAAATGCAAAATTAGCCATTCCCGACTTAGTAAAACACCATACACTCAAGTCCTACATTGTTCTACTCATCACACAAGTACGGAAAAATTTCCGAGGTGTAACAGCAACCATACACAAACTAAGTCATATCTGAGACTCAATAGAATAATCAAAATGAACCATCATGATAATCGAGACAATAGTCATATCAATTATCCTTCGAATGTCACTATGGATTATATCAAAATAGAACTTCTGGAATCATAGACACGCATTAAGACGTAATAAAATAAGTTATGGGAATCAAGAACATTGGTCATCCTAGTGTCTCTTAGAATAGGAGCTTCTTTGGAGTCATATACACGTCGTCTATTTGTTTCATAAAGATCATGCCAAAAATAAAGAAGGGTTAGCTTTACATACCTTGAACTCTATCTAAATGTCCAACGTCTACTTCTCGTGCTCGTAGGTCTAAAATTAAGATAACATAAGCCACAGTTAGATCATCCACATCACTTACTAACCAATCCAAGTACGAATGAAACTTAACGAAATTCGGGCAGCATTTCCCCTGAAAACTTAACAATCCTCGAGATTCCAATTTAGCCAAACATCAATCAAAATACCAACAACAACAAAGCCAACAATTTCATATCAAACTACAATTAAATCCATTCTTAAATCACTTACAAAACAGCCCACTATACATTCGTATACCAATGCTTGTATACACTTCTTTATTTTCGTATATCCATAGTATAACAACAAACACAACAACAACAACTACAGCCAATCCCACGATATTCCAGCCCACAAAACAATTCATAACAACCACCAAACAGTCCCAAATATCATCGTAAAACAGCTACAAATATCTTACCAAACAGCTCAAAAATATCGTCACAAAACAGCCACGAAAATCATACCAAACAGCCCCAAAATATTGTCACAAAACAGCCACGAAAATTATACCAAACAGCCCCGTATACGCTTTGTATATGATATCTTCAAACACTTTATTATCCCAAATTCAAGAACAGCAACTTGTCAACAACATCAACGATTATTATACATCATAATTCAGCTAATTCCATCCATTTAATCCAACTAAAACAGCCCCCGATCCATAAATCTCAACAAAACAACAAACGAATTTATAACGCTATTTTCACCGTTCTAATCCGTTAAAACTCTAAATAAACACTTTAATAACATAAAAGGAATCTTATACATACCTTAGCAGAAGCTCAATCACTAAATTATCCTCCCCCAAGATCAATATTTAGCTTAAAACGACGATGATAACTCGTACTACACTTTATCCTTCACGAGCCTCGGGATTCGGGGCCTCGAACTTGATCGATTCTCCACTTTCTCTCTCTAATTCTCCTCTCTCTCTCTCTCTCTAAATTATTCTGGATTTTTTTTGGTGTGAAAATGAGGCATAAGGCTGAAAATGTCCCTTAAATAGCAAGGTAAATGTGCCTGACCCGACTTGGAATCGGGTTGAGCCGAGCCCACTGCCCAGCTTGACCTTTCTGCCTTAAAACGTCCATATCTCCTTATCCCGATATCACATGCAGGCCCACGACATATGGTTGGAAAGGTATTGCAATTATCTACAACTTTCATTTTAGGCGTTTTCCCAAATTCCCAAATAATGATGGGGTTATGGCCTCCCGAAGTCAGATCACCCAAAAACATAACTTAAAAACATTTATTTGGAGGGTTTCCACTTTGATTTGGCTGAAGGGTCCTTCTTGAGTTGTGTTTAACTTCACATATATTATCCATATAACTTGTCATATGTTTTTTATAAAATATCGACATGTGGACCCCACCTCAGCTTACGATTACGAGGGCTATATATCCTTTAACGTATCATTCCAATCATATTGTACGAATTTCAAATATCATACTCATGCTATTCTCATGCTAATACAGTAGAATTTCATCCTTTATACTTGTAATATTTGCTCCTCCTTGAGCTCACATTAAGCCGTCTGCAGCCTTAGTAACATGAAATATTTCTGGGGTGTAACATCCTTCCCCCCCTTTGGAACATTTGTCCTCGAATGTTGTTCCTTGCGAGCTTATGATGCTTTTATTAGTTTCTTGAAATGGTTGTCCCCTTTAGTTCCTGATTTCCATGCTATTATTATACTATGGGCTACTTAATAATAATTTTCTTTTCTCAACTAGTCTAGAAACCTTTCGTCCTTATCGTTACTCCTTTCCATAATCTTAATCACATAGTCATTACTTCTATACTCATATTATTAAGTCAACCACGTGAATCATCTGTTACATACTGATACCATGTCATCTCTTAACCTTTCGCGAATACTTAATAATCAGGAACCTTCTTCTTATCTTTAGAATCCTCTTCGGGTGTCTCTTCTCGCTTAACTTATATCTGAATAAGGGTTAAAATACATGATGATCTTAAGGGGTTTTAAATCTCATGTTAATCATCTCCCATAATGAATCTCTCGAGAGCACTCTTTTTGAGGTAAATACTCCTCTCACATCGTGAGTGAACACTTATATTGGTAGTTTTCCCTATAGCACCCCTATCCTCACATTCAGGTAATACCTCTCTTCTATAAGTTACTTTCTTGAGAGGTATCATTCACTGCATCTTACTTCTTAATCTTTACATACGATTCTATAATGCGCTGTCCCTCGTCGATTTATTAGACTTTACAGTCTTTGGAGTATTTCATGCCTCTGGTAATCTGTAGACCCTTCGAAGACTCTACGAATAAAATGAAATTTCTCAAGGTGTAACATTATTTTACTTCAATAACCTTACATTGCTCTGCTGTTACAGTCCATATTCTGGAATCTTCAGCATCATGTATCACTTCTCGACTTTCTTTTTTTAAAAGATTTTAACTGCCACTTTACTTTTAGCTCTTAATTTCGATCTTTAGAGTTGGCTATCAAGTAGCGCTGGAGTTCCCTCATATTATAACTTTACATAGCTGCTCTGTGCTCTGTCTATCATTAATTGATATAATTCTGAAAGAATGTTTTATTTGACATATAAATTCACTGTCATCCAGTAACCAGCTTGTTCTGATCGTCTCGCCTAAACCATTTCACAATTTCCCTTAACCCAACTTGTAACACTTTAGGCATATCATCTTGTGTCGTTTCTTTACCTTTAATTCAAACTCTTCTACTGCCTCTTTACTCAGATTTTGCTCGTAGTTTTTCTGTCACACATTATGTTGCAATCTTTACAAGAATGTGCGAAGGTGCTCAAATAACTTAGCGTCGTTTCACTAGTCCTTATGCTTTACCTTGCATCCTCCTCTTGTATCTTTCAATTGGTATCGGGCTCAACTATAGCCATGTCCTATTTGCCCTCAGTACTAATTCTATCTCGGTAATTTGGCTCAAACCATCTTACACCTTTTCTTATTGTATCCAAAATATCACAACCGCATTGTTATTACAGAATCCTTACTCTTCTTATCAAGTACTCACTTGGTCTCATTCTTAGCATACAAATATTCGTAGGTTACATAACTATTCTTGTACAACTTGTATAAAATATATCCAATCTTAGTCATAGTCTTTCCTTCTCCTGGTTTATTATGCTTTGCATATCTCATCCGTACTAAAACTCGCTCGTAGCCTATCTTTTCATACTCTTTTACCTTCCTTTATTCACCCCTTTGATTTTCTCATATCCTACTATAGGAGATTTTTTTATCCCTTCCCTTTGCTACTTATAAGTCGCAATATCATTAGCAAACAACTCTATTACCAACATCTTACCCTCTCCTCGAATATAGCATTGCTATCTTTTATAATATCCTTTAAGTTACTCATTACCACTCTCTTGTCGTACTCTTTCTTTTTATAATCACCCACTTTGTAATGTCATATCATTCAAGATCCTTACAAATAATTCTCAGCACTGTCTCAAGTACTATCCTGACTTCTATCCGTTTATTGCTGACTTTCAGATCTTACTAACTTGTTTCAGCAAGGGATCTCACTTGAAATTTAAGTATCCATATCAAATATATTGCAGTGTCAATTATTCCATCTTACACTTGCATTTCTCACCCGCTTCCCCCCTTAAGGGTGTACTTATACCATTATCTGTTTATACTTTGCTCTATGTCCCTATTTCCAATCTCAAATTCATCTGATCTTTTTTTTTCCAACTTATTTGGTATACTGTACCATATCCATGTCTTTTCTTTATAATTTATAACTTTGATTATCCACGTACGAAACCTTAACAAAATCACGAAGCGACAAGAACCTTTCTGTATATAGTACAAAATCGCATCTAATAATCTGTACTTGAGTAATGCAACCAATGTAGCAACTCGTCCAAGGCCACCTTCCACTTACTCCAATCAATAATTAACTAGTACTTGTAGTCGTTCCAATTTCCCAATTAGGTAGCACTTATATTCTGATGATAAGTGTCCAAGGCTCTTTTGTAGCATTATCTTTATCCCAACCTGTATCATATGTTTCCTCTAATAGATTTACAATACATCGTTTGTTCTTCAAACCTACAGTCCTTGTCCTTTAAGGATTTTACTATTTTCGAGGTGAAGTCATACACACGCCGTACACTTTTATGCCTTCTGCTCTTTTACCCTTGTTGTGTACCCAACACTGACTTCTAACTTACTCAAAATCATATTGAGTTCATCTTAATAATGGTCTTATCTTATCGCCTTGTCGTCATATTACACCTTTAAGTTCGTAGCTATGTATTTCCCTTTTAATTTACACTCGTACTCAATTGATTACGTCTATCTTGGGTGCTTCCTTTGGTATTCCCTTACCATTTCTCCAGTTTATGTCCATTTTTTATTCTGTGCACGAGGAATCTCATGCTACCCCTGTATCCTTCGGAAAACACTACTCCCGCATAATCCCTTTCTCATTTTCAAAACGTATTCTGTTCATCCCTATTTTCTCTTATCACCCCAGTCATTTTCTTGTACTCATTCTACCTCGTTGCTCATCTTTCTATAGTTTGGTCTCTCGCAGTGCCGTCACTTATATTACTTGTGTTCTCGACTATACATGTCATAACCTGTTACTACACTATTATCTCGCTCGCTTCCTTCTTATTTCCTTCTTTCAATTAACTCCTTCTTCTTTTGTGCTCGCTATCATTTCAGTTATCACATAATCTTTGTTCTACACTCTCCCTATAGAAGAACTTTATAAGTCTTCCTTATTCGTTCTATAGCTCTCCTTTATACTTTAGTCACATAGATCACGTCATATCTTTTAGTCACTTCCTCGCCAGGCTTTATTCATTTTCATGACAACCGTTATGATATTCACATTACGTCCTGTTGGTGATCAATCCTATAGCGTAACACTTCTTAACCTTTCACCCTTTCTGGTCAATCTTATCCTTAATACCTCACAAGCTGTCTTATCAATACATTCATATTCATCACCATTCTTCTTCCTCTGTACTCTTGTCTTAATCATACTATTACTTCTTCTAACTATAAACTCGTTGTAATTTATCCCTGCTTATTTCAGTTAATACCTCCATATAACACACTATTAAAATTTGCTAGCCTTTTTTAAATCATCTCTTATTATCACAAGCCCTTCCAAATTGTCCTAGCATTTCTTTTTACCATATCGATATCGACCTCATAATTACTATTACCATCAATTCAACGGTTAACTTATTTCTCGAAGTCAGCCGTACTCGCAACTTAGTCAAAGCTTATCATTACTGTTGACATGAGCTTTCAAGACTTTTTACGAGCCTATATCTCATTCTCTTTTTATTTCTAGGAAAATTTTGGCAGAGTTTCCTCTGTATTTCTTACTATCCCAAAACCTGCACGCAGAAAATACCAACAATGCCTCACAAGGCCAACATATATACATATATATCATATCATAGCCACACAGGGCTCCCAATATCAACAACAATATAAAAATGATGAACTTACCTCGTATGTCCAACTCAAACTATACCTGTTATTCTTTCCTGTTTATTTTGTCTTTCAATCTTTAACTGCAGGTTTCAATCATACCTGCAACCTTCACACTATATCTGACATATATTCTGCTTACCGTTACTGATTCCTTCAGCTTCTTCTGTGCGCACCTTATAACATGACTTATCAACAATATATATACATTCAATCCATTATTTTACTATACTTACAATAACTTACCTTGATGATGGCCAGTCGCCGTTCTGTATATAAAATTTCTGATAACGTAACCTCAATGAAATATTAGCCTCTGTAACTCCCAGTAGCATTATTTACTTTCTCTTGTCGACGCCACTCTCCCGCTGAAATCAAAGGTTAGTATATAAAGTGTCACGACCCAGCCCCGTGGGCCGCGACTGGCGCCCTACTTGGGCACCCAGACCTGGTTACATATTCCAGTTACATACAAACGATTAGCCAAAGCCAGTAAGGCTACATAAACAGACTTGGACCATTTCCAGGAAAAATTTCGGCAGAGTTTCCTCTGTTTTACGGACTACCCAGTATATCCTGCACGCAGAAAATACCAACAAAAGCCACTCAGGGCTAACAGGACAATATATATATACATATATCAAACGCGGACTGGCCGCCTCGGCGTATAGAATCGCCTAATCAAAACATGCGGACTGGCCGCCTCAGTATATGAGAATCACACAACGACCTGTTCACATAACCATACCTAAGGACCATAACCCACAACCCTGTCCACAGACCTCTATCAGACCGACAGAATCATATGGCGGGACAGGGCCCCGCCGTACCCGCACAGCCAAATATACAAAATATATACAGCAGCATATGTCTATACCAGAAGTGGACTCCGAATCGAATAAGAGTACTCCGAGGAAGCAAAAAGTGGAGCCTACTGCGGAGGATCACCAAGATCTGCACCTGCGGGCATAAAACGCAGCCCCCGGAGAGAGGGGGTCAGTACGGAATATGTACTGAGTATGTAAAGCACGGAGTACAGAAATATGAATCAAAATCGAAAGCAAATCAGATGTCAAAGTCTGTATCGAAATCATATACATATATATATAATGCAAGTAAAATCATGCAAACGTTTAAGAACGTGGTCGCCACTCCGACGCTGGCGCCACACACAGCATAACACCAGAAGGTTTCAAATCTCCGTACATCCCTGAACAAAATCATAATCATCGGTGAGCGTATCGCATCCCGAGCCATATCACAGCATAACTCCAAACGGAACCCGGCCCTATGGCGAAGCCTTGGGAACCGTAACACAGCATACTGCCGAATTATCATAAGGCGCACGAATCAAAACCGGCCCGGGAACCGGCGAACGAAGTCATAATAAGGCACGAACGGAGTCGTGAGCAAACAAATGCAAATCGTCTTTCAAAATAGTGTTTCAAAACAAAGTAAATTCATAAATGACACCATATTACAAAATAGTCGAATACTTAGTCGACATAAAGTTTCATTTCGCAAGACGTTTCCAAAATGGTCCATATAATTCAAAACGTAGGTTAGCGTATCGGATTGCCCAAACCTACCCCGTAGGAGGATGTTCCAAAGATCCGAAGTAATATGTACAAATTTATTATCAAAGGTGGCCCGAAGGGCAAATCGGGCATTTTGGGGTAGCGGGCCCACCTCGAGTCGAAGTGAGGTGGCGAACATGTTTCTACGAGCATTTATATGCCAAAGGTCATACATTATCATTCCTAGGTTACCCGACCACATTTCGATAGGTTTCGGACGAATAGTGGCATTCTAGCCAAATTGGAGCCTTTAAGCTTCAATAGAATTGAATGAATAGTAACTTTTCTGTGGATCGGGTTTCGAGGAGCAGAAATGCTCCGGAAGGTCACATATTCAACTAACACCCTAAGATATGCCTAATAAAGAATTGGGAAGCTTTACATACCTCTCAGATGTCGTAAGCTCCTCCAAAAGTTCCGTCCCGTTTCGTCAAAAATCTGCAAATGGTCAAAGTTACCAAATGAGATCCTTAGGTTTATAAATGCCTTTAACTTCATAATTGCCTACCGAAATTTCGGCAGCACTTCCCCTATAAATCTAACATCCCCGAGGCATAGCTCGGCTCCTATTTTATCCACTACAACAGCCCACATATCAACAACCAAAACAAACAACAATAACACCATTCTAGTTTCAAAGTTTTACGTGATTTCATAAGTTGACAACTTTTCATTCAAACCTTCACAACTCCAATTCTACATCCACATAGTTGTATGCATTCCCACATTCAAACTTATATAATCCCATTCTAATTACAAACCATGCCATACACGAAATTGCATAAAAATCCATTATTTTCCCAAATTCTTCAAAACATCTAAAACGCACTACGAACATTCTAACTCACGTCGCTTCATTCCGAATTCATCAACATTGATATAGATTCATATCTAAAGTCTATAACACCCAAGATATACATTGATATACATAAAAATACCGAAGGTATACGCTTTCCGATAATACTCAAAATCATTTTCTCAACACCAATTTCATTCACCAATTAACCATTTACGATATAAAGGCCACAACAACACATTCTACCAACTTAAACAAGATCAATTCAAAGCAATTTCCCTATGTATGGCTCACGGCCAAACACACTACAAACACACACCCACGACTTTCTATTTACGTTAAAATTACGGGATTCTCGCCCACTTCCAATCCTTAACACATTCCTAGCAATTCTATAACATTAGAGGGGCAAGATTCTTACCTTTTACTAACTTTCCGACTTGTCGCAAACGGAATCCTTGTGCCAAACCAATTATACCACGTCGGAGAGCGTCTTGAGTACTTCTTAAATATGAGAAGAACAAGATTTTTGGATCAAACACAAGGGCTAGAAAATTTTCTTTCTCTCTTTCTCTAGCTTCGGCCGAGAGGTGTTGTTGAGGTGCTTTCTTATTTTCTTTGTGTTTTGATTCAATCCTCTTGAAAGTTCTAAGGCAAATGGATATATATCTCAATTAAGGGTCATGTGATAATCACATGACCACTTAAAATGGGGCTTGGGCCAAGCCTTGTGGCCGGCCACCCCATCTCTTTGGGCCTCAATTTTTGTTGTTCAACTTCTTGGCCCAATTCATTAAAATCCCGATTTGTAATTCCCGAAACTAATTTCCGAAACTCCAAATTTATTCTCGGCCTTCCCCGGGGTCTTGACATTAATAATTCCATAACCAACATAGTCATATTCTCAAAAATCAAATTATGTCCTTATAACACACAAGTCGTAATTATTTCTCGATTTCCAATTATACGAAAACACGGGACATAACATTCTCCCCCCCTTAAGAACATTCGTCCCCGAATGTTAAGTTAACCTTATAAGGTCTTATGATCAAGGCAGGAGTGTCCCTTTTTAATAATGACATACATAGTTCATTTTATCAATCAACACAACAAACTGAAAAAGAAATTAGATTACCTGTGGATGTCGGAAACAGGTGGGGATATTTCTTCTTCATCTCGTCCTCCGCCTCCCAAGTCATCTCCTCCCGATTATTGTTGCGCCACAGAACTTTGACGGAGGGCACTTCTTTAGTGCGTAGTCTCCGCACCTGCCGATCCAGAATAGATATAGGCTGTTCGTCATAAGATAACTGCTCCGTCACCTGAATGTCATCTACTGGGAATATCCTGGCGGGATCACCAATACATTTCCGCAACATAGACACATGAAACACCGGGTGTACGGCCTCCAAGTCGGATGGTAAGTCTAGCTCATAGGCGACCTCTCCTATCTTTCGCACGATCTGATACGGTCCAATGTACCGGGGGCTCAACTTACCCTTTTTACCGAATCTCATGACCCCCTTCATGGGCGACACCTTCAGAAATACCCAGTCGCCAATCCGGAACTCTAACGGTCGACGTCGTCTGTCTGCATAAGCTTTCTGTCGACTCTGAGCAGCCAATAATCGTTCTCGAATAAGCTTTACCTTATCTACAGCCTCCTGGATCACATCTGGCCCAATCAACTTAGTCTCGCCCACGTCAAACCAGCCAATAGGAGACCTGCATCTCCTGCCGTAAAGGGCCTCGTACGGAGCCATCTGAATGCTGGAGTGATAACTGTTATTATAGGCAAACTCAATAAGCGGCAGATGATCATCCCAGCTGCCCCTGAAATCAATAACGCAGGCCCGCAACATATCTTCGAGCGTCTGAATAGTGCGCTCGGCCTGCCCGTCGGACTGAGGGTGAAAAGCTGTACTGAGACTCACCTGAGTCCCTAACCCCTCCTGAAATGACCTCCAGAAATTTGCTGTAAACTGGGTACCTCGGTCAGTAATAATAGATATCGGGACTCCGTGAAGTCTGACTATCTCTCTGATATACAATCTGGCATAGTCCTCAGCCGAATAAGTAGTCCGAACCGGAAGGAAATGGGCTGATTTCGTCAGCCTGTCAACAACAACCCAGATAGAGTCGTACCTGCGTGGAGTGCGCGGTAATCCAACAACAAAATCCATATTAATCATCTCCCATTTCCAGGCTGGAATTTCCATCTCCTGCAATAATCCACCGGGCTTCTGATGTTCGATCTTAACTTGCTGGCAGTTCGGGCACTGACTAACAAACTCAGCAATATCTTTCTTCATGCCGTCCCACCAATACAAACACCTGAGGTCCCGATACATTTTAGTGGAACCAGGATGAACAGAATACCGTGCATTATGGGCCTCGCCCATAATCTGCCGCCGTAAGCCCGCAACATCCGGTACACAGAGCCTGCCGTCGTACAATAATACCCCTTCAGGCGAGATTTCGAACTGAGTCGTTGCTTTATTGAGGGCCACATCCCTGTACTGAATCAAAGTAGGATCCTCAATCTGGCGCTGCTTTACCTCCTGAATAATAGATGACTCAGCAATCGGGCGAACAGAAATCCCAGAATCCCCAGAATCTATCAAACGAACTCCGAGGCTGGCCAACTGATGAATATCACGAACAAGATCTCTCTTATCAGATGGAACATCAACCAGACTGCCTACGGACTTGCGGCTAAGCGCATCAGCTACCACGTTGGCTTTCCCTGGATGGTACAGAATATCAACGTCATAATCCTTTAGCAGCTCAAGCCATCTCCGCTGCCGCAAATTTAGCTCCTTCTGCTTAAAAATATACTGGAGACTCTTATGGTCCGTATAGATATCAACGTGGACCCCATATAAATAATGCCGCCAAATCTTCAAAGCATGAATCACCGCGGCCAACTCAAGATCATGAGTGGGATAGTTCTTCTCGTGCGGTCTGAGCTGCCGGGAAGCATAGGCTATAACTCGACCGTGCTGCATCAATACACATCCTATCCCAATACCAGAGGCGTCACAATATACAACATACCCATCAGACCCCTCTGGGAGAGCCAGAACTGGCGCTGTAATCAATCTCTCCTTCAGCATCTGAAAGCTGCGCTCGCAGGCATCTGACCACTGGAATTTTGCTGCCTTCTGGGTGAGCCTCGTCAGTGGTGCTGCAATAGAAGAGAAATCCTCCACAAACCTGCGATAATACCCAGCCAATCCCAGAAAACTGCGCACCTCCGTCGGAGTAGTAGGCCTGGGCCAATTCTGCACAGCCTCAATCTTCTGTGTATCGACCTGAATACCGTCTGCGCCGACAATATGACCCAAGAATGCCACTGAAGTCAACCAGAACTCGCATTTAGAAAATTTAGCATATAACTTCTGCTGACGGAGAATGCCAAGTACCGTCCTCAAATGATCTGAATGCTCCTCGGCTGATCGCGAGTAAATCAGGATATCATCAATAAACACAATAACAAACATGTCCAGGAATGGCCGAAATACCCGGTTCATCAGATCCATAAATACTGCTGGAGCATTAGTCAGCCCGAAAGACATAACTCTGAACTCATAATGCCCGTACCGAGTCCTGAAGGCAGTCTTCGGGATATCTGACTCCCGTACTCGCACCTGATGATAACCAGAACGCAGATCTATCTTTGAAAAGTGTCTAGCACCCTGCAGCTGGTCAAACAAGTCATCAATCCGGGGAAGGGGATATTTATTCTTAATAGTCACCCTATTCAGCTGCCGGTAGTCAATACACATCCGCAACGACCCATCCTTCTTTCTAACAAACAATACCGGCGCTCCCCAGGGTGATGTGCTGGGCCTGATAAAACCCTTATCCAGCAAATCTTTCAGCTGCTCCTTCAACTCCTTCAACTCAGCTGGTGCCATCCTATAGGGAGGAATAGATATAGGCTGCGTATCCGGCATCAACTCAATAGAAAAATCAATCTCCCGCTCCGGAGGAAGGCCAGGAAGCTCGTCAGGAAAAACATCTGGAAACTCACTGACGACCGGGACAGACTGAAGGGTAGGTACCTCCGCGGCGGTATCATGCACACGAACCAAATGATAGATATAACCCTTCTGAATCAACTTCTTAGCCTTGAGGTATGAAATAAACTTACCCCTCGGCGATGCAGTAGATCCGACCCACTCTATGACTGGTTCCCCTGGAAACTGAAAACGGACTACCTTTTTCTGGCAGTCGACATTAGCATAGCAGGAAGACAGCCAGTCCATACCCATAATGACGTCAAACTCGAGCATGTCTAACTCTACCAAATCAGCCTTAGTGCTACGATCATAAATGGTCACAGAACAATCCCTATAGACCTGCCTCGCTACAATAAA
Source organism: Lycium barbarum (assembly GCF_019175385.1). Lineage (NCBI taxonomy): Eukaryota > Viridiplantae > Streptophyta > Magnoliopsida > Solanales > Solanaceae > Lycium > Lycium barbarum. Next base: position 63,377,406 of record NC_083338.1, on the reverse strand, counting down.
ATCCCCAACTGGCGTAGCTACCTCGAAAGGCTCTATAGGCTCAGACACGATCCCAATCTTACTAGCAACGAGCGGGGAAATATATGATAAAGTAGAGCCAGGGTCAATCAAAGCATATACAGATCTGGAGAAAACCAGTAATGTACCTGTGACAACGTTTGGCGAAGCCTCCTGATCCTGGCGGCTGGCCAAAGCATATATGCGGTTCGAGGGACCGCTAGAACCTGAAGCGCCACCGCGGCCTCGACCGCGCCCTGCCGGTGCTGGAATACCCCGCCCTCCAGGGCGTGCAACAGATGGAACAGAGGAAGAACCGGCGGCTGACCCTGTCTGCTGAGCCGCATTACCCGAACCACTGGCCAATGGGCAGTCTCTCATAAAGTGGCCCTGACCACCACAAGTAAAACAAGCTCCCGTCGCTCGATAACACTCCCCGGGATGAGACTTCCCGCAGTGTGGACAACGGGGTCTAGGTGGTCTGGCCTGACTGGGACCCCTGGATACCTGCGAACCTGCCACTCTGGAGCTCTGACCGGCCCCAGACGGTCCCGTACTGTCGAATCTCCGGCTGCCTGACTGAGTACCCCGGCCAGAAGAAGGAAAATATCTGTCAGACTGCTGCTGCTGCTGAGGCTGCCCGCCTCGAGAATCTGCTGAATAACCCGCGGATCTAGCCCTCTTGGGCGGCCTCCTGTCTCTATCTCTGCCAGCAGGATCAGATCTGCGACGGTCCTCCATACCCATCGCATAGGCTTGAAGCCGGGAAATATCCATGTCTGCCTGCAGTGATACGGCCATACAGCTGTCTACCAAATACCGGTCCAATCCCATGACATAGCGGTGCATCCGATCGGACATATCTGCTACCACGGCCGGTGCATATCGGGCCAGAGAATCAAACTCAAGGCTATACTCGCGAACACTCCGACCCCTCTGCTGCAGACGTAAAAATCGATCAGCCCGTGCCCGCCGCAACTCTGGTGGCAAAAAGTGGCGGGTGAATGCTGTCACAAACTGATCCCAAGTGGCTGGAGGGGCACCCTCTCCCCTAGACAGCTCCCAAGTCTCATACCAGTGGGTGGCCACATCTCGAAGCCGGTGCGAAGCCAGCTCAACTGACTCAGTCTCTGAAGCCCTGACCAAGTCCAGTGAGCGTCGCATCCCCCGAATAAAGTCGTGGGGGTCCTCGTCGGGCTTAGACCCGAAGAACTCTGGAGGGCCACATAGCAGGAACTCCCGAACTCGCAGGCTGTCCCGCCTGTCATCATCATCATCATCCCTCCGCCCGCGTCTGCGAGCCTGCCCTGCTACCAGCGTAGTCAGCAACTGCACAGCCTCTCTCAGGGTCCGATCCTCCGCCCCTGGCTGAGGAGCTGGAGTCTCAGGTGCGGGTACGCGGACCTCTGGAGCTGCTGAAGGTCCTGCTCCAGGCTGTACTAGTGGGGGTGTAGCAGACCCCTCAGACTGTGGCACATCCTCAGGCAAATCATATACACGAGCCCGGGTAGCTCGCTGTGCCTGGCTAGTCTCCCCAATCCTCGCCTTGCCCTTCTGGGCTGCCGTTGCCTTCTTCGGAGGCATCACTGCAAACACGAAGGCGAGTCAGATCAAAATCATCCTAATAGCTCAGCTCTATCGCACGATCTAAGATTACAAAGAAAGTAACATCCTAAATGCCCTGTAGTTTCCCGTTTATAGATGTGGTGCACAACACATCGATAAACAAGACTCTACGAGACACGGCCTGTAGACATTCCGAGGACAAACCGCTCTGATACCACTTTTGTCACGACCCAGCCCCGTGGGCCGCGACTGGCGCCCTACTTGGGCACCCAGACCTGGTTACATATTCCAGTTACATACAAACGATTAGCCAAAGCCAGTAAGGCTACATAAACAGACTTGGACCATTTCCAGGAAAAATTTCGGCAGAGTTTCCTCTGTTTTACGGACTACCCAGTATATCCTGCACGCAGAAAATACCAACAAAAGCCACTCAGGGCTAACAGGACAATATATATATACATATATCAAACGCGGACTGGCCGCCTCGGCGTATAGAATCGCCTAATCAAAACATGCGGACTGGCCGCCTCAGTATATGAGAATCACACAACGACCTGTTCACATAACCATACCTAAGGACCATAACCCACAACCCTGTCCACAGACCTCTATCAGACCGACAGAATCATATGGCGGGACAGGGCCCCGCCGTACCCGCACAGCCAAATATACAAAATATATACAGCAGCATATGTCTATACCAGAAGTGGACTCCGAATCGAATAAGAGTACTCCGAGGAAGCAAAAAGTGGAGCCTACTGCGGAGGATCACCAAGATCTGCACCTGCGGGCATAAAACGCAGCCCCCGGAGAGAGGGGGTCAGTACGGAATATGTACTGAGTATGTAAAGCACGGAGTACAGAAATATGAATCAAAATCGAAAGCAAATCAGATGTCAAAGTCTGTATCGAAATCATATACATATATATATAATGCAAGTAAAATCATGCAAACGTTTAAGAACGTGGTCGCCACTCCGACGCTGGCGCCACACACAGCATAACACCAGAAGGTTTCAAATCTCCGTACATCCCTGAACAAAATCATAATCATCGGTGAGCGTATCGCATCCCGAGCCATATCACAGCATAACTCCAAACGGAACCCGGCCCTATGGCGAAGCCTTGGGAACCGTAACACAGCATACTGCCGAATTATCATAAGGCGCACGAATCAAAACCGGCCCGGGAACCGGCGAACGAAGTCATAATAAGGCACGAACGGAGTCGTGAGCAAACAAATGCAAATCGTCTTTCAAAATAGTGTTTCAAAACAAAGTAAATTCATAAATGACACCATATTACAAAATAGTCGAATACTTAGTCGACATAAAGTTTCATTTCGCAAGACGTTTCCAAAATGGTCCATATAATTCAAAACGTAGGTTAGCGTATCGGATTGCCCAAACCTACCCCGTAGGAGGATGTTCCAAAGATCCGAAGTAATATGTACAAATTTATTATCAAAGGTGGCCCGAAGGGCAAATCGGGCATTTTGGGGTAGCGGGCCCACCTCGAGTCGAAGTGAGGTGGCGAACATGTTTCTACGAGCATTTATATGCCAAAGGTCATACATTATCATTCCTAGGTTACCCGACCACATTTCGATAGGTTTCGGACGAATAGTGGCATTCTAGCCAAATTGGAGCCTTTAAGCTTCAATAGAATTGAATGAATAGTAACTTTTCTGTGGATCGGGTTTCGAGGAGCAGAAATGCTCCGGAAGGTCACATATTCAACTAACACCCTAAGATATGCCTAATAAAGAATTGGGAAGCTTTACATACCTCTCAGATGTCGTAAGCTCCTCCAAAAGTTCCGTCCCGTTTCGTCAAAAATCTGCAAATGGTCAAAGTTACCAAATGAGATCCTTAGGTTTATAAATGCCTTTAACTTCATAATTGCCTACCGAAATTTCGGCAGCACTTCCCCTATAAATCTAACATCCCCGAGGCATAGCTCGGCTCCTATTTTATCCACTACAACAGCCCACATATCAACAACCAAAACAAACAACAATAACACCATTCTAGTTTCAAAGTTTTACGTGATTTCATAAGTTGACAACTTTTCATTCAAACCTTCACAACTCCAATTCTACATCCACATAGTTGTATGCATTCCCACATTCAAACTTATATAATCCCATTCTAATTACAAACCATGCCATACACGAAATTGCATAAAAATCCATTATTTTCCCAAATTCTTCAAAACATCTAAAACGCACTACGAACATTCTAACTCACGTCGCTTCATTCCGAATTCATCAACATTGATATAGATTCATATCTAAAGTCTATAACACCCAAGATATACATTGATATACATAAAAATACCGAAGGTATACGCTTTCCGATAATACTCAAAATCATTTTCTCAACACCAATTTCATTCACCAATTAACCATTTACGATATAAAGGCCACAACAACACATTCTACCAACTTAAACAAGATCAATTCAAAGCAATTTCCCTATGTATGGCTCACGGCCAAACACACTACAAACACACACCCACGACTTTCTATTTACGTTAAAATTACGGGATTCTCGCCCACTTCCAATCCTTAACACATTCCTAGCAATTCTATAACATTAGAGGGGCAAGATTCTTACCTTTTACTAACTTTCCGACTTGTCGCAAACGGAATCCTTGTGCCAAACCAATTATACCACGTCGGAGAGCGTCTTGAGTACTTCTTAAATATGAGAAGAACAAGATTTTTGGATCAAACACAAGGGCTAGAAAATTTTCTTTCTCTCTTTCTCTAGCTTCGGCCGAGAGGTGTTGTTGAGGTGCTTTCTTATTTTCTTTGTGTTTTGATTCAATCCTCTTGAAAGTTCTAAGGCAAATGGATATATATCTCAATTAAGGGTCATGTGATAATCACATGACCACTTAAAATGGGGCTTGGGCCAAGCCTTGTGGCCGGCCACCCCATCTCTTTGGGCCTCAATTTTTGTTGTTCAACTTCTTGGCCCAATTCATTAAAATCCCGATTTGTAATTCCCGAAACTAATTTCCGAAACTCCAAATTTATTCTCGGCCTTCCCCGGGGTCTTGACATTAATAATTCCATAACCAACATAGTCATATTCTCAAAAATCAAATTATGTCCTTATAACACACAAGTCGTAATTATTTCTCGATTTCCAATTATACGAAAACACGGGACATAACATAAAGGATATCATTTCCTATCTCTTGGCTCTATCGCACGATCTAGAATAAGAAGAAAAGATAACATCCTAAATGTCCTGTAGCTTCCTGTTTATAGATATGGTGCACAACATACCGATAAACAAGACTCTACTAGACACGGTCTGTAGACACTCCGAGGATGAACCTGGCTCTGATACTGTCACGACCCAACCCCGTAGGCCGTGACTAGTGCCCGAACTGGGCACCCGAACACACTCATCCAATCCGAATCACATATAGATAGCGTCTACGGGCACAAATATCACACGCTGCTTCAAATTATATCAAACTGTCTCAGACACATTTCAAACACAACCATATATACATATATATCAGAAGCCGACAAGGCTATCAAATGGCACAACGGCCCAAAACATATACAAATGCACGCCGACAAGGCTGCCATGGAGAGTGGGATCATACAAACACACCTGTACAGAAGTAGGCACAACCCACATATACGTCTACAGACCTCTAAACAGACCAACCGAATCATATGGCGGGACAGGGCCCCGCCGTACCCCTGAACAATTATATACATATGCAACGAACGAGTATATATACCAAAATGTAGGCTCCGGAATAAGAAGAACACTCCAAACAGCAGAAGAGGGTGTCCTAAACTGGTGGATCGCCAAACTGTGCGTCTGTACCTGCGGGCATGAAACGCAGCCCCCCGAAGAAAGGGGGTCAGTACGAAATATGTACTGAGTATGCAAAGCAGAAGATACAGAAAACAAATCTGAGGCATAAACGAACTAGAAGTACAGAAAATAAGTGCAAGCCCAAAATATCAAAATGTTTACTTGCGAAATATAAGTCATGCATAGGGCACAGGAAATATGGTCGCCCGCCCGTCGATGGCGCCATAACACAGCATAACACTAGAAGGTTTCAAATCTCCGTATCCCCGTCACACCTCATAAAACAACATAACGCCATACACAACATAACGCCCAATATAAGTGGAACCCGACTCTCTAATGAGTGGCTCGGTGAACCATAAACACAGCATAACACCGAAGTATATCAAAGTGCGCACGACAACAGAACCGGCCCGGAACTCGGCGAAAGATATAATAGAACGCACGAGCAGAGTCGTGAGTAACCATATGCATAAAATCATTATCATGGACTTAAATATAAGTAAAATGACCATACTTGAGAATAAAAATAATAGTCATACAAAATTCTTTCAAAAGTCTTCCGAATTACATAAAGGAAAGTCACGGGACCCACGGACGGGTATCGACCCGAGCCGGGCCCGCCTATGGAGAACATACTCATCATATGCGATGCAAACTCTTACGAAAATATCGGAGCAATCCGAGCCTTTATGTGAAAGATACGGCGTCCATAGTTACGGAATTCTTTAAAACAAAACTTTTTGTGCAACATTTGGAAATCAATTGTTTCAAAGACATAAGGGTTCATATTTCATCACATCAAACATACGAATGCCAAGAAATATATATAAGAGTCATAACGTGCTCGGATTGCGAATTTAGAATTTCCTCGAGGCTCGTGACATAATCTATTTATAACTAAGGCATGCCAAAAGAAAGAAGGTTTGAGCTTTACATACCTCTTACGCACTCCAAGCTAGCCCAACTCAAACTAATCCCAACCTACGCCTCGGGCTCCCCAAGGTCTACAAATACGTCAACGAATATCAAACATTAGACATAGGCACTTAGGCTATTTATTCCAAACTAACACTCAATTCTACAGAAATTTGGGCAGCATTTCCCCTGTAAATAGGCCAACCCCGAGAATTTAACTCGGCCAAATCAACAATCACAACAACAATAACCAACCTAACAACTCCAATGACCAATCTGAAAGGCAATATAACATTAATAACTCTCTTTTACATCATTCTACAACATTCATAATATTCAATTCGACGGCTTACATTCAAGCCACATTACCGCTCATACATTCAATTAGCAACCCGAACCCATACCAACAATATTCAAGGACATTTTAAACAATTTACACAATATTTCCAACAATCCAACAATTGCTCCAATTTTCCCGAAAACAATCCCAAACCCGATAACACAACCATAACCCATTCTTGTCATGAAATATGACCTACATTCGGCCACACTACACATATACATTTATTGATGATTTTTATTCTTTTCTCCACACTACCCAACTAACTATGCTACATAGAATCAATTCATCAACCCAATCACAACACACACATCTACACGACCATACATACCATACACGGCTCACCCCCAACTTACTATATTTCACAATTTCGTCCATATTAACATACTACAACATGCATAAAACATTCACAACACATAAAACAAGATCAAATCTTACCTTTCTTCTTCAACTCCACAAATAGGCTAGGGTTTGCGATCTACTAGACGGATGGCTTGATCGCTCCAACAACACTTCCACGTTACTTAGGGACCTCCAATTAGTGGATTTACACCAAAGAATTATTTTTGGAATGGCTAAAATTGGACTTGGTTTTTCTTGGTTCTTGGCCGAGAGGTTGTTGGTTGTTGTTCTTCAACTTCTTGATTTTTTTCTAAGTGTGGAATGCTAGAAGATGACTTAAAAGTCATCTTTTAAGCTCCTAGGTGAAACCTCCATGTGTCCATGGCCCACACATGTGTTGGACCATTTAAAATTGGCCACAAAGTGTGTGGGACCACTTTCAAAGCCACACGGCCAAAGGGCCTCTTTTTTGCAAGATTTTCAACTCCCAAATATGACTTTTGGTCCCAACTTTTCCTAAGTGTTTCATGCCAACAATTTCATGTACAACTTATGTCTCAAAATAAAATCAAAGGTCAAAAGTCCCGACTTCATGTCCCGAATGGTCTTGGCCCTAATTTATCATAGTTAATCCGGATTGTCCCAATGTATAAAATACGGGACATAACAGATACCACTTCTGTCACGACCCAGCCCCGTGGGCCATGACTATTGCCCGAGCTGGACACTCATATACGTACTTGTTACATATAGACAACTGATTCTTAAGAACAATACGGGAACTTGCCAAAGAACCCCAAAGGTTCATAACGTCATCATATGTATCCCGATAACCTGTCCCCCGAGGAGTCATAGCTAGTCAAAACATAATAGGATACGCAAGCCGGCAAGGCTGCCACTACATATAATATCATACACAAGCCGACAAGGCTGCCATTACAAGCGGGAATATCCATAGCAACCCATATAGACACACCTGAGCAAAACTTATACACAACCCACACATATGTCTATAAACCTCTAAGAGTATCAACAGTGAAATATGACGGGACAGGGCCCCGCCGTACCCCTGGATAAACATATATATACATCAAAAGATCTGTACCAAAAGTCTAGGCTCCGGAACAATGCAGCTCTCCAAGACAGCTGAGTAGTAGTCCTAAGCTGAAGGATCACCAAATCAAGTATCCATACCTGCGGGCATGAAACGCTGCCCCCCGAAGAAAGGGGGTCAGTACAAGATATGTACTGAGTATATAAAGCATGAAACACAATAAAGAGGATCATGACTGAAGTAGAGATTACAGGAGACAAGTATGACTTTCAAAATACCAATACACTTGCCTTATAAAATGTAAAACATGCATATCAATGTCATATATCATATCCAGCCCACCATGGGACTCGGTGAATAAAGTCATCACATACCATCCTTGGCGCCACAATCACATCATCATATCATCATATCATCACATCATCACATCAGCATATCATCATCATATATATATATATACCGTATCCCAGCCCTCTAGTGAGGGACTCGGTGAACAATACAGTGAAACTGTGCACGTAAACGTATCCTAGCCCGGGACTCAGTGAAAGATATATTGAGGCATGCAGGAGCAGAGTAGTGAGAAACCATACACAAACTAATTCATATCTGAGACTCAATAGAATAATCAAAATGAACCATCATGATAATCGAGACAATAGTCATATGAAGTAACCTTCGAATGTCACTATGGATTATATCAAAATAGAACTTCTGGAATCATAGACACGCATTAAGACGTAATAAAATAAGTTCTGGGAATCAAGAAAATTAGTCATCCTAGTGTCTCTAAGAATACGAGCTTCTTTGGAGTCATATACACGTCGTCTATTTGTTTCATACAGATCATGCCAAAAAGAAAGAAGGGTTAGCTTTACATACCTTGAACTCTATCTAAATGTCCAACGTCTACTTCTCGAGCTCGTAGGTCTACAATTAAGATAACATAAGCCACAGTTAGATCATCCACATCACTTACTAACCAATCTAAGTACGAATGAAACTTAACAAAATTCGGGCAGCATTTCCCCTGAAAACTTAACAATCCTCGAGATTCCAATTTAGCCAAACATCAATCAAAATACTAACAACAAGAACGCCAACAATTTCATATCAAACTAGAATTAAGTCCATTCTTAAATCACTTCCAAAACAGCCCAATATACATTCATATACCAATGCTTGTATACACTTCTTTATTTTCGTATATCCATAGTATAACAACAAACACAACAACAATGCAGGCCCACGACCTAGCTTGACCTTTCTGCCTTCAAACGTCCATATCTCCTTATCCCGATGTCACATGCAGGCCCACGACCTATGGTTGGAAAGGTATTTCAATTATGTACAACTTTCATTTTAAGAGTCTTCCCAAATTCCCAAATAATGATGGGGTTATGGCCTCCCGAAGTCAGATCACCCAAAAACATAACTTAAAAACATTTGTTTGGAGGGTTTCCACTTTGATTTGGCTCAAGGGTCCTTCTTGAGGTTTGTTTAACTTCACATATATTATCCATATAACTTGTCATATGTCCTTTATAAAATCTTGACATGTGGACCCCACCTCAGCTTACGATTACGAGGGCTATATATCTTTTAACGTATCATTCCAATCATATTGTACGAATTTCAAATATCATACTCATGCTATTCTCATGCTAATACAGTAGAATTTCATCCTTTATACTTGTAATATTTGCTCCTTCTTGAGCTCACATTAAGCCGTCTGCAGCCTTAGTAACATGAAATTTTTATGGGGTGTAACATCATGTATCCCAGTCCCTCCTGAAATGATCTCCAGAAGTTAGCTGTAAACTGGGCTCCTCTGTCTGAGATAATAGATATGGGAACCCCATGGAGTCTCACTATCTCTCTGATATATAACTTTGCATAGTCCTCAGCTGAATAAGTAGTCCTGACTGGAAGAAAATAGGCTGATTTTGTCAGCCTATCCACAATAACCCATATAGAGTCATACTTCCAAGGGGTGCGAGGTAAACCTGTAATGAAGTCCATGTTAATCACTTCCCATTTCCAAGTCGGGATCTCTATCTCCTGTAATAACCCGCCAGCCTTCTGATGCTCGACCTTAACCTGTTGACAATTCGGGCACTGAGCAACAAACTCCACTATGTCTCTTTTCATGTCGTCCCACCAATATAAACATGATGCAATAAACATAACGAAAAATGAAGAAAGAAAGACAAGAAAGTAAAGGATAGATAATTTGACACAACTAAAGACCCAAATTAGCAACCAAAGTTCTTAGATTAACTTGACCTCTAATTTAGGAACTAAAGAGAACCAAACTCTTAGGATGACCAATAGGGATTTGATACCCTAATAACCAATCCTCTCACAAGATTCACAATCTCTAGCTTAGCAAACTCTCAACACTCAAAAGAGTTTTACAATCTCAAAATATGAATAATCAAAATAGTCTAAGTCTTCCAAGAACAAGAAGAGAACTATTTATACTATGCTAGAAATAAAAGATAGCAAAATGACATAAACACCCATAATGAGACAAGGGCCTTGTTTGGCTATTCTTCTTTCTTCAAAATCTTGAAATCTCCTATGCAAGAATAGCCAACTCTTCATCTTTTAGCCATTGTGGTGACTTCCCATTTCCTCTTTTTCTCCCCAAGCAATCTTCATCAACAAATGGACTTGGGATCAGAGGTGCTCATCAAAAGTTTACTCAAGAGCCTCCCGCTTCATGAATAGGCTTTGCAAGTGTTGTAGTTCCCGGGCTTGGTTCCTTGTAAATGGCCTTGAGGCAAGTGGGCTTGCATCATTCTCCCCATCTTGAAGAGAATTTGTCCTCAAATTTGATGGCTCATCACTTTCCATTACCATGGGAGATAGGTCGCAAATGTTGAAGGTGTTATGAACTTGATATTCCGGAGGGACATAAATTTTGTAGGCATTATCATTAAGCCTCTAAGGGACATCAAAGGGACCATCCCTACGCGACATCAACTTTGTCTTCCTCTTGTTTGGGAATCTTTCTTTTCGGAAGTGCACCCACACCCAATCTCCCGGTTCAAGGACCACCCTTTTTCTCCCTTGGTTTGCCCGTTTTGGCCACCTTTTGATTCTTCTTTTCAAGTTGAAGCCTTGCCTTTTCATGGATCTTCTTCATAGCTTCGGCTCTCTTGTTACCATCTAAACTCAATACCACATCTTGAGACAAAGGCATTAGATCCAAGGAGGTTTGGGGGTTAAAACCATACAACACCTCAAAGGGTGACATGCCAATAATGCTATGAATAACTCTATTATATGCAAATTCTACTAAAGGCAATTGATCTTCCCAAGAGGCTAGCTTCCCTTTTACCATGGCCCGAAGCATAGAACCTAAAGTCCTATTGACAACTTCGGTTTGGCCATCGGTTTGTGGGTGGCAAGAGGTGGAAAACAACAACTTTGTTCCAAGCCTACCCCACAATTCTTTCCAAAAGTGGCTAAGGAACTTGAGATCCCTATCGCTCACAATTGTCTTGGGAATGCCATGCAATTTAACCACATTTTCAACAAACAAGGAAGAAATATGGGGAGCATCATCAACCTTATGGCAAGCAATGAAATGGGCCATTTTCGAAAAATGATCAATAACAACAAATATGCTATCTTTCCCCCTTTTTGTCCTAGGCAATCCAATCACAAAGTCCATGGAAATGTCAAAACAAGTTGTTGAGGGATGGGGAGAGGAGTGTACAAGCCATGGGGTTGAAGCCTAGATTTAGCTTTTCGGCATTCAAGGCATTGGCCATAAATTCAGGCCACATCCCGTCGCATGTGGGGCCAATAGAATTGCTCCTCAAGAATCCCATTGTCTTATCAATCCCAAAGTGTCCCATCAATCCCCCATTGTGTGCCTCCCTCACAAATAACTCCCTCCAAGAGCCCATGGGCACACATAGTCACTTGTTCTTGAACAAGAAACCATCAAACTTAGAATAGGGAGTAGAAGATCAATCCCTAAGCCACCTTTCCCTTTCCCATTCTTCGCATTCTAGAAAGATTTGTGCAAAGACGGGGTTCTCGGGATACAATGTCTTCAAGCTCTCAAAACCCATCAATTTGGAAGACAAAGTATTGATCAAAACATGTTTCCTTGATAAGGCATCCGCCACTACGTTATCCTTTCCCTTTTTGTATTGGATTACATAAGGGAAGGATTCAAGGAATTCAACCCATTTGGCATGCCTTTTGTTCAACTTAC